>NC_134207.1:120683374-121933374 GCF_965140235.1 Caretta caretta | reverse complement strand
GAGCTGGAGCCCAGGCTCTGGGACCCCATGAGGGGGAGGGTGCCAGAGCCCAGGCTCCAGTCTGAGCCTGAACGACTGCACTACAATTTAATAGCCCCATAGCCTGAGCCCCGTGAGCCAGAGTCAGCTGACACAAGTAATCTGCGGGTGTTTTATTGCCCCTTGATTCTAGCCCCAGCTCTCTCCCAGCTCATTTTATCTCTCCAGGCACCTCTGTGCCTCAGTTTCTCTATCTGTAAAATGGAAATAATCTATTTCACAGGGATGTTGCGAGGTTTAATTGATGTTTTTAAAGTGTTCAGAGATCTTCAGATGAGAAGGACTGTTAAGTAAATAGTATCAGTATCCCATTAGTACCAATTAATGTCAACTGTGGTGGGTTTGTATGTGTGTGAGATGTTGTCATCTACCCACTAGAACGTGAACTGAGATCACCAATACATTCACGGAGGACTATGGAATAGTCATCAGATTGTAAAATATTTCATTACTACTCATTACCAGTTTGGCCCATTGTCAAATTAGTGAATTAGTGTCAAAAGGTTGCATAGCCTACGATCAATTCCTCCCTCCATGTATTTTAAATGGAAATAATTTTCTTTTGCCATTCATTTTGTTACTACTTTTCTTATTGTCTTCTCACTGTTTTCGTTTCAGCCATTTATTTGACTTTCTAATGAAATGAGAGGACAGGCTATTACAAGGAGACCTCAAGCAATCTAGGTTTTAGGATATCTTTGAAAAATGAGTGATTTGTTATTTTATTACTATTATTTATTTGTATTGTGGTAGCTCCTAGGAGTCCCAATCCTAGAGCAGGATGTCATTGTACCAGGTGAGGTACAAACCCAGAACAAAGAAGATGGTCCCTGTATCAAACAGCTTACAAGTGAAGGGTCAAATGAAGGCAATGTCAGCCCAGTTATTCACCCAGATGCACATTTTTGTATATTTTGTCCTGCTTAATCATTGTTAGTATATTTAGGCCAAATTTTCTTAAGCTCGGAGCCCAGAGTTGACATTAATGAGAATTGTGAGCATTCAGCACCTCTGAAAAGCAGGCTGATTACAGATTTAGGTGCCTAACTTTCGGTACCTATGCTTAAAGAATTTGGCTGTCGTATCCATTGCACAGTGTCTTGTACCTGTTCCTACATGTCTCGAGTGATTACTTCATGCATATCTGAAGTATTGTTGATAACAGAATGCTTTTCAATTTGTGGAAGGCATTTAGACAGAAAACCTCCATCCATCATCCCATATTCCACTCTTCTGAACATAATACTTCAATGCATGGAGAGGGGATATCAGCAATGTACTGTGTGTAGATTCAAAGATTGAGTTCCTTGACAGATTAAACAGCTTTAGTCTATGACAATTGATTACATTTCTGCTGCATGAAGGGTGCACAATGATGTTAATAGCTGGGAAAGAACACTGCATGAGAAAGTCCCTTCCCAGCCTCACTTCCTCAGGATGTTGTTTGGATTTAGAAATGTCTGCGGGCTGTAAAGCATCCACCCACATTTCTAACTCCAATCTTTCCTGGTTGCTCAAGTTCCCTTAGGACCAACCTACCATGGTTTTTTTTAAGTGTGCCCTTTGGATCAGCAATACCCTTTGGAAGAACCCTTTGTTTTGCTGGCAATCAGCACACGCATGCTGTTCAGAGCTGCAAGATCAGCAGAACAAGGAGCATTGCTCTTTAATGGCAGCTGTGGTTGTCTAATCTTAAAATACCTCTCAATATATTGACAATCAATGGCTCTACCTCTCTCCTCCTCCTGCAGAAAGCTTGCCCAGGCCTGGCACTACACAAGCGCTCATTTTACCTATCTGTCAGCTGAGATATCAGTAAGAGTTTCTTCATCCTCTGTAATTTCCAGAGGAACAATACTTCACCTAGCTCTGTAACAAAAGGTTAATCCTAGGGAAAGAAAAAAATATATAAAACGTATTAAGGGTATAGAACAAATCCTATTTCTACATCACAGAGGAGTTTAGAGGGCAGCCCATAACCTCGGGTCTAGTCACTGCTGCTTTGAGATCTGAGACACTCCTACCAATCACCATGGTGTAAATAGCCGAACAGAATGCTGTGCTTTTGGCTGACGCTCTACTGGAAATGTGTGGCTTGATGGGACGGAGGGGATGCATGATTTTGAGCATTTGGGCAGTGCATTTCTACTGTGAAAAGTGACTCTAAGGTATCTCGGCACTGAACTGGAGGTGTGATTACAGGACAGGTTAGCATACCTGAGTTTGTTTGGTTTTTGATGAAATTGCAGTGAAGACATGGTGGTGTGGGCTTCAGCGGAGGCTGTGAAAGCTCGCCAGGGACCCCAGGTATGTACTCAGGTTGCTAGCCCATGCTGAAGCCCCCACCACTGTGTCTTCACTTCTATTTTCAGCCATGCTAACTAAATTAAAGCTACCAGCTACACCCGTCCATGCTGCAATCACAGTGTAGACATACCAATTAAATGGCTTTGTGGGATTCCATGTCAATTGTGTCTCAGTTCAGCACTATCAAATCTGCTCCGTTTACGATTTGCAAGATGTTTTGTTCTAACTTCCAGCCTTAGGCATTCAACCCAGGAGCCGAAAATCAGCTCCTCCCCCAACCCCCACTTTGTGAATCATTGCGCGTAATAAAGGTTCTGCAGACCAAATTCTATGCTCAGTTCCACATGCTTTAATGCTGGTGAAAACAACGGGGGATATGTGGGTGTAACTGAGGGCACCATTTGGCCCTGCTGTTGGAATTTAGTTAGCAATTCTGTTGATAGTGAATGACGCAGAATAGAATCCGGCTCATTCTTCCAGGGCTGTGTTATCTTTGCAGTGCTAACAGGAGTAAAAAATAGGAACAGCTTTTTTTTTTTGGTCTCTTTCTAATGTAACATGCCCATTTTACTCTGCGTCAAAGTAGAATCACACTTTAAGCCAAGTTATAAAAAGAGCATTACCGTTATTATCCCTACAGAGCCTAACTTGACAGGAAATCAGCGGAACTGCCCTGGCAATACTAAGAAGTGGGATGATATTTTGTACATGATGGACACCAGCTTTCACCTTAAGAATCACAGCGAAGGGCTGATGGCCTCTTTTGCTCTTTTTCTTCCTTTCAGACAGGTCAGTTTTCACCATTATCCACTGGCCAGCTATCCTCCCATTCTAAACTTACCCCCTTTATAGAAAGCAACTAGCCCTTCACTTTCCAAGGTACATGGGTCAGGTGGTTTATAACCAAAAAAAAGGATCAATTGTTCCTTTAAGAATCAGGCGTGTGTGTGTTTGTGTGTGTGTGTGTGAAGGGTTGGGGGAAAGCACCTTCCTAGAGCTCTCTGGGAGGAAGTGTGCATCCCAAACTCCAGCTACCTGAGGGGAGCATGCCCATACTACACCCCTTAAAAGGGTGGAGTGTGTGCTACCCTCTGTGACTGGCAGCTTCTTCTTGTCCATATGGAGGCTAGGAGGAGGATATAACCATGCCTCCTTTCAGCTCTGGCCCCATAAGAGGGCTAGGTTCCTTGTGCTTTGCCCTCCTCTTGTGCACCTGTGCAAAACCCTGTGGAAGAGCTAATACCATCTGGAGAAAATTTCCTAGTAGAAAAAACTATTTCTTGCTACTCAAGGGTCAAATCCAGAGGCCATTCTTCAGTGTGTGCCCAGTCCTTGGTCATTGAGGTCAGTCTCTGGAGCTGTGCTCCAATGGGACTTGGGGAAAAGTCAATCCTTTTGAAGTTTGCCTAGCAGGGACTGAATAACAGCTGAGTAAAAACTGAGGTCCTGAATCTCTTCTCATTTATAATCTGTAACTACATTAAAGTCAGTGGAGCTATTAGGGTGGAATGAAGAGGAGCATTAGGCTCCGAGTGAAATGATCAGACTATGGCCCCCAAAGGATCATTAACCTAGGGGCGCCATAACCCCCCTCTCCCGCCCCCCGGTATGTGTAAAGATACCATATGGAGTGAATGAGTAGAATGGCTCATTAGGAGCAGTATTTGTTGTGAAAAGATGAGTGCTTGCAGTTTTGAGAAATCAAGAAAACTGCTTGCAGTTTTGAGAAATCCACACTTTTTTGCCTTTTCCCCACCTTGGGACACCGCTATCATTCTGCATTAAGCCATGAAATGATGTGATATATAAAAAAAAAACAACCCTAAAATTTAAATTCTAGGGAGATTGAAATCCATGCTTCAACCACCCTCAGAAAATGAAAACTGACGTGTCCCCTACCACAGTTCCTTCAGTGCTGAGATGTCTCATGATGCACATACTGCACAGTGGGGAAACCTCCATTTGCAGGGAGACAAAATATTTACACACATACACACAGGCAGAAATACAAAAATCAAAATAATCCTCATTATTGGACACAAGGCTTGATTCAGGTGTTCTTTCCACACCTCTCAGCTGGATGACTCTATAACTGTACTTTTGCAAAGTTCTCATACTAGTCAACAGTATGTTTGGGGCTAAATTGTAGCTATATAGCTGGCAGTTCAGGAGGGGTGAGTGAAAGATCCTCTCTGTCCCCCTCCACACCCACCCTGCTGGGCTTGTGTACAAAGGGATGTGCTATCTTGAGTTTCTGGTAGTCAAGAACCAAAGAAGTCTTTTGGGGCACCAGACTCTCAAAAGAAGAGGACATGGGTGGGAGAGATGAGATGGGGCATAGCTCGGCCCTTCCTCTGCACTGTACAGCAGAACTGGGGTGCCTTAGGGCACACTACACCCTCCAGGCCTTGCTGCCCAAGCATACCCATAGACATTGGGCCTACCTCACGCATCATCCCTCTCAGGGCTGATGCCAATGTGCAGCCTCTGTTCCCCACATCTCATCAGCCCCCATGCTGGTATTGGCTGAAAACTAAATTTTTTCTCTCAGGATTCCTTCAGAAATGAAACCTTTGGAAAAGTGAACTCCATCCCTGCTGCAAGAGCCATGGCATTTGGCATTTCAAAGGGAATCTAGCTCAATTATGTGATGCAGTACAGTGTGAATCTTTCCTAGCACTTTGCCTGGCAGGTTATACATCAGGGCAGCAGTGGGATAGTTCGCTCTTCTGCTATATTAACAGATTGCATAGTGAGTCAGACTGAACGAAGAGAGAGGAAACAGAGAGGTTCCTTGTGCTTCTGGACTTTTGTGCAGCACAGCACATAGCTAGGATTGCATGCAGGTGCTATAGGCCTCAACTTTCCAAGTCATATGACTATGCAGCATGTGAGCTTTCGTTTAAAAAATGTTGAGCCATGATAATGGTGGTGAAAACATTGAAAATGGGGCTCAGCTTGTACCTGATGCAATGATGTCTGTTTGAGTTTGCAGAGAGCCTGAAACAATAATTCTGAGAGGTGTGCACTGTGCCATTCATCTTAGCAGTGTGTTAACTCCAAAGCCTGCTGCACTGGGGAGCCCCCAATAACATTATTCCAGCAGTAGGCTCTGTGTTGTGGTCTGAGGAGAAAGTGCAATGGGACAAACCCATTTACTTACCCAAGCAGATACACCCTGAGTCCTGGTTAAGTATGCCAGATGGGTCTGTGTTGCCACTGGTGCCTCCCTGGTAGGGGAGAGGAGACCCCCTACTGCTGCTCTTGCTACTCCCAAGGGGAAGGAGGCCCTCTGTCATTTCTTGGGAGAGCACACCTTATGCCACTGCCCCTGCCTTCATGGAAGGGGAAAGGGCTGCCCTGCCTCCATCACCCCAAATGAGGGGTGGGGCTGCAGCGGGCCACATATCACAGTATGCATAGGCCCCTGAATTGCCTTACTTTGGCCCTGACTCCAGTAAAAGTCATGATATAAAAATGATAGATAACTATCTAATGTGTTGATGAGATGGTGAGCACATGCAAGTACGTGGCAGGGAACAGCTCTAAAACTTGAAGGGATGTTTTTCCACCAAGCTGGAGAAAAGGAGCCTCCCACTGCCAGAAGCCCGTCAGGAACTGTCAAGGTTCCTCCCCCACTCTGAACTCTAGGGTACAGATGTGGGGACCTGCATGAAAAACCTCCTAAGCTTATCTTTACCAGCTTAGGTCAAAACTTCCCCAAGGTACAAAATATTCCACCCGTTGTCCTTGGACTGGCCGCTACCACCACCAAACTAATACTGGTTACTAGGGAAGAGCTGTTTGGACGCGTCTTTCTCCCCAAAATACTTCCCAAAACCTTGCACCCCACTTCCTGGACAAGGTTTGGTAAAAGCCTCACCAATTTGCCTAGGTGACTACAGACCCAGACCCTTGGATCTTAAGAACAATGAACAATCCTCCCAACACTTGCACCCCCCTTTTCTGGGAAATGTTGGATAAAAAGCCTCACCAATTTGCATAGGTGACCACAGACCCAAACCCTTGGATCTGAGAACAATGAAAAAGCATTCAGTTTCTTACAAGAAGACTTTTAATAAAAATAGAAGTAAATAGAAATGAAGAAATCCCCCCTGTAAAATCAGGATGGTAGATATCTTACAGGGTAATTAGATTCAAAAACATAGAGAACCCCTCTAGGCAAAACCTTAAGTTACAAAAAAGATACACAGACAGAAATAGTTATTCTATTCAGCACAATTCTTTTCTCAGCCATTTAAAGAAATCATAATCTAACACATACCTAGCTAGATTACTTACTAAAAGTTCTAAGACTCCATTCCTGGTCTATCCCCGACAAAGACAGACACACAGACAGACACAGACCCTTTGTTTCTCTCCCTCCTCCCAGCTTTTGAAAGTATCTTGTCTCCTCATTGGTCATTTTGGTCAGGTGCCAGCAAGGTTACCTTTAGCTTCTTAACCCTTTACAGGTGAGAGGAGCTTTCCCCTGGCCAGGAGGGATTTCAAAGGGGTTTACCCTTCCCTTTATATTTATGACAGGAACAAAACCTAAGTACTGAGCGTGTCGCTTTCCAGGGAGTTTGGTGACTGCGCTGCGTCGTCTGTTTTGGGGTCTGACAGGCTGTGGTGCAAGTGAGGAGCTGAAAAGGAATATTTATTTAACATCTACTGGTTTGCAACTCTTCAGAGAACAGGGTTAACATGCAAAAAACAGCAGAGTCGAATCGATGAGTCGTATGATAATGCTGCCGCCATTGCTGTGGCATAGTGACTTTCAGAGCCAGACTCAAGCAAACTTATAAATGGAGCTCTGCCATGACTGTCTACAAAGGCCTGAACTGGATGGGGACAACCTAACTGTACCAAGTATGGAAATGTTATTCTTTCTGCGTGAAATCCTGAGAGCCTTTGTCAGCTTTCATTTAGGGTCGGATTGGGACTCAGTCTCTGCGAGGCTGATCGTGTGAGTAAGGGCTCAGGAGATACCATTATCACCATGGTGGTTTTCCCAGGGTGAGGCTCATCCATTGCACTCCGGGTGTGCTGACCCCTGCAATTTCCCTCAAATGCAGGAAACTCAACTGCATAATTTGTGGTAGTGGGGGACTGTGTCTGTGTTTTCCCCTGGGGGCAAAAATATGTGAGTAAGGGTTACAAAAATTAGCCCTTAGTGTTTACCCAGTTGTTATTACAGTAAGTTCCCATTGAAATCAATGGAAGGCTGTGCCTAAGTAAAGGATTGTATAAGGACTGAGTAACACTGAGTAAATTCCTCAGGCTTCTGGGGCCTGTTTCTTCTTTACACTAAGGTCCTCTCACAGTTCTATGGTATTGTAACAGAGCTTTAAAGTGGAACTAAATGAAATTTACATCCACCTTATGTGTAAAGGAGTCTTAGTGTAAATAAGAATCAGGTCCTTTGTGTTTTCGACAGATGTACTTAGTTTACCTGGAGTTAAGGGTGGGAAAAACCTATCACTTTCTTCAGAAAAATTCCCTAATGAGAACATTGCAGCTTTCTGAATGTGTAGAAAGCCAAGTTAGACAAAGATGCCATATAGGACTACAATGGCATAAATCTTTTATGTTTGAAAATCTGTGGTAGTGCAAATGGAAACAAACATTGCTCAGTCAGCCAGGCATCAGAATGTTTTTATTTAGGCCTTGGAGGAGCTGAAGGGAGGGGAACAGAGTGTGGGTGTAGAGACAGAAATTGGGCTGAGCTGCCAAGTCCTCAACCTCACTGTTACCAGGGGACAGGATTAGCAACTGGCAAAGTCTCTGAAATTAGCTCACCCATCTCTCCTCCTGCTAGTCCCCCAACCCAGCTCTTACACCAACTCCTGAAGCAGATGTCACAGGGGCCAGCCTGTGAGAAAGCAGCCACATCCCAAGGGAGTAGCAGACAGTGGCTGTGGCCTGTTTTGCCAGCCATCATGGCACGAGTGGGCATGTACACAGGACAAAAGGGTAAGTAGAGGAGATGAGCCACTAGTGAGGAGGGAGGAGGCAGAGCATATGAGTTAGGAGGGGTGGTGAGGAAAGGAACAAATCCACCATCAGGGATTTTGGAGTGGATAGAGTAAGGGTTAAGATGATACATAAGAGACTAGGATGGGTAAAGGAACAGTGACATGGATTAGACATTATATTTTGGGTGGTAAAAAAAGGGTAAATTGTGTGTGTGGGATTCTACGTTGAGCTTGTGCTTGTGGGGGAGGGGGCCAGCCTACCCAGTCACTGTGCCTGGAACTGCTTTATCTTGCATTTTTTGTAATGCAGAACACTAACTTCTTTTGTGTCTTTTGGAGCATTTTATACATATTTTAACAATTCTTTTCAGCTCAGGATTTAGGCTGACAGACCATTTTAAATGGCTTCTCTTGACGATGATCTATTCTTTGGAGTAATGGCTTCATATGCAAACTAGGCACTTCTTTTGTTCAAATCTCTTCTCAGGAGTCATTTTTGCTGTGAAACCTACAAGAAATTAGCCAGCTAATAATTAAATAGGAGGACTGTTAAGGATAGTTTATGCAACCTCCCCCACATTCAAACCTCCCCCACCATCAGGCTTTGGAACTACCTATATATGTACCAACAACTCACCTGACCACTCTGCTTGTATGTTGCATTCCCTTTCCACACCTTTCATCCATTTTGGTCTTTACTGTAAGGTTTTGGGGTCATGGACTATGTCATTTTTTACCTGGAAAGCACCTACCACTTTGTGGGTGCTCCCACACACTAAGGAATGACACTAATAACAACAATACTGGGGCAAATTCTCCTATCAGTTACTGCAGTGTGGCTCCATTCAAGTCACGGAGGTGGCACCCATGTCACTGAGAGGAGATTTATCCTGTGATACCTAAGGAAGGAAAAAATCTACAGTAGAAAAAAGGTAGCAGTTTCAATGGACAAGTTAAACAAGATGCAGCAAGCACGAATTTGGTTCTCTTCTCCGAAATCTGAGCTCCTATGGGTTTATGAACCTTGAGTGGAATAGGAAGGAAAATTGCCCACACTTGTATCTTATTTGATTTGACCATTTAAAGACTTTTCTAACCTGAAATGGGCGCTGGCTGTGCCCTGTCAAGAGACCCGTCACATGGCTGTAGAGTCTTGCTAATGCCACTAATAGTTCTAGTACCATGCACTACCTCAGTGGGACTTGCCACTTGCTTAGGAATCTTTCTGTCCACAATACACAGGTTAACTTGTATGTGGTAAGGTGAGAAAGAGTGAGAGATTATATCCAATATTGAATCAAATTGTCCAACATTTCTAAAGGCAAATGCCATAAAGGGCTCATGAAACTGGGCAAAAAAGATGACAAAAGGTGATAGATATTTATTTTTCCACATATATATTTTAAATTGATACATGGTTATTCCTACTGATTATTAACCTCAAACTTGAACAAATGATTCCAGTTGGAAATTCCAGATTCTGTTACCCTTGCTTGAACAGAATAGTACCTTACTCTGCAAAATAATGCAATTGATTTCAGTGGGACTATTCATGAAATAAAGTACAACAATATAGGGTGGCAGAATCTGGTCTTAAATGGTTTTATTTATGGGGAATCTCTTCAAACAGATCAAATTGTGAATTCAGCTAAATTAATCCCTGGTATAAACTGGTGCCCACTATGCCCACTTCAGTGGAATAGTGCCTACTTTAGCCAAACTCTCTCTAGTGTGTCTATTTTCTATAAATATGGAACTTCCACAATTCCATAAATATTGCTAGAATTCTTCATTTAAATATTTAAAAATATATACAGAACAATTAAGAAATTGGGTTAATAATTACCATTTAGCCCTAACTGCTTGTAGCACTTTCGAAACAGAAGAGTCTGAAAGTGCTTGAAGAGTGTGTGTGTGTGTGTGTGTGTGTGTGCGTGCGTGCGTGTAAAATGTTACACATACATACCCACCAAAATGTAGCCACCTCTATTGCTCTGCAAAGCAATATTACACAATGATCTGGGTAGGAAATGAAGAAGAAAACTATATCCAAATGCAGTGTATTTATTAAAATTGAAAACTAAAAAGTATCTTGGAGTGGCATCTCTTTGATAGAGCTGGTAGAATGTCTCTCATCCTTTCATTTTCATACCCAAAATTATGAATCTAATTGTGAGATGCCCATTGATGTGAATGGGAGTTACAGGGCTGTGGTGCTTTGAAAAAGTGCTCTATAATTTTCTGAGCGCTACCATCCTCCTCCTTAGCCTACTATAGGCGGAATGTGGAGGAGGTGACCAAATAGGAGTTATGAAAAATGAATCTATTTTGTCATATCAGGTCTTCATCACCTGCTTTATCTTCCCTGCAGGGATTATAAGACCCCTAAGAAGATTATGTGTCATTACAGCTGGTTTCTCCCTTATGCCCTCTTTCCCCTCAGGGAAGCAGTTGTGAAGTTAACATTTAGAAAGTGGTTCTAAAAAATGTGTGGTTTTATCCTAACCGTAAAATATCTCAAATCATTGGGATTAGCCCTTTTCTCCTTTCCTGTGTGCCTTCAATTAGCTGCATAAAAGCAAACCCATGGCTTTAGAACCAAAAATAGCTGGAGCGAAGTGACGCAGATTTCACCCGAGATGAAAGAGTGGATTCCAGAAGCCTAATTAAAAGCAACTGAGAAACCAGTATTTGATACAGAGTTTACTCACCTGAAAAAATAAACCAAGATCTGTAGCGCGGCTTTAGTGCAGCGTTGTGGGAAAGAGGCTGGAGAGTTTCACGCAGGTCACAGGAAGGCCCAGCTCTGCTAGAACACAAAATCTTTCTGTTTCTTCATGCTCAGAGTCAGGGGGAGGTCAGCCAGTGAGGTGAGGCCACCATCATTCCAGCACTATTTCACACTATATTCAGTAAAAAGATAACAGAATTTACCGTAGTGGTAACCCCCTTTTTATTTTTCTTTTCATTTCTCTCTCACCACAAGACAGGTTACCCGATTAGTTACACTGAAGATGAATGTTATGGTTTCAGATCACAGAGCCTGCTTTATTCTTCTTCATACCTTCCGTTCTCCATTTCGCTACCTCTTCTTCCCCAACCCTGCATGGAAATATCCTACAGAGTTTAACAGAGAATGGAAATCTTTCTATGGGTTTTCTGTACCCTCCTATAGAACTGAGTTAATAGAAAATTATATCCCTGCTATAGGAGTCTATTTAATTATATCCCTCATTTTTAAAAAACCCACAAAACGGATCTCATGCTCTTTTACATTCTACTGGGTTTTAGATAAATTTATGTAGAATTTCCCATATTTCTATAGAACTCTGTTGGTTTCATCCCTGTCAGATTTAAATTCTACTGGCCTTTCCATCAGATCCTACTCCCTTAAATCACATACATTCAGAATTAGAGCTGAGTGAATACTATAAAACATTTTCTTTAAATGTTCACTCATTATTTTAAATGAATTTTCTTTGGCCACGTTCGTAGTCTGTGGTGTTTCATACAACTATTATTTTCTGGCACAAATATTTGCAGAAAGAGAATTTCAAGCATGCATATGCAAGTATTTACCAAAAAGTAAGTTTTAAATGCATTCTCCTGGTTTATACGCTGACACAATCAGGGAACAAAATCTGTATGCACGGCTTATCTGACAATTACAGCTAACAACGCAACCTGAATAACAAATATGAAATACTCACAGAGAACAGCTCATGATCAGTATACATAGAATTAAAAATATTTTCAAAAAAATTCATAGTATACTTTCAGACAAATAATACATTGGAACAAACTACATCCATGTTCAAAGAGCAGAAAATAAGGTTAAATTCATCAGATAACTTACTGCAATTTATTCACTCAGTTCTATTTACAATACAGGTCAGTTCAACAACAAAAGTTATCCAGGCTTCTTTCTGCAAGGATAAATTGACACCAGGATGGGGTATTTGAGCTAAATCTCAGTCAAGAGGAGGAAGCAAGGAAACCTTTTCTTTCAATTTTCATGTGAATCTCTTTCCATGACTTTCAGGCCAGTCACAGATGAACGGCTTATATCAAAACAGATGAATTACTTGATGAAAATAGATAAATTGTTTGTATATAATACATAGAATTAAGTCTCATTTCAAATAACAAATTCAGATTCAATCTAAATTTAGCAATTTCACATTCAGAAAAGTATTCACAAATTCAAAAATGTTTTTCAATCATCAAGTTATATAACTGGCATGAGTGTGTTTATTAAAGATTTAGTGCTAAATTCCTCTCAAATTTACACCACTAGGGATCTCATCATGCCAACATTTATGGACGGGTTGAACTTCATGCACTTAATTTGATTCAGTCTGCTCTTAATTTGATTCAGTGTATAAAGTTACAGAAGCATGCAAGTGTTCACAGGAGAAAGGTGTAGAATAGCAACAGGTGTAACTGGGTGTAGAATTTGAATTTGGTTTGGCTTTGGTTTAGATTTTAAATTTGGCACAATGATAGTTGAATCAGAGGCAAAATGAAAACACTTAAAATTGTATTAAATTCTATCTGAAATGAAATTTCCTTTGATCATCCTTTGAAATAGCAGTTGGAGTTGGTCTGATGTGTTCATATTTGTTAACAAATTTCTTTGGGGTTGGGAGATAGGTGCAAATGTGGAAGGCTCATTCTTCCTGCAGTGCACATATGTATGCAATACAGGTAAGTCAGTTTGGGATACTGGAAGTTGGCAAGAAACTCCATTTAAATGTGGTCACGTTCACAAAGAGCAGTCAGAATACTTGTGCCATACATGATACGGGCCAAATCCAAAACCCACTGAAGTCAATGGAAAGAATTCAGGGGGCTGTGGCTGCTTAGGCCCTTATAGCAGGGTTCTCTATTCAAACGGGAGGTCATATTCAGATTTCTTATATAGCTGGGTGAAAAATACAAATTTGTTATGTTGCAAAGATAAATTGAATAACTTTGACAAGGACTGATATAAAGAGGAAATTGTACAATAGGTACCCACTATATTAACAGTTGAGACATCTTACACATTGAACGTTCCTTATTGGAATCCTACTATAGCTATTCATGTCTTCTGTGGGCATAGGTCTGATATATGACTGTAGTGTCTATTCTGCTGGTGCTGTGAGTACAAAGCATATAAGAAACAGGCAATCTATTTTAAAAAATCCCAAAAATTAAACAGAAAAGATATGGTTAGGTTCAGGCAAGAAATTGCAGAAAAAAAACAAGAACTCAGCAATAACAGTCATAATCAAACATTTGACTGAGAAGCTAAAGAAACAAGTAATTAATCCACACTGAGGGAAACGCAGGCATATGGAAGCAAAGCTTCACAAAAAAATTGCTATATTTTGCAATTTTGTATGAGGAATGCTTTCTCTTAGAAATCATTAGAGTAACACATTCCATGTCCTAAAGTTAGCTGAAGTCTGAAACTTTACCCTAAAAGCTGTTTACTTATGTTCAGGCACACGGAATTCTCAAGGACAAACCTCCCAACTTCTTTTAAAAACATTTAAAAAGAGTTTCAGAGGCCTTCCTGCCCCTTTAAGGCATCTAGTACAGATCCCAACGCATTCAAGGGCTAGACCTATTAGGGCAAAAATCTTCCCTGATGTTATTCCGAAGAATCAAACCAGGGGTGAATTTGACCCATTATCTTTAAATGGTAACATGCAACAAGAAGCAAGCTCAAGCTAGACCTATGAAATCTGAGGTCCAGCACACAGTACTAGCCTTTCAAATCTGAAATCTTTACCCATATGTTCATGGCAACTGATTTGAAAAGTATAGCCCAGAAATACTGTACAACCAATAGGATCAATAATATTGTCAAGCTGAATGATAAAAGAACCTCACACAGATTTTCTGGAGAGAATTATTTTTGCTCTCAGCCAAAAATCAAAAACAAAACATTTGATCTAACCATTGAAATGTTCCACTGTGAATGAACTAGTTTCTCAAAAACATATTCTAGAAAATAATAGTAGTATCAGTTAATACCGGTGGCAAAATAAAGTTTGCATTAAAGTAAAATAAATAAATGGATCATGTTTATCAAAAAAAGAGATTTTTTCCTCTTTAGTAAGATTTTAAAAACTTGTTTCATTATCCCGTTAGAGAACAGACTGTTTAGAACTGCTATATGGTACTGTTCATCTGTGTGTGAGGTAGATATGAGAGGGTTGTATGTGGACGGGGGGCTGTGTGGAAAGGGGGTTTGCATGGTTGCAGGTGATGGGAAGATAGCAACAACTGGATACACTTTATTCTAGAATAAATTGACTTTAGGGAAACCGAATTACCAACATTGTGCAGTGAGACAGATAAAAAGATTATCATCAGTCTTTGTATTTTAAAGAATATGCCTTAGGATTGCTGGGCTTGTGAGTTATCCAAACTACAGTACAACATGTAGAAACTTTTAGAATTGCCTGATAAACTGTTCTATTACAGCTAAATAATAACTTTTAAACCCAACCTATATTTTTTAAATAAATAACGCATTTTGGCCTCTCTCAGTAATAACAGAATAATTTAATTTACTTATATTTTAACTCACATTCTATTTTTTCAAATGCAACTTTCATTCTGGAAAAGATTCATAGGCACCAGAAAGCCTGAACATACATTTATAAAGGAGCGCTGTCATGTGCCCATGTAGTGCTATTGTATGTTTTGGAAAATAAAAATTAACACAGGCACAAAGGGCCCTACTCAGCAGTCCTTATTTCCTAGATGGACAGAGCTCTAATTGACTTCAACAAGAGTCAGTGGTGAGCTTGGCTTATGCAAAGAGAGTAAGGAGGTCTGAATAGGATGCAGAAAAAGAAACTTCGTATAATATAATCACCAGATCATATCTAGTCCTGTGCAGAGGTTGGGGTGAGATTGTTTTTCTATTCCTAGGGCAAATGCAGGGGGCTTAGCCCTCCAGGCCTGTGACTGTGGCTCCTGTGGATCTTCCAGCACTCAGGAAATGATGTTTAAAAGTGTTGAGCACCCACGACCCCACTCACAGTCAACGGGAGCCAGGGATGCTCCACACTTCTGAAAATAAACCCTACAAGGCCCGATCCAAAGTTCATTGAGGTCAGCAGAAAGGCTCCCACTCACTTCAGTGCACCTTGCATCAGGCTCATATCCAGTGTATCTACATTGCAAAAAACCACCTGCAGCAGTGAGTCTCGGGGCCCTGGACTACAGTTGGGCTTGCAGGGTTCGCCTTACAGGACTAAAAATAGCCGTGTAGACATTCCTACTTGGGCTCTGAAACCCAGGAAGGGGGGTAGGGTTTATATTGTGCAGTGTAGACGTACCCATAGAGGGGCAGGGATTTTGTGAAGCTGGCCAATATCCCACACAGCTCATGGGGGCCCCCTTATTTCCTCCTTAATCAGCCCTGCTCCCCCTCCATCAGCCATTGTCCTGAACCTCTCTTGGGGGCAGGGAAGCTAATCACACTGAAAGGGGAAAAAGCATAAGTTAAAGTTGACTCTGTCAATATTACCTTAGGCTGCATGTACACTGCACCCATTTGTAGCTTAGGTAAACACCCTGGTGCTAGTTGTAATGTAGCTGGCTCACTAAAGATAGCAGTGAGGCTGCTAGGATGAATGCTTCTGCACAGGTTGCACAAGCCTCTCTGACCTCCCTAGGTACATCCTAGCTTGTGCAGCTGGTGGTGAAGCTGTGCGGCACAGGTACATCTATGTGAGCTGCAAATCACCCTCTGTGTGTCTCTCACCCCACATCTGTTCAGTGTAGCTCCTCTCCAGCCGTGGAATTGGAGGGGAACATGGAGGGGTTTATTTTTAAAACTGCTAAATGACTTCCTTACTTTATTGCTTCTTCCCTGCTAGGCCAGGGATAATGAGACTGGAAGAGCTGCCTTTAGACTACACATTGGGGTCTCAGGATTAATTAGGGATTGTCACTAGCCTACTCCTAATACTCTCAAGCCAGGGCTGCTCATCCACATTTGAGAGGTGTTGCTATACTCAAGGTGTCGCCCCTTAATCCCAGCAGAGGCCAGACTTTGTTGCTCGCGAATCCTATAGCATGCCACTGTTGCTCATACAAACTTTAATTCTGGGATCTTAAAATTGTCAAGGCTAATATCAGTATTAAAGGAAAAGTAAATCTCTAGCCCTTTTACCAGAGAGATGGCCTTGAAAATGTAAATGAGGGGTGGAAAGTTTGTTGTGGTGATTTTTGCTGAAAATCAAGGGTTATTCACAGCTCCCCTACAGTTGCCCAGGGCTTGGATTTAGGAACCAGTGAAACCCACAGCAGTAGGTCTCTAGGCCAATTTGAGATTGGGGGTTGCTACTCAGGCTTCTGCCAATGGATTGCTACAGGCTCCCTCTTGACCAATGCCTGAAATTGAATAAGCTCTCTGTTGAGCAGCTGCTGTAGCCAGCATCCACAAGAAAGGGTCCGCCCAATAGTGTGAGAGGCTAGTGTACTTAACATTGGTCTGAAAACAAGGCACTCCTGCATTCTAGTCCTAATCTGACTCTAATGCTCTCCGAGGCTTTGGTCAAGTCACTTAACCATCCTACCTTGGTTTTCCCTATTTGTTTTATTCTTTTTCCATCTGGCAAACATTAATTTCTCCCGACCCTTTGTTTCTTAAAATTGACCTGGCTTTTCTTTTTCTTTTTTTAAATCTACTTCCTTGTTTGTTTCCTTCCAGCAGCATAAAAATGTCAAAGGTCAGCACAGGTCTGGTGGAATGGCATTTATTAGTTTACTCATGTTCCCTCTACTAGCTATGAAACTGCAGCAGGCCTGCTGTTTTTGCATCGTTTTTGCCTGTGGCTCTGCAGAACTGAACAGTTGGCTGTCTTTACTTTCAGGGGGCCTCAAACTCAATTTTTGTCTTTCAGTACCACTAATTTTGGGGGGAAGAGGAGTTTTAGATTGCAATAATTGAGTGACAGTAGCAAAAAGTGAAATAAATGACTTTTAAAATCATAACCAAGAATCAACAAACTGTACCATAATCTGTGTGTGTGTGTGTGTGTGAGAGAGAGAGAGAGAGATCCTGACATTCCTACAGCCACAAGATACAACAAATACCATACATGCCTACAGCAACAAGAAACTTTTACTTTTTATTCACAGACAAGATCTTTGGGAAATGTAAGTCACTTAACTTTCAGTGTAATGGCAAAAGTTATCTACCCACTTACACTCATTTTACAATGCCCATTGCATGTGTGAGAGTGTTTATGTTAAATCTTTGCGTTCCCCGAGTTAGGAAACTCTTTCTGTTCTTGCACTGAGGAAACTGGTCTGTGGGGAATAAAAGGCATCTCTTTCAAAGTATGCAAAGTCTAGTGCATACTGCAAGGAAGGGCAGGTCTTCCAAAAACCACTTCATACATTCCCATTACTGTCTGCTGGAATGACTACAGCATATGCCAATTGGCAACTATTAACATGCATTTTTGATTCAGTCGGGAGTGAAACAAGGAAAACATTTTTGTAAGGCTGTTTAAAAATGATATGCAAGGGAAACAATTTTTAAAAATGTGCAGCCATTTTCTTGATGGTGCAGAAATGTCACATACAATTCAAATGGGTCAGTTTTCTCCAACTAGATTTATGTAGCAAGAGCTGCCAGTGAGGCAGAAAGCTAAATAGCAAAGTGTTTCATTTTAGTATAACTTTAATTTAATAATAATGCCCAAAATATCCAGACAGGTTTATAAAGTACAAGTTATACTATTCCACTTTCTCTTCCAGTCCCCAGTAGATAAGTATGTTCTTGTACACCACCTTAAACGAGCTGGTAACTAGGTATCGGGTTGGATCTGGTTTGGATTTAAAATCTTCCAGACTTCATTAGGATTCAACTTTTCAACCGTAACCCCTTGTACATCACCCCCCTGTGCACAGTTGTGCTCTCTTGTCACAAATTTTATATTTAATTAATTTATGTATTTAAACAAATCTACCCCACAGCACTTTTCTGGGTGCAGTTTTGTTTCTTCTGGGTTTTTGTAACACTTTACTGCTATTTCACTGCATATTGCATTATGGAATATTGGCTTCTCCAAAAAAACAAGAGCACTTTGCTTTCATACAGAGGATCAGAAAACATTTTCATTTTCAGCACGGATCAACTGAGAGGAGAGGTATCAGCCCTGGAACGCCTATTGCTATATCCTGTGAGCTGCGGGCCCCGATCACACCAGTACTTAACGCATGTGCTTAACTTTACCTATTGAAGTCAAATGGGACTGTTCACTTGATTAAAGTTAAGCATGTATTTATGTGCTTTGTGGGATCAGTGGCTAAGTATGCCTCCGGTTTCAGCCAAGGGAAGGATTTTCAGCCAAGGGAAGGGAATCACTGGATTTTCACATTCTTTGATTCTTTCACTCAATCTTACTACAGCAATATGCATTTTCAAAACACCGTTCAAAAGATTTGCTGTTTCCTCTGGCTTTATAAGGTATTTTACAACATGGAGCAAAGCACTGGCATACAACACAATGTGTTTTCCAAAAGTCGCTTGGTAGCCACTAGTCCAGTGGTTCTCAGCCAGGGGTACACATAGCCTTGGGGGTACACAGAGGTCTTCCAGGGGCTACATCAACTCATCTAGACGTTTGCCTAGTTTTACAAGAGGCTACATAAAAAGCACTAGAGAAGTCAGTACAGACTAAAATTTCATACAGACAATGGGCTGTTTATACAGCTCTATGTACTATATGCTGAAATGTAAGTACAATATTTCTATTCCAATTGATTTATTTTATAATTATATGGTAAAAATGAGAATGTAGGCAATTTTTCAGTAACAGTGTGCTGTGAGACATTTGTATTTTTATGTCTGATTTTGTAAGCAAGTAGTTTTTAAGTGAGGTGAAACTTGGGGGTATGCAAGACATATCCGACTCCTGAAAGGGGAACAGTAGTCTGGGAAGATTGAGAACCATTGCACTAGTCAGTTATGGCCTCACAAAGCTTCAAGTTACAGGCCTGTGCAGTTCCTGGCTGCCCTGCAGTGAGAGAGGAAGGTCAGAGGAGTCTTCAACCCGGTGGGCTGATTCAACCTGGCTAATGCCTACTTTTCAGGGCCTTCAGCGGATACTAATGATAGGCCAGGACAATCCAGAAGGTATCACTGAATTCAGTCTCTTTGTGACAATTTTGAATGCTTTATAAAGTAGCAGCATTTACTTCTGGCAAAAATTAGGAGTCGATGAAGCTCCAGGGCTTTGTCACTTTTTTGGCCTCATCGAGACAAGAATTTTTTTCCTATTATATGCTGAGATAAGAAATTAAACTAATATAGTTATCCCAGTGTTACCCTCCATGTGAATAATCTTCTTCTGATATGTCCCTGGGGAAGGGGGTTAAACTAAAAAAGTCACTCTCATACCCAAATAAGAACTTCCATATGAGGAGTCCTATGGTCTGTGATATGCAAAAGGTCAGAGTAGATGGTCTCAATGATCCCTTGAAGCCTTAAAATCTATTAATCTATATTGGTTCAACTGTGCAGTGTAGACAAGGCCATTGTTTGGATAGGCATGTAAATGTCTGGATGTTCCTTCAGAGTGTCTCTGAAATATCCAAACCCCTTGGGTATGTGAAGAAAAGCTTTCTCACTAGTTATCCTGTACCATGTAATTGAAAGCAGGCTACAAGGAAAACTCTGTGTGTGGTGCTTCTGCTTATAGCCCCAGAGACAGCCTGGAAGCTGAAAGTGAAGAGATGCACAGAAAGGAATAGTTATCTTTTTTTTTTTTTTTTTAAACCTCAATCATACACTTTCAAGCCACAAAGAAGGCTGGGTTCAAGTTTGGGGTAAAGGTTCAAGGACTAATTCTTATTTTAATCAACCCAATTCACCCATCCCTTGAGCATATTCCATTTTGAGAGTTTAGCCTGATACAAGTCCACCTTGAAGTGAAAGGCTGGCTTTGTGGACAGAACACGCATGTGGGGTCAGGACCGCTGGGCTCTATTCCAACTTGGGCAAGAGACTTTTTATGTTACTCTAGGCAAGTCACTTAACCTCTCAAATGGGAATAATTAACTCACAGAAGTCTAACTTGTGAGGCTTAATTTATTACTGTCTAAAGCATGTTGAGATGGGAGGATTGGGGGGTGCAACAGTGTAAAGTACTGTGAACGGTATATGGATATATTTTGTGTGGTCCCACCTATAGACAGAGAAAAACAGCTCCTGTTAGGCCTGATCCACAGCTCATTAACTTAATGGAAAGACTCCCATTGACTTTAATGGGATTTGAATCAGGCCCATCATGCATAGATAGACTTGTAAAGAAGAGAAGAGTCCGAACAATTAACAATTTAGTGTGCAGAAAAAGAAAGCTGTTCTTCTGACTTTCTACCTTCTCTTTTTCTTTCCCTTCTGGTGTCTTCAGATGGTTGACCTTGCCATGGAATTTTTCCCGTGGAGATATTTTCGTTTGAAGTTGGTTTTTTCACTTGGAAATATTAAATTACCCTTTCACCCCTTAGCTACAGAGACAGAGTTAGGGTGAATAAAAAAAGACAAATTTCATGTTCAGGATATGAATTTCTAGCATTTTGCCTCTAGGTACTTTGTTCCTGAAATACACGAATGTTCTTTGAATTCGCATTTCACCTCTATATGTGGCACAGGTCCCTAATCAAGAAAGCACTTAAGCATTTGCTTAACATTAAAGATACATTTAAAACAGAGAAAAGATACATTGAAAGCATATGGAAAAATAATCCATTGACATTAAAGCTAGGCACATGCCTAAGTGCTTTCCTGAATAGGGATGATTTCCAGAATCAGGGCCATTTTTTATATTTAATATTATACTACTACCTGTATGGCTCTTGTTGGTATGTATTTGATGGATAATAAAAAACATGTTTGCCCCACTCTGACATTCTTTCCTGTTGCCTGCCATTTTCAGCTCCTTTCTGTGGTTTGAAAGAAGATACTTGTTGTTTATTTATTAATTTTTATTTAGTTTGGTAAGCCTTACATTATATCAGTAATTATTTAGTTAGAATTTCAGATAATTATCCTTTGAAATGACAGGAGTCAATAATACCAGATTCTGTACAGAACAAAAAAAGCTAGGTTAAGAGATAAACATCTCTAATTATCTTTTCACAATTACACGACTTTATCAATCACCAGCTATTTTGTTTGATTCATTCACTTTTTGAAATGTTTTTCTTTTAAAGTTTTTACAAAGTTGCTGCTTCTGTAGGATTTCTGTGGCTGTGAGCCCTTATGGCCAATTCCAATTTTTTAATCTGATTTTTGTCTTGATACCTTGAATATTTTGATTATATTGTTAGACTGTGGCTGGGCTAAACATATTTGAGGGAAAGAAAGCTAAGAAAGAGGTATTAAGAAAATTACTCAGCATGAGAAGATATGTTACTGAAGAAGCAAAGTTTTTATTATGGGGATTGTGCCTTTAAAATGGATTCTGATTTTTAGTATTAAATAGAGCCAATAGAAAGAACTTAGCATTAAAGTAATAATATCTAGCTCTTATACACCACTTTACAATGGAGAGGTAAGTATCATTATCCCCATTTTACATATAGGGAAACTGAGGCACAGATTGGTGGGTAACTTGCCCAAAGGTCACCCAGTAGACTAGTGAATGAACTGGAAATAGAATTTAGGTCTCCTGGGACCTGTTCTAGTGTGCTCTATTATCTACTAGTCAACACTGCCTGCCTATTTTGTTTTCTTTGAATTTTGTGAGTGTGTTTGTGTGAATTTTAGTGCTTTTGAGAAGTGCCCCTGACAGCCATGCTGAAATTGTATCTTTAGCTGCAGATCAGGTACAGAAGCAGGTACACACCCAGTTCTGCCAAAGTGCATATTGCCTAATATACTGTACAGGGTGAGAGGGTAGTTTAGTTTCCATGGCTTATTCTTTCCTTGTCCCCTCAGCGGAGAGTGCTGAGACGTGTGGGGATTAGCATCAGATATACTTGTAGCTGTTGTGTTGTGAACTCCTGCCACTGAGAGCTTGACTGTGACCTCCACCCCAATTGACATAAATTTACCAACTGCTATTCAAATAGTAACTTTTTGTCTCTATTAACCTTGGCTGTATTTGAGACATTGACCTAGAGGGAGAAGTCTCTAAATCTCTTTAGCAATCCCTTATTCCATCCATTTTGTAAAGCTCATCGGGGGAGCTGGGGGGGGGAGGGGAAGAGACAGCAGCAATGTTGAGAGTAATTTTATGGTGAAATTGTGGTGAGCTGCTTGTCTCTTTGATGTACTGCCCTTGAAACCACTTTGTGAACTTTGTAGCCCTTCCTGTCATTTTGCTAAGGGGAAATGTTATGTGCAGGGCAGAGGGCAGACTCAAGACAGAGCCACAGCTGGATTGGCTGAGAAAGGCCAGCAGGGGGCAGCATCCCCATGGTAGAAATTAAATAGAGTTTGTTTTTCAGCTCTTGCTATTCTTTTCTATAAGGCACAGCCTAGAGCTGGAACCAGGAGGATGCGAGAGTGCACCTGCAAAGTGTGCACGGAGGGTCAAAACTGGCTAAGGCAGAGAAGGAACATGATGAATTCAGGATTTGGAAAGTACAGATTTGGTAATCAGGTTGGGCATGAGTGCTCAGGAGGCCAACAGCAGAAATCTGTGATAGGATCACCTAGCCGTTCAGATTTCTGCAACCCAGTCCTGAAGGGTGTGATTCTGACACTTTATTCATGGTGAGCAGAGCCTTACTCCAAATGGGCTACGAACATGAATAAAGGTGCTTGAATCGGGCCCTAAATGAGTATTCCCCACATTCATGTGGATTTGGTCTGTATTTCAGAGAGGGAGACTCGTTGTCCCTGCTAACTAAGTTTCTAAGTTAAAATGGCGGGGGGGGGGGGGGAGGATTCACACCATTTTAATGCCCTGGGTTCGATCTGTCTGGCTGCAGATGCATGACTACAGCGTTGATGAGGGAAATGATTTTGAATGAACGGTACGCCCAGTGGAAATTAACAAAACTCCATCAGAAAGCCTTTATTGTATGATTCTAAATGAACAGCATCAGCAGCGCTGTCAATGGCACTGGAATAATCAAAATATTAGTCTCCATACATGCCAAAAAATTTAAACAAGACATCTTGCAATATTACATTTCCCTAGTTGAAGATTTCCCCAGTGTGAGAGACTCTCCAGAAGGCATAAAGCTGGCACAGCCAGCTACTGCATACCCTCTTCCCTGTAGCTCATGGTGGAGGAGGCATATTATGGGCATGGAGGAGGGGGCATGGTCAGAGCACACTGTGGTCTGGCAATTCCCCAAAGGCCTTTCACGAGCCACTACCAGATACTCTAAAGTAGTAAAGTGGCCTAGAATCAGGAACTTGCAACTGGCTCTTTTGTGGCTCCTCTTTTGGGTGCTCCCCTGGGTGCTGCTGCAAAGGTTGAGATCAGCTGGAATATTCATGTAACTGTCCTTAGATTTAAACTGGATAGGGCATGTTCAGTGGAGAATCCTGGATGGTGGAATTCATTTCTCCTCTTGGTTCAACCCAGGACACGGTTGTCTCCCCAGACATGCTCGCAGCCTCTGTTCATACAAAGCTCAGTCATGCATTTAGGCACTGACACACACTGTGTGGGGCACAGAGCCATATATCCTATAGGAATTCAGGAGGAACTTACCAGGGCAGGGAACGTGCCTTCATTTGCATTTGTACAGCGCCTAGCAAAATGTGGGCAATAATAAATAATAGTAATCTTGCTAAAAGGGAGCAGAATTCCCCCTCAGAACTCTGGTACTCTGGTGGAGTGTGCTCACTGATACCCTTTTTTAGAGATGCACCTACCTCCAAAAAGCACCCATTTGTTTAGCTGCTGCCCGGGGCAGGGTGGCCACCTGTGCCCTCTTCTCTGTGTTTACCAGCCAGCAAAGCACCCAGACTCAATCTATTTCTTATGCTTTTGCAGGGAGAGTGAATTAAGTAGAGGAAATTAGTACAGCTGATCAATTTTTTTTTCAAGTTTTAAAATTTAATCAGAAATATTTCAAATTTTGAAAAAAAAATCCAGGGGAAATAGTGAAAATTTCCCAAAATTTCCCCTTGTTTTTCCAATCAACACTACAACTGCTTCAAATTTTTCAAACTTTTTAATTTTGAAAAAAAGGTCAGGGAATTCAAAGAAATTTTCAAGAAAAGATTTTCCCCGTTATTTTTTCGACCAGTTCTAGGTTAGAGACTGCTTTTAATGTAATTTTTAAAGTATTATGTTAATTGGATGATTATTCTGCTCTGTGTTAATTTTTGTATTGTATGTGCACCCAGACTAGAGATGGTAATTGGCACAAAATATACATCAAATACAGTTAATCCATTAATTTAATACATTGATTTAGCTACCTACAATGGGAAGCATAAACCAAGACACTGCAAGGACAAATACAAAATAAACCAACGAAAAAGAAAGAAAAAAACAACCAAATGCTAAATCAAATTAAAATATCTTGCATTCCACCCTGAAAGTTGCCAAACCTGAGAGTAAATAAATGATAGAAAAATAATCATATAGTATATTTTTATGCTGCCTTCTGTCTGAAAGAATCCAAAAGCACTTTATAGGCTTCATATGCACAGAAATCACCACTGAAATGCTGGCATTTTATGGGAAATAAACAGTATGGCCAGAATGAAGTTGATTAGAGACGTCGCTGAACTTTGTTTGGTGTCAGAAGCCTGTTAAATCCTTCCTCTTCTAAGCTTCAGCCCAAGCTAGGTTTACATGTAAGTTGCAAAGGAAAAAACAGTTGTGAGCAGGTGACAATATATTACAACAGGAAATAGCGTCTGAAATTGTTTATAACAATGTGATATAATTGTTTATAATAATGTGATATTTCAGACATTATGGTATCTAAAGAGTTAACCACCAAATGGATCCCCAGAGGCAGAATCTTGTGCCTAAACCAACCCCTGCTGAAATCAATGGAGCTTGGTGTGGGCAGAACCATGTGCAAATCTGATTGCAGGACGAGAGCCCCAGTCTCTATAACCCTGTTATGGCTATGATGAGAGATGGGGGCCATTTTTATTATTGGTGTACACAGATATAGAAATGATGGCATGCCCTTGCACAACAAGATTCCGTGCTTCCCCTGATCTTTTCACCTTAAATAGTATCTCACGCTATCCTTTCCTAAACTGCCTTATGGATACTAACACATCTCTCCCACACCAACAGCATCCCCTTGCCTGCCTGCGATGCCCATGAATAAGGGAGCTGAGAACCGGCAGCCCCTCTGTAACTAATTTACAGGGACACAGGAAGATATGGGACAGGCGGGGTCGATAAGAGTTCACCCCTCGTTTACATCAGAACACATGCAGAGAAATATCTGATTGCACTAATAGCTTTTATTACTTTTAACATGTACTCACTTAGCCAAACAGGTGAAAGTGATTTGTGCCAGGTTTTTACGAGCCCAAGGGCCAAGCGAGCAAAACGAGTTTTGTGTGACAGGACCTGGCTTCTCCTGGTTCTCATCCCAGTTTGAAATTTGTGAGAAAATTCAATTTGAGCAAAGCACCCTTTTCAACTCTGAGACAAGCTCGCGGCCACCTGAATCAAAACCAGATGTACTTATCAGGCCTAAAGATAACAAATAGCGGCTTGAGATCCTGTCAGCAGAGGACCACCAGAGCAAGGGCTACAAAACTCGCTTGGCTCATGAAATTCTAGCATGATGCATATTAATGCTCACCAGATCTGGAGTCAGGCCTCTTCTATTTTTTTTTCTTTAATAAATTCTTCAGAACATCACTGCATTGTAAACTGGTTATTTGAGACTGTTTAAGTAAAACCAAAAGCCTCCACATATCCCGCTAATTCCCCCCACCTCCCCGATCCCACTTTCCCCAGGCTTACAAAGGCAGGTCTTTTAAAATATGCCCATAGCAGGAGATGGTTTGTTTTGGCAAGAGAGCAGGTGCCTTCCCAAGTTCTGAGATCTGGCGTGTCAGCAATGACCAGAGGCCTTGGGTGGCCGGCTTCACGCTTACACTTCCCTGTGTCAGCTGATATACCTACCACCCACACTCTGAAAGATTCCAGCAAATTCAGAAACTCTTAAAAAAGGGAGCTGACCTTTCTCTCTGTCCTTCTCCCTCTCTCACCAGCCCTTTCCCTCCTGTCCCTTTGGAACAGCCAGGGCATATTATGAATTTAGGCTTTACTTCTTATAAACAGCAAGGTAGGGGAACATTTGAAAACTAGGGCCGCGTAACAGTAGCTTCTTGCACATTAAAATATGACCGAATAGACAAATGATGCCTTAAATCTCTAAAATATTCTTCTCTGCCCTTGGCTAAAGAGAAAAAAAATTGGGGGGTGAAGGTTTATTTGGTTATTTTTCAGGCTAATTTTATTTGGTGCCCCCAAACAGAGGGTGTCCATTTCAACACTGTAGTCGGCTATTCTCCCATTACCTTTTAATCATTCTCTTCTTTCTGCAACAGCCAAACAAAAGCATTAGGCTACGTAGTGTCTAATAATCTTCAAATGTAATCTCTATCCAAAACAAAACTAAAAATCTACTCCTCAGAGGTTTTGTTTTTCAAAACTGTTATGAACACAGCACACCCAGCAAGTTGCCCTGTTTCTAAACCCTTCCTTTTATTTAATCTTTGCTTAAACAGAAGAAGAAAGAGCCCATATTGAACTGTTGTCGGGTACTAGTGATGCTGTGTTAGAGTGGGAAATCCAGTATCTTTCATGTGGCCCATTTCTGACTTGAGATCCATTTGGTCTGATTCCACTCCCTTTCAAGCTCTGGCAGCATAAAAGAGCTTGAAAGGGAGTGGAAATGACCTTCCTGCACACTGGGCCTCCCTGGTGAGCACAGAGTTGGCATAAAGGCTCTATACAGGCTCTCTACCAGCTATTGGTACATGGGGCACATTGGGGCAGCATGGGGTGTGTCTGAAGTGCACCACATTACCGAAATTCTGTGCTTCCCAAGGCCCAACAGGAACCATGGGAAATACAGTGTGAGTTACAGTGGCCCTGAAGCTGCTCTGACTTACACTGGGAACCAAACAGGGCCCTGAAAAGCCCCAGCCCTTCCCTCCCCCCCCTCCCCACACACACTCCTACCCCAAGCAAAGGAAGGGATTAACTGAGAAGCACATTGATTTCAACTGCTAATTAGGAATAGCTAATTCAAGCATTTGATAGTACCAGTCATTGCACTAGAAATATAAAATGTCATTTGATAAGGTTACATAATTATCACTCCTGGCATGTGTGATGCTGAATTGGAATTAACATATTTTTGTTTAGTTTCATAAACCTATTTTCTCATGATTGTATATAGACAAAATAAGATTCCTGACAATAAATCCCAAGAAATGATAAACGTGTCCATCACATTTCACCACTAATGATGGCCTCTGGGAGTCTTTAGATAGTGCAGGCCAGATTCTGCTCTCAGTTACTATGCCAACCTCTCACTGTCCATATGGTCGTAAGGGTATAACTGAGAGCAGATTATGGCCCAGTCAGATTCGCTATAATGCCTTGGGTAGTGGGTCTCTGGGAGAAACACATAAAGACACCAGTCTGTCAAGAAAGGTTGCTACATGCTTGTGTAAGGGAAATTAAGCAAGCAGTATGGGACTGGTGTGATTCAGCAATCTCTTTAACCAGCTACTTGGACAGTATTGCTGTGGTTACTGGAGACAGGGAGTGAAGTTCCCATGATTAGAATCATGGTAAATAAGCCACTTCCTCTTCTAAGCGCTAGTCAACATTTTTCTTTTGCCTTCCTAAGCAGTTGCGGAGGGAATTATGTCCCCTGTGGAGGTGAGAAGAGTTAAATGAACAAAATGGAGGCTCAGTAGGATTTCCACATCCCCTTAATCCATGCTACAGAAAGTCATCGCATTGATGGTAATTTTCTTAAATGTGCTAGCGACACTTGTAATCACACCCAGCCTCTGCTTTCTCTCACCCATCCCTTGCAGTAATGGATGTCACATTCTCAAACTGTCTCTTCCGAGGAGAGGATGCTATGACAGTTGGCCCAATGGCCAATGTAAGTGGAAACTTACTTTGTGCTTACATTTCCTTTGTCAATTTCTTTTCCACCTGATTGATTCTTCATGTAGGAATATGCTCAGATAATGGGTCCCACCTCTCTGTTTTGCTATTGATTAGAGATGGGTCTGAAACCAAAACCCCATATCCAACTACCCCCACTTTGCAATCCTTTTCTTCTTACCTAGACTGATGAATTTTTCTTGTTCTTCTGTAGTTAGCTGAACCAAACCCAAAGATCTGAGCACCCCTGAACTATGCAGGTTTTGCCATCCAGATATGGATCTAAATTTTCCAGATCAATCCTATATCTCTTGCAAGGGCCACATTGTGCCTCTGGTTCTCAGGCTAAATAGTACCATACTCGTCTGCAAGTAGCCCTATTGACTCCAAGGAAACTACTCTTGAAGGAAGGTATTACCATATTGTGAGTAAGGGTGGCAGAATCTGGTTTTAGGCTGATAATACACTTTATAAAGTCATCCCGAATTGCTGGACTAGATGAGGCTGAAGACAAGGGTGAAGATCTGGGGATGAAGCCAGTGGAAGGTCTGGAATATTTAGGGTTTTAAAACGTTTTGAAGCAGCTGCTTAGGTTAAAAGTTTTGTGCATTTGGGGAACCTCTCTGTCTAGGTAGGGACCAGCACTTAATGGAATATCTGAAACTAGAGGCTACACATAATGACACCTTCTGTTTTCTAAGGCATCTATCAGTTTGGGTCAGTTCCCATTTTATGAATAATTATTCCTCTGCCACTCTCTTGCTGGCAGTTTGGTGCAACCATTCATTGTTCAAAATCTGTGATGTAATTAGTCACTTATATTACGTGGGCTGCGTCAGTTTCCTGATTGGAGGAGTATAACTCTTAGAAACAGGATGCTGCAGAGGAAAGATGGGCCAGTGGCCAAGGGTGCTAACATGGGAAATGTGATTTCAACTCTGTGTTCCATCACAGATTTCCTATGTGACCTTGGGCAAGCCACTTAGTCTCTCTGGCCCAGGCCCATAAAGGAACTTAGGTCCTTATGTCCCAGAGTTAGGCATAAGGGCAATCCATAAAACCCTACTTGGCTACTGCTCAAATTTTCACTGTAGAAGTCTCTGGGCAACTCTCTTTCTGACTCTAGGCATCCCCACTGCTGCCTCCCCTGGGCTCTAGGCATCCAGACATTTATCTCATACCTCAGTTCCAGGGTGAGTAAAACATTCCCCACCCGTCTCACCTACTGGGCCCAATCTGGTAGGCAGGCGAAGCATGCTTACCAAAGCAGGCGTCATTCAGAATCTGGCAGTAGGATCAGCTGGTGGTTCTGCCCTTGTGACTTTTTGACCCAGGGGTTAGAGCACTCATCCAGGATGCGGGAGACAGGTTCAGTTCTCCCCTCTGCCTGACATGGAGAAAGGATTTGAACTGGGGTGTCCTACCTTTCAGGAGAGTTTTCTAGCAACTCAGCTATTGGATATTCTGATGGGGGGCTCATTCAGTCTCTCAGGTTGAAGCTACTCCACAGGGTATAAATAATTAAATAGTCATTGGAGCAGTGGGACTGGGCCCTGGGTCTTCCCTGTGCTATAGAGTTATTCTCACTCGCTCTGGCCAGCCCACTGACTCTTCAGTTATTTATACATAGCTGAACAGCTTCAACATGAGACCCCCTACATCAGACTATACCATTGCTCAGTGGTTAGCTCACTCTCCTGTTCAAATTCTTTCTGCCCCACCAGGCTGAGGGGAGAATTGAATCTACATCTCCCACAACTCAGGTACGTGTGCTAACCACTGGGCTACAAGGGAAGCACTGCCCCACGTCCTCCTAAAATACCTAAGCCACCTGACTCCTCAAGACGGTTCCTGGCTGTGGATCACAAGCAGAAATAGGTGCCTCCCTGCAGCCCAGACTTAGGTGCCTATTGCTGTGAGAGGGGTAGGACTTAGGACATCCCTCTCTCCCCAGCAGCTCCCATTGGCCAGGTTAGGCATCTTCCTACCTAGCATACTGGCTTTTGTGGATCACGTTCTTAGGCCCATAGCTCTTCCCGTTCATTGTATCTAGAGTCTCAGGATTTGACTACACGTGCGAGTTAGAGCGCATTAAAGCATCCCTGGGCGCCCTACCTCATGACATGTCCACACTGGTAAAGCACGTAGAGCGCCCAGACTCCGCAGCTAGAGCACTCCTGGTACTCCACCTCGGCGAGTGGAATAATGGTTTTGCTCCCCCGCTGGAGCACCGCAGCGCCAGTGTGAATGCCCTGGCCTGTTAATGCGCTCTGATCAGCCTCCAGAAGTGTACCACAGTGCCTGTTCTAACCACTCTGGTCATCACTTTGAACTCTACTGCCCTGCCCTCAGGTGACCAACCATCAGACCCGCCCTTTAAATTCTCTGGGAATTTTGAAAATCCCCTTCCTGTTTGCTCAGCCAGGCGTTGTTAGCCGACGGCCAAGGATGTTTGGTGAGGTGCCAGCTATGCCCGTTTATACCATCCGTGACTTTAACCGCTAGGATGCACTGTCCCTTCGCGGCGGGCAGCCCAGGCTAGGCTGACGGATGCCCCAAGGTCCTAACCACCCTTGACTTTAACTGCTAGAGCTCAGAGCTCCTTCGCAGCGGGCAGTCAATACTGACTGACAGGTGCCCCAATGGCAGCACTAAGAGCCTCTCCACACCCGTGACTTTAACTGCTAGAGCTCAGAGCTCCTTCGCAGCGGGAAGCCAGGATTGACTGACAGGTGCCCCAAGAGTTTGCCCCGTGGAGGCGGCACAACTCAACGCTAGGCTCTTAGTACTCTCACCTAATGGCCAGGCTTTAGAGCCAAAACGGCTGAGGTTCTTTAATTGTGTTGGCTGCTTTACAGTAAACCAGAGAAAACAAGTCAGGCTTATGCATAAATGGTTACCAAAATTTATTAAGCTAGATTCTAATCATGTGGTTACAAAATTGCTAGTGCCTACTTATTTAAATGTAGAGATGTTACACACACAAACAAGTTACAAAACTGAAGCCACAATCCCAAAGAAAGAAAACAAAGTATAGAGCTCTATTTCAAAATATGTGTACACTAAAGATAGGAGATCAGGTGTGGGTGCTTCTTACCCTCCTTGCATCTCTCGATTCCAGCGGTGCCAAGCCAGGATCGGTCACTCAATTCCGCGGAAAGACGAATAAGGGACAAGGCGTAGGGACCCTCTTAGCTGCAGAAGCCTTGGGAGGCTGTCACTTATCTGACCAGCAGATAGATAGTGAAAAGCACTCCAAAATCATGGTGCTGTAGGTCCCCTACTTATACCTCTGTACTCCTTTATTCTCTTTCTCCTTTCTTATGCCAAATTGAGACTGGTCTGTCTGGGTGACGCCAGCTTTCGCAAGAGTAGTTTACACTTGCAAGGGAGAGAAACAATAAGTTTCGACTACTGGACATTTCTTTTATCAGGGTAAATATTTTCCCACCTAGGATGTTGGTGTGTGTGCATCACGCTATTGAGTAGGGGCTAAGAGCCATGTCTGTCACAGGGCCTCTGCCTGCTGTGAGCTTAATCATCGTATCTGTTCCCAGAGGCACATTGTAGCAGCACACCTGTGCTTTCACAGCTTCAAAGGCTGTGCTGGAATATATGTTAAGTGCCCTGTTCCAGCTTCCTCCTGTGTTTCCAGCAATGCTGGTCTGAGGGGGGGGGGGGGGGGGGCTGGCTGTCTGGCTACAGGCGTGGAGTGCTCTCAGTGAATCTTTCCAGGTGACCATGCCTCCATGTGCCAGGTGATCCCCAGTATGGAGCAATTGCAAGGTGCTGGACCTCATCAGTGTTTGGGGGGGAGGAAGCTGTCCAGTCCCAGCTGCGCTCTGGCCATAGGAATTACAATATCTTTGGGCAGATATCAAGGGACATGATGGAAAGGGGCCATGACCGGGATGCTCTGCAGTACAGGGTTAAAGTGAAGGAGCTGCGGAATGCCTACCGCAAAACCCACTACTGCAAATCCTGCTACCGCAAAGCCAGCTCTGATGCTGCCCCCTCGACCTGCCATTTCTACAAAGAGCTGGACTCAGTACTGGGGGGATGACCCACCACCATTCCAAGTACCATCATGGACACTTCAAAGCCCAGTTCAACAAGGCAGGAGGAGGAGGAGGAAAGCGGGAGTGAGGGTGCTGAGGAGGAGGGAGACACCCCGGCATCCCTAGATGCATGCAGCCAGGAGCTGTTCTCAAGCCAGGAGGAAGGTAGCCAGTCACAGCGGCCAGTGCTTGGGGAAGGACAAACTCCAGAGGAGGTTCCCGGTAAGTGGCTTTTATTTTGGGAATTAAGTTATTCGGTGCGGGCTCTTGGGGTGAGGAGGGTTAGGGCTGCATGCATGCCTAGATGTGGAATAGGGTTTTGATGTGCTCTCTCACATCATGGTAATTGGCCTCAGTGATCTCTTAGAATCATAGAAGGTTAGGGTGGGAAGGGACCTCAGGAGGTCATCTAGTCCAACCCCCTGCTCAAAGCAGGACCAATCTCCAATTTTTGCCCCAGATCCCTAAATGGCCCCCCTCAAGGATTGAACTCACCACCCTGGGTTTAGCAGGCCAATGCATCTCTTCAAAGGTCTCATCCAGAAGTTGGGCAATGCATTTGCTCAGGTTTCTTGGGAGAGCCACTGTGGTCTTTGTCCCAGTCAGGCTAACATCTGTGCCACTGTTCCATGAGGGGCGGATTTGCACATTGTGGCCGGAACCATTGCTGCACACAGGCAAGCTGCATACGGGCCAGGACGGAAGCCACATTGTATTAAAAGACCCTCCCTTGTTTCCCAGGTCACCCACACCTCAGATATCTTCCAGGACGATCTCCTGTGGAAAATGTAGGGAGAATGTTCAGTATAGGGGCCCCCTGCAGCTGTTGGCTCTCCCCAAGGCACAGAAACCTGGAGGACAGTATGGCTGTGAAACAATCAGTCCACCTTGACCTAGTGCTTACTCACCATTTTGGGGCTCCCGTGGGTTATGTGTGCTTGCTTTGAGGTGGGCAAATTATGCTATTTTGTAGACTGTGCTTGCCCTTAAGTATGGGGGAATCATTGCTCTGTCTGGTGTGAACAATGCTGTCTCTGTTAAGTGTTGCATTTTGCCTTTACAGATGCAACCTTGAGATCTCAGCCATCCGTGTTATCACTGGCTGAAAAACTTCAATGAATTAGGAAAAGGCCACATAAAAGCAAAGAAGACATGCTGCATGAAGTCATGTAGCAGTCCCTTAACGAGAATCTAAAAGTGCAGGAGTGAAGTGAGAGTGAAAGGAGGATCTGCCAGCGGAATGAGGAGCGCAGGCACAAAAGCACAGAGCTCTGGCAGCAAAGCACGGAGTGGTTGATAAGCATCATGGAGCACCAAGCAGACTTGATCCAGGTGCTCGTAGCCATGCAGGCAGAGCACTACTGTGCCTGTTCCCCCCCGCCCCCCGCCAGCCCTTGTCCCAAAACACTTTCCCTTGTGCCCCCATGTCACCTCCACCCCACTATCCCCAACATCCGGGTTCTTATCGCCACCAGCTGCCTCCAACACCTGTAGCTTACCACCCAGCCCTGAAAACTACCACCCTTACCCTCTGCACTCAACCCCCATCACTGTGCATTATAGCCATCCTGAAGTGCAGCACTCATTGCACAGCACTCCAGACAGGAAGGCAGAGTACGATAACAGGACATACGCAAATCTGTGATTGAACCGTTCCCCATCCCACCCCCCTTGGCCTTTCTGTTTCCCAAGCAGTTGTGTTTCTTTTCAATAAATGGATTTTTTGGCTTTGAAAACATTCTTTATTATTTATTGCGTAAAGCAAAAGATACCTAAGCCCAGAAAAGCAAGAGGCACTGCAAGTCACTGTAGCAAACACAGATTCCTACTAACATTGGAACCACTGCACTTCACTCCCGTGCAGGGCACCAGACATTACTAGAGGCTTTCAGCCTCAAATTTCTCCCTCAAGGCATCCCTAATCCTTACAGCCCTGCACTGGACCCCTCTAATAGCCCTGCTCTCTGGCTGTTCAAATTCAGCCTCCAGGTGTTGAATCTCCAAGTTCCATACCTGAGTGAATCTTTCACCCTTCCCTTCACAAATGTTATGGAGGGTACAGCACACGGATATAACCACGGAGATGCTGTTATCGGCCAGGTCCAGCTTCCCATACAGAGAGCGCCAGCGGCTCTTTAAATGGCCAAAAGCACACTCCACAGTCATTCTGCACCGGCTCAGCCTGTTGTTGAACCACTCCTTGCTGCTTTCAAGGCTCCCTGTGTAGGGTTTCATGAGCCACTGCATTAAAGGGTAAGTGGGGTCTCCAAGGATCACAAGGGGCATTTCAACTTCCCCTATGGTGATCTTCTGGTCTGGGAAAAAAGTCCCTGTTTGCAGCTTCCTGAACAGGCCAGTGTTCCGAAAGATACATGTGTCATGGACCTTTCCAGGCCAGCCTGCATTAAGATCCATTAAACGCCCATGGTGATCCACAAGCGCCTGGAGACCCATAGAGAAATACCCCTTCCGATTAACATTCTCGGAGGCTAGGTGGGCTGGTGCAAGAATTGGAATATGCATCCCATCTATCACCCCTCAGCAGTTAGGGAAACCCATTTGTGCAAATCCGGCCACAATGTCATGCACGTTACCCAGAGTCATGGTTCTTCAGAGCAGGATGCAATTAATAGCCCTACAAACTTGCATCAACACGATTCCAACGGTCGATTTTCCCATTCCAAACTGGTTAGTGGCCGATCGGTAGCTGTCTTGAGTTGCCAGCTTCCAGATTGCAATAGCCACCCGCTTCTCCACCGTCAGGGCAGCTCTCAGTCCCATGTCCTTGCATCGCAGGGTGGGGGTAAGCTCATCACACAGTCCCATGGAAATGGTTTTCCTCATCTGAAAGTTCTGCAGCCACTGCTCGTCATCCCAGACTTGCATGACGATGTGATCCCACCATTCGGTGCTTGTTTCCTGAGCCCAAAAGTGGCGTTCCACGGTGGTGAGCATGTCCGTGCATGCCACGAGAAATCTCGTGTCGTATGTGTTACTCGAGTCGATATCATCGTCAGAGTCCTCATTGTCAGTTTGAATCTTAAGGAGTAACTCGACTGCCAAATGTGACATGCTGGCGAGACTTGTCAGCATATTCCTCAGCAGTTCGGGCTCCATTCCCACAGACCAAAAGGGAAGACAGAGCGCGCAATACAAAAAATGTTGAAAGATGGCACCAAGTGTAGACGGAAGCACAGGGATTGCTGGGATGCGAACTGATACATCATGGGGTGTTGGGAAAGGACCCAGAATGCCCTGCACCTCCCACCCCCTTCACACAAGCCACAGCACCTGCATGGGAAGAGGTGCTCTCTGGGATAGCTTCCTATAATGCACCGCTCCCAATGCCACAAATGTGGCCATGCCAGTGCGCTTGTTGCTGTCAGTGTGGACAGACTGCAGCGCTTTCCCTACTGTGCTCTCCGAGGGCTGGTTTAACTCAAAGCACTCTACATCTGCAAGTGTAGCCATGCCCTAAGCACCTAACTCAGGTTTTTGTTTCAGTGATTTTCTAGGTGCCTAAAAATGAGGTGTTGCAACACTTAAGTTCCTTTGTGGATGCAGGCCTCTATGTGTCTACACTGCAATTAAACACCTGCATCTGGCTTGTGCTAGCTGGCATGGGCTAAGGGGCTATTTAATTGCAGCAGAGATATTTGGGCTCTGGCTGCAGCCTGAGCTCTGGGACCCTCCCACCTCGCAGGGTCCTAGAGCCCAGGCTGCAGCTCAAGCCCAAATGTCTACCCCACACTGAACTGCCCTATGAGCCTAAGCCCTGTGAGCCCGAATGAGCTGACATAGGCCAGCTGTGGGTGTCTAATTGCAGTGTAGACATTGAGACGGGATCCCCGGGGTGCAGCCTAGGACTGTGGGACCGCTGTGCTCCCTGAACTCTCTCCAGCCTGGGCTGTCTCTCACAATGCCTTGCTAGTGACCAGCAGAAACCCCCTCCAGGTGCTGTGATCACTCAGCACAACTGCATGTGGAGCCCCACACCCAGCTATTAATGCTCCCAGAGCCACTCATGAGTCACACAGGGAAAGGCACCAGCCAAATCCCCCCAGCTCCCAGCACTGTACCTCCGGAATATACCGTCTTGCACTGCTCAAGATAAGCAGTGCAAATTTATTAATTGGTTCACCACTCCATCAATGGAAAGTGGATATACACCAGCCTTTCCAGAACCTGAGCAGATTTGCCCCACGCTTCAGACTAACTCACTGATAAAGATAAACAGTTAAACAAATTTATTGACTACAAAAGATGGATTTTAAGTGATATTAAATGATAGGCAAAAAGTCAGAGTTAGTTAGCAAAAGAAATAAAATATAAGCACGCAGTCTAAACTCTCAACCCTATTAGACTGGGCAACATCTAGACTAAGCAGGTTTTCTCACCCCACTGGATATTGCAGTCCATAGTATACAGATTTTACCTTTGAAATCTGGGCCAGGCCCCTCAGTTGGAGTCTTCAGAGTGTCCTTATTGCTTGCAGCATAGGTGGGTAAAGGAGAAAAGCCAAGGATGTGGCCACTGTGTCTGTTTTATACCCTCAGTCCTATGTGCTTGGGGAGCACAAGTCCAGGCATGTCTGGGGACATTGCTGAGTCTCCAGGAAAGGTTGAGCAATTCCCCCAGTGTGGCCTCATACAGGTGAGTCATTGAATTGTAGCTCCCTTGCTGAACAGTGGTTGTTGATAAGTTGTTTGAAACCCCGCCATGAAACCCATTGGTTACTTTCCTTGCTGTTGCCTCTGGGGAGCTAATAACTGGCTGATTCCCCAATTTACAGCATGTTCTAGTGACCACCATACAACACAATTCTCATATCTTCAGATGCATTAATAATATATATATATATATATATATATTTAGAGGAATGACTTTCAGCAGATCGTAAGTTTTCCCCCGATACCTTACAAAGCATGTGTTTTATTTAAGATCATGATTTTATAAAAATGAGGAATATGGGGGTTACAAGACGCACCCCCAAGGTATAGTATGCCACAAATATATCCTGTGTCTCAGTTCCCCATCTGTAAAATGGGGATAATAAACTTTTCCTACCTCACAGGGGAATTGTGGAAAGTACATTTCATTAGGAAGAGCATTTTTTTCCGTTAAAGATTATGCGGCTGTGATACTACAGTAACAGCAGTCACTTAAACACCTTAGATAGATTGTGTGAATGACAATATAAAGTTAATTTTTGTAATGAAATTAGTACAAAGCACTATGAAAGCCTTTAAATTGGATGTAAGTGGCACACAAGGCCTTGTGTAACAATGTTTGCGATGCAAATCGTTTGCCATATTTTTTAATTTCACACTGACTTTTGTGTAATTCTGCAGACTTTAGTTTTCAAATTTAGTGACAGGGTGCCGATAAAGTTATTAATCCCCTTAAAGTGGAGTTCAGCTCTGCAAAGCCACACAGAATGCATCCTGTGCCAACTGTTTCTATTTTTCAAAAATTTCCCTCTCCACTATGCTCATTTTAAAAGTGAAGTGTTTTTTTTTTCTCTAACAAACAATCAGCTCTGTATACTCAGCCTGGGATCAGAAAGTCAGTGTGGGTTCTTTTCTTGTTGTACATTGTCCCATGTAATAAAAATTCTTGCTGGCCCAATTAGCCCCTTAGTGACACTTGTGAAATCCATAGCCTTCAAATTATACTTTCAGTGACACCTGTGCACTGATTGTGTTGGCTTGGTTTGCACAGGTGCAATTGACTGGAACTTAGTAAACAACTTTGCTAATGATGCACAGGAAGGAACAGAATCCTCTCTTTCTCTCAGCTATGTTGGCTTCTGCAAGGCTAAAAGGAGGGAAAAAATGAGGTAAAACTATTTTGTCCCTGAAGTCAGGAGATGGGAGTCTGAATACACACTTGGAGAAGATGTGTTCAGAAATAAGGTACCCTTTATATATATATATATATATACACACACACAGTTATTTTTTGCAGTTAGACCTGCACTTTAAGTTCTGCCAGTTTACTGCTCACTGTAAGCAGCTGAAATCCGTTTCTTCTACTCTTTCTGAAATGGCCTCTCTGTTATCACTGAGCATTAACTGATCCATAATCTTTCAGAAGTTTTCATTAGCAGTAAGATAGAATTATAACTGCTTAGACCACTATGGGATTTATGGAGATGCTATGTGGGAACAATAGGTTTTTTAAAGGCTGCGTTTTCTACTAGAGAAAAAGGCCCTGATACAAAGTCCATTGAAGCCAACTGAAATGTTCCTACAGACATTAAAGGGCTTTGGAATAGGTTCTAGAAGAACTAGGGAGGATTAAGGAGCTCCTATGTGTCCAGTAGGCTGAATAAAGATTAAACTTTGGCATTATTCTGGGGAGAGAAGTAGAATTGCATCTTGAGCCTGACATTTTCCCCAAAGGTGGAGAATTGAGTATTCAAATATCACATCTCAGCCAGCCAGCACAGTAACTTTATTTAAAATACTTTAAGTATCATTGAAATAAACATAAGAGTACTTCTCCATTTTTTAAAAAAATTGTAATAACTAATGTGGCTCTCCTCTGTATGTCCCCTGCAGAATAAGATTAAGTCATTTCCTATTAACTTTTTCCAGTCTTTGTAGGCATCAGAATTAGTTGATGGTTGATTGCAACTCCTATTTATATGAGCAATTTATATTTTTTGCCTGATGTGACATTTTGATATATTTTGCTTGGTGATAACAGTGTAGAAATTAGAGGTGTGGTGGGAACTTAAAACTCTCCACAATTTTCTGGCTTTCTGCTCTTTTTCCAATAAGATCTGGTCCAAAGAACTTAACAGAAAATTTCTTGGTGGGTGTGGGGACTAAAGGCTGTATTGAGCAGTACAATCCAGCTGCTTTGTGTTGCCACCCAGTGCAAAAAAATCTGGATTGTATTGATTATTATGGCCCTTTGTACCTTATTAACTGATGCCATCTCTAATGTTATCCTATAATAATAAAAAAGTATATTCTGCAACATAATCTCTGTGTGTGTTGTAACAGTTTGTTAATTTGTCAAAATCATAGGGCTGACTCCTGAAGTCCTCCCTCAAAGTTTTCTCTGACAAGATCCCATTGAAGCTGGTGGAAATTTTGCGCTAGGTCATGTTCTCTGTGGGTAGAACTTGCTGGAGGGAGCCCATGGGAGGAACACTCCATTAGATTTCCCCTTCAGTGTTTCCTCAAGGCGGAGCAGAGTTTCTACCTCGAGAAAGCAATGAGTCTGCCCACCAGACCCTGAGGATTCCCTGAGATCTGTGAATGGCCTAGGCCATCTGCATGTGGTTCTTCTGTACTCCCTGACAAATCTTCTGCCAGGGCTTTCTTAGCTAATACCTGCTATTGAAGGGGAGGGGGCAAGGGACATTGAAGAGGTAACTTTGCCTCCACCTTATAGAATGTATAATGGAAAAGGATGTTAGAATTGTTAGTATGGCAACAGATGTTATAGAGAGTTAATGGTTATGGGGAAAACTATACCTGTATTGGGCAGAAGTTTTCAAACTGTGAGGCATGCCTCTCTAGGGGGTGTGTGGAAGAACATTTGGGGGGGGAGGGTAAGCAGCAATGCCAGGCAGCTTATGCCAGCCCCACATGGCGGGGTCCAGGCAAGCTCCCCATTGGGGGTGGGGCAGGAGTGCCATCTCCACCCCGCCGACTCACCTCAGTGGGCCACCCAGCCTGTGGGTCAGTGTCAATATTTGCTGCAGCTGCACCAATTTCCACTTCCAGCAGCCTCCATGCCCAGCACTGGCTCTGCCCCCAGAGACTGTCGCAAGCACCTTCCCCCACCCCGAAAACCCGATGGGGGAGGGGCAGGTATTGGCCCTGCCCTAGCAGTGAAGCCTGGCTGCAAGGTAGAAGCAGCCCGCTGCTGAGGAAGCCTTGTCTGTGCCACTGGTAAGTGTCTGTGTATTTGAAACTTACAGGTGCAGCTAATTTCATTAAAGTCATGTTAAGATCTCTGTTAGGTTTAGGAGTAGGCTATCAAGCATACTTTTGCATGTGTCTATTTTTGTCTGGGTTGGGGGGGGTGCAATCAAAAATTGTAATTCAAAGAGGGCTGCTTAGCTCAGAAAGTTTAACAAAAGACTGTATTAAGGTGAGCACTAGTGTTGTTTATGAATCCAGTTCAGGGCAGGGGTGTGCATTTGAAACAATAGTTTTTTTTTTCTGCCCCGATTGTTCTTTAGAGATGGCTAAAGCTTTGCTTCCGTAGCGAAAAAATTGCATGGGCTCAGAACCCAGGCTAATTGCAAGGAAGAAATGAAGATGATGTCGTCCTTAAAGAAATCTTTCCCACAAGTCCAAGAAATAGAAAGAAGAGGAATTAAGGTGACAGTCACTTACCTAACTTGTGGGAAGAAATGAGTGAAATAATAAGCAGCCCATATTCATTAACCATTATAAAAACCAGACATACTCATTCCTAATTTCAGCTTTACATTCCTGGTAATTGTAGTGGGACATTAAAATCTTGGGCTGTGACACTGTGATTGGTTGGCCTGGCAATATGCCCAGAGAAATCTTTTTGTCCTTGGATGAATACCAAGGAGCCAAATTCTGCATTCTGATCCATAAATTGCAAAAAAGGGGGCGTTTGATAATGAATGCCACTCTCATCCAGTAAGATCTTGTTCCTAGTGGCCAATTTGTCTGACTCAGGATTGAATAATATTGATGTGGAAAGGTCTGATGGGCATGCTCTTCCAAATAAGAGCTGGATAGCCAAACAAGCAGCAGTTTATTCTAAGAATATTAGGTGGTGACACAAAGACAAATGGCCTGATGAAAGAGCCCCGAGACAGATTGTGGAATTACCTAATTGTGGATAAATAGAAGTAGAAGTCATCAGCATCCTGGCTTTTACTAAATTTAGGATGACTGGCCAAGGAAAGGAAAATAGCTTTCAAGAAAATATAGAATACTGGCCAAGAGGTTAGGAGGTGGAAAAAATCAAGCATCATCAAGAGATCTTTACGTTTTACAGTATAAGATTTAAGGTTAATTTGTTATCTTCCTGATTTGCAACACAATAATCAAACATAATCTTTATATATGCTACCAAAATTTAGGGATTTAAGAGACTGGACAAAAGTTTTTGAAAACCCAAATAAGATCCATTCACGTGTGCATATACCCTGAGAAAATCAGGTGAGATAAAATCAAGAAAATCAGATATAATTTGGGTAAACCAATCAATTACTAACTGCTAGAGAAAGTAATTGGGATGTGGGGAGATTCATAGTGCTTCCCTTAGAACTATAGGAATATCCTTGATCAAAGTGAAGAAAAACAGAGATTAACAATAAGGTTGGTCTAAACCAACCACCTCTCCTGCCAATCAAACACCCCAAAGAATGTTTTTTGGGGAGATATGGAGGACTCAGAACAGATACAAATTTTGTAGTTTGATGCAGTTTTCTTTCCTTTGAACTGGATCAAAAAGCCAGATTTGAACACCTTCAAATTTAGGGAATTCTAAATCTATATCTGAATTTTGCTGATCAGGCCCATCATTAATCATGACTATGTTGGCTAAACAGAGGCGAGTCAAAAACCAAGAAACTTTGAGACCCAAAACAAATAAGTTAAAAAAAAAACCAAAAATCCTCAGTATTGAGAACAAATAACACCAAAGCCTCCCTGAGCTGTGAACTTTTTGCATCTTCTCATTTCTCTCTTAACAAGAAAATAATATGCTTAGAAGGCAGGATAGTGTGTATCTGTGTTTCTCTATATCCAGAAATAGAGGAAACTTTTTACAAACTCTGGTCATTGTCCTGTGCTGAGAAAAACCATAAAGGTAGACTCCTGAACCTGCATAGTTGTCTGCAAAGCCAAGACCTATGATTATTTTCAAATGGATAGAAGATGAGAAAATGGAAAGAGTAAAGGCTTTCTGGTCACGATATGGCATTGGTATTCTTAACTTTAGCAGTGGGTTTTATGTGCACCAGTGCAAAGAGGAGGGTGGGGGAAGTGCTGGAAAATAGAAGGCGGGAAGAGAAATCAAATTAAAGAACAGCATAAAAAAGAAACTGAGAATTAAACTGCCAATCAAATGTAAGTTGCATTTAGCCACCAGCTTATTGCTGAAATATTAAACTGCAATTTAAATAGCAACATACATGTATTCCAGTCTGCTTTTCACCAAACTGCCCTATTAAAAAAACAAAACAAAACAAAAAAACATAAAGTGAGATAGTGGTAACTATGATTACTGCAATAAATTATAATGGGCTAAAAATTATATTAGATTCTGAATGCTGTAAAATTTATAGTAACTCTGCAGTTTCAATTCCAGGAATTAATTCTTATTATACTACAGAATAACTATTCTTTGTTCAGAGACTGAAAGCAGAAATTAAAAAATATGGCTTGTATATATAAAAATGTTTTACATCTAATAAGGGCATATTATGCTACGAAACCATTTAATCCAAAAAATTCAACTAAGTCCTTATTTCATGACATAATATGAGGCATGATGAAGCAAGCAAGGTACCCATATGTTGCACCAAAAGAAATAAAATACTGTCCCGTTTGTTTCAAACCTGTTGCTAACCACTTTCCAATCTGTATCATTAGAATAATCACAGGCCCTTACATTTGCCAGCTAAGTCAAATACACTGTGTAAATTTTGTGAGCACATCAGACCCATGAGCACGTGCATTGCTCAGAGCCCCAGTCAGAAACTGGAGAAAAGTCTGTTGAGAGTCTTTGGGTTAAGTTTAGAGGCGAGAGCAAAAAGGGTGATATCATGGTGGGCATCTGCTATAGACCACCAGACCAGGAGGATGAGGTAGATGAGGTTTTCTTCAGACAACTAACAGAAATTTCCAGATCACAGGCCCTGGTTCTCATGGGGGACTTCAATCACCCTGACATCTTCTGGGAGAGCAATACAGCAGTGCACAGACAATCCAGGAAGTTTTTGGAGTGTTGGGGACAACTTCCTGGTGCAAGTGCTGGAGGAACCAACTAGGGGCTGTGCTCCTTTTGACCTGCTGCTCACAAGCAGGGAAGAATTGGAAGGGGAAGTAAAAGTGGATGGCAACCTGGGCAGCGGTGATCATGAGATGGTCAAGTTCAGGATCCTGACTAAAGGAAGAAAGGAGATTAGCAGAATACAGACCCTGGACTTCAGAAAAGCAGACATTGACCCCTTCAGGGAACTGATGGGCAGGATCCCCTGGGAGGCTAATATGAGGGGAAAGGAGTCCAGGAGAGCTAGCTTCATTTTAAAGAAGACTTATTGAGGGCAGAGGAACGAACCATCCCGACGTGTAGAAAGAATAGCAAATATGGCAGGCAACCAGCTTAGCTTAACAGAGAAATCTTCGGTGGGCTTAAACACAAAAAGGAAGCTTACAAGAAGTGGAAATTTGGACAGATGATTAGAGAGGGGTATAAAAATATTGCTTGAGCATGCAGGGGTGTAATCAGGAAGACCAAAGCACAGTTGGAGTTGCAGCTAGCAAGGGATGTGAAGGGTTTCTACAGGTAGGTTAGCAACAAGAAGGTGGTCAGGGAAAGTGTGGGACCCTTACTGAATGGGGGAGGCAACATAGTGACAGATAATGTGGAAAAATCTGCCTCGGTCTTCACAGACAAAGCCCTGGCTGGGATGATTTAGTTGGGGATTGTTCCTGCTTTGAGCAGGGCGTTGGACTAGATCCCTTCCAACCCTAATCTTCTATGATTATATGACTTATTTCTGAGAACTCACTATTGCAACATATTCATTTGACTCACCTTACATTACAATGATAACAACCATTCAGTCCAAGCTTCTGCACCTGGGTTGTGCTCCACTGCACTTCCTCACATGAGTAGTCCCATTGACTTGAATGTGACTTTGATGTTCAAATGGATCCTTACTTCAAGTGGTTGCCATGCTATCTGTGCTCAGATACTATGGTGATAGGCAACCCGATATTCATCTAGGTAGAATCTTACAGATACTGACTTGGCTATAATTATCTCCATGATTCTGTGACGTTTAAATTGGATTATTGGACAGGGTACAAAGTGAGACCACTTGGAAACTGAAGTTAGCACAGAATGTGCCTGAGCACTTCCTAAGAAGTACACAATACTGGGAGCCTGTTACACCAGTGTTCTGTGCTCTTCATTGACTGCCAGTGGTTTCTGGGTGGAGTTCAGATGTTTTGGGAATCTGAAAAATTATCTGAAGTTTATCTAGTTATCTGAAAAATTACTTCTCATGTCTGGCAACATTGCTGCAATTGAGAGCAGAAGAAGACTTTAACTGGAGCTCCCTCATTAAATGGGAGGGAGCTGATAGCATTGTATTATTGGTTCTGGAATTTGCTCCCCCTGATTAGCTAGACCCTGGATTGTTAACTTTTTGGGCCTGCTGAAAATGCATTGTTTTCCAGGAATCTGGGGAGGTAGTGTGTTCATGAGCTGGGATATATGAGGAGAAAGGGACAATTATTCGTGGGGTTGTGACACTATTGAAATGCCATTTTAATAGTGTAAGAGGGTGACTTTATCTTAGTGTCACTACAATTTATGTGATGTGTCTAGCATTCTAGAGGTTTCATTCACATTTAATTAAAGAAAATAAATAAAGTGGAATAGGATATGGCTTGTTCTTTCTCAGCTGTAGTAACTCTGGAGGACTAGCGGGTAAAAACTTGTCAATCAGTGAACTATGCTGGTAGGAGATAGAAAAAAATACAGAAATACTAGCTAGTGTATGAATATTCATTGGGTCTCTACTGAGATACAAGGATCTGTGATCCACTAGACCTTGGATCTAGTAGATCCAGTTACTAGATCTAAGCCTAAATCAGATCATGGTAAAGGACAATCCTTTTACTTAGTCTGTCCACTGGTGTACCACTGTCCACTGGTGTATCCTCATCCCAGTTAAGAGAAGAGGCCAGGGGTTAAGAAAAACACCCACAATGTTCAATGAAATACTGGGAAGATGTGGGGATAAGTTTTTAGATGTGGGTCCATCTCAAATCCACAGACCCAAACACACTAAAACTATATCCTATCTCTACTGTTCTTCCTTACTCTCCTGGACAAGGAAAGTACGTGGTTGTAACAATGGCTGCCTCTTCCCTGTTTAAAGTCTGAATTCCCCCTCATCTGATTCCCATTTAAATAAAAAAAGCCAAACAAAAGTATTCCTGTGATAACCAGACTTACAGAAAGAGTGCCCTGCTATGAATATGATGGTTGAGCTCTTTCTGCTTTGGACTAACAAGCTCAAACAAACTCTATGAAAACTGTTTAAATAGTTAAAGAATATTTTAGTTTCCATGATGGACACAAGGTGGTGGTTCTTGCAATGTTCAGCATGTTAGTTTAATTATTTTAAAATGCTTCATTAGAAGAAAAATATACAAACAACTACGGAACCCTAATGAAGGGCTCAGTCCTGTAAGAATCAGCATTGATAGTATAAGATATATAAGGATATCTTGTTTGAAGGTTTTAGAATGGGTCCTATAGTTCTATAAACAACATGCTAATTAAATTATTCATTGTTATTTCCAGTGCCTATTATGAATACTCTGGAAGTTTGCTTTAAAACTTTCCCTAGCTAAGGAATGGCTATGTTTGTAATGATAGCCAGCTAAGACAATTATAACTATCCAGTTCCCATAGACTGAGGAGGACCCCATGCAGAAAAATGAAACAATGGTGTATCTTTCCATCCAGTGTCATTAATCTGTCAAATATGGAAAACATGAATCATACTACAGACTGGGAACCAACAGATATGGGAATTGAACAAGATGTGAAAAATAGTGTTTTGGTTTTTTTAATGTTAATTGTTTCTGTTTTCTATCAAGAATTTGCAACTGCAAAGATCAAACTTATATCAAGGAAAATTGATAAGCAAAGGAACATCAGAAACTTCAAATATTAACCCTAAGTAAAATATCCAGAGTCAGCTGGTAGATCAACACAATTCTGACTTTAGTGGAACTATATTTGTTTACACCACCTTAGGATCTGGCCCTGGCTATGTCACTTGTGGTAATATTTTACCACATAGGATGCCATCTTCTACTTCCACAATGAAAAAACCCAATGAAGTAAAAAACTAGAGGACTACGCCCAGAAGTAAATCCGCCTCATTCTTTGATGTTGATGTTCTGAGCAACTGCAGGCTGAGACTCAGTTTACTACCTTCACTGTCCCTTGGTGTGAGGAACACGAGATTAGCACTCTTATTTCTAATCTTGGCTCCTATGGGTTCATCTACGCAGTGAGCAGCAGTCCACAGCAGGGACTCTAGGTCCAGGTCAACAGACTTGTGTGTGCAGGGCTTGCACTACAAACTAAAAATAGCTGTGTAGATATCGTGGTTCAGGCAGAGGCAGACTAAGGGTTTGTGGGGCCCTGGGCCAGAGAAAGTGGGGGACCCTCCCCACCCCTTCTGCCTGCATTCCCCCTCCCTGCCCAGTCCTCCTGCTGGGGAGTGGGATTGGTGCATTGCGGCTTCCTCTGCTCCCCAGCAGGAGTGCTGGGCGGGCGGAGCAGGTTGGGATGCGGGGTGCCCATTTTTCCAGGGGGCCTCCAATTGGCCAGGGCCCCTGGGCACAGGTCCCGTTGGCCCAGTGGCTAATCTGTTGAGGTTCAGGCTGGAACTTGAGCTCTGAAGCCCGCCCTGCTCTCTAGGCTTCACACCCCAAACTCCAGCCTGAGCCGCAACATCTACACAGCTATTTTTAACATCATAGCGCAATCCCCATGAGCCAAGCCTGTTGACCTGGCCTCTGAGACTTGCTGTCATTCTGTATAGAGGTACCCTTACAGAGAAAGTGTGAAATCACAGCTTCATGGAAGTCAAGGGCAAAACTCCCATTGATTTCAATGAAGCGAGGATTTCACTTTAAGAACATGGGGTGATATTACCCATCAGTCACAGCAAGTGGGTTTTCACTTCTATATAAATATTTTAAGAGGTACTTTAGACATCCTATAAAAAGATAGAACTTTCAAAAGTGTTCAGAGCTGCTTAATAGTTGAATGACCAAAATCAACCAATTAATGAGGGGTAAGATGGGGGCAGTTAAGCAGCTAATAGTTTTACGCATAGATTATCTAATGGGACTTAAAGTTAAATAGGTGCTCAAATGCATTCCTAAGTCAGGGCCTCAGTGCCTTCCAAATTGTTACAAACCAAGGTATAACCCTACCAACTTTGGGCAAACAGTATGGAAAATAAATACAGATGCTTCCATTTACAGGTTGGCAGTTTTATAAGTATTTTAAAAAGAGAGTTCAGTGGTGGCTGTCTGGTTTTGTTTTCTCCTCCAATCTCTTGAGAAGGGAACACCAGCACATGGAAGGAGGAGATATTACTATGAAAAAACTGGATAGTTGAGATGTATGGTAAATGCAGACTAGCAGTAATATTCTCCCATGATAATTTTCATTTCCCCATTGCAGTATCTTTAGAGAGTTAGAGTTGAAAGTACTTCACCTTTGCAGAGCAGCCTGGGTCCCTGTTCTGTAACCAAACATTACTCATACTTGAGGGACCTAGCAACATCACTTTATGTAATTGAGATTTTTAAAAAGGTTTTCCCCAAAGTAAGAAACATAAGTTATATATCCGGCAACCCCCAACAACTGCTATCCTGACTGGATGGCAGAAGAGGGAATAACAGCCAGATGACTATTGTCAAGGGAGTGACTAATAGTCAGGTAGGACGACTGGACAATGAGGTGCATGAGGGTTGGTCAAATGATACTGAAAAAGTAATAGACAGACTGTATAGGAAGCAGAAGCCCAGGACCCAACATCTACTTTATTTCAGCTAAGATCTTTATTAAGCTGGGCTTGTATTGGAGACATGGGGAGAACAACCCATTTGCTCCTATTAAGGTAATACATGGTAGAAGAGGAAGAGTGAAGAGAAGAATCCCCCATATTAAATATTTAGTTTTAGAGCCCAGTTTATATCAAATGAGTTGCAAAGGTGCTTTTCACTGAAGAAGTTTCACATATAGTGTGTCTAAATGCAATGAGGTGTGTGTTTTCATTTATTTAATTTCTTTAAACTTCAAATAATGTTGATTTAAAAAAAATGCACTGTGTTCTCACGTTTTAAAAGGAGTGTTTGGGAGGGAAAAGGCAGTCAACATAGTTGCAAATAAACACACAATAAAATTGTCGGTTAGGTTAAACCCCAAATAAGCTTTAAGACAAACAGAGCTTTAATTTGAAACACTGAAAAGACTAATTTATTTTTTCCTGCTTATTTAGGTTTGAGAGACCCTAAACTTAAGATCCATCTGTGAATTGTTCTGGAAACCAGACTGCTCGCCTCCAGTAAATACATATTTTCATCCTTATTTTCTAGTATATTTAAAATCTTAGGGGCCAACTCTTTCAATTAGGCATGGGCCACACAGGATTGGCTCCATGTAGGTATCTGTAAATGCAGATACGTTTAGAAACCAGCCTGTAAATCAAGTAGTCACTATGGGTGGTGTGAACTAAGATGGGGTTCAGATTCAGGTTCTGAACGCTAATTTATCTTTCAGTCTATAAACTCTTTGGGGACAGCGATTGTCATTTGCTATTGTTTGTACAGGGCCTAACACAATGGGACTCTGCCATGTTTGAGGCCTCTAGATCCTACTGCATTATAAATGTTTCATAATGAACAATTATGGAGAACATATGTCCTGGGGGCACATTCCTAGAGTATAACGAATTACCCCATTTGCCCTGAGTTAACTCCCATTGACTTGAATGGGGCCAGGACTTTACCCTTACTTTTTAAATTTACATGAAAGCTGGGATTCTCCTTTACAGGAGATTTCTCCTCAAAGGATATTTCTGTTAACGTGGGGGCTGTGATATTCCTCAAACTCATCAGTGTTGCTTCCTTAAAAATCAGCTTCTGAGGAATCAAGCCTTTTGTAAAACACAGAATTCTTTACTGATGATCTTGGATTTAGTGGCTATCTTACCTTTGCTGTCTTGGGCTAGATGGATGATATTCCTGCTCTCCATTTTTTAATGTATATGTTAAAAGCTTGCCACCTTTTTATGCTGACTTATTTAATTCAAAAGAGAACATATTCTCCTTTCTTAGTTCTGATGTAATTAAATTCAAATATACTTTTGATTAATTCCTTCTCAGTGGTTCTTCATTTTAGCATTTCTCTTGCAAAATAGGTCCTGGGTTCTTCCAAATGGTGTTTCCAGTTTTTACTTATGGATACACTGAAGGCAAGGAGGATGTCAAAGCTATATCTCTATAGCTGAATATGTCTCTTTATTTCTACAGTTTCTGAAATCATTTTTCTTAATTGACTATTATCAAGTTCCAAAAAATTACCAGTGAAAGTATGGGGGCTTTAGGTTTCTCTCCTGTTTCCTCTGTCTGTGATCTACTTGGAGAAGGGATGAATATATACTTTGACCTAAAGTATTTACCCTCGTATGTCTGTCTTTGTGTTTTGATCTTTGCAGGTAATAGCTATTTATTTCTTTTCTGCTAACTTGGATATGTCATAGATGGGTCATAATCGGAGAAATCTTGCCAAATATAGCAATGTAGTAATGTTGTTAATAGGATACCGATTTTTTTTTCTTCAAGCTTTTGAGCATGCTTGTCTCTTTCACACCAGCTTTAAGCCACTATCTTCATTTAGTTTGTTCTAGTTACTCCTGAGTGACACTGCTATGAGTGAGATCATTCTAGCTTTTATGTGGCCTTAGGCAATTCTCTTGGGTACAAATTTGCAAAGGTGCCACTAACTTTGGTGCCTCTGTTTTTACTGTCCATTTTGAGACACCTACAGCTTCTTTCTCCATGACTTTGTGCAGTCACCTCCACTTGTAAAAGTAAATGGGAATAGAGTGTAAAATGCTATCAATCAGACTTCTCCAGTTCTAGGCAGAGCGGCATTCTACAGCTGCTTTGCACTCGTTGTGCACAAATGTAAAATGAGTGCATAAGAAACAAGGTGCCAGGGCTCTGATTTTTCAGAAATATTCACAGTTCAGAATTCCTGTTGATGTCAATGGGTGTAGAATCAGACCCTAAATGAGAAACACATTCATGTTGAGAGGTTCAGAGGAGTCCTTTGAAAATCGCAGTCTTAAAGTCTCCATAAGAGACAATGAAGCGTGATTCCTGTAACATTCTCCCTCCTGAACTAACAACTCTCCATATGAAGCTGCCTTACATGCACTGCCCATACAGACAGAGTCCTGCCTACATTTTAAAGGTGCAGAAAATCGAATCACCACTGTGGTGTATTGAGGATTGTGTTGGAATTGCAAGCTGCTGCTTTAAGAACCTGTCTATACAGCGTGGCAACGCACATTAGAAGGGAGTGATTTCTAAAGAGCATAAACAGTTGTGCTCTAACTGGCATATGTAAACCCTGCTGGTGTGAACTAAAAGTTCCCTAATGTGCTCGAACGTAGCGCACAACGTTATGCTCATGCAAACTGGGGAGTTTTTAGTTCACACCAGTAGGGTCTACATATGCCAGTTAGAGCATATGTGCACTAGAAATCACACCCCTTTAGGGTGCACTGCTACACTGTGTAGACAAGCCCAAAGTGTGTGTATGGAAGGGGGTAGAGGAGTTATTGGTCCTACTTGTGGGCTAGGGGGCTCTACAAGGAAGAATGTGATCACAAGCAGTCAGCAGATAGCCATCCTAGAGTAAGGTGGGGTGAGCTGTCTCTCTGTTTTAGAGAGCAGCTTGCTTTGTGTGTCTGTTTTTGGGATCTCTGTCTTATCGTTCTGAATTCTAAGAAATAAAGTTATGTATGTTGCAACCTTCCAGCAAGAGCCTTAAAGTTGAAATTAACTCTTAAGTGTTAGATAGAACAAGTTGATATCATAGCTGAGTATTTCAGTTCCTCTTGTATGCCACTCCCAGACTGACACCAATATCGACATCCTTTCTACATGTATTAGAAAACTTGGTGGACTTGATTCTGAGTCTCACTAGAGCACCTTTGTGCCACTTTGGCATTGTAAAGGAGCCCTAAAGTGAGTATATCTGTAAAGTGATTTGCAGTACAAAGTGGCATTGGTGTAAATGAGAATCACGCCCACCATTTCTTGAATTCACATGCACCCATTTTCATTAATTTTATTTTATTAACTATTCCATTATCAGAGAAGACAGAGAAACATATGTTAATAAGGTATCATATTTTTCCCTATTCTGGAGCCTGACGTTTCCCCATACAGTCAAGAAATGCCACAGTGTGAAGTGGTGGGTATTTGATATCAAAATCAATGTCCTATTAAAAATTTGCCAGGGATCAACTGCACTTAGATTCCACAACATTTTTGTCCCATTATACACTGTTGTTCAGACAGCCAATCTGGGTGTTTCTAATCTTGCTGTCACTAGTGATTGGGCTTCAGTCTGGCAGCTTTTTGGCTGGAAACTCAAAACTTCTGACAATCTCCATAAAGACAAGAATTTGGCCAAGAAACTCTCTTGGCAATTAAAACACTTTATTCTGCAATTGCCATCAGGGGCCTTCTTGGGCTGACCTATTTCAATTTTCTGTCTGATTTTTGTAGCATTCGGAGTACAAATTCCAATTATTGCAATTAAAGCCCCTTAAATACTGAAATGAACTCTGGGTCAGAGCCCCAGCTGGGGCAAATTGTCATAGCTCAATGGACACTGGGAGAGGATCTCCCTCTCTGGGTCGAGCTTCTATTCTGAGAGAAATAAAATATTCGAAAGGGGATTTCTCCTCATTTTTACTACTACTGAGGGAAGTTGTGTTGTCACTAACTTAGATAGTAAGGTCTTTTGGGTAGGGGGCATGTGTGTTTGCACGCACGCCCACACACACACACACACACACACACACATACAGCACCTAACACAATGGGATCCTGGCTTTTTAACGGGGCTCCGAAGTGCTACCATAATACAAATAATTAACATGAAATGTAGAGCAGTCTTGTCTTAAGTACACTGCAGTCTGCATTCTTCCTGTTCCATGAAAATTCCTCTTGGCCAGTTCTTAGTATGGTGGCTGGGACAGCAGAGAATGTTCTGAAACCTTGTTCATGTGTATTTGTTCTGTAGAAAATGTTGGACTCCCCTCTTGCACTAATAATAAAAGTACTAGGTAATAGAATCAATCGTACTTTCAGACATGATTTAAGTGCTGCCATCTGAAAGTGAGGACTTACTTTATTTTCATTCATCCAGAGAGGGTGCATTATAATACCATACTGAATAACTGAGAGGCACTTTGGAATGACCGCTACAAATTCACTTAGGAGATCAGGTGATTTATGATGTCAGGAGAACCCAAGATATAGATATAGATTTCTTCAAAATTCTCCAATTTTTTATTTCATTTTATGTCATATGAATTTCACTATAAACACAAATCTATAAGAACTGGCAAAGACCCAGACATCTGAAGTTTAATAAAGAAAAAAATATTTTGTTTAATAAAATGATCTGTGTAAAGATTAGTGTTTTTGTTCAGTATTTAGTATTGTTTCATGTGCCTTAAAATGGGAATGAAACCATGAGGCATCATTTGAAATAAGATAGTTTGCTTGCATTGCAGCTTTTGCCCTATCTCTGTATCTTAGATAACCTTCATCCAGCAGAGCTTTTCTTACCGAAAAATAATTACAAATACATTGCTGCAACTCCCATAGCTACAGCACATAATGGAGGCTGCTTTATGGTGGAAGCACCCTGTTGTCAAAAGGGTGTGCTATATTAGGGCCTAAAGTCTTGAATCTCTTTTCAATGGTAGCAATACTGGGAGGGTTCTTAAAGTGAAGATGTGCCATAAAGATAGTACCACAGAAAACGCATCAAAATATTTGGGGTGCACCCATCTGTCCTCAAGATGGGTTTCATCTGTGGGGCAGAATGCCTAATATCAGAGTTCAGACAGGAAATCCCATACAATTTTCTTTCTTGGTAGAAGAGAAGTGGGTAGGGTGACCAGACATCAAGTGTGAAAAATCAGGACGGGGTTGGGGGGTAATAGGAGCCTCTATAAGACAAAGCCCCAAATATTAGGTCTGTCCCTATAAAATCAGGACATCTGGTCACCCTAGAAGTGGGGGCCATCAGTCCTCCTGGACCTGTTGTGATCCCAGGGATCCATTCATGGGGAGTGGATGGCGAGTAGTGGAATCAGATGACCCTCATCGTTCTCCACCAACCATATAGGGAATTTAAAAAGTTAAGCATTCTCCATGTTATGTAATTGGCTCTAGAAATCTTCTGGAGTTTTGAAATCTTCTGAGCACAGACTGCAGGCTCAGGCAAGTAATGAATGAGACTTTGGGCCTGATTCTTCACCGTCCTGTGTGTGGTTTTGTCATTTACCACTGTGCAAAGAGAGTGCATCCTGGGTGTAAAATGCTACCAAATCTGAATCAAGCCCCTAAGGTTCAAGACACAAGACTCGGCACACTTTCAGGTAAACATACCCACAGTTTTTGTGGTCGTATTTAAATAGACAGATGTAATTACTGAAGTAAATACAGCTATTTGTGGTTGTGTATGTATGGAGATGTATGCAGATCTACATCGGTAGGAATTTCAGATAAGTGCAGGCTTATCTATCCAGAGCCACACGCCTTGGTACATCTTTTACTAGTATATTTAAAATGTCCTGTACATGCACAACAACATGTGATTTTTTCCCCCCTAATATTTGTAACTTTAATTTTCAAACCCTTCTCCTTTCAAATGCCAGATCATTGTCAGGACTGAAAGTTAAGGGTCGTTCTCTAAAACCCAAGGTCAGGAAAGCACATATGCAGGTGCATAACTTTAAGCAGCTTCCATTGACTTCAGCTGAACTACAGCTTGTGCTTCCGTGCTTTTCTGAGTAACAGTCTAAGTGCTTGGCAAGCTGGAAGTTTTAGAACTAGACTCACTTGGAATGGAAAGCTAAAAATGAAAATGTCATTATCAGATAATTCATAAAGGGCCAAATGGAATTCTATTAAACTATCTCCCAAAACTTCCCTTTGGGTTTCAAACCTAAGTAAAAGAAACTCCAACTCAAAGATTTAAGTATTAGGATTGTCCCAAGCTCACAGTTGCTTGCTCAATTGTAACTGTTATCACTAGTACAATATATTCGTTCTTGGCTTCCAGGACTATTTTAAATCACCTGAGTTGTCACTGGCTAGGAAGAAGAGACATTATCGACACAGCATCACTGGCAAAAGCACCCTGCAGGGCACAGCTATCCATTGCTTCCATTCTTTTTCCTTCTCTGCTAGGCTCTGTTCCATTTGCTAAAAGCATTCTTTTCAGATAACGCAGAGATAGATGTTGCCATTAGTGGCAATGCTCCCTCACTCTATATGTTCACTAGAATACTTAGAATACTTTTTGTTCCGCTGTACTAACATGGCTTAGCAGGGACCCTAGTAGATGAAACAGCTATCTTCAGAAGAGCAGTGGTATTTACTTTGGAGCGCATGTACTGTCTCAAAAGGTGATAAACACTTTCAGTTCTCTTTAAAGACTTCTTAGGTAATTTGGCAATGATCATTACTTTGTAAAATTATTTTTTTGTTTTAAATTTCATTAAGTAAACCATGGATGAAAAGAATGCTGACATAATTTCGTAGTCCCCTGGGGAATATTAATCAGCATGATGGGAGGGAAGGACCATGGGAGCCACTGTATCGTTTGGGTTATATATGCTAAGAGGAATCCATGGTAAATCCAGGAATCCGTGTCATGCTGGCACAGACAGTGTGTGTGGGGGGGGTTTTGTTTGTTTTTTTGTGTTTTTTGGTGGGTTTTTTTGGAAAGGGTTCATCAGTGTTTCCTGCTTTTGGACCAAAACACATGGGAGTGAAATTCTGCCCATATTCTAGTCAATGGGAATCTTGCCATTAATTTCAAAGGGACTAAGATTTCGCCCCATGCCAAATTCTGTTCTCCATTTCAACCCCATTGGAACCAAATGTGAGTATAACTGAAAACAGAACTTGACCACTTCAGATTTCTGGCCTGTGTTTAAAGGATGGGAATCACTATTAGCAGAAGTTCACTATAGGGTGATCTTATCTAAATATTTAGAGGCATTGGGTGAAATCGTGGCCCCAATAAAATCAATGGCAACATTCACGCTGATTTCAATGGGCTCAGGATTTCACCCATAGAGCATATTGACCTTCATCTACATATGACTCCCATAGATTCAATGAGAGTTATATGCACAGATGCAGAGCAGTATGTGATCCTTCTATCTTAGCATACTAAAACACCATATGCAATAAAACTATGGGGACAGGGTGCTTCCATTAATGCCAAAGAGTAGCAAGAGAATTTTCTTGTGACCTAAGAAACTATGGCCTCAGATTCTCAGCTGGTGTAAATTGCTGATGCATAGAGTTACACTGATTTATACCATCTGAAGATATGAGGCCAAATTCCTTTGACAGAGATCTCTGTTCACCATGCTAGCCATAGGGCTGGTTAAGTATCTACCAAAGAGATGCTGCTTTAAAGAATGCCGCAGTCCACAGCTGTCTTTCACAAATGCCCCTCTTACATCTACAAAGAAAGTCCACTATATTCTTTTATCATTTCTAGATCTCTGAAGATGTCCCACGGGCAGGATTTCTGTAAGCTAGGGCTCGAGGGCAGTGATGGAGGTAGTATTGGAATAATTGTTTCTATATACATATAAGGAACCAGTTCAGACAAGTGTGGCTTACATTAAAATAAGTAATAAATGCTTTAAATGTAGTGGTAAAAGACATACTGTCTGAGGTGCTGTCAAGGTTCCTCCCCCACTCTGAACTCTAGGGTACAGATGTGGGGACCTGCATGAAAAACCTCCTAAGCTTATCTTTACCAGCTTAGGTCAAAACTTCCCCAAGGTACAAAATATTACACCCGTTATCCTTGGAATGGCCGCTACCACCACCAAACAATTACTGGTTACTGGGGAAGAGCTGTTTGGACGCGTCTGTCCCCCCAAAATACTTCCCAAAACCTTGCACCCCACTTCCTGGACAAGGTTTGGTAAACAGCCTCACCAATTTGCCTAGGTGACTACAGACCCAGACCCTTGGATCTTAAGAACAATGAACAATCCTCCCAACACTTGCACCCCCCCTTTCCTGGGAAATGTTGGATAAAAAGCCTCACCAATTTGCATAGGTGACCACAGACCCAAACCCTTGGATCTGAGAACAATGAAAAAGCATTCAGTTTTTACAAGAAGACTTTTAATAAAAAATAGAAGTAAATAGAAATAAAGAAATCCCCCCTGTAAAATCAGGATGGTAGATATCTTACAGGGTAATTAGATTCAAAAACATAGAGAACCCCTCTAGGCAAAACCTTAAGTTACAAAAAAGATACACAGACAGAAATAGTTATTCTATTCAGCACAATTCTTTTCTCAGCCATTTAAAGAAATCATAATCTAACACATACCTAGCTAGATTACTTACTAAAAGTTCTAAGACTCCATTCCTGTTCTGTCTCTGGCAAGAGCAGCACACAGACAGACACAAACCCTTTGTTTGTCTCCCTCCTCCCAGCTTTTGAAAGTATCTTGTCTCCTCATTGGTCATTTTGGTCAGGTGCCAGCGAGGTTACCTTTAGCTTCTTAACCCTTTACAGGTGAGAGGAGCTTTCCCCTGGCCAGGAGGGATTTCAAAGGGGTTTACCCTTCCCTTTATATTTATGACAGGTGCTTTGGAGGTTGTACTTCATTTAGACTTCTCCTGAGTCTGCTTAAACTTCTTATTTGCTGCTCCAAAATCCTTTGAAACTATTACCTTATATTAAATGTAAGGCCAATAAATTCTTTCCTAATGACAGAATCATTCAAAATTGATAGTTTGAAAGACTTATAGCTAGCCTTACACCAGGGATATTTTATAGTGAAACTAGACCTGAGCAATACCTTCCTTAAGTGTACCTTTCAATCACCATAACTAGAGTTGTCTCAGAGCCCAATGGGAGAGAAAATTACACAGGAGAAAGGTAATGATTTTCTTCTCTCCCGCTGCCCAGGAATATTTATAATTTCCTCAAGCTGAGTGTCTTGCCTTTAAATAGAAGAGGTTTAAGACCAGACTTTGTTAAAAACAGCAAACTGTGTTCAAACAGTTGTTTGTGTTCTGAAGGGTTGTCCCATCCAACAATGTTTGTGCCCATTTTATTTGCTAATCACAAAAGTTTGTGTGAAAGGGTTTTATTTGCACAAATATTTGGGGAATGGCTGTGGGTCTCGTGAATATCTGTATTCACCTGCAAACAGTGTTAGTGTGCAAAGAAGAATATTTTGTCTTCAATATTTGCTATCTGTTCATTGTTTTTCATTATTCTCATGTTTAAAAATGTTCAGTCATCCAGTCGGGAAGAGAGGTCACATGATATTGTTTAAGTGACAAATCACGCATCATGAACAGTGAATAGCAAATAATCAAAGTAATCCTTTTGTGACCAACCCAGAGGGCAAAAAATTGTTGGTCCAAACTGTTTGGTGGTACCTACCAATGACAAATGTATTTGCAAAAAATCAGGATTGTTTCATTAATCTAGTAATTTATATTTGCAATGACTAATTCAGACAAACCTGTTTGTCCATTTACAGATGGGAAAACTAAAGCACAAAGAAGTTAAATGACTTGCCCAAGGTCATATAATTAGTCAGTGGCAGGGTCTCAGAATAAAACTTGGGTCAACTGAATGTGCTCTAATGCCTTATCTTCCACATGAGAAGTTTTTAACATGGGGCCATGAACAGGTGTCAGGGCATTGTGTAGCCCTTCCTATGTTGTTAATTAGAGGGGGATGATAACTAGATAGGAAGGGATCCATGGATGGTCCTGTCATGGAAAAGGGCTCAGGGTATGCAAAAATTGAAAACTATTGCTCCCCATCATATTTCCCCTCTCAAAGACAGAGCAAATGCTACAGTAATGAACAGCCTTGAAGCCCTCAAACAAAACTGGTAAACTAAACCCAGCTTTGGGCAACAGTCTCTGTGCACACCAACTGAAATGCCATTGAAGTTAATGGAGCTATGTTGATTTACACCAACTGAGGATCTGCCCCTTCATTTTGTATTTGGGAATATCCACTCCAAATTCACACTCCTCTCCCTCCTGCATGAGACAAAGCTCTGAAAGGGTTACTTGGTTGGCCATCCAAGATTTTGTCAAATGTCTCTATTGATGGAGGTTGTTGGAGTTACTTCATTTGCATAAAAAGAAATATAAAGTTGTTCAGAAGCCAAATAAAATATTCTTTGGCTAACAAAAGCACCTTGAACATAAATGCCATAATAGTTCAAAGTTTATTAGTGCACATTTACTGAGCTGGGTTTGGCACGCTGATTTGTTTTCCATTGGCATTAGGAGAGTTAAAGAAAGTAGCTGCCAGACACAATTTTAACAAACCTGAATATAATCAGAATGTTTAGCAAATAATCGCTATATCTGGGCAAATCATTCTCTAACACTCAGCAGCTTCAGATGCTGGCATGGAAGCAGACATGAGAACAGACGTGGAAGGGAAGACTAGGGACACAATTTCATGCGTTATAAAGCTCAGATGCCAATTTCCAGGCTCTGCAAGAAAGGTGAGCCTTTTAAGCTGTGCAAAGCATGACATTGTGCCTCATGTTCCGTTTTATATGACACCTTTTTAATATTCAAAGCATCCCAAAGTGCTTCAAGATACAGAATTTAGTTACAAGTAATGCAGTAACTATATGGGTAAAGGCTGCAGGCATCATGCACTCAGCCAGATCTCTCACATAACCTCAGACATGCAAATGTATTTTTACTAAAAGAGGGAATTCTGACCAGGACATAGATTTATATTCTATACTGTTTTCAGAAAGTGCCATACAATCCTTGACTTCCATTTGAACTGCCACTAGAGATGAGGGGAAAGATGCTTGTTCTGTCTCACCCAACAAATATCTAAACATAGAATCATAGAAGCCAAAACTTTCAAACTTGGTGCCTCTAAATCTATAATTAGGTACCTTAATAAGAGGCCTGATTGCTATAGATGCTGAGCTCCCAAAACTCCCACTTATGTCCATGCAGGTGCTCAGCCCCAAGGAATGTCCGGCTTCTTATCAAAGTTCCTAACTATTTATATAGACTCCTAACTTTGGGCATGTAACAAGGTTGTAGATTGTGTATAGTCCAATCTCTAAGCGTGACTGCTATTTGTGGGGCAAATCCTAGGTCCTTTCTAAGTGGCAGTAAGGAGCATGGAAACCCTTTCCGAAGCCAGCTTCAGGCTGACTTGTTTGATCCTGAAGTTGGCTAATTTAAATATGGAGGTAGGCACACACATGCTTTGATGCCTAATCTCCTGTCTAGACCCAAATAGTTTTGTTTTGGTTCTTTTATTATGGGAAGAAGGGACAGGGAGATCACACAGATGAAATTTCCACTCCTCTGGTGGACTATCTATAGATCCTGGTCTTTTTCTAGGCCCAAAAACAACTGTCAGATTACTCAAGCCCTGGAGCAGCCATAACCTCTGAAGATGCCATGTAGGGAGAAAGTTGGACTCTAGAGCAACGTGTCCTATGCTGTAACTAACCCAACAAAATACACTTTTTAGTAGAAAGTGGGAGGTCATGCGTGGAAAGGGGAAGGTTCTCTGACCAACCTCTTCCCCCCTGAAAACAGCTTCAGACCTGCCATTCCAGATTATGTTCATGCTTTTCTACTTTAAGCTTCCCCTGTATCAGCCAGAGTGAGTACCATGCACCCCAGCTGGTGCATAGTCTTGGCAAGGATTACTTGATGCAATCCATAACAGAAGATAGCTGCATCTGGGTCTGGGGGGGGGAGAAGTGGGTGATCCTGGAAGCTTTATGCGGTGCTTACTGTCCATGTGTGTGAGAGGATTCTCTGGATGTGTTGGCCTGGGCACAGGCTAGTCACAGTACAGAGTCTCATAGCACAGTACAGTTCTGGGTGGGCTCAGAACAGTGGATACTACAGGGGCAGGATTTGATCCTATGTTATCAAACTCTTCACCTACGTCATCTTGAACTCTGAAGCAGTTCAAAGGTTTGTTTTCTTTTCATTATTAATTTTGCCATAAACTGCATAACCTGTGGGATGACTTGGCAGTAAAGTCTGACAGTTACAGTCAACAAGGTCTTTCCTTTAAGAACCAGCATTTATAACAAGAAACTGAAGCAAAAGGGAGTAAACCTAAAACTACCTATCTTGGGCCCTGATTCTCCACTACTTCTGAGCTGCTCTTGAATGCACTTTCAGCTCCTTGATCCTTGTCTACCTGGCCCTACTGATCCTCCTACTGCTCTAACTTCAAACTTCTACCACTGTCACCAACTCTTTCTCAGTGCTAATGCCAGCATAGCTTCATAACTCTGTTCCACTGTGCCTCCTCCCTCCTCTGGAATACCCACTCCTCCCCCTCACATGAGCTGAGGACATCTGTCATAGGTCCAAAGCAAACATGATGGACCAAAGAATCCAGTCCTTGAAGTTCAATATGGTCTTATGACTCTAAGCATAAAACCTTGCCTTCCCAAAGACATGTTGCCTGTTTGTCTCCACATAACCGCGGTATAGTCCGTCTTGTGAGGACCTCTACAGGGGGGGAAACAGAAAATCTGGAGTTACCCCTTTTTACCACTGCAATCTATTAGTCATTCAATCAGCATTGTTATTTTTCCACAGAAATTTTTTTTTCCTGTCAGAAGAGAACAGACAGCCATGCATGCTTCTCCCTGCAAAAGAAAGATAGATCACCCTGATTAAGTAGTGTTGTTTCTCTTGCTCATAATAATGAATCATTCTGTTCTTTCCCTCCCACCATTCCTTCTATCTACTGCATTTGAATGATGGAACAATTTTAATTGATGCATTGCTGCTATTTCTCATGATGAGAATTCCCAAAGCTCCGGCGCTCAAACAACTGGAGTCAAGAAAGATGAGTTCTGTCTTCTGTATCATTGGTTTAAATGTAAAGCATATTGGTTCTCTTTGCTTGGTTTCATGCTTTGGTAATCTTACACAATGATATTTGATAGCGTCTGTTTAAGAATTTACAATTCTTAAACATTGGGTTTAAGCACTAGGTTCTTTACTTACTTTTCGTACGGGTTACGCAAAAGGCAGTGTTTTAAAGAATGCTAAGTGTGTGCAGGTGTGTGACACAAACCAACAAAAGCTAGATTTCAACACTTCATCGTGCTGTCAGATGAGTTAAGCATGAATTAATGGAAAACTATTTCTCCCACAGGTTTTCCATATCCTTGTGGTTTACTTTATTAATTCTTACAAGATAATTTTTTGTCTCCCTCTCTCTCCGTGAACTTAGGATCCAACCTGTGAAGAAATATCTCTAGTTAGACCCAAGTATCGTTAAGCAGATGGCATGCAAGCTTTTCCCAGTCAGCCTTTTCCATCCATCCTGATCTACAGCATCCTTTGCTGTTCCAGTCTTGAGCCTCTGCTAAACGGATTGCAATATTTTTATAATGAAGGGCCAATGCTCATCGGCCACCAAGCTCATTTATAGGTCTAGAGAAATAGCTAAACCTCTTATTATCCTAGTCAAATTATGTACTGGGCTTGAAATAACTTGTCTATTCTATTGTCTATTCTTGTCTATTCTCTCCCCCCCACAAAAAAAGCCCCCACCAACCCACACCCACAGCAGCAGATCTCAGATCCCAGGTCAACTGATTCAGGCTTGTGCTATGGGATTAAAAATAATAGTGTAGGTGTTCCCACTTGGACTTGGACTCTGAGACCCCTCCCCCTCTCTGGGTTCCAAAGCGCCCCCCAGCCCAAGCGGGGAACGTCTACCCAGCTATCTTGAGCCCTGTAGTGTGAGCCCCACAAGCCTGAGTCTGTTGACTTGGGCTCCAAGACTCACTGCTGTGGGGTTTGTTTTTTTTTTGGTTTTTTTTGCAATGTACATGTACCCATAGTGATCACTAGTAAGGTAATCACAAGCAGCAAAGTATGCCAGTGCCAAGCAATGGTTTTGCTTGTCATGGTAATTTAATTTATTGGCTCAGTGGGTTCAGAATTGCTCTAATTCTCTTCCCAATACAGACAATTATGAGAGGGAGGATGGTCTGTTGGTTAAGGACTTGAACGGAGATTCTGGAGATAATGGGTTCTGTTTCCAGCTCTGCCAGATACTTCCAGTATGGCTTTCACCAGTGGTGAGCTGGAGCCGGTTCGCTAGAACCGGTTGTTAAATTTAGAAGCCCTTTTAGAACCGGTTGTCCCGCGAGGGAGAACCGGTTCTAAAAAGGCTTCTAAATTTAACAACCAGCCAAAAGTGGTGCCTTGGGTGCCAACTCTGTGGGTGCTCTGGGGCTGGAGCACCCAGGGGGAAAATTTGATGGGTGCAGAGCACCCTCCGGCAGCTCCCGCCCCACCCCGCACCCGGCCCCAGCTCACCTCCGCTCCGCCTCCGCCTCCTCCCCTGAATGCACCGCCCTGCTCTGCTTCTCCATCCCCCCTCCCCCAGCTTCCTGCAAATCAGCTGTTCGCGTGGGAAGCCGGGGGGCTGAGAAGCAGGCGGCAGCTTCACGCTCAGGCCCAGGGAGGCGGAGCGGAGGTGAGCTGGGGCGGGGGGGCGTGAGGAGGGCCACCCGTGCCGCAGCAGGTAACCCGGGGGGTGTGCAGGGCTCCGGCCTCCCCGGGCCGGAGCGCGAAGCCACCGCCTGCTTCTCAGCCCTCTCAGGCTTCCCACGCAAACAGCTGATTCGCAGGAAACCGGGGGGGCGGGGCAGAGAAGCAGAGCGGGGCAGCGTGTTCAGGGGAGAAGGCAGAGGCAGAGCGGAGGTGAGGTGAGCTGGGGCCGGGGAGCTGCCGGTGGGTGCTCTGCACCCATCAAATTTTCCCTGTGGGTGCTCCAGCCCCGGAGCTCCCACAGAGTCAGCGCCTAAGGAGCCACTTTTGATGTGATCAGTGGGGGGAGCGGCCGCTCCCCCGCCCCTAGGAGCCAGAGGGACCTGCCGCATGCTTCTGGAGGCAGTCAAGGGACAGGGGAGGGTGGTGAATGGGGCAGGGGTCTGGCGGGGGCGTGTCAAGGAACGCAGGGGGTTGGATGGGGCAGGAGTCCCCGGGTGGCGGGGGTGGGCTACGACCCCCCTCATGGGGTGAGGAGGGAACTGGTTGTTAAGATTTTGGCAGCTCATCACTGCTTTCAACAAGTCATTAATCCTTCTGTGCCTGAAGTCACAGTCAATAAAATGGAGCTAATATGGCTTGCTGCCCTCCACAGGAGATTTGTGAGAGTTAATTCATTAATTAAGGCATTCAGAGAGCATGGAAATGAACAGGATAGAAAACCTTTTAAATAAACAATAAATTTAATCTTAGGAGAGTCCTGTCTGCTAAATTTATCTAACAATGGAGAGACCACATCTTCCCACTGAAGCCAAGGGGATTTTTACCTTTCCGTTCAACAGAAACAGGCCCTGGGCTCCTACTGCTAATTGTCAGTATGGTTAACCAAAGCTTATGCTCATTACTTCCTGATGGAACACATTGGTGGTGGCACAACAGATGTACAAGTGGGGAAGAAATGTAGCCTCTCACATGGTCATTCCTTGTATTGTGAATCATTTGGAAAGCTTATCCATAACATGGGACACCAGAACTGGTGGGGGGGCTAGAGTTTCTTCAGATCCAGCCAATGTCTCCTCACTCCCCTCTCCACCAACACACACTGTTGACTGAATGTCCGTTAACTTCATTGAGATCCTAGACTTCCAAGATGATCCCAGAGACTGTTTAAAGCTGCCTGAGTCTCCTCTGGAGATCAGAGAGGAGATGGGCTTTTTAGTCTTTTCACACAGCGTGGTGCCATCAGCTGGGTCTTCCTGCTGGCGACGGCATGATAGATGGTGACGCGTCTCATGTTTGCAGCAAAGGCTGCCTTGACCTGCGTCTGTCCAACTAGCAAAATAGAAGAAGCTGCCAAGAAAAACAGTCCAATGTATGAAAGTTAACAGTTAGTAATAACTGCGGTGTGAAACATTCCCATGAAGTCCAGACATCAAGGATGCTGCTTGGAATAGCTCGAATGTCGTGCATTCTTTTCCAGTGAAAACAGGGTAGTACAACAGCAGTGTGGGAGACAGCAGCCGAGGAGGAATACATGAGCCCTGAAGAACAGGCCATCAATTTTCTTTCTGTGGCTGGCTGAGGGGAAACTGGAATGTATATTACAGTGGCTTCTGACGCCAGCCGCTGTTATGCACACAGCACTTGAAGCTCAAAATAAGTTGCCCTAAATTTTTTTTTTAAATCTCAACTATTAATAGACCTGTACAAAAAGGTCCTTTGTAGTTTTTAATCATCTTCATCTGTGATGGGGAAACCAACCATAAAACATCAGCATGACTATTGCATGGGTCACTGAAATGGGTTTATATTAGCTAATATGCTGAAATAGTAGATAGTTTATGGCCTTTAATTCCTTTGTTGACATGAAGAATCAGGAGCAGATTTCTTTTATGCTTGATCCACCACTGAACAAATAGCCAGGGAGTTATGATTTAAAAACTGGGTAGCAACGGGATTGAGATAATAAGTTGATTGGATATTGGATATCAGAACATTCTGTGGGTGCCTATGATCCTCATGGAAGTGAGGAGCTAACGGGAACTCAGAGGATAGCATATCAGATCAGACAAGTCCATCTATAATGCTATACCCAGCCTCTGGAAGTGGACAATTACCTGACTTCGTGGGAGGACAAAATACAGATTTAAAAAAAAATACCATGCCAGTTGTGCAGCCCTGTACACAAGAGGGAAAGACTCTTTTCTGAGACCCACAGGAGACTAGCTTGCTTCTTGAGGAATGAGGTTTTACCACATCTATCATCATCTCAGCATGCATACTGGTATTCCAAATGGTCATAAAAGTGGCTAGTCCTTTCCTAAATGCAGCCGTTATATTTCATAGGATGACTTATTGTGCCACTGGATTGCATATGTTGTCTATTCATCATGATCCCTGACTCAGTGCTGGCCTGCTGCTCCTGTCCCAGTGTCTCTCCCTGGGCAAGCAGGGGCTGTATGGGCCTGGGAGAGCAGCTTATCCAAAGCTTTTTGTAGACTTAAGTTAATTATTTCTGCCAGGTCTCCTTAACACAATGTTTAATTACCAATCTGTGAGAATCTTGCCAGTTGAGGAAACCCCAGTGATTTGATGTTGTAAAGATATTCTTGTCATACTGCACTTTCAGTAAATGCTGTCAATGATGATAACTTCACTCAACTTCTCTGGACCCAAATCAAAGCTCACAGGCAGCCTGAAATTCTCCCTTCAGAGTGGGCTAGGCTATGTCACTTACAACCTGGCTCACGTTGGAATGACGCAGAGGGAAAAGTGGTGTGCAGAGAGAGAGTGAGCACGTGTACTGTCCCTTCGGATGATACAGCCTATTCCCCATGTCTTTTATGTCTTTGAAACAGGGGTTGTCACATACTACATTTTTGTACAATGCCTTTGAACAATGAGAGCCAACCTGGTTGCATTCTCTAGGTGCTACTGCAATATACGTGTTAAATGACAATAATCACAATAAATGCTACAGAATTAGTCACTTTAATAGAGGGCATTAAGACTTTTCTAATTCTTATAGAACATCCTGATGTGTCTTAATATTCTGTATTTCTTGTGCCAGGTTGTTTTAGCTGCATTGTTTTCTTGTGAAATGCCTGGAATACTGCTGCAGAAACACCACTTGCAATGGAGTGTCCTGATCCAGTTCAGAGATTGACCAGGAAGGAGTTAATACAATCCTTCTAGCTAGAGTCAACGGTCCTGAGAATGGGGATATGCCCAAGATTGAGACAGCTGTGGGGGATTACTTTCCACCAGCATACTATAAAAGGGACATGCTGTGGAGAACCGAAGACTGAGTTGGTCAGTAAATCAGGGAAGAAGGGTGTCACTAGGGAAATGAGTGGTGATGAGAAGCAAGCCATGGGGTGGGGCAGTTATGTTACTGTTCACATTTTATCTAAATTTTTAAATGTTCATGCAGCTGTTTTGATGGAAGAATGCTTGTTTCTATCGACATAGCTACTGTTCTTGGGGAAGTGGTGTTCCTACAGCAATGGAAAAACCCCTTCCATTAGTGTAGGCTTTATCTGCACTATGGGGTTATGCCAACCTTGCTATGTTGACATAGGTATGTTGGTATAGTCTCAGGCTTTGTCTACACTGTACTTTTGTTAGTAAAACTTTTGTCATTCAGGCATGGTGTGAAAAAAACACACACCCGTGAATGACAAAAGTTTTACTGACAAAAAGAGCCAATGTGGACAGCGCTTTGTCGGTGGGAGAGCTCTCCCGCCAACAAAGCTACAGCCTCTCATTAGGAGTGGATTTATTTTGTCAGCAGGAGAGCTCTCTCCTGCCAACAGAGTGGCTACACTGCACACCTTTTAGCAGCACAGCAACAGCTGTGTTGCTAAAAGGTACGTAGTGTAGACATAACCTCTGTAATGAAGACATACAACAGGTGTTAGAATCATAGAATATTAGGGTTGGAAGAGACCTCTGGAGGTCATCTAGTCCAATCTCCTGCTCAAAGCAAGACCAGCACCAACTAAATCATCCCAGCCAAGGCTCTGTCAAGCCGGGCCTTAAAAATCTCTAACGATGGAGATTCCACCACCTCCCTAGGTAACCGTTCCAGTGCTTCACCACCCTCCTAGTGAAATAGCGTTTCCTAATATCCAACCTAGATCTCCCCCACTGCAACTTGAGACCATTGCTTCTTGTTCTGTCATCTGCCACCAGTGAGAACAGCCTAGCTCCATCCTCTTTGGAACCCATGTTCAGGTAGTGGAAGGCTGCTATCAAATCCCCCCCTTACTCTTCTCTTCTTCAGACTAAATAACCCCAGTTCCCTCAGCCTCTCCTCGTAAGTCATGTGCCCCAGCCCCCTAATCATTTTCGTTGCCCTCCGCTGGACTCTCTCGAATTTGTCCACATCCCTTCTGTAGTGGGGGACCCAAAACTGGATGCAATACTCCAGGTGTGGCCTTACCAGTGCCAAATAGAGGGAAATAATCAGTTCCCTCGATCTGCTGGCAATGCTCCTACTAATAACGTCCAATATGCCATTGGCCTTCTTGGCAACTGCTGATTCATATCCAGCTTCTCATCCACTGTAATCCCCAGGTCCTTTTCTGCAGAACTGCTGCTTAGCCAGTCAGTCCCCAGCCTGTAGCAGTGCATGGGATTCTTCCATGGGTTGCCAGTGGGCATTTGTTTTTGACCATTAAAGAGCCATGCCTTTCTTTAGTTACTCTTGTGTTTTTACAATAAAACACACACAAAGGTGTTCAAACTCCACCTCTCTGGGCAGGATCCTTTTCTGCTCCGGCCAGCATGTCTCAGCACCATTAAGAAATAAAATGCAGGGTTGTTAGAATAGTGTCTAAGGTATGGAGGTTGGATCTAGATTTGAATCCCAAACTCTTCCACAACTGGGAGTTGGTAGGATGTGGGGTCCTGGTCCATTACAAAAGAAGACTTATAAAAACTTGAGCTGTGACATTCAAATCAGGATCCAAACTTCTGAACCCACCTCCCACACCAACTTTGGAGAACTAATGTTCCTGGAGTTATTTAAAAAAAAACCAAAAACACCTAAACATGTGAAAGTCAATTTGTTTGTAGAACCTTTTGCCTCTAGTCCACCCCATGCTATTTCCCAAACCTCCTTTTCATCTATGCCCCTAAGACATTATATTTACCTCTTCTTCTAAATTTCCCATATAAGCCTCATATCTCACTATACCATTCAATGCCACATACTAATGAACCATCCATCCATTACATAAGATTCACCTGCACAGTCAGATCTTACTGAAACTCCAGTTTGACCTAAGCAGCTATAGATAGTGTCAAGTATTGCCTGCATTCACAAGGTGGCTAAAATGGCATATTCCTGAAGATTTTTTGCCAGGGGACAAATCATACCAGCTGTTATCTCTGAAAGGAGAGAGAGACTTTTTTTATATGGGCCATTATATACTATTTAACATATCAGAAATCATACCAGAAAATGATCAATTGGGGAGAAGTAGTCTTAACAATCTTCAGACTTAAATTCTCTGTTCTCATTGTTGTCTAATACAACATGCACAGCACTGATCTGAGAATCCAAAGAAGACCTCAGATGTTACAGCATGTACCTTGCTGTCATCATTAAATATAGACGTAAAGCTCCAGGCTGACATCCTGGGCACTTGTCTGCACTTTAATTTGTTGCAGGCCGTCACTGTATGACTCATGTCACGTGCTTCTTAAGCATTATGGAATTTGTGTGTAAAGACTCTCCAGGCTTGGTGGTCTCTTTGTGTGTATCGTAAACAGGTTTTTTTTGACAATGTTGAATGGCTTAGAAAATCCTAGGCCAGTACGATACCAAATGAAAATGAAGTGAGAGAAAATTCCCTATTTACAAAAGCGTTGTTCTTGGTGAACTAACAGATTTTGGTTGAAGAAAGAGAGAACCACCCAATAGAACTTTACCTTTCTTCACTTCTGTTCATGTTGGCAGTAGAATCTCTGTCCAAAATGAACTTACTCTGCCACCTTGAAGGAATAATACTACTTGAGAAGTTAGCATTGGAGATGGATGTAGGTGGAGGATGGTAGCATGGTAGGTGGTCTTTTCTTTCAGATTCTAGGAAGTCAATACCACTTTAATTGTATTAATTAAAGTCTTTGGTTAATCCTCAGCATTTAGCATTACTTTTTACAAACCAGAAGCAATGATAATCCCAGGGCACTGGTAAAGCTCACACATGCCTGATGACTCTCCATTCAAATTGGTCAGTCTCTTAATCCCTTCCTGTCTGAGCAAACATTTTCAGTGCGATGTACTTGTCCTAATCACTAAAAGATTGGTTTAAATGGTTTTCCCTTCCAGTCCCTTTTCTAGTAGGATCATTCTAATTTAAAATGATGATTTTAACTCACAGCCTGTATTAGAGGTGTTGCTTTTAGTTCTGCATTAAAAGAATTAGTATGATCTGTTCTTTTTTTATATAGGAAGGGGAAACGTTATGTGTAATCCTTGAAGTGCTACATAGTCAAGGAAGGTTGCTGCTCATTCTCATGCTTTAAATCTATAATAGAGTACTATATGTCAACTGAGACTTTTGAGGGGTGGGGAAGGGATAAATGCAGTCTGATGTTAAACCCTGTATATCTGCATATTGAAAAGAGAATGGCTTTCCATGGGGCAAAGAATTTCCCTTTATGATCTGTATATTTCATGGAAACAGAAGTTAAATTATCTGTATGATGTGGTGGTCCAGCCCTGAAAATTAAGTGTGATGTCCTGGTTCCATTGAAATCAATGGCAGAACTCTCATTGACTTCAGTGGGGCAAGATTTCACCCCATATTTGGAAGTGGAAAGGAAACCATGACGATATCCCTGTGCACTGAGGCCAAGAGTACATCAATCTCTTAGCCAGATGATCCCAACTCTACATTCCAAGACTGGAAAATGAGAGACTAGAAGCTGATGACATTGGAAAGTGGGTAAGCAGAGCTAAACTATAAATTTAAAGTCAAAAGCCAGATAAAAGGGTGAATATAACATCTGATTCAAACAGTATAGGTAATGCATGTACCACATGGACACATCGCAGACAGAAATGGAACTGAGTTGTAACATTTGAATATGAGTTAGGCCTGAAATAAAACCCAATCTCTAGTTACAAAGTAGTACAACACCATACACACACATTACAAATGTGTACAACACAAGAGCTAGTGGAAAAGAGGATTGTGAGAGGAATGTTGTTAGGTTCACAGATGTTTTTCTCAAAGGTATACTTGCGCATTTGTTTCATATTTGGGTTCTTTTACTAGCAGCTTTGTATTCAACCAGGTGAGCATCTGTGCCTAAGAGCCTATGAAACCGAAAAAGAGAACAAAGTTCTGTAAGGTTTCAGAGGAACAGCCGTGTTAGTCTGTATTCGCAAAAAGAAAAGGAGGACTTGTGGCACCTTAGAGACTAACCAATTTATTTGAGCATGAGCTTTCGTGAGCCACAGCTCACTTCATCAGATGTGTACCGTGGAAACTGCAGCAGACTTTATATACACACAGAGAATATGAAACAATACCTCCTCCCACCCCACTGTCCTGCTGGTAATAGCTTATCTAAAGTGATCAGCAGGTGGGCCATTTCCAGCACAAATCCAGGTTTTCTCACCCTCCACCCCCCCACACAAATTCACTCTCCTGCTGGTGCTAGCCCATCCAAAGTGACAACTCTTTACATAATCAAGTCGGGCTATTTCCTGCATAGATCCAGGTTTTCTCACTTCCCCCCCACCCCCATACACACACAAACTCACTCTCCTGCTGGTAATAGCTCATCTAAACTGACCACTCTCCAAGTTTAAATCCAAGTTAAACCAGAATATCTGGGGGGGGGGGGGGGGGTAGGAAAAAACAAGAGGAAACAGGCTACCTTTCATAATGACTTAGCCACTCCCAGTCTCTATTTAAGCCTAAATTAATAGTATCCAATTTGCAAATGAATTCCAATTCAGCAGTTTCTCGCTGGAGTCTGGATTTGAAGTTTTTTTGTTTTAAGATAGCGACCTTCATGTCTGTGATTGCGTGACCAGAGAGACTGAAGTGTTCTCCGACTGGTTTATGAATGTTATAATTCTTGACATCTGATTTGTGTCCATTTATTCTTTTACGTAGAGACTGTCCAGTTTGACCAATGTACATGGCAGAGGGGCATTGCTGGCACATGATGGCATATATCACATTGGTGGATGTGCAGGTGAACGAGCCTCTGATAGTGTGGCTGATGTTATTAGGCCCTGTGATGGTGTCCCCTGAATAGATATGTGGGCACAATTGGCAACGGGCTTTGTTGCAAGGATAAGTTCCTGGGTTAGTGGTTCTGTTGTGTGGTATGTGGTTGTTGGTGAGTATTTGCTTTAGGTTGCAAGGATAACTACAGCCCCGCAACCTAAAGCAAATACTCACCAACAACCACATACCACACAACAGAACCACTAACCCAGGAACTTATCCTTGCAACAAAGCCCGTTGCCAATTGTGCCCACATATCTATTCAGGGGACACCATCACAGGGCCTAATAACATCAGCCACACTATCAGAGGCTCGTTCACCTGCACATCCACCAATGTGATATATGCCATCATGTGCCAGCAATGCCCCTCTGCCATGTACATTGGTCAAACTGGACAGTCTCTACGTAAAAGAATAAATGGACACAAATCAGATGTCAAGAATTATAACATTCATAAACCAGTCGGAGAACACTTCAGTCTCTCTGGTCACGCAATCACAGACATGAAGGTCGCTATCTTAAAACAAAAAAACTTCAAATCCAGACTCCAGCGAGAAACTGCTGAATTGGAATTCATTTGCAAATTGGATACTATTAATTTAGGCTTAAATAGAGACTGGGAGTGGCTAAGTCATTATGAAAGGTAGCCTGTTTCCTCTTGTTTTTTCCTACCCCCCCCCCCCCCCAGATATTCTGGTTTAACTTGGATTTAAACTTGGAGAGTGGTCAGTTTAGATGAGCTATTACCAGCAGGAGAGTGAGTTTGTGTGTGTATGGGGGTGGGGGGGAAGTGAGAAAACCTGGATCTATGCAGGAAATAGCCCGACTTGATTATGTAAAGAGTTGTCACTTTGGATGGGCTAGCACCAGCAGGAGAGTGAATTTGTGTGGGGGGGTGGAGGGTGAGAAAACCTGGATTTGTGCTGGAAATGGCCCACCTGCTGATCACTTTAGATAAGCTATTACCAGCAGGACAGTGGGGTGGGAGGAGGTATTGTTTCATATTCTCTGTGTGTATATAAAGTCTGCTGCAGTTTCCACGGTACACATCTGATGAAGTGAGCTGTGGCTCACGAAAGCTCATGCTCAAATAAATTGGTTAGTCTCTAAGGTGCCACAAGTCCTCCTTTTCTTTTTGTAAAGTTCTGTAAGGTGCATTTCTTATAATGGGTAAGCATTGTAGTAGGTGTAGAAGTGGAGTAAGAACCTGTCTGGATGTTGTTAGATGGATCTCTCATCCTCCTCATCACTGTTACCTTTTTTTTATTGAGGAGCCCTAGGGTTGGAGATACTTCAAGTTTTCTTAACTAGTTCTACTTCTCTGGTTCTTTCCCCCTGCCAATTTCCCTCTAGGGTTAGACAGCAGTACAGATATTACATGCTGTGGGCTTTGCCTTATGACCCACTCTGTGGAGACATTTGTGATCAAGTCAAAGTTGCCGAATAGGACATTTTTCTTAAGTCTATAGTGCTGGAGTATGCTAAGTCTGAGTCCCCATAGTTCATGACCGCTAACAGGACTTTCATGATAGAAAGGCAGACTAAAGAAAGCCATTCTTTTTTAAGAAAGAGCCAGTATCTGATATGATGGGAAGTCACACACAATGAAAGCACCTCCACCCCTTATTCCTCCCAGTTATTTAGCTGGGTTCTAACAATCTCAGCATGTGCCCCTGCAGGAACTATGTCTGGGACTTTTATTAGTCGAATACTGTTGGCCTTTCAAATAAGCGGTGTTTCTATTATCTTTAATAGACAAGGAATTGTTAAGTGTGTTTCCCTGGAAAAGATCACTTGGAAATAAATGTTGTTTTCTCACAACTATTTATTAATGTAGGTTTTCACTGTCCAATAGCTACTATCCACCTCACTTTATAGCAGAGGAGGAGCCCCATGCTCATGGTTCCCTCTCCATCTTAAAAAGATCTTGGATGTTTTGTAGCGTGTTACCAAGACACCATCTTTATATTGGAATCTTTTGCTTGAAAGTAATACTAATGAAAATGAAGGACTCTGCACTGGCTGAAGCCAGGCAGCGTCAGCAGGGACAGTGCCAGCCTCCCACACACAGCTCTGCTAATGCAACTCAGCCCTGACCTGCAACAACCCTGTTATTCCAGCTCTGGGACTCTCCTAAGCACTGACTTCCAAATATGCCAAACTGTGTGGTAATTTTTTGTGATGCAGACAGATTCCCACTAGGGAGTAGGTCTAGACCACCCCTCTCATTTTTCCTCTTGACCAAAGCCTGGATTTGAACTTGGGTCTCCAGAGGTGAAAAATCTCTGCCAAGACTTTGACTATCATAATACATGTACTGCACCACATTGCAGACTGTAGGCACTAGAAATGGGTTCAGATAAAATAAAAATCAACAAGAACCTTCACTCATAAATTGACTCGAATCCAAAGTGAAACTCTTTTGAGGTTCAGAAAAGTCTGTTTGACTTTTGTTTCATTTTCTTGTGCCTCTCCACTGCCTAGTTCCAGGAACGGTCAGAGGCAGCAGTACAAACATGCCATGAGAGCAACTATTCTTTTTACTTACGGATATTGATTTATAAGGCAGTATAAAAAGAGCCTATCCCAGGCTCTAGGTGCCCTTTAACACTTTTTTTAAAAACACAAATCATGTCATCAGGTAAGACTGGTAACATCTTTCTATATTTCTCACCTAATTGGTATCAGAAAGTGTCAGAAATCTTGCCTGAAAGTCTACTCTGACTTGATGTAGAGCCTGGTTTCTGGATCAAAAAGAGCTGGATCATTCAAATAAGCTTTGGCTAGGTATTCTAGCCTTTTAATGCTTATCCAACACTGAACTAATGAATTTTTGAGGTTCATCACTAGTAGCTGCAACACTTTATTACTTTCCATAATGTGTTGTATACATTTGATAGATGTTAGTGGTTTTTGTTTTGTCACAAGTTATTTATTTATATGACGCTGTCAGAGGAAAGTATCAGTTCTGTGTCTGTACAGCACCCACCACAGGAGAGTCCTGGTCCATGACTACGGCTCAGGGGTGCTGTTGCAAAACAAATAACACATCTGATCACAGAAGATGTTATACTATTGAACATAAGCTGAAATATCAATATAGCATCACCACCTTCCCATTCTTTACTGCTCTCCTGCAAACGGAGTGTGGGTGCTCTAAACAAAATGTCTGTAAAAGCCACAAAAAAGAACATACTTCGGAGAAGCAAGAGCCAATGATCAAATGTAACGAATTTGTATTCATAATATTTAGTAATTACACAGTCGGTTTCAATTTGAAGGATATCTCACAGACCTCACTACTACTTACCATTGAGACGAACTTTTGTTTTTAATTACTGAACCTTAAGAATCCTTGCTGTAATTTGGGGTTAGCATTTAGCTCTTGACGGGGGGGAAATAAGCACAGCTTATAAATCCTTTTCTTCTGGCACATCCAACAATAGCCTCTGGGGGTCCAATCTACCAGCAATTAACTCTTTTTTTTTTTTTTTTTTTAAGAAAAAATTGAAGAAGCTAAGCCTACGGCAAATATGGCACTGGGCAACTATGGAGTAAATGGAAACTCCCTGGCCTGGAGCCTTAACTAAATCAAGTGTATATGCAAAATGTATTAAAATTTAATGGGCCGTGAGTGAAAAACTGAATCTCTGTGTAGCAGAGCTTCTGCTTTAGATGTCAATCCATTTGATACAGCTCAGTGGTGGGGGAAGCATTCAGAATTTTTTGTCAATTTATTTTCTAATTTGACTCTTCCTTAAAGAGCTGTATTTTATTATTTATTATTATTTGGAAGGCTGAGGGCCAATTTTATCAGTTTATAAGTCTAACAAGTGGGGCTCCTCATTTTCTTCTGAGATTTCACATAACCAGCTAACATTCATGGCAGCTGTGGTCTCCTGTTTAAGGTTCTCTCCAGTGGAATCAGCTGTCTTTATTTGTACTGACACTAAGAGACACCCATAGTTTTCAAAAGACTTTCCAAAGTGCTGAGTAGGCTGTGCCTGGATCTATCACAGTTTCTGTGCTTCTGTGATTCCATTATGCCACCATGACTTTCTTGTTTACAAAGCAGAAGAAAAAGTCACTATGTCTGCTCTTTGAGGCCCTCCAGTCATTCACAGTGTCTGGTTATACCCGTAACAATAAAAATACAATACCCATGTTAGGGGCTTGCTCAGGAAACTTTCTATTGATTGACATTGAGAATCTCAGCAGTTATTGTCCTGTTTCTAATCTCTCTCTCTCCCTTTGCTGGTGAGACATAAGGGGGAAGACTATTCAGCAGGTGGAGGTGAAGCAGCTTTGGCGATATCTGGAGTCTTTAGATGCTCTTGACTCTTAAGTCTGTATGTGGTATGGAGACCACATTGGTCCTGTTAGTCCAATAATATCCTCCTGACTATAAATGAAAATCAAGTGTCTGGTGATTCTTTTACTACTGTGTACCCCTCTGAGAAAATATATTCATTTTTTTTCTTTTTAATGACTGTTTATAGGTATAGAAACTTGGAACTTTAGTAGATACTTAGTTGCAGGGCATTTACTTTAATGCCTTTAATGCAACACAAAAGGCATTAAAGTAAATGCAAACTATGACATTAAAGCTGAGGTGTTAAACTTAGCCAAAATGCACAACCTTTTATCTCTGAATTGCTTTCTACCTGTCTGATTGCAGACACCACAGTAATTCTCTCTTGTTAAAATTGACTACCACAGGATCAAGTTTCTGTATGCCAGGCACTAGTCATCCCTTTGGTAATGTCCTAAATACCTTGATTGTGAAACATTACCCTCTTTGGCACTCTGGAAGGAAGGATGGGATTTGCAGAAGAGTCTAGGGGATTTTAAAAAAACAAACCAAAACCAAGTGCTGAAACAGAAATGTCATAGTAATTAGATTTTTTTTTTCCTACCTGAAATGAGGAGTCTGATCCGTTCTCTTTTTGGTCTGGTTTTAAACCAGAGCCTGGTTAGTCTTGTCCCTTAAATTAAAGAGTCTTAACCACCAAGAGGTATTCATAGGCAGGGTTATAGCTACTTCTGCTTCTAGCTGGTTGGTACAAATAAGTGGTATTTGTAGTCAGACAGGGTAAAAAAACAGCTTTTTGTATCCTATCTGAAGGATCATGCCTCTTCCATTGAGATGATCCATTTACCAAGGAGACCCATTTACACAAAGCTTATCACAACCTTCTCCTATCTGAACTCCATGTCTGAGGGGAAGTGTCTATTGCAAAATTGGCTAGTGCAAAATTAAAACAAGGACTTCCTCAAGGAGGGGATTTGTGTCTGTGCATATGCATCTAGGCAGTGAAGAGGAAGAACCTCAGCTCTTTCTCAGGACATGTGCATAGGAATATTGTTTCCAGGCTTGCCTGTTTGTTTTTTTTTTTTTAAGTTTTTGGTTTTGGGGGTTTTTTTTGCACTGGTCAGATTTGCAGTCTCTCCAACTGGGACGCAATATCCAATGGCGGGGAGGGGGTCCTTCTTTGAAGAATTGACATCAGATGTGGGGAACTTCCCACTCTATGGCCCAGGGCAGCAAACACCAACTTAATCTGACAGGACCCCAGGATCATTAATTAGAAACTGGTAAAACTAGAACATCTGGACACCTTATCAGAGGCTTATCAAGATGACTGGTATGACCCATACAAAGCTTTAATGGAAATCAGCTGTCAAACAAGTGAAGTAATTTAGACAAAGATTGATTTTTATCACTACAATATGATACAAGCTTTGTTTTGAGATACCGTTCTATCTGAACAGTTTCATAACCAACATTATGCTCTGTGTTAAAGATCCTAAATCAAAAAGAATCTGAGCCAAGATCAGAGGATGGGTGAAATTCTAAAACAGTAGTGCAGTTTCACTCACCTATACAAGTTCTGAATTTGGTCCCCTGACTATTAGTTCCACTTCTTTTTTCCTTATGTTAAAATATGCTCCATTCTAGTTCCAATTTTAAGACCATTTTGAAGCTGCTTCCCACCTCTTCACACAGCCAGCCAATACATATTTTAGCAGTCCATCAGGGAGAAAAGTGAGCAGGAAAAGCAGAAAGAACTGGCTGGAACAGAGAGAACATGTGGAGCCACTTCTTCAGTGGGGGTAAATCAGCACAGCACTGACAGTTTCACCAGTTCTCATCTGCTGAGCGTCTGGCCTGCGGAATTAACCTATCTTTTTAAAGCAAATGAAGGTGGCCCATTACATTTGGTGATGCAGACTTAATTGTGCATTCAAGCACCATTGGATTCTGGGGGTTGTGGGTGCCTATGCCATGTGGCAGTTCTCGTCTATGCTCGTGGCTGGATTAGAGCAGTGTTTCTCAATGACTGGTCTGTGGACCAGTGCCAGTTCCTGAGATCTCTCTGGCACAGTTTAGGAAGGCTGTAAACGGGTCCCTGGTATTAAAAAGCTTGAGAAACGCTAGATTAGAGCTAGTGCCTGAGGCTCTTGAAGTCCTAGGATGAGATCAGAATATTATCTTTCATTGTAAAGAAAATGACATTTCCAGCCTTCATGGATGCAAAGATGTAGGAAAACATGAGCCAAGTACACCTATTTGACCCTAGTCTGCATACAGCCTGAAACCACAACTCCTGGTTGTCCCTTTATGTTACCTCTGGAACCTGCTGGCAAGACCATGGTGTGGCAGCAGAAATTACAGTATGGGGACGGGGCTATGGGGCCCCATGGGGGACATGAATTGCCTTGCTTTGTCCTTGCTGGGCCTTCCTTTTGATTAAGCCACAAATAGCCACACAAAACAAACTAGATTATTCCAGAGATATAGGGCTAATTCTTCCTTTTGATATGCACACTAATTTGCAAGATGATATCATGAACTTTCATGAACATTACATATGTGTGTCTGAGGGCAAAATTGAGCCCTTCACAAATAAAATGTTAGTGTTACTTTGTTATGGGATGAATCCAGTATTGTCCCTGTAGGCTAATTTTACTTTTCTTAGATTACATTTTTTCCCCAAGTGAATGTATGGAACATAGCAGTAAGTTTTTTGTTGTTTCCAAGAAACATATTCAAATTAGGATTTATTGCAGTTCTGTTGTGGGTGGGAGGTAAAACAAAAAAAGGACCCAAGTCATTTACTGTGTACTAACTTTAGCTGTGACTTTATTTCTAATCTTTCTATGGGCACAAGAGAGGCTTGACAACACTTCTCCCTTTTGGAAAGATCAGAATCATCATTCTACTTTAGAAATGCAACATTCCAGACAAACCCTTGGGGGGTTTTCGTGCTCAGAATGTTCTGTTTTGGCAGCTCACCTCTTCCAAGAATTGTAATCCGTATAGAATCGGTGTTTTAAATGGGGACATAGGGAGGGAGGAATTGGGAACATTTTGATGGGAGGATGGCTAGCTTCCAGACAATCACATGGGGTTTTTTCATATTTTCATAATGTACTTTATGCTGGTACTTTGTTACATTTTCCATACACAGAAAACACCATATGCTTCCACTCCAAATCACCTTTGTTTTATATTAAGATATTAATAGAATAAAGAGAATAAATGTAAGGTTTCCATGAAAGAGCAGACCTTGTACTGTGGGCCTGATGGTCAGTTATGCTATAAGGCCCTCTTTTGCCTTCTCTGGCAGTGTAATGTAGCCTTCATATGTCTACACTGCAGCTGGGAGCAAGTATCCCAGCCTGGGTAGACTGACTCATGCTAGCAGAGCTCAAGTTAGTGCTCTTAAAATAGCAATGTGGCTATTCCAGCTCAGGCTCTGAAGTCTAGGAGTTAAATGGCTTGAGAACCTGAACTCCAGCCTGAGCCAGGATGACTTCAGCGCTATTTTCAGTGTGCCACTTTGAGCCTCACTAGCATGGGTAGGTCTGTGTATGTGGGCTGGGAGACTCAATCCCCAATGCGTTACAGACCTAGCTAACAATGGGTGTAATATGAGAGTGCCCCCTGTATACAGGGTTCCCCGGTTGGTATAGTGCTGGCAGAAGAGCTCCACTCTCGCTCTCAGCCCCCAGAGTTGGGTCATGTTGTGGGGGCACGCCAGAGTATACATAACTGACAATTCTCTGCTTCCTGGAGCCGAAAGGGGGCCACAGGGAACAAGTGTAAATTAGAGCAGCACTGAGGCTGAATGAGGTTCAGAATACCAGGAGGTTTAATTCCCCTTCTCTCCTGCCCCAAGCAGGCTCAGTCTGTATTTCCTCAGAAGCAGAATGCATCTGAACCCCATATGGCAACTGCTTCTGCAGTGGAGAGAGGGACTTCTCTCCACTTGAAGGTGCACGGCACAGAAAACAAGTCATAATGGGGACAAGCGATATAAACAACACTTTGTGGCTATTCACTTTTTTATTGCATAAACTAAATTTACAAAGTACAACAAATAAACAGGGCACACTAATATTTCTCCACTCATCCCTTGGTCCCTAGTCCAATTTTAGAATGGGTCACAATCCAAATTCAAAACAGACAATATCAAAGGAGGCCTAAAATGTGATGTGTCCCATGACCCATCTGGAAACTTTTACTTTTTGGAATTCATCCTTTTTGCTTTATTCCAAACTGGTCATTTGCTGCTGCAAAACGATAATTGAAAATGAACATGTGTGACTTTTGGTGAGTTCTTATTCAACAAACGTGGTCTATAACAGGATAAAAATGTGGCTTTTTTAACGGTATAATGCAGGGCCTCATGATTCATCAAAAGTCTGCGGTGCCTCATAGTTACCATATTGTTACATTCTGTTAGTTGATATTCCATAGCTACTTTACTGAATTAATGCTGTGACCGGATTACAGTTGAATGCTCACATTGCGTGAACTTTCTCTGTGGATTTGAAGAGCGCTTTAATATAATAAGGTGACTAATGTCACCTAAATTGACACAACACTGGGCGCCAGCTGGAATGTGCAATCAAAGATTCCGGACCTTGTAAATGTTTCATTATTGGAATCTCTGGGGGAAAAATAAGTTTTATTGTCCCTGTGGTTTCTTGGTTCTTGTGATGAATACAATATTTTGCACTTAACGATGTTCAGTAGGGTTTATTCTAGCAAGAAATATTTCTGCCCCAGCAATTGTAATCAGGACTCTCAAGTGTTTAAATTTTGTTTCGCTGCTGTGTTTTTACTACAAAATCCATTAATCTAACACATGGTAAAAGCTGATTTCAAAGCTCACACCCTTTGTCTATATTAGAACTCAGCTTCAGCTACCAAAACATTCTTTCACTGAATTTCAGTTTCTGTATTAAAGGGGTCAACTTGGTAGGAAGCACAAGGTCCTGGAGTACTAGATTACTGGCCCCTCTAAACTGCTTCTTCCATAGCATTGATATTTATCAAAGTGCGTATCTACCCATTTCACATATGAGCTTGGGTATCAGGATTAGGGAATACAGGCAACTAAAAACACTAATGAACGTTTAAAAAGGGTGCTGATGATGCTGGTTAAGAGCAGCCATGAACTGGTTCTGATTGAGAGCCAGGGAAGATTACCCTTGAGATGAGCCAGGCAAGTCCCTCTCTCCACGCGGCTGAGAGCTTCAGGGGAGACTAGAGATGACTGTGAGAGACGTGCATTTTCTGTTGACTCTTTGGAGTTGTCAGGTAACTTCAGAAAATCCAGAAGCACACAGCTATCCTGAGGGCTTGTGAAGGAAGGGACTTTGAGTGCAAGTTTCCATGATCAGGAGAGAGATGTTACAGGAGTGCTGTATGTCTATGTATATGTAAATAGCTAAGATGCCAGCAAATGGTGCTCAGGAACATGCAGCATAGTTCTTGGGTTCTGTAACGCCAATAAAACATGGTATTGTGCATTGCAAATAGCTTCCCTGGCAGCTCTTAATACCTTCTGGGTGCTTTTTGCAGGTGAAGAAGCTCCTTCCTATCTCTCTACTTTTTTCACAATTTTTGTTTCTCTTACTTTTTACCTGCCTTTTACTTAGCAATTTCTGGTTCTATGTTAGCTTTCTTCCACTCATATCTAAAACTGGTATAACGACTGTATTTCTGAATGTAGCGTCTCTGATCCACCTCACTGCTTTGGAACTACCTTAGGAGTGCCAAGGCCATACAAGCAATCTGAAAGAAGGATCCTCTGACTTCACAGTGTACCTTATCATTGCTTTTTTTGATTGGTTTGTGCAATTGTTGCTAAGCTTTGAATTGGGCACAAATTGAGAAGATTCTCAATTTAAAACGTATAGCATGTGTTTTACTGTAGCACACTGTCCCTGATGCTGGGATTAGAATTACGATCAACTGATGTATTAATGCCTTCTTTTTAGCAAGCTACTATATGTTGCTTTGGTTTTATACTGTAATTAGATCAATATACTATGAACTCAGTAGAGACTTCTTGCATTTCCCTTCTCTTGTTTCGTTGGCTTTCATCCCAGACTTTAACTGGGTTATAAAATAGAGGAAGTGATGGTGGCCACATATTATGTCTCCAATTTATCTATCAGTTTAGGCACTTATGGCATCACCATAATATACACTGCCAGATGCCATCTACGTATTCTGCTGCATGTTTTTTAACCACTCAGGATGGTTTGGTTCTGGCATGGATTCTGTACTTTCAAAATGTGCCTCATGGCTAGATCATCCTCCCACTCTGTCTAGTTGTTGCTGATCCCATTTAAAGCTCCCAGGTATGGCCAGAAGCAGCAGAGACAAGAATCTCATCAGTTTGAACCTCGAGAATTGTTCAGAGGAAGACCTATAAAATGATGTACAATAAGGGACTTGCTGGGAGTAGAAAGCTGTGCCAAAATTAGGAGACCAGATAAGTGAACCAGGCTGACTATAGTGCATACTAATGGTAGGGTAATAAAATGTCTTAACTGTAATATCTCTTGTTGCCTGCACTAGCTGAATGACCCCATCAGCTTCCTCAAATAAGCCTGCAATATACCAGTAGACAGCATTACATTATTCACAGTTTGGGCTTGATAGACGCAGATGCTCATAAGCAGTGGTGCAAAGCTAAATTGTTTGAAGAGGTTGGGAGGAAGAGCTTCAGGACTAACTATGCATCCGGGATCTCACTTCCTCCCAGAACTCCCTGAATGCAGAGGGAATATACCCACTGCTACACCCCTTTAGAAGGTGTACCATATGCCTTTTGACCATGGACCCATCTTCTCCGTGTGTCTCCGTTCCCCATTTTAGGTGATTTGCACCCAAGAAGAGCACAGGACTACAACTCCATTTGGGCAGGGATTGCAAGGGAAGAAGGCTCCTTATGGCCTCCACCTCCAGTCCCCTTTATTCCCAAGATTAATCCTATTAAATACCTTAAGGTCTGGCTGAGACTGAGTCATAAGAACATAAGAATGGCCCTACTGGGTCAGACCAATGGTTCATGTAGCCCAGTATCCTTTCTCTGACAGTGGCCAGTTTCAGATGCTTCCGAGAGAAGAAACAGAACACAGCAATTTTGACTGATCCACCTCCTGTTGTCCAGTCCCAGCTTTCTGTCAGTCAGAGGTTTAGGGACCCTTGGAACATGGGGTTGCATCCCTAACCATCTTTGCTAATAGCCACTGATGAACCTATCCTCCAGGAATTTATCTAATTTTTTTTAACCCAGTTATGCTTTTGGCCTTCAGAACATTCCATTGAATGAATTCCCCAGGTTAACTGTGCATTGTGTGAAATAGTACTTCCTTATGCATGTTTTAAACCTGAATCAATGAGGTTTGTTTGGCTGAGGATCAATGGGAGTAGAGGGAAGTGATATTGATAAGTTAGAGAAAACAGTGGAATATATGGTGAAGATTATATCTGCCTATTGATTGCCCAACATTTGTCACTTGAATTCAAGATTTGAGGTTAGATTGTTAGCTGCTGCTGGATAAGCCAGTGCAGCACTCCCAAGACTTCATGGCCTGCAAGCTATACCTGTCTTAGAGCTGGCTGAAAAATAGAGTTTTGCAGAAAGTTCTGATCTTCTGAAAATTGTTTTAATTACAAACCAGAACAAAAAAAGTCAACATTTCTTGAGGAATGAAAATTTTTAGAAAAGTCATTTTGGAAACATTGAATTGTCTCTGTCTTAAGATTTCTTGATGATGTTGAAATATAACATGTATGAATATGCATTTTAAAATTGTTATAATAAAAACAAAACTAAATGAGAAGTCAAAATGCAATTTTTCACTTTAGCTCAATGAAACTTTTCAACATTAGTTAACAAAACTAGAAAAACATACAGATTCATTTAGATTTCCCATCATATTTCATCAAAGCTGACATGTTCCCATGAAACAATTTAATAAAACTGCGTTTTCCAATGGAAAACTGTTCCCTTGAAAATGCTTTGACCAACTCTAATCTTTTTTCAGACATAGGCCTCGTTCCCATGATCCATGCCTTTTGTCACCTCAAAATTAAATTACTGCAATGGTGGGAAAATAAGGCAGCTTACTTCTTAAACTAATGTATCTCACTGCTACCACGTGACACCAGTGACGCTGTGCCAGCAGTGGGCCTCTGAGCCAGGCTCAACAGACTCTGGCTCATGGGGCATGTGCGACAGTGCTAAAAATAGCTGAGTAGACATTGTGGCTTGGGCTCTGAAGCTAGGGAGGAAGGTGGGCTTCAGGGCATGAGCTCCAGCCCAAGCCACAACTTAAATGGGTTATGGGTCTATTACAGGAATGGATGGGTGAGGTTCTGTAGTCTGCAACATGCAGGAGGTCAGACTAGACGATCATGATGGTCCCCTTCTGGCCTTAAAATCTGAGTCTCAATGCGCTGTCATCGCAGTTGTTTTTAGCCACCTGGGCTAGGAGGCTCACTGCCATCAGCTGTGGAGATGTACCCCAAGAGACTGCTTCTCTCCTGTTTTGATGCTGCTCAGAGGGTGTGCTTGAACTGAATTTTAAAAGACAGGATGCTGCTGCTAAAGCATTCTTCAAGAGGAAAATTTGGAAATCCTCCTCCCCAACAGCCCAAGATAGCCTGAATTTGTTGCTCTTTAAGGTAATCTGAAAGGGTCATCTATTCTCTTAGGCTTTCAGGTAGCAGGGAGGTGGCTGAGGGTGGGTATGCTCAGGCAGAATGGAGTTGATACTGGTAGGGGCCCAAGTTGAGGAAGTGCTCTGCAATTTCTGAAAATAAGGCCCTTTTAGAGGGTCTCAACTTGGGCAACCAAAAATAGACACTCCAAACCACCAGACGCTTCTTAAAATTTAGGAGGTGGTGGTGGTGGTGTTTTGGTTGCTTATTTTACTCTGGCAGTGCAGGGGGATAAGCACTGAATGTGTATATTTGCTGTTCTGTAAATTTTTATAAGAGGCACCTGCAGCCTGAGATTGGTGCCTTTTTTCTTTTAGGCTGAGACTTTTCAAAATGCCTAGGAGGGTTATATGCCAAACTCTCATCTGCTTTTAATGGGAATTGGGCCCCTTTGAAAAGCCCAGCTTTATATTGATGTTAGGTTGCTATTTCACCTTTTATTTTAACCTGTGAGAAATTCTGCAATTATAGGCAATTGGAAATCTGCTTATGTCAGAAATCTTTCCACTTGGTAGTTACACATGCTATTGATTTTTACTGCTCTGCCATCAAAGAGCTGTAAAAAAGCAAGACTCTCATTGCTTGCTTCGCTCCTTCACAGGTTCTGCAACAGATGATCCAGTGGACACTGCTCTGCACTGGAAGTCAAGAAACCTAGGTTCTACTCCTGGTTCTACCACTGACCTGCAAATAAACCTGTGGGCAGGTCACTTCATCCCACAGTCTATACTTCCACCCTTTGTCTTTCTGTCTGTTTAGATTGTGAGTTCTTCAAGACCGAATCTGTCCCTTACTATATGATTATATAGTGCCTGGCACAGTTGGGACCATGATCATGGCTGGGCCTCTAGACACTACTGTAATATAAATGCAAATACCCATAATGAAAGCAATTATAAAGTCGGCTCCATAGGACCCCTGTCAGCAGAAGCTGAAGGTAGAGATTTGCTCAGTCAGTTCACCCCTCAGGAGCCCGGGCTACACCACTTGTTTTTTTGTTTTTGTTTTTTTTGACTGCACGGGCTCTTTGCACCTCTCCTGACAAAAGAGTTGCAGGGACAAAAAGCATCTGCAATCTTCTTCCATTCCACCCTTCCTTGTGGACTTTCTGCCACTGATAGCCCTGCCCCTTGGTTTACATTGGCCAAAGCACAGGTGCTGACTTTTGTTTTTGCAGGGCCTTGTTGGGAAGAGGCCAGGTGGGGCCTCAGGGGAAAGAGGCCGAGTGGGGGAATGGGGCCACAGTCCAAATCACAGGCCAAGGCCACAAAAGATTAATCCAGCCCTATGGGTGCTGAGTACCCCCTATTTTTTTCAGTGGGTGCTTGAGCCCCAGAGAACCTATGGAGTTGGCACCTCTGGGCCAAACCCAGCCTCTGTAGCTGTGGGTTACTTGCAAATTAAAACTATTCAGTTTAGATGTAGAAGTATTTCTATGGTTAGAGCTGGGAACTCAATCAGCCTGCACTTAGTGTGACTGGGGGCTGATTACTTAACCTCACCTTTCTGATGTAGGTCACACCTTTGTAAACTAGAGATAGTATCTACCTAGCTCACAGTGCCGGTGAGGATTAATTGATGTTTAAGGGCTATGAAAGCTTAATACAGGTGTTTTTATATTGTGCGCGCACACACGCACCCCGTATATTGATGAGGGATTGTGAGAAGAAAAGTTTTTTTCCAGTGACAGACAGCAATATCAAATATGTCATTTTAAACCTTAAACAAAATTATCAAAAAGAGAAAAGAAGGAATGGAAACAAAGGTGAGGGGAAACCGTGTGAATACTCTATTTTATTTTCATATGTATCTTAACATGTTGTGTGTTTTCCACCGTTCCATGGGGGATCAAGGCAGGTATAGCCTTTTATTCTAATTAATGTAAATTCTACTCCAGTGGGTTCAGCCCTGGCAGCTACAGTCTCAAGTTCAACACAGTTATCTCTGTTTGTTCTGGATCTAGAGTCCATAGGAATACATGAAACCGCAGATGCTCTTGTAACTGTATGTGTCATTAGCCTATCTTTTAGCAGTTTTCTTAAAGCTACCAACAAAGTTATAAATGTCACAACATAAACAATTCCTAAAGATAAGTATCATGTATCAGTTATACCTACAGACATGCTCACATCCTCCTCCTGTTGGCCCTCTCATGGATTGAGCATCCATACAGGAGTGGTTCCTGTGGGAGTTTCCCGTAGGAAGCTCAATTTTCCTGCTCTAGGCACCCTTTTTTATACTGTGATTCTGTCTATACCTACATTCTTCACATGTATATGAAAGTGTCAGTCCTCTCTTTCTTAGTGGCCTGTGTCCCATAGAAACACAAGGGACCCCGCATTCTATAGGCCGCGTGGGCTCCCATTAACATTGACGTACCACCTTTATCTTGCAATTAAGGCACATGTTAGAGACAATGTGTTGTTACAGCATTTATAATTAAAGTTAATCTTCCCAGCTATACTTTCACAATATTACCAGTTGGTACCTCTTTTCTCATAACCTCTCTTTCGGGGTTACTTCTTGGTCACTGACTTATGCCATCATTTCTTGTCTCCCAGGCCTAAAGTAGCTAAGCTAAAATCTTGCAGGCCTCAGCCCACAGTTTCTTGAGTTTCAGCTTTTCTCACTTATGTCTACTACATGGTTCCTCTAAATACTGATCAATCTTATACTTTACCTCTGATTAACATACAATGAATATATATGGTATAACCTATTGATTAATCCTATCACACAAAAAATGGATATTAAACTCAAATCATTGGCTACACAGGAGACTGGAACAGTCATGTATATCATTCTACCACTCAGATCTGAAAGGGGCTGCAATTCCCATATATATATAGCCCTATGGCAACAAACAAGTCCAGCTACTATTAAGACCTCTGAGATGCATACTGTGTGAGAAAGTGCATATGATTTTTATTTTCTTGGCTCTGTCAGAAGCTATTCAGATAGCAGTTTGGGGGGAAATCTTAATCATAAAGGGTTTTACATTCTTTGCAATGACATCATAATAAAATACACACAGTAGACTAATTACAATTTCATCTTTAATTATACTCCAAGTTAGCTGAAACTTATGCCATTATCATTATTTTTCAAATAAATGGCCAAATGCCAGTCACTTACTTATGTTCATTTATATTAATACATTTCTTCAAACAGCTGGGTAATCTGTTGTTATTAGTATGATCTCCTGCTGCTGGACTTCGTCATCCTGTTGGAAGAAATTATCAAAGCAAATGTCTTTTCCCTTTAATGGACAGTGGAGGGTGCTGTTGCATTTGATGTTTACAAAAAACAGGCATGCTTCTGGGCTAGTACTTCTATTCTCTCCACGCATCTCATAAATTGTGAGCACACAGACTGCAGCTATGGAAATAATGATCAGATCAAGATGCTCCGTCTTTAAATCAGCTAGTTGTAAGACTGGGTGAGTCAATGATATGTTGATGTGAATGTCTGGATTGCGGGGAGTGCAGGGGAATTGATTTTTAACTCCTGCCCTAAAATTTGTCAATATACTGAGCCTTTACTACTTTCACAGAATATAGGCTGTCATGTAGGGTGCTGGGCTTCTCCTTCGAGGTGCTGAGCAGATGAGTTAAGTATTCATGTACATGTACCATAGGCCCAATTTTCAAACTACAAGTTCGTAACACAGTTAGGCTTGACTAAAATCACTTCTTTAAAACTAATTTTGATAGGAAAAAATGGTTAAAAATAAACCAACATTATCTTTAAATTTTGACAGTTGTGTGAAATTATGGGTGGGTCAAACAACGGGGGATGGTATCAGGCTATAATTATTTAATGACCGTAGATGTTGAGATTCAAAATATTAAAGCTTTATAACCTTTAACGCACAAATTGTCAACATCACATGTTAAAATACATAGAGTAAATACCCTTAAATTCTCCAATACATTCTCAAGCAGCATTTCTTACTTTGCCTATCTGTAAATTTTGGTGGTTATCACTGGAAATATTTTTCGCCTGTTTGTATGTGCTTGGTGAAATCGAAGTTGATTGACATTTACTGAGGAAAATCTAATCCTTCCAAGCAAACCATAGTCTATGAATATGGAATATATCAGATAGTAAATCGATTAGATCAGATTTAAAAATTTTATTAAAGCTAATGTTTAAAATCAAATTTATACAAGTTAAGAGGGAAGGCACTGTACATCTGGGGTTGGGCTTGGGTTATGCGAGATTGTAAGTATTGGTTACAAGGTTCACGAGGTACATATCACATAACTAGCATAGATCCAGATTGGGGTGTGGGAGTTTTTAAGGCATCAGTGGATAAATGGGCTCGGGTACACCACCCATGGAATGTATTAAGAGTCCAAGTCAGCATTAGAGTAGAGAATAAGTACCATGACTTCTACCATGAGGACCCTACTACACTTGACCCTAGCCAAAAGGCCAAGAACTAAAGGAATACATACCAAATACTCTGTGTGGTGAAATTATGCACATTTCTTTAAAAAAAAAAAAAGCAGTGGAATACAGCTAACAAAAATAACTTTACTTGAAGCCTCGCTGCAGTGCAATTAGCCTGAACAATGGCACTAATTATTTTGTCCTTCAGTAGTGCCTTTCATACAAGGATCCCATGTAAAAAGGTTAATTCAGTTTCACTGCTAGAGGTGTAAGTATATTACTCATCTGTTTCACAGATGAAGAAATTGAAGAGCAAAGAGGTTAAAGGATTTGCCCCTGATCACACAGTGTGATAGTGGCTGAGCAATGAATAAAACTCAGAACTTATCCTTTCCAAAAGGGAAGAAAGGAGGCAGAGCTATGGGCCCACTCCCTCCTCCCATATCCTCCAGAGCTGGATAGCCAAGGAGGGTTATTTCTGCATCTTGCAGTGACAGCAGTGCCCAGGAGCTCTGGGAGACCAAGCCACTTGGGTAGTGTCTGTGTGCGAGCCCCTCTCTCTTCCTTAATGGCACAACCTGGCCCTTAACAGTGCTTTAAAGGAGCAAAGCAATGTATTACCAATGTTAGGTATTAACATCAGATGTAGTTTTCATCTCCCAGCCTCTAAATGAGCATATTTAGTCTTAGAAATGTATTTGTTGCTTTCTCAGTCACTGCTCAACAAAGAAAAAAGTTCTCCCCAAAAAGCAAAATGTTCTAATGTGGTGGTTTTTTTCACCCAGTTCTGCATGAACTGAGAACTTGAACAGTCTTTTTTTTTTTTTTTTTTTTTTTTAAGCCAGTCCCTTCTTTTAATGCCCATGACTTGAATTTAGTGGATGAAGCATAGATCAGATATGAGAACACCTGTGGATCAGCAAGGCAGTTTTATAAACAAAGTTCCTCTCATCTAGTTTGCTGAGCATTAATTCTGCTTACGGGAAATGTTCCTACCTGTCCTTTACTCAGTTTAATTTCATTTACTCTTAATTCGAATTAGTAAAGGAGCCTGTTTATATATGTCTATAGATTATAAACCTAGGTATATTCATTACTGACAGACGTACATATACTTTATCTTAGAAGTTTGTTTTTCCTTGTCCACCCCTTCCACAGTGTCACTGTATTAGGCCTCTGGTTTTCATTATGCAAAAAGTAAAAAATGGACCATTGTAAATCTCTCTCCCCTTTTTTATGTGCTGTTCTGTAGCCAGTCTTCCATTCCTTGCCTAACGGCATCAACTACCACAGTGCACTATTCCTGGGGCTTTGGGGAATAAGAGGTGAGAACAGGGGAATGGGGGGGTGGGGAAAAGAGGTTTGCTTGCCCAAGGCTTGTTAACCTGAGCGCACGCTCTTTCTCAAATTTGTTTTCTCAGCTGGTGGCACAGTGCACTGCCCCAGCACCATCAGTCCAGCAGAGAACAGCTTCATACAAGATCTGAAGGTAGATGTTAAAGAAGTGGTTGGGGCAGGAGTCGAGGGGAGCTTAATAACAGCTTAAAGCCTGAAACTCTGTTTTCTTAGTATATTGAAATATGAACTGTGTAAACACGCTGCATTCCACCTGCTCAAGCATCTGCCATAGAGCTCACAAATGTTCTTTGCTCTTTTTACATCCTCCCAGTTTGCTAGCCCCACTGCCGGCCTCCTACACCACCCTGCTGTCCCTGTCCCCTGTCCAACCTCCACAAACACACACTCTTTCCACTGGAAATACGCTTTTCCCAGATCTCCATACACCTGCAGTTGTGTACTTTCTGATCCTCCACTTTCCTAAACTGTGGGCTTTTTGTGTTGTTGGAAAACTGTTGTGTTGGTCTATATTATTACACATATTAATGAGGTAACTATGACCATAGCATCTGAGCACCTATCCTATAACTTAGAACAAGAGAATACTTAACTTTCCCCAAAGAGGACGTATAAACTTTGCACCCCCATGCACTACAGCTTGAACCACTTGCTGCATCTCTCAAGGGAATTTCCATCTGAGAGGCAAACTATCAAGGGGCTTCACACTCCTACACTTAGTAAAAAGTCTGAACAAAAGTGCATTTTTCCTCATGCTTTAGAAGAGGCCAAGCTCTGCAGGGTTTCCTGTAAGAGCAAATTCTAAAGCTGGGGCCCACCACTTTGAATGCCCTACCACTAACATCCATGAGAGGGGAACTTATAGCTGTAGTGTACCTGTTGTTTGCTATGACACCCGCATTCTCTGGGAGGAGAGGTGACTCTAGATGATAGATAATTAGTTAATCTCCATGAATGTTCTTCAAGCACTTAGAACATTTTAAATGTTACAAAAGTATTTGATCATTAAGAATTTTGCAGAGTAAATTAATGGTAAGTTACAAGTGATCATGACTGGATCAGATTAATAATGTGCAAGCACAATAAAGTCCATACCAGTAATATATATATATATACACTTGGTGCTTTAATAGGACCAATTCCACAAAGCTGAAGACAATTATTAGACATATCAGTTGGGAGGAATAATTTAAGCAGAAAAATGGTAATGATAATTAAGAATCATTTAAGAACACCTCACTAGATGCCCCAAAAAGCCACAACTGAGGAAGAGGGCCATACTGGTTAAAAACTGACTTGGTTTAAAGGGCAAGCTGAAAAAATTATATATATAAAACAGGTGGAAGAAAGGGGAAGTTGATAGTAATGAATATAAATCCGAAGGTAGGAATTGTAGAAAATTAATAAGGGAAGCAAAGGGACACAAGGAGAAATCTATATCCAGCAGAGTTAAGGACAATATGGAGGAGTTTTAAAGTATATTAGGAATAAAAAGAATGGCAATGGTCCATTCTAGTTGGAAATGGTAGAACTAACAATAATAATGCAGAAAAGACAGATGTGTTCAATAAATGTTCTGTATTTGGAGGAAAAACAAATGAGATAATCTCATATGATGATGACCAGTGTTCCCTCTAATTTTTCCCATGTATGTGGGGAATGAATTTTATGTGCACCAATATGGAGGTGATGTCACACGTCACCTCCACATTGGTGCACATAACAAAATTATGTGGCCGGGGTGGGGCCAAGGAGAGATGTGAGAGGGGGCTCAGGGCTGGGGTAGGGGGTTGCAGGGGGGGCTGAGGGCTCTGGCTAGGGTTCGGGCTCTGGGGTGGGGCTGGGGATAAGAAGTTTGGGGTAAAAGCTGCCCCAGGGCTATGGTGGGGAGAGAGGACTCCTGCAGCTCACTCTTTCTGCAGCAGCACATGGGCTGGGCGGGGGTGGGGGCGGGAGATATGCCTCTTCCCCGGCCGCAGCAACTCCAGGGCTGGGGCCACAGGTTGGACACCTCTCCCCCAACTGTAGCAGGTCTGGGCCAGGGTAGGGGTGCCTCTCCCCGCTACGGCAGGTCTGGGAGAGCGATATCTCTCCCCGTTGTAGCCCTGAGCACCTGCGCAGCGCTTAATAGGCTGCTGCGCAGCCGCACAGCTTAGAGGGAACTTAAGTGATAACACTCCTTCCATTCCACTAATATCTCTGGAGGACCTTAAACAAAAACTATTTCAGTTAGACTTTTTTTAAAATCAGCAGATCCAAATAACTTGCATCCAAGAATTCTAAAAACTGGCTAAGGATCTTGCAGGACCATCAGTTCTAACTTTCAATAAATCCTGGCGCACTGGGGAAGTTCCAGGAGACTGAAAGAAAGCTAATGTGCCAATATTTTAAAAGGGTAAATGAAATGATCTGGGTAATTGCCTGACATTGGTCCTAAGCAAAATTATAGAGGGGCTGATACAGGACTCAATTAATAAAGAAATAAAGGAGTGTAATATAACTAGTACAAATCAAATGAGTTTATGGAGAATAGATTCTGTCAAACTAACTTGATATCTTTTTTTTGCTGAGACCACAAGTCTGGTTGCTAGAGATAATAGAATTGACCTAATATGCTTAGACTTGGTACCCAATGACATTTTGATTTAAAAAAAAAAAAAAAAGGTAGAATGATATAAAATTAATATGGCATGCAGTATATGGATTAAAAGATGGTTGTCTGACAGGTCTCAAAATGTAACTGTAAAAGGAAAATTATCATTGAATGGGTGGTGTTTCCAGTGGGGTCCCACAGGGATTGGTTCTTGGCCCTATGCCATTTAACTTTTTTTTTTTTTTTAAATCCGTGGCCTGCAAGAAAACATAAAGTTTGCAAATGACACAAAATGGGGTAAATGGAGTGATAAATAATGAAGAGTACGGTCACTAACTCAGTGATATGGATTGCTGGTAAAGTGGGTGCAAGCAAACACTTATGCATTTTTAATACAGGCAAATGTATACATCTAGGAACAAAGAATATAGGCCATACTTACAGGATGGAGGATTATATCCTGGGAAGCAGTGACTCTGAAAAAGATTTGGGGGTTGTGGTGGATAGTCAGCTGAATGTGAGCTCCTAGGGTGCCTCTGTGGTCAAATGAGATCCTGGAATGCATAAACAGAAGAATCTTGAGAAGGAGTAGAGAGATTCTTTAACACGGGTGTGACTGCTGCTGCAATACTGTGTCCATTTCGGGTGCCCACACTTCAAGAAGGATGTTGATAAATTGGAGAGAGTTCAGAGAAGAGCCAGGAGAATGATTAAAGGATTAGAAAACCTGCTTTATAGTGATAGATTCAAGGAGCTCAATCTATTTAGCTTAATAAAGGTTAAGGGGTGACTTCATCAGTCTTTAAGTACTGATGTAGGGAACAAATATTTTTAATATATCTCTGCTCTTCTATCTAGCAGAGAAAGCCAATGAACTAGAGTGATTAGGGCTGGTTTATCCTAGAGCATATGATGACTACTGCTAATGTAATGCAGATGGGTGGGCCTCTGGGGGTGGAAATTTTGTGATCTCTTTTCTGCTTGAAGGGTCAAAGTGAGGAAGCACTGTACTAAAATTGGGCGGTGTGGGCTGGTCAAGTCAGTACAGCCATTACACTCAAGAGATGTGCTTTATTCAGCATATTTTCCCAGACAGCTGAAATCCATTGGGTTTACGCTGCCTCCCCCAGAGATTAATTCTTTCACAATGCAGCACTGGCTGCAAACTGCAATCCTTGCACTAGCAGGGGTGAATCAAGCCCCTCATCTGTATACACGCTGAAATCTCCCAAGATTACTAGTCTTGGCCACTCCCAGACCAGGCCCCATGGAAGCCTGTGATTTCTGTGGAGCTGCAGGGTGGCCTGTACATCAGTAAGACTCCCACTGTAACTTTATTTTGTGTTTTTTACTGTGATAGCAGCAGGAGTGCTACGCAGGCCCTTTCCAGAAGAGATTATTTAAATAATTAGTCACAATCTCCTGTCCTTGAAATAAAGGGGCCGGGGGGGGCGAGGGGGGGAGAGAATTAAAAATGTGAGAAAAATTATGCCAAGTGTGGTTGATAGGCAATTTTTCACTAACTGTCCTGAAGAAAGTTTCCAGAAATACTCCATATAATTTGAATGGACAATTCCCAGTTGTCTCGATAACAAGGATCCACGGTGTATTACTACTAGAACATAAAAGTGGTGCCAGGAACAACTTGGTGGCAGAGTGGCAGTGCTTCAGAGTGTACAGGGGCTGCCATGCAGAGGACCCAAAGTTAAGGGTAACCCTCCCAGTTCCCAACAGCTGGTGGTAGAGACTCATCATTTCCTGGGAGAGGAAGGATGCTCCAGTGGTTAGGGTGCCAGCCTGGGATTTGAGAGACTTTGGTTCAGTTTCTTCCTTAGCCATAGACTTCCTGTTTGACCATTCAGAAGTCACTTAGTTTCTCTCAGCCTCGGTTTCCCCATCTGTAAAATAGGGATAATAGCACTTCTCAATCTCACAAGGTGTTGTGAAGATAAATACATTAAAGATTGTGAGGCACTACCTTACCACTTCTACCATTTCAAAATAAACATTTTAGCACAAGGTCATGTGGCATCTTGGTGTAAAATCTCTGCACTTGCATTGAATCTAGGGTTACCAGAGTCACTTGTGTCCTAGAAGTCTGCTGCTGCAGGCAAGTTGCCATTTTGGCAGGAAAAGTTGATGCGCGCGTGCGTGTGCACACACACACAGAGTACTGTCTCAGGGCCATTCCATTTGTTCTTTCACATTTTTTTTGTTGCTTTTTTCTTACTCTAAAAGTAAGTCAGGCTGAAAGTATGATTGTTCTATATGTGTAGAAACACATAACAGTTTTCATTATAAAACAATAACATTTTGCTTCTACATCTGTGCCTCAAACTTCCATCGAAATCCTTTAGCCCCTCATGCAATTTTTTCTTGTACATCCACCTGACACATGAATCATGCAAAATATTTTGAGTTTCTTTTCAAACCCTGACTTTCAAAACAACCCTTTTCCCCCTTCTAACAGCAGAGTATTCAACACAACAGCGGGGAGGGAGAGGAAATCATCTGCCCCACCCTTTCAAACAGAAGTAGGGATGTCTAGCTAGAGCAAACAGTTCGATGGAAGGAGGACAGATTTTAAAAAATCATGGATAAAATGATCCCCCTAAAATAAGGATGAAGTGGTGGGTATAACCCACAAACAGACACCAGAGGCATTTGACATCGGAAAACAAGAAAATAAATGCACGACTTAAACTCATGTCATTATGAAATGAGTTATAATCCTTAAGGAGGTGTGACAGACCCAGACCAGTGGGGTACAGGAGTCTGGACGAAGGCAAATATGCTGGCCACTGGATGAACAGTTTTCTGTTCCCTGGGTGACCAGGGCAGGGGCTGTACTAGAACAATCAAGAACCTGCTAGAACCAATTAAGACAGGCAAGCTAATTAAGTCACCTGGAGCCAATTAAGGACATACTAGAATCAGTTATGGCAGGCAGACTAATCAGGACACCTGGCTTACAAAGGATTTCCCATCAGTTAGGGGAGGGTGTGCTGCTGGAGGACTGAGGTATACAAGCATGATCAGGCTTCAGGAGGAAGATCCTGCAGTGAGGGTAAAGAAGGTGTTGGGAGGAAACCATGGAGAAGTAGCCTAGGGAGTTGTAGCTGTCGCACAGCTGTTACAAGAGACACTGTGGACAGTTGTAATCCACAAGGCCTTGGGCTGGAACCTGGAGTAGAGGGCGGGCCTGGATTCTCCCCATCCCCTTCAACTCCCTATTTGAGATAAGAGGAGGTGACCTGAACTGTGGGTCCCACCAGAGGGAAAGGTCCCTGACCTATCCCCGACTGACTCGGTGAGTCAGGAAAAACTGTGGGGATTGTTCTCCTCCCTTTCCCTATGCTGGCCAGTGATGAGGTTAGCTGAGTGAACAGCTGGTTTGAGCCACTAGTAAAAGTGGCCAAACTGAGGGCTGCCGTGAATCTCTGAGGCAAGTAAATCCGCCAATAAGCGCAGGACCCACTAAGGCAGAAGAGGAACTTTGTCACAGAGGTTATTTGTTCTTGGAAGGTGTCCTGGCATCTTAATGGATTTTTTTTGTTCTGTTCTACAGTTGTCAAATTCATCTCAATGAAGAATAAAAACTTGAACAGAACCTATAATATAGTTAGTGCAGTGTCTGTTTTATCTCCAGATGAGTTTTGGAAAATGTGGACTGGTGGCAGCAAATTGTGCAGAGATGTGTGTGTTTGTGTGCACACGTTCTACGAAAGGAGGCAAGGTCACTAAACTGGAATATCTAGTATGCTTGTGAAAGTATTGTATTTCACCAGAAGGAGCCAGAAATAAGAGATCATTTGTTAACATTGTTAATCCATTAAATATACATTGGGCAACTGAAGTATTTGGAACTCCTTGCAATATCTCTTATACCAAGGAAACAATGTTCCACTGAGTTTAGGTGTGGTGTGTTCTAAAACCACATAAAACTTTCAGCAGCTTTGTATAAAGTTGATTTTTATTTTAGGTAACAGCACATATTGAATCATTTGGGGGAAAGAAAGCCCCCCTACCAGAAATACACTAGTAGTAAATTGTCTGGAATTTCAAATGATCCATGGATATTTTTATCATATTATCCTGGTATTTATGGGGTTTTATGTGGCTTTTTTCTCCAGAATTGTAATTTGTTAGTCCATGTTCAGTCTTTCTAACTGATATGAGTCATTCTTGCTTTTTCTTATAAATTGGATATAGTTAGAAAGGAATTCTGAACAGCTGACAAACGATTTCACCTTGTGTATATTACGGACACTACTTCCACACAGATTTTGAGCAAGTTGTTTTGTATGTGCCGCATTCTTCCTCGTTTTAATAAATTAATGAGCACATACAAAACAGAATGTGAAAAATTTCTCCTGTTTTTAATTATTTAACCTTTGATTTAAATTGAAAACAAGAACTTTATGATCCTGTTGCATCCTACTAGAAAAAGTTTAGTGTGATGAACCTTTTAATATAAGGTATTGCTAGGTCCCTGATATAGCTCTGAAATTAATGTAGTCTTCACAATGGTATTGACCTTTGAAGAGGAAAATGGCATTTTAAGGAAACTTTTTTTTTCCCCTTCCCTTTTCAACTTTAAAAGGTGGTATTATTACAGCATTTTGTCTTCCTTTTCCCTGTATGTATAGAGGTGGCACGGTGACGCTGATCTAGTGCTTTTATGTTAGAGGTGATATGTTAGTGCATAAAATATAAGGTAGACATCTTAATGACTAAAGAGAAATCTCCTGAAAAGCCAAAAACTAGCAATATGAGCTAATAGCAAGCACGTCTCCTACAGTATATTCTCCCTTCTAAGAGAAAGTTGCCAGAGGCATAATAGCATTGCATGGCCAACATTTTCAATCTTGGTTGCCTAAAGTTAAGTTCCTAAATCTATATTTAGACCCTTAAATTAGTGGTCAGTTGATTAGAGGACTGATAACTTCCATTGAGGTCAATGGGAGCTGTGGGTACTCGGCACCTTTCAAAATCAGGCAACTTATTTAAGTGCTTAGCTTTAGGCACCGTGTGTGAATATTTGGCCATATCCTTTCTGTCTCAATTTCCACATCTGAGAAATGGGGATATTAATAGTTATCCACCCCTCTGGGGTGTTGTGTGGATGAGATAGTGGGTTCTGTTAACTTCTGCTGGAACAGGGGCCTGCACATTGCGGCCTCCTACCCCAGTGGAGAATTTGCCTGTAAGGACAACAGACGTTATTTATATCCCTGAGCTCTCCCAGAGGTTCAGTCAGAGGGAGGTAGCCTTAACCTGTGGGGTTGCCCAAGGGATACATTGAATGCCCTAGTCAGCACTGTTCACTTTCAGGCTTGTCATGACTGGCTTCATCTGGCATTATGAGTGCCCTCTAACACCACAGAGTACATCAGCAGAAGATGATTCAACTCCAATGTCTACCTAGTGTTTGGAGTGTGAAAAGTGAGAAATTTTTGTGTGGGGTTTAAAATTATTTTTAACACCCTTTTGCCTCTTCGGTGCTGTCCTCCTCAAGAGAGAAAAGAGATCATGAGTCAGACCCCAAAAGATCATGAGATGGGTCCAAAAAGGAGCCTTTTAAGAAATTATATTTTGAACTGTCTTTTGATATTTTTTGAAATCTCCCTCTCTACTCCCAGTATGTGAGAGACAATCAGTGTTGGGTAAAGTGATTTTTGGCTCCTATGGTAGCAGCTCACTCCTACATCTGCCTGCCTCTTGCACCAAAATTAATTTTGCACCCCAGTCCTCACATCCGTTCAGCATCATCTCTGCTCCTCCTGGGGCTCATCACTCTCTCTTTCCTAGGCCTGGTTGGGTGCCACAGGGAGTGTAGCAGGGAAGGGCAGAGGTACGACCCTATCTGTATTGCTCTCAGGAGGAGGGAGCAAAACCACCCTGGGTTCTTCCTGCTCCCTACTCCCCACCTGTGAGAATGGCTTCCAATTGCTGAGGGGAGGGGAAGCAGAGAAGAGAGCTCTTACCACAGCAGCTTTGACTGGCTGCTCTTCCCCGGCAGGCAGGCAAGTGTGGCAGTGTGCCAGTCAGAGGGCATGCCTCCCCACCTCACCCCCAGAATAGGGCTCAAATTCACTGAAGCTCTGGAGCTTCTTGTATTACTGAGAGACTGATGTCAGCCACCCCCGCCCTCCCATCATCACTCGTGAAAAAATCATGAGAGTTGACACTACTGCCTTCCATCTGTGAAACATGGGCCACATCCTTCCTTCATCCAGTTGCAGGACTGGATACAGTGCCTCTGGTGCTGTGTATTTAGAGTGTTCATGAGAACTCGCCTTTGCATGTAGGCTGCCTGACTTAAACTCAGATATTACTTAGGCCTTGTGAGACAGCACTTATGACTGATGATAAGTCTCACAGAATAAGAACTCATTTTGAAGCCAAGAGCAGATTCTGTGGGCGGGTTTTGGAGAGAACATAATTCTGTCTGTTTTAAAACATCAGTAAAAGCAACTGAATAAGCTGGTGGAGGTAAAGGCGTTCAGATACAGTGAGCCTAATCCTGTTATTGCTCTGCTTCTGGCAGAGACTGATAAGAATTTGAGGAAAGGGATGAAAAAGAAAAGAACACATAGGGTATAGCTGCACAGCCACAAAACAAAAAAAGAAACCCACAGCATTGAGTCTGAGTCCAGGCCAACTGACTTGGGCTTGCACTATGGGGTAAAAAGTAACTGTGTAGACATTCCCCCTTTGGGCTGGAGCCCAGGCTCCAAGACCCTCCACCCTGACTGGGCCTTGGAGCCAGGGCCGGCTCCAGGCACCAGCTTTCCAGGCAGATGCTTGGGGCGGCGTTCAGAAAGGTGTAGCAGTCCGTGTCCCGTGGTGGCAATTTGGCGGCAGCAGTTCGGCGGCGACTGCTTGGGGCGGCAGCATTGGTAGAGCTGCCCCTGATTGGAGCCCAGGCTTCAATCCAAATGGGAATGTCTACACCGCTGTGTTTAACCCTGTAGTGCAAGCCCAAGTCAGTTGAGCTGAGCTCCGAGATTCGCTGCCGCTATGGTGTTTGGGGGTTTTTTGCAATGTATATAAACCCAAAGAAAGGATGGGCCTTCGCCTCTGTGTCTGCCCTGACGTGAATTAACTAATCTTTTTCACTACGAACGTTTAACACATCTTAAGTATTATTGTTGTAATCTCGTAACGGATTACCAGCTACTCAATATTGCTCATTGCAAGTATCCTTGTAGGATACTTCCTTAGCATCAGTCTTCAGAATGTAAGCTGCAAGTCCTAGTCAAAGAGAAAACCACAACTTCAGAAACCTAAATAAACTAGATTTGATTCTGATTTCTAAATTGTGTTTTAGTAAAATAAGTGAATTAGATTGTATTATACCTTTGACTATTAAATAGAATGACTTCTATTGTTTAACTTCTCAACTGTATGACCTTTAGTGGAAAATCACCTCTAGATCTGAATCCAAATCTGACTACAGAAAGATGAGGAGTGTGCCAACAGCTAAGATAAGAAGTTTGTTTTTCATTGCAAAATAGTTTTGCCTTCAGGAAAAAAGAAAGTACTTAAACACACATTTATCTTGAATTCAATGGGACTTAAGCACATGCTTAAATGCTTGCTTAATTTTAGGTGCTTTTCTGAATCAGGGCTAAAATGAACCAGTATTACTGAATGAGCAGGAGAGAGCTAGGCCTATAAGAGCATTATTTTTAACTATTAGCAGTGACTGTTCTGTGGGGACTTTGTGCACAGGTGCCCACAATTACTGGTTAGAGCCAAGATCTTGGGGGAGATGAAGAAGAGGGGAATAAGAAAGCAACAGCATTTGAAATGTGATCTCTGCTATATTGCCTTTTTGTGTGTAGAAACAAAGTGTTGTCTGGCGTTTTTATGTACAAAGCCATGTACAGCACATTAAAAGATTATTTTAAAGGTTGTATACAACTTAACAATTTTAAAGTTCCAGCTTAGCAGTTATTCTTATTAGGTGACTGGACAATCTATCATCATAATAAAAAAGGGGGGGTTTTATGCTAACACACTTCTGAGTATTCAACCAAAATGGAGAAAGATGGGGGGGAAAACACATAATATATCTCAGAAGCAGTAATGTCCTGTTATTGTTAAAAACTGCTGGGACCTCATTAGTGACTATGAAAACATCATCTGTGAGTACTGTGAGGCAATAAATCTGCAGTGTCCAAGGAAGAGAGCGAGGGGGTGGGGGAATAGAGAAAGATCAATGTTTGTACTTGCCATTTTTCTTACCCAGCTGTGAGTTAGTAATTTCCATATCTGCTTGCCAAATGGCTTCCAGAAACTATTACTGATTATGTGAATTCAATAGTCTGCTAATGAACGATAAGATAATGGGGCTGTGTTCAAGAATGTAGGAGACAAATAGTTATTTACATGTAGGGCTGCCCTTTTTCAACTTTTTTTATACATTTTCTAGGCCAGACTGTCAGCTGCTGTATATCCGTGTAGCTCCAGTGATGCTCACAGAGCTGTGATGATTTACACACACTGTCCCAAACGTCATGAAACTGCTACCAAATGAATTTATCTATACTTATTTCTGGAGTATGTATTCCACAGACACTAGTTGAACTTTTTCTGTAGCTTTAGGGGAAAGCGGGGTTTTTTTTATTTTTTGGTTTTTTTTACTAAAAAAATTAAAACAGTAATTGGGATGAAAGAAAGGTAGATCATTTCTTTTAAAATATTCAAATAGCTCCATAAATGTATGTAGTACTTTACAAGACTTAGTCTAAGACCTTTGAATAGTTTTTTATCACACCCCTATCTACTGTAGTTACATTAACGATATTTTTCATCCCATAGGTATATGGGACTACTGCAGCCATGGGGCAAGCAGGCATAAATCCATCAACGGCAGAATGAATGCCCTATGCTATGGCTGCATTTGACGCTGGATATGCACCTGCCATTATAATGTGGACCGTTCTTGGGTGGAAAATCAGTTGTCAGTAACTGTTTTTAGCTGGGGAAGTGAAGAATAATTAAGCCAAGGAATTTAGGTAGAAAGAGTGCACAGTAATTACTTAAGATATCTACCTATTCATCCATTTGTGAGAAGTGCCATGGGAGCCTGTAATGACCACAAGTGGAATGCAGACTGAACAAGTGGGGACAATTTGCTGATGTGAAAATTATAGATTGGCTTTACAAGTAACTCCAATTTTTTGGACTAATAGATCTGTTTGCTCCAGGCCCTTTTCCTCCTTTTGGCATTGTGGCACCTTAGTGGCTGAGTGAGGCTACTGGCTTTGTGTTTATTTGCACTATCTACTCCACACCATAGAAAACAGTGGGTCTTCACTGAAATCTGTGTTACTTTTCAAGTGGTGCAGACCGTGCGCAATTGTCCCAATAACTGTAAAAGAAAAATGCACATTTCTTCCTAGAGACATAAGGAACCTCACACCTCAGGAAGAGGGCAGCTGCAGATCACAGTAGGAGCATCCTCCTCTACAACACAGCTGCGGCTCATGCAGATCACAGTATGCATCTTGACAATTAATTTCCCTGAAGTCCATGTTGGTATGAATACCTAGTTCTTAGCACCTTTCATCAGTAGCTCTCAAAGCTGTGACACAGAGAGGTGAAGTGACTCACCCAAGGTCACACAGCAAGCTAGTGGCACAGCGAGGAATAGAATGTAGGTCTCCTGAGTCCCAGTCCCATGCTCTATCCATTAGGCCACACTGCTTTGCTCAGAAGGAAAGAAGTGAATTGGGAATGAGTCACCTCCAAGGATATTAGTTGGCCTCTATATGATAAAATAACCTCACAGATAGTCACTAAACATGCTCACAGTCTCTATCCACAGTTCCTTTTAGAAAAAGTGTTAAAATTAAGGGTATACATTTTATTTACACTTTTTTGATATTTGCTTTTGTAAATTTCTGCTTGCGTGGAACATCCAAACATTGTCAGACTCTTCAGTATGAAATAAAATGGGAATCAGTGGCTGCCAAACACTCATGCTAACCTCACGCTCTGAGGTGTGTGTCTCAGGGAAATGTGTTGCCACGGGGTAAAAAAAAAAAAAATCAAAGGATGGCTTGTGATTAAATACAAATCATCTTTCTCCTGTTGAGTTAAACACTAAAGACATGAACATTTAGAAATAAACAAGTCCTGTGGCTAAGGTCACATGACTCATTAAAAAAGAAAACTTGGGTCTTACTATTAGTTACAATGCTCCCAGTCAACTAGTATGAATCCAGAAATATCTAACCAAATCGTATCATAACCCATAATTTGCTCAGCCTGAACTCCTTGACCATACTGAGTTTACTTATTACATTCATACATTAAAGCATTTCTAGAGTCAGGGGCTCTGACCTGTCAACCCAGTACCAGGTAGGGTTGCTAACACCTAATGCAACCTCCAGGAATATGTCTACCTAGAGTGGGAACCCTCCTTGATACTGAATCTCATAACTCATCAAACCCTGTTTTACAAGACTTTGAAATTGTGTCTAATGGTCAGCCAGGTACTCTGATCCCGATTAAACATCTTGAGTCTGATCACAAACTCTGCTCTCAATTCCATTGGGGGTAATTCCATTGTCTTCAAAGAGTTATTCTGGATTTAAACTGTTTTACTGAGATCAGAATCTAGACCCACGTGAGAACAGCAAACACTCAGGTCTGTATTTTAAGAGGTGCTGAGCACCTCAATTCTAAATGAAATCAATGAAAGTTGCAGGGTCTCAGCACCTTGCAATTCAGGTCCTCAAATTGGGCACCCAGAACCAAAGACACCCAAAAGAATGGATGTTTGAAAATGTTGATCTAGCTTTCTTTTTAATTTGGGAGGTCCCAGCTTTGAACTCTCCTGTTTCACCTGCACCATTTTAGACAAGAACGCCTTTAATGTATCTTTTCTCTTGCCCACTGGCTGTAATCCAAAACCTGTTAGTTCCCTGCTGAAAGAGCCTTCTTCAGAAACCAGTAGCAGTGCTGGTTCATAATACAGGCAGAGCCAACAACAGCAAAGATGAAATCTGACCATATCCAATCAAAGGTCATCTCCAGGAGTATATCCCATCAGTCAGGAGGCAAAGATGGTCAATCATGATTTACAGTAATCTGAAATAAAGCTCTAGTTCTTGCCTTGGAAGGGATCCCAAGTTTAGTAATGGATCTAACAGAATTACATGCTAACTTGGTCCATATTTGTGTTTCATAAATGCAAAAAAGCCAACAGGAAAGCAATGAGCCCCCGATGAGCTGTACCTTTCAGAAGAAAAATGACATTTTATTGGACTGGGCCTTTGTGTGATCTCAGTTAATAGAGTAAAGGACAGTTTGACATTCATTCCCAAGGGTCAGTAGTATCTTCCTTCTACTGGATTGTGTGTGTGCACACACATGTGACCACAAATTGCCAATTAACCTATATAGTGTATACATAAAGGAGTGATTAACAAGCAAATATAATTACAGTTTCCAGTCTGGACAAAGGGTCGGAGCAGTAGGACAATTGTACACATGAGCAATCTTACTGCTTAACAGGAATGAGGCGTATTCATGCCAAAAACTTCTGCTCTCTCCATCGTGTATTTTATTAGAGGAAAATTAGGTGCATGCCTTTTTGAAACCAATGACACACAAATACCTTGATTTTTTTCACTCTGTCCAGAAGTCTAAAGTAGCATGTTAGCTTTTAACATCAGATCAAAACAAGTATACTAAAGTGGTGTTCTGACAGAGATGTCAGTCCATCTGATAAATAGCAAGAAGAGAAACAATGGAATATGAAACAATTGGAGGAAAAATAGTAATACAGTATATGCCATATTTCCACATTATGCATTTGATTATCACAGCTCTACTATGGCTTTAACTATATGGCTGGACTGTCTAGCATTTGTGTTTTCTGAGGTGGGGATAGGAATGGTTTTATGTTTACTTGCTGTTTTGGCTTTTTTTTAAAAAATTAAATCTAGTATCTTAAATAACAGTCCATCAAAAGTGGCAAGAAAAACAAATTACTGTTTATGACTGTGTGATACTGTGATTACTTACTATCTGAGTATATGCAGTATACCCAGACAGGCTGTGACTGGCTAAGAGGGTCAATACTGAAGCTGAGATTTGCAAAGCCACTTAAAAAATTAATCAGAATTGGGCATTCATATTTCTTAAACAGTTTGGAAAATCTCAGCATACATGTTTATTATCCCCCAGATTCACCACTACATGCTAGCAAGCACAACGATTAACAGACCTTTATTCTCATTCCTCCATGCTAAATTAGATCGCCAGACTGAAATTTGCTAACTTTTTTTGGGGGGGCGGCTTAATCTTTTCTGTACAGACACATATTTCCAGCCTTAACATTTTCCTGCTACTCTATTGGTTTAATCTCCTCCTTCTTCAGAGAATTTGACTAACCCAAGGGCTAGTGTTCACATCTTCTAGCTGTGAATTGCAATTTCAGCTAATTCTTGAAGAATTAAGTAATTAATAGAAACACTCATCTCGATTTCAGAGGAAATTAATCTACAATGGTGAAAAGTTTCCTGAAATCTGTATAAAAAGCCATCTGACTAGAGCTGGAAAATCAGCCCAAACATGAAAGCTATTAATTGGACCCTTATGCCAGTTAGTAACTCTCTGTCAATTAAAGTTATTGAAGCAAATGAACACTCAGCAACTGCCAAAGTTTTTAGTCCACCCCCTTGGTCATGTGCGAGTGCTGATAATTTACCAGACCCGTGACTCTGCCATTTTGGCCTCTGATTCAATTACTTTAAAATGTTCCTGGCAGGTCAGTTGTTGTTGTTTTAGGCTGTTGACAATACCAGTAATATGCACCTGATTCTGATCTCACACCTGTGCAAATCAAGAGTAGCTCCATTGAAGACAATGGAGTTAGACCAGTGTAAAACCACTGTAAGTTTAGAATCAGGCCTGCTCTCATTAATGGCAGCCCAAAATTCAACTATTTATCAAAACAAGGATGGCATGGATGACATCAAAAGTTGTCCATGTTCCCAGGGAGACTGTCACCCTGGGAACAAAAGAGATGCCCTGTAAGGACTATGTGATCTTCAGGTGGACTTTTCCAATATTGCACAATATCTCATGAAAACAGGTTAGAAGTAAGCTATTACTTCTATAGGACTGAAACAATACTTCATGGGCATGCCTATGGACAGAAAAGGCTTCCAAGCCATGTGCTGGGCAGTTTGTGTTTGAAACAAAGGAAGCACAAGCCGTATGGCAAAAGACTATAAAAGGCAGCTGCATTTTCTCCATTTTGTCTTCAATCCTGCTTCTTACCTCTGGAGGAACTTTGCTACAAATGGAAGCTCTGAACAAAGGACTGAATGACCCATCCAAGTTGTGGATGTATTCGAGAGGGACTTTCAAGCCAGCAAACTCACCAATACTGCTAGGAACCTGATATAGGGACTTTGAAGTCTTTGTATGTATGTGACTACTTTGCCATTTAACAACTCTCTTCTTGTTCTTTCTTTTTTCTTTATAATAAACCTTTAGTTTTAGACACTAAAGGATTGGCTGGCAGCATGGTATTTTGGGTAAGCTCCAAATCTATATTGACCTGGTAATGTGGCTGACCCTTTGGGGTCAGAAGAACATTTTATATATGTGAGCAGAGTTTAAAATTTTCATTTACAGGACCTAGGTGCTGATTGGGAAGCAGAGACTGGAATGCAATAAAGGGGGTTGTGTGAATTTTTTTTTTTTTTTTTTTTTTGCTTCTTGATAACCAGTGTGGGGGATCAGAAGCGTAGTTTGTGACTGGTTGGGAGGTTTAACTTCAGTGTTACCCACCAGTCTTGGGAGTATCTGTTCTCCCTTTGCAGCCTGCCCTGACCTTGGCATTACCAGTGAGGGCTGCACCAGTCACCCCAGGTCACAACTACTATTATTTTAAAATGTACTCCCCTAGAATTATATGAGGATTCCACATTGTGGGTACTTGGAGTGTAACTGCAAGTAGACAGTGTTTATTGATGACTAAGGCCCCATGCTGCAAGCTGCTCTATGCAGGCAAATGCCTAAACCTTCAATGAATCCTAATGAAGTCAATGGCTCCATATAGATATAGGGATCCACCCATGCAGAATTGATTGCAGGATTGGGGATCGTTTCCACAAGTTTTTAGTGCCATTTGTGTTTTTTGTTTCAAAGCCCAAGTGGGAATGTCCACATGGTTATTTTTAGTGACCTATCAGGAGCCTGAATATGTAGACCTGGGTTCTGAGATTCACTGACGCAGGCTCTGAGGCTGTTTTTGCAGGGTAGTTGGTACCCTATGGGGCAAGACAGGAAAGGGATATCCCATTCCAAACATGGGGGGAGAGGGTGGGAATCACTCAGCAAAATGAAAATCATATAAATTCATTATTGGGGGGGGGAATGTTATAGTATGTAAATGACACCCTTTTTTTTTTTTTTGCTTCAGTAATTTTTAGGCATTATTATTTCATCATAATTAAATAGCATAATTATACCATATCCATCAGCTTCAAAACATATTTTAAAACAAAGTTTTTATTTTAGTTTCATTCTTTTATTTCTGTTTTTATATAAACTTAAAAATGGAGGATAATGTAAAAGGGAAATATTGGTTAATGAGATCAGAGATGAGCTCGTCTTTCCTCTACCCTGGTGTTAGAAAACAGAGAGAGAGAACTGGTCAGAACACAACAAATATGTGCAATACTTCACCTTCCAGTTACACTTTAGTCTGTATGCAGGAACTGATATAGCTAGAGCAGAACCCAAAGTTCAGACACTTCTCTCCATTATTAGCCCTAAAGTCTTTTTCATTTTGAAAGGATTATTCATACTGACGTTTGGAGAGTTAAGCAGCACTACTAGCGCTGGGCAAATACTGCAAATAATATTCATGAACATCCATGCAAATAAAAACCAGGCATTTGATGTAATGATCAGTGTTGACCCCCCGCCCCCTTTTTACTTGCCTTTCCCAAACATTTGTGGAATATATATTTCTTTCAGAAGAAAATTAGCAGAAAGAGAGTCTCTCCAATACCTATGTGAATATGTATTTACAGGAATATACACATCAGAGGTGTTCGTGTGCACATCTTGCAAAATCTGCATAAATTTAGGAGTAGAGCTGGGCAAAGTTTTCATCCAAAACTTTTTTCATCCAAAAAATATGCATTTTTGGCAGCAAAGAAATGATTTGCAAATTTGTGTCCGTTTTATCAAATTGTTCGTGTCCCCTCCCCACCTCCAAAAATTCTAAAGGTTTTTACATGATTTTGATTTTTTTAGTTCATCTTGTTCTGAAATTTCCTTTAATTTTGTTTTTAAAAATTCAAAGTCTTAAATACTCAGCATAGAAATTAAATATTTTGTTTTGAGTCAAATGAAATCTTCCGTTCCACTCAAAATTAAAGTGTTAATAACTTTCTGATTCCCACAAAACTTGTTTTTGGTGTGACCTAAAGCAATTTTTTATGAGTATTATCTTCAGAATTGGCACTGTACTGCAAAATACATTGTTCACACAGCTTTCTGCAGGAGTCAGTCAATCAATGGGGACAGAAGTAATGTCTTCATCGGATGCATACTGTGGAAACTGCAGAAGTGAGCTGTAGCTCACGAAAGCTCCTGCTCAAATAAATTGGTTAGTCTCTAAGGTGCCACAAGAACTCCTTTTCTTTTTGCGAAGTAATACCATGTGACTTAGGTAACCAATCACACAATATAAATAGCAATCAGTGCTTTGTAATTCATCATGAATAATTTGATAGCAATAAGGATGAAATAAGTGGCTTATATAAATGTCAAATAACTTCTAATAACAAATGTTGAGTGAATGTTGTTCATAATAAAGTAGTGTAATGAGAAGAGCAGTAAATGTAAGTCAGGTGTAAATTAGATAGTGTGCACTGAATGGGACAGAGATATCTGTTCACTGAACAGATTGAATATCAATAAGTTAATGCTGAAAGTACTATGTGCAGATTTCCTCTTCTGTTCTAATATGTTGTTGCAAATAAATATTTCACACCTGTCTTGTTCACTTAATACCATCCAGACTGAACATTGCAGAAGGTAGGGATCCTGCATGAGTAATAGTATATGGTCACATAATTAAACACTGCATTTTAGGCCCCAATCCAGCAAGGCTGGGATTTTCAAAGGGAGTTACAGGAGTTAGGTGCCCAATTTCCATTGTGTTTTTTTTTTTTAATGGGATTTGGGAGCCTAGCTCCCTTAGGCCCCTTTGAAAATCCCACCTAAATCATTTAAGCACTTTAAATGTAAGCACATGTGTGGTTCCACTGAAGTCAATAGAACTACTCACATGCTTAAGTGCACTGCTGAGTTGGGGTGTCTGGAGGCATATGGGTGGCTGCATTGATAGATAATTTCAAGGTCATTTTTTACAGCATCTGTCCATTTCTTTAGGCAACTTTCCAAACTCTACTGTGTTTATCCACCATAATAATGATCCCACCTGTGACTAACCTCTAGCTCTCAACCTATCCCAAATGCTTGAGAAAAATAATATGCTTTGCAGAGTTCCTGGACGCTAGTCTACCAGAGCTTGGGTGTGTTTAAAACAAGGTAGGAGTGAAAATGCCCAACCAGCAGGCCCATCCTCTTTTAAACCAGGGGACTGCTTGCTCAGGTGTCTCTGCTAATCACAGCTGTAGCAGAGCACAGACAGGGACTTTGTTTAAGGTAAACAGAGTGAGAGACAATAGATGAGATAATATATTTTATTGGACCAATCTTTGCTGATGAAAACTACAAGCTTTCAAGCTACACAGAGCTCTTTGGGTTTGTAGAAGGAAACCAGTGTGTCTTATCCTGGGACCAACACAGCTACAACACTGCAAATGATAGAGAGACTGTAGATAAACAGGTGCCAAATCATTTAAGGCTGCTTAAATAAACTCTTACCTCTCAGAATGTTATACTGCTGCCCTTCCTCCTAGCATCAAAGTGTCCTCAATGTGAAATCATAGCAATAGTGAAATCCCTAGTTGGCTTCCTGGAGTCTGACACTGCTCCCTTTTCACTAGTCTGCTTGGAGTAGTGGCTTGGCTAATATTTTAGATTTTATTATTTTTTTCACTTTTTGGTTGGTAGGTGTTTCTTGGGTAAAAGGAGGGGTGTCAGTGTTGGGAGTGTCATTGTAATTGTGGAAAGGCCACTGACACTGCAAACCCCACCTTAAGGCTAATGGGCAGCCAGTGCAGATGACCAAGCACTGGTGTAATGTACTGTCTGTGTGAAGCACCACTTCAGAAGGAAGACAGCTGTGTTCTAGTTTCAGCTTCCAAACAGTTCCAGGGTGTAGTCTGCATGATCGTGGTGTTACGCCTTTTCTCCCAAGTTAGTCAAATTCTGTTGTGAGTTGTTCCAGTAAGGAGGAGAAACTGATGACAGAAACAGGTATTTTTTATGCAGTTTTGTTTTATTTACAAAGATTATACATCAAGTCCAGTTTCCCAGAACACAGTAGGAATCAAGCAATAGGAATCAATTCCTCTGCTCACTGTTCTAAGCCTACCTTGCCAGACAGTGCTCTGTGCCCAAAAATCTCTCTCTCAGGACCACATTACCAACACTTCTGTTACTGTCTGCTTGGCTTTCTGACTGCTTCTACCTCTGTCCTGCTACTCTCTCTCACATACACACATGCTCTCTCATTCTCTCTCACACACACAACGTGCAGAGGAGTCCCTGCCTACATAGTCTGAATTCCTGAGCAGACTCATATATCCCTGTTTTGGGTGGTGACATGCTTCGCTCTCTCTTACAGTTATCTTAAAATTATGAAAGGTGATGGTTAAACCTGTAAACAGTTTAGTCTTGAGGCGACAAAAACATGGATAAGTTTAGCAAGCTCTAAAGACCAAAAAAAAAAAAAAATTGCAGTAGGAAAACATATGTCTTTTTCTACAAACACAGAGGATTATCTAAGCACTTATTAGTCAGGTCTGATATTTTGTTATCCACAGCTGACCAGTTCAGTTAAATCTGTTGCTGTGCTTTCTCACTCCAGGGGGGGAAAAAATCCATGATCTGAAAAGAATTCCTGGTCCCACTCCAGTTCCTAGTGCACAATTGCCAAATCACAAAAATCATCTCACTATCCTAAAGGCTGTGTTTATCATTATTTCAAATATCACTGACTTTGCACTCTTGTTGGCAATCTCCCTGGAAAGGCCAACGACTGAGAATGGAGACAGAACTAACTTATCTATCTAGGTACTTATGTAGTCCTCATCATCTCGGTATCCAAGGGTTTCTTCAGGGTAGAGTTTAGGCACACTGATAGGGCAGAATGGCATTGTCCATGCTCTTCACCTGGTCAGCGGAGAGAGGACTTTATTCTCCAAGGCTATCAATCTAGCAGCTTGGAAGGGCAGTAAGTTCTCTTTCACTCTCACAAATATGTTTCAGTCAAAAGAATCTGTAAAATGGATATACAAACTGACTGCCCCAATTATTTTTACTTTTAATCTCCTTTCCAAAGCTATTACTAATCAGCATTACCATGAACCCATCAGAATATTTTCAGTAATAAGCTCTGTCTTGAAAACCTGAATTTAAAATAAGGGGAGAAAAAAGTATCTTCAAACCAGATGCCACAACTGCTCATGAGGCAGCCTGTAATTCAAACCTGGATCCCCTCAGGCATGCTATGCATACATCTGTATTTTAGGGATAATGGTCCCACAATAAAAATACAGTGAGTGGTTTTGCCCTAATGATCCTGTACAAGTTATACACAACACACGAGGGTTCTGTCACTTGTAAGTAGGGGTCAAGAACCCTGCCTGGGTGGAGGAGGCAGAGCCACTGCTTTCCTGAAATCCTTCCTAGTGCCAGGAAATGTCACCACACCCACAGCTTCTAGATTTAAGCCAAGGTGTTCCAGGGGCACAGTCTGTCATACAAGGCACGCCTGTGGAAAATAGTTTTATAAAGTGTATCCCGTTTCTTTCATCTTTCATTCCTTACTGCTGAAAAAAAAAAAAATCAAGGTAGTTCATTATGAGGGGAAAAATAGAGTTTTTGTTCAGTGTCCAAAACTGAAAGAGCCAAAAGCAAACTTTTGATTTTTCACATATTGCAGACTGGTCAAGACAGGGTTTATTTCCACTGAGTTAACCAGCGGATAATTAAAATTTGACCCTGTTGGCATAAAGCAATCCTGTTGATGGAGTGACATGAGAGAGAGAGAGAGAGGGAAATAGGCAGAGGCTTCCAGCTCAAGTATTACTGCAAAAATATTTAACCACTGGTTGTTTCTGGTACATACGTTAATTTGTGTTTGATGAAGTAATCACCCCCACCATACTTGGTTATAAACTCTGGTATTTTGTAATTAGAAATTAAATCTGTTTGAGACTACCGGTGTACTGTGAAATAACTAATCCTGTTTTATTACCTCACTTCAAGTATAATTGTATCTCTGGCCAAAACATCAGGCTCTGAAAAATGAATACTTTATTTTAAAAGAATTAAAATGAAAACATTGTAGGATTGGTTTGGTTTGCAATCACATTACTGATTATTGTATTGGGGATGAAGACACGAGCTGCTAGTTTCTTTTCAATAAGTAATCATATCATCTGTCTCACATCGGCTTCCCCAGAAAGTGTCCAGATTCATTTGATTTTACAGTCCATAAATTCTGTAAAGATCTTGAATATCTTCCTGTTTGCCTCCAGACGTATTTTAAAACTGTATGTTCAATGGCTTTCTCATACATGCTGGGGCACCATGTTTCTCATTTTCAGTGGAGGGTGGAGACATCTGAGAAGTTAGTATGCACAACTGATACATACAGGTACCCTCGGAGATAATATGCAGCAGTGGGTAAAAAAAAATCTCTAGTATATGACTGCCTGCAAATGGACAGGAAAATCTATGTGCTGCAGACAGAAGCCACAATTATTTTATGAATCAAATGCAGGCACAGACACACGAGTAAAATGGAGCTGGGATTAGAACTTCTGTCCTTGAGCACTAAAACACACAAGACTTCCTTTAATTCAAATGATAAAAACCCAGGTAGTAGTAGCGGTAGCAGATCTCTTATCCTTTGTGACCTAGCCATAGAGGTAGGGTTACCACCTTTGAAATGCAAAAAAACCCAGCAACTCCCTGTCTCCCGAATAAGGCAAACTTGCTGCAACTGTTACCCAACCCCCAACCACAAGGCAACTCCACACCCGTACCTGCAACAGCCACTTATAGTATCTAGTGAGATGTAGTCTGTTTTGTTTAGTCAGCTGTCATTAAATGTGCAGCTTCTGACGCAAGCTTTTCTCCCCCAGGGGTAGTAGGATCACTTCACCATCACCCTTATTTTCCATTATTTAATAGGTCTTGCACGTCTCCTTACTCTCACATGACTCAAACCTTCTCTTGCACACACACACGGCACACTTGCGTTTTGGTAGGCAGACAGCTGCTGTTTTCAATAGTTTTGCTCTGTTATCACTTTTACTGCAGAAGTGGGAATGCTGCAGCTGCATCTTTAGCTGGACACAGAAATGTTTAACATTAGATATCTCAGTGTATTGTGGTGATAATGCAAATCTTTCAACCCATGTAAAAAAACAATCCAGATTATTTTTCTGGCAACTGGCAAATCCATAAAAAAACCCTGACCAGGCTGGTCAAATACTGGCCAGGTGGTAACCGTACATAGAGGGGCAACATCACTGAATCTCTCATACATACAAAGCTAGTAAACTGTATACTTCCCCTGGTTAGACAAAGCTCAGCTAGCATGCTAGCTTCACAGGACTACACATCCTATGTTTAAATGCCATCAGTAAAGAATCTATGGACTGAAAACAATTTCTATAGACCATGGATTCGTAGTCATCAACACTAGCTTTGAACTCCTGTGAATATTTCACAGAAAGATACACAAGGAGCTGAGACTAGAAGCCTGGTGAACTTCAGAAGCTCAGGATTAGCTTTGTCTAACTTGGTGGGGAGGTAAGTAAGTATTTAGGGTGAGGTCTTCACTGCTGCTCTGGCCCCTTTATGCTGAGCAAAAGGGATGGAGTGGCGTAAAGAGGGTGTCAAGGTTTCTTCCCGACTCTGAACTCTAGGGTACAGATGTGGGGACCTACATGAAAACCCCCCTTAGCTTATTTTTACCAGTTTAGGTTAAAACTTCCCCAAGGTACAAACTATTTTACCTTTTGCCCTTGGACTTTATTGCTGCCACCACCAAGCATCTAACAAATATATAACAGGGAAAAAGCCCGCTTGGAAACATTTTCCCCCCAAAATCCTCCCAAACCCTACACCCCCTTTCCTGGGGAAGGCTTGATAAAAATCCTCACCAATTTGCATAGGTAAACACAGACCCAAACCATGGGATCTTAAGAAAATGAAAAAGCAATCAGGTTCTTAAAAGAAGAATTTTAATTGAAGAAAAAGTAAAAGAATCACCTCTGTAAAATCAGGATGGTAAAGACCTTACAGGGTAATCGGATTCAAAACATAGAGATTCCCTCTAGGCAAAACCTTAAGTTACAAAAAAGACACAAAAACAGGAATATACATTCCATTCAGCACAACTTATTTTATCAGCCATTTAAACAAAACAGAATCTAACGCATCTCTAACTAGATTGCTTATTAGCCCTTTACAGGAGTTCTAACCTGCATTCCTGCTCTGGTCCCAGCAAAAGCAACACACAGATGGAGAGAGCCTTTATTTCTCCCCCCCCGCTTTGAAAGTATCTTGTCTCCTCATTGGTCATTTTGGTCAGGTGCCAATGAGGTTATCCTAGCTTCTTAACCCTTTACAGGTGAAAGGGTTTTTCCTCTGGCAGGAGGGGTTTACCCTTCCCTTTATATTTATGACAGAGGGCTATAAAAGTCCTATTTCTGGCTAGGAGAAAATTCCCCTAGTGCAGGCACTGTGGAAGATGGTTGTAAAAGCCCCCTCAAAAGATCTGGTGTATAGGATATGTGTTGGGTGTGCAGCAGGAGATCGATGGAAAGAGGCAATGCTGTGCCCCCTGGGGTGGAGGGGATGCTGTAACTTAGGCCCCCATGGCTCTCCAAGTTACACCAGGAACTGCTTCAGTCCATGAATCTGGCATATGTAGATCCCTCCCTCATGAACTTCAAGTTCTTTGCTGCGCCTCTTAGAGTAAGATTCTGTCCTATATCTCTTAGTGCACTAGTTTCCCATTTATTGGTAAGTGATGTTGCTTTCTAGTGGCTATCCCACAGAGAGGATATGAGATCTAACAATTGCAAGAGGTCTCCTTTAGTTCAAGTGGTAGAAGTCTGTTTTTGGAGCTGATAAGTTCACAAGAGTTCCGGTCTCCATTTCACATTTGTGTCTGTAAACTTTGTAATTTCTTGTCTGCTGTTTTGCAGTACATTGATTCATTACAGTTTCTCATTCTTGGCTTCAGACTTTGGGTTGCTGCACGTAAATAGTTGCTTCTTCTAATTGTTTTAATTTTGAGTGTTATGCACATTCAGCTGTTTTTAACTATAATGGATACAAACATAGGATGAAGTGTTGGCTAGTAGCCTGACCTATGCAACACACCAAGCAGCTCTACTGACTTTTGTTGGAAGTTAGTTAGTACCATGCAGGATAAAGTCCTCGCAGATTTGATTCCTGGCTGTATGGCAGTCTTGCTTGGAAAGCCACCTAAATTTTATATGTATCTCAGTTTTCCTTTTTGAAATGGGGGTATAAATGAGATATTTTGAGGATATATTAACTCAGGTTTTTTAAAACACTTCAAGATCCCTAGATGATAGGTGCTATAAAAGTACCAAGTGTCATTATTTATTTTATATGCATGATATTTCTGTATTTTAGTCACAATTCTGATTGGTTGAAACAACATTTAATAACTAACTTGTGGGTTTTTTTGTTTTGTTCTTTTGGCTAGAAAATCACTCTAGCTTATTTAAAAGAAAAAAAATCTGGCAATATACCCAGAATTCACATATTCTTACCACTATTATTCGCACAATATATATATAAGAATAGTAAGATACATAGTTTTAAAGAGCTAGAAATTGTTGTCCTCTGGAGAGAGAGAGCCTTAATCGTGAAATAATTCCCAAAGCTGGATATTATCATTTTAAGTAATACATCTGTCCCTTGGGCAATATCTAGTATTATTGAATTACATAGTTATTATTGAATAACTGCGGTTATATTAGTTGTTTACAGCAATATTATCAATTGTCAAAAACATATACATAGTATGATCTGAAACCCGTTGAAATCAATAGGAACATATTCATTGACTTCAGTGGACATTGAATCAGGCTCAGGAAATCTACAGTTTAACACATACAGTAGGAGGGACACTGTGAACGCTGTCTGTGTTATATAATGGAGGGCAATAACTTGAAACAACTGTTCTGAAAGCATCATTTTCCAGTCATTGCTTGACAATAATAATCACCATTTCTTCATTAGGCTTTTTGCATGTGTGAATAAAAGTGCAGGGGACATGTTACATTGCCAGCATATTGTCAACAGAAAGATCATGTGGCTTTATTTTAGTCAGTACTAAAATTAGTGGGTGAGGTAGTGTTTATGTCCTTGGCTGGAAGACACAGTCCTCTTCACATGTCATGTGAAGTAACTAATTTGACACTCTTGAATGATCAATAGTTTTTCTAAACTAATAATTGGCTACCAGTTGGCTGGGGAAAGCCCATAAGAAGCTTTATGACAGGATAACTCTGACAGCATAGGATGTTTAGGGCCACACTTTCAGAGGAGTTCAGCTCTTATTCAGGCACCTAAATAAGCGATCAGATTTTCAAAAAGCATTCAGCATGGTGGATACTGAGCTCATTTGAAAATCTAGCCACAAGTGGCCCAATGAGTGCTGCAAAAATTTTTGAAAATCTGGCACCTATTCTGGATACTAAGCACTTGAAAAAACAGGCCATGAGCTCTTTTTAAAACATGGCTCTGATTCTGCCAGATCCTAAGTGAGGATTCTATGAAATGCTGAGCACATCAGCTCCCATTGAATCTAATGGGAGTCACTCAGCACTTCACAGAAGAGACACATCACCCTGCAAGCTGGGGCCCTGAGGGTTAAAAAGAAACTGAAAAATGCTGGCTTTGAAGCACAGGATTAAATTCTCCTCTGAGTTGCACCTGTTCAACTCTATTGACTCTACTAGTGTCCCTGAGAGCAAAACTTGACCTACTTAAACTTGTTACACGTTTTGGGCTAAATCCTTGCAACAGTTATACAGGGTGGATCTCATCTCAGTGGCAGAAATGAAGGCTTATTTTGGCAGCAGTACAAAAGGGCTGGATGTTTCCAGACTTCAAATAAGGTTTTGCATCAGCTGCACGCTATGTTCCCATTGGGGCAAACTGATCTCCAAAAGGGCAGTGTTTTGGCCACTAAAAGGGTGTTTCTAGCCAAATCACCCCTACACTACTTTAGATTCTATTGTCCTAACACTGGCTGAAATTAAAGCCATATGAGATGCAAAAGTTACTCCACCCCTTAGGTGGAAAAATTATCCTCAACATCCTCTTGAACTCTGGAGCCACTCGGGAGAGGAATGGACATACAGTTTGTGCTATGTATCCTCCACATACTCCAGGTTTGCCAGTGTAAAGTTCTGAATAAAAATATTTGCATTCCAGCTCACAGCGTGGATTTAGGACAATCCTTTATCAATTAAAAATTGTTTGGCTGTTATCACTTTGCTCCCACATTTCATGAAATATGAAGGGAATTTAGGCTTCCTTAGCCCAGGTCTGAACTCAAAAGATTAGAGATGCTTCTTGTCAGGAACAGAGTAAAAAACATAGATAAATAATATATAGGATGACCAGGTTTCTTTTCACTGCTTTTGAATACCCTTTGGGAACACTGTTAGAGAGCTTATTCATTCACTCTCCCACTTCCCTGGTCCTTCTTGCATGAACAGAGAGCAACAATACCCGAAGTCCGAAGGTGCAAACAATGCGATGTTTATTGGGGTGAGCTTCCAGCAAGCTTAAATCCAAGTTCCTTTTTCCCTATTTTCAAATCCCAACTTACTTCCTGTTTGCCCCTAATTTATACAGTAATATTCTTAGCTATACCTTAACCTAATTTCTACTGAAATTTACCTAACCAATCCTAACATATTGTACATGATTAGCTAACCAATTATATCCCACCACCTTAATTAGTTTATACCCAGCAAAATTAATTATACAGCAGACAGAAACAATCACAGAACCAGACACCATGCAAATAAACAATAACAAAGTGGGAACTATAATGACAAAACAATACAGAAGTGAGGATTTCACAACTACATCTATAAAGACATAAGAGTTTCCCAGCTGTGTTGATTGATAAGTGAGTCTTGCCAGACAGAAAACTATCAAACTAAATTTCCTTTTACATCTTCTAGGCTCTTCCCTTTCTCTGGAGGTGATAGATCGGATCACCTTCCTAACAGCCGCAGATTGACTAGTTTGGAATGTGAGGATGTGACCATTCGCTTCCCAGGGTATGGCTGCCTCTGCTGCTTAGCCAAAGGCATTGGCCTAAGAACAGGGCCACAGACTGTCACAGTGAGCAAAGGCCCTTACACAGATTCTTTCTTGTATACCTCTATTACTAGCTAAATGATAAACATAGACCTACATCCTTAAATTATAGGCCTTTACAGGCAGGCTTGAATATCCATATCCTAACAAACATATCATGCAGGAAACTGTTCGCCCACAATGTGAGAAGGTCATCAGCCCTTTGTGATCTGCTGGAGTTGTAACAATTAAATGACAGACATATCAGACAACTGCTTTTTTACTCTGAGTGCCACCATCTGCCAGATCAGAATTGTCTCACCACAGCCAGAAAGTAGGTGTGTGATATGCAAGTAATTTTGCTGAACGTATGCAAAGTGTTCAAGAATTATACAGATTCTGTTTCAGAGGAACAGCCGTGTTAGTCTGTATTCGCAAAAAGAAAAGGAGTACTTGTGGCACCTTAGAGCCTAACCAATTTATTTGAGCATGAGCTTTCGTGAGCTACAGCTCACTTCATCAGATGCATACCGTGGAAACTGCAGCAGACTTTATATATACATAGAGAATATGAAACAATACCTCCTCCCACCCCACTGTCCTGCTGGTAACAGCTTATCTAAAGTGATCAACAGGTGGGCCATTTCCAGCACAAATCCAGGTTTATTCACCCTCCACCCCCCCCACACAAATTCACTCTCCTGCTGGTGCTAGCCCATCCAAAGTGACAACTCTTTACATAATCAAGTCGGGCTATTTCCTGCATAAATCCAGGTTTTCTCACATCCCCCCCACCCCCATACACACACAAACTCACTCTCCTGCTGGTAATAGCTCATCTAAACTGACCACTCTCCAAGTTTAAATCCAAGTTAAACCAGAACATCTGGGGGGGGGGGGGGGTAGGAAAAAACAAGAGGAAACTGGCTACCTTGCATAATGACTTAGCCACTCCCAGTCTCTATTTAAGCCTAAATTAATAGTATCCAATTTGCAAATGAATTCCAATTCAGCAGTTTCTCGCTGGAGTCTGGATTTGAAGTTTTTTTGTTTTAAGATAGCGACCTTCATGTCTGTGATTGCGTGACCAGAGAGATTGAAGTGTTCTCCGACTGGTTTATGAATGTTATAATTCTTGACATCTGATTTGTGTCCATTTATTCTTTTACGTAGAGACTGTCCAGTTTGACCAATGTACATGGCAGAGGGGCATTGCTGGCACATGATGGCATATATCACATTGGTGGATGTGCAGGTGAACGAGCCTCTGATAATGTGGCTGATGTTATTAGGCCCTGTGATGGTGTCCCCTGAATAGATATGTGGGCACAATTGGCAACGGGCTTTGTTGCAAGGATAAGTTCCTGGGTTAGTGGTTCTGTAGTGTGGTATGTGGTTGTTGGTGAGTATTTGCTTCAGGTTGCGGGGCTGTCTGTAGGCAAGGACTGGCCTGTCTCCCGCATGGCCCCACAGTATGCCAACATTTTTATGGCTGATTTAGAACAACGCTTCCTCAGCTCTCGTCCCCTAAAGCCCCTACTCGCGCTATATTGATGACATCTTCATCATCTGGACCCATGGAAAAGAAGCCCTTGAGGAATTCCACCATGATTTCAACAATTTCCATCCCACCACCAACCTCAGCCTGTTCCAGTCCACACAAGAGATCTACTTCCTGGACACTACAGTGCTAATAAACAATGGCCACATAAACACCACCCTATACCGGAAACCTACTGACCGCTATTCCTACCTGCATGCCTCCAGCTTTCACCCTGACCACACCACACGATCCATCGTCTACAGCCAAGCTCTGCGATACAACCGCATTTGCTCCAACCCCTCAGACAGAGACAGACACCTACAAGATCTCTGTCAAGCTTTCTTACAACTACAATACCCACCTGCAGAAGTAAAGAAACAGATTGATAGAGCCAGAAGAGTTCCCAGAAGTTACCTACTACAGGACAGGCCTAACAAAGAAAATAACAGAACGCCACTAGCGGTCACCTTCAGCCCCCAACTAAAACCCCTCCAACGCATTATTAAGGATCTACAACCTATCCTAAAGGATGACCCAACACTCTCACAAGTCTTGGGAGACAGGCCAGTCCTTGCCTACAGACAGCCCCCCAACCTGAAGCAAATACTCACCAACAACCACATACCACACAACAGAACCACTATCCCAGGAACTTATCCTTGCAACAAAGCCCGTTGCCAATTGTGCCCACATATCTATTCAGGGGACACCATCACAGGGCCTAATAACATCAGCCACACTATCAGAGGCTCGTTCACCTGCACATCCACCAATGTGATATATGCCATCATGTGCCAACAATGCCCCTCTGCCATGTACATTGGTCAAACTGGACAGTCTCTACGTAAAAGAATAAATGGACACAAATCAGATGTCAAGAATTATAACATTCCTAAACCAGTCGGAGAACACTTCAATCTCTCTGGTCACGCAATCACAGACATGAAGGTCGCTATCTTAAAACAAAAAAACTTCAAATCCAGACTCCAGCGAGAAACTGCTGAATTGGAATTCATTTGCAAATTGGATACTATTAATTTAGGCTTAAATAGAGACTGGGAGTGGCTAAGTCATTATGCAAGGTAGCCTGTTTCCTCTTGTTTTTTCCTACCCCCCCCCCCCCCAGATATTCTGGTTTAACTTGGATTTAAACTTGGAGAGTGGTCAGTTTAGATGAGCTATTACCAGCAGGAGAGTGAGTTTGTGTGTGTATGGGGGTGGGGGGGATGTGAGAAAACCTGGATTTATGCAGGAAATAGCCCGACTTGATTATGTAAAGAGTTGTCACTTTGGATGGGCTAGCACCAGCAGGAGAGTGAATTTGTGTGGGGGGGTGGAGGGTGAGAAAACCTGGATTTGTGCTGGAAATGGCCCACCTGTTGATCACTTTCTGATGAAGTGAGCTGTAGCTCACGAAAGCTCATGCTCAAATAAATTGGTTAGGCTCTAAGGTGCCACAAGTACTCCTTTTCTTTTTGCGAATACAGACTAACACGGCTGTTCCTCTGAAACCTTTAGATAAGCTGTTACCAGCAGGACAGTGGGGTGGGAGGAGGTATTGTTTCATATTCTCTATGTATATATAAAGTCTGCTGCAGTTTCCACGGTATGCATCTGATGAAGTGAGCTGTAGCTCACGAAAGCTCATGCTCAAATAAATTGGTTAGTCTCTAAGGTGCCACAAGTACTCCTTTTCTTTTTACAGATTCTGTTGCCTTTCTTGATTTTGAAACCAACTTTTCCACCCAAATCCTTAGCCAAAGTAGTGCAGTGAGTGCCATGGCAGGTGGATACTGCAACAAGGAATCTTGCCCCCACGCTATGGAGTTGCTGCAGTAGAGCCTATAGCCCTAAATCACAATTCAACAAAGTACGTAAGCACATGATTAACTTTAAACATGTACTTAAGCCCATCCCTGTTCAGCAAAGAACTTAAGCATACGCTGAAGCATAAGTGTGTGAGCTAGTCCCATTTAAATTAATGGGATTTAGGCAGTGATTAAAGTTAAGCTTACGTGCTTTGTGAATTGGGACCCTAATGTGTCCTCTCCATAGAGGGTAGGTGAACGGGAAGATCCAAGTAGCAACATGTCATTAAGGAGTGAGATTCCTATTGTCATGTTACAATGCAATGCTGTCTTATCTTCTGCTTTAAAAAGGCTATGTCACTGCAACCCCGTAATGTAGCCCCCTGACATCACAGCTGTAAAAGTCATTTTTGCACATTGTAGGTGCTCCTAAAAACTGGGTGTTTCTTATGTATGTGGTATAGCATACTGGACTATCTGCATTGTTTTCTGTATAGAGTAGATAGAATATGCAAATTTCCCAGTAAGAGTGAAAAGGGGAAGACTTTCAAAAGTACAAATGGCAGTTACATGCCAAATTCCCATGGGCTTTAGAAAATCTCCTGGAGGGGCACAGGAGGCTGGAAACAGGGGAGTCTGAGTGGAGGTCTGTTGGAGGAGAAGGAAGGAGGCAAGCCCCTGTTCCCAGGAACAGTGCATGAGTTCTTGAGCGTTTCCTTGCTTGCTTGCTTGCTTGCTGGGTATGATGTTTTGGGGCTTTTTTAGTTGGCAGGGCTGGTTGGAGGCAGCATGCTGTAAGAGAAGCAGAACCTTTGATCACAGCAGAACCCTGATTAGGGATGGGGCTTCCCCGATTAGGGGGCCTATAAAGGTAGCCAAGCAGGCAGCCAGTGGCACAGGAGCCAGCCAACAGAGCTGGAAATGCGGGAGTCTGAGTGGGAGCCTGTGGAAGGGGGAGGTGTAGTGGTCTCTTTTTTTTTCTCCTTAGCTGGAGTATAGTCAGAAAGGCTGTGATAGTTACAGAGACAGCTGTGGTAGTGACCCAAGGAATGGAAGAGAGAATGAAGATGACCGGCTGCAGAAGCTCTGACTTGTGTGTTATCCTGGAACGGATACTGGAAAAGTGCTTCATTTGTATGAAGTGCTGCCTGTTAAAGCTGATGAAAGAGGAAATTGGCAGCTTGGAGATGCAGGTAGAAACTATGGTTGAGTTTTGAAGGGGATTAAAGCAAATGATGGAGGGAAGGTTGGAAGAATCTGAAGGGAAAACTCAAGACTCGCAGATGCAAGCTATACTGGAGAACTGTAAGGGTAGATGGCTGAATGAGGAAAGTGGCCGGTGGAAACATGTGACTAGGAAAACCAGGCAGAGGAAAAGACTGGCTAATGAAGGATAAACAGAGCTCAGGAACAGGTTTGCTGAGTTGGAAAATGCAAAAGGGGCACAGCAGGCAGTAACAGAAGGTGGGAGGGCAAGGAAGAAATGGAGAGCACCTAGTCCTACAAAAAGAGGGAGCCAGAGTTCAAAGCCCCAGGAAGATGGAGGATGATTCCTAGAAGATTGCAAGTGAGAACAAAGGGCAAGAGAACTTGCAGCCAGAAACAACAGAAGAGGGAAGGTTGGAGAAACGCACCACCAAGACCAGAAGGAGAGAGGTCTATGTCATTGGGGACTCCCAACTAAGAAGAACAGATGGGCCTGTCGCCAGAGTTGATCCAGGGAACAGAAGAGTGTGCTGTATGCCAGGAGCTAAGATACAGGATGTGGATCTGAGGCTGAAGAGGATCCTAATGGGAGCCGTCAAGAATCCAATGATTGTCCTTCATATGGGAACAAATGATACAGCTAGATTCGCACTGGAATGCATCAAGGGAGACTATGCCAGGCTAGGGAAGATGTATAAAGAAATAGAGGCTCAGGTGATCTTCATTGGGATTCTACCTGTCTCTAAAGGAGGAGCATGAAGGTAAAACAAAATTATGATGACCAACAGGTGGCTTAGGCAGTGGTGCTATAAGGAGGGCTTTGGGACCAATAGGTGGCCTTCATGGACTGAGAACTGTTCTCATGGAATGGACTCCACCTAAATAAGAAGGGAAATAGACTTCTGTGATGGAAGTTGGCACAATTGATTAAAAGAGCTTTAAACTAGGAATTTGGGGGAGATGATTGGGAGATGCTCATGTAATCTCCACACCTGATTCTAGTAGTGACTGGGAGGAAACTCAAGTAAGAGAGAATACAGCAATGGGGAAAGGAACAACAGTGGGTATGCAAATGGGCATTAAGAGGAAAGATAGTGCCAATACTAATGACTCTAACAGTCAGCTAGGTGATACTGGCAGTAGAATGACTGTACCTAATCGGGGAAGGAATCTGGGTGAAGCCAAACAGAAACAACCAAGACGTTTGTACACCAATGCAAGAAGCCTGGGTAGCAAAATGAAGGAACTAGAACTACTGGCACAGGAAGTGAAACCCGATATCATAGGGATAACAAACATGGTGGAACGGTAGTCATGACTGGAGTACAAGTATTGAAGGGTATGGGCTGTTCAGAAAAGACAGAAAAAAGGTAAAGGTGGTGGGAGTAACCTTGTATATTATTGATGAGGTACATTGTAAAGGAATTAGAAGTGATGGGATGGATACGACAGAGTCTGTTTGGATGAAAATCACCTTGGGGACGAAAGATAATAGAGGCACCACTGGGACAGTGTTTGGGGTCTGCTACAGACCCCCCAAGATCTGATTTGGATATGGATAGAGAGCTCTCTAATGTTTTTAATTAAATAAATACTACTCGGAATTGTGAGATTATGGAAGACTTTTTAATTTACCAGATACAGATCAGAGAGCAAATGCTACTAAAAATGATAGGGCCCAGATATTCCTGGAATTTGATAGCTGACAGATTTCTTCACTAAATAGTCATCAGATCAACAAGAGGTGATGCCATTTTAGATTTAGTATTGATAAGTAGTAAGTACTTCATAGAAGAACTGGTTGTAGAGGACACCCTTGGTTCGAGTGATCATGAGCGAATACAGTTTAAACTAAATGGAAGGATAAACAAAAATAGATCTGCAACTAGGGTCCTTGATTTCAAAGGTGTTAACTTTAAAAAATTAAGGGCATTAGTTAGGGAAGTGGACAGGACTGAAGAACTCAAGGATCTGAATGTGGAGGAGGTTTGGAATTACTTTCAGTCAAAGTTGCAGAAGCTATCTGAAGCCTGCATCCCAAGCAAGGGGAAAAAAATCATAGGGAAGGGTTGCAGACCAAACTCCATGAGAGAGTATCTCAGGCAGGTTTTTAAGAAGAGTAGAAAACCTACAAGGAATGGAAGATGGGATGGATCAGCAAGGAAAGGTACGTCTTGGACATCAGAAGGTGTAGAGATAAAGTGAGAACTGCCAAAAGCCAAGTAGCATTGGACCTTGCAAAGGGGATAAAAACCAAAAGAAAAAGGTTTCAGAGGAACAGCCGTGTTAGTCTGTATTCGCAAAAAGAAAAGGAGTACTTGTGGCACCTTAGAGACTAACCAATTTATTTGAGCATGAGCTTTCGTGAGCTACAGCTCACTTCATCAGATGTTTACCGTGGAAACTGCAGCAGACTCCATATACACACAGAAATCATGAAACAATACCTCCTCCCACCCCACTGTCCCGCTGGCAATAGCTTATCTAAAGTGATCAACAGGTGGGCCACTTCCAGCACAAATCCAGGTCCTCTCACCCTCCACCCCCCCACACAAATTCACTCTCCTGCTGGTGCTAGCCCATCCAAAGTGACAACTCTTTACATAATCAAGTCGGGCTATTTCCTGCATAGATCAAGGTTTTCTCACATCCCCCCCACCCCCATACACACACAAACTCACTCTCCTGCTGGTAACAGCCCATCCAAACTGACCACTCTCCAGGTTCAAATCCAAGCCAAACCAGAACATCTGGGGGGGGGGGGGGGGTGGTAGGAAAAAACAAGAGGAAACAGGCCACCCTGCACAATGACCTAGCCACTCCCAGTCTCCATCCAAGCCCAAATCAATAGTATCCAATCTGCAAACGAATTCCAATTCAGCAGCCCCTCGCTGGAGCCTGGACTCGAAGCCTTTTTGCTTTAAGACAGCGACCTCCATGTCCGCGACTGCGCAACCAGAGAGACCGAAGTGCTCTCCGACTGGTCTACGAATGTTACAATTCCCGACATCTGACTTGTGTCCACCTATTCTCCCACGCAGAGACTGTCCAGCCCGACCAACGTACATGGCAGAGGGGCATTGCCGGCACACGATGGCATATATCACACTGGCGGATGTGCAGGTGAACGAGCCCCCGACAGCGCGGCCGACGTTACCAGGCCCTGTGATGGTGTCCCCCGAACAGACACGTGGGCACAATTGGCAACGGGCCCTGCCGCAAGGAGAAGTTCCTGGGTTAGTGGTTCTGTTGTGTGGTATGTGGTTGTTGGTGAGTATTTGCCCCAGGCTGCGGGGCCGTCCGCAGGCAAGGACCGGCCTGCCCCCCAAGACCCGTGAGAGTGCTGGGCCACCCTCCAGGACAGGCCGTAGATCCTCAACAATGCGCTGGAGGGGTTCCAGTTGGGGGCCGAAGGTGACCGCTAGTGGCGTTCTGTTATTTTCTTTGTTAGGCCTGTCCTGTAGTAGGTAACTTCTGGGAACTCTTCTGGCTCTATCAATCTGTTTCTTTACTTCTGCAGGTGGGTATTGTAGTTGTAAGAAAGCTTGACAGAGATCTTGTAGGTGTTTGTCTCTGTCTGAGGGGTTGGAGCAAATGCGGTTGTATCGCAGAGCTTGGCTGTAGACGATGGATCGTGTGGTGTGGTCAGGGTGAAAGCTGGAGGCATGCAGGTAGGAATAGCGGTCAGTAGGTTTCCGGTATAGGGTGGTGTTTATGTGGCCATTGTTTATTAGCACTGTAGTGTCCAGGAAGTGGATCTCTTGTGTGGACTGGACCAGGCTGAGGTTGGTGGTGGGATGGAAATTGTTGAAATCATGGTGGAATTCCTCAAGGGCTTCTTTTCCATGGGTCCAGATGATGAAGATGTCATCAATATAGCGCAAGTAGAGTAGGGGCTTTAGGGGACGAGAGCTGAGGAAGCGTTGTTCTAAATCAGCCATAAAAATGTTGGCATACTGTGGGGCCATGCGGGTACCCATAGCAGTGCCACTGATCTGAAGGTATACATTGTCCCCAAATGTGAAATAGTTATGGGTAAGGACAAAGTCACAAAGTTCAGCCACCAGGTTAGCCGTGACATTATCGGGGATAGTGTTCTTGACGGCTTGTAGTCCATCTTTGTGTGGAATGTTGGTGTAGAGGGCTTCTACATCCATAGTAGCCAGGATGGTGTTATCAGGAAGATCACCGATGGATTGAAGTTTCCTCAGGAAGTCAGTGGTGTCTCGAAGGTAGCTGGGAGTGCTGGTAGCGTAGGGCCTGAGGAGGGAGTCTACATAGCCAGACAATCCTGCTGTCAGGGTGCCAATGCCTGAGATGATGGGGCGCCCAGGATTTCCAGGTTTATGGATCTTGGGTAGTAGATAGAATATCCCAGGTCGGGGTTCCAGGGGTGTGTCTGTGCGGATTTGATCTTGTGCTTTTTCAGGAAGTTTCTTGAGCAAATGCTGTAGTTGCTTTTGGTAACTCTCAGTGGGATCATAGGGTAATGGCTTGTAGAAACTCGTGTTGGAGAGCTGCCGAGCAGCCTCTTGTTCATATTCCGACCTATTCATGATGACAACAGCACCTCCTTTGTCAGCCTTTTTGATTATGATGTCAGAGTTGTTTCTGAGGCTGTGGATGGCATTGCGTTCCGCTTGGCTGAGGTTATGGGGCAAGTGATGCTGCTTTTCCACAATTTCAGCCCATGCACGTCGGCGGAAGCACTCTATGTAGAAGTCCAGTCTGCTGTTTCGACCTTCAGGAGGAGTCCATCTAGAATCCCTCTTTCTGTAGTGTTGGCAGGGAGACCTCTGTGGATTAGTATGTTGTTCAGAGGTATTTTGGAAATATTCCTTGAGACGGAGACGTCGAAAATAGGATTCTAGGTCACCACAGAACTGTATCATGTTCGTGGGGGTGGAGGGGCAGAAGGAGAGGCCCCGAGATAGAACAGCTGCTTCTGCTGGGCTGAGAGTATAGTTGGATAGGTTAACAATATTGCTAGGTGGGGTGAGGGAACCATTGCTGTGGCCCCTTGTAGCATGTAGTAGTTTAGAAAGTTTAGTGTCTTTTTTCTTTTGTAGAGAAGCAAAGTGTGCGTTGTAAATGGCTTGTCTAGTTTTAGTAAAATCCAGCCACGAGGAAGTTTGTGTGGAAGGTTGGTTCTTTATGAGAGTATCCATTTTTGAGAGCTCATTCTTAATCTTTCCCTGTTTGCTGTAGAGGATCTTGATCAGGTGATTCCGCAGTTTCTTTGAGAGCGTGAGGCACAAGCTGTCAGCATAGTCTGTGTGGTATGTAGATTGTAATGGATTTTTGACCTTCAGTCCTTTTGGTACGATGTCCATCTGTTTGCATTTGGAAAGGAAGATGATGTCTGTCTGTATCTGTACAAGTTTCTTCATGCAGTTGATAGATTTCCACTCCATACGGCTAAATGCAGTGCCTTGCATAATGACAGGTTTCAGAGGAACAGCTGTGTTAGTCTGTATTCGCAAAAAGAAAAGGAGTACTTGTGGCACCTTAGAGACTAACCAATTTATTTGAGCATGAGCTTTCGTGAGCTACAGCTCACTTCATCAGATGTTTACCGTGGAAACTGCAGCAGACTCCATATACACACAGAAATCATGAAACAATACCTCCTCCCACCCCACTGTCCCACTGGCAATAGCTTATCTAAAGTGATCAACAGGTGGGCCACTTCCAGCACAAATCCAGGTCCTCTCACCCTCCACCCCCCCACACAAATTCACTCTCCTGCTGGTGCTAGCCCATCCAAAGTGACAACTCTTTACATAATCAAGTCGGGCTATTTCCTGCATAGATCAAGGTTTTCTCACATCCCCCCCACCCCCATACACACACAAACTCACTCTCCTGCTGGTAACAGCCCATCCAAACTGACCACTCTCCAGGTTCAAATCCAAGCCAAACCAGAACATCTGGGGGGGGGGGGTGGTAGGAAAAAACAAGAGGAAACAGGCCACCCTGCACAATGACCTAGCCACTCCCAGTCTCCATCCAAGCCCAAATCAATAGTATCCAATCTGCAAACGAATTCCAATTCAGCAGCCCCTCGCTGGAGCCTGGACTCGAAGCCTTTTTGCTTTAAGACAGCGACCTCCATGTCCGCGACTGCGCAACCAGAGAGACCGAAGTGCTCTCCAACTGGTCTACGAATGTTACAATTCCCGACATCTGACTTGTGTCCACCTATTCTCCCACGCAGAGACTGTCCAGCCCGACCAACGTACATGGCAGAGGGGCATTGCCGGCACACGATGGCATATATCACACTGGCGGATGTGCAGGTGAACGAGCCCCCGACAGCGCGGCCGACGTTACCAGGCCCTGTGATGGTGTCCCCCGAACAGACACGTGGGCACAATTGGCAACGGGCCCTGCCGCAAGGAGAAGTGAAAAATAACAGAACGCCACTAGCAGTCACCTTCGGCCCCCAACTGGAACCCCTCCAGCGCATTGTTGAGGATCTACGGCCTGTCCTGGAGGGTGGCCCAGCACTCTCACGGGTCTTGGGGGGCAGGCCGGTCCTTGCCTGCGGACGGCCCCGCAGCCTGGGGCAAATACTCACCAACAACCAAATACCACACAACAGAACCACTAACCCAGGAACTTCTCCTTGCGGCAGGGCCCGTTGCCAATTGTGCCCACGTGTCTGTTCGGGGGACACCATCACAGGGCCTGGTAACGTCGGCCGCGCTGTCGGGGGCTCGTTCACCTGCACATCCGCCAGTGTGATATATGCCATCGTGTGCCGGCAATGCCCCTCTGCCATGTACGTTGGTCGGGCTGGACAGTCTCTGCTTGGGAGAATAGGTGGACACAAGTCAGATGTCGGGAATTGTAACATTCGTAGACCAGTCGGAGAGCACTTCGGTCTCTCTGGTTGCGCAGTCGCGGACATGGAGGTCGCTGTCTTAAAGCAAAAAGGCTTCGAGTCCAGGCTCCAGCGAGGGGCTGCTGAATTGGAATTCGTTTGCAGATTGGATACTATTGATTTGGGCTTGGATGGAGACTGGGAGTGGCTAGGTCATTGTGCAGGGTGGCCTGTTTCCTCTTGTTTTTTCCTACCACCCCCCCCCCCAGATGTTCTGGTTTGGCTTGGATTTGAACCTGGAGAGTGGTCAGTTTGGATGGGCTGTTACCAGCAGGAGAGTGAGTTTGTGTGTGTATGGGGGTGGGGGGGATGTGAGAAAACCTTGATCTATGCAGGAAATAGCCCGACTTGATTATGTAAAGAGTTGTCACTTTGGATGGGCTAGCACCAGCAGGAGAGTGAATTTGTGTGGGGGGGTGGAGGGTGAGAGGACCTGGATTTGTGCTGGAAGTGGCCCACCTGTTGATCACTTTAGATAAGCTATTGCCAGCGGGACAGTGGGGTGGGAGGAGGTATTGTTTCATGATTTCTGTGTGTATATGGAGTCTGCTGCAGTTTCCACGGTAAACATCTGATGAAGTGAGCTGTAGCTCACGAAAGCTCATGCTCAAATAAATTGGTTAGTCTCTAAGGTGCCACAAGTACTCCTTTTCTTTTTGCAAAAGAAAAAGGTTCTATAGCCATATAAATGAAAAGAAAACAAGGAAAGAAGAAGTGGTACCACTAAGCACTAGGATGGGGTGGAGATTAAAGATAATCTAGGAATGGCCCAACACCTAAACAAATGTTGTGCCTCTGTTTTTAATAAGGGTAATGAGGATCTTAGGAGTAACAGCAGGCTGGCTAATGGAAATCAGGATATAGAAGTAGACATCCAATGTGGAAATCAAACTCAAACAACTTAATGGGACCAAATTGGGCAGCCTGGATAATCTCCATCCAAGAATATTAAAGGAACTGTCACATGAAATTGAAAGCCCAATAACAAAGATTTGTAATGAATCCGTAAACTCGGGGGTCATACTCTGACTGGAGAATTGCTAATACAGTACCTATTTTTAAGAAAGGGAAGAAAAAAGTGATCTGGGAAACTACAGGCCTGTTAGTTTGACCTCAATTGTATGCAAGGTCTTGAACATATTTTAAAAGAAAAAGTAGTTAAGGCTATAGAGGTGAATGGTAATTGGGATAAAATACAACATGGTTTTACAAAAGGTAGATCATGGCAGACTAATCTCTTTGAGAAGTCTGATAAAGAAAATTCTCTAGATCTAATCTACCTGGATTTCAATAAGGCATTTGATACAGTTCCACATGGGAAATTATTAGTTAAATTGGAGAAGATGGGGAGTAATATGAAAATTAAAAGTTGGATAAGGAACTGGTTAAAGGGGAGACTACAATGGGTCATACTGAAAGGTGAAAGGAAGTTACTAGTGGAGTTCTTCAGGGATAGGTCTTGGGACTGATCTTATTTAACATTTTCATCCATGACCTTGGCACAAACAGTGAGAGTGTGCTAATAAAATTTGTGGATGACACAAAGTTGGGAGGTATTTCCAATACAGAGGAGGAACAGAATATCATACAAAAAGATCTAGAGGACCTTGAAAACTGGAGTAATAGAAATGCTGTTGCTGGCACCCAGTGCCAGAGGCGAACAACAGCAGGGGTTCGTTACCCGGTAGGCATCACCCAATAATCACAACGGGGTGGAGAAGCAGAAAAGTTTATTTGCAGCTGCAAACAAGGTATAGGGAGAATAGAATCTCAAATCCTGCACACAGAGCAGGAAGTTACACAGGCTTTTATACATCTTTTCTTCAGCATACTTATCCAATAGCAAGCTGCCCTAAGTATCCATATAGCCAGCCAATCCAGTTACCAGCTAGTTCCCTTGTTCTCTGTACCATCTGTTAAACCATACATAAAGCTGCTTTATTCAGCATTGTTCTTCCATATCTGCCCTGTTTGGCCTTGTTTAGTTTCAGGCAGTCTGACTCTGCAACATATTGCTGCGAGTGCCTCCAGGTGGGGGGGAGTGGCAAGGACACTTGGGCCTAGTGTGAGGGGGCTTCATCGACACTCATGGTCTTCCATCCCCTCGAGTTACCTAGTGGCCATGCCCAGTGTCCCCAACAATGGGATGAAATTTAATAGTGCAAAGTGCTAGGTCATGCATTTAGGGACTAACAACAATAATTTTAGCTCAAAGCTGGGGACATATCAGTTGGAAGCAACAGAGAAGGAGGGGGTGTTATGATGAGATTGTCTACAATAGCATGTGGTCCATCTGCAACTGCTAGTAGCAAATATCCCATATGGCCAGAGATGCGATACTAGATGGGGGAGGGCTCTGAGTTACTACAGAGGATTCTTTCCTAGGTGTCTGGCTGGTAGGTCTTGCCAACATGTTCAGGGTTCAACTTGTTGCCATATTTGGGGTTGGGAAGGAGTTTTCCCTCAAGTCAGATTTTTCACAGACCCTGGGGGTTTTTTGCCTTCCTCTGCAGCATGGGGCATGTGTCACTTGCTGGTTTGAACTAGAGTAAATGGTGGATTCTCTGTAACACTGAAGTCTTTTAAATCATGATTTGAGACTTCAGTAATTTAGCCAGAGATTATGGGTCTATTAGAGGAGGGAGTGGATAAGATTCTGTGGCTTGCAATGCGGAGGAGGTCAGACTGGATGATCATGATGATCCCATCTGGCCTTAAAGATTATGAGTCTATAAATACCGAGGTGTGGTAGATGTCCATTTTTAAAAGAGCACATTCTATATCCTTTCAGATAAGAGAATGACTTGGATAACTGAGGATGATCTTTATAAAATACACTGGATGTGATGGAATATTATACAGTTTCATTGTCGTAAGTCTGGAATGTCCAAATTTCTCCTAATTTGGTGACTCATGCTAGCCTTCCCAAATAAGTGATGCACGATGAAAGGAAATGATTTACAGAGAATGTACTATTTAGCCACTGGTACTCATCTTAAGCTAGATTGCTGAGTTTAGGCACATCCACCCCACCCCAAGGGAAACACTGAATCAGTTCTCTGGAACATGCACACTATTATACCCATTTAAAGGGTGCAGCATACATCCATCCTCCTGAGAAGCAAGACAGCTCAGCAGAGCAGTGGACATGGCAGGGAGGCAAAAATAAAGAATCTGAAGGTAATGGAGTTCATGTACCAGGCTGCACCTGGAGGGACAGCCAGGCTTACATGAGGATGAAGCCCAGGTGGAAAGGGACCGGGAAAGGACTATAAAACAGGAAGTTGAGAGCAAAAGGGGGCTGCAAGGAGAGAGTCTGCCATCACTTTCTGGGACTACAGAGAGGAGCAACAGGAGGGTCAAGCAGAAAGCCCAGGGAAGAGAGTTGGCTTTGGGATCCTCTCCTCAGTGGAGAAAGGTGGCAGGAAACTAAGGGAGAGGCTAAGCAACCACAGGGAGTGGAGCTGACTGCAGTGGCCAACGGGTGTGGTGGCATGTGGGTGGAGAAGGGGACAACAGTGACAGAGAGCCCTGAGAAGAGGAATCCCACAGTTGGTGCCAAAGTTCTGATACAAGGACTTGGACTTTGGTTTGTTGGCCTTTCTGTTACCCCAGAATGGGTGGACTTAGCAACCTGGCCAGAGGACTGAGTCACAGGAAGAGGCAGATCTTTGGAGGACTAAAGCAGCTATCCACATGGGGTGCCAAATGGGGAGAGAGCCACTAAGCCATGCCTCACTGTGAGGAGGTGCTCCAGTGGTGAGATCACCACTTTACACACAAAAATGTAAGGCTCAAGAGGTCATCCAGTACCTCTCCCTGCCCCTATGCTGAAGTCTGATCAAGTATACCTAAACCATCCCTGGCAGCTATTTGTCTCAGCTATTCTTAAAATCCTCCAGTGATGGGAATTCCACTGGCTCCTTCAATAATCTGTTCTGGTGCTTAACTATCCTTACAGTTAGAAAGTTTTTCCTAATATCTAACCTACATCTCCTGTGCCACAAATTAAGCCAATTACTTTTTCTCCTAACCTCTACAGACATAAAGAACAATGGATCACTTTATAGTAACCTTTTACATATATGAAAACTGTTATGTCCCCCCTCGAAGGCAGCTAACAGGAGAGTTTTGGAGGATGTAGCTATGGACTCTATGCTTGGAGGTAGCGGGATTTGGAGAGTGATGTGTTTGGTCCATATGTAGGTTGTTTGACTGTTTGTTAGTTAGTTCTTTGTGCACAGGCGGTGTGGCTGGCCTGTGTCCCCCTGAATGAGCAGCTGAGACAGGTCTATTTGTAGGTGTCTTGGTAAGGGCCATAAGGCTCTGCTCCCTGGAGCTTTGATCAGCCTTGCTGTTTGAAGTCTATGAATAATTAATCACTCCCTGGTGGTGAGAGGTGATGCTGAGCTGCTCAGCAGGGAAACCTGGTACAAAAAGTCACATGCTAGGCAAAAACTAGAGAACCATGAACAGAGACGGAGGAGAGTTTGGAGAGGGTGTGTTATTGCTGATTGTTGCAGCAGCAGCTGCTGCTGCTGCATGGCTAGTTGCTGTTGGCTCTGTCAGCCATTTCAGCAACCTGTCCAAATCCATCTTTCTTAGACAGCCCATGGGAATAAATGACTCCTTCTCCTCCCCACCTCACCCCAGTTCCCCTTACATCAGGGGTGATCGGATGCCTGTGTTCTCCACTATTTTTCACAGTTCTCAGACTGCTGATGGGTGCCTTCTACTGGACAGGCACTGAAAAATCCTTAGGGTGCCCCCACCTGCCTAAGTAGGAGTCCCTCGGACACAAATTGTTATCGGCAGTCTTTGGATTGATGGGAATGGGGCTCTTGGCTCCCACTCGGCAAGTCTCCTTTGTCCATTCTCAGATTCTCTAATCCTGAAAGGAGTAGATGGTAGTGGCACCAACTGCCTAACTGGCTTGCCTTAGGACTTGCCAAACCTGTCTTATCCAGCCAATAACCCAAACTTGCTGTCTCCTTGTAAGCATGGAACAGGGGCCTGGTAAATGGCCTTCCTGAGATCAGTTTCCTGGAGATCAGATTCCAGGTGTTGCCTTTGGGAGTTGTAGAGCCACTATCTGGTCTCTCTCAGAGCTGCCCTGCCACTACTGGGAAATTCCTCTTTTTAACCCCTTATTCCACTCTTAACATGATTCACAGCTAGGGTGACCAGAAGTTAAGAACAAAATATTGGGACACATGGCAGGGCAGCCACAGGCTCAACCCTCCCCTCACCCCACTCCCCCCAACCAGGGCCGGCTCTAGGTTTTTAGCTGCCCCAAGCAAAAAAAAAAAAAAAAAAAAAAAAGCCAGAGTGCCGCCAAAGCAAAAAGGGAAAAAAAAGCCGGAGTGCCACTGAAGCAACATATCAGGACGTTTGGTCACCCTAGTCACAGCACAGGGTACAGCCAGCTTTGCCCACAGCAGTTCTTTAACTCCTTCATCACCCATCACAGTCCTGTATTATTCATCCCATCATAGTCCTGTATTGTACAGGAGATCAGATTAGATTATCACAATGGTCCATTCTGGCCTTGGAATATATGAATCTCTGCCTTCTTGTCTCTAGACTAAACATGCCCAGTCGTTTTAACATTTCCTCACAGGTCATGTTTTCTAAACCTCCTATCATTTTTGCTGCTCTCCTCTGGATTCTCTTCAATCTATCCATATCTTAGTGTGGTCCCCAAAACTGAACACAGTACCCCAGCTGAGGCCTCATCATTGCTGTGCAGAGCAGAACAGTTACCTCTTGTCTTTCTTATGACTGTCCTATAAATACATCCCTTTTCTGCCACAACATCATATTGTTGACTCATACTTAATTTGTGACCCAGTATAACCCTCCAGATCCTTTTCTGCAGTAGTGCTGCCTAGCCAGTTATTTCCTATTTTGTATTTGTGCATTTGATTTTTCCTTCCCAAGTGTAGTACTTTGCACTTGTCTTTATTGAACTTCATCTTATTGATTTCAGACCCATACTTTCATTTATCAAAAGTCCTTCTGAATTCTAAACCTCTCCTCCAAGCAAGTGTTTGCAAGCCCTTCTACCTTAGTGTTATCCACATATTTGATAGATGTACTCTCTATTCCATCATCCAAATTGTTAATGAAAATATTGAATAGTACTGGACCCAAGACAGACCCCTGGGGACCCCACTTGATATGTCCTCCCAGTCTAACAGCAAACCATTGATAACTACTCTGTTAGTATTTTTTTTCAACCAGTTGTGCACCTACCTTATAGTAATTTCCTCTATGCCTCTCTCTGCTCTGCGCCACCTTTGACGTCTCATGCAGCTCAGGGGAAGTAATTAGGATGCAACCGATATACTCTCTTGTGCACAGAAACTGCAGATCTCTCCAGCCTTAACATGGCCTGCATATGATGATGTGTCCTTATTGCTTTCCCCAACTGTGTATTGGCACAAGGGCCCGATGAATTTGAGCCCTGCATCACAATGAACAAAAGAAAGTAAAACATTTTACTTCAGACCCTTTCTACTTAAAATACTCCTAGGTTGGCATAACTTGTGTTATGTTCCAAACATTCTGAATGATAGTCTTATACTAATCCTTTCTGAATAAAACAATTCCTTTCCATTGCCCTAGTGTGGTTTACTAAGTTAAAAGTAATGATTTATGCAGCTATATTTCTGAATGACATCTTGTCTGATGAAAATGTCATCTCACTTACTTCTGAGAGTCAGTGTAAGCTGGAGTTAAGGACAGGAGACTGAGAGTTTGGCGACACACTGCATCCTTGGATAAATCTATCATATGTATTTTTAAAGAACTGTTCTATTGTGAAGAGTGAGTTCACTTTTGTATTCAACAACCTGCTCCCCAAGTGTATTCAGGGGCTGCCCTGCATAGCTAACACAGTTGAGAGTGAGCTGGATTCTGTTACCGGTACTTCTCCTGTGTCATCAACAGAATGGTTTACTAAGTCACACACCTGTGTCTGGCTTAGTGAGGCTTGCTTAATTAAATTTACTAGCGCACTTTCAGATTCTTGGATTAAGATGCCATTTATGTTCAATATGTAATCATAATACTATTTTATTAATTTGTATTGTGCTATTACCTAAGCGTCCCAGTCATGGCCCCACTGTGCTAGACAATGTACAAACACAGAACAAAAAGTTGATTTAAATATATTTTTACCATCTACATTTGCAATCTAAATAAATATATTGAGCCAGAACCTGGTGTAAAGGAAAGTAAATGGATTTCCTCTGATGTACACCAGCTGAGGATCTGGTCCACTAGTTATTAATGGAAGTTCTGGAACCAGTTACCATCATTTTATTGTTCTTGTACCTAAAATGCTCATGAGATATTTTTCTTATCTGTACAGATCTGACCTTACATACTTCTAATGGCCCCTGTTACCAAAGTATCTATGCACCTCACATTCAGTGCAACACACCTAGGAGGCACAGACTGTGCTGTGCTCTCCATTTTATAGATAGGGAACTGCACAGTGACCAGCCCAAGGTCATACAGGTTGTCTTCGGGGGAAGCAGGGAATTGAAGCCAGGTTTCCTGGGTCCTATGCTAGCACCCTGGCCACTGGATCGTCCTTCATCTCCAGAGGAAATGCTTTTCAACAGTCTATTTATTTCTATTTTACAATGCTGCATGGCAGAGCTGTCTTAATGTACACGTATTAAAGTATTTTTAAGTTAAAATTGAGTGTTGAAGATAAAACATGTGCAACTCAACCACTATGAGTTACTTAACCAGCTACCAAATTTTGCAAGCCCAATTATTTTCTTTGTCAGAGAATCTGCAGTTTGGTTTAAAGTTTAAAATTCATTACTACAGATTCAGTTCTCTATCTGTCCCTCACCCAAATGATTGCTTAGTTATGACTGACATCTTAATATGAGCCAGTCATTTTACTGCTTCTTTAATTGTGGGTGTTGGGGATAGCTAAACAGTTCAAAGGGTGGGGGAGGGGAGGGAAAGAGAATCAGAACAAGCCAAATCTGTGGCCTAGCCTACATACTGAACTTGATCTCTTTTTTAGGCTCCCACCTTCCCATCACTCTAGCAACACCGCCAGTGTTTTCCAGTTTCCAAGCTGCTATAGTATTATAACAGTTTACCTGCTAGAAAGTGACAGTGGTCATTTTTTTTCAAGCCATTTCATTTGACAATATTCATAGAATATTAGAAGTCCGTATTCTCTTTCTGCAAAAGAAGGGGGGGAACACTCGCAAGGATCACGGGTGTAAAAATGATCGGTGATCATTTATATCAGGCTTCAATACTCTTTTTACTAGTTTTATAACTCTGTGCATGACAGTGTAATACCAATGGAGGCATCTAGATTTAAATCCTATTGCATTTGTCTAAAAATTAAAATTTCAGTCAGACTAATGGACCTTAGCACTGCTATAGTGTTATGTGTCAAGAAATAGAAGGAAAAACTTTAAGAGCTAGACAGGGCTTGCAAACCTCCAACTGACACCTTGTTCTCATTATACTGTATTTGTGTAATATATGATAGGAGACAGCATTCTGGCATTGGGAAATTGCAGGAGGAAAAGACAGAATTCATACTACAATATAAATACTTGTAGGAGCTGATTTTCCAACTCTCCTTTTAACATAATGCAGGTTTTATGTGTTCTGCTCCTTTATAGCCCATACAGCGAATAACGACATCAGAGTATCATTATCAGTTGTAAATAACTGAGAGGCACATCCAAGTATTGAATGAAGCACATGCAAAATATTCAGAACCATTCTGAGATTATCAGATAAGTACTATACCACATCCTCAATTTAATTTTTGTTCATGCTGTGAGCCTGTATTCTGCTTTTTGTAATGGACTGACAGATCTGTTTTCATCTGCATGGGGTTTGGCGAGCCTTGAGACACAGTAGTGAAAGCCATATACTCAATCTCTTTTCTACCCATGGTGAACTTTTTTGGCAGGTATCTCTTTGCTTCCAATAGAACTTAAGGTCTAATGACAGGAAGTGTTTTAGTTAACCTGTAGAGAGAAATACTGGGCTAAATCCTCAGTTGTGCCAAGTCTACACCTGGTGCAACTAAGGAGAGTGAGGCAGGGACACCACCTTTCTGCTCCCACAATAGCAGGCTGGCCAAGGACTATTTCTCCCCAGGAGTTATTAGCAGCATTAAAGCCCCACGACTTGGAGCAGCCTCAAGTGCTGCTCTAAACTACCCAAACTGCAACCAGATGCTGCCCCAATCAAAGATCTGGCAGACTGCTGGGAACTCCACCCTCTACATGCTCCTATCTGAGTATGCCTCCTCCTCAGAATTCTCCAAGCCAAAAATGTCTCATTCAGATAGGGGTGAGGATGGGCGGCAAAACTAGCTTTGCCCACTCTGCTCAAGCTGTGAATTCCCTGGATCGGGAGAATCCTCAATTGCCCCTTTAGGGCAACCAGAGGAAGGGGCAGGGAGCCCAGTGGGAATAGACTGAGATGAGCTTCCACTGCAAATTTCAAGTCCAGTTTTGAATTGTGAATATGCCAATGCTTTGGGGGAGGGGGTTGAGGGGGGGGTTGGACTGGCATTTGGATTCAGCTCATTATCAGGATGCTGTAAAATCCATTTTCAGAATGAGATCTGGATTTGGATTGCAAACACCACCTCCGTTTGTTTGAACAGTGGACAACTCTCGCCCTGCAGAATCTGATTATCCAACACTGAGGTCAGTGGGAGTTATCTGGATCCTGCAGAGAGAGGGTCAATGGCCCAGAGATATGGTTCAAGCCCCTCTTTCTCAAATTAGGACTAACCAAGAATGTTACTGAGTCTACACCATTAATTAGGGGGGAGAGTAGAAATCTGGGCTCTCAGATTAGACCAATAAGTGAATATCATTGGTTCATGAAATCTAAGATGAAAATCTTTTTCATATAACAAATTCATGTACATTCCCCAACAGAGAGAGAGAGAAATATCCCTTTCTTGGCTAAAAAATTGTCCTTTCAGATATTTCCATTGTTTGCCAATTTATATTTGCATTGTTTTGCTACAGCACATGATTGCATGGTTTTGTGAATACCTATTGGTTGTCGTTTTCTGTCAGTGCCCCCTTGTGAAAATTGCTGAGTTATTTGTCTCTGAGGTTTAGTTGGTAAGATATTATGAATAAACAAACATACAAATGGACAGTCCTGTAGTCACTTGCTTCCAAGTTTACTATTTTAACTTTTTTTTAATGACTCCTTAACTGTTATATGGGTGGGTGGACAGATGTTTGCAATTATGTCCATATATGTGGTCCACAGGTATGCCAGAGCTGAGGAATTTGCCTTTTTCTTAAATATTTTCAAGTAACCAGTTGCCACGTTGCTCCATGCAGCCAAACCACACAAATGGAAACATACTAAAAGAGATGGGTACAGTGAAATACTTCTTTAAAAACAGAAAAATGACTCATGCTCATAAAATATAATTACTGTAGTAATTCTTTAAATATACTAACCAATGATGGGAAGGAAAATCTCAATTGACTATTCATTAGAGTGATTTTTTTCCCATGTGTCCATAATTGCTATGGCCTACAAACAAGTGAGGATTGGAAGGAAAGACTGAAAAGACCTACCCAACTCTTGACAGGCAATAATGCTTCCTGTAACTGTGTTCTAAAAATACTGCAACATCACCCAGTTCACAAGTCTGCAGTCATCTGTGAAGATTGGATAGTCTTGGGTTTTCTTCTTTTTTCTGCCTTCCAAAACCAAATCCATTCTAATAACTTGTGATGTTTAATACTGAAGACATATGAAACCTGAAAAACAAACATTTTATGAAAGAAGGAAGAAGAAAGAAATTTTCAAATTTAAAAAATATCCACCAGGTATACACTGGTGCCATGATGATATAGCTTCTTTTTTTCTGGCATCTTGGGGGTCCATGTAATTTTTTCCTCCCAGCATCTTGCAATGGGACATATTTCTACAAGCCACTGTTTCAGTGGGAAACAATCCTGAGAGGACATGGGACCATACAACTAGACACTTTAATGTAGTTCTGTTGTTTCTCCCAATTAATGCAACTTTCACACACACCCCCACTCTCTGGGCATGATTCCTCATTGCACTTGTACCTTGTCTTGCCATGTATTACTCGAGTGGAAAAAGTGACCAGATTAGAATGGGTAGCATTATACACTCACTTTGCACTGGTGTAAATGTGAACAAAGGTATATACAGGGATTCAGACTCTTTTATGTTCCATGTAATCTTTGCTCTGTGTCAGTAGGTGGAGGATATATGACTACACTGCACACCACTGGCATAAGCATGCATAGCTACATGCCTCGGTGAAAATCTGGCTGCCTCCACACTGTAGTGTGTAGCTACACACAACAGTGTAAGGCTCCGGCAGGGAAGAAAGGCTCCAGTGGCACAGAGTAGCTGGAGCCTTTCCCCACTGCAGGGAAAGATTCAAGCAGTGAGGAATGGCTCCAGCAGTGAGGAGCAGCTGGAACTTTTCCCTGTTGTCTCCCCATTGCCAGAGCTTTTCTCTGCTGACAGAGCCTTTCCCTGTAGCAGGGAAATGCTCCAACAGCAGGGAGGCAGCAAGTTATTATGCAGCTGAAAATAGCAGCATAGATGGGGGAGGCACTGCTTGGGCATGTTGACAGCTATATAGAGTATATAGTCTAAGGTTCTGGCATGTTTACTCACCTAAGCCGTGCCTCATCATCTACTCTGCTCTTTATACCTGTGCTAGGTGGGCCTGCAGTGTATGTACTCTATATGCTCCTGCAGGGAGTGTGCAGTGTTGGCTTTCACAAAAGCACAACACCCTGGAGATCACATTCTGCCCCAGAGGGTTACACGCATGTGTATGATCGTGCTGGAGAAAGAGACAGACAGAGTGGGAGGGTGTCTTCTATTTCTTGTTATGAGAATTTGTATTTTTAGAGCATTGTCCCTTTATTAAATAGCTCAGCAACCAAAAGGGAACTTGACAGCCTCTGGATGAAATGTCTGCTTTTTTACTTTTCAAAATATCTGGGGACAGGGTGGGTGGGAAAAGTATGTTCTTCCAGTTCAGTCACAGCAATGTAAAGAACTTTATATCAAGGTAAGACAACTGAGAAAATATTAGTGAACAAGATTGACGGTCACAGAAGAGAGAGACCAGAGCTTTGTTTTTTGGTTCCGTCTGCCAGAGCTGACTGAAGGCTAAAAAAGAGGAATGATAGCCCAAAGGTTCAGTCAGGAGGTTCATTGGAGCTGCACAACTAGTTGAAGCAGGAGCCTGTGATATTTTTCCTCCCATCCCTGATCTTCTTTATAGGTGTTCTAATGCTCAGAGCTGAGAGGAATTTCTCTGGTGGAACTGGATTTACACTTGACTCCCATTCTCCAGTCCAGCTGTCAGTTTTGTCAGTTTTTGGGAAGCAGCCTTGTAATTTTATGATAAATGACAGGTTTCAGAGTAACAGCCGTGTTAGTCTGTATTCGCAAAAAGGAGTACTTGTGGCACCTTAGAGACTAACACATTTATTTGAGCATAAGCTTTCGTGAGCTACAGCTCATCTGATGAAGTGAGCTGTAGCTCACGAAAGCTCATGCTCAAATAAATTGGTTAGTCTCTAAGGTGCCACAAGTCCTCCTTTTCTTTTTATGATAAATGATGTCATTTATGAAAAATGGTGTCATTCTTATCAGCTCAAGTGAGTTCTTTCAGATGGCTCTGAACAGGCATTTGGGGCTTGGCCCTACACCACTGCAGTCAATAAGCATTTTTCACATTGACTTCCATGGCAAGAGGATCCAGTCCATTCTGAGCAAGTAAATGTCACATCCTGGCTTTTATATTTTTTAAATATGAATTTTCTTTATGTTAATGTGTACAGAGGCTTATTTTTCACTCCCTTAGTAGAAAGCCTATCTCTACATAAATATAGAAAGGATCCCAAAGAAGAACACTGATAATCTCAAGGCTTACTTTAATGTCTTCAGGTAAATTCTGTAATATCCATATACTCTGTAGATGTATATGACTAGTGAGTTTGGGTCCCCACTTTGACACACCTAAGTGAGTATTTAGGATTTTCAAAGACTGGATTTTCTAAAAACCAAGCCCCTTTAAGGGGTCACGTTTGAGGCACAGTCACAACTCACTTTTGAACATTTAAACCAAATACATTTTAAATAGAAGCAAACTCACAGAATGAAATAGTCTTAAAGAAAAAGCTGTAGGAGAACTTTTGGAAGCAAATTGTAATAGTTAATGGATTCACATCATTACATGATGCAGTCGAAAGATGAATGCATGTGGTGGTATAATAACATAGATTGAATAAATGCAGCTTACTTTCATTTAGACTTCAGGAAAATCCAAACTCTTCTTTGGAATACACCAGAATTCAAAGAAACCATATATGGTGTGAAAAGGGCTTGAGAGGAAATGAAACAATACTAAAGTGATAAACAGCACATCCATACCATTATACGATAATAAAGTGATTTGACACTGTGTGCAGATGGAGATGTCATTTTGTGGCCAAAAGGAACAGTTATGTTCCACCTTATCTGGCACCTTGTTTATTTGTTTGTGAAAGTGTAGCTGTGTGGGAAGTTCCCTTTAGTTCCAACTTTTTAACCAAAGTAACTTTAATAAATAGAGCAGAACTGGGTAAACACCATAATCCTTCAAAATTGCCTGGAGCATCAAGGCCCTCCCCTAAGTTTTGTTGCAGAAACTTTGTTGAGTATATTGCCTGAGTATTTATAAAGTTACAGACACTCCATTGCCCTGCTAGTAGGAACAGAAAGTTCTCAGCAGTTTTGTGCCATGCAGAGTTCTCTCCCCAGGCCCTGCCTGCCGCCTCACGCACCTCCCCCGGAGCATTCCCCAGCTCCACCTGCCACCCCACGCACTTCCCCCGGAGCGTTCCCCAGCCCTGCCTGACGCCCACGCGGACCTCCCATGGAGTGTCCCTGCCTGCAGCCTGGGCAGTGGGCAGCTGTTGCTGCTGCCAGCTACAAAAGGGAGCATCGCCAGCTGCAGGCAGAACAGCGGAGGGAGGAGGGGAGGAGGCGCACACATGATGGCAGCCCTCCCCACTCCAGCGCCCACCACAGGGGAGGGGAGGGGGCTTCCTGGATCTGAGAGGGGCCCAGCCCCTAGGAGCACGTATAGTGACTGTGCCAGGTGAATGTGCTGCCGGGGGGAGAGGACTGGAGGGACTATGGAGTCCTTCTCTCTGGCCCCAGCCCCGGGGCAGCCTTACTGAACCCCAAACTCCTCATCCCCAGCATTGCCCCACCCCAGAACCCACACCCCCAGCCAGAGCCCTCACCCCCCTGCACCCCAACCCTCTGCCCCAGCCCTGAGCCCCCTCTTGCACCGTGAACCCCTCATCCCAGGCCCCACCCCAAAGTCCTCACCCCAACCCTCTGCCCCATCCCTGAGCCCCCTCCCACACCCCTCATCCCCAGCCAGAGCCCTCACCCTCCCCGCACCCCAACCCTCTGCCCCAGCCCTGAGCCCCCTCCCACACTCTAAACCCCTCAGCCCCACCCCATTAATTTTGTTATGTGCACCAATATGGAGGTGATTTGTCACACATCACTTCCATATTGGTGCACATAACAAGATTCATTCCGCACATGAGTGGGAAAAATTAGAGGGAACGCTGCCGTATACCGTATGCATGCCTGAGGGAAAAAACATGCAACTTAAATTCAGCGGTCAGTTTGGGGTATGATCGTGTATTGCACAATAGTTGATTTTTTATACTCTTTAAAGAATATAATTGGTTGAAAAACATCACAAAAGAAGGGGCTACATTTTGTTTTAATTTTAGAAAGTATTTGCTTTTGAGGGTTATTGATCCAAGAGTGCTTGGTTGTTTCCGTATTCAAAAGACTATTAATAAAGCTGATATTCTTACTTTAATAAGTTTTTCTTATGATAGTAACATTGTGCAATATAGGGAAACTGTAAAACGCTTACTGTTTCCAGTTCATTTTTACATTATTTTAAAAAATATATATCGCCTTACAAGGCAGGTGGTGGTGGGCGAAGCGGGACTTGGACCTGTTCTGGGCACCAGCAAAAATTATACAAATCTGCCACCCCTGTTTCTGAACACCTACGCACTATGCCAGTAGGTGAGAGATCCTGATTCGATTGGTTTTTTATCCTGGTTACTCTAAAAAGGATTTTTGCTTCGCAGGTTAGTTGGTGCAGTGTTCATAATGGTGCCACTTACCACCCCTTTCTCAAATAGCTGGGTGTTTCTAGAGCAGCAGTCTCAGAGATGCTGCTTTGCATTGACAGCAGCATGATAATTATGGCAATCACAGCTGTGACAAAGAGATGAAGGAGGCTGGAAGAGAGATTTAGACAGGAAAAATTAGAAGCCTAGAAGAAAGGAGTGAGCAAAAGCCCAAGGACTCCAAGTTGGACCAGCTAGCTTTGCACTGCAGTCACTGCCTTTGGGAACTGCAGGCCCTTTTGGCATACATGTCCTTGGCCCGGGTCAACTGGGTGAGGAAAAACATAGGCTGAGATCTCTCTGCAGAAAGAATGAGGGAGGGGGAAAAAAACTTTGGATGGCTTTTTGGAAAACTATAAAATCAAATGCAGCTCATAACACATGCTGTTTGATCAAGCAGAGCTTCCCCTCACTTGCCAGAACTCTGCCCGGGGACTGAAAGATCTTTTAAAAACTGCCTGTGATATTCTGTTTGCTTTCGTGTACCATAGAATAAATTATTCCATTCTGTGTGGAAACAGAACCCAAAACATGCATGGATGTTAATGGATCACATCCCTGATTTTTATTTACAATAAAGATGTATATTTTGTAAGACAACCTCTTTCATCAGGTCCTTTAATTCCTCTGCTTATCAATGACCTGTTTCCTCACCACAGTCATGATGCTTGAAAATCTCAGATGATTACAGCTTCCTGGCCTCCTACAATAAAGCTGTCTGCCAAAGTAGTAATTAATTAACCTTCAATGACCAGCCGTGTCCTTTTAAAGTTTTTTACCATTTGAAAACAATAGATATTATTATTCTGTGCCAACTGGAAATATGCATTGTTGCCTGTCTTGGTAAGACGACTATAAAGCAATGCAATAAAACAAATCTATTGTCATATCTAAACACATCAGTCTCATGTCTGCCAGGTAGTTAGTATCTGGAGGGTCAGTTGGATAACTAATTGAGGCCTTTTCCACAAGAAGCACTTCCCCTGGTAGAACATCCTGTCCAGACAGCAAATACAATGGGAAAACAAGACCACTGTAAAGGATGCAGTGAGACTCAGGAAAACCAGAGTCTAATATGTCCATGAACAAACACAGATGACCTGTACTGCCCTGTCAAAAAAGTGTTGTGAGAGATATATATAGCTCTCTGTGCTCCAGGGGTCCACCGGGCTTTATCGTTCAGTCTGATCTATGACTGTTTACAATACAAGTGAACCTGCTTATTTGGGTGACTGGCCTTGGAAGGCAGCCCACCATGACAGTCAGGATTTAGGATCTGAAGATTTAGGAGATCATTAAAGCCTTTTACACCTTGACCAGTTTGACAAATGAGGCCTGGCCGACACCTGTGAGCATAAAACTTAACACATCCTGTCTAAAAATAATTCCTCCATGTTTGTTTGTTTGAAAACTGATGGATATCCTTGTCGGATTCAAAGACTAAACAATTTCATATGCCTGAGTTCCAGTGACTAACGGCTAATTCCTTTTATTTCATGTAGACTCTGTAAAATACTGTAGGAAATCCAAGCTGCTCTCCTTTACCTTTGGACTAATTAAAAAGAAATAATTTTAAACTTGATTTTTTTTCTTTTTCAAATTGTCTTCACCCTTCACACTTCCAAGGCAAGTTATTCCCAAAATTTTCCTAAGGTTTATTTCTAGAATCCATAGGTAGCAAGACAGTGAGTCAGATTCAGTGACACCATGAAGAATATGAAAAAAATCGAATGTCTTTTAAAATTCTGGTCATCTAACCAGAGACCACAAGTACAATCAATGACTGTATGGTTATTGCATAGAGTCATTGACTGTTACTTTACTATGTATTTCCAGACCTTAATGCTTGGATTTCTTTTTACTCTCATTGGCCTGGGTTTATAAAGCTGTTTTGAGGGATAATATCTCTGTAATTTTTAAAGTAATTTTTGTCTGGAAATATATTTAATTTACAGTAAATGCCTTTTTTCAAAGTACTGAGTTGAAAGCTTGTGACTGGGTAGGAAAACACAACCACCTCTCAGCATGCAGCAATACTTCACCCACAGTGTTGGCCAGTTTTCTTGAATATGAGAATATTGGCCAGGAAGTTTCTGCCCGCTTCTCCTTCCCTCCCAAAGTGCCATGGATTCACTTTCACCTGACCCACCACAAAAGACAAGCCAAAGGTATCAGAGCTTAATGTAGCACCCAAAGGTTAGACTGACAAAATAAGCCATACTGTAGTGTCTGTACAGGGAACGAAGGCAAGTTCTGGTTAAGACATTCAAACCCATGGGGACTTTCTGGTTCAGAAGTGAAAGTGCTAGCAAATGAATTATATTGACAACATGACTGATTCTTCATCATTTGCCTGGGAAATAAATCTAAGTTTGGAATCAATCTTATTCTGATAAATCTTGTATGTATAAACATTTCCAAACAGTATTTTATTAATACAGCTGGACAACTGGCTAACAAAATAACATCTTACCTTTAAGACAAGGTACCTTTCATCCTGAAGCATTGCAAACAATATGCTGATTCTGCAACCTCTCTGCTCCTGGAACTATCATTGGAGTCAATAGAAAGTGCTTTGTGGGGCTGCAGGGTCAAAGCCAAAATATATACAGCCACCAACCTTTGAAATGCAGTCACCCACTAGAACACAGTATGGGTGAGGGAAATTTTGGCCAAGAAGATGGCTAAAAACTCCTAATGAAATGGAATGAGATCTTTAATGTTCACATGGATCAGATGGTGTTACGGTTTGTGGTGACGGCAGTAGTGTTAATGAGTATTCTTACTGGGGTCTTGAAAATAATTCCATCCAAATAATCATTCAAAGGCAGTAAGCAAAGGTAATAAAGGTCACATATGGTACCATCTTAAACAAGGAATACTTGCTTTAGAAAGAACATGCCAATAGATCACTATAGGAAGAGGGAGCCTGAGTCTCCTCGCCTGTATCAGTGAAAATCAGGAGTAAAATCATTATAACTGCGACAGAAAATATATTTAGGATTTCGGCATGTTGGGCTTAATCCTCTGAGGTGCTAAGCATCCCCTCAAGATGGCAGTGGCCTCAGTTGCCGTGTCAGTCAGTGGGAGGTGCAGGGCCAGCCTTAGTGAAAATGGCACCCTGAGCGAACTTTCTTTGAGTACTGCTCCCCGTCCAGCGGGCAGCCGCTCAGAAGGCGAGCAGCAGCGGGTGGAGTCGCAGCAGCATTGCAGCAGTCATGCTGCTGGCAGGGTGGAGAGGGGATGCACGTGAGCACTTTGCTTCTGCCCTGCAGTCCCCTTTGTCCCCTCTCCCTGCCTCCTGGGTGGGCACCCTTCTGCGGCTTCTTGACCACAGTGTCCTAGGCAGTCAGCCACACGTAAGGCCAGCCCTGGGGAGGTAAAGGTACTAAATACCAAGGAAGTGGAGTTCAACACCTTGTAGGATTCAGCCCATAAAAAATAAACCCTGCGACATGTTTGCTGTCTATAAGTTCAATCAAAAAGGGAAAAGAATCAACAAATATTATTGATACATAAAAAACAAAGTGATCATCAGTGTGAACAACACAATGTTTAAGATCTCAGCAGCAGAAGGCCAGAGGGCATGTGAGAAAACAGACCAGGCATTCTAAAAAGCGCTAGATCAATGCCATGCCTATACTGTGCTGCAGTGCACTCTATGGGGGTGTGAATTGCACCAAGTGACTAAAATAATGGCTGGTTTCAACCACCCAATATTAAAGCCTATGATAAATATGAAGGTTTGCTTCTTCACTGTAAGATCTAATGGATAGGGCACCAGACTGGGCACCAAAAGTTTTGGGTTCAATCCCTGGTTTGGTTGCTGATTGCTGTGTGATCTTGGGCAACGCATTTCACCTCTGTGCTTCTTGGTTGGAGCCTTTCAGTGCTACTGTAATGTGAAAACTAATAGAGAATCATTTAAATTTACTATTAAATTAAATAATAAGCAGGTTATTAAGAGGTTGTTAAAATAGAATTTGTCTTATTTTAATTTCTGAAAATAATTAATAATCTCACAAGAGCTACAAACTACTTTATCTATTTTCATGTTTGAGTTAAAATGTTATCATTACCTTATGAAAGAAGTAGCTCAATATTTTTCTTGGCTTTCATACCACAAGGGAAGTGAATCCAAACATAAGCATTACTGTACGCAAAAACAAGAACAGAGCATAAGAAGAAATGTGGGAGGTATTATGCATACATGGTGATTACATGACAAGATTTCTGCTAAACTGAGCTTCTCTGTAAGGGTTACACACTCCTTTACAGTTGGTGCTATTAGTTCTACTATAAATGTACAAGTGCACTTAATGAGCTACCCTGATGTAATATGAGCAAATCTTTCCTTACACTCTTTGCAACCCACACTCTCATGAGAAGTGTTTGCTTATGAGCAAAAATGAAGTCAGTGGGACTACTCATCTGAGTGAACTGAAGTAAATGAGACTACATGAGGGCTAGAGAAAGTCTATCACCTTTACTCAGGCTGTGTAGTGTTTCACTTTGCCTTTGGAATGAATGGGCCTGCTTCTGAAATAAGGTACTGCTCAAGAGTGGCAGAATCTTGCCCTCAGTGAGTAAACCCTTAAATGTTCTTTTCTACCCCACAGCAAGAACAATACTGCAATGTAATTTTTACATTATTTTTGTAATATGTTTACTGCAGGTTACACTGGGTTACCTCTTGCTTGGGAGTGTGAGAAACAGCTTCCCACTACATTTTATAAATCTCCCAACAACATAGCAACAATACAAAATCAAATTAATGTTTACCTCATATGAGTACATATCTCATCTGGTCAAGGGCTAATACTAAACCCTTTATTCCAAAGATCACAAAGAAGAAGAAGAACAGAAAAGGAATGTCTTTCATGCTTTTAGCATATCTGATTTCAACAATGAGATCCCTTACCTTGTTTGCAGTGAATGTTAAAACAGGATTGTTCTTATTACAGTTTAATTTTGACAAAAAGAGCCAGAAATGATTGGATTATTTTGAATAGGTTAGTAGTCTTGTGACGTCAATGGTTTTGTAAGTAGGTATTGGATGTGTAAAATTCACCTCCCCCTACCCAATAGTCCAATTAAATGGGCAATGTGCAGCGAATGAAGTGGTGGCTGAAGTGAAAATGGAATCAACACCCCAGTGCTAGGCTAGGTCTCAGGGCAGCAGAGCATCCTCTCTGCAGCTGCTAATCAGCATCCACTAGTCTTCCACATCCTCTGCTTGGAGAGGTCTCAGGCACTGGTTCCTGGGCGCCTGACTATAAGGGCTCCTTTCCATGTGGATCAGTTTCCCCCGCCCACTCCCAGCAACCCTATGCAGCGAGCATAGAGCTCAACTCCCTGATGTGGGGGAGGTGCACAGCTCCACTCACAGCCTCTATTGTGCAGTTACCTCAGTAGTTCAATAGCAAAGAGCGCCTTCAACAAGTCAGTGCTGAACAGTGAAATTCACCTGTGCATATACTTTTTACAGTACCCCATGGGATCTCTTCCTAAGCCTCCCACACTAATAAAGAAAGGAGCAATAAGCCTTTTATAATGGAGGATGTCTGTCATTTACAATGATCTTGGTAAACTCTGGTAGGTTTGTGACTTACCATACTGAACATACTGTGAAGTAATGAGAAAGCAGGAGAAGATTTGGACATAGTATTAATGGATTAATAGTATGTTGAACCCATCATGCAAGGCAGATATGTGCCAAAGAACAGTAATACCAGTCAGTGAAAAAGTAGCACATTTCCGTGAACTTACATTCGTTTTAGTAAAAAGAAAAGGAGTACTTGTGGCACCGTAGAGACTAACCAATTTATTTGAGCATAAGCTTTCGTGAGCTACAGCTCACTTCATCGGACATCCGATGAAGTGAGCTGTAGCTCACGAAAGCTTATGCTCAAATAAATTGGTTAGTCTCTACGGTGCCACAAGTACTCCTTTTCTTTTTGCGAATACAGACTCACACAGCTGCTACTCTGAAACCATTCCTTTTAGTATATTTAAAGTGCACCAAGCCAAGTGTAATATACTTCATTAGTGTCCGAAAATTATGTACTTATTTTGAAACTGTGCATTTTCAAATTTTATGTTTATTGGTGGGGGAGGAGTTGTTTGCGATGCAGAATTTTATGGAACCTATCCTGGAAAATAGAAAATGCAGTCTAAAAAAAAGCTTTTCTAAATGAGACCAGTAGATGGGAGTGTTGACTTTATCCCAGAACCTTCACAAACCCTAACATGAACTTTTCATTGCTATAAAAGGGTAATTCCCAAGAAATGAGCAAATTAATCTTATCTGTGTTTTGAGACTTTCAAAGATATCATCCTTCATATCAAATACCGATATGAACCCTTTCTCAGAAGTACGGCATTGTCCATCTATTGCTTTTGGCGCCATGTCTTATTCAAGAGATAAAGGAGAAATCTCTGATTTGTCAGGTTTAAGTTAATCCAACTCAGATACTTGCTTATCAGTCCCATAGGTGGCAGGGGATTACTGTTCATCCTGTTGAATACGTGATTTTTAGAGGAAATCTGAGGGGTTGCAAGAAAAAACATGACCCATGTTTATGCAGAGAGCACAGGAAAAAGCATCCGAACAACTTTAAAGTAACACTCCCATACTTACTTTCAAAACAGAGAGAGAGATTTTAGAAAACCTTGTCTACATTTAAAATGGGGTACTTAAATGGAGGGATGAGGCGGAATGAAAGGCATGTCATTCAGAAGAGAGAGCAGGACTGAGGGAGCCAGTAGCCTGCTATGGATTCTGTTCCCAGCTCTGCAGCTGAGTCACAGTATGACTATGGGCAAGTCAGTCACTTAGTGCCAGATTTTCAAAAGGGACCACTGATGTTGAGTATCTCCATTTTCGGGTGCCCAACCTCAGACACCTGTGACCTGATTTTCAGAGGTGATGAGCACCTGCTGCTTCCTTAACTTTAATGGTGCTCTGTGAAAGTTGAATCTGGCCCATTGTAATTACATGTGCTGGAATATGGCCATTATACTCCTGCCACAAAAAATGTCATGCCCACAAGAACCTCCGTTTTATATCTCAGGAAGAAGAGAGCACCTCCAGAAGCACAGATTCCCCCTAACACTATGCTCAGGCTAGGGTTCAGCAACTCAACAGAAACCATACCTGCCAGTGGACCACCAACATGGTCTTGCTTTGTTTTGCCTATGGTGGCTCCAGGAGGTATTGTGTCCATGTCAGGCATAATGCCAGCCAAAGCACAGGAGCAGTGTACATACCAGCAGCTGCCGGTAGGTCCTTTAACCCTGTGGGCCAGGTCAGCTTGGCAGGCTGGTGCCAAAAAGAGATTGTGGCCCAGCTTTCACCTGTTTGCTTCCTGCTCTTCTGGTGCAATCAGTATTGAAATACCCAATCATTGTGCCACTAAGGCCAGATTCTCTCTCAGTTCCATGGATATAAATAAAAGCCGAATTTGGCCCTGGGAGCAGAACACAGAGCCCAAGATTGTATCTAGTCTCTTCAAAAGGGGAAAACTTGGAGGACTAGGAATAGTCTAGCCTGTCATACACAAACAGCCCAAATTCCAGGTGATGGTAAAATATATCTGATAAAAACAAATCATCACAACAGTATATGGATTGAACAAAACATAATTTAAAAAATAATTTTTAAACTGTCAAAGTATCAGCACTACATACCTGCACTTATGGAGTAACTTCATGACCAAATTTAGGTGTTCTAAGTTTGTGTTTATTATTCATTTTAATGTATACTGTAATAAAAAGGGCACCTATCCAAGGCTCTCAGAGTCTCTACCACAAGTTATAAGAACAAAAATAAAATAAAACAGCAGCTTACCCTCTGCCAGCCAGCAGAACTCAGCCCCCAGCAAAACACACACCCTTTCCCACATACAGGTCTAACACCCATCAAACCCAGCCTGCACAAAGAGATGCATCTGACAGTATGCTCTGAAGTTCAACAGACATGGGATGTTTCAGACTGGAAAGCTTGTTGCAGAGTTGAGGGTCCCATGAGGAGGGTCCCAAACTGCCAGCCCCTCGCTTTTATATCAACAAGCTGTGGCAGTGCAGTACAAGGAGCGAGGCAGTCTTTTCAGTAGGAAGGTGTAACCCATTCTAGTGGCTGGGCCATGTAAAGGTGTTTACGGGTCTGTGACTTCCTCCAAATGAAGGACCTAGCCTTTAGCTTGGAGATAGTCACAGACTCATAGACCTCTTTATGTGGTTCAGCATTTGAGTGGGACAAAGATACACTTGCCCAGTGTCTCACACAGGTGTTTTACTTTCTATCGTTTTGGCTGGTTGATACAATATCTGCAGAGATGTAGGCAAGAGAAGCAATATGATAAGCTTTGAAAGTGAAGATGAAGAATGTGAAAGGGGCCAGTGCCAGGGGACAGATTCAAACAAGGGAAGAACATGATCAGAATGGTGGAAGGAAGATTAATTTGGCTGAAGCGTGTTGTATGGATTGTAGAGGGAAAAGATCAGAGGAATGTGGGGTCCAAGAGGAGAAAGGTGAATGTCCTGCCTTTTCTGCAACTAAAGTCTCGTCCTTGACATTGTACGAATGTAAATTTACTGCATGAAATTTCCTTTTTAAAAAAAAGTAAAGGTATGAAAAATAAATAGAGATATAAATAAATATGAAAGTTCATAGGTGGAAAATGGAGGAGTACAAAGAGAACTGTTTGAATGAGTTCCAGAAACGATGGACTCACGGTTACGGCCATGTATGCAAAAGATAGGGATCTTCAGTGGACTCTTTTTCTCCCTGGAAGTCTCCCATCCAAATGCTAACTAGGGACAATCCAGTTTATTTTAGGAGCTCTAACACCACATGAACCTGCAGAATATGGCCATTAGGTTAACAATTTCTTACTGTTGTAGGCTGTGATTTACAAAGGAGTCTAAGAGAAACAGGTGTGCAATTCCTATTGAAATTCAAAGGGAGTTGAGTGCCTAACATCTTCAAACCCCTTTGAAGATCTCAGCCATACTCACTAAAACATTGGGGAGTGAGGTAACAGGGTCAGAATTCAAACCCAAATCTTTTGCAGAATAATGCAGAGCTGTACCATTGGCCACTGGATAAAACAACAAATACACCATATTAAACCTTGACAATAAAAATATAATGATAAAATCATTAAGAGAAGCTATTGCTATTGCACAAAAACAACAAACCAGATTTTCTCCCAACTACTCTTCCCACTCTATAACCAGGCCCAAATCTGCTTAGCTCTTAAAATAAGACATGGGGTAAATTTTCAAAAGCACCTAAAAGACTTAGAAGCATAAGTTTTATTTTCAAAAGTGACTTACATACTTTAGAATCATAGACATGTAGGGCTGGAAGGAATCCTAGGCCCATCAAGTCTAGCCTCTTGACTGAGTAAACCTAAGTAAACCGAAACCATCCCTGATAGATGTTTGTTCAACAAATGATAGAATTGTAGGGCTGGAAGGGACCTAGGGAGGTCAGCGAGTCAAATCCAGGGCTTGGATGGAAACCTCCAAGGTCAGAATGCCTGTCTGGCAGGGGTCCCAACAGGTGCAGGCAAAGAAAGAGCTAGTAGCACTGTTGTCAACACGCCATTTTCTTCCCATTGTGGGTTTTTCTTGTAGAGTACTTGCAAATTAAGGGGAAAAAACCCTACCTCCCTGCCTTCCTCCACTGGTGAACTCCCTTATCTCCCATCTGCCTTAATTTCACCAGCCACATGTCCTAATTCCTGTTGACTTTCAATGAGTCTTAGGCTACTAAGAAACTAAGGGCTTGTGTAGATGAACAGTTAGTGTACAGCAAACTGGGGTGGAAATCTACAGCACACTAGTATGCTGCACATTATCTATATATCAGGGGATAGCCGTGTTAGTCTGTATCCACAAAAAACAACAACAAGGAGTCCAGTGGCACCTTAAAGACTAATTTTCACTCCATGCATCTGAAGAAGTGGGGTTTTTACCCACAAAAGCTTATGCTCAAATAAATCCGTTAGTCTTTAAGGTGCCACCAGACTCCTTGTTGTTATTATCTATATAGACCCTGCTGCTGTTTCCTAGGGCACATTGACCTACTCCTTTTTTAAAATGGAGGTGATCGAAGCACACTATGGAACTTTTAGTGTGTGATAGCAGAGTCCATATGGACAGTTAGGGCGCAGCAGACTAGAGAGTGGTAGATTTACACCCCAGCTTGCCATGTACTAACTGTTCATCTATACAAGCCCTAAGTCACTTTTGAAAATGGGATTTAGACTGCTAAGTCGCTTGCGTACTTTTGAAAATTTTACCAAGATCTTTCTACCCTCGGTGGGGATTTGTAGTAGTGTCCATCACCCTAGTATTTGAGTACCTCCCACTTAATTAGATTAGCAAAGTGAGGTCCCTAGATTCTCCAGATGAGGGTCACCTATTCATAGCCAATGAGCCATCTGTTTTATGCGTTTATCAACTGCTCCTTCCCCCGTGACTTTCTGTGACTCCTAAAAAATTATTAATCCCAAGATTCGCTACTACATCTGTAATATCATTATATGAGTTTGTTGTACCATTCACCTCCATGCTTTTACAAACTGGTTGTAAATGATAAATGGGAAAAATTATGGAGGGTTAATGTTGCTGTTACTGAGCTATCCACATCCTGAGTAAAAGGATCAGCATACTTAGAGTTTCTTAAAGCTTGGCGCATAATGCTTATAAAAATTGCCTCATCAAATTCTGATTCAGCTAGAATCTTTCCTCTTGGGTATATTCACAAGTGTGAGCAGTTGATGCATTGCACACTGGCATGTGTTTTTGAACTTAAGGATATAATGCTGCGTATGCACCAGTGGCTATTTTAGCAGTCTGTAACAGCATTTTAAATCCAAATTTCTTTCAACATGCCCAGAGCACTATGGAGGGATTCACAAAGGTATTTGGGCACCTAACTCCTAGCACCCTTCTGACACTCTCCCCTACTCTTTATTAAGGATTGAGTTCAGGGCAAGTGTGAGTTTTTAAAACAAGATTATTTACATATAATTTCAATTTATGAAAGGTGTTGCCCCATTTAGCAGGTGTCTGTCCTGAACTCAGGTGTCTGTCCTGAACTTATAAATTACATCAACACTTTTTATCCTACCATTATCCAACGTGACAAGGGATAGACTGCTCATTCCAGCCATAGATGAGCAGCCAACATGCCTCAGTTCTCCTAACAATAAATAAACTACCCTCTCAAACTCCCCAAGGCCTTGACCAAAACCCATTTAAATTAGTGAAGTCCCTAATTTATTCCACTGGGCTTTAAATAAGGCCCCCGTGTGCCTGGGAGAAAAGATGAGCCTTACAATGTGTCTGGAAGACTAGCAGATCCAGGCTCTTGTAGAGAAATGGGACAAGCAAGCTCCAGAGGAGAAGATCCTTCACAAAGGATGCTAGTGTCTTCCTCCTGTTTACCACCTGGGAGCTCCAGCTTCTGTACCTCCACTGATTGCAACTAAGGCAGTGTGGCATGGCCAGAAAGGTGATCTTGCAGGTAATCGGGTGAGCCTTTTAGCACTATGAAGATTAAAACCAACACCTTGAATTCCATGTGTTGCTCTTTCACAGGGAGACATTTTGAGGTTATCTATGCGCTCACACAGAAAAAAAAAATCTGAAACTGTTCTAACCAAGAAAATGTATGCAGTGGTGTTGTAGCTGTGTGAGTCGCAGGATATTGGAAAGATGAGGTGGGTCACCCACCTTGTCTCTCTAACCAAGAATAGTCCAGGTTCTCCTTTCTGATTCTGTGAGCAGAAGAGAGCCAAACCTGGTGGAACCTACAGGGGAGGAAAGGTCAATAGAAGGGTAATCACTGGCTCCTTTACATGCTCCTGCATCCCCTCCCCCTGGGGAGTGCCTCATCTGGGTGCCCGAGACTATAGAAATCTGATGATGATGAGGCCAGGAGTGGACAGAGCAGGGAGAAGCTACAGGTTGCAGCATGCTCACCTGCGGTCTCCACTAAAATCTGATTAGGAGTCAATGCTGCTCTAAGAAACATCACCATCCAATGAGCCCACACTATGGTTTGCATAATTACAGAGGAGGCTGCAATCAGGAGGCAGGGGACTACACTTGTCCTGAGCTTTAGATGGATCCTTGGTCATGCACTGGTTTCTGGGAAGGAACCTAACCAGCTGTCCTGTCCATTCCATAATGAGGAACGCCCTTCTTCAATCATTAATGGCATAATAAGGAGGAAAATCTGCAAATTGAAATTTACAGAGTTCTTTTGCCAACTCTGGGCGGAGTCCAAAGCCGATGTAAAGTAATGCAAGGATTCCCACTGACTTCAAAGGTCTTTGGATCAGTGTCTTAGTGGATTAGAAAATGCGTGGTAATAGAATTTGTTTTACAGTGTAGCACCTTTGAAAATCATGTGCCTTCTTATCCATTTTCCAGTTTTGCAGTTTCTATCGTCATACTGGACTTTTTGCTGGAATTTACCAATTAAATAGCTGCCCTCAATTAGAGACACCAGCTCGATTCAGAGAGATACTGTAACAAGACCGGGTATGTCTACAAGCTCATTTTGAACATTCAGATTTTAATATTCATGCTGCTATATGTAACAAATGCTATATTTGCTTAGGTACCAAACATATTCCCATTATTCTTTGCAATTCTCCTTTGAAGGTTGCCCTATCTTCAGGACCGGCTCTAGGCACAGCTAAGCAATCTGGTGCTTGGGGCAGTGCTGCTGAAGGGGTGGCTCTCTGGCAGCAGCAATTCCTCTCCGTTGTTTCCCGCAGCGGCAATTCGGCAGCAGCTCCCTCCGATGTTCCTGTTCTCTCCGGTAGCAGAGTATTCAACAGGTTTTTGTTTTGTTTTTTTGCTGCTTGGGGCAGCAAAAAACGTAGAGCCAGCCCTGCCTATCTTGACAGTTTCCCCAGTTTAGGAACAGACACCTCTTCTTCAATAACAGTACAGGAACGCCTGTCTTAACCACCAATGTGACCACCAAATATCAGTATCCTAATGCAGGTGAAGTCCTACTGACGGTGGAGCAGAATGGTACTCAGAAGGTTTGGAGATGCTTTCCATGATTCCCTCAAAACTGTCTAATAAGGTTGTGTCATAAGTACGGCCTCTCTTACAGCTTTTGTATGTTTTTCCCTAATTCATGCATCCAAGAGAAAAGAAGCAAACAGTAGATAATGGGTTTACTGTTAGATTCACAGGACCCACTCTTGTAAGTTCTAGTAAGTAAGTTCTATTGATTGCATTTTTTTCCCTAAATACTTGAGAATAGATTTCAGCATGTAGCCCACAGCAAATGAACTGTTCTCAGTGTGATTTCTAGTAATATGGTGCAGCTATCAATATCGCATTGATAGGAGTATTGTATAGGGGAAAATATAGCAAGTTGAATGACTCATTTGGTTACTTATGTGTTGGCTAATTATGTGGAACTGAAATAAATTAACTGCTGTGCCACATTTGCTGTTGGTTGGAGCCTACTCCAAAGCCCACAGAAGTCAATGAGAAGACGCTCATGGATTTCCACTGGATTTTGCATCAAGCCCATTATAAACAATTCTGCTTTGACCCAGGCTAAGCATGGATAGTAAGTGTTGAATAGAAAAGTTATGTTATAGCATTGAACAATGTATTTGGAAATAAGACATTAAGAGGTGACTAAACTTCAGTAAGAAGCTGAGCTTTGATGCCAAAGATGGCTAATTAAGAAGCCAAGCTCAATACCATCAGAGTTTCTCTGGTGTCAATCTGACCTGGGATCTATGTTCTGAAGACTGACCTAATGGTGTGTGTATTTCAGCATGCACTTTGATCAGATGTCATGCTCCACTCTGTGGCAGTCTTCTTTGAAATGTTTCTCAGATCTTACTGCTGAGTAAGAGAGTGAATTTTACAAGCTGCAAATAAGCAATGAAACAAAATCAGAGCAAACTGGAGACAATCAGTTACTTGAAAATAACTATTAACTATCCTGACTGGAGTTACTGGGTCAGAGTAACATTCAAAAGAATTTTTGGATGCAACCCCAAGTCTTCTTAAGTACTGTGCACGTTCTTTGGCAAGTGGCATCACAGCAGATCCAGGAGTTGTATAAATTGACTACCAGGTGTGTTTTTTTTCCTGCAGTGCAGCAGTACTAAAAGTAGAACCTAATTCTGGGCCCAGTTTGTATTTGAACTAGGACTGCCGATTAATCGCAGTTAACTCTCACGATTAGCTCAAAAAAATTGATTATGATTAATTGCGGTTTTAATCGCACTGTAAAACAATAGAGTACCAATTGAAATGTATTAACTGTTTTTGGATGTTTTTCTACATTTTCAAGTATATTGATTTCTATTATAGCACAGAATAATCTATGAATACAAAATGTACCATGCTCACTTTATATTATTATTTTTATTACAAATATTTGCACTGTAAAATGATAAAATAATTAGTATTTTTTCAATTCACCTCATACAAGTACCATAACGCAATCTTTTTATCATGAAAGTGCAACTTACAAATGTAGATTTTTTTTTGTTACATAACTGCACTCAAAAACAAAACAATGTAAAACTTTAAAGCCTACAAGTCCATTCAGTCCTACTTCTTATTCAGCCAATGGCTAAGACAAACAAGTTTGTTTACATTTACGGGACATAATGCTTCCAGGTTCTTATTTACAATGTCACCTGAAAGTGAGAACAGGTGTTCGCATGGCACTTTTGTAGCTGGCATTGCAAGGTATATACGTGCCAGATATGCTAAACATTCGTATGCCCCTTCATGCTTCAGCCACCATTCCAGAGGACATGCTTCCATGTTGATGACGCTCGTTACAAAAATAATGTGTTAATTAAATTTTTACTGAACTCCTTGGGGGAGAATAGTATGTCTCCTGCTCTGTTTTACCTGCATTCTGTCGTGTATTTCATATTATAGCGGTCTTGGATGATGACCCAGCACATGTTGTTCGTTTTAAGAACACTTTCACTGCAGATCTGACAAAATGTAAAGAAGGTACCAATGTAAGATTTCTAAAAATAGCTACTGCACTCGACCCAAGGTTTAAGAATCAGAAGTGCCTTCCAGAATTTGAGAGGGTTGAGATGTGGAGCATGCTGCGCATGCTTTTAGATGTCTTAAAAGAGCAACACTCCAATGCAGAAACTACAGAACCTGAACCATCAAGAAAGAAAATCCACCTCTGCTGGTGGCATCTGACTCAGATTATGAAAACGAACATGAGTCAGTCTGCACTGCTTTGGATTTTTATCGAGCAGAACCTGTCATCAGCATGGACGCATGTCATCTAGAATGGTGGTTGAAGATGAAGGGACATATGAATCTTTAATACATCTGGCATATAAATACCTTGCAACACCAGCTACAACAGTGCCATGCGAACATCTGTTCTCACTTTCAGGTGACATTGTAAACAAGAAGAAGGCAGCATTATCTTCTGCAAATGTAAACAAGCGTGTTTGTATGAGAGAATGGCTGAAGAAGATGTAGGACTGAATGGACTTGTAGGCTGTAAAGTTTTAAATTTAATATATTATTTCTTTTGTTTTTTACAGTGCAAATATTTGTAATAAAAAATATAAAGTGAGCACTGTATACTTTGTATTCTGTGTTGTAATTGAAATCAATATATTTGAAAATGTAGAAAACATCCAAAATATTTAAATAAATGGTATTCTATTATTGTTTAACAGTAAGATTAATTGCGATTAATTTTTTTGATTCCTTGACAGCCCTAATTTGGACCAAATATACAACCTCTCTGAAATCAAAGCCAAATACAATGCTGGAGGGCAAACTTATGCCTAACCAAAACCAAAAACCAAGGCTTAAGCCAAAAAGGTCTCTCCAGTCTTACCAGTCTTCTAATGAAGAAAAATGTAGAGGACTTAGAGTCTATGATTAAAAAGCAAAATCTGCCTTATTTTTGCTTATATAGTTTAATGCATGTGTTTTATACATGTATGTTATTTTAAAGTATCCAAAGACTAGACTGTGACTTCCACTATGAGCCTGCACAAGATAATAAGGGAGAGAGAGAGAGAGAGAGAGAGAGCTTTATTCTGACATATCCCAGTTTTGTCCATCCTGCAATAACAGAGGTGGCTGGCTGGGGATGAGAGGAAGAGTGGGCGATTTGCTGGCAGAAGGGATGGAAGGGACTACAACGTATGCACCAGTTCTGCTTCATCATTGACACACATTCAGTGTTCAAGTTTTTCATTGAAAAAATCCGCTCTCCCTATTAATTCCCCAATTCACACAAATGCTTCGGATGTGAAATGTTTTCCGAACCATAGTTGAAAGGCCCATGTAATTTACATACCTATATAAATCACTGCCCTCTCAGCCAGTAAAGATGTGACTAGTGTTAATGTAAGGTATAAAATTAACAAATTGAAAGCCTGAATCATTTACATACATTATGCAATCTTGGTTTGCCATAAAACCAAGCATGCATTGATTCCTGATTGAGTTTCAAATAAATAGCAGCTGTGCCTATATAGGCACAATGTACACTATGTACTTTTCACTTTCATTCAGTGCAATTGATCATTTCATTCAGAGCTTGGTGCCTACCTCCTTAAGGCTCCTTTGAAATTCCCAGCTGTAATTATTTTTAATATCACCTTGCCACTGGCATGTGAGGAGTAATATTGGATTTTATTTTGTTTTTGAAATCTTACTAATATACAATATAGCATATCTACATGCAAGATGTGGAAAAGTATTGCAGATTAATCACCGCGGAGCAGTCTTAGGGCTGCAGTTAAGAGTCCTGATCATACTTACACTCTATACAACATAGTTTTACCTTACACTGTCTTTAAAACTCCACTTTTACCTTTCCTTTGCCTATCTGTCCAGATACTATATTCTAGTCTCCTTCCCGCCATCTTGGGTGGACTAAAATAGTTTCCAGCACTCCTAGAGGAATTTTTTAATATCTCTGTGCAATGTAGTCCTGATCCAAAGCTATGGAAATTAATGGTAGTCTTTCCATTGACTTCAAAAGGCTTTGCCTCAGACTCTCTATTAATATAACTATTGATGGGTTCATTGTTTAAGTGAGTGTCTTGAAAATCTGGTTGATGAAGTTAGCTAAACATGTTATTTATTTGTCCCCTTTCAGCATGGCAGATTATTCATTTTGCTTAGTGTAGTTTTTGACAGAGGGCCGGATCTGATGCCCGCTGAAGTTAACGGACTTCAGTTCAGCATTAGATCAGGCCCATCAGGCTTGTTATATCGGATGATACAGGATTCAACCCTGTAACCCTTTCTCAAATGAGTAGTCCTTACACATGCTGATAACCCAATGTAAAGACTGATCATGTGAATAAGGCTTGCAGGATTGGGCTTTTTTGTGTCTAGAGATTAAATTTTAAGAACTTTAAATTTTGAACATTAAGAAAAGATGTCAGTATTAACCCCCTACATAAAAGAACACAGAATACACATACTCTGTATGTAGCTAGCAATTTAGCCCCTGATTTTCAAACTGGTTTTCAAACTCCATGGACAGAATTTTGCACCTGCCAGGAAAAAGCATGAATGACTTGTGAGTGCAAAATTCTGCTCACAAAAGTGGAGACCCATGAAACCTAGGTATCTTTTTATATACAGAACCACTCCTGCATACTTTCCACCCCCAGAAATCCCAGTGAAATTGGTAGGTTGTTCTGGCTGTGTATAGAGTTCAGGATGAGGGCCTTACTAGAAGAATAATGTGTATTGATAATATACCTCAGACAACTCAGAAGAATAACAATCTTTCCCATGTTGTTTAAAAATTCCACAAGTCTCCTGCAGACTTTTAAAACCTTTGTGGTTTCTGTTTAAAATTACAGCAGATTTTTTCCAGTGGAGCATAGCAGCCCAATACGTTAGCTCCCTGTTGCAGAGTGGGAGGTTTCTCACATTTCCACCTTACAGTTAAACAGTTTCTTGGCAGCAATAAGTGCTAATTTAACAAATTTCTTTCCAGCATTTTTTGCCAGCAGGGATCCAGAAACACCCCCAGGTATTCAGAGGAGGTGATGCTGGGAATGGAAAATGGCAAACTTCATCCCAAGAAGCCAGGTCAGTTCCAGAGTCTCTGTACTGGGACCCCCTCCTGCTTGATTTTATACAAAGCCAGCATCTGATCTTACACAGCTAAATACTTAAGTGGACTGATGTTCAGCCTATGTACCAGAATCATTTTAAATGGGATCCCATTGTGTCTGACATATAAATGAGAGGTTTGAACAGCAAATGTCTATTTGATCCCTTTCGCCTGCTCTTTTTAATTTTTGTTTTCCCAGTGACCGAAAGAGTGATCGTTCCAAAACTGGGGTAGGAATTTGTGTGTGTGTGTGTGTGTGTGTGTGTATTTACAGGAAACCTTTCAGTTTGACTCAATGAGACCAGTATTCTAGTTTAAAAGGAAGGCTATGATTAAAAAGTATAAACTCAACTTGATTCTCAAGGATTCATGTACAAAATCATGCTTGCCGCTAACATGGTCAGGGGAGAAAGCACTTTGAAGCAATTACCAAAGTAAAGGAGAACAGACTTTAATATGGATTGGGTGGAATTCCAAAAGGGATTAACCACCAGAATTAAAAGGATGCTTCTGTTAGCAATCTGGCTTGGACTGGGAGGATAATCTGTTCCACAAGTGGTAGAAACTACCTGATTCTTAAAGCCATTCAGCCAGTGAAAGTATCTTACAAAGATGATCAGTAATTATAGTCTCTGGAACTGCCAGACTCTTCTGTAAAATCAGTGGATTTAGCTAATGCTATCACTTCCTGTGATGTTGACAAATTGGAGGAAGTCCAGAGTCAAGCAACAAAAATCATTAAAGGTCTAGAAAATATGACCTATCAGGAAAGATTGAAAAAAAATGGGTTTGTTTAGTCTGGGGAAGTGTGACAGAGTGCAGGGAGTGGGTAGGTGAGCCTGCACTCTGATCACTTGGAGGCTAATTGGTTCCCCAGGAGAAGCTGACTGGTGTAATGATCCAATCAGGCTACTGGCCTGGATGGGGTAAACATTCAATAGGCCCCATCAGCCCAGGGCTGATAAAAAGAGGCACAGGAAGGAAGGAAGTGTAGGGAGAGGGAGAACAAGAACAGGGCTAGCAGAGTCTAGTCATACAGAGGCCTCAACGTAGGGAGATCTCACTTCCCCTCAGGTCCTGCTGAGAGGGAGTAAAGCTTGGCAAAGATTGTAAATAGTTGTGAGCACAAGGGACTGTGATGTTATTGGTGAAGGAAAATAGAAATAAAGTGTCACTGAAAGCAAACCTGATGGAGTCTGTGCAGTTTCTGCAGGGAAGAGGATGGCAGGGGGGAGGGCCCCAGTTACAAGAAGAGACGACTAAGGAGGGATATGATAACAGTTTTCAAGTACATAAAAGGTTGTTACAAGGAGGCAGGTGAAAAATTATTTTCCTTAACCTCTAGGACAAGGCTAGGACAAGACATAATGGGCTTAAATTGCAGCAAGGAAGGTTTAGGTTGGACATTAGGAAAAACTTCCTAACTATCAGGGTAGTTAAATACTGGAACAAATTGCCAAGGGAGGTTATAGAATCTCCATCATAGGTTTTTAAGAACAGGTTAGACAGACACTTGTCAGGAATGGTCTAGTTATTACTTAGTCCTGCTTGAGTGCAAGAGGCTGGACTAGATGACATCTCGAGGTCCCTTCCAGTCCTACACTGCTATGATTCTATTCCTAGCACATATGGGCCAAGTCTACCACCAACATTCTGGCCAAACGCTTCAGCATGATGTCAGGAAAGATGCAGGAGAAACCTTCCCCTTGCAATAAATGGAGAAAAAAGTAGTTTATAGGGAGGTGGGTAGGGATGAATGGTATATCAACGGAGACAACAAAACACCAGATTCATTGATGGGCCTAGTCTTTCAGGGCAGGAGACTGCAGCAGTGCAAAATGGAAACAATCTCAATACAGCAGGATAGGATATAGCCAGGCAGTGCAACCCAAAATATAGGAGATTCTGGCCAGGAAAGGGGATGTGGCTAGCAGAGCTGGCTTAAGAGCCTGCAAAGACCTTTGCTCAGCCCCGCTGGATTTAGACAACAAGAAAAGGCAACACTAATCTGAGCTCTTTTATTAAGCAATCTTTTAAACCATTTCCTTATGGGGATGGACCTGAAAATGTGAATTGATAAGATCAATCACTAGAGTTGAAAGTGTGTCACAGTTGATTTTTCCTGAAGAATATGAATTATTCATGCTTCCTCTTACAGTTAAGCCAGGCGATCCTTTGGGAAACCTGAAACCCACATTACAGATCTCTTAAGTTAGGGGAATGCTGATGAATTTGCTTCTTGGAGGCTATGACACTTAGGCTGCAGCTGCTTGCCATATGACTGTCACATGCATCCTCCCAGCTGTCAGTCAGCTGCCTATAAATTAACTAGTTCCTTTGCTGAAAAGCCAATGCAGCCTGTGGCCATAAGGAAGAGGTAGGTGAATACAATGAGAGGCAGCATCAGCTAAGGGGTTTAGCATGGAAATGAGAGCACGAGTCTCCTATATTCTAATTCTGGCTTTGCTGCTGCTGCCCTTTGTGGCTTTAGAGAAACCCTGGGAAGGGAAGTAGTGGTACCACCACCTGCCATTGGAGTATAGATTCCACCCCAGGCTGCAGGAGGTTTTACTTATGCGGGGAGGTGTAATTTATAACTCCCTGACTAGCATTAGAGAATCTAGGCTGAAATCCTGGCCTTATTGAAGGCAAAGGGAGTTTTGCCATTGACTTTAAAGGGGCCAAGATTTCTGCCCTACTGTTTTATATCCAAACCAAAAGATGGGCTGTTTAGGGCAGTGACTGTGTCTTCCTGTGTGAGTTAATAGCATCTAGCAGCCTGTAGTGCTATTGTAATACAAATAATGAGGAATACAAATTATTATTTCTTATTTATTGACTCATCCATTTTGTTTTGACCGCTATTAGTCATAGTTTGTTTTGTCCCAGACACACAAGATTGTGAGAGACCCTTACAAAAAAACAAAACAAAACGTGTAAAGGTATACAAAATGATATAATAGATTATACTATTTAGCTACATATAATCTTAAATCAATATATAAATAGCATGCTGAAAGTAGTATGCAACCCCACTTACACTGAATACTGTATATGTAGTACTACAAAGACACAATTTCAGCAATATTCAAAGTGGGTTAGCCATCCTCCATTGAAATGATAAGAACCAGCTTCATTCCCTCCTCTTTGCATTCATAAACCCACACAAGTGAGCTCTGAATTGCGTCATGAGGAACATATTAGCCCTAGTTATGTTTTGTTCAACGTCTCATTTGAATAGATGAGCGAACCCTTTCCTAATGTGGATTTTTTTATTTGTTTGTTTATTTTTTACAGACATCACATCTTTATATAGCTGAATTGTTCTTTTTGCTACCTGGCCTTTTTTTAATGTGTGAACTTTTCCTGATGTGCAGCATACTGTACAATATTTTGTAAGGCTAAATCTGGAAGAGAAAAGGATAAAACAGCTTACGTGCTATATTTCAATAGCTAACTAGAGAAGCATCCGCTGATATTCTCATTAATAAATGGACTAGATATATCCCTGATGTAAGCTCAACTGAAATCAGTGGAGTAGCATCAGAGATGAATATGTACAACTACATTTCAGACGGTTTGAGAGGCAATTTTAATTTTGGAAAAACAACACAACTACTTACCAGAAGATTAAAACTGTAGGTATGAAACATGGTAAATAGAGTTTTCCAAGTCTACCCAGTTCATACTTAGGAGCATGATATGCCTCAGGCATTGTACTATTGTTTTTTTTATCTTTTTCTCCTATATATTTCTTATTTCCTTCTTCCTAAGAGCTTCAGAGAAAGTGCAACAAAGTTTCTCTATCAACTGGTTCATAAAGAAAATGTCAACAAAATGTGTTGTCTTGACATACAAGATTACTGTACTATATTTCAGGGCCATACACAGAATTATACAAGTGTATTTGTTTACATATAAGGGAGTGTAAATCATATTTTTTATGAAAAAATTGACTTTTCTATAGTAACTCTGCCTTTTCCTTCCTTAAATTGAGTGGCAAAGCTTGTCACACAGCACTTTTATGCTGACTCTCTAGTATCCTTTCCTGGAACTCCCTTGTATCCTTTCCTTTAGCCATACACTTTTTCATATCTGCATAACTAGGTTCCAACCAAGTCCTGTGATTTTTATTGTTAGATTTTATTAATTGAATTTTATAAGCCTTTGTCTAGTGATATATATCTTTGTAGCATCATATTTATGCTAGAACTGGGCCCAAACCAAACTTTAGATCCAAGCACCCTGAACTCTGAGGATGTTTGGCCCCAGATTCTAATTTTACAGCTTGGTCCCATCTATAATCTGTATCAGTGCTACTAAACAATTTCAATATTATGTTTATGTAGTTTTCCAAACTCTCACATTTGGGTTTCCTTTTAATAAACTGCCTGAAGAAGCACCGTGATTCTGAACACATATTGTAACGAGAATAGAAACATTAACTGACAGTCAGTTCTGTACAGAGAAATCACCCCAAATTCCTGTTTTCAAAAATCATTCTCTTAGAACAGAGGTTGGCAAACTAAGGCCCGCAGGTCACATCCAGCCCACGGGACTGTCCTGCCTGGCCCCTGAGCTCCTAGCCTGAGAGGCTTGACCCCTCCCCCGCTATCCCCCACTCCCCCACAGCCTCAGCGCACCGCGCCACCAGCACAGGAGGGGGCTGCACTTCGGGGGCAGGGGAGATCAGGGAGGAAGGCTCACCTGCAGCCACAGGGGAGCAGGCGGGGGGTGAAGGACTCAGGAGGAGCACCAGGTGGCCGCACAGCTGGCTGGAGAGAAGTGGCACTTTGAAGGGGAAACCGCCTCCTCTCTCCGGCTGCGCGGCTGTCCCTGCTCCTCCTGAGGCCTCCGCCCATGTTCGCAGGGCCACATTCTGAAAGGGGCTTTAGAGGAGGTGTTGGATCAGGGATGGGTTCCGGGGGGCCTGTCAGGGGGCAGGGGGGGTTGGATAGGAGGTGGGGTCCCGGGGGGGGTGTTAGGGGACAAGGAGTAGGGGGCGTTGGCTGGGTCAGGGGTTCTGAGGGGGGCAGTCAGAGGGTGGGAAGTGGGAGGGGGTAGATAGGGTTAGGGGAGGCACAGCCTTCCCTACCCGGCCCTCCATACAGTTTTGGAACCCCAATGTGGCCCTCAGGCCAACAAGGTTCCTCACCCCTGTCTTAGAAGCTAAGGACCTCCCTTCTGTCACTTGCCCCATTTTTACACCAGTGTAACTCCTTTGACTCCAGTGGAATTACTCCTGATTTATAATGGCGTTAAGAAGAATCAAGCTGTATGTGTCCTAACACATTAGAGGGCCTGATTCTCATTTTACACAAAGTCCCTTTACACCATTTTTGGAGTGAAGGGGCATTTTTTTTCTGTTTGTACAGCACCTAGCATAATGTTCAAGCCTGGTATGCCTAGGTGCTACTACAATACTAATAAATAACAACAATAATGAATTAATGTCTATTCACTTCAAGCAGCATGAAGAGGCCTTGCTGTGAATGAGAATCAGTTGCCAATATATTTCTGACATTGTTTCACCTGGCAAGTGCAAAAAAAAAAAGTATTAGAATGTCAGAATAACAGGCACACACCTGTTGAAATGAAATGAGATGAAAAAATACTTTTCTAGTAAGCTGGGTCAGAGCTTGGCATTGACATGTTGGTTCTTCAGCTTTCTAGGTGCATTTGATGTTTTAAAAGTGGTTTTGCAATTTTAAGGTGTTGTAATGTATATTCTGTATGAACAGTTTCAGAGTAGCAGCCGTGTTAGTCTGTATTCGCAAAAAGAAAAGGAGGACTTGTGGCACCTTAGAGACTAACCAATTTATTTGAGCATAAGCTGTATGAAGATATACAAAGGATTCCAGCAGTTCTGGGCTAACTAGAAAGAACTGCAGGAGCACAGCTAGAGTATTTAAAAGAAAAACTTCTGTAGTTTTCTCTTGTGCAGTGGATTACAATATATCACTAAACTACATATATTCCATATGTAGCCCTATATTGTATTCATTATAGATAATTTGGGCTTGATTCTGTATTGCCTTGCACTTTGTGTGTATTTTACCCTGTGCAAAGTGTAAGTAAAAACTCCACTCCTCTGAGTTGGTAACAATTTGCCTTCCCTTTGCAACCCTATGAGTGCAACATTAGCTGCCAGGCAGGGGAGAGTCAAGTCCTTTATTTTATAAAAAATGACAACACCCGTTCTTTACATCCAATAAAACAACAAAAATCCCCCAGGCTGACCGCAGTATATCTTCTCTTTTAACTAGGGACTGATCCAAAGTCCACTGAAGTCAATAGGAGTTCCATTGATTTCAGCAGGCTTGGTATCAGGCCTTAAACTGATTCACCACTCTGGGCACTAGGTAAGCTGTCCCCACATGGGACAAATTAGGGAGATAATTGGTTAAGGACTGAATGATTAACCAATTAACAGGGTGGCTCAACTCATCAGCTGAAGCCAGCAAAAAGAGAGACAGGAAGAGGATAAAGGGGTAGCTGGAAGGAAGGGTGGGCTAGCGATGCCTGGGATTTCAGGTAGATGAGCGTTTTCTCCCTGTGCCTAGGGAGAATGTAAAAACTTTGAGCAGTAGGGAATGTGGTCTGTTATAATCATGCTGTAAATAAAGCACTGGGTGTTGAACTTGTCACAAGTTCTGTGTGACGATTGTGTGTTGTAGGGAATCCAAGGGAACCCCACCCTAAGAGGGACCCTTATATTGCCTTGTGTTTGTATTAATTATGTAGTATGACTATAGCACAGATCAATATTTATTTTGTTTTCAACAGATGTGGTCCCTATTCTTTGCCAAATGTTATTTCACATGCATGTAACCATTATCATACATGGAATAAATAGGTTTTGCAGAATTTGTCATTTTGATGGATAATCATTATTTAAAGCATTTTTTACTTATCTATTTAAACTTTCACAGTTATGGGAAACTTAATGGGGGGTCAAACGAGGGGAGGTCAGACAATAATTATTTAATGAATGAGATACTGAGATTCAAAGAGCTAAAGCTTTCTAGTCATTAAGACAGACATTGTTGACATCATGTGTCAAAATATGCAAAGAAAATATCCTTAAATCAACTAAGGAGTTCTTTTAACACTTTTCCTATTTTGCTGATTAGTGGAAATATTTTTCTGTGTGTACAGTGAAATTTGATTATTTCTGATCCTGCCAAGTCTAGCTATACATGACATCAAAATGTCTTTTGCATGACATTAAACATGCCCTGAGCTATAGAATTCAGTATTTTCTGTCTTTTATTCTCAATTGTTTCTTATATTGATCAGGTTTTTAAAGATATATTTATCTTGGTGGTTGGTTCTTCCTCTAGATTTTGTCCTTTGACTTACTACTAATAATGTCAACTGTAGGTTATCTCGATGATCCAGGAAAAGGAGGAGTTTGGACAAACTCCTTGTGCTTTTGGCAGTGTTTAGGTTTATGGAAGACCTAGAAACACACATTTTGGTAGAGGGCTTTCCTGACTAAGCTAGGGTTCTCATAGTTACAAAATCCTTTCTCCTTTCCTCTTTTTGTCTCATTTTCCATTCTGTTCACGTTTATCTGACTCAGGAAGCCCCTTTGAAACTTTTCTTTATTGGCTCTGGTCTGAGGTATGGCTGAAAAATTAAGGAGAGTCACAGCAGCTCTACAGAAGATGGAGAACCTTGCTTGTTGTAAATAAAACTGTTGAACCTTTCAAACTCTATTTACCTAATGTGGGCTAGTTAATAATGTTGCTTTCTTCTTTACCAGCTTTTCAGTCTCCTGGGCCGTACCATGCAATGACTGAATTTAGCTCCATCATTTCTGCATGTGGCTATAGCCATATAGAAAACTGAACATGCAACACTGAATTTAGGCATCATACTCAGCAAAAGTAACAAGTTGTTGACCCAGAACAAACTTATCTCCTGTGCAACATTAATATTTAATAAATAAGCAAGTAACAGACACCTTTAAAAAGATCTCCCTTTTAGATGTGACTTAGATTCAGACTTCCCATGCAATAGTTGTAGACTATCTTGCCAGCTGAGGTGGGTGAATTAGAAGAGGTGGATCAGCACCTTGCACGTGTTAGGACTAAACTTTTTCTGGCTTGAAGTAGGAGCAATAATTTGTCTAATGCACAAGCAATTTGAGAGATTAGGAAATGAAATTAGAGGCAGGAATCTGCAAATAGTTGGGTGCCAGCAGATGAAGATATTCTGGGTCTCATCAGATTTATGAAATAACATGTCATTTCAGATATCAAAGAAGATCCAAGGAGCCTTTGTAATAAGAAATGAATTTGTGCTCAGACTGAATTATTAAACACCATAGGAGCCAAGATGGAGTGTAATGTAATGGCTAAAAACTGATCTCTTTCTCCCCTGGATTTCAGATAAAGTGGAATGACTTGGTGGCCTGAAAGATGCTCTTTTCAGATTACTTGGTTTCCTAGGTTAAAACTTGGACCAACATTGTAATGATTGATTGTCCTCTAATATACAAATCTCAGCTCATTAATTCCACCCCCTTGCTCTGTTCATAGTTATATTTTCTTTAAAATATAGCAAGTATCTTGCATCCCTTATAAGGCTTTTCTACTCGGGTGTTGTAAAGAGCCCTCAAAGGCAGTGGCTCAATTCCTGGGTACTGCTGCATATCGGAGGACTCCCTGGCCACTGTAAAGCTAGCAAAACAGCTCCACACCAGCCAGGAGTACAGAAGTTGCTTAAAGCTAACTTTGCCCTCCCTCCCACCCATGTACACTGACTCCATTCCAGTTCCAAATACAGAGAATGAGAGAATGGGGGCCTTGTGTCTAATCCTGATCCCGTTTAAGTCAACGGTAGAGTTCCCATTCATTTTAATGGCTTGCTCCTGCTCTCCTTAGACTGTAAGCTCCTTCTGACAAAGACATAGAGCTGGATTCTCCTCGTTTACACTAGTTTTAGTTCAGTGTAACCTTATTGACTTCTACTGAATTACTGCTGATTCTCACTGGTATATATGAGGGAAAAAAAAGAGGCTCTGTGCCCTGTAGTTGTCTGTAATGCACCATGCACATCTATGGCACCGTGTAAATAATAATGTAATAGGAACTGGGTCTCAGCCTGTCAAAGCATGTGGGTTTGACTGAGAGTGAGTAAACAGTCCATGTATTCCCAACCGCTATCCCATATAAGGAAGAAAGTGGTTGCTGGGAAGGAAAGGCACATGGAAGAACTTTCTGTACTGTGTACAGATCGGGAGTGTGGAACTAACAAACAGCTCCATGTGGTAGACAACAGTATCATGTTTTCCTTTGTAAGTGTTAAGGTGAGGTGCCCACCTCCAGACTTCTGATGTCTCTGCATCGGCCAGTGGAAACCCCAAAATGCTAATGTGTAAGACCTTTTCCAATAATCAGAAGTGTGAGAATCATCTGGGAGGCAAGAGGCCCTGGCCATGAGTCTCCTCATCCAGAATGAATCCCCAAGTCCCCACACCATTCCTCAGCCAGCAGCAGATTACAGCAAAATAGGGGATTCTCACTTTCACCACTTAGAAAAATGAATGTGACAAAGGCCTTCCCACTTCTGCTCTCATTCTTCTGCCATCCATTCAGAATGCAGTGGCTAAAATGATTGTTTTGCCCATTTCTTCTCGTCATTCCACCAGTGAATCCTGCCTCACCGCCCTTGCTATCATCTCCTCTCAGGCTTTGTCTACACTGGAACCTGAACAATGAAACTTTTTTGGGTGGGACTTCTTTGTGCGGGGAAAACACGCACCCCTGAACGACAAATGTTTTGCTGACGAAAAGCACCGGTGTGAACAGCGCTTTGTCGGCAGAAGAGCTCTCCTGCTGACAAAGTTGCTGCTGCATGTTGTGGGTGGAAGTTTTTTTTTTGTCAGCGGGAGAGTTCTCTCCGGCTGACACAGTGGCTACACTGTACGTCTTTTAGCGGCACAGCTGTAGTGGCACACTGTGTCGCTAAAAGGTGCAGAGTGTAGACATAGCCTCAGTCTCATCTCTGAGCCTTCTTCCATGCTGTCCTCAATTCCTGGAATACCCTCCATACATTTTTCACCCTTTTGCCTCCCCTTCCATCCTATTACATTAAAAAGCAAATGGAAAAAAGGGAGAAAGAATAACACTGGGACCTAACTTTTCTCTGCACCTGTCCATGCCTTTTGATTTCCTATTCTATGTAGACGAGTAGCTCCTCAAGATAGAGACTGGCTCAGATCTCATGCTGTATCCATTTTCTGCTGGCTCCCTATCCCTAGTGAATTTAGAGCAGTCAAGAAACTAGTGTAAACTCCACCACCTGGTAACCATTCCCAAAGAGCCATCAGCTAGCTGCGGAGAATCAGCATGCCCCTGCTCCCCCCCACCCCATTCACTGTATACCCTTTTGCTGGGGCCTATGGGGGCATGGTGTAGAAGCTGGTTGTGCTAGTTCTGTGCCTCCTGTGGACCATACCATACTGGGGGAAAGTCCAGTAGGGAAGATGGGGCCAGTTTTTGTCCCTATTGCTCTGCCGGTGTTATGCAAAGGGAGTGGAGCAGGATCTGGTCCAGTGTCATCTTTTGTGTCTTGTAAAGAACTGAGCACACTGTTGGGGCTTAAATAAATGATGGTGATAAGTTTACATTTATTTTCTTTATCAAAAGACCTCCTGGGTTTCTCTGTAAAAATATTAAACAAGCAGAAAGGTCTGTGTTGTGCATGCACACGATTTGTATTCAATCTCGGGTAAATAAAACATATCCAATTCCCTGTTCCAAACTTCCTAGCAGGATAGGATTAAATTTAAAAAGAGGTCAGTGCAGGCAGCTGTATTTTTGCTGCTATCCATTGAAACCTGCTGTAGGCAGACTACATTCTTTCTGGCTCTGCCTGCCTGCTCTTGGGAGACTCTACTAATGCAAGCGCCATATTCTCAGGCCAGCTTCTATCTTTGGTGGACAAAAGTCTTTTTAGAGTATCTTTTCTAAGATCAGCAGCAAAATCTGGTTTGGAAGCTCACCCTCTAAAAGTGGTGCAGATGTCATTGTCTTTGATTCTAAAATAGTCTCTAACAGAAGTAAAACAGTCTGTAGTGGAATGGATCCCACTACATTGATCAGCAGGAAAGGGTTCTGGCTGAGCAGAAAGCATCACAGTTGCCTAGCCTCAGTCTGGACCACAAGTCTGAGGTCACTATGACTAGGCTCAGCTAAACCCAAGAGATTATAAAAGGAGTGAGTGGTAGGTTGTTTCTCACCTTGGACAGAGCTCCTTAAAACCGTACCTCTAGTGCAGCTAAGGAAGGAGCTATAGTTGAAAATGGCTCTTTTGACTGACTTGAGGAAACTGTGGGCAGGAGAAACTCTTTTGAGTTATTTGTGGACATGCTGATGACACAATGCCTTTTTAAAGTTCATTTAGAAACCCTGCCTATGGGATCTCTTGCTCTTTCCCAGCTGCATGTCCTCCATTGTTGGTTCCTCCTATGACTTGCCTGAGCTATATCTCAGGAGGAAAGTAAGATTTGCATGGGAGTACATTTGACAGCCACAGGCTAGAAATGACTAACTTCTCTCCCCATACAAAGACTGGAGGCCCCATGAATCCTGAGTTTTTGATCTGGGTGGGAAAAAGGGATTCTATAAATGTCTCATGTTAAAAAAACTTTGCTTTAAATGAAAGCATATTTTTAGCATAATTCCCTGAGAACAGCCTTGAAAACCTAAAAAGAGCTTTATGGTTGAAAGGTCTTCTAAAGATCAGAGGAAAAGCTTGGTGGACAGGATTGACTTTAAAAAAAGAACAGGAGTACTTGTGGCACCTTAGAGACTAACAAATTTATTTGAGCATAAGCTTTCATGAGCTACAGCTCACTTCATTGGAAACCGTGAGCCCAGGACTTTTTAGTGGACTTACATTAGGTCACAGTGGCACTTGGTAATGCTGCCAGTGGTAGAAGATGTCCTGTAAACTCACTTCTAACTGGCTGCATGTAGCTGAGACAACTCCTCCATTAAAGTCATTGTGACCTCTTGGTACCAGCTCAATAGCATGGAAACAATGTGGTCTACTGGGCTAGGCAGGGGAGGCTATAATCTCACTCTGTTACAGATGCCCTCTGTGGCCTTAGTAAATTCACTTAAACTTTCTGCCTCAAGGGTTTTGGTGTGTGGATGGTGTGGTTTCCCCTCCCGCATTTGCCAAAAATAGGGATAATACACTCATCACACAGGAGGGGTTGTGAAGACACACTAACATTTTTTTGAAGCACTATACTGGTGAGAAACTTCACCAGCATGTGCTCACAACCCTCCAGTACACAGGGGCCTAGCTGCTTATTTGTTCCTTGCAAAAGCTTCTCAGCTAGTAATTAGGCACAAGGGCCTATACAGGTACTAGGATTTGGATTCACAAAGGTACTAGGATTTGTGACAGCCAGTGCTGCAACGCCTAACTTTTAGGTGTCTAGAAAAATTACAGGAACACACTGTTAATCACAAAGCTGATCTAGGAACCTAGATGCCCTGTATAATATATGGTGGGGGAGAGAAAGGCACCTTAGACTGTGTGTGATGGTTCTCGCAGTACCCAGGACTCAGTCCTCTTGATACACCTGGCCTCTAGCATGAGGGAGTCTTGCCCTGTGGTTGCTGGGAGTCCAACACCACCAGCCTTTCAGTCATTCAAGAACTATCTCCTTGGCTATACCATCCCTGTCTTTGCTTTGCAGGCTAACAATAGGTGCATCCCACACCCTGAGTCATTGGAAATGTTCCCTTGTGATATCTAGCCAGTGACACTGATTAATCCCGGATCCTCTGCCTCCAAAGGAGCAGTTCATTAGTTTTATCTTAAATGACTGCTCTTGTATAGCACACAGCACTTGTGAGTGCATGTAATAAAACAAAAGTCAGCTTATTTAAGAAAACAGAGATTCAGCTAGAAACCAGGGCAGAGAACAAATGACTACAATACAAAACAAAATCATAAAAGATGAATTAGGGGCTATACTTATTAGATCGGAAAGGTAACTATTAATAACATAAAAAGAAAAGGAGTATTTGTGGCACCTTAGAGACTAACCAATTTATTTGAGCATAAGCTTTCGTGAGCTACAGCTCACTTCATCGGATGCATCACTCGCATAAAAAGTACTCCTTTTCTTTTTGCGAATACAGACTAACATGGCTGCTACTCTGAAACCTATTAATAACATAGGTTCCTCCCCGATTCCGCTGCACACCGAAGTTCTGTCTGTGAAGCCAGCCAACTCTGCAACAGAAACCAGGATCCAAATTTTCATGAATTCCCCCCCTCCTGGAGCTCTACAAGATGATTCCTGAGTGAATGGATACAGTGTGTCTCTCCCCACTCTGTTATACTGAAATAGTCTCTTGTCTTTGTTCATACATAGGATGCTCCCCTGTTTGTTCTATTTCTTTTTGACCTCCAAGTGTTTTTGATTGTTTTGCAGTTGTTGTGTCTGATGGTTTTCTATTGATAGCCTTGGGATGGAGCAAAGCTAGACAACTGAACCTAGCATTGCATCACTGACTCACCAGGGTGGGGTGACAACTCCCTGCCACTTCAATGGGCCATCACTGGGACATATTATCCCCTGGTAACTAACTTTTACTATAACTCCATAAAGTGTGCCTTCAATATAGTTACATTATTCCTTATATATTACCTGTAATATGTCTCACAACGACTGAGTCTTGATAAGTTAAGAGCTTCTTGTAGATACCTTACATACCCCTTATGGAAAAATACCCTGCAAGACATTTGGTGTAGTGAGTTCATCAGGCCTGACACAGGAGTTGCTTAGAGAGGACAGTGAACCCTTTTGCCAGTTGACACCAATGGTTCTTAGTCAGACTGTGAGTCACAAAAAGCCAGCATGCTACACAGGGAGCCACCTAGGTTAGTCAGTGGGAGATGCTGATGAGAGGGGAGTATCCTAAGCCCTCTCACAGAGAGAGGCTCCTAAATCCAGGCTGTAGGGAGGCACCTGTCTCTGCTAGTGTCTCACAAACAGAAACTGCTCTCCTGGAGTCAGATGATTTAGACTCCTAAGCTGCTGCTCGTGAGAATGAGTTAGACACCTAGAGCACCTAGCTCCACGCACAATGGAGGATGGAGGTGGCTGTGGGGCCCACCTTAGAACTTTTAGTCCACTGCTTAGAACACTCCCCTGGGATGTGAGGGACCAAGGTTAAGTTCCCCGCTCTGCCTGAGCGAGAGTATTTGCATGGGGGGGGGTTCTCCCACCTCTCAGAAGGGTGCTATAACTACTGAGCAATGGGATATTCTGACGTGATATTCTGATATTCTCAATTTCTTCTGTTGACATTGTTGCTCTGTATATAAATAAAGAGTCATGGGGTGGGGGGACAGGACTCTGGGTCTCCCACCTCCCAGGTAGGTGCCCTAACCACCAGGCTACCGAACTGGTCTCTCTCTGGCCCAGTGAAGAGGTTCTGCTGTAGCACCATGGGGGCCTGGAATCATGGGCGGCGAGTTCTGTGGGCCTGTGGTGCCTGGGCATCAGGAATATTTCTGGACCAGGGCCCAGCTCCAGCACTGTTTGAGGCTGGGTCTCTCCCTCGGCCCCGTCTTCTGCCCCTGCGCGCCCCCCGAGCATTTTAAAACAGCCCAGGGCCCACACTCACCACCGGCAGCGGAGCTGAGCAGCTTCCTGCCTGCTCATTCCACGTGACAGCCAACCCCTCCCTGTGGCCCCTAGGATGGGTGGGTTGGGTCTGTGTCCACATGCGCTGATCCCACCCAAAGTGCCGCTGTGGCCAATAGGAAGCTGCGGAGACAGTGCCTAGGAGTATCAGTGTGTGGAGGCCCCTGGCCCGCCCTACCTAGGAGCCCCAGGTAAGCACCACACACTCCCACCCCTTTCCCACACACACCTTCCTGCCCCCCAAACTCCCTCCCAGAGCCTGCATCCCCACCCCAGCCCAGAGCCTGCACCCAAACTGTCCCAGAGTCTGCACCCCTCACCCCCTCCTGGACCCACCAATCCCGGCCCCTAGCCAGAACCCAAACTCTCTCCCAGAGCTGAATCTCTCACCCCTTCTGCATCCAAACTCCCTCCCAGAGCCTTAGGCAGGTGGGGGGGTGGAGTTTGGCGGGCGGGCTCTGGGCATTCTGGGCACCACCAAAATTTCTACAAACCTGCCGCCCCTGCCTGGGATATAGGTGCCAAAGTCCCTTTGTGAATCTGGGCCAATGCCCCCACACATGCAGCTGGGCTCCAAGTCTGCCACAGAAGACCTGGGGGGCAGAGACCTTAGTCCATCCAATGCTTTGCTGCACATTGGGCTACCCACATTTGCCACCCTTGTCTGTCAACTGCCCTTCTCTCCAAATCTTCCCATTTCATGTTGAGGTGCTTGATGTCATTCAGAATTGTTCATTTCCATGTTATTCATGGTCTTCCTCTCTTTCTTTTTGCATTTTTCTGGCTTCCATTCAAGGTCAGCATTTGGTATGCATTATTTTTCCATTCTCAGCAGACGTCCTAGCCACTGGTCTCTTCTTTTGTAGATGATTTGTGAGAGGGTACCTTGTCATCATTTTTCTGGCCTCTTAATCTGACCTCTAGATTTGTCTTCCTATCTCTATATGTTGTTCCCAATATTCTTCTCAGACTTTTGTGATGAAATGCATCCAGCTTTTGCATATCTTTCTTAGTAATTTGCTCTGCTATATGTCTCACTGCTATATGCTGTGATGGCAATAACAATTGCTCCCCTCCCCTCAAAAGAAAGGCAGAGAAGACACCTAAAAATCTCCTAATTTAACCCTTCACATTCACCTGCTCTCACTTATGTAAAAGTAGTCTTAAATCTGAGGTGTATCCCAATGAATCATTATATTAGGGCTAGTCTACACTGGTAATGTTAAAGCACTGCTGTGGCAGTGCTTTAACCTGGCTTGTGTAGTTGCAGCAGAGTGCTGGGAGACAGCTCTCCCAGCGCTCTTAAAAAAACCCACCTCCATGAGGGGCGTACCTACCAGCGGTGGTGCACTGTCTACACGGGTGCTTTACAGCGCTGAAACTTGCTGCGCTCAGGGGGCTGTTTTTTCACACCCCTGAGCAAGAAAGTTGCAGCACTGTAAAGTGCCAGTGTAGACAAGCCCTCAATCCTCAAGATGGCCCTGTGCATAGTGGTATGTTTATGATGGACAGGAATTAGCTATATTGGGAAAGGGGTAATAAAACCACAGGTGTGCCCCAAAATGTTAGATATACGTGCCACAATCTTTGCTAGAGGTGCAATTGATTGACTATTCACTCAGTATCAAATGGAGAGCAATTAAACTCTCTTCAAAGATGGAGTTCTGGTTGATTTAATATAGATTGTGATTTCAGCTGGCCAAAATGAAGACTTCGATGTATTCTGTAAACTTCAGTGGTGCTGCACAAACTCACTAGAGGAGGTAAGAATAGCTAATTTGAGCATAACTTTGTGTGCTAATTCTCAGAACTGATTGCTAATGGAAGGATGCACTGGGATTGAGGAAGTATATTCAATTAAAATATTTTCAATGCTTCGTCTCCAAATGCTTTACAAGCCGGATACAGGAATTGTGTGCATTGTTGTATTAATTTAGATGGACTATAAGGGCCCAACGAGTCAAAGGAGTTAATGTGACCCTTTCACTATCCAACATTAAACAGTGTTAAACAAGTTTGAGGGTTTGGTATACAGAGACCTCAGCCTGCTTTACACCATGGCAAATGCACCATTAAAAATCTTTTTAACCTTTTATTAAACATACAGAAAAGAGAAAAAGTTACAACATTTGAAATGTAACATATTAAATAAGGCTTTCACATCCCCACTGCACCCCAGCCCTGAGCCCCCTCCTGCACCCTGAATCCCTCATCCAGATCCTGCCCCCACAGCTAGAAGCCGCACACCCCAACCCTCTGCCCCAGTCCTGACCCCCCTCCTGAACCCCTCATCCCCAGCCTCACTCCAGAGCCTGCACCCCCAGTCAGAACCCTCATCCCCCCCCCACACCCCAACCCTCTGCCACAGCCCTCTCCCATGCTCCAAACTCCTCAGCCCCACCCCCACCACACAAATTTTGTTACATGCACCAATATGAAGATATGTCACACCTCCATACTGGTGCACATAACAAAATTCATTCCACACATGGACATAAAAAATTAGAGGGAACATGGGTAGAGAGTTGGGTTTTTTCTTTTTAAAGATTAAAAAGCCCTTTATTTGACCATCTCTTATGGAAATAACTGTCCTTTTGGGGTTAAAATGTATGAATCTATGAAAGAGAAAAAGTTAGTTGAGATGGGCTGGAGTTGTTGTTGAAGTCTGATCCCATTTTTCTAAAAGACAAACCAGACAGAGGGGAGAGAAGAAAAGTGAAGATAGAAAATGCAGCTTCTATTTCTGGTATTGACTTTCACTAGATATCTCACTGCTGAAAAAACACATGCATAGTACACTGTCATATCAGCCACTACGAGATCTGGAAAACTTTTCACCAGTGTTGGGTGGTTTAGGGCATTGCTTTTAGTTGCTTCTTTGGTCACAGGCTTAGAGCAGTGCTGCAAAATACATAGCCTTGGCTGGCTAAGCCAGACTCTTATTAGATAGAAGGCAAAAGGAAAGGCATAGGAAATGGACACATGGGGTGAGTGTTAGACAGTTTCACATACCTGGTGGTGTTGGGGATTCAGCCAGAGCTGATGGAGGTGGAGACATCATCTGGATCGTTCTCTTGGCCTGGTCTGGTCAGAACATCTCCCAGGACCAGGACACTGAAGGCCCAATACTGTTAGGGTAGATCCCGCAGTCCCAGGAGATGGTGAGGGTGGCAGCCATGATACAGACAGACATCATCTTCCTTTCCAAATGCAAACAGATGGACATCGTACCAAAAGGACTGAAGGTCAAAAATCCATTACAATCTACATACCACACAGACTATGCTGACAGCTTGTGCCTCACGCTCTCAAAGAAACTGCGGAATCACCTGATCAAGATCCTCTACAGCAAACAGGGAAAGATTAAGAATGAGCTCTCAAAAATGGATACTCTCATAAAGAACCAACCTTCCACACAAACTTCCTCGTGGCTGGATTTTACTAAAACTAGACAAGCCATTTACAACGCACACTTTGCTTCTCTACAAAAGAAAAAAGACACTAAACTTTCTAAACTACTACATGCTACAAGGGGCCACAGCAATGGTTCCCTCACCCCACCTAGCAATATTGTTAACCTATCCAACTATACTCTCAGCCCAGCAGAAGCAGCTGTTCTATCTCGGGGCCTCTCCTTCTGCCCCTCCACCCCCACGAACATGATACAGTTCTGTGGTGACCTAGAATCCTATTTTCGACGTCTCCGTCTCAAGGAATATTTCCAAAATACCTCTGAACAACATACTAATCCACAGAGGTCTCCCTGCCAACACTACAGAAAGAGGGATTCTAGATGGACTCCTCCTGAAGGTCGAAACAGCAGACTGGACTTCTACATAGAGTGCTTCCGCCGTCGTGCACGGGCTGAAATTGTGGAAAAGCAGCATCACTTGCCCCATAACCTCAGCCATGCGGAACGCAATGCCATCCACAGCCTCAGAAACAACTCTGACATCATAATCAAAAAGGCTGACAAAGGAGGTGCTGTTGTCATCATGAATAGGTCGGAATATGAACAAGAGGCTGCTCGGCAGCTCTCCAACACGAGTTTCTACAAGCCATTACCCTATGATCCCACTGAGAGTTACCAAAAGCAACTACAGCATTTGCTCAAGAAACTTCCTGAAAAAGCACAAGATCAAATCCGCACAGACACACCCCTGGAACCCCGACCTGGGATATTCTATCTACTACCCAAGATCCATAAACCTGGAAATCCTGGGCGCCCCATCATCTCAGGCATTGGCACCCTGACAGCAGGATTGTCTGGCTATGTAGACTCCCTCCTCAGGCCCTACGCTACCAGCACTCCCAGCTACCTTCGAGACACCACTGACTTCCTGAGGAAACTTCAATCCATCGGTGATCTTCCTGATAACACCATCCTGGCTACTATGGATGTAGAAGCCCTCTACACCAACATTCCACACAAAGATGGACTACAGGCCGTCAAGAACACTATCCCCGATAATGTCACGGCTAACCTGGTGGCTGAACTTTGTGACTTTGTCCTTACCCATAACTATTTCACATTTGGGGACAATGTATACCTTCAGATCAGCGGCACTGCTATGGGTACCCGCATGGCCCCACAGTATGCCAACATTTTTATGGCTGATTTAGAACAACGCTTCCTCAGCTCTCATCCCCTAAAGCCCCTACTCTACTTGCGCTATATTGATGACATCTTCATCATCTGGACCCATGGAAAAGAAGCCCTTGAGGAATTCCACCATGATTTCAACAATTTCCATCCCACCACCAACCTCAGCCTGGTCCAGTCCACACAAGAGATCCACTTCCTGGACACTACAGTGCTAATAAACAATGGCCACATAAACACCACCCTATACCGGAAACCTACTGACCGCTATTCCTACCTGCATGCCTCCAGCTTTCACCCTGACCACACCACACGATCCATCGTCTACAGCCAAGCTCTGCGATACAACCGCATTTGCTCCAACCCCTCAGACAGAGACAAACACCTACAAGATCTCTGTCAAGCTTTCTTACAACTACAATACCCACCTGCAGAAGTAAAGAAACAGATTGATAGAGCCAGAAGAGTTCCCAGAAGTTACCTACTACAGGACAGGCCTAACAAAGAAAATAACAGAACGCCACTAGCGGTCACCTTCAGCCCCCAACTAAAACCCCTCCAACGCATTATTAAGGATCTACAACCTATCCTAAAGGATGACCCAACACTCTCACAAGTCTTGGGAGACAGGCCAGTCCTTGCCTACAGACAGCCCCGCAACCTGAAGCAAATACTCACCAACAACCACATACCACACAACAGAACCACTAACCCAGGAACTTATCCTTGCAACAAAGCCCGTTGCCAATTGTGCCCACATATCTATTCAGGGGACACCATCACAGGGCCTAATAACATCAGCCACACTATCAGAGGCTCGTTCACCTGCACATCCACCAATGTGATATATGCCATCATGTGCCAGCAATGCCCCTCTGCCATGTACATTGGTCAAACTGGACAGTCTCTACGTAAAAGAATAAATGGACACAAATCAGATGTCAAGAATTATAACATTCATAAACCAGTCGGAGAACACTTCAATCTCTCTGGTCACGCAATCACAGACATGAAAGTCGCTATCTTAAAACAAAAAAACTTCAAATCCAGACTCCAGCGAGAAACTGCTGAATTGGAATTCATTTGCAAATTGGATACTATTAATTTAGGCTTAAATAGAGACTGGGAGTGGCTAAGTCATTATGCAAGGTAGCCTGTTTCCTCTTGTTTTTTCCTACCCCCCCCCCCCCCCAGATGTTCTGGTTTAACTTGGATTTAAACCTGGAGAGTGGTCAGTTTAGATGAGCTATTACCAGCAGGAGAGTGAGTTTGTGTGTGTATGGGGGTGGGGGGGATGTGAGAAAACCTTGATCTATGCAGGAAATAGCCCGACTTGATTATGTAAAGAGTTGTCACTTTGGATGGGCTAGCACCAGCAGGAGAGTGAATTTGTGTGGGGGGGTGGAGGGTGAGAAAACCTGGATTTGTGCTGGAAATGGCCCACCTGTTGATCACTTTAGATAAGCTATTACCAGCAGGACAGTGGGGTGGGAGGAGGTATTGTTTCATGATTTCTGTGTGTATATAAAGTCTGCTGCAGTTTCCACGGTAAACATCTGATGAAGTGAGCTGTGGCTCACGAAAGCTCATGCTCAAATAAATTGGTTAGTCTCTAAGGTGCCACAAGTACTCCTTTTCTTTTTGCGAATACAGACTAACACGGCTGTTCCTCTGAAACCAGCCATGATGGTAAAGCTCAATGCAGCGGTGGTTGGAAGATAGCTGCTTCTTCTGCTAATTTGCCTCTAAATGTATTTTACCTTGAACCTCAAATGGGAGTGAAAGGTGAAATAGCTGATCCCCTCATTATTTTGTTCACCAATTAAGTCTAACTTCCAACACACTAACTTTGGTTAATTGATTTCCAGTCCTACACTTTTCTTGTTCACCAGGCATGATGGTAACACAGTCCTTGAGTTATAGCCTTTTTGTTTTGTTTGGACAAATTCCATCTGTCTTCCTTCTGCACCTTTTCCCATCAACATTGATTGTTATAGGTTATTGTGGCACTTTATGAACTTTCACTCACTCCTGACAGTTGAGGTCACAATGAGGATAGTCACAACAGTTCCTAGCATTGGGATGGTGTGTGGCAATTGAGTGAGAGTTTATAGCAATGGTACACAGTAGCCCACAATGGAAAGGGGAGAAGAACATTGTATCCAATGGAAAACTACAGGGGGAGAGAGAGGATGACTAAGCACTTTTGCAAATCTTCCCCTAAAACATCAGCCAACCATCAGCTATGGGATTTTAGAGCACAAGTCCTACTGAAAGGCAGTGGGCTCTTAAATTCATTAGGTACTCTTGCAGATCTGCCCCTTAACATATTATGGGATTCTAACCACCGCCTATGAGTATATTGCGTATTCAACATAACACTCAACAGTAATAATAGTTCTTCCCTTGTCAACTACCCAGTTGTCTGGGTCAGTGGGAGACCCACATGCTTAACAAGCACTGTCAAAAGTACTTTAAATTCTAATTCAGACAAAACCTTACAGTGGTAAAGTATCACAGAATCACTATTGACCAGAAGTAGGCAGGATCGTATGTGTATTTTTGTTTTGTTGCTGGGGGTGCCACCAAAATGCCCCAATATCATGCTGGGGAAATGGTTTATTACAGTACCCACTTTTTCACGGATGCCTCTAAACCAGTGGTTCTCAACCAGGGGTCTGTGTACTCCTGGGGGTACACAGAGAGGTCTTCCCGGGGGCGGGGGGGGGGATGTCAACTCATCTAGATGAGTGTTTCTCAAACTGGGGGTTGCAACCCCTCAGGGGGTCATGGTGTGGATTTAGGGGGGTTGTAAGTGCAGGGCTGATATTAGAGGATGGCAAGCAGAGCAACTGACTGGAGCCCCCTGCAACAGGGGCCCTGTGAAGCTAAGTTACATGCTTCAGCCCTGGGAGGTGGGGCTTGGGCTTCAGGGGTGCAGTAGTCTGGAAAGGTTGAGAACCACTGCTCTAAACCATTTGTAAGAACGTGTGCATGCCTTGCATGGTGTATTGATCCTGGGCTACTCCTAGATGCCTGTCAATGGCTGTGGCAAAGCCCTTTTTCTTTCTTTTTTGTTTTTGTTTCTTCTATCTGCACCTGGAGAAAAGAGTGACTTATCTTCAATGAGGACCTTGCCAAAATTATCCATTAAGATGTATATTTTTTGTGTAATGTGCTATGTGTGGGGTTACACTTCAGGACCATACAGAAATTGAAATTAATAAGCGGATTGCATGTTTGGATCACATTATGCCAATGTCCTGGGGTTTCATAGAATATCAGGGTTGGAAGGGTCCTCAGGAGGTCATCTAGTTCAACCCCCTGCTCAAAGCAGGACCAATCCCCAATTTTTGCCCCAGATCCCTAAATGGCTCCCTCAAGCATTGAACTCACAACCCTGAGTTTAGCAGGCCAATGCTCAAACCACTGAGTTGAACTGGCTCCAGTAAGTTTCTGGGTCGCATTCAAGAAGTTGGGGTTTTAACCTGTAAAACCCTAATACATCTCTACTAACTGGACAAAGGCTAAAGATCTAATTATAGATTGGGGTTTTTTTTTGCAGAGAGGCGGAGGGCTGTGTCACAGACTGGTTGTGTGGCCAAGTCACTTAATCTCTGGTTCACATTTCAATAATTATAATCAGTGTTGCCAACCACCAGCATTCAAAAATTACAAGTCTGGATTAAAAAATCACAATTTTTATTTGGGGTTATTTTTATTTGCCTTTTGGTTTCTGAACCTTTAGGTTGTGAGTTAAAACTTTTTTCCATAGCCATGAGGGCTAGAAATTTAAACACAAACAACTGCAGTTCTCCTGCCATTTCTTGATTCCACCAACTGGGGCTTAAAAACATGCACAGCTTGTTATGAGACTCATGATGAAATTTTCTGTTTAAGGCTAACAGCTGATGGTCTGACACACAGTCTGCACTCAGTCTTTGTCCATTAGCCATAAAATTAAAACTGAAAAAGATGTTTGACAGATCCACTGCATTTGGACTTGTCCAGAATCAACAAAAAATTAAATACTTTTTGTCCAGAATGGGTTTGAGGCATTGGCACAGGTGAAAGAGAATAACCCCAATGAACTTTGGAATAACAGAAAAACTATTATGCTTAGAACTGCCAAAGTGTATATTCCAAAAAGTCAGTGTCGGACCACACCATGGTTAACTGAGAAAGTGTTTGAGCTGGCACAAAAATGACACTGAGTGAAAGAGATTAGCTTGGAGATGGAGAATATAAGGAACTGAACAGACTGATTCAAAAGCAGACTAGACCAGATGAGTGACTATATAAGGGCAAAATGTATGGAACTCCAGCATTGTGAAGACAATAATACAAAAGGTATGTTCACAGTGGTCAGACTTACCAAAAGGTTTTCCCTGTGATCAAACATAATAGAAGATCATGATGGTGGACCCCTCACTGAGGGTGATTAATATTAAACATGGGTGGAGAGATTACTATGCTAATCTGTATGCCTCATCAAAGCCACTTGTAATACATGATCACAGGAAAGAAAGTACAGAGCTGGAGCCATCAATTCTGTGAGAGGAAGTGGTGCATACTATTGTGAAAATGAAGCCTGGAAAAGCACAGGGATAGATAACTTGCCTGTAAATGTTAATAGCAAATGGCAAATATGGTACTGATCTTGTGTCAAAAATTTGTAATGATGTATTGATGACTAGAAATTAGCCAGAAGACTGGATGAAGGGAATTTTTCTTTCCTTACCGAAGAAGGGAGACCTAACGCAGTGTAGTTACTATTGTACCATCTCCCTTATACCTCATGTGAGCAAAGTTCTGCTCTACGGAACCTAGGATAGCATGAAACATGGGATAGAAGCAATCACTACCACAGCAAGCTGGTTTCAGAGAAGTCCAAGGCATGTGTGACCAAATTGCGAACATCTGTCACATCACTGAAAATCCCAGAGAGTACAGTTAACCATTGATCATTGTGATGCTATCAGACCAGATGCCAGCTCATACCAATGCCCGTAGGCCTCACTGAACACTGTCAAATGCATAGCTGGAAACCAATTTGGTTCCCCTGTGTATTAACATTGTTAATAGATGTTAAGTTGATAAATATATGTTTAGCATTTAGACTTGATGAAATGCTTGTAGGCTGCTGCATATATTGATCTCACTTATAACATTTGTAGCCCATGGTATAAAGTTTATATTGAGTCTTTGCATTGCAAATCTCTGTAAATGTGTAACGCACAAACAGGAAAGAAGCACTAATTACTATAAAGTGCTGGTCCTGCCCACAAGAAGACCTTTAGAAATCAAATGAGCCATTGTGAAACATCAAGGACAAAGACTTTGATTGCCTTCCCCATACCCATGAACAGGAGACCAGCACCAATACTTGTTCCATCACTTTGAAAGCCGGGGGAAGGGAATAAAAATCTTTGACCAGAAGGAACTGCATCACTGTGCTGTTTGGAATTTGGAGAGGGCAATATTCTAAGCATAGACAAGAGATCCCTAAACTCCTGAGCTTGGGTTAGCTCTAAAGGACATAGAAGGCTTGCACATCACAGCAATTTCTATTATTTTTTTAAACCTAAGACTGTAACTCATTTGTGTGCATATGTTTACCTGCTTTAACCTTATAAAGAACCCTCTCATTTCCTTTAATTAATAAATCTTTAGTTTATTATAATATTGCCTACAAGTGTTGTCTGGTGAGAGATCTAAGGTACAATTGACCTGGGGTAAGAGACTGACTGGTACTTTGGGATTGGGAGTAACCTGAGTAATGATGATTAATTTGGTGTAGGGAAACATCTATTGCAAAGGCAAGTTTGCCTAGGTGGCAAGATTGACCAACTACCTCAGGGGACTGTCTGTAACTCCATATTAAACCTGTCATAGTGCTTGAGGAGTTACATTTCACCAACAAAGTATAGAACACACAACCAGTCTGGGGTTTGTGCCCTGTTTAAGCCTGCCCTGAGGTTGGCATTCTCTATCATGAACCACTCTAGGTAGCTTGACAATTATAAGCTTCATTGACTACTCAAAAGTGTTTGATACTATCTGACATGACTGTCTTTGGAGGATACTGGTAGACATGGGAATTCCAAAGCATCTCATTGAACTCACAAATCTCTATGATCAACAAGAGATCATGGTGCAAACAACAGATGTCAGTGAATGGATTTCCACTGGGCAGGGTGTGAGACAAGGGTACATTTTGTTCCCAAGCCTCTTTAACATACACAGAATTTATTATGAGACAAGCCTTGGAAGGCTTTGATGAAGTGGAAGGAGATGGGATTTCCATTGGTGGACTTTTAACTGACCTCAGATATGCTGATGACATGAAGCTCTTTCCTGAAAACACCAATGCAATGCAACAAATGTAAACAAACAAAGAGTTGTTGAGGATTGTGGACTATTCCTGCATGTGACAAAAACAAAATGCATGTATATTGACACACAAACCAGATGCAATCTGGAAAGGCAGTAGATGAAGTTAATTACGTGGGATCATATATAGTCAACTCAAGGAGGCTGTTCCCAAGAAATTAGAAGACTAGGGATGACTTGCACAGTTGTGGCCTCCCTTAAAGTGTGAAAAAACCCATGGTATCTCAGTGTATGAAGGTGTGACTGGTGAAAAGCCTATTTTTCCATAACAATTTATGGATGTGAATCCTATAAAACTAATGCTGCTGACATGAGGAAAATTGAAGCTTTTTCAAATGTGGGACTGGCAGAGACTCATGCATATCTCTTGGACATAAAAAAAAGATGAATGCTTATGTTGGAAATACTGTTGGAGAGAACCAGATCCTGATGTTGGAAGTCAATGGATGCAAACTTAGGTACTTCTGCTCTCATTAATTGTGGACATAGAAATAACCTTGAGACAGTTTACTTAGTATGGAGGGAATGGGGGAGGATCATCGCAGAGAGGATGACTGGGGAGAAGATCACTGGAAGGTCAGTTACTGAGTCCTCAAAGTTAGTGGTAGATTGTGAATGTTAGGATATAGATATTCAGGCCTCTCTGTAAAGGCCTATACTCTAAGAATTTAGGTGTATTCTTATCATTTGGTTAGTTAGAGGTATAAAAGAAAGAATGAAAATCACTGTTTGCCAATGTAAGGTCCTTCTCTTACTGTGACAGTCTGAGGCCCTGATCTTAGGCTAAGGCCTTTGGCTAAGCAACAGAGGCAGCCATAAACTGGGAAGTTACCGGTCACCTCCTCACATTCCAAACTAGTCACATTGAAATAAGGTGCTATTGGGCTGTTAGGAATACAATCCTGTCCTGATAATGCCTATCACCTCCAGAGAAAGGGAAGTGCCTAGAAGATGTAAAAGGAAACTTAGTTTGATAGCATGCTGTCTGGCAAGAACTCACTTATCAATAGCTGGGATGTGAAATCCTCACTTCTGTATTGTTTTGTCATTATAGTTCCCACTTTGCTATTGTTTTTGTCTGTATAATCTCTGTCTGGTTCTGTGATTGTTCCTGTCTGCTGCATAATTAATTTTGCTGGGTGTAAACTAATTAAGGTGGTGGGATATAATTGGTTACATAATCATGTTACAATATGTTAGGATTGGTTAGTTAAATTTCAGGAAAATGATTGGTTAAGGTATAGCTAAGCAGAACTCAAGTTTTACTATATAGTCTGCAGTCAATCAGGGAGTGGGTGGGTAGGTGGAGGGGGGATGGAAACAGGGAATGGGGGTGGGGAAATTGGAATCATGTTTGGCTAAGGGCAGGAATGGGAACAGTGACACAGGTATAAGGCTCTGTGGTGTCAGAGCTGGGAAGGGGGATACTAAGGAAGGAAACTGGAATCACGCTTGCTGGAAGTTCACCCCAATAAACATCGAATTGTTTGCACCTTTGGACTTCAGGTATTGTTGCTCTCTGTTCATGAGAGAAGGACCAGGGAAGTAAGTGGGTGAAGGAATAAGCCCCCTAACAGTGAAGGCTGCCAAAAATTCTGTAATAATGTCACCAATATTCAGATGTAAATAAATGGATTTATTTGATTGAAATAGAGCTATTTCCCTACTTGACAAGACCTCATGAGAGAATTTATTAATATTTGAGATCCTTGGGTGACAAGTATTATAAATACTATTAATTGATTTAAGCTGAAATTCCAAAATAGAATGGGATGGGAATGAGAGAGAAATTATAGTTACATTGTGGTGAAGTAAATGAGGAACAGAACAGTAGAATCATAGAACTTAAATGGAAAATGCCAATTATTATTACAACATACATTCAGTCCCTTACCACTGCCCAAATGTTTTGGTACATAAGAGTGGCAGATGTGGAGTGGGAGAGGAGAATAAAATTGTTGCAGTTTTGATTTCTTGCCCCCTCTCAGTTCCAGAACTTTCTTCTGTGTCCTTAGATTCCAAACAAACATAATAGCCCTTTCATACCTTTACAATCCAGTGTGGCTAACTCATGCTGTTTTATTGGAAGTTGTGAGTATCTGGTGTCTTTTAAAGCCTCTGCTCCTGGACTTGGCGAAGATTGTGACCAAGGGCCTGGGATGGGCCACACTGAGAATGCCACAGTCAGGGCAGACAATTCTCCTCTTCTCTTCTGCCCCCCTTCCCCCCCCCTCCCATGGTGGTTTATTCTATAATTTAGATTCACCAAAGCCAGACATGTCCCTTTTAGGCATTCCAGCCTTTGCCTCTCATCTAGGCACCCCAATCTAATATAGTGAGAGATTATTGAAAACCCATTTCATCATACGTGAGGATCTTTCTAATCCCAAAGGATCAGACACATACCTCCAGGTCAATCTGAATATCACACAGTCAGCCAATCCTTAGTAAACTTAGTTTAGCCATTTATAGCTCTTTTATCAATAAAACTAATAGATCATATACAGACAAATGATTACAAAGTCCTTTATATCAGGTTTGAAGCAGTGTTGAACTAGACTGCTAGCTTGTAAAGTCTCTCTGATGAATGAATGATGAAGTCTGGATGAATGCACTACAAGGTGGGTAGAAAGCTGGCTAGATTGTCGGGCTCAACGGGTAGTGATCAATGGCTCCATGTCTAGTTGGCAGCCGGTATCAAGTGGAGTGCCCCAAGGGTCGGTCCTGGGGCCGGTTTTGTTCAATATCTTCATAAATGATCTGGAGGATGGTGTGGATTGCACTCTCAGCAAATTTGCGGATGATACTAAACTGGGAGGAGTGGTAGATACGCTGGAGGGGAGGGATAGGATACAGAAGGACCTAGACAAATTGGAGGATTGGGCCAAAAGAAATCTGATGAGGTTCAATAAGGATAAGTGCAGGGTCCTGCACTTAGGACGGAAGAACCCAATGCACAGCTACAGACTAGGGACCGAATGGCTAGGCAGCAGTTCTGCGGAAAAGGACCTAGGGGTGACAGTGGACGAGAAGCTGGATATGAGTCAGCAGTGTGCCCTTGTTGCCAAGAAGGCCAATGGCATTTTGGGATGTATAAGTAGGGGCATAGCGAGCAGATCGAGGGACGTGATCGTTCCCCTCTATTCGACATTGGTGAGGCCTCATCTGGAGTACTGTGTCCAGTTTTGGGCCCCACACTTCAAGAAGGATGTGGATAAATTGGAGAGAGTCCAGCGAAGGGCAACAAAAATGATTAGGGGTCTGGAACACATGAGTTATGAGGAGAGGCTGAGGGAGCTGGGATTGTTTAGCCTGCAGAAGAGAAGAATGAGGGGGGATTTGATAGCTGTTTTCAACTACCTGAAAGGGGGTTCCAAAGAGGATGGCTCTAGACTGTTCTCAATGGTATCAGATGACAGAACGAGGAGTAATGGTCTCAAGCTGCAGTGGGGGAGGTTTAGATTGGATATTAGGAAAAACTTTTTCACTATGAGGGTGGTGAAACACTGGAATGCGTTACCTAGGGAGGTGGTAGAATCTCCTTCCTTAGAGGTTTTTAAGGTCAGGCTTGACAAAGCCCTGGCTGGGATGATTTAACTGGGAATTGGTCCTGCTTTGAGCAGGGGGTTGGACTAGATGACCTTCTGGGGTCCCTTCCAACCCTTATATTCTATGATTCTATGATTCTCTGGTAGCTTTCAAAAGATTGGACGGTCCTCAGTCCATAGTTAAAGATGCTCCTTATTATTGTAAATCCACAGTCCAGGGAATTAGAGCAGGCAAGAGGCAAAATGGGGGTATCTCAGAGGTCATTTATACCCTCTGCTGTGTGCATAGAAATGTACTGTACCAAACACAGACCCCATATGTATAAAGTTACTGGCCCAAGATGGAGTCCAGGGTCACATGAGCATATTACATGCCCTTAAATGTTTTGCTGAATCACAGGGGTTGGCCATTAGTTCTTCCTGAGGATGCCTCAGATAGCAAGGAACCATCTGGAGGGGATGAATTTCTTCAATGGCGCATTGTTAGAATGGAGTGTCCTCAATGGGCCATCATCACGTAGCTGTTTAGCCCTGATGCAAATCTATCTGAGGGGGTATTACTGAGGAATATGACCCATGTTTTAGATACAAGTATATAAACAATATTCATACCTTTAGATACAAAGATGATACACAGATTTAATCAGGTTAATCATACTTAGCAAATCATAACTTTTCCATTGATACCTTACATGACATATTCTGTACAAGACTTATGGAAACTGTGTAACAGTGATATAAAAGGCCTTAAAACCCTTATGATACTGTATGATTGATCTTTTTCAATAATAACACAAAAGGAAATTTCTAACTCCTGTGGTTGTAGTGAAAAGCTTGAAAATGTGAACCAAGTGTACCTTAAAGGCAAATAAAAAAACAGCAACCTTGAATGTGACTCTCTCCTCAGGGCCTTCCACACCTCTAAGCCCCTGTGTTACCCCTCAGCCTTAGCAAGAGTGAGCTTTGCAGGAGATTAGGCTGTGCGTCTGCTTTCCTGCCACACCAATCTGTCAATTTCACCTGCAAACTCCTCAAACCTCTGCCAGTCTTAATCTTGATTTGCAGGTAACCATCAGTGTAGTGTCCAGTCCCTCTCACTGTATGCTCATAGAAATTAAGTTTGCTGTCTCCAAAGAGATGGACAACGCATCAGCCTATTAGTTTAGCTGAAGACTCACACTTTACGTCAGTGTAACAGCACTGAGGTAGTTTACCATAAAAATAACTTTATTATTAATAAAGAGTGGCTATTTAAGTGATATTAATCAAGAGACAAGTATGGTTACAAACTAAACAAAACATACTTTCTAGTGCCAAAAATTTAAGTTTAGCAAGGTACAATCATTGCCTAAGCAGTTTTCTCACTTACATCCAGTTACTAGCAACTCTAGTCCTCCTTGCCCTAGGATCCAACTTTCACAGGAATCAGAGAACCCTGTCTCCTTTTGTTTCTTAAGTGACAGACAACTAGAATGACTTTTTTGCTTCCCCTTATATTTTTCAAAGGCTATTGTCTTTATCTTAGGAGCCAGGAAGACATAGACTTTAAGACGAGAAAGGAGCATCGTGATCATCTAGTCTGACTTACTGCACATTGCAGGCCACAGATTCTTGCCTACCCCCTTCTGGCATAGACCCAGGACCCCTGGCTGACTTACTGAAGTCCTCAAATCATGATTTAAAGACTTCAAGGGAATCCACCATTTATTTTTCTTTAAACCAGTAAGTGCCCCGTGCTGCAGAAGAAGGCGAAATACCCCCAGGCTTTCTGCCAATCTGACCTGAAGGAAATTTCCTTCCTGACTCCAAATAGGGCCATCACCCTGAGCATGTGGGCAAGACTTACCAGCCAGACACTTGTGGAAGAGTTTGCTGTAGTAACTCAGAATCCTTCCCAGCTAGTGCCCCATCTCCAACCATGCAGGATATATGCTGCTAGCAGTTGCACATGGGCCACATGTCATTGTAGGCAGTCTCATCAGAGCATCCCCTCCATAAACTTATCAAGCTCAGTCTTGAAGCCAGTTAGGTCTTTTTGCTCTTATTGCTCCCCTTGGAAGGCTGTTCCAGAACTTCACTTCTCTGATGGTCAAAAATCTTTGCCTAATTTCAAGCCTAAACTTGTTGATGTCAGTTTATATCCATTTATTGTTATGTTCACATTGGTGCTTAACTTAAATACCAGGAAGGGAAGGGAGTTATTTATCTCTGATGTATTTATAGACAGCAATCATATCTCCCCTGAGTCTTTGTTTGGTTAGGCTAAACAGGCAAAGCTGCTTGAGTTTCTTCTCATAACATAGGTTTTTGATTCCTCTGCTCATCTTAGTAGCCCTTCTCTGCACCTGTTCCAGTTTGAATTTATCTTTTGCTCCCACTTCCTGGGGGGTGCAGACTGTCCTCTGGTGTGCTCGCTAAGCCGTTTCCTCCTGTTTCCTCTGCTACTACTTAGCTTCAATGCTTTGTTTATCTTGTATGTAAAATGTACTTTCATTGTCCTCTGCCTGTAAATCAAGCCAGGCAGACAGGCAAATTACCATTCATACGTCTAGGACAGACTTGATTTATGTGTTGCTTCCGCAATACATTTTAAGAACATAGTTCTAGCACACATACACAATTCTTTATACATAATGTGTACATGCATAACACAATGCTATTGCTGCCCTATGTGTCATTAGTTTACATTTGATACCTTTTACAAAATACCTTCTGGAAACATATTATGACTAAGGTTAAGATTTTGTTATGGTTATTTTTAGTAAAAGTCACAGACAGGTCATGGGCAATAAACAAAAAATCATTTAGGCTGGCCCGTCCATGACTTACCTAGCCCTGCTTCCTGCTTATTTTTAGTAAAGGGGGAGGGACTGAAAGACCAAGTCCCCCTTTATGGCAGGGGTGTACAGCCCTGCCTCCAGCAGCAGCAGCCCCCGCCCTTTACACCCTTGGGTGCACAGCCCCTCTCCAGATCTGGTGGCAGCTGCAAGATGGGTGCGTAGCCCCTGCCAGGCCCTGGACGAGAAGCGAACGGCCCTGGGAACGAGGAGGGTGCACAGCCCCTGCCAAGCCCAGGACTGGGGTGCATGGGCACTGGTACAGCGCTACACCCGCAAGCCTGGGATGCTGCGGGGCTGGGTTGCACAGCCCAGCTGTAGCCCCTGGTGGAAGGCAGCCCTGCTGGCAGACCCTGACAAGCCCTGGAAACTGTGGGGCTAAGGCACACAGCCCCGCCTGCAGCCCCCAAGCCTGCGGGCCTGGGTTGCACTGCCCCGGCTGCAGCCCCTGACGGAAGGCGGCCCCAGCTGCAGCCCCCACCAAGCCCAGGTCCCCAAGACTGGGGCACACAGCTCCTGCTTCAGCCCTGCACCCCACCAAGCTTGGGACGCGACGTGACTGGGGCGCATGGCCCTGGCTGCAGCCCCTGGCAGAAGCTGCCAGGCAGGGGCTGCAGCGTCCTCCTGGTTCCAGCCCCAATTGCAGTGCAGGGGTGCACAGTCCCCCCTCCGCCTCCTGAAGCCTTAGAAGTCAGGGAATCCATTACCCCTGTGACTAAATCGTAGCCAGGCTGCCACAGGGTGTTTGGGATAGTAATGAGTGTGGCATTGTGTGCTATGAGTTAGCTGAGAGTGGGCCCTGTGTCAGTGAGCAGGGAGGGGCTCTTAGGGTCACACGTCTTGTGGTTGTAGCAAAAAGCTTGAAAATGCGAACCCAGTGCATTTTAAAGGTAAATAAAAAAAGAGTTTGAGCATCTTTCTTGTAAAACGACCAGTCTTGATGGATGGACTCATGAGTTTTGAACATGTAGCAAGAGGGCTGAGCTCTGCCTTTCTCCAGCCGCCTCCCTGAGGGGATCCCAGAGCACCAGAAGCATAAGTGGCTTTGCCCTTGTCCAGGGTCCCCAAATCCCTCTCCCGGGCAGTGGCGCTGTCCGCTCAGAGCTGACTGCAACGGGACGCTCAGCAATATTCCCGCCTTCTCCTGCCCTTGTTCCTCTCTTTGCCTCTGCTGGTTCCCGCCGGTGGCACGGGCCCGCACCGGCGCCTGCTCGGGGAACACCCTGCGCACGCTAATCAGAGGGGTGAGTGGCGCCTCCCCTGAGCGGCGACGGCTGCTGCTCCCAGCAGGGGCTTGCGGCAGCAGTTCGCACCTCCACGCTGCAGGGGGCGCTGCGGGCTTCAGGCGCAGCCGTTCGGCTGAGCTGATGTCGCTCCTTGCACTCGCCGCCTGCTCGATGCTGCATCAGGAAGTTGGGGTCTCGCTTTTGGCGGCAGCTGCCGCCGCCGCGGCCGGAGCCGGCCTGAGACTTGACGCAGTCCCCGCCCCCACCTTACCCCATTATCCAATCAGCGGCCCCACCACCCTCCTCCTAACCCGACGCTGCCGGCTTCCGTGCCGGGGCTACTGTCTCTTTAAGGAAACGACGCCGTTCCTCATTGGTTGGCTAAGGCCGCCGTGGCTGCTTTTCAAGCAGGGGAGCGAGGGAGCGCGCGCGTGCTTGGGAGCGAGCGCGAGCCGGGGGCTGTTGCCGGGAGCGGAGCGCGGCGCTTTACCTGGGCGGCTGCACCTTAAGGGAGGAGCCGCTCAGGGGACGCGGAAATGCACCAGCGCCCGGCAGCAGCCTGGGCAGACCCCGCTCCCTTGCAGTAGCCCTGTTTCCAACTCTTCATCCTTGGTCTAGGCAGCACCTTGCAGCCGCAGCCCCTGCCAGCCCCGCTCCCCGTTTAGCACCAGCAGCCCACTGCCCTGCTCCTCCCACGAGCGGCAGCCTCGCAGGTCCTTCCCTTATCCTCTTTACTCCCTGCTCCACCTCTTGCACCTTGGTCACGGTCTCCTCCCCACTCCTCCTAAACCGCAGTACCGGCAACCGGGTCCCTCCCCTCCAGGTTTATGGCACAGGACGCCTGCCCCAGCTCTGCACTCGCTGTAGAGGACTGTGCAGACATGAATCCCAGGAAGGTGGCTCTCATCACGGGCATCACTGGCCAAGTAAGTTTGGGGGCGGGGGGCGAAGAGTACAAATGTAATTGCTTCTTTCTTATACCCCAGTCGTTAGGTAAGGCCAGGGGTTAGTGACCCATGTGGGTTGCCTCTCTCTACACGTATCTCCTTGATTGTTAGCTAACTTCAGTAAACTGTGTAATGCCACACTGATCCGTGTGTATCAGCTCCGTGTTGTGCATCAGTATATATTGCATTGATACCCCACTTGAAATAAGGACTGCTATTGCTTACCAAACCGTATTTGGCCCAACTTCATCCTTAACTGATATTGGCTGAAGAGAGGAAAGAAATATTTGCAACTGGTATGTGTTAGTCTCTAAGGTACCACAAGTACTCTTTTTCTTTTTGCGAATGCAGACTGACACGGCTGCTACTCTGAAACCTATGTAAGAATAGTGTCTCATCTCCCGTTTTCTAAAGTTTTACAAATTTAAGTACAGCACATCCTGTGCTATTTACATGCAAAAGTGAGGTCACTTGGCTCTTAATATACAGTTTATCTGACGTTTCAGAGTAGCAGCCGTGTTAGTCTGTATTCACAAAAAGAAAAGGAGGACTTGTGGCACCTTAGAGACTAACCAATTTATTTGAGCATAAGCTTTCGTGAGCTACAGCTCACTTCATTGGATGCATTCAGTGGAAAACACAGTGGGGAGATTTATATACATAGAGAACATGAAACAATGGGTGTAACAATACACACTGTAACAAGAGTGATCACTTAAGGTGACCTATTACAAGCAGGAGAGCGGGGGGAGGGCGGAAGGAACCTTTTTGTAGTGATAATCAAGGTGGGCCATTTCCAGCAGTTGTCAAGAACTTCTGAGGAACAGTGGGGGGTGGGGAATAAACATGGGGAAATAGTTTTACTTTGTGTAATGACCCATCCACTCCCATACAAGACACCATTCTTAATTGTATGTTTAATTCTCATATTAGTGGTTAAAACTTTAAAATTTTGGATCAAGTTTTTATCATATTTGGGGAAAAAAAGCAAGCTTTTTACAAAAGTCAATACACATGAGCTAATAACGTAACTGAAGCTGGATGTTCCAGTGTTTGCAACCCAGTGCAACAACAGGAACTGAATGGTGAAACTGACATTTATTGTCTAAGCTGTGAGAAATACAAAAGGGAAAAAACACAAATAGTGACAATTGACCAAAGGTGGAATTTACCTGCAGAACACTGTTATTGAGGAAAGATTGGGCTTTAGTGAGAATATACTTGAAGAGTGGCGTTACCTTCTAATGACACACCTTTTATCCAAAATGCATTCCTTTGATGTAGCACAGCTAGATCTTTTATAGGCCTTAGTCAGTGGAACTCATTAGATTCCAGAGGATGGACCATCAGAACCTATTCTTCTGCCTAGCTTAGAGTGAAGGCCTGAGCCTTACTGTCAAAAGGCCCAGCTTTCAATGACTTACCTCCATTCCCAAAAATAAGCTGTAGCAAGTAGAAGGCTCTGTGAGGTGGAGCCAGTAACTACTTGGGAAAGGGTCGCAGTGACCATACAACCCTGAGCGAACCGGCAGGAGGAGTTGATGGTGTGGATATTGAGGCCATCTTTGATACTTAAACCAAATGGTGGAAAGGTCCCTATAGAGAGGAATTATCTGAGCTCAAGTAGGGTGTTATACAGCCAGATATGTGCCTTGTTCTTAGTCAAATCACAGTACTGACTTGTACCTGCTAACTTTGCATTTAATAACACAAAGTGAAGAGTAGGATCACTGTTAGCCTACACCACGCACCCCTGAAAAGAGAACCTCTGAAACAGCTAGTGGCACTGCAGAGTGCTGTAGTCTGTCTGATTCCAAGGTCTCGATATTCCTTATTTCCACTCTTGCACCACTACAGCAAAAGAGAGGCTCAAATCTTTACAACCATTGTATATGCCAAATGCTATACACCCAGCTCATTTCAGTGCTGCTCACCCTTTTTGGTCACCATGAAGTGAACATCAAAAGGAGGCAATTGCTGCAGTTGGATTGCTAATTTTTTTCTTTTAACCACATGAGCACTGGTTTGTGTCAGGATTGCTTGTGAGTGATGAGCATGGTGCTTTGTTTCATTTAGGAAAAAACATTATGAACTTGATTTATGCCCACTTCAGATCCCCTTTACTTTGCCGTAGCAGATGTTTGCAAAAATGAGTGTAAGTTAATAAGAATGAAATATAGTTTTTGATTAGAATGGTTGGAAAGAAACTTTTATAAAGACAAGCAAAGGGGACAACATCAGAAAGTTTAAAAGCCTAACATTTTGCAAGTTTATTGAGAAAAATTTAAGCGGTTAATCAAAAATTGGTGCAAGAAACAACCACTTCTCTTTGGGTGTTCGCTCCTTTTAACGTCACCAGCTTGCTTTTATAAGTCAGGAAGCCTTCAGAGCAGCACTTCTCCTCCTCCCTTTCCCTTATCTCTGAATTCTTGAAGCATTTTCATGGGCTGGTGAGGAGAACTTGTTATACACCTGCAGAGTGTGAGTTGGTGTACGCTTGAGAGATGAATGGAGAGAAATATCAAAGGCTGCTGCAATAGGAATAAAGTTTTTGCCTTGACGGGCAAAGGATTGCTTTTCCATGTAAGAATGAGGGAACATTGTCTTAACTTGGTGGCCAGGTGTAGCTTTGCAGGTAAAATGTTATCACTTTCCCCATTGAAAAAAACTTCCTTACAGTTGAAACTTGATACAGAGCTTCTTTATGGCTGCTAATTATTGGATCTAAATTGAGGTGCCTAGAGCTAGATTTTCCCTGCCAGAGATGTTGAATGCCTGTGACTCCAGTTGAAATATTGGGAGCTGAGAGTTCTCAGCATTTTGGAATGTCCATCTCCAGTTGAACACCAAAACTAGTGGGAGATTTTGCAAAAACTGGCTTAGGTGGCTTATCCAAACCCGTATAACAGGCTAATGATAGAGTTGGCAATAAAACCCTAATACATAGTCCCTTGTTCTGTGCACTAGATATTGCTGCCTTGTAGAAGGAAGTTTGCAGAGTTGCAGCAAAAGCTATAATCCTTAGGAGTCTTTTAATACAAATAGGTGTGTCTGAGTCTTTGGTTATAGCAATCCTTATACCAGAAAGTGTGAGCCCTAGTCCGAGAGTAGAGCTGGACAGAACAAAAATGTTGCAGAATTCCTCTTCACTGTGCCTTGGCCTCCTTTTTGGAATTGTTGCAGAATAGGTAAATTCACCTGGCATCATGATAACTTTCTGGCAGGCTCCTTTGGGAGACATCCTTCCAAACTACCCTTCTGTTCCAGTCTGCTGTGTATGTAGTAGTGTAAGAAACACCCATTGAGAGAGACATGAGGCTTGCAGCTTCTCTAAGAGCTCAAAAAGAAGAACAAATGCTGGTCTTGACAGTCTAAATAGCATGACCTTGCCCATATCATCTCACTTTCATAAGCTTGCATCTGGCAACATTGTCGCCATAAAGGTGGGCTAATAAATATACATGTTAGGTAGCAGTGCTTGGGTAATCCAACCTGGTATTTACAGGAAACTCTTTCCTTTACCCTAAATGCTTTTCCTCAGTTTAAATAATTGCCCCCAAACCCAACAAACTGTTAATTTCCAGTAGGGGACAATCAGTGACACATGATGCAGTTAACATTTCCACTTCTTTGTGAGTACATTCTTGTCATTCTTGTAAACAGGACACAGATGTAGAGGACACAAATTGGAAACAGTGGATTGCCAGAGATTTATAAGGTGGCAGGTAACCTTGTGAAGAACAAAGAGAATAAAGGACTTGCCCAGGACTTGTCATGTTTAACACTATGGGGGGATGATTTGGGAAGGTGAATGCCTGCCAAAGCACACAACCCCAAAATATACCTAGATATTTTTAGTATTTCTGAAACTGCATGGAGGAGCAGCAGCAGCCTCTTCCCTTTCTCCTTGCATCCAACCCCCCAAAGAGGGGAAAATCCTTCTTATTTCCTCTGGCCTGTTGCGCTGTTCCTTGTGTTTGATCTTCTTCCTCTCTGGGTGTCTCTCCCAAGCCTCTCCAGTCCTTCAAGCTTTTTGCTTCTGGGATTTAGAAACTGGGTAGCTTCCCTATCCTTCTGCATAATTAGGTGGCTCAAACCAATTGATGCCAAGCAGATCTTGGCACTAAGTGCTCATCAGTCTGGCTGATTGAGTTTCACAGGGAAACTTCTAACTAGCAACTCCTCAAAAGAGGTGTTTGGAGCAGTCACAGGATTGAAGTTATCCTATGTGCCCCTCCTGTTGCCCAGGCCCTTCTTCCTCCCAGGATCAGTGTTCTATTAGCCTCACCTACCCCATCGTGGGAATTCCATACCTCTGTGTGAGACTCAGTCTCACAAGAATCAAGGTAATGGAGCTAGGAACCCTTTTCCACTCTTTCCCCGTCCCTACGCCCCCCTCCCCCAACCAAACAAAAACCTGTATCATCTTCAGGCACCTTTTGAGCCCAGGATAGATGAGATTTTCTTCCTCTTAGTCAAACTCAGGTTTACTTCAGAAGGTTGCAGTTCCCTGGGCCTAAAGGACAGCGGCAGCATGAAACAGGATCAGCAGTCCAGTGTCCAGATTGTTCCCCTTCCACAAATGCAACTTAGTGGTAAGACCAAAATTCCTTGCACTCTGCAACAGACATGAATGTGTCCCTCTGCAAAACTGTTAGGTAGGCTTCCTTTTGTGCTGTGTATGCTGTGTGCTGCAAGGTAAAATTTGAGTTTTATGTTTCACATCAGCTCTTTTTCTCACTTACTCTCTCTCTCTCTGCAGGACAGAGTGAAGTGGCTGTGGAGAGACTAGTAGGGTGTTGGCAGTGGGGGGGGGGAGAAGAGGATTTTTTTTTAATTTTTAATTTTTTTCAAATAAAATGGGTTAGAGCAGGTAGTATTTAGAGCCCCTCTTTGTAAAAGTACTCAAACATCCCAGCTATTGTAGCTCTAAATTTTCCAGGTAGTATAGGTCTAATCTGAATTGGGAACATAGCATATGTATATTACCCTGTGTATCTGAGTCGGGGTCTCTTTCTCTCGTTACTCCTTAGCCAAATCAAAAATTGAAGATTTGTTTTCATTAATCCAGTTCCCCCACTTCGTCACACAGCTGATTATTTTTCCCGGCAACTTTCTGGCTCCTCCTTATACTGGACTCCTATATACTAGTTGAGATGCTCTTATTTCTGCCTGGTCTAGGCCTTCAAACAATTAGGCAAAGATGTTGGAGGTAAAGGAGAAAGTAGTGGTATCGGAGCCTGCGTCCTTCTTGCCTTATTTCTGAAAAGTCACTGTAGCCTGTGGTTGCATGTGAGGTTGGGGGAGGTGGAACAGGGGACATAAGCATAGTCTTTACAAAAGCTTTGTTTACCATAGGTTAAGATCCTTTGTTAAAATTACTAGGCAGATTGCTGCAACTCTATTAAAATCTGTTTGATTTCTTTTGCCACTCCTGCTTTCTACATGCATTGTTGAGCAGCACATTTCCTCCCACGCAGATTAATTATTGCAGCTATTTATATGTGCATGCTAGAACTTGTATTTGCTGCACCTGCTCTGTAGATGGAGGACTTCCTTTTCTGGGAGTGCCCACCTGGCATCTTTTGCTGGTGCTAAAGTCTTAAATTAAAACAAAGAAAAATGGAAAATATACAGTATGTCATAAACCAAAAAAAACCCCATAAAATCATAAATCAAAAATAAGACAAGTTGGTTGATTTTCTGAGATCAGGGTCTAGTTTAGTTCTAGGTTGCTTTGAGCAGTAGTTAACCTTTTATTCTTAACTGGATTTAAGGTTGTTTTAGAATAATGGTATAACTTGTAGGTCTGGATTAGTTGCATAATTTAATTGGAACATCGATATTAAAGAGACTGACACAGTGTATGGACAACAAATATAACAGGTACACGATAAGCAAATTCTCTGATCTAGCTGGTTTGTCAGCTACAGGAATGTACTTCCTTTGGGCAAAGGATGCTGCAGGTCTTGGCTTTTTTCCTAGTGAGGTTACTAAAGTAGTTGAGTGTAGATAAACTTGTTTGTCAGGTAAAAGTGTGGTGGCTGTAGTATATTTGAACAGTGGGTTGGGAGGGGAAATAAACCTTTGTCGTTACTGTACACAGTAAGTAATGGAAAATAGTGCAGATTTTTTTGCAAGGTTTGCACTTATGATCTGGCCTACTCATCTGTTTCCCTTGAAATGCCACGTAACAGTTTTCACTGGCTGCAGTGAAATCTAGCTTAGAGGAAAGAGCTCTTTCTCAGTAGCTCCTCTGTCCCTAAAAGTGCCCAGATACAAGCTAATGCTATGGAGAGAGTCAATGGGGAAAAAATTGTGGCTCTAACTACTTCATGTACTTCACCTCCCTCCCCTCTGGATAATAAGTATTCAGCTTTGTTGTCTTCTGGTATTTCCTCTCTATCTTGAAGAGATGGCTTGTCTTCACGCATTCCACTGTCCTGGGTGGGTATGCACTACTCTCTCTTTCTAATGAGTTGGTTCTGCCAGAATAGGGTTGAGGCACATGATTAACAGATGGTGTGCTGTCAGTTTCAGTTCTCTACCTGTTCTGGCACTTCTCATGAGCGTTAGTCACTTCATTTTTGAAGCACTGTGTCCATCTATGACACTATATAAATAAGAATAAGTTAAAAGTTGAAGGAAATCCTGTGCATCAGTCCCTAAATTGTAATGACTGAGTCTGTCATTACTAGTAATGCTTCACCACTTTTTTTTTCATGTTCTGCTTCATGAAATGAGTGAACCTCTCTAGGGACATGGAAATGTAAGACTGGGATGCATAGAAGGAAAGGAAAGGAAGTGCCAAATAATGCAAGGAATATCTGTGCATACTCCCCTTCCAGTTCTTTCAGATACTTGCTTTCTACTTTGGAGGCTCTTCTGCTGCTAGCAAATACATGCTCCCTGGACTCTCTACCAGCTGTCCTTTCCTCCTTGTCTCACATTCACGTGCTCTTGCCAGTACGGAAACCAGAACTGCATGACTCCTGCAACGCTAGTCTTGAGCCTCCACATTTGAAGGTTAATCTATCAGTAGTCACACTGCAGTGGTTCTGTGGTGCTACCAAATTAAACTTCCATTTGTCTTGCATATGATTCTGAATATCTTTTTCTGGTATTTTTATTAGATTGCCAAGGGATATTTGTCAGTGGTGCGGGTGACGGAATGCATGGGTTTTTTCCTGCTGTTACTTCCCTCAGTGCTCCCTATCAGAAGAATTGATGCAGAATTGCCTTCTTGCATTTGGTGTGTTACAGGGAAGCCTAACCATTCTTTTCCTTCATGCCCCACTAATACAAAAGCTGTATTTGTAATGTTTTTTGCATTTCAGAGAGGAATTTATAGTACTAATGGGGCTGGCACAGTCTTTCCCTTAATGTCTTATACAGCACTGAGCACATTGTCAGCACTAAACAGATTCTTTTTCTCCAAAGGCTGTATCAGACTTGCATTATTTACTTAGTTATATCAAATGCAGCAAGCATTTGATAATACAATATTAGCCCTGGGATTTTAATTGTATGAAAGTCAGGATACTTATATATGCAATACAGTTGTCTTTCAGTATGTTCATACCTAACCTATGTGTGCGAAAGTACAGAATGCCATACTGTCTCAGGGCGTCTGGCCTCTGTGAATGAATTAGGTCTAGCTCCCCTGTGCCTGAACAGGTCTTCTACTTTGGCCAGTGAAGAGCAAAGTCCAGCACCTGGGAGCTAAAAAGGAGCAGGAATCTGGCAGGGGGGGAGCTTTGGTGAGAGTTAGTTGGGAGGAGGTGTCTGGGGAAAGCTGCAGAAAGCTCTACAGGCCCTCCCTGGGAAGAGAGGGGAATGAACAGGAAGCAGTGGAGGGGCCAGCCAGCTGTTCTTCCTGAGCCAGAGAGCGCCAACACCATAGAAGGATGGACAGGGCTGACGTCTAAGACCAGTGGAGGGTGATGCCTGATGGCTCTCGGAACCAGAGTGCTGAAGCCAGGGGGCCAGACAGGGCAGTGCTGGAGAGTCTGGTTGCGGTGAGGGATGCCAGGGCTGTATTTGGTGGATTGCAGTGTTGGGAATCATTATATGCACTGGGCTTTATTTTGCAATAAATTAAGACCACAAGGGCTGTTTGCACATAGAAAGACTCTTTGGACTATTTCTGGGGACTTAGTAGGAGGGAAACTGAGGCGGGGTGCATATCTTGCTGGGGCCTGCAGGTAGAGAGTGCTCTAGGTGTGGGTGCCATGTGTCATGCCCGTATGGAAAAGATACATTTTACTTTAGAGGTATTTACAAAATATTACATCCTATTACACTTTGCTCATATGGGCATGGTCTGTACTAACCATTTTTTGGATGTGTCCTGCTATTTGTGTGACCACTGGTTGGAACACTTACGTAGACAGGGTTGGTTGTCTTTACTATGCTTGTCTAGATCTACTCTGACTAAGGATTATCAATGACTTTTTCTTTTTAATTACCTGGTCGTTAAAGGTTGAAAGTTTCATTCCTGTAGGATTCTTCAGTATGTGCAGTGAAATTGAACAGAAAGTATTGTTAATTTTGGACTATTGTTTGGGTAACTTCTAAGTAGCAGGAAAGGCACTGGAGCTGTGGCTATGCAGACTCATAAGGAGAATGTTTCTTCCATTTGTTTGCACTTGATTCACAGTTCTAAGGTTATATTTCACAGCTGCAAATACTAAAATCTCTTACATAAATGTGAGCTTAATTCTCTCGACATTAGGGGCTTGGGCCCCCCACAAACCGAATAAGCAGCTGAGACTGTTCTGTTTGTTGGTGGCTTGGTAAAGGCCAAGAGGCTGTAATCAACTCTTGGAGCCTTGATAAGCTCCTGTTCTTTCAGCTCTCTGTGAGTAATTGCTCTCTGGTGGTGAGGAGCTGAGATAATCAGGGAGACTTGGTGTACAAGGTAACTTGCTAGGTGACCTCCAGAGTTGTGAACAAAAGACAGCTAACCAAAATGTTTCAGTGAGTTGAGAGAGGTAGTGTGTCGTTCAGGTCTACGTGCAATTTCAAGATGGCCAAAGGTGGAACAGTAGTCGTGACCTGCAACAGATGTGCCATGTTTTTCCAGCCTGAAGCCAGAAGGGACTTCCTCTTCATAAATTTGGTGGTCCAGGTATTACTGAAACCTGGTGTGATGGTGATGAACCTAATGAGGGCTCAGAGAAGAGCCATGAGAATGATTAAATGGTTTGAAAACCTGCCTTAGATTGAGCTCCTTCAGTCTATCCACTATATCTAGCTTAACATAGAATATTAAGGGGTGACTTGATTACATCTTAAAAACACCCATATGGGACCAAATAGTTAATAATGGGCTCCTCAGTCTAGCTAGAACATGATCCAATGTTTGGAAGTTGAAGCTTAACAAATTCAGACTGGAAATAAGGCATACACTTTTTAACAGTGAGAATAATTAACCATTGGAAGAATTTACTGGGGTTGTGGTGTGTTCTTTGTTACTGACAATTTTTAGTGAATTTAAATGTGAATGTTTTTTCCAAAAGAAATCCTCTAGGAATTGGGGCAGTTTTACTGCCTCTGTTATATAGGAAGTCAGACTGAGTTGTCTCTTCTGGCCTTGGAATCTGACACTATGAGCCTTTAAGAAAAGCTTCATACTTTTCCCTTGGAGACTTTATGATCACAGCATGGTATCTGTTCATAAATGATTGCTCTTTTTAATCACTAACATACAGTGATTGCCATTAAGCTGCAGTTTTCATGCAATTTTAATATTATTGCAACCACTTTTATTCCACTGCACAATGCAACTACTTCTTTCAAATTTTGCAGAGCTAAAAGAGTTTGAGTTTAGATGAAGAATCAGAAGTTAAAGGTAAACTTTGAAGAAATTCACAAGATACTGATAAGAGTTTAAGAATGGAATAACCATCTTAACGTTAACTGTGTATCTAATATACCCCTGTCTATAATACCATGTGTGCAAGTAAAACTTTTGTGCTCTAGCATTAGTAGTGCGTCATGCTCTGACGAAGAGCTCTGTGTAAGCTTGAAAACTTGTGGCTCACCAACAGAAGTTGGTGCAATAAAAGGTATATTACCCATCTCGTCTCTCTTCATATTCTATAGTCCAATATCCAGTAAGATTACCAGTACAAGTAGTGTTATATATATTTTAAAATTGTGAAATGCAGGTGGAATTCCAAATTATTTAATTTGTTTGATTCTTTTCCAAATTAGTTTGGAGGGATATTTTTGAAACCCACCTTTTCAAATCAGAAATGAACATTTCAGTCAGTTAAGGAGTTAGTAGAGACTTTTAAAAATAAAACAATCCAGATGTGCCACACAAAATCATGTGTTATATTACTTACCTTTATCACATCGCATACCATCACATCTAGTTGGCTTTTTAATCAATTAAATTACAGTGAAATGTAACACAGGCTCTGCAAATGGAAAATAACCATTAAAATTCCCTAAACAATAATGCTGTACTTGCATAATTGAATTAGCTATAGTTCAGAAGGGGTGGTTTAAATTATTACCAATTTATAGAAGTTTTAGTTAATATTTAATTGTTTAAACTGGGAAATGTGATAGGGAAGCTGTATATTTGGAATGCCTGTGTGCTCAATCATTTACATTGCTGTTGGCACTTGCTATCACGTCACATACCAATTTCATTTAAAATTGATTTATCCAGACAAAGCCTGCAGATTCTCTATTTATGATAAGAGTTCTTCAAGGAATTTCAGAGTCTGCTAGCAAAACGCTCAGACCCTCATCCTTGGGATAGATTTTGTCACCTTTGCTTAGGTTGAGTACAACTCTACAAATAGTCCCTATAAAATCAATCTAGCTACTCATGGAGAACCAGTAAGTGACCGAATCTGACTGGTACTTTTATTACATGAAATTCTTGATTCCTCTATATTGTATAGCCTATTGGAATTATTACATTTCCCATCTTTCTTCACTATCAGTGTAATAATGATGGTTATACTAGGGAAAGTACATATGCCTGCAGTTAAATTTAGTTTTGTCGAGGGTACGGAGTCATATTTTATAGGGCTTGCTTTAGAATTACTGATTAAAATTTGCATATGTATCAACAACATGGTGATTCAGGAAACCTTACTATGTAATATAGTGAGAATTCTTCTCTATTCCATATTTTTATTAAAATATAACCCAACAGTTGCTAACTGCTTTTATAAAGATTATTTTCCTGAGACTACTATATTTATTGTGGTGTGCTGTACTATATTAAATAGGCCCATACAGCAGCAACTGGAAATGTGATCTCTTCCCTCCTCCCCCGAATCTTGTACCACTGAAGTCTGTGGCAAGCTGTTGATTTAGGATCCACATCCATTTCTTCTTTCCAGATAGTAAAATTAAATATTTATTATCTTCATTTGTATTGGTCTTCTATTGTACACAACAAGGGACAGTAAATTACAGGTAATCCTGTATAATGCAGTATATACATAGGTGAGTAGCTATAAAACAAACAGAGCCTGGATTACCCTCTACTCTGCCTAACATAGGCTTGAAAATTCTATAGAGGCAGTGAACAAACAAAATCAGAATGTTTTAAAAATCCATAATTCCTAAATACAATTGAGGTAATGCTTTCTTACATTAGTAGTGCTTAATCCTTATTTAAAAGGACACTGACAACGTATTTTAAACTGTTTTGAATTGCCTTTAACTTAAATGTAATAGGAAATTCCTTATGGGTTTTCTATCTAGTTTGTGGTTGTGGCTGCCAGTTGGATTGTGAAAACAAGCACCCCTTTCCACACCACCTTGCCATGAGGCCTCCCATTATTGTATGTTGGCAAAGAGGAAAAACAACCCACTACTCCTTTTTTTTCCTGTGGGATGCTGATATGTTAAATATCAGCGAAAGAATATTGACTTCTGCTTGACAAGTAGTGGAAAAGGACTAGATTTAGTCCAGCTCATAATAGTAGGAACAAAAAATTGTCCCTTACTTTATTTCTGACTCAAAAACCAAATGTTTCCTTTTTCACTAAGTTGCTCTTGCGTTAGAGGAGCGAGAAGTTCAGTTCCACTCTCCTTGACTGTCTGATGTGTTGGGCTTCCATCTCACCTAGCCCCACTAGAATGTGCATCACAATGCTCTGATGCTGCGGGCGCTACACCTTGGACATTAAACATTCTCATTTCTCTTTTGAGTTTTCCAAGACGTTGTTGGTTCTCATTCTCCCACTTAGGTGTGCTCTTTAGTTTACCGTTTCCATGCTAGTGCCTGACGTGCTCTACTTTCATGTTCTTCGTGAACCATTTCTTTCATCCCACTGTACTTGGCGCCACATGAACTTTCAGAATTAACTCCTAGATGAACAGCTAGGTGGCCTTCATTTTTCCCTTTCAATAGGAATGTTAAGGTTTTCATGAAGGGTTGTGGATACTGCTCAGGAAAATAAGGGGTCTGAATTCTGCATTTCTGACTGGGCTAATTCCATGTAAAAGTGCCATATTGTGAGGAGTAAAATAGCCCAGTACTTTTACGGCAAGAACTTAAACCTTTTCAGTCCCTTGAAAATCTCTCTTGAAAACTCACACTGTTTCCTCTGTTGGCTCAGGGAGGCTATGGCATTTCAGTGGGAGTTGAAGATTGTCCATATTTCTCTCATAAAATGTCGCTATAATTACTTTCAAATGTTGACTTCATTGTATATGGCCTGTTCATGTGTGAAGGGCAGGATGGAGGCCAGATTGTAGCCGCAGATGACTGGAAAAGGGAGTGGGTGGCCAAAAAATAAGTAACGAGAATGTTCTGGTGACACAAATGCAAACCCACACTTTTAATGAAGGTTTGAAGTCTTGAGAGGTGCAATGCGCTAGCAAACCACAGTGTATCGAATTCAGTTCTGACCACAATTTTAAAGAATTGCAGTCTTGGGGTTTTTAATTGTTTCTATCTGATTCATGCTAAGAAGCAGTTTGTGTTTAAAGGAACACCAACTGCTCTAGTCTGAATTTATCTATTTTTACAAGAAGCCGTAAAGATTCCTGTACTTGGGAGTTCTTCAGCTCTATTTGTGCATTTAACAGTACATAGTTTGTGTGTGTAATTCACTTTCTTAAAGATAAGCCTATGTTATTTATCGACAGTCTCTCAGGCAAGCTAGAGATGAGGAGCCTTGCCTGAAAATACTTGACTTAGAGGTACACATTCAACCTTAAAATCTCTAGTATCTCAATGCATTTATTTTTACTTTCATTGTGGATCCAGAGATGGGAACAATGGCAGGGGGCAGCAGAGTGTCAAACTGTTCTAATACATACAAGTGTGCTGTAGTAGCTTGCATCCATGTCATGACTTTACTCACATGGGGGGGCAAAAAAATCCAGAATAGGCACTGTGACGGGTTCGGTCACAGAGACCTCCTTTGGACTGCCACCTGATGTGGTGAGACTACCTCTGAGCTCGTTTTCCCTGTCAGCTTGGGACTTTAGAACCCTGCCTTGTTGAGCAGACACGCTAGCCTGCTGCAACACAAACCCAGGGTCTGACCCACCAAAGCTGGTCCTGCAGCTTTTTGGATCCCCAAAGCTGCAGGCTTAACTGAAAACAGCTTAGCAAGTGCTCCTGTCTCTAGCACCCAGACACCCAGCTCCCAATGGGATCCAAACCCCAAATAAATCTTTTACTCTGCCTAAAGCTTATACAGGGTAAACACACAAATTGTCCGTCCCCTATAACGCTGATAGAGAGAGATGCACAGCTGTTTGCTCCCCCAGGTATGAATTACTCTGGTTAATAAAAGTGATTTTTTTAAATATAAAAAGTAGGCTGTAAGTAGTTCCAAGTAATAACAGACAGAACAAAGTAAGTTACCAAGCAAAATAAAACAAAACACGCAAGTCTAAGTCTAATACAGTAGGAACCTGAATACAGGTACACCGGACCCTCCCTAGAACGCGGGGTTCAGACTCCATGCACAGTATCGTGTTAACGTGGGGGCTATGTTACCATGGATCCCAATTTAAATATTTAAATGTGGGATCCATCGCCGCGACTGTGCTATATGCGAATCCATGTTCTAGCAACACATGCTCTAGCGAGGGTCTGCTGTAAATCTTGCCCTCAGTGATGTTCCAATAAGCTGCTTTCGCAGACTAGACTCCTTCCTAGTCTGGGCCCAATTCTTTCCCCCTTGTTAGCTCCAGCTCAGATAGTAACTAGGGGATTTCTCATGACTGGAACCTCCTTTGTTTTTTCCACCCCCATGTACAGCTTTGGCACAAGGCAGGAATCTTTTGTCTCTCTGGGTCCCCACCCCTCCTCCTAAATGGAAAAGCACCTGGTTTAAGATGGATTCCAGTACCAGATGACATGGTCACATGTCCTGTGAGACCCCAGGCCTTCGTTCTTCCTGGCCTGACTCGCAGGAAGGCTTGCAAGTAAACAGAGCCATTTACCACCAATTGTCCTAGGGGAAGTGTCCTTAATGAAAGCCATCAAGATTCCAAACCACCATTACTACCACTTTGGATAATTACAATAGGACCTCAGAGTTATATTTTATTTCTAGTTTCAGATACAAGAATACCTTTATATGAATAGGATGACCACACTCAGTAGATTAAAAGCTTTGTAATGATACCTTACAAGAGACCTTTTGCATGAAATGCATATTCCAGTTACATTATATTCACACTCATTAGCATATTCTTATTAAATCATATGGAGTGCAATGTCAGAGGCACAATTCCCAAACATATACCCATTTAAAAAAAAACACAAACCCCACCCACATTTAAATTACATCAGTACATTGCCAAACTCAACAGAAATTATCCTCAGATGAATACTTTCAAAGGTAATATATTCACAATCCAGATTCATTGAGATACATGTCTTTAAACGTAAGCTTGTTTTTCAGTTTAATTACTAGCCTACTGTAATTTTTTCGTCGTGATCTGTTCACCCTTGTCTCTAGTGTATGATAGTTATAAACCATCAGTATTAAGATCGCTATTGTTAAAAGGGGGGATATTTTAAATTGGTGCAATGTCTAATATATTATACACATTAGGAGAAAGCTATTCTGCATTCCAGTTACATGCCCTTGGTAGTATGGCTTTGTCATTTTAAAAAAATGTACTTTATATTACAGGATCTCCCAACCTAAGTTCAATCTAAGATGCGTGGCCATGCAGCAGCCTGTTAAGCGCAGTGCAGGCGCTCAGGACTGCAGTGGGGAGAGATGTTTCTCCCTTGGACCTGCCGTGGCCCTCTCCCCGAGGCCCAACCCAGCCCTGGCCCGGACCTGCTGCGGCCGGGGAGAGGTGCCTCTCCTGCCCAGCCCAGGTGCTGCTGCAGGGAGAGAAAGCTGGGGGAGTTCTCTCTCCCTGCTATAGCCCTGGGGAGTTCTCCCTCCCTGCACCCCAAGCCCCTCATTCCCAGCCCCACCCCAGAGCCCTCACCCCACTGCACCCTAACCTTCTGCCCCAGCCCTGACTCTCTCATCCTTGGCCCCACCCCAGAGCCTATACTCCCAGCCGGAGCCCTCACCCCCCCCTCACCCTCTCCCGCCCCATAGCCCTGAGCCCCCTCCCATACTCTGAACTCCTTGGCTCCATGCCCGCCACATGAATTTTGTGTTATGCACGAATACAAAGGTGATGTATCACACATCACCTCCATATTGGTGCACATAACAAAATTCATTCTGCACCTGGGTGAGAAAAATTAGAGGGAACACGGCTCCAACAGTATATTCCTGACATGTGTTTGATTCATTTAAGTGTTGAATTTCTCCCCTTTTTCTGGGATAATCACTGCCCCAAGATCAGTTTAAAGAGTGCTGAGTCTATTTTCATATATACTTGTGGCTAGTTAGTCATTGCTATTGGATTACATTGTATAGAAGAGTACATCTGCTTAATTGAAGAATTTCAGGAGACATCAAATATTCATTAGGGAAAATGTCTTCAAATCCACTGATGATTTGGTGTTTGAGCACACAGTAGCCAAGTTCAGAAGATCTAAAGCATTTGACTGCATATCAACAGCATTCTCAAATCCTAAAGCTAACATGGTCTTCACATACGGATCCATTACTTTCTTAAACAATACATTTTAGAATAAAATATAGTGATATGTAATTTGTTCCCACAATACCTGTGGCCTGTTAAGCCCCCTTTCTGCTTTTAAAAAACGAGTAAAGTCTCTTGTTTGACGTATTGAGTCATAGCCAAAGAGTGGATTGTATTTTCCATTCATAAATTTATATCAAATATAGTAGACTTTTTTGTTATTGGGTAAAACAGAAAAGTGCTCCCTATGGTTATAGCCCTAATTTACCTGGTTCTAACTGAAAGCCGTTTTTACAGATGGGTGTTTCTTTCCTGAAAGTAGAACAGAACTGTGAATATAGCATTAATCATAGTGCTAAAACCAGCACTTCTATATTAGTGAATGACCATTTCACTTGTACTGTTAATAAATGGTGTCTTACAGGTGTTTGTTCAAAGTAAATCGTCAAGACAACCCTTGTAAGTTTCTAAACCGTCATATAAATTCTCATAACCTTCAGCTAGACCAGTGGTTTTCAATCTTTTTTCATTTGTGGACCCCTAAAGAAATTTCAAATGGAGGTGCAGACCCTTTTAGAAGTCTTAGACATATTCTGTGGACCCCCCAGGGGTCTGCGAACAATAAATAGGTTATAAACCACAAAGATGACTCTCTTCTTGTAGGGTCTTTAGACATTAACCAAAATTCCATATTTCTGAAATATCATTGCTTTTAATTATCAAGGCAAATGGGGGGGCTGTGGTGAGAGAAAGGTAGAAGAAGAAACTAGCTTTCTATTATGACCTGGACCTAGTCTGTTTTTAAATTTAGTCTCCTTGAAAATAGGTATTTCTCTCCTTTATTGCAGTTTTTCACCCTGTGCATTCAGCTGCCAGGATTTCCCAGGTGGCAGCAGTGGTGGTACCATCTTAAGTAAATGCTTGAAGGGGAGTTTGAAGTGGAGACTGTTACCTTTCCTGTTCCTCACCCGCAACATCAACATGAACTTTGAACATGCCCAGCTACAGGAATTTCCTGGAATACATGGTTTCAGAGGAACAGCCGTGTTAGTCTGTATTCGCAAAAAGAAAAGGAGTACTTGTGGCACCTTAGAGACTAACCAATTTATTTGAGCATGAGCTTTCGTGAGCTACAGCTCACTTCATCAGATGATGAAGTGAGCTGTAGCTCACGAAAGCTCATGCTCAAATAAATTGGTTAGTTTCTAAGGTGCCACAAGTACTCCTTTTCTTTCTGGAATACATGTAAATTCATGTTGATATTGTATAGCTACACCTATCATCTGTTCTGTTAAAGCCTATAAAACCAGCATTTGATTGATTTCCTAATGCAGGTGCCTAAATTGGGACTCTGCGGAAGCAAAGGGCAGAATAATTCAATGAAACAATTTGGTGCATAGTGTCAGGTCTGGAGTAATTTAGTTAATGTTTCTCTAAGCTCTCTGAGGAGTGACCCACCCTCTTCTGTTATAGTGAGAACCAAAAACTCGGTATTCACTTCTGTGGTTACTATTTTTAACCTTATTAAAGTAGTTGGAGATTGATACATTGCTTCTCTGGCGTACAATAGGATTAACGCTCCAGTGCATAGAGCTATACTGCCTACTAGAGAAATTAATTTGAGAGCAACTGGAATTCAGAGTTGACAGATTCCATAGCCCTACTTTTAGGAATGGCTTTTAAAATTGAAAACAGGAAGGAAAAGAAACTTTTATCTTGGCTCAGATTGAAAACTCTTATGGACTGTTGAAATATGTTTGCGGAAACAGAGGTAGTCCAGAATTTATTCAAAAAGTATTTGTTTTTTTACACCTGATACTTGCTGCTGTTCCGAAAATGTGTGTGTATGAGGGAGAGACTCATTACAGTATTACTCCTATAGATTTTTAGGGTATATCAATGTAGTATGCACATGTGTGTATCTTTATATCTGTACATTACAATTTATTGTACAAGAAGTACTTTATTTGGGTATGGTTAATGTATTTTGAAACAGTTGATCCCTTTTCTATTTATATGTATTTAGAAATGCTTAATCCCCTTGACAATGATACAGGAGATGGAAAAACAGGAATTAGGACCAGAAGCTTCAGCTTCACCCAATGTTACTGTTATCTAGCCCAACTAATTCCAATGGGCCTCCATCCTTGCTACAGGAAAAACTGTATTGTAAAGACTAGCTAAAACACAGCACCCCCATACTCTGTTTTGAATGCTGGTGTGCCTGGGGGATTAATGTTCAAAGCCAGTTTAAAAATTATACTTTAATCTCAGGAAAATAATATTTGGCTTCCAGAAGAATGCCTATTAAAGCCCTGTCCTCTAATTTATTTAACACTAGATGATTAGATTTTAACTTACTTTGCAGGATAACTGTAACCCGTCTGTAAAGCAATAATTTACCCTAATATACTTCTGCTGCTTTTAATTCATGTGTTTTTGAGGTTGCCTAATATTGTCAAACTTCTGGTATGAAGTAGTAGATTGTCTGCTTCACCACAATCCGAATATTCCTTGTGACCTCTAGGCCTGCCTACCCTTTACCTCTGCAATTGTGACCCCATAGATAAAATTATTGAAGTAAAGCTCATTCATGTAGTTTTCTCTTTTGGCAAAATATAGTGGTTTGAAATGCCAGCATGTTGCATACTGTAGCAGACAGGATTAAAGATAGATAAAATTCAGTTCTGTACAGGGGTCACATGAAAGACCCTTGTTAAGAGTTTAAGTTGGGTATAGTGCCTTACGTGGGCTCTCTACACAGAAATGAATTTCACCCAGAAATAGTATAATTCTTCTGGAGAAAGCTTACTACACAATTTAAACTGAGATCTGTTCGGTATAGATGTGGCAGTAATTATGGACAAATTTTGGTATTAGTATTGTTAGTCTTCTGAGGAATTGGGTGCATGCCATTAATTAACCATCAGTTTGATTTACTTATTTAGGGATATTTCATTATCGCTTGAATGTAGCATCAAGTTCTTGATTCTTTTAAAATTATTTTTATATATGTATGTAGGTATATGTAACTTTCACCTTTATTGCTTATTCACAAATTATAATTCTGTGATTGTGTAAAGACAACACTTCAGTAAATCCTTCTTCCCTTAATATCAGGGTTTTCCTTCATCTTTTTATAACTTTTTCATTTCTGAAAATTAAAAAAATTGCAATTTGCTTCTGAAACTGCTCGTTATCCTGAGGCGCTACTCATTCAATGGAGGGGTAGGTCCTACCTTGGTTTTCCTGGTTGGGCTGCTTAATAGTACCATTCTGCTATAGTAAAGCTGTCCACCTAGAGGTAAAAGTCAAATGGTGCCATTTACAGGACAGAGTTAATATAAAAGGCATACACACTTCATACAAAGGAAAATGGTATTAAATGAAGTCTGTTTTTCTTATGGAAGAAATTTGTAGCCAGAGGCTTTCATTACATAGCTTTTATTTGGTACATCAGTGCTATTTCCTCTTTCAGAACAGTGTCCTAATACATCAGTTTTGGGCTCTCTTTGCTCACAATAATATGTATATTGTGAAAATTCTCCATCTCCCTGTAGGCTTAAAAATAAAAAGTGAATTAGCCTGTGTAATATCACTTCCAGGTGTGTGCACACTCTAATTTGAAAATAGACTACTTTAGATGAATAAACTTTCTAAAATAGCTGTTGCCCACATTACTTTGGCTTACAACAATATATTATGAAGCACTTTTTTTCCTGAATGCATTTGAACACCCACAGCTTATACTCTGAGAAGGAAATTAATAAGACTGAAACCTTGATTAACAATATTGTTACCAATTTATTATTACTGGTGGTAAGTGCTATATGCGTACAAGATAACGCAGCCATAAGGCTTTGTGTGCACAGTAAAGTTAATTATCAGATCTTAAGCCATCTCTTTTAGTCCTATTCTTTTACCAAGTGTTCTATATTCTTGTGTTCAGTTACAGTATAACAGTTCATTTCTGTGCCATCCACTTCCTCTGGATACCTGGCGAGAATCCCAGCCACTGATTTTTGTCAAGAAAAATCTTGTCAGTAGTCATTGTTGTCAGCTGCTGCTTGTTACCAGCTTTGAGGCTAGGCTGATGGCTAACTTTAGAGCTGACATCAGTTTTTTAATTTCTCAATTTGAGTGGGAAGGGAAAAAACTTTTCAGTGAGCAGTTGTCCAGATGTCCATATGGAATTATGAAGTATGCGTCTGTAAGCAGAGTCAGGATGAGTTCTACCCTGACATCTGGTGGCGAGTCATGGTGGGTTGTGGAAAAGAACTTCAGGGACTGATCTCACTTGCATAGACACACCCACCCCACCTAGGTGGTCACTTTGGCTGCTATAGGAGCCCCAGTTTCTCTGTTATTGGGGCAGGAATAAACTGTTATCCTGATTATGTGAATCAAGGACAGTGGAACTGTACTTGGCTTTTTGTTATGATGGAGGAACTCGCCATCAACTAAGCAGCACTCGCTAGGCAAGGGTCATGGGTTCCAAAACCCAGTGAATGGAGAGAGGCTGGGGACAGGTATTGATACCTGGTGGTATTGGTCCCCTGGTGAGGGCCTTACATGCTTATTGCACTTCTTCCTCTCTCCACTGTGGAGTATCAGAACTAATTTTGATTCCATTAGGAGTCTAATTACAGGCTGCTGAGCTGAATTCACATTGGGCCAATGGTGCACCAGCACTGAGGCTCCCCTACTACAAGGTGAAATCACACAAGAGCTAAACTTACTAAGAACTGAAATCACTGAGTGTTGTGTTAAGTAGTGGGGGAGCCCGAAGATAGTGCGGAGTAGTTTGCGGGACGGCAAGCAGAGCGGCTCTTGGAGCGGAGCAGTTTGTGGGATGCCTGGAACAGCTCATAGGGGCGGCTGGCAGAGCGGAGTGATTTGTGGGATGGCTGGTGGAGTGGATCCCCATGGAGAGGTGGGGCGATTGGCTTTGACCATGTAAGGTGCTCCTTAACCCCCCCCCCATCTCCACCCAGGTTGGGAGGTAAAACTCTGCAGATAAACTTTCAAACTCTGGGGCTGCACTGACCAGGGGCAGAGACTTTTGGGTTGTTGGGCTTTTGGGACTTTGGGTGATTTTGGGTTGCTGGACTCAAGAACCAAAGGGGAAGGACACGCCCCAATTTGCTTGGGGTGGGTTTTTGCTCATGGGCTGTGTTTATGAATTCTGTTGGTGGTGTTTCCCCAACATAATGCCACATTGTTTCTGTTATTAAAAGGCTTTTGCTACACTCAGACTCTGTGCTTGCAAGAGGGGAAGTGTTGCCTCTTGGAGGCACCCAGCAGGGGTGGTATATATTTGTCCCAGGTCACTGGGTGGGGGCTCGAGCTGGTTTTGCATTGTGTTATTGGAATGGAACCCCTAGATACTGAAGCCGGCCCTTGTTGCTGCCAATTCTGACAGGCAGAAGGGTTACATGTCTTTCTAAACACTGTCTCACTGCGTTACAGGTGGACTGCTCCATTGTGAGGTAGCTAGATAATAGATGTATCCTGAAGTACTGTTTTATCTATCTTACCCTGGGAATTGGAAGAGTTGCCAGTTTATTCCCAAAGTCAAGCTTTTCTCATGCTTGAAAAAAGCCACTGAGTTGGCCAACATAATATTTTTTTACTGTTTAAAGATTTAGTCTTGTCTAAATGTGCAGAGATTTACATACGTAATACCTTTTTGTATTGAGGAATTATTGCATTAAAGAAAAATTTTAGGAGGTGCTGGAACTGACCAGAAAGTAATACTTTTCTTTTGATCTCCTTAGAGTAATTTCTAAAAATTCCCTTAAGCGTTTTCAGTGTAGTACTTTTTGCATTAGCCCCTTGAGTAAGTTAATATTTTACATTGCAAAAATACCTTCAGGAGTTTGTTGCTCTGCTTTAGTGTCAACCTTCCCTTCCCCACCCCCATTCTGCAGTCCTTCCTCACACCCATGTTACTCTTGGTTGCACAGTTGAGTTCTTTTTCTTTTTTAAAAAGTGGATGGATTTGATGCTTGTGGAGAAGGGACTAGAGAGCCCAGGCATATTTGTGTAAACTTCCCTCCCCCTGCCTGGATTCCTGCCAATGCACCTTAGTCTATAGCTGCAATAATCCTAAATTGCTGCTCTTCTATGCTGGGTCTCTGAGTAGAGCCTTCCAATTGCGCTGAATGGGCCAGATTGGGAGTGGGGCGGGTTAGCTCCGTGGTTTGAGCATTGACCTGCTAAACCTAGGGTTGTGAGTTCAATCCTTGAGGGGGCCATTTAGGGATCTGGGCAAAAACTGGGGATTGGCCCTGCTTTGAGCAGGGGGTTGGACTAGATCTCCTGAGGACCCTTCCAACCCTGATATTCTGTGATTGCATGGTGGTTTCTGATATGGACCAAAATCCTGGTATTTGAACGTGGTTAAGAGACAGGATTTGTCCAGAGATGGGTCAAGCTTGGGCACAAGGGCTTGTGGTCTGTAGAGACCACTCCTCTCCAGATCTTAGAATGCAACCCTACATTCCTGAGTCTCACCATTCCTTTGCTGTCAGCAAATATACGTGAAACCCACTGGCAAAGTTTGTGTGTCATTCTCTTCTACTGCTAGAGGATGGCAACCTACTATTATCAGTTAGTCCATTATGTGGCAGAAGTCTGGGACATAATTAAGGTTATACAGGCAACCTCAATTTTTGCAGTTCCTAACTTCTGTGTGCTTGACTTGACAAGCTGAATGATGCTCTTTTAGTGTGTGTGTGTGTGTGTGTGTGTAATTTCTTAGGTTTTTTTTGTCATTTTGCTTTTTCAAAAACCTAAAATTACACACACTACATTAAAAGAACATCATTAAGCTTGCAAAGTCAAGCACTCAAAAGTTAGGAACTGCAGGAATTGAGGTTAACCTCAATTAGGTCCTGATGCATTATGATCTTCAATCACATGATCCCATATGGTCTTTCTCAACATGCTATCTCATTAGTGCTCATAATAGAAAGAGCTCATTGAATTTTTCTTATTGTTCAGTCTTTGACCCCATGTCGTGTCTTACTCAAACCCTGATCTGAAGACAGAATTACTGTTTTCCTCATGGGCTTTTGCATGTTGTGTTGCTCATCACTATAGTATCAGGGTACTTCACAAATATTAATGAATTTATTGTCAACATCCCAAGAGAAGTGTATTATCTCCACTTCCTAAATGGGGAGTTGAGACAGACATTAAAGTCAAAAGTTACCACTAATTTTGGGTGCCAAGTGTGGGAAACCTAGGACCTGACTATTTTAGATGTACATGGCATTAGATAGCACTTCATATGTTCAAAGCACAGTTCCAGTTGCAGCTGTGCATGCTCAGTACTTCTATAAATCAGACTCCTCTGCTAGAGCCCATCAGGTTAACCTAGCATTCTGTGATTTGTTGATTGCCTGACAATAGCTTGTGGAAAGTTTAATGGCTAATCTGTTTTAAAAATAAAATAAATGAGTTAAGGACATTGTTTCAGTTTCATAAACTGCCACTGAGAAATGAAACAAAGATGTTGTTTCTTACATAATTAAAGTGACCCCAATGTGTGTTCCAAAATCACTGCTTCCTGCAATGTACAGTGCTTAAATTATAGCCTATTAAATCAAATACAGTGCTGCTACTTCAGTATAATGATAGCTAGGCTTGGAAGAATTAGATTTGTATTAGTAAATGTTGGTAAAAGTCAACTTCACCATATACACACACAAATGATGAGAAAATATTTCCATCAATGAAAATTGGTCTTTACAGATAGGTAAAGAGAAGAAGATTGCTTGAGAACTTAGTTTGATTTAAGGATATTACTTTGTATATCTTGACATGTGATGTTGACAATGTGTTATGGTTTTAAAGGTTTATCATTTTGAATCCCAAGGTGTACTATCATTAATTGTGACCGTCCCCAATTGTGGAAAAACTGTGAGAAATGAAATAGATTTTTTTGAATCTGTTTAAAAAAAATTGATATCTGTTGAAATAAACCAAATTTTGTCAAACCTCTACATAGAATCATAGAATATCAGGGTTGGAAGGGACCTCAGGAGGTCATCTAGTCCAACCCCCTGCTCAAAGCAGGACCAATCCCCAATTAAATCATCCCAGCCAGGGCTTTGTCAAGCCTGACTTTAAAAACTTCTAAGGAAGGAGATTCTACCACCTCCCTAGGTAACACATTCCAGTGTTTCACCACCCTCCTAGTGAAAGTTTTTCCTCATATCCAACCTAAACCTCCCCCACTGCAACTTGAGACCATTACTCCTCGTTCTGTCCTCTTCTACCACTGAGAATAGTCTAGAACCAGCCTCTCTGGAACCACCTCTCAGGTAGCTGAAAGCAGCTATCAAATTCCCCCTCATTCTTCTCTTCTGCAGACTAAACAATCCCAGTTCCCTCAGCCTCTCCTCATAAGTCATGTGTGCCAGACCCCTAATCATTTTTATTTCCCTTCGCTGGACTCTCTCCAATTTATCCACATCCTTCTTGAAGTGTGGGGCCCAAAACTGGACACAGTACTCCAGATGAGGCCTCACCAATGTCGAATAGAGGGGGACGATCACGTCCCTCGATCTGCTCGCTATGCCCCTACTTATACATCCCAAAATGCCATTGGCCTTCTTGGCAACAAGGGCACACTGCTGACTCATATCCAGCTTCTCGTCCACTGTCACCCCTAGGTCCTTTTCCGCAGAACTGTTGCCTAGCCATTCAGTCCCTAGTCTGTAGCTGTGCATTGGATTCTTCCGTCCTAAGTGCAGGACTCTGCACTTGTCCTTGTTGAACCTCATCAGATTTCTTTTGGCCCAATCCTCTGATTTGTCTAGGTCCCTCTGTATCCTGTTCCTGCCCTCCAGTGTATCTGCCACTCCTCCCAGTTTAGTATCATCCGCAAATTTGCTGAGAGTGCAATCTACACCATCCTCCAGATCATTTATGAAGATATTGAACAAAACTGGCCCCAGGACCGACCCCTGGGGCACTCCACTTGATACCGGCTGCCAACTAGACATGGAGCCATTGATCACTACCCGTTGAGCCCGACAATCTAGCCAACTTTCTACCCACCTTATAGTGCATTCATCCAGCCCATACTTCTTTAACTTGCTGACAAGAATACTGTGGGAGACCATGTCAAAAGCTTTGCTAAAATCAAGAAACAATACATCCACTGCTTTCCCTTCATCCACAGAACCAGTAATCTCATCATAGAAGGCGATTAGATTAGTCAGGCATGACCTTCCCTTTTGTGAATCCATGCTGACTGTTCCTGATCACTTTCCTCTCATGTAAGTGCTTCAGGATTGATTCTTTAAGGACCTGCTCCATGATTTTCCCGGGGACTGAGGTGAGGCTGACTGGCCTGTAGTTCCCAGGATTCTCCTTCCCTTTTTTAAAGATTGGCACTACATTAGCCTTTTTCCAGTCATCCGGGACTTCCCCTGTTCACCACGAGTTTTCAAAGATAATGGCCAATGGCTCTGCAATCACAGCCGCCAATTCCTTTAGCACTCTCGGATGCAACTAGTCCGGTCCCATGGACTTGTGCACGTCCAGCTTTTCTAAATAGTCCCTAACCACCTCTTTCTATACAGAGGGCTGGCCATCTATTCCCCATGTTGTGATGCCCAGCGCAGCAGTCTGGGAGCTGACCTTGTTAGTGAAGACAGAAGCAAAAAAAAGCATTGAGTACATTAGCTTTTTCCACATCCTCTGTCACTCGGTTGCCTCCCTCATTCATTAAGGGGCCCACACTTTCCTTGGCTTTCTTCTTGTTGCCAACATACCTGAAGAAACCCTTCTTGTTACTCTTGACATCTCTCGCTAGCTGCAGTTCCAGGTGCGATTTGGCCCTCCTGATTTCATTCCTGCATGCCCAAGCAATATTTTTATACTCTTCCCTGGTCATATGTCCAACCTTCCACTTCTTGTAAGCTTCTTTATGTTTAAGATCCGCTAGGATTTCACCGTTAAGGCAAGCTGGTCGCCTGCCATATTTACTATTCTTTCAACACATAGGGATGGTTTGTCCCTGTAACCTCAACAGGGATTCCTTAAAATACAGCCAGCTCTCCTGGACTCCTTTCCCCTTCATGTTAGTCCCCCAGGGGATCCTACCCATCCGTTCCCTGAGGGAGTCGAAGTCTGCTTTCCTGAAGTCCAGGGTCCGTATCCTGCTGCTTACCTTTCTTCCCTGTGTCAGGATCCTGAACTCAACCAACTCATGGTCACTGCCTCCCAGATTCCCATCCACTTTTGCTTCCCCCACTAATTCTTCCCGGTTTGTGAGCAGCAGGTCAAGAAAAGCTCCCCCCCTAGTTGGCTCCTCTAGCACTTGCACCAGGAAATTGTCCCCTACGCTTTCCAAAAACTTCCTGGATTGTCTATGCACTGCTGTATTGCCCTCCCAGCAGATATCAGGAAAATTAAAGTCACCCATGAGAACCAGGGCGTGTGATCTAGTAGCTTCTGCAAGCTGCCGGAAGAAAGCCTCATCCACCTCATCCCCCTGGTCCAGTGGTCTATAGCAGACTCCCACCACTACATCACTCAACATAATCATCTTACTTTTTTATGATAGAATCCTTTCACTGTTATGTTATGTGTGTCTCTGTAGATTGCATTGTTCGTGGTTTTAAAATGTTAGCTAGAGGTATTAAATCTCATTCATGTAAACCATATAAAATGTTTACTAGGTGTTTAAAAACCATCCAGTGGATGACAAATTGAAATGCTGTATATGTAATTGCACTGAAGCTTTTTCATCTGGAGACAACACTTGGCAAATGCCAGAAACTTTTGGTTATTCTGACATCAATTTTAAAAAGTAAATACATGAACAAAGGGAAACTTTTTATAAAACTGTATTTCAGCTTCAGGTAACACTGAAGTAATTACTGCATAAAGTAGACAAACTGCAGACAACTTCTAAAACACATGAATTATAGGTTATTCCTTATATTGGACTAATGGAAGATAATGGTAAAAAGGCAAACTCTTGAGAGTATGACTCAAACAGCCCTGAAATGTTATGGTAATATGAACAAGTACTTGGCATCATTGTTAGCAAAATTTGTTCAAATGCCTTGTTTGTCCCAGTAGCAGGAATTTGAAGGCTTGTCAAGCCATTCAGTTGACCGGTTAAATGTCTGTTGACCACAGTCGGCTATTCTAGGAAGAATGCCCTGAGATAGGTGGCCTACCTTTTTGATTGCACCATGGAACCGTCTGTTAGCAAGCCTACTTAAATGTCTTCATCACTCACTTTACTACATGCTAATACTATGTGTTGGGAGGGGCAGGGCAAAGGTGAACTAATTAAAAGTTGAGCAGCTTGATTGGCTGGAATCTTCTAGAACAAACACTGTATGTATATCTTTATTTGTATGCCAGGCCATGGGTGTACATAGCAGTTTACGAAGCACATTAAACAAGTTAGTGTGTTGGCCCTACCCCAAAGGTCTAGAAATCTAAGTTGACTAGACAAACATCCAAAAAGTGAGTGGAGGAAGAGGAGGAGGGTTCAGTCATTAACCAAATAAAACAGGTGCTCAGCCATTTAGCTTCTCCCTTAACAAATAAAAGGTATCACAGCTATTAACTCCCTCTCCACCTCTCCCACCCTCAACAAATCAAACAACCAAGTGCCCATATAAATAATACCCTCCACTTTGCCCCCTCAACAAAAGTCCCTTAATAATCTAGTCCTCTACTTCCCCGGCTAAACCCTTCTGATAATGACAGGATCTATGCTAATGAGGGAGAGTTGACCTTACATTTCCCTCCTGCTGCTGCTTAAAGTAACTTGTTTTTTGTAATTAGGCATACATATGCATCTAAGGCTAAGCCTACTGGAGACCCTAAAGTTTTACTCAGTTTTTTGTTACTGTTCTAATAAATTAGTGCTTTGAAAAAGTTGACGATATTTGACTGATCAGTTGACCAATTATTATGGGATTGGTCAAATGCCCAACCCTAACTTGAATTCTAAGACATTACACTCTCCTTCCCATGTAATAGTGAACAACTTTTGATCCAAGTAATAAAAACAAGTACCCCCCACCTGCGAATACTGTGCCAAATTCTGCATAGATGGCTCCTGATTAGACACTGATTTGTGTGTAAGAGGAGACTGGAATTTGGGCCATTGTGTGAGAATTGCAAGTAAGCAGAAATGTGAAACCAACACCGTGAAATCACTACGGTGGCATTGTGCTATTTTAAAGTTCCCATTGATTTAAGTGAGAGCATTTGTTGGGATTATTGTTGGAATTAGGAGGACAGGATTGAGCCTTCACTTTTGATGTAAAGACAAATTGTGGGTTTGGATATTTGCTTATTTTTGCAATTGCTCAGTTCTTTTAGTTTGTAATGTTAAATCAGTGTGCTAAATATGAGTACTGTTTAGGTATAGCTGTAAGAAGAGACCTCAAACTGAATTTTAATCATTTAAAATTAAAGATTAAGGGTTAGTTCACTGAAGAATTCCAGCGTAATACAGAGATAGAGGCCTTTTTATATTACAGGTTTCTCTTTTGATCACAATGCAAGATTGACATCTAAGTAAAGCCAAGATTCTGTTTGTTCATCATAACACGTCATCTTAATAGACAGGAGCAATGATTTCAAATAGTTGCACCACTAGTAAGATTTTCAGGTAGTTTTCATTTGGAAGTATTAAAGCAAATCTTTTGTATATTGTAAGCCTCTCTTCTCCTTCCCTTCCTCTTCCTTCCCTCCCTCCCTCCTCCCCCCCGCCCCTCCCCCCGCTAGATATGGAGCTATATGGTCATGTAGACAATGGTAACAGTATTTTTTAAATACTTTTGTGCTTTTCCTTTCCAGAGAGTAAGAAACTGATGTAAGTGCAGTTGAGGCTTTAGAAACTGACTGTCAGAAATTGGGCAGTTGGGGGCTTGAAGTATTGAAGAGATCACTTGTTTAAGGATTTATGAAAAGTCTCTGTTCTGGTGCATTTAATATTACTGTTTTATTAAAAATGTCTAATCTGTCAAACGGCCAAACTGTTTCATGTTAGTACAGTAACTTACACCAGACTGTTAGTGCACTAAACACTAGAAAGACTGAATACTAGGATGACTGGCTAAAGAACTGTATTTAATATAACTGAATATTGGAAGGCATGTGTAGGAACAATTAAACAGTTCTGCTTTTAAAAAAAAGTTACTGCCCTTCCCTGGTGGACTTTTCTGCCAGCTGTTTAAACTTGTGTGCCCCTGCCTTATGAGGTTGAGCAGTTGAGACTACTGTACTAGCCGGAAACCAGGGCATTTATGATTGAGTTCCTGTTATTGGCTTACTCTAAAGGAAAATGCCAAGTTGTTCTAGACATAGTACAGTAGGCCCTCTGTGTGAATCTTGTGTGAATGCTGTTTTGGTATTTTTAGACTGTGATTTTTGTTTTCTATTTCAAGACTGACTGACTTTGGGTTTTTCCCCGCAAATTCTTAAGTTTGTTCTGTAGGTAATTAGGAAAATGGCTGAGCTTAACAAAATGCATGTAACTTTTAGCAGTATCTTAGTAACATAGAGGAACACATTTGTGAATGTTATGAACACAAACTCATTTCTTTATAAACGTGGGTCTTTTTTGTATGCCAATTGAATGATGATTGGTTTTGGTCTCGATGTACAATATGCCAGTATTTCACAATAACATTTTACAAATCTATAATTCAAAGCATATTAAAAGTGCTCAGTTCGGCTGCAAAATCTTGTGAAAAGAAATGAAATGTCACAGATGGCTTTATAGGCACTTTTAAAAATTATTCATTAAAGGGGTAAAACCGATTTCTAAGATGAAGCTGGAAGTATTTTACTTGAAAACTTTCCTGTTTGAATAGCTGCTGTAAGTCACCACTGATGCTGCATTGTCCGCTATTTTTCTCATTGCGGAAGAGGGAAGACTTACTGTATTTTTCTTTCAACTTATTTTTTCTGAATACTTCATTTGACGTTCATAGAACCGGAGCTTCTCCTAAGTGAGCTAATATATTCCAATATGCTTTCCTAAAAAGCTACTCCATATGAGAACAATTTACAGCTGTGGAGGGATGGAGTTGCTACTATCATACAAAAGTGGCTCTGGACATGTATGCACACTTCATAATAGAAATGTGAATATGGTGTGCATTTCCTTTAATTTTATCTGGATCTTTGTCTCCATATTTTTATGGGGCACTCGTACAGTATAAGAGCACCTCTCAATTACTAAAAAAAATAATCTTCCTCACTTTTTTTAGGAGAAATACCTTGGTTATTTCGTGTGTTTGCAGTACATTATTTACAGATTAAAAATGGACCACTCTCTGTTTTTAACTTTAAAAAGCAATCCCAAATCATTAGCAGGCCCATGTGTAGACTTGAAAATTACAACTAAATATATATAATTTTAAGGATCGTTGACTCAGTTTAATAACTTGATTTCATTCTTGGAGCACTGGATCAAATTACTTACTGATTACTCTTTGCTTGTATTACAGTAGAGCCTAGGATTGGTGCTTCATTGTGCCATATAGTAGGGTACAGACCCCTTCTTTTAAGAGCTTACAATCCAAGGCTCTGGTCCTGAAATCAAATCTATGTAGATGGGCTATTGAGCTCAGGCAGAACCTGGTTTTCTTCTGATTGCCAAACAGAGACCTCTTATCTTAACTAAGGCAACACAACTGAGTGTAGCAATTGGGAAATTGAGAGGATAAGAGTAATGTCTGGTTACACAGACTAGCTTGGTGTTGCAAACTCATGATATTAGTCCCTGCTGCTGAAATCAATGGAATACATGAGCATCTCAGATTTTATTTTATTTTTTTAAAAAAAGGTTTTTGTTACCAATCATGAAAGAAAACTAGCTTGAAAATGTGAAGCATGTGTACCCTAAAGGTCAAGTTAGAATCCATGTGTATTTTTATAACAATTTTAAGCTTAAATTCAAGATTTAAAAAAAAGTTTGGGGTTGGCAATACTACTAGGTATGGACACGTGTGATGGCCCCCACCTTGGGTGATACCATGGGGACTAAACTGGGAACCTCTAGATTTAGAAGTCTGAGTGACTCCTTCTCCACAGTCTCTCCGTTCAGCTTGAGCTATTGTAGATTTCCATCCTTTGTAGATTGGGCGGGGGGGAGATACGTTATACAAAGTTAGCATCTGTCAAATCAAAATAAACGTCCACTGTGGCAAACTACTTGCCTGATTTGATAGTGTTTGGAAATACATGCCTGCCAGCCTTAGCCACAGTGTCCATCTATGCTGCTCTTTTTAGTGGGCTAGCTCAAGCCCCACTAGCAAGTCTGTGTTTCTGGGCTCCTACCTCCAGTTAGGGCATACCCTGAGACAACAGCCTTATTCATTTCACAGCCCTGATTTATACCCGAAGGTCTGTGAAGGCGCTAGAGCGTCTCAACAAAACTGCTGTAAAGGAATTTTTTTAACATGGTAAAAAAAACCTTTTCTCATAACTTCATTCTTGGAAACAGCTGAACCACTTTTACTGAAATCCCCTTCTCCTTACCTCCCCCATTTTCCCTCCTCCCCCAAAATCCATCCCAAGTCAAATGTAATGTAGAAAATCTCAGATTTAGTGGTTAAATTTTGTCAAAGTTCTAAGCAACTGAAAACAGGGTCTTTATAATGGAAGGTGGCAGGAAACCTTAACTACCTGCCCCACCTATGCTGAAAAACTAAATTTATATTTGGAAATTAAAGAATTTCACGCTCCTGTACATTGCTTTGGGAGGCAATGAAATGAGTCCTGAGGGGTATACAATTTCATATCTAGTACATAGCAAAAAGAAAAGATCATTACAACAAAATGACTTACAGAAAACAGCTGAAATGTTTCTCTAAATGGTAGCCTAAGTAAAAGTGGGCAAACCTAGGAAGTTTTACACCTCATTGAACCTTTGTATGCTCATCAAGAAACAAAAATAGTTTTAATACAAAAATCTTTGAGTAGGGAAGTGACCTGTGAAACCTGTTGGCTAAATTAGTTAAAAGTATGAGGGAGGGAACCCCAACAGCATATCTAAACAATTCTACAAGTCATCCGAATGAGTTGGACAGTCATGACATCGTCAGAAATAATAGAATTGTAAAAATGAGTTTTAAACTAGTGAAAGATTAACTGAGCTACAAATTCATTTAGTTTTAAATTATAATTATAAAATTAAAATAGAATTTGAGGGATTTTTATGGAAGCTATATTGAATATGAAGGAAATAAACTCTGCCCCTGGAGTTCTCTTTGCAAAATTGGGGCCATAGAGTGGGATTTTTGCTGCATGTGACACAAATTAAGTTTTGGGTCAGGTTTTATAAAATAGATCACAGCCCTCTATGTGATGCCAACAATTGATATTGCAAAAACAAACTAGTATCCTCTATGTTTAAAGTTGAGAAGAGGAATGTAACAGGGTTTGTCCCTTTTTTCCATTAGTATTTTAAGTGATTATAGAACATTGGGCAGTTTTAACATAAGAACAGCCATACTGGGTCAGACCAAAGGTCCATGTAGCTGAGTATCCTGTCTTCAGACAGTGGCCAATGCTAGGTGCCCCAGAGGGAATGAACAGAACAGGTAATAATCAAGTGATCCATCCCTGTTGCCCATTCCCAGCTTCTGACAAACAGAGGCTCGGGACGCCATCCCTGCCTATCCTGGCTAATAACCATTGATGGACCTATCCTCCATGAACTTATCTAGTTCTTTTTTGAACCCTGTTACAGTCTTGGCCTTCACAACATCCTCTGGCAGGGAGTTCCACAAGTTGACTGTATATTGTGTGAAAAAATTTAACTTTTTGTTTGTTTTAAACCTGCTGCCTATTAATTTCATTTGGTGACTGCCTAGTTCTTTTGAGAAAGAGTAAATAACCCTCCCTTATCTACTTTTTCCACACCAGTCATGATTTTATGGACCTCAATCTTATTCCACGTTAGTCGCCTCTTTTCCAAGCTGAAAAGCCCCAGTCTGATTGATCTCTCCTCATATGGAAGCCGTTCCATACCCCTAATAATTTTTGTTGCCTTTTCGGAATCTTTTCCAATTCCAATGCATCTTTCTTGAGATGGGCCGACCACATCTGCACTCAGTATTAAAGATGTGGGCGTACCATGAATTTATATAGAGGCAATATGATATTTTCTGTCTCATCTATCCCTTTTTTTAATGATTCCCAACATTCTGTTTGCTTTTTTGACTGCCGCTGCACATTGAGTGGATGTTTTCAGAGACCTATCCACAATGACGCCAAGATCTATCTTGAGTGGTAACAGCTAATTTAGACACCATTTTATATGTATAGTTGGGATTGTTGTCCATTGTGCATTATTTTGCATTTATCAATAATTAATTTCATCTGCCATTTTGTTGCCCAGTCACCAGCGGTGAAAGTAACTTAAATTTCTTACTGATATGGTCGTATCGCAATTAACTTCCACTCCTACGCACTTAACTTCATGGATCCCTTTGCATGACTTTGATACAGAAATTAAAGCTACTACTACCAATACTCTATAATAAAACTTTAATATTGAAGTAAAAGCCTGAACTTTCTGTCACATTTTTCTCCTGTCTTCCAATTTAAGGGAGTCCCCATAGAAAGAAGACTGCATAGGGTGAAGGAGGTGAGAATCTAGGTACAAACCAGACTCAAAGGAAATGCAGCAGGGAGAGAGAGGGAGCCAACCCCACCAAGCTCTGCAGGTGTAAGAGAAAAGTCCCCTGCAGGCTCTGACACCAGTTGCACAGCATGGGATCCTGCACCAGTCGTCCTAGCCCTTTCTAATCGCGGCCACAAGCCAAAGCCACCGGCTCCACTGCCCTGCGCAGCTTCAGGACAGAGCTGGTGTCTTTAAAAAGTTTCCATGCAGCTTGCAGGTATTTCACTTTTGGCACTGCAGCTTTTAATTTCTGTTTAACTAACTTCCTTATTTTTGTGTAGTCCCCTTTTCTGAAATTAAATGCTACAGTGTTGGGCCGCAGTGGTGGTTTCCCCGTCACAGGGATGTTAAATATAATTATATTATGATCACTATTACCAATCGGTCCAGCTATATTCACCTCTTGGAGCAGATCCTGTGCTCCACTTAAAACTATATCGAGAATTGCCTCTCCTCTTGTGGATTCCAGGACTAGCTGCTCCAAGAAGCAGTCATTTAAGGTGTCAAGAAACTTTATCTCTGCATCCTGTCCTGAAGTGACATGTACCCAGTCAATGTGGGGATTATTATTGAGTTTTTATTTTAATAGTATCTCTAATCTCCCTGGGCATTTCACAGTCACTATCCTCATCCTGGTCAGGTGGTTGGTAATATATATCCCTAGTGCTATATTCTGATTACTAGAGCATGGAATTACTATCCATAGAGATTTTATGGTACAGTTTGGTTCATTTAAGATTTTTACTTCATTTGATTCTAGCTTTCTTTCACATATAGTGCCACTCCCTGACCAGCACAACCTGTTTCTGTATTTCCGATATATTGTGTCCCATTAATTATACTCATTCCTCCAAGTTTCTGTGATGCCTATTATATCAATATCCCCATTTAATGCAAGGCAGTCTAGCTCACCCATCTTATTATTTAGACTTCTAGCATTCGTATATAAGCACTTTAAAAACTTGTCACTTTTTATCTGTCTGCCATTACCCACAGTGGGTCCTATCAAACCTGGTATTTTGCCACCTAAAGGGGAGGAGGGGTGGGTGCTACCTCACCTGCTTCGTGGAAGAGGGCTTTTCCCACCTAGGCTTGCTCCTTTTCAACACTTCCACTCTTCTGGTCCCAGGGGATGAGTAGGGTTGCCAACTTTCTAATTGCAACCCTTACCCCGCCCCTTTTCTGAGGCCCCACCCCAGCTCACTCCATCCCCCTCCCTCCATTGTTTGCTCTTCCCCCACCCTCACTCACTTTCATCGGGCTGGGGCAGGGAGTTGGGGTGTGGGAGAGGGTGAGGGCTCCGGATGGGGGTGTAGGCTCTGGAGTGAGGCTGGGATGAGGGGCTTGGGGTATAGGAGGGGTCTCTGGACAGGGGTCAACGGGTTTGGAGTACGGAAGGTGGCTCAGGGCTGGGGCAAGGGGTTGGGGTTTAGGAGGGGATGTGGGCTGTGGTCTGGGGATGGGGCTGAGAGGTTTGGAGTGTGGGAGGGGGCTCCGGGCTGGGATAGGGGGTTGAGGGGGTGTGCGGGCTCTGGGGTGGGGCTAGGGATGAGGGTTTTGGGGTACAGGAAGGGGCTCCAGGCTGGGGCTGAGGGTTTCGGCATATGGGAGGGGGTGAGGGCTGGGGCGGGGGTTGGTGTGCAGGAGGGGGGTTCAGGATGTGGGCTCTGGCTGGGTGGTGCTTACCTCAGGTGGTTCCCCAGGGGTGCCAATATGTCTCTCTGGCTCCTAGGCTTTGGGGCGGCCACGTGGCTCCGTGTGCCTCTCCTCCCCCCAGGCACTGCCCCTGCAGCTCCCGTTGTCCACTGTTCCTAGCCAATGGGAGCTGCGGAGTCTGCGTTCGGGACGGGGGCAATGTGCAGATATCCCTTGGCTGCCCCTACACCTAGGTGCTACAGGGATGTGTCGGCCACTTCTGGGAGCCTCACAGAGCCAGGGCAGGTAGGGAGCCTGCCTTAGTCCCGCTGACTGGACTTTTTAGTGGCATATTAAAATCTACTGGATTGCTTTCAGTAGTCACTGGGAGATGAGTGTCGAATTCTGGTAGACTCCCAGCCAGTCTGGGAGGGACTCAGGCAACCCTCGGAGTCAGCCTCGCCATGCTGGGATATTCATCTCTTTGCAGCAGCTTCTGACCTCTCTTCACCCTCCTCCTCCATCTATAAAGCAGTGTTCCCTTTCCCTTGGACAGCAGCACCCCTGCTTAAAGATTGCGGTGCGGTCATTTTCACACATCCATGTGTGTTAACATTTTTTCACATGCACATTTCTTAGAGGCTTGATCGTGGTCTTGGTCAGGTTGCTGAACTCTGAAGGACTAAATCATCAATTTTGTTTTAATTAGTTTGGAGGATGTAGTTAAGAACAGTTGGACCGTGCTCTGTATTCAGTCTGATATCATGTCAGATTTCTTTTTTTAAGAAGTCAAATTTGTAAATTCTCCTTATAAGGTTAACAGCTTTTGTGTGTTAATCCTTGTCTCTTCAGTTCCTTTTAAAAGATACCATGAAGTCATGATAGACTCATATGGTTGCATTCTCTCAATCTTTCTAAAAGAGAAAAATCTTAGACTAACTAATTTATTTGAGCATAAGCTTTCGTGAGCTACAGCTCACTTCATCGGTTGCAACCGATGAAGTGAGCTGTAGCTCACGAAAGCTTATGCTCAAATTAGTTAGTCTCTAAAGTGCCACAGTACTCCTTTTTCTTTTTGCGGATACAGACTAACTCGGCTGCTACTCTGAAACTCAATCTTTCTAGTTTGTTTTAGTGCTGTATTGACTTTTTTCTATTAACCCTTGGGTATTGGGAGTTGGGATTTCCCCTATCCAACTGCATGAGCACTTCAGTCTTGGGGAAATCCCCACTTCTAGCACAAGTGGGTTAATGTACTGGACTTCTGTTGTAAGCAAATAAAGAGACATTACCTAAATCTCTGCTTTTCAGAAAATTGTAACTTTCTGTTAAACATGTTCTAGGAAAATCTTTATTACTTTTGTGCCATAATTATTTAGGCACATACAAGAAAGTTAACCACACACAGTAAATTGGACCGAGTAAATATTTGTATAACCACGAACACCAAGAAGCCTACAGCATAGGATTATGCAGAATTTTATATGAAACAGATCATTAAATTTACTATACTGTCGCAGTTGAGGGGAAAATAAATAGTTGGGTCTCATTTATGTGTTCATTTTCATGAATAAAGCTACTGTATGAGTTTTCAAAATGTTAGATAAAAATTTCTGGCCTATGTATTATTTAATAGAAAGTGAAAAAGAATTGCTCTTTTTTAAATTGAATGTCTAGACAGGAGAGATGCATTTCCTTTTAGTACTAAGAGCTGTTTTTTCTTTAAAACTAGATTAGGAATTTTTCAGGTGGACTGGATGCTGATCAGCTGCAATTACTTTAGAAAAGTTACTGGGAGCTGATGAGCAGCCTAGCCATTTAAATGAAGGTACCCTATCTGCATAAGACCCCCCCCCCCCCCCCCCCCGTCTTGCAATGCTCTCTGGACTGCTGAGTCAAAGTGAGTCTTTTGCTTTTGTCTTAATGCAGCCTTCATAATGCATGTGGATAAGTGTTTTGCTTCTGAAAAGGATTATTGCTTTAACATGTTTTACAGAATGCCACATAACCCTAATTGTATTTTTAGAAGTTGCATGTGTATATGGGTGGGCAAAACCAGCTATGGAGTTTGAAACCTGACTGCTAGAGTTCAGTTTTGGGAATCGACCAGCGTTTCAGGGTTATTTTGGTGGGTTTTTTAGTACATCCCTTATCCTTCTTGTGTTCCCTGCCTCTCCTTACCCCACTCATTAAGTGATTTCATATTAATGGTTCCATAAATTAGATGAAGGGCATGATCATTTTCTGAGGCTAGGAAGTAACCAAGAGTTTTATGTTCCAGAGTTCCAGTGCTACATTTCTTAGTACACCTAAAACTCCAATCAGTATCCATTGAGTTCTGGGTTTGGAACGAGTGCGAGATCTACCCCTTTCTGTTACGTTGTAATACTGCAAGTATTTTCAATAGATTATCACATCTTCAAAAGTACACTTCAAGTTTGGTTCCTTGGATTTTGGTTTATATGATAGGTTGATGCCAAGTTGCTTCATAAATGCAAGCGTCCTACATATCTTTTAAAAATAACTTAGCAGATTTAGGTTTAATTTAGACTCCTTGAAAACTGGTGAGGTAGGCAATGAACTGCAATATCATAAGGTTGTATATGGTTACATTGCAACTTTGCAAAACGTGAAAGTTGAAACCATTTAAAACTTAAAAAAATAAATATGTAATTAGTTTGTTGCTTTAAAGTATGCTTTGATCTAGGATCACTGACATAGATTCTTATTTAATTTTTTAATTTAATTTTATTGCAGTCATTTCAAGTTTAACTATAGCCTTTACCCAGAAGCCCTATACATTCTTAGTGACATTACAATAGAATGCAGCAGCAATCCAAGATGATTGTTACAATTTATTATTCTTTATTGTTTTTCATGTTTTAAATCTCCATAGTGCCTTTCATTTTGAGCAGTCTCTAAAGAAGTCATATACTTGTCAGTTGTGTTGTTCCTCACCCACCACCCCATCTGTCCGTGACTTTGATAAATTCCTCACCCACCACCCATTCCACCGTGACTTTGATAAATTTGTTCTTAGGGTGCAAATCATTCACGATCAAGTTCCTACAGGACATTTTACTGTTACATTTACTGTTGTAACACGCTTCTGATTTTTCAAGCTGCCTTCTGCTTAGTTTACATACAGTATGACTGCTTATGCTTGACATAGTAAAGATAATGAAGTTTCTGTTTAAATATATCTTATTTTTAATCACAACTGTGTGGATTTGATGGCTCTTATTGAAAGGAAGGATGAATACATAGTGGCATGTAAACCAAGGACTACATCAGTCACTGAATGTGTGAATAACTAAGATAATGGTAATGCAGTGTCTATACCCTTACATTACTCCATGCTGGGTACTTTTTTAAATTTTTCTTCAGTCTTGAAACACTCTGTGTTTCCATCAACCTGGTTCACTTCTTCAGTCAAAATTTTTCATTCACTGGCTTTCCCTATACTCCAGTGTTCTGACTCATACAGCAGGATCAGCATGACAGTTGTCTCATATGTGCTGATTTTGTAGTAATGTCCTTAGCCTTCCATATCTTGCAGATTTTTCTAAATACAGTAGCAGTTAGTCTGTTTCTTGCTTTTATGTCATCTTCACAATTCCCATTCTTTCATGCTAGTCCTCCAAAGGTACACAAATGTTTCCACTTGTTCTAGTTCGTTGACTAAGTTTGATGTTTGCCTCTCTCTCCTGTCTTCCAATTGCCATATTTTTTGTCTTCTCTGTGCTAATCTTCAATCTGAATTTTCTGCTTTCCTGGTCTACCTTTTCAGTTATTCTCTGTAAATCTTCCTTGGTCAATGCTATGTCCATATAATCTGCAAATGTAAGGTTATGCACTATTCTACCAGTTAACATGACTCCTCCTCTTTCATCACTCAGTGCTACAGCCATTACTGCTTCCGGTACCAAATTGAGCAAATCTGGTGATAGTATGCAATCCTTGTCTCACTCCTATCATCCTGACCCATATTGTTAGCTTCTGGTCTACTCTCCACACTCACTGTAGATGTTTTCTTTCAGACCAATCAATTTTTCAGGGATGCTATACTTTCCCATCACTTTCCATAATCCTTTCTGCCAAATGCTCTCAAAAGCTTGTTTGAAGTCTATAAAGCTGTTGTAACAACTTCAGTTGTGTTCTGTGTGCTTCTCCAATATTGGTTCCAGTCTAAATCTGACCTGTTCCTTTGCAAGTGCTGCTTCTGCTTCTTTATGTTGCTCGCTTATCCAGTTGTTTCTTTTTTCACTTTGTCTAAGAGTTGAGTACTACATACTGACGAGAGAAATCAGAAAGCAAAGAGCATGTGCATATGTACTCCCACATACATAATGTGGGATGTATCTCGTGTAATGCTAAGCAAATATCTAGAAAACCTCTAAGAAAGCTTTTAGTAGCCTTCAGAACTCCCAACTTTCCTGGCAAGAGGGGCCCAACTATTGGAGGGGCAAGGGGGAAAACTCAACTTGTACCAGAGTTGATCTATTTAGGTCATGATTGAGAGGAATTGGTGAGGGGAAGTTTATGATGTCACTGTCCACACTGCATCCACACTGTGGAAACTGACTTCAGGCTCCAGTACAGTCAACCTGCTTTGCAAGTAATAAAACCATTTTTTGAAAAAGGGGAACTTAAAGCTCGGAAATATACCATTTCAGAACAATCTTTAGGACCAATATGTATGGTTTTTAAAGATGATGCCTGAAAGTCCATGACTCCCTTTTTTTTAAACCAACCCTACATATTCAGAAATCACCAGAGAAATTCAGAATTACTTTTTTGCATGGGTTGTAATTTTAGGTAAGAATTTCTTTGCCTATTTTTCTGTTTAGGTGACATTTCTAGAGCGAGTCAACATAAATCTTTTTTACCTAAAGAGACCCTATCTGTACAGACTGGAGAATCTAGCAGGTTTATGCTGTATTAGTTGGTTTAGAACTGTCACATAAACAGTGAATGGACTCAAACGCTTAATACAAAGGAGTCTTAGGTTGACCCTGTAGCTTTTGATAGTGTCTTTCTGTGGTGCAACCCATATTCAACAGCAGTAGGTTTTTCTTACTAAGTTAAATGTTGCTTTATGACCACATTATTGGTAAATATTAGTATGTGTGAATTCTGTTGGGTTTTGGCACCTAGAAGTGCATGGAACAGGTAAAGCAGAGCACTATGTGGTGGTCTGTTCAAAGATGTATACAGAATACTGGTGTTTAGCACTGCAATAAAGCAAACATGCCACTAGGTGGCTCAAGAATCTACCTCCTAAGACATTTTTAAAGCTATATATGGCTTACATTACATCATAGCAATGCATTACACTTTAGCACTAATATTGTATCAAAGCACCTGTGCTGTGTAACATGCTGTCTCTCTTACTATCCTGAGTTTGGAGAAAAATATTTTCTTGAATGCATTATGTGCATTTTACATTCCTTGGATGGTGGGGATAACATGTTCTCTCAACTAATTTACTGTGTGGTATTTCTTTTAAACTTATCTTTACTATAGCTTTTGAAAGAGGTGGAGGTGTGAAAATATTTAACTGACCAGTGGTAACACTTTCAGAAGTACTTATGGAGCCTATGACAATTTTGATTTAGGTCTTTTAAACCGAGGATTTCTTGCCCTATCTGGTTGGGGGAAGACAAAAGATGGGAGTACTATAATTTTTAGGATATTGGGCAGTCTAGGAAATCTTCCGAAAAAAGTCAAAAATAAAACTGAAGTCTGTGCAGCTGATTCATTGAAACGTGATATTAGGGTTTCATGCAAATATGCTGAGGACCAAAAAAGTGACTGAAAAGCAATCACTCTGTTCTTCATCAGGCTTTTTCAGTTTCCAATTAAAAACAAGATTCTCCCTCTCCAAATTAGCCTGGTATCAGAGCACACGTTGTATTTTAATTTTCATTCTGTCTTGGATGTGCTCAATAAGTTTTAAAAGCAGAATTCAATTGGCAAATCTGCTAATGGTGACAGAGCCACAGTACATTGCAGTGCTGCCAGTAGTAAGATTTGGTTTTGTCACTAAGGAAGGCACAAGGGAAGTAGACATGTACAGTAACAAGATGCACATCTTCTAGATCCTGTCTTGATCAGTGTCTCTTTGGGGGAAAATTCTGCAATCTGATATTTTATACAGTTACCTGTTCAAGGAATGAGTGGTCCCATAAGCAGATAACTGTGATGGCCAAAACATGTAACAAACTGTCAATCTCTTTGGAGCTGAAACACAGGCCAGAACAAGCTGTGCTAAAAATGATTGAGGTCACGCTATTACCCCTGAAAGCTTGAAGCATTTTGGCTTGCATCTGTCTGCTTACTCTTTGTGATTAGTAAGACAGAATAATCAGAACTTCCACTTTGCTTTCTGCAGTGAGGCAAAATTATCAGATTGTGTAGTATTACTGTTACCTTACTAACTGAAAAAAAGATCATGAAGGGGGAAACAAGATAGATAAAACAAATGCATCTTGCATTGGTGCCTTGGAAAATGCTCGACTTGTGCTTTGGTAGGCTGCCAAATTTCAGTTAAAGCCTTGCTACCAGAGGCGGCATGTTCAAACATAGGTTGCAACACCAAATGCTTCCTAGTTAGTTTTAACTGCTGATACTTGGTGTCCATCTAGTACTTTTTGCTAGTCATGGATTGTGAAAAGTACTGTTGTCAATGATATCCAGAAGCCAAGAAGCAATGATGGGTCCAATAGGAACCTAAAGCGGGGTACCACTTCCTACAACTGGAAATTCATGACCGCCTAATAATTGGTGAATTTGTTTCATATACAGCGTTTTTTGAGGAAGAAACCACTGCTTGTTTATGCAGAGCCCTTAACAGTACAGACATCAACAATGCTTATCAATATGGGCCTAAATAGCCTCTATGTAGGACCTGGATCTCTGGTGTCTAGTTGCAACTCTTTAAGCCCAGCCAGAATTTCAGAAAGTAGTTTTTAGCAAGTTTCAATCTGCACAGATTCCATGCTCCATGGCTACTGTCCCTTTCTCACTACACCCCTGTACTGTAGCATCTCCTCTCCCTGTCAGACTTAGACCTGGTGCTAAACATTTCTGCTGCAGTCAGCACCAAATACTAGGGAAGAGGAAATGTCGTCATGTTGAGACTAAACCACAGCTCTTCCTCCTCCAGTTTGGATAGTTCTTAGCTGCTTGTTCACTGTGTACATTCATACATCCCAAGGCCAGAAGGGTCTATTGTGACTTCCTGTATAACACAGGCCATAGAATTTTCCCAAAATATACCCTAGTGCGTGTCTTTTAGAAGATCTTCATTTAAAAATGGTTAGTGATGGAGAATCACTGTTCCAGTGATTACTTAACCTCACTGTTTAAAAATGTATGCCTTATTTCCTGTCAGAACTTGACTAGCTCCAGCTTTCCAGCCATTGGAGGGCATGGTGGGACAGACTTAGTGGAAGGCCTTTCAAGGTGATCACTCCAAAGGTGGGCAAAGGGAAGCTGAGCTCCACTCCCTCATACTCACACATCTGTCCCAGAGATAATTGGACCCTGCATTACATGCTCAAGTAGAAGCAGAATATAGATTGTGGCCCCCCTCACCATTTACTACTTCAACATAAATGTATTTAAGAATTTCTCATGAAAACGCAAGTAAAACATGTGAAAGGTAAATGGATTTAAGTTTGTCTGATTCACTCTGGGGAAAACTTCCAAGTGTAAGTCCCTCTTCAGCTTAGTATTACTTGACAATGTCTATAGTTAAGCATCTAAGGAAGCCACAAATTGTAGTGTTCTTTCTCCGTAATAATAAAACACATAAGACAGCAATTTAAAATGTGCTTTTATTCCATACAAATTGAAATAAAATGTTAAACTTTTTAGCTTGGCGAAAAGCTGCTGTGGCCTTAGTGTGCACGACCTTAGAACAAACTACAGCTATGATTACTTGAAACTGAGTGCAATATTAAATGAAAACATTGGCGGCGGCATAAGTATATCACCCATTTTTCTGTTAATTCACAGTTTTAAAATACTTCAGTATCTCTCCATCGTTGCGAGACTTTGGATTCAGAAAGGACTGTCCTTTTTTTGCTTTGCTTTCTGAGAAAAGGTGAAACAATCAAAACTGAAGAGTCGGAACAACAAATAGTTTTTACTAAGGTGCCTACATTTTAGACAAACCGAAATATTATGCTGCAGGGTATCAACGCTCTTAAGGCAAAGGACAATGCTGTTTTTCCTTACTGGGTGTACACAACAACCTCCTTCACGTATTGCAGATGAATGTCCTAGAATTGCAATTTGACAGAAGCACTTCATTTGTGTTTTTGAACAGAAAGCAAATAATAATCTATAAAACAGATTTAAGAAGTGTAGGTAGGGGAAGGGGAGGGAGGGTGGCTTGCAGGAGAAGAAAAGGGTTTTCATACCAATTATGGAGAGAGAAATCCTGTACTCGCTGATCCAGGACCTCTCCTTTTGGTGCCAATTATTTATTAACATTTGTATTTAGTGTATTGTGTTTTAATGCAAGTAAACACATACTATTGAAATCTAATTTTAAAACAAGATATCTACTTTTTATAGAGCATTATTGTATATAGTTTTGTGTTTGTGGATATATATGCTCCTCTCTCTATTTCTGTTGATTTAGTTTTTAATTTAATTGTTTAAAACTAAAAATTAAAAATCTTCTTATGGGCCAAAGTGGTGGTCTTGTTTATAAATTTTGCTCAGCTTGTATGCAAGCTCCTGAAACTAGAGAGGAAATGTTTGAAGTCTTCTGGCAAAGTTATTTTAAAATGATTCCAGCTTTTTCTTAACCACGGAGCCTCATACATCTATTCCATGTTACAATGGAGTAATTTGTCTTTTGCTTGAAAGGTTGTTTTTTTTAAAAAAGACATCCCTCCACCCCCCCCCCCCATGTACACAGCAGGATAATGTTTTCTTACCTTGTCATGAACACCAAAATCTCTTGCCACCAGTCATAGCATTTTTTTTGCCTTCCATAGTTTGGGAATTTCGTGCGATGTTCCTTAAGTCTAAGACTGAGAAAAGAGGGGGTTAGGGGGAGATCTACAAACCCTATCTTCCTGCCAATTCTTTCCCACTATTTATCGCCTAAACTTACAGGACCTAAACTGAACTGATTTTTGCTGCTGATTACCATAATTTTAGCTTACTCTGCTTATGTTTACTTGATAAATGTTTTCCATGGTCACAAAACAGATTTGACATGTTCAGAGCTGAAATAACTGTGGCATGGTGCAATCTGTGTGATTTAGTGGGTAGAGTTGGACAGAATATATATTATCCTGTCTACTCTGCGTCAAAGGATCAAAGTTAGGAACTGTTGTGGCTTAGAGAACAAAATGAAAGCCAACATCTAGGAGTATGTCTCCACTGCATGCTTCTTTCTATAGAGGTTAGTGTACATCTCCACATAGCCCTCCTAGTACAGGTACAAATAGCTGCATAGCTGGTGAGGCATGTCTTAGGCAAGTAGAGTACAGTCGTGAGTACACACCCTACATGCTATGTACTTGCCCACACCATGCTTCCTGATCTATGTAGTGTCTTGCTGCCTCTCTGCTTCTGGAGCCTTTGCCCACCTCAGGAAAAGACTTCCCCATCAGGGAAAGGCTTTGCCAGCTCCCTGCTGCTGGAGCCCTTCTCTGCCACAAGGAAGGCTCTGGCTGTGGAGAAAAGCTTTGCCAGCTCCCTGCTGCTTTCTGGCGGGGGGGGGCCCGGGGAGAAGGCTTCAGTAAGGCTGAAGCTTGCTTCTCTGCCAGAGCCTTTCATTGACACGTGTAGCTACATGCTGCAATATAGATGGTCTGCTTTTCTGCTGCAGTGTGTAGCTCTATGTACCTAACACAACCCCACCACTAGTGATGTGTAGCTGGAGCCTAAAAGTAAGACTATATTAGGGTTATGAGAATAGAAAGGAAATCGTAAGAAAACAGGATGGGAGGATTTTTCAAGGAAAATCTTTACTACTTAATGTGTGGGGCTTTTTGGCCATGCTACATGCTGGAGGAGCAGGTACACTAAAAAATAGGATAGTATAATTTTGAAGGACAAACACATCAGAAGTAAGTTCCATCTATTGTGTGGTACTACTTCACGTAATCAGTTGTGAATTTGTAGATTAATAGAAAGCCAGAAGAAACCACTGTGAACATATAGTCTGATCTCTTGTAGAACACGGGCTCTAGAACGTCCCCAAAATAATTCCTACAGCTGATCTCTTTGAAAAATATCCAGTCTTTATTTGAAATTAGTTTGTAGTGGAGAATCCACCACAGCCTTTGTAATTGTTCCAATGGTTAATTACTCTAGTTAAAATTGTACACCTTATTTCTGATCTGAATTTGTCTAGCTTCAACTTCCGGCCCTGGGATCATGTTACACCTTTCTCTGCTAAATTGAAGAGCCAGTTATTAAATATTTGTTCCCAATGTGAAGGTACTTTACTCCCCTTTAACCTTCTCTTCATTAAGCTAACTAGACTGAGTTCTTTGGCTCTATCAGTGTTTTCTGATTCTTGTGGCTCTTCTCCGAACTCTCTCCAATTTATCAACATTCTTCTGAACTGTGGGCAGTAGAACTGGACATGAGAATCCAGCAGTGGTTGCACCAGTGCCAAGTACAGAGAGAAAATGACCTCTACTCAAGGTTGCCCTGTTTATGCCTCCCAGGATCTCATTAGCTTTTTTAGCCACAGCATTGCACTGGGAGCTCATGTTCAGCTGATTATCCACCAAGACCCCAATCTTTGTCAGAGTCCCTGCTTCCCCCACCTTCTGTTAGTAAGACTTTGTTTCCGGATTTACATTTAGCTGTATTAAAACACAGTTTGCTTGCACTCAATTTATTGAGTGATCTAAATCAGTGCTACTCAAAGTGGTGGTCCGCGGACCGAGCCATCGGCTGCCAGTCTGCGTGCACATCGGAAAAAAAAATTGCTGGTCCCCCACATCAGATAGCTTGCAAAGCACTGCTCTAGATCACTCTGAATCAGTGACCTCTTCGTTATTTACCACTCATCCAATTTTTGTCATCTGCAAAGTTTGTTGGTCGTGATTTTGTTTTCTTCCAAGTCACCGAAAAAGATGTTAAATAGCATACGGCCAAGAATTTGTCCCTGTGGAATCATACTGGAAACAGACCTGCTTGATGACAATTCCCCATTTTCAGTTACATTTTGAGACCTATGAATTAGCTATTTTTTAATGCATGTAACGTGTTAATTTTATGTCATTCTAATTTTTTAATCAAAATGTGTGGTATTAAGTCAAAATATAATATACTTCTGTAAGGCTAAGTATATTACATCAACACTATTACCTTTAACAACCAATCTTGTCATCTGATTTTAAAAAAATATTAATTTGACAGGGTCTCTCTTCCATAAACCTGCGTTGATTTGCATTAACTATATTACCATTCTTTGAGTCCCGTATCAGACACTCTGTTCTCTTGCTTGGGGTTGATGTCAGGCAACAGATTTATAATTACCTGGGTCATCCCATTTTTACCTTTTTTAAAAATAGGCACAACATTGGCTTTCTTCCAGCCTTCTGAAACTTCCTCAGTACTCCAGACTTACTTAAAATCAACATTAACAGTCCAGTGAGCTCCTTAGCAATCTCTTTTAAAAATCCTAGATGCAAATTATCTAGACCTGCTGATTTTCAAATGTCTAACTTTAGGCTAGTATAGACTAATATGTAACATGGTAGGTTACCTTTTTTTCTTTAAAGAGGGGTGAGGAGAAGAGGGTTCCCAAAAAGCAAAAATAAGTCGGTGTAATGTCACTTGCAGTGTGAACTCTGTGCCTAGAGAACTTTTTGTTTCTAATATTGGGATTAAAATATTTTGAAATCTATTGATTTATAAATTATTTCTTTGAATAACTGAGATTAGTCTATTTATATACAGTTCATAGCTAAACCACTAGTTGAATTTCTAATTAGGCCCCAGTATTGCAAACAGTTCTAGGAACATACTTGGCTTCACTCATGTAGGTAGTCCCACTGTAGCCAATGGACATGAAAAAAGGTAAGCACATGTTTTCAGGATCAGGGCCTACATTAAAATAAAGTTGGTAGGTTTTTAATACCTTTCCATTTTGTTTTTGTCTTTACAGGTAATTACATGTCTCTTTCTGGCTCGTGGTGGTAATAGATATACATTAACTTGCTGTCAGAGGGGTTTCATTGTTCCTAGGTATGAGGGAAAGATTATATTTTAAAGGTGTATGGTAAATTATATTTAAATACAGTTTTCTGTGCTAAATGTGAGTAACCAGACTCTGTGGAACAGTTAACATAAAGATACATTTCAATGAAGTCTTCAAAATAAACAACCTCTCATTTCCTTTCAGAGTAACAGCCGTGTTAGTCTGTATTCGCAAAAAGAAAAGGAGTACTTGTGGCACCTTAGAGACTAACCAATTTATTTGAGCATAAGCTTTCGTGAGCTACAGCTCACTTCATCAGATGCATACTGATGAAGTGAGCATCATGCATCAGTATGCATCCGATGAAGTGAGCTGTAGCTCACAAAAGCTTATGCTCAAATAAATTGGTTAGTCTGTCATTTCCTTGTAAAGGGCTTGATCCAATCAGCCCAAACTGCAGATATCTTTGAAAGTGACATTCTTTGACCTCTCATACCATTTGATCAAGTTTCCTAATAAGTTGCTATGGTTGGTTTTACACATCTTTTTACTTTAAAATTTTTCATCTAGCTTTTATATTGGGATGGCCTTTTGCCAACATGAAAAGGTTTCAGATATCAGATGTTCATTTTGATATTTCTACTCGAAACGTTCTGGGTATTGTGGGAAATTACCTTATGCATTTCAGAAAAATACACTGTTTTCGTAATGGTGTAGTATGTATGGTGGCAGCCCTTAAAGGCTTAAGTAAAATAGCTTGTTCAAAGTGCTAATTTAATATGACAACACATTGTGAGAATTAATAAGTACTCTTTGTGGTTTAATTTAAATCCTGATCTCTGATTAGTCAGATCTTGATAAGTGAAAGTTCGTTGTTTTTGCTGAAACTTTATAGGTGGTTGTGAGGCCTTTGGCTCTTTTTTTTAGGCTCTCCGTGTACTTCATTAAAAATGCTTACAGGCAACTGGGAGGAAGAACAAATAACTACCTACATTGTTTACTACTTTTTAAAAGTACTTCTATGTTTTTATTATACAGCAAGAGTTTTTATTTATTACACACAATTTTTTATACAACACTGATTATTTCTGTTGAAGTGACAGTTCATACTAGCTACATAAGTGGCAACTTTAAAAAGTGGTGGTCTTGTTAGAGTTAATAGGAATTAAAGTAGATAGAGGATGCAACTTCAGAAGTCTTTTTTGCAAATAAGTTAAAAATGGAAAATGAGAACTTTATTGCCTAGCCTGCTGTTCAAGGAAGTTTCTGATTGTTTGAGAAACAGATGTATCCTAAATGTGTGGTTTTTATGTATTGGATAAAAATCTTTTGAAAATCTAAGTTTAGGATGTATTGTTTACATCAATAATAATAATAATACTAAATTCACTTATGTGGCCTGCCCTTAACAAAATTTTTCGGTGAGAGAAATATATCAGAATTATCAAAATCTGTCCCAAAGTCAATGGGAACAAGGCTAGCCTGATAATATCCGTATCCCTTAACTGTGACATAGCTATGGACTGCTTGTACTTTCACTACTGCATATTAATTAAATCAATTAATTAAAAATTAATTAATATTAGTGGTCATGTAAATGTCAGACCTATACTCCTATAGACTTAAACGCCTTATCAGGAGAATAGTATAACACAGCCAGCAGCATTACAAGCTTCCTGCTGTAAGCTAGTGGAGTGATCTGCTAGTAGCCAGGGAAGGTGAAATCATACTCTAAGTAGCAGCACAGTTCCAGGAGTTTGTTTTACTCAGGGCAGTTCTTAGTTTATTTTGAAACCAAGATTCAAAACATAGCAACTCCAAACACTTTTCACCATCCTTCAGGGTGTTTTAGGCCTTCATTCCAGGGGTTCACAGTCCTTTACAACCCTTCTTTCAGGGCTTGGCAATTGAGGCCTCCCCAGCTGAGGTTTCCCCTTACTGGCTCCTACTTTTCAGGTCTCCCTTGGAGTCCTTGCATTGGAGCGAGTGGCAAGTACAGTCTAAGGTCGTTCCCTGATCCTGGGTTTCTTTCTACTGAGGGTAAGGTGCATATGTTTACATCAGGTACTGCTTGCAGCCTGCAGTCATGTGACCCTTCTCTTGTGCTTCATTAATTCAGCACCCCAAATCTTGCAGGGCTTGGGGATGTATGGTGTGCGTCCCTGAGGAACAGCATTCTGTTACACTTGCGGTGCTGTTTTAACTTGCCCTTGATATGGAAGGACTAGCTATATGAGTAAAGTATTTAGCCAAAGGCTATTGTGAGTATTATAAAAAATTATCTATCAGTCCACTGGATATCTTAATCATTTTTTGTGATGTGGATGTTGTTAAGCTGTTCACTGGACAGAAACTGACAGCTCATTTCACAGAGATCATGGAATTGTTTTTATATGGTAATAACTTTCCGTTACTATCAATCTAGACTAGACTTATTGGCTGAAGCTTAGTATAGCTAATATTCCATTACACAATCTCCTGAGCTATCAAGTTTCCTATAAATATTTTGTATATTACTATTTCTTAGAATCTGTGAGAAGTTATACAACTTAATAGTGTTGTGGCTAGTAACCACTGAAAAACAGGCTCTCTCTCTTTGTACCGAACTTTGGTGCCTAGACCTGTAAATTCTGTAATTAAGCCTAAACCTGGTCAAACTTGCCAGAAGCTGGGAATGAGTGACAGGGATCATAGAATCAAATAGATTACGGTTGGAAGAGACCCCAGGAGGTCATCTAGTCCAACTCCCTGCTCAAAGCAGGACCAACCCCAACTAAATCATCCAAGTCAGGGCTTTGTCAAGCTGGGCCTTAAAAACCTCTAAGGATGGAGATTCCACCACCTCCCTAGGTAACCCATTCCAGTGCTTCACCACCCTCCAAGTGAAATAGTTTTCCCTAACATCCAACCTAGACCTCTCCCACCGCACCTTGAGACCATTTCTCCTTGTTCTGTCATCTGCCACCACTGAGAACAGCCTAGTTCCATCCTCTTTGGAACCCTACTTCAGGTAGTTGAAGGCTGCTATCAAATTCCCCCTCACTCTTCTCTTCTTCTGCAGCCTGACTAAGCCCAGTTCCCTCAGCCTCAACTCAGAAGTCATGTGCCCCAACCCCCTAATTATTTTCATTGCCCTCCGCTGGACTTCTCCAATTTGTCCATATCCCTTCTGTAGTGAGGGGCCCAAAACTGGACACAATACTCCAGATGTGGCCTCACCAGTGCCGAATAGAGGGGAATAAGCACTTCCCTTGATCTGCTGGCAATGCTCCTACTAATGCAGATTGCTTGATGATTACCTGATCTTTCCCTCTGGGGCACCTGTTATTGGCCACTGTTGGAAGACAGGTTACTGGGCTAGATGGACTTTTGGTGACCCAGTATGGCTGTTCTTATATCTGTTACGGATTACTGACAGTCTTTCTTTTTGGCTGCTACATATGGTATAGTCAATTTTTGTACACCCAAAAGTGCTATTAGAGAGAGTACTGATGTAATGTAAAGTGTTGGAACAATAGTTCATAATATTGTCCCCTAAAGATTATGCTATTAAACTGGAACCTTTTTTATTTTGCTTGATTAGATGGGCGTGCCTTCTGATCTGTAGTATCTCCAGTTAAGTGAGAATTTAACGGGTGGTGTTTATCTTGGGCATTCATCAAACTTTGTGATCGGTGGTCGGATGTTTTTTTCTTCCTTGCAGAACTTGCCTTTTTGTTCTATGTGTAAATCACAAAAGTTACATGTTTAAGTGGTAATTTTTTGTTTACTTATTATAGTGACCTAATAGCTCTCTTCTACTGCTTGTGTGGATGGAATTCCTTGCGTGCTTATATATGACTTATCCTCTGTTGCTGTGTTTGTATCAAGGACTTGTACTCAGTCTGTTGGAAGACACGTACGTGAGTGTGTTCTGTGCAGACTATAATTTGTATTTTCCCAATGCACATCTTCAAAGCATTGTGAGTTCTGTTAAATTGTAACAAGATAAACCAAGAGCTCAAGAGGTTAAAAATTACGCAAGTGTCAGTTTCCTCTATACAAACAATGGTTACTGTCTTCATTTTCCCTCTTTTTCTACTGGTTCCAGTGGGAATGTGGGCTTGGTAATATGAAGGGAACATTTTGCTGCAATGTCTAATTTTAAGAACATAAGCTTGCAAATTACTTCCAATAATTATAAGAGAGAATGCAATAGCAAACTTCTTGGAACAGAAAATTTCTTCCCTTCAGTTAGAGGGAAGTAATAATTCAAAGTTTTATATAGAGTAAGGATTTATTAAATGGCAACATCTCTTTGCTTTGCTAATTAAGGTTTTGAAAGAGACTACAAAGTAAAAAAAAAAAAATTAAAATTAGGGGTAAGAAATCAATAACAGATATTCATAACTTTGGAGCTCCTGGCACCTTGGGGGCCTATCTTAAAATTTTATTGCTAGTAAATTGTGCATTAGAAGCAGTTTGATTTCTTACCATATCTTGTTACTTTCTAGGACCAAGAAAATCTCAGTTAGATGTCCCCTGGACAAAACCACCCAGAAAATCAGGCAGTTTTCCACACATCAAACTTCTGCCTCACCAGCCATATAGTGAGAGTCATTCAGCTCCAGTAGCTGCACAGTTCACCCAAAGGCTGCCCTCTTCCCTCCCCCCCCAAATACCCCCTCTATAGCCTACTTGAAGAGACAGTTACAAAAATAGATGCCATTCAAAATTTATGCTGCCTACTTAATGGCTAGACCTGATTCAGCAGAGAACAAATGCGTTTTCTTCTCTTATCCAGATCTGTATGCTGGGCCAATAAAATCTATCTTTCTTTCTAGTGGAAAATAGAACTATGCTTCAGGAAAAAAGAAGCACATGACCCTTAGCCCTACCAAGGGAATGGTCCCTATGTCCTCTCCTCACACTGCCTTGTGCATCCACTCAGGGCTAGCCACAATCTGGCTCAGAGATTCTACCACAAAGCTCCTGAGAGGATACAAGAAGGAACAAGTCTGAGAAAATTCAGAATGTGGTGTCCTAGGCAGACTTTGAATCTGTAATTAGGCCAGCACAACTTAAACAAGGTGAGGCAAGTAAACATGTTTTTGTACTAGAAAAATAGAGATTTCCCCCCTGCTGCTCTGTCAACAATTTGAAGCAAAAGAAAGCTGTCTCTTAGAATATTAGCTCTTCAGTTCTCTTTTAGATTATTACTCAAAACAAATTTTCAGCTACTTTTGATTCACTACTTTTTTCTTTGATCTTTTTTCTTGCTGGTTAAACGAGTGACCAAAATGTAATTAACTTAATGACAAAAGGAATTGTAAATGAAGTTAAGATAAGCGAGGTTATTTAAATTTTCTGCCTTTGAAGTTTGATACACTGAAACTATAAATAAATATAGTATCACCTTTTTCTCTGGGGTCTTGATTGCTGGGGCATAGTATAGTTAATTCCAAGTAGGTACCAGTTCAATGTTTACCATACCTGATGGGTAAAATTAACAATTTTTAATATATTTGGAGGTGACATTGTTTGAACAACCACAACCTATTAAGGTTTTTTTTAAAAAAAAACAAACAAACAAAAAACCAGTAAGTGGGATTGAAGGATTTTTCAAGGTTAACTGGGAGTCAGGAGACTTATAAATTACTCCATACAATTATTTTGCTTTCCATTGGACAGCCTCTTTAATAAAAAGCTGCAGTTTTGGTTTTCCTTCTTTTTCATAAGACATTGCAGGATTTACTCTCTTATCAGGCTGTGACTTCTGGTTATAAAATGGTGGTATTCATGGTTGTAAGTATTATGTTAGGGCATAATCTGGTGAAACACTACTAAATTGCCCTGTTTGGTAAATATTACAATTTTCCTTTAAGGTGTAACTGAATAATAGAATCATAACTTGTCTAACTTGCTCTTAAACATCTTCAATAACGGAGATTCCACAACTTACGTAGGCAATTTATTCCAGTGCTTAACCACCCTGACAGGAAGTTTTTCCTAATGTCCAACCTAAACTCCCCTTGCTGCAATTTAACTGTATTGCTTTTTGTCCTAACCTCAGAGGTTAACCAGAACAATTTCTCTCCCTCCTCCTTGTAACAACCTTTGATGTACTTGAAAATTATGTCCCCGCTATCTTCTCTTCTCCAGACTAAACAAACCCAGTTTTTTCATTCTTCCTGCATAGGTCTTCTTTTCTAGACCTTTAATCGCTTTTGTTGCTCTTCACTGGATTTTCTCCAGTTTTTCCACATTTTTCCTGAAATGTGGCTCCCAGAAATGGACATAATACTCCAGTTGTGGCCTGATCAGCACAGAGTAGAGCAGAAGAATTTTTCTTTGTGTTTTGGTTACTGCACTCATGCTAATACAGCCCAGAATGATGTTTGCTTTTTTTTTGCATCTGTGTTAAGCTGTTCTCTCATATTTAGCTTGTGATCCACTATGACCCACAGATCCCTTTCTGCAGTACTCCTTCCTAGGCAGTCATTTCCTATTTTCTGTGTGTGCAACTGATTGTTTCTTCCTAAGTGGAGTACTTTGCATTTGTCCTTATTGAATTTCATTCTATTTACTTCAGACCATTTCTCCAGTTTGTCCAGGTCATTTTGAATTTTAATCCTACCCTCCAAAGTACTTGCAATCCCTCTCAGCTTGGTATCATCCACAAACTTTAAGTGTTCTCTCTATGCCATTATCTAAATTATTAATGAAGATATTGAACAGAACCGGACCCAGAACTGATCCCTGTGGGACCCCACTTGATATGCTCTTCCGGTTTGACTGTGAACCACTGATAACTACTGTCTGAAGATAATATTCATTAGATTTAAATTCTTGTTTATCTGCAGCTGTTGAGTTAGAAGAGGGAGCAAAACCATCGTAGTAGTGTATCCAGAATAGTAGTTAAATGTGACTGACTTAGTTTTGTGCTTTGTTTTTTTCCTACACACTTCCTCTGACACGGAAGAGCAGATTTTACTTTACTTTTGTTGTTGGATTTTAATAAAGCTCTAAATACCAGTCTCAGGCTTCAGAATGTAGTATTAAAATCAAATCAAATGCTGAAATATTTCATTTAGAACAAGTAGCACACACACAAGGTTTTGAAGTTTTTGTGCATTGTTTGAATAGTCTCTTGAATTATTGGTGTTTTTTTAAAAAAGAAAAGATTACTTTTGCCTAAACAAATTCAAGACTCATAACTGAGTAAGAATTTCAAGTCAAGAACACTTAATCACACCTCCACATATTCATCAAGAATCTTCTTTTTATATGTGGTTTAATATGGCATAGAACTGTCTGCTACTCTTACTACTGGTTTCAGAGTAACAGCCGTGTTAGTCTGTATTCGCAAAAAGAAAAGGGGTACTTGTGGCACCTTAGAGACTAACCAATTTATTTGAGCATGAGCTTTCGTGAGCTACAGCTCACTTCATCGGATGCTGAAGTGAGCTGTAGCTCATGAAAGCTCATGCTCAAATAAATTGGTTAGTCTCTAAGGTGCCACAAGTACTCCTTTTCTTTTTACTCTTACTACTATAAACATTAAAAGTTTGCTTTATGCGCTCTTAATGTAAGAATGGCCATCCTGGATCTGACCAATGGTCCATCCAACTCAGTATCCTGCCTTCTGACAGGGGTCAGTGCCAGATGCTTCAAAGAGCACTTTATGGAGTAATCTATCCCTTGTTGATCCACTCCAGCTTCTGGCAGTCAGGGGTTTAGGGACACCTGGCACATGAGGTTGCATCACTGATCATCTTGACTAATAGCCATTGATGGACCTATTCTCTGGGAATTTATGAAATTCTTTCTGAACCCAGTAATACTTTTGGCCTTCACAACATCCCCTGGCAATAAATTCCACAAGTTTACTGTGTGTTGTGTGAAGAAGTGCTTCCTTATGTTTGTTTGACCCCTGGTTCTTGTCTTATGTGAATAGAGTAACCAGATAGCAAGTGTGAAAAATCAGGACACTTCTCCCTCTTTCTCTCCCCCTCCCCCCAAACCCCTCGGTGGGTGGGTGGGGGATATAGCTGTGTATATAAGACAAAGCCCCTAATATCGGGATGGTCCCAATAATGTCGGAACGTCTCTGGTCACCCTGTATGTAAAGCAGTAAATAACTCTTCCATATTTACTATCTCCACATGATTCATGATTTTATAGACCTCTGTCATATCCCCCTTAGCAATCTCTCTTCAAAGTTGAACAGTCCCAGTCTTTTTAATCTTTCTTCATATGGAAGCTGTTCCATACCCCTAATCATTTTTGTTGCCGTTCTATGTACTTTTTCCAATTCTAGTATTTCGTTTTTGAGATGGGCTGAACAGAATTGCAGCCAGCCTTCAAGGTGTGGGCATGCCATAGATTTATTTAGTGGCATTATATTTTCTGTCTTATTATCTATCCCTTTCCTAATGATTCCTAACATTCTGCTAGCATTCTTTGACTGCCTCTGCACACTGAGCAGATGTTTTCAGAGAATTATCCACAGTGATTCCAAGATCTTTCTTTTAGATGCTGTCATTTTGTATGTGTAGTTGGGATTGTTTCCCAGTGTGCATTACTTTGCATTTATCAACATTGAATTTCATCGGCCTTTTTTCTCCCCCAGTCACCCAGTTTAGTGAGATTGCTTTGTAGCTCTTAGCAGTCAGCTTTGGACTTAACTATCTTGAGTAATTTTGTATCATCTACAAACTTTGCCACCTCACAGTTTACCCATTTTTTCTCAGATCACTTATGAATATGTTGAACAGCACTGGTCTCACTACAGATCCTTGGGGGAACCCACTATTTACTGTTCTCCATTGTGACAACTGGGCATTTATTCTGACCCTTTATTTTCTGTGTTTTAACTAGTTGTTGATCCATGAGGACTTTCTCTTATCCCGTAACTTTTTACTTTGACAAGGTCCCTAATTAAATGTTCTTAAGCAAAGGCTTTCTGAAAGTCTAAGTACACTATAACCACTAGATCAGCCATCTCCACGTTTGTTTGACACCCTCAAAGAATTTTAATAGTTTGGTGAAGCCTGATTTCTTTTTACAAAAACTGTGATTCTTTCCCAATGTATCATGTTCATCTAATGTTTGATAATTCTGTTCTTTACTGTAGTTTCAACCAATTTGCCTAGTACTGAATTTAGGCTTACTGGCCTTTAATAGTCAGGATCTTCTTGAGTCCTTTTTCAAAATGTTTGTTAATTATCCTCCAGTCAGCTGGTACGGAGGCTGATTTTAAGTGGTGGGTTACATACCTGTTACTAGTTCTGCAATTTCATATTTGAATTCCTTCAGATCTCTTGGGCGAATACCCTGGTGACTTATTACTGTTTAATTTATCAGTTTGTTTCAAAACTTTGTCTGACACCTTAATCTGGAACAGTTCCTCAGATTTGTTATCTAAAAGAATGGCTCAGTGTGGGAATCTCCCTCGCATCCTCTGCAGTGTAGACCAATGCAAGGAATTAATTTTAGCTTCTCCACAATGCCCTTGTCATCTTTGATTCGTGTTTCATTAAGTAATAAGTGTCGCACGAAATGCAGCCCAAACAACTTTTGTACTAGGGCAAATTTTTTCTCGTCGACCTCGGTAACTAAGTTCAGATCAGAGAATAAAAACTTGTATCTCTGAAATAACAATTTATGTTGCTGTGTGGCTAATTTCAAAGCCTGTCCAGATTATTAACCTCTTGATGCACGATTATTAAGGTGCCACCCTTTTTTACTGTCTTCTCATTGGGGATTTTCTAGCATCTCTTGACAAAAAAAAGTATTTGAGAGCTGATGCAACAATGTTAGTCATAAAGGTAACTGTGTCCTCACCTTGTAATCTGGCAGGAAAAATGAGAACTTGTGTTCTTGGCTTTCAATTTAGCCTCTACAATTTCCGGTCTTCTTTTAGTGCACTAAATATTTCTAACATGGCCTTTTGTAAAGCTTTCAGTTCTTGCACTGCCTCATCTCCTTTTGGCAAATGTCTCATGCTTTTTCACCCTCTGCTCAAAATCTTTTTGTTCAGGCTGTCTTACCTAATGGAATCTGATTTCTCATTCAGTAAGAGGCCTGAAGTTACAAATTTTCAGGCACAAAAGGTCTGTGTGTGCTCTTGGGGTAAGTACACTGTCAGCAGCTGGAAGTTGTGATTTCATGTTTGTGTAGACAGTTCAGTAGCTAAACTTTGAGCTAGCATGCTAAAAAGGGCAGTTTGACCGCAACATGGATGGTGGCTCAGGGTAAGCTGCCTGAGTACTGTACCGCCTGATCCTCTGTGTACATACTTGGATGGTGCCCCCTGTGGTTCTGCAGCAAAGCTGCCATTTTTAGCATACTATCTCGAGCAGAGCTAGCATGTGCATGTCTGTGCAAATTGGGAATCGCACCTCCCAGCTGCTGTGTGGATATGTCCTTGGTGCTGGTTCGCCACCGGTTAGGGGGCACAGAAGAAAGGAGGCTAATAGTGGAATAAGCATTCTCCTGTGGCCTGTTTAATTTATAAAAGTTGCTTTTCTGATCTTTATTTGATCTTTTGATACCAAAGATTACAAACATCACTGACCCTTCTGGAAATATATTTTGTCATGTAAATTCATTATTATTATTTATTATTTTAGAAAACAGGCTAGAAACTGCCTTCAAACTGCAGGAGCGCTTCTTAGAAGTGAATGTCTACCTCTTATCTGTGCATCTGATTTCGTCTCCTAAATGTTCTTATTACTTACAATGTCAGACTTCCCCTTTTTGTTATATTTAACCATATTTAAATACATAATATATTTAAAAACAATATTTAAATTTATGAACTCTAAAAATCTTGATGATCCTTTAATTGTATTGCCCATTTAAATTTTCTCTGGTATAGTTAGGATTTTTTTTATTATTAATGTGTCATGGTATAGCATTAAGGTAAACATGATCTCTTTCTTACAATATACTGCAGAAACTGGAAGTGCTGTGAAAATGCAGGATCTTTGAGTATTAAGACAAAGTCTTGACAATGTCATAGTTCAAGTACAACTATGTACTGACCCAGTTTCATCCCAGTTTCACTCCATTGACTCCAGCAATGTGAAACCAGAGTTGAATTTGATCCACTTGCTGGTTTTTAAATAAATAAATTTTTGCTTTTGTTTCCATAAATTTAAATCAGCCAAGCAGATGAGATCGCCAAAGCACATTGTGCCTGGTTCTGTCCCATTTAAGTAAATAGGAGCTTTACCATTGACTTCAGCGGGAGCAGGATCAAGCCTGTTAAAACATAATTCACCTAAGTAATTTAATTTGCTTTAGTCCTAGAAGCATTAGTGTGTGTTGGAAAAACTGCAGACCTACACTCTAAGGACAGAAAGAAAAAGGAGATGTCCAGTTTCAGAGTAAAGATAGCTGTAGCCAAAACCGCTTTGGGGCAGTTATGATTAAGTCTGAATGTTTCTTCTGTTGACATTAATACGTTTTTACTTGCTTATTTTAATGGCTTCTTATCTGCTTGAACAGGTTAAGCAATTGCCAATGTTTTTAGAATTTTTAAAGTATCTCTTACAATCAACTCCTTACATAGCTAAGTAGTTTGTTGTTCATTTGCAGTTTGCTAAATCTTGTTTTTCAACGTAATATTAAGGCTAGCCAAGGGCAGATTTGTAAATGATATTACTGGTTTAATCATCAGGAGGATTTGTGTAATGTGTTAAGAGTAATTGCTACACCAGAACCTTATGTGTACTCTATCGCTGTTTGGATTATATAGTGCAGTAAATGGATTGTTCATAATTTTTAGAAATCACACTAACAAAATTGCCCAACTGTTGAAAACTTGAGTATATATTTTAACTGAATCTTTAGTTTGCCTATTTATAACAAAACACCGTGCTTTCACAATCAATCCTACAGTAGTCTTTTATTTGCTAATAATATGCTAATATCTAGGATTAAATAAATTCAGTTTGGCATGAACTCTAGAATGCTTGCATTAAAGTTTATTCATAATGTAGTTTTCTCCATGAGCTCCATTCATTCTTTTTTCCATCCAGTGATTGCTGCTATTCATGCAACTTGACATTAAATCAGTGTGCTTTTTCCTCTCCTTTATTAACATATTTTTATTGCAACATGTATTTTTAGGATTCTGGTACATCATAGTAATGCTAAAACTTCCCTCCCTGCCCTGCCCCCTTTGAGAATTTCTTTGTCTTTGAAGAAACTAATGCTCACTTATGAAATACTAAATATAAATTACAGCATTTCTAGGACAGAGTCCACTGCTAAAGATAATACAGCAAGGACCAACGTCCAAAAATGGCTGCTTCATGCAGTTGCAGGAAACTTACTACATCGCGCTACGTTTACATGAGCCTAATCAATAATCCCTGTTATATGCGTCATAGACACAATCTGGCATCCTCCGAATCCCTCCACCCAAATGTCAGTGTGCCTTAGGGAAATATTCTTTTCTGACACTATTGGCGATCAATTTAACCATTTGCATGTTAACACCCAACTACATTTCTACCTTAAGATACTACTGGTGTCCCAGTAATTTGAATTTTATCAGTTATCCTGGGATAATTCCCAGAGAATTCCAAATGATTACCTCTTGGATGAAAAAACATACTCCACAATGCACTTAAAGTGCTACAATATTTCAAATCCATAAAGAGGGTTTGAAAAATCCATTTGCCTAGTCACCATTGGTGAGTAGGAAACTTCCACTGAGCGTGGGAGCCTAAACCATCAATTACTATTTTTACAAATAAAAGTTTAAAATGTAGTGTTTCTAATTCTTATGGCTGTGATGGTAACCTTCCAAAATGTAAATGTTTCGTTCTTCCTAGGACTACAAACCAAGAGCTTTAGTGTCTCTGCTACTTTCAATTACCATTCCAAAGCTACCTGAAACTGACAAAGCCAGTAAGTTTCATGGCAGGCATTTAGAACCCCCTGTGTGGTGCTGACACTGACAAGAATAATATAAATTTTGCTGTTGTGAAGCTATTCATCTGGGGAGGAGGACCCCACAAAGGGGGAACACATGGAGTTTGGGAATCCTGTTTCTTTTTTGCAGCAGCCTGGGGACAGTTAGCGTATCAAAAAACCCCTTCTCCCCTCTGGGTGAAGGGGAAAGAGGAATAAAGTTTTGTTTTTCCCGAGCTTGTGAGATCTATCAAGCTGGCCTTTAGATTTATCAGACACTTAACACCTGCAGGCTATTGATTAAAGATGGACTCCAGTGACCAGGGTTTATGGATATCACCTTAGCAGAAATACCAGTTGCTGGGTCTGTCATGGGAAGAGCCCAGTAAACTTCTCAGTAGGATTTTGCTCCTGGGCTTTGCTGATTGGGCCCCGTTCAACTTCACTATAGTGTATGGGCTAGGAGCAATGTAGTTCTTGTTTGATAATGTTTACAACTTTCTTAAAACTTTTCAAGTTGAAAGGGATTCAGATACTATTTACCAAAGTCAACAAGCCTTTTTCAAACTCTGGTCCTACACAAGTTTAACACCCTCCTGCCCTTCCATCTCCCCGCAGTCTTTGCTCCTGCTCTTCAGAGTTCTTTCTCTCTCCCCCCTCCCCGCCCCATCTCAGGAGAGAGCCTCAAATTAGAAGTGTGTCATTTGTACACTGTGTAGGTTTGTGTATTTGTAAGTCACCATATAAATACTTATTATTTGTGTGTTCCCTCTTGATGACAAAATGGTGTGTGGGGGTTGGCCATAGTTTTCATGACTACGTATCCCTTAGGCTAAATCTTTTTTGTCTTTTTTTGGTACTACTATGAAAAAAACAGTTGAGAATCTGTGCAAGGAGAGCAGTGGAAAACCTACTGTGGGAGTAGAACATATAAAAGGTTAGAGCCTTCGTGAGTAAAGAGGATAATGATGTGGTTTTGGGGCCACGGTTGGTTTTGCTGTATTTACTATCTTGATACAATTGTGAAAAACAGCTGAATTGAGGCAGGCAGGTTTTAACATGGGCACACACAAATGTTTCTTTTAGATACATTGGGAAAGTCTCTGAAATAGGCTGTGTGTGTTATGTTTCTTAATTTACTATTGTAGGATGGGAAAGCCCTGTGGAACTGTCTCAACTGTCACTCAAGAGTTGAAGAACATAAGTGTATGAGGCAACAGATGTTAAAATGGATTTTTCTCCTGTGGTCTGTGCTTTCTTGAAACATTATCTACATAAAGAAATAGTGAAACAGTGTTGCAAGTGTCCCATATTCTGTTCTTTACCCATTCTAAGAGCCTGATCCAAAGTCACTTGAAATCAAAGGGACTATCTCCATTGACGTTGGTGGTCTTTTGTAAACTTTAATAGTGATTTTAGCAGTGTTAAGACAAAATTACATTCCAGATTACATCTGTTAATGTAATTGATATATAAGCATGTGAAATCACTGTAAAAGTTTTATGTAAGGGTGTGGGTTGGAGCTATGTGACAGATACCCAAAAGCAGTATTGGAGTAGTGTGTTGAAAGTGTGTGTAGGCTACATGAAGGTAAAAAGGAATGCACAAGTCTTTTGCCTTATCTACTTATTTCCATGTTCGTCAGGTTTCGGGTGGATGGGGTGTGTCCTGCTGCAACACTGTCACTAAATGTAGCTTTTGTTAGCTAATAGGTACACATTTCTCTTAAAAACAAAACAAAAAAACCACCACTGTCAAACTGGAAGTGATTCAGGTACTATCCACCAAAGTCAACAAGCTAGCTTCCATTTCCCTGTTATGTCCCCTGTTAATCAACACAAAATAACACACTAGTATTGTGTTCTCTGAGAAAATATCCAGTGTCGTCTTCATTCTTTCCCTATACTCTTTGCTGGCTGCTTTTTAAATAAAAATCCAACAAATCACACTAAAAATGAATATACCTTCGTGAGTATAAAGAAAAGCAAAACATTTGTTGTAAATATTTAGATTGTTCTATGTATATCGTTTCTCTTTGAGCAAATATAATATTGGCATATCAGAAACAGACTTTTATTGCGTTCTATGAGATAAGGTTTTAAAGATTGGTATTCCCAAATTCTAAATCTTTCTTTGTGTCTCTTCTTTCGGAGAAGAGTTGTAAGTACAGTTGGTAAGTATGCAGAGTTGATAAATGGAAGATAAGGATCAGGGAAAACATGCATCATGTTTTTGGTATCCATTGAGTTCATGTCTTTTGCCCACCACAATGGTGCCATGCCACGAGGATTATAGTAGTTAGAGATGGAAAAGACTTACTAGATCAAGTCTATATAGCCCTTCTAAAAGTGCAGGGTAAGCTGTAGCTCACAAAAGCTTATGCTCAAATAAATTGGTTAGTTTCTAAGGTGCCACAAGTACTCCCTTTTTTTCTCATCATAGGATATTATCAGATGGTAAACTGACCTCTTGAACTTTGCCCAAAACCTAAGCTTTTTTCTTCAAGTTTGTCTTTATATAATTTTTAAATACTGTACAGAATTTCTGCAATTTGCATTAATATTTTTTTTGTTCATTTTACTCAGTGGCAAGTTGGCTGAGGTTTTCCTAACTCCTGGCAGTGTGAAATCTGAAAAGGTAGTAACTGGTAATAGGCTTACAATCTACCTATCTTATGGTTTGGTATAGGATCCATCATCGATATGTTGCTTCCATGTAAGACTGGAAGAGTGAAGTTCCTAGTAGAGTTCATGAAATCTTTGGCTCTGTTCCCATCTCTGTGAATGGGAAGCCCACTCTGAGGGCTTGAAGGGAAGAGCTGTTTGCTGTATGGGTATGGTGAGAGAGCTTTATAAAAGAGATCGTACGGGATGATTCTGAATTTGTCTGATTTTTTCTGGAAGTTTGCCTTATATCTGGCTCTCATACCCTTTGTCATGGTATTTTTGATATACATTGTAAAACCCTAGGATTGTTTTATGAAGCAGTGTATCTTTTTTTAATTTATACATTTTGAATATTTAAAAAAAATTTAGATTGTTTACCTGGCAGAGTTTAAAAAGAAAGGGTAGATGTAACTTAATTTCAGTTTATACTCTTAAACTTTAGATATTTAGTCATAAATATTCCTATGGGTCTAACTCGATCAACAGTAACTCTAAACTGGACTACAGCTTCTCTTTACATTGTAATTTAGTAAAAAATATGTTTAATTTGGTCAGTGGAGCTTTTTTAGGATGTTTCCTCCTACCACTGGTGTAATCTACAAGATGGATGCACTCTAGTCCATTTCATGGTCCCTTAGTTCATACATGCAAAACAGTCCCCTCCCCCGAACTTGGCTGTTCGAAGATTTTGTCAGGGCCAGTACTTGTACATTACTTAGGTGTTTCAGTAATTATTTTTTAAACATAACACACAGCATGTTTGAGATGAGAGCTCAGTAAGTGTTGAGTCTTTGTGCATATACACTTGGTAATTGCTAAAGCTGAAAATAGCAGGAAAAGGATAAAGTTTTATTCAGTAGATATACACTGACTGAAGTCCTGGCAGCTGTGAAAAATGGATGAAGAGTTGGTTTAGTCTACCCATCACCAATTGTATACAGTAAGCAGATAAGTTGTTCTGGTGAACAGGTGCTCATATATGATGATGGATGCAGCAGAAATGGCTAGATAAGCAAATTTAGTTAAATTACAGTACATGGGCCTACTGCCTCAAATTGATCGCCCTACCCAGCTGAAAGAACTAGGCCAAATCATAGTGTGAAATACTGATGCCATCTTCTCAGTAATTTGTTAAAGTAAATACATGAATAGGATGTTTTAACCAAAATTAAAGGTGTTTCTCTTTAAGAATTTATCCTTTAATTATGCCAGAATGACAGCTGTTCTATCATTAAGCTTTAAGATCAGCTTTCTGTTTAAAACTTGACTGTTGTAAGTACTCTAAAATCCATAGTTAATCATTTGCTTTGAAATTTGATGTGCCTCATGTGGGCATGGGTGCAGCCAGTAATCCAAATTTCGGGCCATTTGACCAAGTGCATATACAGCTTCTGGAAAAACAGCTTTTCTTAAAACTGACACATTCTGGGAATGGCTTATTTGCTGACAGAGACCATACCAAGGCTTAGATCAGAGGTGGGCAAACTTTTTGGCCCAAGGGCCACATTTGGGTATGGAAACTGTCTGGCAGGACATGAATGCTCACAAAATTGAGGGTTGGGGTGTGGGAGGGAGTGAGGGCTCCACCTGGGGGTGTGAGCTCTGGGGTGGGGCCAGAAATGAGGAGTTCAGGGTGTGGAAGGGGGCTCTGGGCTGGGGGGGATGAGAGCTCCAGCTGGGGATGCAGGCTCTGGGGTGGGTCTGGGGAATGAGGGATTGGAGGTGCAGGAGGGTGCTCCGGGCTGGGACTGAGAGGTTCAGAGGATGGGAGGGGGATCAGGGCTGGGGCAGGGGTTTGGGGTCCAGGAGCGGGTCAGGGGTGCAGGTTCCGGGCGGCGCTTACCTCAAGCAGCTCTGAGAAACCATGCCATGCCCCCCCCCCGCCTCCTATGAGGAGGCACAGCCACGCGGCTCTGCCCTGTCCGCAGGCGCTGTACCTGCTGCTCCCATTGGCCACGGTTCCTGGCCAATGGGAGCTGTGGGGGCGGTGCTTGGGGCAGGGTCAGCGTGCAGAGCATCTTGGCTGCCACTACGCATAGGAGCCAGACAGGGGACATGCCACTGCTTCTCAGAGCCACGCGGAGTAGGGCAAGCCCCTGACCCCGCTCCCTGGCTGGAGCTTGAGGACTGGATGCAGCTTCCGGGCTGTAGTTTGCCCAAACCGGCTTAGATTATCACACCAGGATCTCAAACATGCAAGGGTTTCCCCAAAAGAATGCATGAAACCCATGAGCCCTTTGCGGGAAATAACATTAAAACATTATTTGAAAGACTTTGCTTCTCCAGTTAGGCATCCTAAAGCTCATGTGCCTACTAGATTATACTGAGCATGTTCAGAGAGAGGAAAACTACCTCTACCTCACCTGGGTAGCTCTAAGGGCGTCTTATGGTCATTGAATCTGAACATCAGGCTCTGTCAGCTCAAATCCAGCTAGTGTAGAAATCTGAAGTAAAGAAAGTAAGCATCAAAGGAAAATTTTTATTTTTGGGGGAAATTAATCGGAGTACAGCAGAACATTCAGAAGGCACTGAAACTGTTCCTTGTAAAGAAAATAAACTACACAAGCAAATGCTTGCTGGAGGGGAGAGGGTGATAAGGGGTGGAAGGGTAGGTGGGAAATTAGGGGGAATAGGGGTTAAGAGATCAGGTGATAAGAAGGGATGGTGGCGGGGGGGGTGGGACACTGGGGAGGGGATACAGGGGGAGTGACAGGATGACTGGGGGAGAATAGGGGCAGAGGTGCCTGTGAGACCCACATGCACACATGGGAGGGAACACAATCCAGGGGCCCCCAACCCACCTATAGGGTTGTACCCCTTTGTTCTCTGCCTCCCTTCATGTGAGTCAGGTTCCAAGGAGGCTTCCTTATCTGAGGAGGAGGGGGCATCTGAGCCCCTTTCCCTGTGTGAGCTGGGAAATGGGGTCCTGGCTCCCTGGGGTGTCTGAACACTCCTTCTTGCCCCCTGTGTGTGCCAAGCTCTGGGAGGCCCCTGCCCATCTGTGGTGGTCTGGACCCCCCCCATCCCTCATGGGAGCCAGGTTCTGGGTAGGTTGTGTCTGAGCCCTTCCGCATTACCCCCCTTATATGATCTGGGGTCATATAAGGAGGTCTGAGCCCATCTCCCTACCCTGCCCCCCATGTGAGTCAGGATGCTTAGATGACCCATCAGAAACTCTCCAGCATTGGGAAGGAGATAAGGGGACACCCACTTATCTGAATGGAGCAGTTCATTTGTCTCCGTGCTATTGATTCGGGCTATGTTCATGGGTATTCTTTCAGTTGAGAACATCTTATGAGATGAATGGGAAACTGAACACCTCTTTGAGTCTTCAGTGCTGCCTCTTCCTTCCATTCTCCCTCTAATTTCATACAATATACATCAGTCTTTCACATGCTTAAAGTCACTGTAACAACCATGTAATAAAACTGTCAAAGTTTTGGTACATAGATCATGGATGAGATTACTCACCAGCCCTGTTAGCAGCTATATGTTGCAAACATTTCAAAACATGACTGTTATCCCTATTCTACTATAACAAAATATACAGGAGTGGGGAGGAAAACTGTGTGGCTTAGTGGAAAGACTACTTGTCTAGGAGTATTCCTAGCTCTGCCACTGGCCTGCTGGATGATGATGGGCAAGTCACATAACCTCTTTGTGCCTCAGTTTCCGATCTGTAAAATGAGAATAATGATATAATGTTCTTTGACATTTACCAATGAAACAAACTATATAAAAGCTAGGTCTTTTGACTGTTATCGAGCCACAATAGCATATCAGTTGCAAACTCAGGTGAGAACTACAACTCTCTAAATAACTAACTTCTGTCAACAAATGTTTCTATTTCTAATTTAAAAAGAAAAACCCTAGGGAATTAAATGGCAAAAGACTTGGTTAACACGGGACTAAGGTTTCCTGATGAGAGCTTGTGCCCTTCCAGAATGCTGAGTTCAGCAAAACTCAAATTTCTTAAAATCCGGAAATAGAGTTAATAAATGCTCACATAACCTTGACTCTGCTCTCTTTTGAATGATATCCCAATACTTTCTCTGTCTCTCTCACGCATGCATGCACGCTCACTCTTCCAGTCTGCCTCTTCAATGTAATGGACAGGTGCTCAAACACTGAGCTTACTCCCATGACAGAATATCACACTTATAAAATTTAACATCCTCTTCATACCCTTTTAGAACACTTTAACACTTGCGCACAGGATGCCACCTAAACCTGTGCTTCCCCCTATCATTAAATTCACAGATTGCTCTCACATCTCACCTCACTACTGAGAATACCCAAGAAAAGATCCCAATGCCCTGCTACTGATGCAACTTGCACCATTCAGCCTGGAACCTCAAGATAAACAGGCACCTCCTTTTCTTTGATAACACACACCGTGGGACTAAGTCCCAGGGCTCCTCATATCGCAGTCATTGCTCAGTGACATTTCTCAAACTAATCCCCAGATCTCAATCACAGTTCTTCCAAGCCGCTCTTATTCCTCCATCATTCAATACAGCTACACCTAACACAGTGAGGAGCTGGGGTGCATGCAGATGATTCCCAGTAGCTATTCCCAGCTCAAGGATGGGGGTGGAGGTGGGCAGAATTAGAGTTGCATGGTTGTTCTGTATTTCCTGGTTTGCAGAAGTTTGAGTTTTGCTGAACTCCACTTCTGGAAGGGCAAGAGCTATCACCAAGCAACCTTAACTCTAACCTAACTTATCTTGGTTAATTAACCAAGTATTTGCCATTTAATTTGCAACATAATAGATTTCTCACTGGTGCCTTTATTTCTGATGAATTTTTGTATATTAAGTTTGAATCACAAATTAGATGGAAGTTGAAAGCTTTAATCTCTTGTCTTTTTACTTATATTTATTTTTAGTCCTCAATCAGAAATTTAAAGATCCGAACCAGAGGACTGTGGCATGCAAAATGATTTAGGTCCTGGTGGCAGAGAAGGACAACACCAGTTATTTAGGTAATCTGAAACTTCAGATTATCTAAATTAATTTAGTTTAAATTTTTTTGTCTACTGTGGACTCTTTATTAAATCTTGGATTGAAAACTTTTGAGAGCTTTTGAAAACACATTCTGCTAGTAAATGCCAATGACGACTTGAGCAAATCTTTGTTTCCTTCTATACTTTGTGTTGTGGAAGGGGAATAGTTGTTTGAACCCTGCCTAAGGCTATATATTTTATTTAAGAGGGAGGAAAAATAGAAGTTTTGATGCAAGTGTGCTTGATTACTTTTATGCAAACAATTTGATTATTAAAGGTTTTATAAAAATCATACTTTAGGGGACTTATGTAGTTATCAATGCTAAAAATAATTTAGCTCTTTCAAGGTTAGAAGAAGCACTGTTATGACACACAATTCATTAACCCCTAATTTTTTTCAAGTTTGGATTGTTCCATAGATCTTGCATTAGTTGAAAAACGAGTAGAATTGTAGTGGGGTTTGTAGTAACAAACTGCATACTATCACTTTCTGCTATGTGGGACACACCAATCTTCTGCTGTCTGGACGCAGGTAAATTGAAAGTCACAGTCATCCATTGGAATTGAGGAAATAAGATGCTTCCTTTTAAATGGTGAGGGAGTTGTTTATGAGGGGTGTCCAACATGAGTTGTAGTCTGCTGGTCATGAGGTTTTGTAACACAGGACATCCACCCAACTTTTAATTACTTTCAACTACAAATTGTGGAAGTTCAGCTCTCTTTTGGAACCTATCCAGTATTTTAGGCTCCTTTATCAATTGCCAAATTAGTGCAAACCTTTTCACTAAACTACAATTCCTCAGCTCCTTCAGTCTTCCTGTCCCTTAATGTAATCAGAGGGAAACAGCAAAGACTTTTCACAAATGCATGATAAGAGAGAACAAGTTTTGTAATGTGTAGGTGGATATTGTGTTTCTCAAAATAAATGTTCAGTTTTACGTGCCTGCGTGAAAGAATCATTATCCTTCAATGGAGTAAGTGCATGTAACTTTTGCTGTATAAATTTAGCATTTTAAATAAAAAAAAAACAAAAACAAAACCTCCATAGTCACCTTTTTGGAATAGCTGTTGTGTATTTTATATTTGCAAATGTGAGAAGCTACAAAAATGTAGCTTGGCTGGTGTGATTATTTTTAAATGTGTTTTTTAATAAAGTGAGCAAAAGCTTACAACTAAGTTTGGACTTACGTATTGATTCTCTGTTATGTTCAAACAATTATTGAGAAAGTGTTATATAGCTCTAAAACTAAAAGTGTAACATCAAATAGTTGCCAGGTTTTTTTCTGCTCAATGAACACATCAAGAAATGGTTGCTGTCTCTCAGTGTTATGTATTTTCCAGTCTTTGCTCTACCACAGATGAAACAAAACAGTTTAAAAAAATACAAAACCACTTGTGATTAAACAAATTAAAAGGTTGAAAATGCCAAATATAGAACAGTGTGTAGATGACTTGGGGTAAGTCAGGGCTCTAGGGAAGTCTCTGTGACTTCAGAATGGAACAGCACTGCCTTAAGACACATCTTTTTACTAAATGAGAGAGCATTTAGCTAGCAAAAGTTAGTGTTATCTGAAGATAAGTTTTGGTGTCCGTTTGTCAGTGGAGCCAATGCCAGATCTCCCTAGAGCGTATCTTATTGCAAACCACATGGATTACGTGGAAGTGAATTAATTCACTGTCCTCTGTCCAAAACATGAGTAGATTTGAGAGAAGATGAACCACTGAAGATTCTTCTTAAACTTTTTGAAACAGGATCCTAATATAGGTGTTATATAGGTCATAACCTTTGTATTGTGATCTATATATAATTCTGAAAATCTAAGCAGAGTTTATCTAGGTCAGTATTTTCTGTAATATACTCAGACAACTGGAATGGGGGAAATTCACTTTGTCTTGAAACTGATATATGCACTGTTTGGATATGTTTAGTTGGACTGTTCTCTAAAAGGGCAAAGTTCTGTATTCATATTATTTAATGAGTACTTGTGGCACCTTAGAGACTAACCAATTTATTTGAGCATAAGCTTTCGTGAGCTACAGCTCACTTCATCGGATGCATACTGTGGGAAGTACAGAAGATCTTTTTATACACACAAACCATGAAAAAATGGGTGTTTACCACTACAAAAGGTTTTCTCTCCCCCCACCCCACTCTCCTGCTGGTAATAGCTTATCTAAAGTGATCACTCTCCTTACAATGTGTATGATAATCAAGGTGGGCCATTTCCAGCACAAATCCAGGGTTTAACAAAAACGTCTGGGGGGGTGGAAGAAACAAGGGGAAATAAGTTACCTTGCATAATGACTTAGCCCCTCCCAGTCTCTATTCAAGCCTAAGTTAATTGTATCCAATTTGCAAATGAATTCCAATTCATCAGTCTCTCGCTGGAGTCTGGTTTTGAAGTTTTTCTGTTGTAATATCGCAACTTTCATGTCTGTAATCGCGTGACCAGAGAGATTGAAGTGTTCTCCGACTGGTTTATGCATGTTATAATTCTTGACATCTGATTTGTGTCCATTCATTCTTTTACGTAGAGACTGTCCAGTTTGACCAATGTACATGGCAGAGGGGCATTGCTGGCACATGATGGCATATATCACATTGGTGGATGTGCAGGTGAACGAGCCTCTGATAGTGTGGCTGATGTGATTAGGCCCTGTGATGGTGTCCCCTGAATAGATATGTGGGCACAGCTGGCAACGGGCTTTATTGCAAGGATAGGTTCCTGGGTTAGTGGTTCTGTTGTGTGGTATGTGGTTGCTGGTGAGTATTGGCTTCAGGTTTGGGGGCTGTCTGTCGGCAAGGACTGGCCTGTCTCCCAAGATTTGTGAGAGTGTTGGGTCATCCTTCAGGATAGGTTGTAGATCCTTAATAATGCGTTGGAGGGGTTTTAGTTGCGGGCTGAAGGTGACGGCTAGTGGCGTTCTGTTATTTTCTTTGTTCGGTGACTTCTGGGAACTCTTCTGGCTCTATCAATCTGTTTCTTCACTTCAGCAGGTGGGTGTTGTAGTTGTAAGAATGCTTGATAGAGATCTTGTAGGCGTTTGTCTCTGTTTGAGGGGTTGGAGCAAATGCGGTTGTATCGCAGAGCTTGGCTGTAGACAATGGATCGTGTGGTGTGGTCAGGGTGAAAGCTGGAGGCATGTAGGTAGGAATAGCGGTCAGTAGGTTTCCAGTATAGGGTGGTGTTTATGTGGCCATCGTTTATTAGCACTGTAGTGTCCAGGAAGTGAACACTATATAACATTCATAAACCAGTCGGAGAACACTTCAATCTCTCTGGTCACGCGGTTACAGACATGAAAGTTGCGATATTACAACAGAAAAACTTCAAAACCAGACTCCAGTGAGAGACTGTTGAATTGGAATTCATTTGCAAATTGGATACAATTAACTTAGGTTACCTTGCATAATGACTTAGGCTTGATCAGAGACCGGGAGAGGCTATTTCCCCCTGTTTTTTCTCCCCCCCCTGCCCCCCAGACGTTTTTGTTAAACCCTGGATTTGTGCTGGAAATGGCCCACCTTGATTATCATACACATTGTAAGGAGAGTGATCACTTTAGATAAGCTATTACCAGCAGGAGAGTGGGGTGGGGGGAGAGAAAACCTTTTGTAGTGGTAAACACCCATTTTTTCATGGTTTGTGTGTATAAAAAGATCTTCTGTACTTCCCACAGTATGCATCCGATGAAGTGAGCTGTAGCTCATGAAAGCTTATGCTCAAATAAATTGGTTAGTCTCTAAGGTGCCACAAGTACTCCTTTTCTTTTTGCGAATACAGACTAACACGGCTGTTACTCTGAAACCTGATATTATTTAAAGTTGCTATAGATGATTAAACAGATGCTGGTGTTCACAGTAAAGGTGACTGCGTTTCTGTGGTTATTCCTGTGTAGCTAGTAATTAGCTTATAGTGCTTGGGAATGAAAGACTCTTTTATGAGAGAGTATTTTTAGGGATTTCGTGCCCATAGTGAATATGAATATGTAGAATATTGTCTACTCTGAGCCTGGGGGCTTTCTGAAATTTGGGAAAGGGGAGAAATTCTTTCCCAGATTTATGCCGAAAATTACCTATCTGACAGTAATTTAAAAGCTACATTTTCAGATTGCTGAAAATAATGTAAGACGCCCACTGGAAAAGCAAGGCCATAGAACCAGCCAGCTTTATGAAACCATTCTTTGTCTAAAACCAAATCCACATATTTCTGAGGAAAATTACAAAATAAATATGCCTGGGATAGTTATTGTGCTCAAATAAGGAACTTCTCTGTAGCAGGAGTGATACTAATACATCAGACACTCATCTAGGAGTGTAAAATTATAACTCTGGAATCCTTTACACTTCAGTAATTGATATTCTTGGATGCATAATTAAACCTTGCCTGGCTCCATTTTCTTGGGAAGGGAAACAGATGTACAGTGGGGAGAGTCAGCTCCACAACATGTTCCTCCTTGGTTCCTGCAAAAAGTTCTGTGGAGTCTGGTTTCTGGAAATCTTGGATTGGCCATCTGTCTAGAAATGGGTGGAGCTGGGGAATAGTGGCTCTATGGCATGATCTCCTCTGGCTCCTCTGGATAGCTGAACGGGAATTAGAGCTGGATAAAAAAAACAGCACTGATTGCTGCTGGTTTGCTTCCACAGCTGCTATGGTACCCAATGTTAGGACAGGTCTGAAAGAGTTGGGGAGGGTATAGAATCAGAAGGCCAGAGAAACTAGGGAACAGCACAGAAAAGGGGCATAGTTCCTCACGTATTCCAGGCCTCTGTGGGTTTGAAGACTCTGAACTTTCTTGCCATGCAGCCCCCTAAATTCCAATACTCTGATGGGGAATGTAGAAGGAGCCTGGACTTTGTTGTAATGAACATAAAAGGGATTCTTTACTGAGGCTAATAGAGATCGTCTGACATCTGTAATCTTCCTAGATATGTCTATATTGCAATAAAAATAAACAACCACCCATGGCATCAAGTCTGAGACTGAGTCAGTTGACTTGGGCTCATGGGGCTCAGGCTGTGGGACTAAAAATTGCACTGTAGAAACTGGGGCTTGGGCTGGAGCCTGGGCTCTGAGACCTTCCCCTCTTGTGGGGTCTCAGAGCCTGCACTCCAGCCTGAGCACAAACACTACACTGCAGTTTTTAAGCCTATGAGTCTGGGCCAGCCATGGTCTTACTGCAGGTCTTTCATTGCAGCATTCTAGCTGTGTTCAGTCAGTCTGTATATCCATTAGTCATGGGCTCCCCAAGTCTTATCCTGTGCGCAGTCATTATGGAAAAGATCATACATGGAGCATCCATAGGGGACTCCAGAATGTGAACATAATTATTGTCTTTTGTCTGCAGATTTCTATCTTTTGTCTCTGAGCAAAATGATGATCTGAATAAGATACTCACTAGAAGAATGACCATAATGGGTCTGTCTTTGATAGGATCCAGGACTTGAATGTATTAACAAAACACTTCTGGATCTGAGAATTTACAAAGAATAAGTTCTATAGTCTAGCTAGAGTTTCAATGTTTATCCTCTTGGAAGATTCAGGGACTTTCTTTACTATTTATCTTCAGAACAAAATGTCTAATCTTATCTTAAAGTGGTACACACATTTAGAGTAAGGTTTTGATGATGTAATTATTAACAGGATGTGGGGGTCGGGGTGGGGACTGTATCCCATTCCTTCTTCCCCATCACCCACATCTCTCTCATATGTGGAATTTAAACAAAACACAGTAAGAACATATTTTGTTCTGTGATATTGTATCAAAAAGATAATAGAATTGTTATACAGATAATTTAATTGAAATAGTGTTGCACCATTCATTTTCAAATATTAATGATGTATTCTTCCCTTGATCTCAGTAGAAAACTTTCACCCATATCTGTAGATTATAGATCTTCACTTCTCACTTGAAGTTATAATAGCTAATTCTCTGAATTTGAGAGGGAGGGAAGAGCATTTTCTATAAAGCTGTTTCAATGCATTTGTGATGAAATAGTGAGTTAATAGAGGAGAAAGCATGCAGCATTACTCATGCTTCTGAAAGTCCTCCAGGTGTAAAGACTGTAAGATGTAAGCTATAGCCTGAAAGTTAATTGGCTCCAGCTGACTCCCAAGTGATTCTAATCAACTATTAGAATTTACATATTTTTTCATTATGCCAAGTCATGAGTTGACTTGACAGCTATTTCCTTTGCATGTGATTGAATTGTTTGGGGTTGTATTTGCATGATTCCTATGTCTTTAGTTGATGTCTGAGCAGATTTATGTGATTATCTGATTATCTGCTAAACTGCATGTACAAGTCACATTGCTGATGGAATAATTTATACTCAAATGAAGTTTCTTTCCTCTTTGATACATTATTAGGGTATTTTGGAACTTTTTGTAGTTCCACATTTTGTTCTCTCAATCAGAAATTAGAGAATAAACAAACTGGGATATTTCTAATAAATTCATTGTTACAATAGAACATAAATGTCTTTCCTATACTCTCTAGTATATACTGTCTGGTTTCCCTGCTCATGTAGATGAGTAAATCTAAACTGTTTTGGCTAGCCGAGCACAAGTCCATGGGGCCGGATGCGCTGCATCAGTGAGTGCTAAAGGAGTTGGCGGATATGATTGCAGAGCCATTGGCCATTATCTTTGAAAACTCATGGTGACTGGGGGAAGTCCCAGACGACTGGAAAAAAGCTAAAGTAGTGCCCATCTTTAAAAAAAAAAAAAAAAAAAAAAGGGAAGAAGGAGGATCTTGGGAACTACAGGCCAGTCGGCCTCACCGCAGTCCCTGGAAAAATCATGGAGCAGGTCCTCAAGGAATCAATTCTGAAGCACTTAGAGGAGAGGAAAGTGATCAGGAACATTCAGCATGGATTCACCAAGGGCAAGTCATGCCTGACTAATCTAATTGCCTTCTATGATGAGATAACAACTGGCTCTGTGGATGAGGGGAAAGCAGTGGACATGTTGTTCCTTGACGTTAGCAAAGCTTTTGACACGGTCTCCCACAGTATTCTTGCCAGCAAGTTAAAGAAGTATGGGCTGGATGAATGGACTATAAGGTGATAGAAAGTTGGCTAGATTGTCGGACTCAACGAGTAGTGATCAATGGCTCCATGTCTAGTTGGCAGCCAGTATCAAGTGGAGTGCCCCATGGGTCAGTCCTGGGGCCGGTTTTGTTCAATGTCTTCATAAATGATCTGGAGGATGGTGTGGATTGCACTTTCAGCAAGTTTGCAGATGACACTTAAACTGGGAGGAGAGGTAGATACACTGGAGGGTAGGCATAGGATACCGTGGGACCTAGACAAATTAGAGGATTGGGCCAAAAGAAATCTGATTAGGTTCAACAAGGATAAGTGCAGAGTCCTGCACTTAGGATGGAAGAATCCCATGCACCGCTACAGACTAGGGACCGAATGGCTAGACAACAGTTATGCAGAAAAGGACCTAGGGGTTACAGTGAACGAGAAGCTGGATATGAGTCAACAGTGTGTCGTTGTTGCCAGGAAGGCCAATGGCATTTTGGGATGTATAAGTAGGGGCATTGCCAGCAGATCAAGGGACGTGATTGTTCCCCTCTATTTCACGTTGGTGAGGCCTCATCTGGAGTACTGTGTCCAGTTTTGAGCTGCACACTACAAGAAGGATGTGGAAAAGTTGGAAAACGTCCAGCGGAGGGCAACAAAAATGATTAGGGGATTGGAACACATGACTTATGAGGAGAGGCTGAGGTAACTGGGATTGTTTAGTCTGCGGAAGAGAAGAATGAGGGGGGATTTGATAGCTGCTTTCAACTACCTGAAAGGGGGTTCCAAAGAGGATGGATCTAGACTGTTCTCACTGGTGGCAGATGACAGAACAAGGAGTAATGGTCTCAAGTTGCAGTGGGGGAGGTTTAGGTTGGATATTAGGAAAAACTTTTTCACTAGGAAGGTGGTGAAGCGCTGGAATGCGCTACCTAGGGAGGTGGTGGAATCTCCTTCTTTCAAGGTTCCTTCCCCGCTCTGAAATCTAGGGTACAGATGTGGGGACCTGCATGAAAACCTCCTAAACTTACTTTTACCAACTTAGGTTAAAACTTCCCCAAGGTACAAACTATTTTACCTTTTGCCCTTGGACTTTTGCTGCCACCACCAAACGTCTAACACCGGTTACTGAGAGAGAGAGTTTGTTTGGAAACGTCTTCCCCCCAGAATCCTCCCAAATGTTACCCCCCCTTTCCTGAGGAAGGTTTGGTAAAAATCCTCACCAATTTGCATAGGTGACCACAGACCCAAACCCTTGGATCTTAAGAACAATGAAAAAGCATTCAGTTTCTTAAAAGAATTTTAATAGAAGAAAAAGTAAAAAGAATCACCTCTGTAAAATCAGGATGGTAAATACCTTACAGGGTAATTAGATTCAAAACATAGCGAATCCCTCTAGGCAAAACCTTAAGTTACGAAAAGACACAAAAACAGGAATATCCATTCCATTCAGCACAGCGTATTTTCTCAGCCATTTAAAGAAATCATAATCTAATGCATGTCTAGCTAGATTACTTACTAAATTCTAAGACTCCATTCCTGTTCTGTCTCCGGCAAAAGCATCACACAGACAGAGACTTTTTCTCCCGCCCCCCAGCTTTGAAAGTACCTTGTCTCCTGATTGGTCATTTTGGTCAGGTGCCAGCGAGGTTATCCCAGCTTCTTAACCCTTTACAGGTGAAAGGGTTTTCCTCTAGCCAGGAGGGATTTTAAAGGTGTTTACCCTTCCCTTTATATTTATGACAACTTCCTTAGAAATTTTCAAGGTCAGGCTTGACAAAGCCGTGGCTGGGATGATTTAGTTGGGGAGTGGTCCTGCTTTGAGCAGGGGGTTGGACTAGATGACTTCCTGAGGTCCCTTCCAACCCTGATATTCTATGAAAGATCTATGTACACCATACCATATACTTGTTGGATAGGCAGCCAAGCTATCTCCAACTTCTGCAAAAACTCATAAAACTGCACACATTCCATATTGCATATCACTTAATTTGTCAACAGTTTGACAATTTTGTTTTTGACCATACTGTACTGAGCCTTTATACTGTAAATTCTTCGGGGATGAGACTTACTCATTCAATTGAAGGAACCTAACATTCAATGCCATATATAATAGTAATATCTAGCCTTTGTAGTACTTCCTATCAATAGATCTGAAAGTGCTTTACAAAGGAGTTAAGTCTTATTATCCCATTAGTGTACATAATGGAGCTATGTAACGGTTAATGTATCTTAAAAGATGTAACCATGATTAGCTGCACTGTACTGCGTGTTTAAAACCTGTGTAACTTTTATTTTTAATATCGTGTGATTTTGAAAACGGAAGAGTCTTAATGAGTATGAAAGCACCTAACTAAAAATGTTCTGATGAAAAATCTATGGGCATAGGAATTGCCATCTCAGATTGTATAATTTATCTATCTGGGATTCAATTCTTTACAACACTGAGTTTTACTGGGGTAAGAAGGGCAGATTAAGCAGGTTCTTAGACTTTTCGGGTATGTCTACACAACTTTTTGGAGTGAGTGGAAACGAGCCTCCCAGCTCAGGTTGACAGATTTGGGATAGCAGGACTTGTGCTAGTGCTCTCAATATAGATAAGTAGATGGTGCTTTTGTCTACAGTTATTTCTAGATCACTAGCATGAGCCCTGCTCGCCCAAGTCTGACTTGGGCTGGGAGGCTCGCTTCTACTCCTTCCAAAGTGCTGTATAGACCTTTATTGTTTAACCTTCTGGGAATAATTGCTCTCTGCTAATTAAATTCATGTGGGGCAGGGAGTAGTGAGGAGACCTGTAATGTTTCTTGTCAACTGTTCTACAATGCATCACCTGGTCGATGGTGGACAGAGGTGGAGAAAATTCCTGCTGGTCCTCAGTTGATTATCTCTGCTCCCTGACTAGATTACCCAATTACCTGCCTTTTGTTTTCAGACACTACCTGCAAAGATATTTAGTGATTGTAAAGCTATGTGGTAATTCTGTGAATTCCTAAAGAAGCTTCTATTTAATGTTCTTAAGGGCCAATCATCTCTCTTAATATCCCAGAGCAGACCAGGGAGGAATCTCTGGAGGCTGGTAAGTTTCATATTACCATAATAAAAATAATGGCAGTTGTTAACTGTATGGGTTGAAAAGCATCCTCGAGACCTTACTTCCATATAAAAAAGAGACTGTGTTGCCAAGCCCTCTCCCTTATTCCAAAAAGGCTGTACTAATTAAAATTACATGAGTACATCTTTCTAACACCAATTAACTAGTTCTTTCTCCAAATAAAACCAATTTTGGGTTTCCCAAATGTTGATTCCTCCACACTTAATAAATTCTGTCTCTTACCCCCACACCAAGTCACGAAATTCTGGGCTCCTTTCTTCACTAAATACATTAATTCTGGGCCCCTTACTTCTTTAATTTGCTCTTGCATGTGCAGCAGAAAGCTGTTTACATGGGTCACTCTGTTCCTTCCTCTCCCCCTCTTCTCAGGGGAAAGTAGCAGGGTCCAGCTTCTCTCTTCTTTGATAGGAGAAATGGCATCTGTGCTGCTCTGTTTACCTGCTTCTGTCCTCCCCTTCTGCAAAAGAGCAGTGGTTCTTTCCACTGTACTTCCTGCCTACCCTTCCTTTCCTGTCTGTTAAAGGAGTAGTGGTATTTGGGGTGCTTGCTGCTTTCTTCCTTCTTAATGGGCAACGAAGGAGCCACTTGCTCCCCAGCCCAATTTAGTCGCCTTGCCTGGGCAAAGTTTCTACTTGCTTTAGACTAGTGAGTTTTTTTTGGACTGGTTATTTTGGACAGCCAGTGAAACTGTTTAGAGCCTCAGTAGTACCTCCCTTACTGCATCTTATTTTTAAAATATCATGCATGATATAGCTGAGTGGTTCTGGCTGCAAGAGAAATGCTGGTCTAAAAGGCAGTAAGGAGCTGTTCATTCACAGCAGTGGTTTGGTAGTAGTGATTCTACTGAAGTATCTGTTTTGGAATTGTAATCCAATGCATCACTAAATTTATACAAATATCAGTCATTTTTTTTATAGTGAGACTCCAGATATTAAGAGCATAGAAACCATAAAATCAACTGCCTTTCTGAGAATAAATTGATAAATGGCACATAGACAGAGTTTTCACATGGCTCTGAGGTAATGATGGTAGTTAAAGATTATTATTTGGAGTGCTTTGCCCAAACTTTGCGACTTTACATTAATGATCCTTCACTGAGAGAAGACTCAGACACATTTGCAGTTGGCTGGAGGTTATTGGTCCACACAAATTCAATAGATTGGGAGTTGAAATGGGTCTTGCTGAACCAGCTGGTCCAGAGAGCAAGATGAATTTACCTGCAGACCTGTTTCCAGCAAACGCCTTCATTTGCTCACGAGCTCATTGATTTAAATGGCACTCCTCATGTGCCTAAAGTTAAGCATTTGCAGGATCAGGGAAGGCCTAAATTCTTATGTGGTAAACAGTATTGTCGTATCTGCATGCCTCCACATATTAATAAAGTTGCCCACCACACCACTGAGGTGTCATTCCCAGGGTCAAACAGGAAATCGGTGGCAGTCAAATAACTGAGCCCAGATAAGACTCTCCTTCCTCTGCCTGTTTTGTGCTGAGAAACCTACTGGGGAGAAATAGGCTATAACTATTCTTTGTTCTTAAGAGCTAAGACTCAGGTGGAGCAGGGCATGGTGTCTAATCCAAATTCTTGAATTGTTTTAAGAGTTAAACTCTGAGAATTGGCACTATGACACACATGTAAGCATCTCCAGAACTCCTCAGTATGGAAGTGTTGGAATAAGGTATCAGAGCCATGAAAAAATGCATCTTACATTGTGGAACTTGAACTTTTACTATGTGGAATCAGCACAAGTATACAATTTTATTTCTCTTTTTATGCATAATACATAAAAAGGGCTTTGCATATTAAAACAAAATTAAATCTAGTAGCCTCTTGTAGTTTGAACAGTTGTACTGTAGTTACATGGCCCAATCTCTGAAAATAGTCACAGCTATTGCATGGAACAATTTAGTTACCATCTTAATATTTGAGCTTTGTTAGAATTTTTTGTGGCGATTGACTCTTTGTACTATTCTTTCTAGTGAGAATATGAATGCTTTGAGAGGCTGGACGTTACTGTGGAACAAACATACAAGACACACAGATTTGTATTTGACATATGGCTCAGCTAATCACTATTTCTTTCCTGTTTTTGACCACATCTCAAAGGTCATTATGATCACTGGGTTGTGAAATGTTAAATTTCATCCAATGTGTTTGATTCTAGTTTTCTGTGAAGCAATTTTAAAATGTTCTAGTTAAGAAATTAAAAAAATTTAAGTTTCTATAAAACATTAATTTTACTGAAATTTAGTGCATTATTGTCATAGAATTAATAGCCTTTAATACATATATAAAATACAGTGTCAGTAGCATTGATACTTGGTCCTTATTCAAGAAGATTGCCATTAGCTTGAATGGGAGTTTGCCTGAGTAAGAATTGAGTGACCGTTGAGTAAGAGTGCAAGGATTTTTGTCTCTGTGCATGATGGACATACAGGATTGACTCCTCTTGGAGCTAACTGGTGTTGCATATGGGCGTTTCTTGTGTATCAGCGAGTAAGTGCACAAAACCATCTTTCAGCATAATGTATACTTATTGTATATTAATAGGTAAATTGGGTGCCTACTTCAGAATAGAAGTGTCCTAATTAGTGATAATGTTGTACAAATTAGGAAGTGAAGATGTGCATGTAGCACCTAAATAGAGCAAGAATTATTTTGTTTTTCAGTAAAGTGATTCTGTCTCTTGTTGCAATGGAAGTTGTAGGGCATTCTATAAGTGCTTAGCATGTAATTACAGTTGCCTTTAGTAAGCTTGATGCAAGATGGCCATTTTGGCTCTGCTCTTGTGCATTTGAGGGTAGAATGAGAAACTTGTCCATTACCAGCCCAACCATAGTTGGTCCATTACCATTACCATAGTCCATTACCAGCCCAACCATACTTCTCACAGAAGTATTTATGCCCACACAAACCTGATGGCAACATTAGAAGTACTGAAGAATTTCTCCATCTCCAGTCACTGCAGCCAGGTTGCAGGGTCTGCGTCCCCCTTAAGTCATCTGATAAGTAAACATATATTTGACAAAAAGAAAAGGAGTACTTGTGGCACCTTAGAGACTAACCAATTTATTTGAGCATGAGCTTTCGTGAGCTACAGCTCACTTCATCAGATGTTTACCGTGGAAACTGCAGCAGACTTTATATACACACAGAGAATATGAAACAATACCTCCTCCCACCCCACTGTCCTGCTGGTAATAGCTTATCTAAAGTGATCAACAGGTGGGCCATTTCCAGCACAAATCCAGGTTTTCTCACCCGCCACCCCCCACACAAATTCACTCTCCTGCTGGTGCTAGCCCATCCAAAGTGACAACTCTTTGCATAATCAAGTCGGGCTATTTCCTGCATAGATCAGGGTTTTCTCACATCCCCCCCACCCCCATACACACACAAACTCACTCTCCTGCTGGTAATAGCTCATCTAAACTGACCACTCTCCAAGTTTAAATCCAAGTTAAACCAGAACATCTGGAGGGGGGGGGGTAGGAAAAAACAAGAAGAAACAGGCTACCTTGCATAATGACTTAGCCACTCCCAGTCTCTATTTAAGCCTAAATTAATAGTATCCAATTTGCAAATGAATTCCAATTCAGCAGTTTCTCGCTGGAGTCTGGATTTGAAGTTTTTTTGTTTTAAGATAGCGACCTTCATGTCTGTGATTGCGTGACCAGAGAGATTGAAGTGTTCTCCGACTGGTTTATGAATGTTATAATTCTTGACATCTGATTTGTGTCCATTTATTCTTTTACGTAGAGACTGTCCAGTTTGACCAATGTACATGGCAGAGGGGCATTGCTGGCACATGATGGCATATATCACATTGGTGGATGTGCAGGTGAACGAGCCTCTGATAGTGTGGCTGATGTTATTAGGCCCTGTGATGGTGTCCCCTGAATAGATATGTGGGCACAATTGGCAACGGGCTTTGTTGCAAGGATAAGTTCCTGGGTTAGTGGTTCTGTTGTGTGGTATGTGGTTGTTGGTGAGTATTTGCTTCAGGTTGCGGGGCTGTCTGTAGGCAAGGACTGGCCTGTCTCCCAAGACTTGTGAGAGTGTTGGGTCATCCTTTAGGATAGGTTGTAGATCCTTAATAATGCGTTGGAGGGGTTTTAGTTGGGGGCTGAAGGTGACCGCTAGTGGCGTTCTGTTATTTTCTTTGTTAGGCCTGTCCTGTAGTAGGTAACTTCTGGGAACTCTTCTGGCTCTATCAATCTGTTTCTTTACTTCTGCAGGTGGGTATTGTAGTTGTAAGAAAGCTTGACAGAGATCTTGTAGGTGTTTGTCTCTGTCTGAGGGGTTGGAGCAAATGCGGTTGTATCGCAGAGCTTGGCTGTAGACGATGGATCGTGTGGTGTGGTCAGGGTGAAAGCTGGAGGCATGCAGGTAGGAATAGCGGTCAGTAGGTTTCCGGTATAGGGTGGTGTTTATGTGGCCATTGTTAATTAGCACTGTAGTGTCCAGGAAGTGGATCTCTTGTGTGGACTGGACCAGGCTGAGGTTGGTGGTGGGATGGAAATTGTTGAAATCGTGGTGGAATTCCTCAAGGGCTTCTTTTCCATGGGTCCAGATGATGAAGATGTCATCAATATAGCGCAAGTAGAGTAGGGGCTTTAGGGGACGAGAGCTGAGGAAGCGTTGTTCTAAATCAGCCATAAAAATGTTGGCATACTGTGGGGCCATGCGGGTACCCATAGCAGTGCCGCTGATCTGAAGGTATACATTGTCCCCAAATGTGAAATAGTTATGGGTAAGGACAAAGTCACAAAGTTCAGCCACCAGGTTAGCCGTGACATTATCGGGGATAGTGTTCTTGACGGCTTGTAGTCCATCTTTGTGTGGAATGTTGGTGTAGAGGGCTTCTACATCCATAGTAGCCAGGATGGTGTTATCAGGAAGATCACCGATGGATTGAAGTTTCCTCAGGAAGTCAGTGGTGTCTCGAAGGTAGCTGGGAGTGCTGGTAGCGTAGGGCCTGAGGAGGGAGTCTACATAGCCAGACAATCCTGCTGTCAGGGTGCCAATGCCTGAGATGATGGGGCGCCCAGGATTTCCAGGTTTATGGATCTTGGGTAGTAGATAGAATATCCCAGGTCGGGGTTCCAGGGGTGTGTCTGTGCGGATTTGATCTTGTGCTTTTTCAGGAAGTTTCTTGAGCAAATGCTGTAGTTGCTTTTGGTAACTCTCAGTGGGATCATACCCCCCCCCCTCCAGATGTTCTGGTTTAACTTGGATTTAAACTTGGAGAGTGGTCAGTTTAGATGAGCTATTACCAGCAGGAGAGTGAGTTTGTGTGTGTATGGGGGTGGGGGGGATGTGAGAAAACCTTGATCTATGCAGGAAATAGCCCGACTTGATTATGCAAAGAGTTGTCACTTTGGATGGGCTAGCACCAGCAGGAGAGTGAATTTGTGTGGGGGGTGGCGGGTGAGAAAACCTGGATTTGTGCTGGAAATGGCCCACCTGTTGATCACTTTAGATAAGCTATTACCAGCAGGACAGTGGGGTGGGAGGAGGTATTGTTTCATATTCTCTGTGTGTATATAAAGTCTGCTGCAGTTTCCACGGTAAACAACTGATGAAGTGAGCTGTAGCTCACGAAAGCTCATGCTCAAATAAATTGGTTAGTCTCTAAGGTGCCACAAGTACTCCTTTTCTTTTTGCGAATACAGACTAACACGGCTGTTCCTCTGAAACCTGTCATATATTTGACAGCACCATTAAGCTGAAGAAGTGTGTATGCATACAGTAAGACCAATCTGTGCATATCTCAGATCAGAACTTAAACACTAAGGTATATATGTATGGCTGTATACAAATCAATGAAAACAGTAACACTCCTGCATCAATGTGTATTCCCATATGTTAACCAAAATTTGCCCTGGAATTTAGAAACTTGTGAGAAAATTCTCACTAGTGGTCTGGGATTGCTTTCTTCTTTGGAAAGAGAGATGCTTTCTAAATGAGAATATTGGAGATTGAGCACTGGCCATCGCCTTGGAATGACCAAATAATCACCCAAGACTGATTGAAGTGTAAGATGCGAACAACTTTATTAATAATTATACTGAAAATAACCATTAAAACACCTTTGCATTCCCTAATGCTGTTAAGATAGCATTTCTAATAAACCATTCTTAAAGAAATAAGTGACAGATGAAAAAAATATTTATACTGTAGTTTCAGATTTATTTATGGGTATTTGGAAGTAGGAGTAGTCTGTAGTTTAGAGAATTGCCTACATTTATGAACATGCTTCATATTTTGTTTAGTAATCCGAATGAATGACCTGGAAAATATAGTATGCAATGACCAATGGGTGGATCATGATGTCTTAGGATATAAGGAGTACTTTTACCCATATCTGAAAGTAGGTCACCACTACAGAGCTCTTCTCTAGATAATGCTATATAAACAGCTTCCTGTTTGGGGGGGAAAAACCCAAACCCCACAAATTAGTATCAGTGAATTTTTTTTCTATCAGATAACAGTTTGGTGGCAGGGAAGAGAATGGGGTTGTGATGATACCCTTACCTTTGCTGAAATACTTCCATGTACTTTGAGTTCATTCCACTCATATTTAACTTGCAACATCACAAATGTATTTTCAGATTTACAAAACATGTGACTAAGAGCTACTCCAGGAAACACGTATGCACAAGAGTAGTTTAACTTATCTGAATAGTCCTGTTTAGTATTGTTAGACTGGGAAGGTTGGCTTAGGGACTGCGGGAATTTGACTGAGATGGGAGACGTAGGTCCAATTCCTGTGTCAGTCACGGACTTCCTGTGTGAATTTAAGCAAGTAATTTAATCTGCTCCCCTCCACATCTGTAAAATAGAATACTTCTCTACCTCACATGGGTGTTGTGAGGATAAAATCCATTCATGATCATGAAGGGTTCAGCTGCATTGGTGATGACGGCCATGTGAGTGGTTGTTTAAAATGTAGTTTTCACATTATTATACAGTGCTGGTTTATTTATTTTTGCAATGATATTGAAAATAAAGCTGTCTTCTTTCTGTTCTCTTAGTTTACATCAATATGCATGTGTAAATGTTTGAATGTTTAAGAGGCAAGGTGTGACAATTCTGTTTTTAAACTATATATTGCTCTTGTGAATTGGAGATATGCCAAGATTGAACTAATAAGCAGATATTACTTCAGGGGGAATTGTGTGTGCTTTGGCCTATTGTATTTAAATGAAGTAGAAGCATTGTTTAAAAATTTGGTACTAGTCATTCCAGACATTCGTTTTATGGTTTCATCAAGGTTGCAGCCTAAAAAAAAAGCACACATACACATTTTCTTGGTTTACGAACTTCTTACACTAATGTGCTTGGTTTCCAGACGTGTTGAGCGCCAAAATTTCTAAGTCAATTGTCATTGTTAATGTTCTTGCACCTCTAAAAATCAGGCCCTACTGTACTTCGCTGTTGTCATAATATTTACAATTTAATGAAAGGTTTTGTTCCTAAATGTTATGGACGTTCACTGTAACAGCATAGCAATGTTAGCCAAAAGAGTCTTATTTATCTTGTTAAAGTGATTAAGTGGTGTTTTGCAAAAAACAATAGTAAACATTTCCTATATGTTTAGCTTTAACAAACTACTGTGCTCTTTGGATTAAGGATTTTTTTCCTTGAAAATCTAAAGTATTTATGTTTAAACCAATAATATTGTAGTGTTTGGCTTCAGTACTTTGTCAACCTAATCAGAAATAAATTTTAGAGAGCAGCCTGTGAAGTAAATTAGACAGGGAGGTTTCCTTAGTATTTCCTGCAGTTTCCGGGATGCAAGGCAATTCAAAATAACTGCTAAAAAACCCTGCGATTTGAGGAAATTACTGTGAATACAGACAAAAATGGCTAAAATTTGCCCTATGTACTCAATCTCACCACAGCTTGTAAAGTCAGTTAAATTTAGACAATTTCAGGTCCTATGGAACAGCAAATAAGAAAAGTTTAAAGCAAGAGATGTTTGTGAAAAACTCTCAAGTAATTTGTGTTGACATTTCTTAGTCGTCTTTGTGAAAGGACTTTAAATAGTAGTTCTTCTGTTTTCATAGATGTAAGATTATAAAATAACACTGCATTTAAAGAGAACTGGCGTAGGAATATTTTAAGCTATAATATTGCATTTGCTTCAACAACACGGTCACCTTCAACAACTTACTTTCTTATGAGGAACTTTGTTAGGATCATAAGGCAACCTGAATTTGTGCACTAAAATAACCGCTGTGCCTGTGCCTTGTCTGTGTGGTGTTATAACTCAATTCATAAATAGGATTTTCACTGTATTCTGAATAAAAGGAAGCTATCCAGATATCCCAGTGACTTTCTAGCAGGGTTGCCTGTCCCTAAGCGTGTTTCTGACAGATATGATAAACAAGCAGACTTCATTGCTCACTTTGTCTGATCAGCATTTGGACAAGAACCTTGGCAGTTAATGAAACTGATTTTTCTAAACTGCCAAAGGATAACCACCAAGTTTGTTACACAAGGTATTGTGTGGTATCTGCAAATTATAAGAGACATTCTTCAACCTTCTCTGAAAAAACATTTAATCCATTTGCAGTCTATATCCTAGATTCCCCCCCCCCCATCCTGCTTGGCTTCTTGCCAGTGGGAATGTCAGTACATGTGCAATCTAAACATTTGATGTTTACAAAAGAGGTGTCTGTGCCATAGGAATATCAAGTTTAAGAGCTAATGTTAACCAAGCTATATTTAATCTAATAAAATATCTTAAACACAGATTTTCTATAGAGAGTTAAGCTTCTTCATTCGTAAATGCCATTGTTTGTTCTTTTTTTCTTGTGTATGTACTGTCTGAATTGCTGAATACTTTTATTACCTGGAGGTTTTGACACGTCAAATCAGGATTTACCTCAGATAGTCCAGTCCAGGTATTTCATTTATTTTGGATTGCACTATACAGCAGATACTTTAAAGTTTCTGGACTGTTTTAAAAATGGTTTTGAAGGATATTTACACTGTTGCTCAAAAAAAAAATCTGATAAAATATGAAGGTACTTGCAGGCACAATAAAAATGCATTGCATACATGGAATTATGGTGAATGGTGATTTTTTTGAAAAACATATCATTCAGTCCTGTCACAATGTAAGCATCTTGAAGTGGCCCTATTAAGAAAAGGGAGTGACACAGCAGAACAGTCTTCTTAACTATCTGTGCCCTGTTCTTTCTTGGTTGTTGATTCTTGAGTCCATCATAGGCACATTAAAGACTTTTTGTTTCGGATGTTCTGACCATCAGAAATTAGTTGAGAGGAGGGATTGTCAGTGAAGACCTATCTCAGAACTTGAAGTGCTAGGGACAGAGGGTGACAGTGCACTCCATTGGCTGCAGAGGATGTCATTAATGGCAGCATCGCTGTCCCAGTACTCTTTAGCAAATTCTATAGAATATAAAATTGAAATATAGAAGGGCTATAAAGTTCAAACCAAGTGCATTCCTTATTTTATACCAAAATTTCCATGCATACAAAACATAAAAATTAGAGTAAATTTAGTTTTGCTTCTCCAACACAAACAGAACAAGAATTTTCCTACATTTTGGCTATAAATTTCTCCATAAATAAGGCACCTTTCAAATGATTTTCTGTATGTTATTTTAGAGCAATTAGGTCTCTACGAAAAAACAAAACAATGAAGTTGAAATACTTGATCTTTCCCATGTCACACCTCAGATCTCCCCCGTCGACTTTTGGTCCTGTGCAAATTCAGTTATGAGAGCAGTGATCTTTTGTTGGCATGGTGTGAATAATTGCCCTGACAGTCAGCTTGGAAAATATAAATGTTTTGGACCAGATTTAGAAAGTGGCATATACTAAGAACTGAGCGTCAGTGTTGGAAAGCTCACTTAATTCTGGGGAGGAAACTGCAGTGTTGAAAGTGGCTATAATCTCTCCTCTATGCTAGGCACCTGCGGGAGCAATGTTCCTGCTTTCCTCTCCTCTGGGTAAATTTCTGTGGGATGTAAGAGGGAAGGCTGCTGCAGGCAGATATCCTCTATACCTCCCTGCCCCAGGATTGGTGAATCCTTTACCTGTTAAAAATCACATGACAAACATTGTTTTCTTATGGTTTATTTTCCATTGTTATTCCAAAGGAGGAGTCACTGAAGTCTGTCTTGTCTCTATGTAGGGTTTGTGTTGATCTCCATCCAAGGTAAATTTTCTTTCAAACTGTGGCTGGTGTCCAAAACAAAAATTGAAATGTGTCTCAGTCTGGCTGATTTTCTAATATTTCACGGAGGTGTTCCTGTTTCTTTTTGAGGTTTCCATTTCTAAATACAAATTTAAAACAAGACAAAAACAAAAGAGGAGTCAACTGCTAATAATGGTGATAGCTTATTTGTTCATTTAAATATTGGAAGATACTCAGTAGGGTGAATATTTTGTTGTTGGGCTACAGACCTGTCACATCTTTTTCTGATTCATATCTGTGACCCAGTTTTGTAGTCACTGAAAATGGTATGATCTGGTATATTGCTGTTAGCAGGGGGATGTTCAAAATTACTTGCTGGTATTAGTCCATATACTTGTAGGCGGCCACATGCTAAAAACCACAGCTCATGCTATTTTATGTATATATGAGTGTATATAGCTGTTGTCCATGCTGTACTTACTGTGTGGGTGAATAGAAGACTTCACTTTCTTTTACTATCACTCCAGCACCTTGCACAACGCTAATTCTATCTTTATTTGAAATGGGCCCGGTTTTCTTGCTTTTGGTTAGTATTGTATATTTGGCGTGAGTTGTGTAATCTGTTTGGTAGTTAACAATGGGCACTTGTCTCTGAAAACAGGAGATAAGTTTTTGAGTTGAACAAAACAATTATGCTGCTATAGTAAGGATCTCATTGTATTCCTATTACAAGTACCAAGATGAGTTTTTTCTTAATTTTTCTGTGTGTGGGATTTTTCTGTGTACATGTCTTTTTGTGTGAATGCCTTCACATCCAGAAAAGCATTCTAAATGTTTTACCTCCTTTCCCTTCCCAACCATTTTCAATGCCCCCATTTTGTGGTTGTCATTATTATTTTAGCTAGGGAGGGTTGAAAATGAGTGTAGACCCATCATTCATTGCTGCTAATTTATTAATAGGCTGCTACCAAGGAGCATGAAGCTCTCCCGCCATCAGCTTTGTTGGTGCTCCCAACCCCTGTTTCTCACATGGAGAGAGACCGCTATGGGTAGAAAATAACCACTGGTCTCCTGCATGGCAGAGGAAATTACTGTTAAGTCATGGCATAAACCCCAGCTGTAAAGAGTTTATAATTTGTGTTGATTGACCTTGAACAAATTCTCAACCCAGAAGAAATCTTGTATTTGGTGTTGGTCTGATAAAAATCTGAGAACCTTTTAAAAACCATTTGTCTTCAGAGTCCTCATTTTTGCTAAGAAACTTTTCCTTAATATTTCTTTTCACTGGACTTAAATTTTCAGATGTGTCCTCTACTATTGTCTGCCTACATTTTTGAGTGCACAACTTAACTTGGGGGCCTTCTTTCTTTTCCAAGCTATTGAGCACCAGTAACTCCGTTTGACTTTAGTAGGAGGAACATAGAATCATAGAAGGGACCTCGAGAGATTATCTAGTCCAGTCCCCTGCATTCAAGGTAGGAGCAAGTATCCTCTCGACCAGTGCTTCTCAAGCTATCTGATGTGGGGGACTGACCATTTTTTTTTCCAATGTGCACACAGACCGGCAGCCGATGGTTCGCAGACAGACACCGGTCCACAGACCACCACTTTGAGTAGCACTGATTTAGACCATCCCTGACCGGTGTTTGTCTAACCTGCTCTTAAAGCTCTCCAATGATAGATATTCCAAAACCTCCCTAGGCAATTTATTCCGGTGCTTACTCACCTTGACAGTTAGGAAGCTTTTCCTAATGTCCAACCTAAACCCCTCCCCCCAGCTACAATTTAAGCACATGTGCTCATCATGCTTGGAAATCACATACTGGATTTTTGGCACTCAAAATCAGCAAATGGTTTTTGAAAATGTAGGTCTTAACATTTATTGCTTGTTGATTTCAATGAGATCAGTGGTATGGGGGAGAACCTCAGATTTTAAGTTTCTACTCTTCAAGGGGTTTATATCTGTTTTGAGAGGTTTACAGCTTTACTATACAGTATTCCATTTATTTTACTGGGACTTAGTTGCAAAGTAAAAATTGGTGCACAGTCAGGTCCATATAAATGGAAATGTTAGGAACAACGTGTAAATTAAGTATGGGAAAGATCCTGGCAAATGAAATAATATGCCAAAGTGTAATGAAAAGAATATGGCACGTCCCCCTGAAAAAATTGCAGAACTATTAGTTCTCCTAGTCAGAGCAACAGTTCAGCTGGAAGGCTTCAACTGATATTAATGAATTCGGTATGATCAAAGGGAAGATGTTTAAAAAATAAATGGAAGAACATTGCACTAAAATGCTGTATTGTTGTTTAAATTAAACCCACAAAACAAGAAATGTCAGAGCTGAGGCTGCTATTCCAGTCTTCTATTCCTCCAGGCTTTTATTCGCAGCTGCATGGTAACATTGCACAAGTACTAACACCCTAGAGTACATGAGGATAATAGATGAATGAAATCTGAAGCACCTATTTCTGTATTAAAGTACAAGAGGGAAGACGGATAGTTTATCGGGATGTAGACTGAGCTGCATGAAGGCTGAACTGTTATGAGCCAAACACCTGTCCCCGGTCTCTGAGATTTCACTTAGGAGTTAAAAAATGGCATTTGTACCTGCAGTTCAGCTAACTGTATCTAGCTACCTGATTTATGTGCATAAACATGGGTTTTTGACATAAAATTGGATTGCTTACTCTGTTTACATCAGTACCGTTAGGATGGTATGGTAGTTTCTTGTAGAAATTGTGCCTATGACTTGGAGTTGTTTAATTGTAAATAATTGAATACTTCAGTCTAAAGTTTGAAAATCTCTAATATATAGATAATAGTGATATTATGCATAAAGATATATGAAGGTGAGGGAAAGAGAAGGACCACCTTTAGGGGCAAAAGCAAAGGAGAAAAAACTTAATTCACTTTACTGCTTAAATGTCTAACACTATAGTTTAGCAGCAGAACAGTTGTACATTCTAATGTTGCACAGATTAGCAAATGCCATGGTAATTTTGTTTTTCATACAGATACTTGATTTGCAAAAGAGCAAGATCTGAAGTAGAATTAAAATTTTTTTTGGCAGTTTATAATTTTCCCTCCTGATAATACTTACATAATACTGCAGTTAACCTGTTACAGAAACTTGCAAGAAAGTGAGGAACCTTTTTTGAATATGACATTGGTTTACATTTATATACGTTCATTGCCTTCATTTTTTTGGTCTGTATAGACAAAAGGACACTTGTTTTCCTAGTCTGACTTGGCTAGAATACAAATTGTCATAATAAAACAACTACTGTACTTGGAGAGTGGGAGCTTTAACACATCAGGTAAATACTTAGAGTTCACAAGTCTTTTTTTTTCCCCCATATGAAGTCCTTTTTTGAACATTTTAAAGTTTTCCCTCAAATATGGCCTTGAGGACTGTAGACAAAGTGCAGCACTGTTTTTCATTCTGTTTGTGTGTGTGTCTTCCTACTGTATTTTCCACTGCATGCATTTGATGAAGTGGGCTTTAGCCCACGAAAGCTTATGGCCAGATAAATTTGTTAGTCTCTAAGGTGCCACAAGTAGTACTTGTTCTTTTTGTTGATAGAGTAACACGGCTGCCACTCTGAAACCAAGCCCAATATATTACAGTATGCAGATAAGGCATCACCTACTAAGCCAAAGCAGTTAAACTTGGTTTTGACCACATCGGGCTAAAGCTAATCTTGATCTGGCTCGTTTGTCCAGGGCCAAACCTTGTTATAACCTTATTAAAAGCAATTTCTTCAACCCAGCCTGTGCTATTAAAATGGTTGCTCTGTTCATGGACATGGGGCATCATACTTCCAGTCTTGATATTGTTCAACAAAATATCAAAATGCATCATACTTCATTAGTGTGCTTTACATTTAAAAATACAGTAATTAAACCAGAGAACTTAAGTGTCTCTAAAACAAAGAAAAGAGCACATCACCAATAAAACATTTTTTTTTTTTCACATTTGGGATAGTTTCCAAGTAAAGTGAAGCTGTTTTTTGCAGGTGGCTTTTAAGTGCGATAAGTGCTCATGCATATTGCTACAGAAAGATTCACACTGGAAATGAAAGTCCTTTATCTGCAAGAGACATTGGCAAAACAAGCTTTCCAACACTTGACACTGTGTATCCTCTTCTGAACTTTAATGTCCTCCTTTGAGTATGGTCTTGGGGCTTTTTGGCTTAAAATACTTAAATCTGGTGTCAGTTACAAGATGGCCAGAAGTTCACTAGGACAAAAGTGCAGTGATCTGACAGCAGAGACAGATATCAATAACTTTTGTTTAATCTTCACCTGGATTTTGGTTTGAACAGATCTAGACTAAACGCTCTGTATCTGATTTCCACTTACCAGAAGTGGCTAGTCCCCACATTTGAGTATTAAGAATTAGGATCAGGATTGCCCTATAAATAGTTTAAGTTGGGGGAAGAAAACCCCAGGCCTTACTTAGTTTCTTGCATGAGTCGTCATCTTCGTATTGTTCCACACCACTTCTAGACTAATGCGTGTTAAGAATGGATGGAATGGAATGGCTGGGGGGCATGTGACTCAAAGAAAGCAAAAGCTGAAAACAGACTGAAAAACCAATCTAGTATAGTTATACATTTCCTTAAATATTCCCTCCATTTTTTTCAGTAAATAGAGCTCCCAAATTTTTAGTAATTGTTTGTGGAGTGGAAGGTATCCGCTTTTGTTCAGCCATTTAATATCCTTTGCTCCTCAATCTCATTAAGAAAGATTGAAACTTTACTGTACCTAGAAGTTGTAAACTTATGTCAGTTTAATCACTGTTCTGATTACAGCATTCATTGACAGCTACCACACTGAAATAAAAAGGGGGTGGGTAGCGGGGGGAGGGTAATGAGAAACTCTAGGACTAACTGTGATACTATATCTCAGAGCAGGACCACATCAATCTGCATTGTGTGAGATTACCAGACAGTAAATCAGCTGTGCTGTGTTAAAGCCAGAAACCAGTAGCATTTGCACTTGCTCCCTGTTTCCCACTCATTGTAAAACCATGCCCTATCACTTGATAGACCTGGAAAGGAAGTGCAAAGGAAGTGAATGCCACTGCTGGTTCAGAATGTTCCAGTGTGGTTGGAAAGTTTGAGAAACAGCCCGGGTGAGAAGAACAAGACCTTACTGACAGGGTTCAATCCTGGTTAGGTCTGTTTCACATCAACTTTCTAAATCACAGCACTCCCTTTCTCCCCCTACCCTCCCTCCAAGCCCCTAGGCTCACGCTCTCTCTCTGGGTCTCTGGCACTCTCACCTCTGCCTTTTTTAACAGGTTATGCAGCCAAGGCAGAACACTGAGCACTTTTTTTATTTTTTCATCTTAGGGGGATTAAAAAATGTGTAAATTACAGGTCTGCTTGCTTCTAAAAAACCTCTCATACTTCCCAGGACTTTTCTACTGTAAATTTTATATTGTGAATGCTTTTTCTGTTGAGTCTTATTCTTTGTCCTTTGATTTATGGAACCACAGATTATTCCAACATTTCCGTTGGTGGCATGGCAGATCTGGCTTGTCGTGTTCCAAATTAACCAGCATCATAATCTGATTTTTGTCTGACTCTGAGCATTTAAAAGCTGAATGCATGTATATCATGTATATAGTAGAAGAAATTATGTATATGCCAAGAGTCTTTTTATTTTTTCCTCTCTCTCCACACTGGTCTATAAAAGCCTATAAAACAGAATATTTAGGTCACAGAGTCATAAGAAAAGCTGCTGGAGTTCTAAATAAACCACAAAATGTGTCCCTTGTATACCACACCCTGTCATTTTGCATGGATTTATGCACAACTTCAGCATCAATATAGTAAACACTCTCTACTGGCAACCCTGTCATTTTAGAGCCTCCTAGTGCATCTCAAGTTCCAAATTCAGCAACAAGGTTTACTTACTATTTTTCACCCTCCTCCAGGCTGTCATTAAATGAAAGATCAAGTAGCACAATTTGCTGGACTGAAAATGTCTTTAAAAATGGGACTAAATGAATGTATGTGTTCACTTTACTGTAGATAGTGTCTTTGGCCTTACCCTGCAAAGACGTATGCACGTTGTAAACTTTGTGTGTGAGTAGTCCCATTTCCTTTAAGGAATCACTACAGCAGGTTAATTGACTTCAGTAGAACAATTTGTATATGTAAAGTTCAATACCCACATACATTTTTGCATAATTGGGGTGTGATTCATTGTCGTCTTAAACAAATAATGAATGTGAGAATAACAATAGGAAGAAGGGAAATTTGCAGGGAATGGATGCCCAGTTAATTTTCTATATGTGGCTTTTATATTGTTTATAGAGACATTTTTCTATCATTGCAATAATGCCAGATTTAATACATTGATAAGTGTAATACAATGATTTATAATTAGTGGTAATCCTATCAGTGGTGATGAACAAGATGAAATTACCCCCCCCCCCCCCAAAAAAGGCAAAATCAGGAAACCCAGCAACACGCACACCACAAATATAGTTTTTACATTCATGTTTGTACATTGGAATATAGGTTTTGATAAAGGCATTTTGAGAAACCAAACAAATGAAGTAAATAGAATTAAAATAAAAGGCCTAGTCCATGTTCTGTCACAGACATGGAAGCATTAATATTATATGGAATGATCAGTGGTGCTTAAGACAGAGGTCAATTGGTAAAAGAACATGCAGTGTCTGCGGTCAGTATTCTCTCTGATGGCCCCACCGATTTTTTTATTTTTTTTCTTCCTCCTCCTGATCTCTGAAATAGTCCAATTCTGATATACACAGCGAAACACCTCCTTCTCCTCAAGGCATTAAATTGGAGTTTGGTGTAAGGCTTAAGGAGAGGAGGGACAGAAGTTTCTAAGTTACTGCTGATGGGTTATCTTAAACCATACTGCTAGTCAAACTTAAAAATTGGGTGCCCTTTAGTTGTTGTTTTAAATGAAATATATGCTTTGATCCAGTAGATTCAGATTCAAAATATTTTAAAGACCATAGTGAATCTAAATCTTCCATGCCCAGTCACTGTTTCTAACTTTTTCCTATCTCTTTCTTTTCCCAGGATGGCTCGTACTTGGCTGAGTTCCTGCTGGAAAAGGGCTATGAGGTGAGTGACTCAATGACCGACTGCAGGCTGATGGAAACACTTGGATACAGCAACCTCTAGCTTCCTTTGCTGCTGTCCTCCTTTGCGTATGTTTTCCACTCAGCCCTAGATAACAAATCAAAACTCTAGTAAAGAATGTGCAGCCTAGCCTGTAATCTTGCCAGCTTATTGTACTATTTATCATCTAGTGTCCACTGGTGGATTCTCTCTCCTCCTCTGGGTATATCTGCTTTGCATGCTTCCCGCTAACTTAGATAAGCGGCAACTTGTGAAAGCCAAAAGAATTAGGGAATAATTTATGATGTAATGCACCACATTTAAAAAACAAAAAAAAAAAAACTACTCCCAGTGAAATAACTTTTAATTTTGAAATTGCACTAAGCAATAAAAACCTTGCTAATCCATGGCAGGCTCATATTGAAAATTTAAATCCGGAGGTTGCTTTCTAATAGGCATTCTGGGTTCTTTATGGAGGTTTAGACTGGAGTGTAGTATTGTGCAGGGTTGGTTTTTTTAACTTTCTCAGATTTATGACTTCTGTGCTAAGAATCTGAGCCTTGTTTACTAACCTTGATGCAACCAAATGCGTGAGACTTGTCATTTTACATCTTTTGTCCTTGAGTTTGGACTCTAATGTAAGCTGTGAAGTGACTTGGACTTTGATAGGCTTAAGTACAAGGAAAATAAATATCTTTTTTTTTTTGTCACATGCCTATCCCAGGGATTATACAGCAGTAATGTTCTTTTTGATGTCAGCAATGCAAAGGTCACACAGTTACCGTATCCTACGATACACAATTACTTGGTACTGTTGTGACTATATAGCCACAGGTGTATGCCTGCTCAGTAGTGAAAGGCTGTCCCATAGTCTTAATCATACAACAAAGAGAGAAAAAGAACGCTTATTAACTTGTGGCCCATTCCCTAGTAATGCAGTATTGTTTTATTTTCTCTTTTTTTTTTTTTTTAATTCAGTCTAATGTTAAGTGTCTAGGGAGACTGGGCTTCCACTACTTTCCTTTGGAAATTATTGCACAGCTTAATAGAACTCACCATAAGAAAACTTTTTTCTTGATATATCCATCCTAAATTTTTTTTCTTCATTTCATCTTGTCACTCCTAGTTAATTCTACCATCTCTACCAACTTGGTTATTCTTCACCTGTCCTTCTGAGTGTTTATGCATCTTTTACATTCTTTCATAGTACTCTGTTCTTTCTGTCCCTTCTTTTTTGGAGCAACATCTGCTAGGAATAATTCAAATTCTGGGACAAGGAGACCTGTGTAGTTTCTACAATAGTGATTTTCACTGTTGTGTATGTTGGCAGTTAATAATTTTCTCTGTTTGCTTCCCTTTCCCAAACGGAAAAGAACTCTACACTTTTTTAGTGTAGGCAGCTTCGGCATTCCCTCCTACATTTCTTACAGATAAAATTGTGCAGTCTGGCCCTGTTCACACTGGTACCAGAACTGTGCAGGCTATAACCACATTTAAACATGATTGTTTCCACCAGGTTTTTAGCACACTTCTCTGAGTAGTGTAGAAAGTGTTTTTTTTTTTTTGAGAGAGACCCATTCTAACTTCTTTTTTGAGTGCTGGCCCCATGTGTATTCCACATGTGGGTATGCATGTGCACTATGTGCCCGAGTACAGAAATTCTCACAAACAGTGCCCGTTAGCCTGCATATGTGCAGTAGGTCTCCTTATGCTCCTGAGTGAGGGTATAAGAACCAGTGCTGGTTGACGGCTCTCCAGTTCCTTCTTACTGCTGCATGGTCTAGTCGGAATCCTGTGTCCTCTCTTCCTTCAGCTTCTTTCTAGAACCTGTCAATATAATTGTAAATAGTTTTTATTCTGCTTAGTTCATGCATTTTTGTTGCTGGCTTCCTTGCACCCACTTGTAGTGTAAGGCCTTGCTTGTCAATCACCCATGTGTGGAAAACAGATAGAGACCAGCACTTGAAGAAGAAATCGAGGTTGCTTACTGTGACTGGAAATTCTTCAAGATGTGTGGTCCCTATCTTCCACTTCCTGCCCTCCATCCCCTCTGCTTCAGATCCTGTTGGATTTGTGGTCAGGGTGTGCATGGGTGCACATGTGTGAGCCAACAGGTACTGCTTGTGAGAATTTCTGGGCTCGGGCACGTGGCACTCATGTGTACCAGCATGTGGAATACAGATAGGGGCCACGCATCTCAAAGAACTTCCATTGAGAGTAAATATCCTTCTTATCTGCATAGGTACTTCATCACAGTATCTGGGTGCTACATTATCTGTGCTGAAAATTGTCCTACCTAAGTGGTTCATAGTATAGTATTCTAACACCGTTTTTGGATGAAAACATCTCTAACCAAACAGAAACTGTTAAACTAAAGCTTGTAGGTGGCATATTTCTGATCATCCTATTGTGGGCATGGCTCTTTCTGTATTCTGCAGTGTGATTACAAAGGCAAACTAATTTCCAACACAATTTAATAAATACACTAGTATTAAACACCCATTGAAAGATGTTGTCAAGGTTCCTCCCCCACTCTGAACTCTAGGGTACAGATGTGGGGACCTGCATGAAAAACCTCCTAAGCTTATCTTTACCAGCTTAGGTCAAAACTTCCCCAAGGTACAAAATATTCCACCCGTCGTCCTTGGACTGGCCGCTACCACCACCAAACTAATACTGGTTACTGGGGAAGAGCTGTTTGGACGCGTCTTTCCCCCCAAAATACTTCCCAAAACCTTGCACCCCACTTCCTGGACAAGTTTTGGTAAAAAGCCTCACCAATTTGCTTAGGTGACTACAGACCCAGACCCTTGGATCTTAAGAACAATGAACAATCCTCCCAACACTTGCACCCCCCCTTTCCTGGGAAATGTTGGATAAAAAGCCTCACCAATTTGCATAGGTGACCACAGACCCAAACCCTTGGATCTGAGAACAATGAAAAAGCATTCAGTTTTCTTACAAGAAGACTTTTAATAAAAATAGAAGTAAATAGAAATAAAGAAATCCCCCCTGTAAAATCAGGATGGTAGATATCTTACAGGGTAATTAGATTCAAAAACATAGAGAACCCCTCTAGGCAAAACCTTAAGTTACAAAAAAGATACACAGACAGAAATAGTTATTCTATTCAGCACAATCCTTTTCTCAGCCATTTAAAGAAATCATAATCTAACACATACCTAGCTAGATTACTTACTAAAAGTTCTAAGACTCCATTCCTGGTCTATCCCCGGCAAAGAAAACTACAGACAGACACACAGACCCTTTGTTTGTCTCCCTCCTCCCAGCTTTTGAAAGTATCTTGTCTCCTCATTGGTCATTTTGGTCAGGTGCCAGCGAGGTTACCTTTAGCTTCTTAACCCTTTACAGGTGAGAGGAGCTTTCCCCTGGCCAGGAGGGATTTCAAAGGGGTTTACCCTTCCCTTTATATTTATGACAGATGTTATTGCTGTCTTTGGGGTTTTTTTTTGTTTTTAATCCCATCGTGCATAAACAGAATTGGAGATGCCATATGAGGAAGAAATCTCTTCTGGTAGGACTGAAGTCTTTATCATCCTGTAGGTCTTAAAAAAAAAAAAAACTGGTGAAAATGCATATTTTCTTTCTGGCCTTAGTAATGTTGGCCAAATTGGCCAAACTAATTTTTTAATGTGTCAGGAAAATTAACTTACTATTTATAAGGGGATTTGAAACTGAAACATGTCATGTAAATGGCAATTGTTAATATTCTATCATTGGCTAAAATTTGGTATGCTATATCTATAGTTTTAAACTTTCTGATATTTATTATAACTATTTGGATAATAGTTGCTGTCACCTGACCTATTGTGTCAAAAACAATGTCACCTCATACACATTCAGACAGATAAGCTGATATTTGGTTGTAATGGAAATGGGTTCCCTTCAAGCACATGAATAAGGAAATTTACTTTGATGTTCCAATCTTTGTTCATGATGTTGAAAGTGGAAGGGTGGGGAGAAATACAATGGCATGAGCTGAGATTAAGGATGGTAGCATTCTTAATTACAGTATAAAGTCCTTTAAAAAAGTATTTGTTACTGATTCAGGACCTAATAAGCACTCGCACGTGCATACCTTTCAACACATGAATAGTGACATTGACGTCAATGGGCTTGATTACTTGTGTACTTAACTTATGCAAGTTCTGAAGTGCTTTATTGGATCTTGGCCTTAATGGCAGTGCCATATATGGCCATGTGGGATACTTGGGTATGATTCCTGGTGCCAGTATATTGTTAAAGACTTAGAATGCTGTGCAAGCTTGTGCTCGCTGCTCCTTTAGGGCAGGAATTACCTAGAATCTCTCAACTGTAATCACTCTGGCCAATTAAGAAATAGGCATAGATAGGGTGTATAGGGGGTTCCATCCAGTTATTGTCTGTGAAGGGGATATTTAGCTGAGATGCAGGGCTTCAAGGATAGGACAGCAATGCATGGGGGAATGCCCTTTGCTTCAGTACATAGAAAATAAAACCAAATGTGTGTTTCTATGGGAGATGCTGGTAGATAATGCTTTAGCATTGTACCAGTGCTTTTCGAAAATACAGATAGGGATCTCACATACAGCTGATCTTAGACAATTCTAACTTTTACAAGTCTAATGTTCTCAACTGTGATTTAAGTATGCCATTTTTTTATGCATGCTTGTTTTTGGAGTGGTGCTTTCTTGCTTCAGTGTTTCTAGCGTTGTACCAGATTCTCTCCATTCAGATTAATGTAATTCTTCTTTGAGTACTTGCTCATGGTCATTCTATGTCAGGTGTGTGTGATTGCCACACGCACTGGTGCTGGAAGTTTTTCCCCCAGTGGAATCCAAAGGGGGCTGGTTCTAGCGCCCTCTGGAGTAGCGCACCTATGCGTCGATATATAAGGGGTGCTGCCACTGCCCCCTTCAGTTCCTCCTTACCACCATTGACGGTGCTGGAACATCCTCTTGCATTGGCAAGTGGTTATACTAGTGGTTGTTTCTCAGTCATCTTTACAGTCCATCCTGGAATACATCTAAAGCACCAAGGGCTGGCATTCTCATCGATCAAGGTGCACCTGGTAGCTATTTTGGCCTTCCATCCTCCCATCCAGATAAGTCTTCTCACATGTAATGATGATCAGACTTCTTAAGGGCCTGGAAAGGCTCTTCCCGCAGGTCCATGATCCGGTTCCCCAGTGGGACCTCAACCTAGTTCTGTCTACGCTCACTGGTCCTCCCTTCGAGCCCCTGGCATTCTGCTCTCTCCTGCACCTGTCATGGAAGATCGTCGTCCTTGTAGCCATCACTTTGGCGAGATTAAGGCTCTAACCGCCGAACCCCACTATACAGTTTTCTACAAGGACAAGGTCCAGCTGTGCCCTCACCCAGCCTTCCTGCCAAAGCTGGCATCACAATTCCATGTCAATCAGGACATCTTCCTGCCAGTTGTCTTCTCAAAGCTGCACAATTCCAACGAGGAGCGGCGTCTGCATGCTTTGGATGTCAGACGTGCCCTGGCTTTCTACCTTGAGTGAACCAAGCCTGTCCACAAGTCTTAAGTTTTCAGTGCAGTGGCTGACAGAATGAAGGGTCTCCTGGTGTCGTCATCTTAGAGAATTTTATTCTGGATCACCTCCTGCATCCGTTCCTGCTACGAGTAGGCAAAGGCTACACCTCAACAGTTAGTGACAGCTCACTCAATAAGAGCGCAGGCATCGGTTTTTCTCACCCATGTCCTGATCCAGGACCTCTACAGGGCTGCAACGTGGGCGTCTGTCCATACCTTCGTGACCCTCTATGTCATCGCCTAGCAGGCCTGAGATGCTGCTGGCTTTGCCAGAGCAGTGTTAAAATAGACATGTTCATGAACTTCTGCCCACCTCCAGAGGAACTGTTTGTGAGTCACCTGACGTGGAATGGACGTGAGCAAGCAGTTGAAGAAAAAACTGTTACCTACCTCTTGTAACTGTTCTTCGAGTTGTGTTGCTTATGTCCATTCCACTACCTGCCCGCCCTCCCCCTCTGTCAGAGTTCCAGCAAGAAGGAACTGAAGTGGGGTGGGGGTGGCTGGCAGCACCCCTTATACGGACGCATATGCTCACGACTCCAGAGGGCGCTAGAGCTGGCCCTACAGATATCACTGGAGGAAAACTTCAGGCACTGGTGCATGTGGTGAGCACACACACACACCTGAAATGGAATGGATACGAGCAACACATCTTGAAAAACAGCTGAAGTAGGTAACCATTTTTTATGCACATCAGATAGAGGGGGTTGAAGCTGGTGTGAGCAGACAGCAACTTGTCTGTCCATGTTCATTTAATGTAACTTCATCAAATCCCGGTATAAGAAATGGTGCTAGGCTTCCAAGTAGGGAATCTTAGTATTGTCTTGTATGAAATCACTAATCTGTACTGGTAATTAGGAATTTCAGTTCCGGGGGGGGGAGTGGTGTTTTGTTACAAATTGTTGCTTTGTTTTTTAGTCATTTTGTTTTCATATATAGATTTAGCCTCTGTACTCTCCCTCATCATTAGATAATTATTAATAATTACTAATAATTATTTTGTAAGAACTATTAATATACGCAATATTGTACAAAATATAAATGACACAGTTCCTGTCCCAAGGCTCTTACAATCTAAATATTGTTATCCATTATAATTAGGAACATAAGGTTCAGCTCAGATTAGTGATTTGTAGCATTCCCTCTCAACCAACTAGCTTCATTCTCTTTCAGACTTTTCAGACTTTTCAATATTCTAATTGTTTTTGTCTCTGAGCCCTTTCTATTTATGGTATATCCTTTTTGAGATAGTAACCAGAACTGAATGCAATATCCCAGGTGACTGTTCAATATTGATTTATATAACAGAATTATACTAGTCGGGAAGTAATACTGGGAGTTATTCCATATGCATTTTGTTTGTTGCTATACTTTGAGAAATAGTTTTAATTGAGCTTTCAGCAATGATTGTCAGCTCTCTTCTATGATGATTGCAGTTAACTAAGTATCCAGTAATTCCAGTAATGGACAAGTATGGGTCAGAGTATTCCTTCCAGTGTGTTACACCTTGCATTTCTCAGCACATAATTCTTCTGCTTTGATGCCCATTCACCTACCTTTGTTAGGTCCCTCAGAAATTCCTCAGTCTTCTGTAATTTTGCATTATCGGCGAACATTTTCACATCGCTGCTCCTTTCTTTTACCAGAGAATTGATTTAATACCCCCAGTCCTAGTGAAGAATATTAGGTCACAATACTTTTTGACATGATTTGGAAGGTGACCACTTATTCCCACTTTTATGTTTTTATTTTTATTTGTCCATTAGCTAGTTTCTAATCCATAACATCACCTCTTGCCCTGTGACTACTTAATTTCCTTAATGTGAGGGACTTTGCTGAAGACTTCTTGAAAGTTCAAATAACACACACCAGCCCATTCCTCTTTAATTTGTTGAAATATTCAAAGAATTCAAATTAAATACATTTTCCTTTACAGAAATCACACTAGTGTGTATCATATCAAGTTCAACTAGGTATTTTTAAATTGTTTTCAAAGGTTACTTCAACCAATTTACCTGTGCATTTTATAGTACCTTCTTCTTGGGGATTTCTGTAGAACCAACTTCTTTCAGGAAAAAATATATTCCTTTTCAGTAAAATGGAAAGTGAATGTACTTTTTTCAAAACACATGAAATCTTAACAATTTACTCAGCTTTGTTTATAAAAGTCTCTTTCAGTCTAACAGTAAAATCAGCCACAACACTTTTTTTTTTTAATTTGAGCTTATTTAAAAAAATCAGTCCCTATTGAGAGAGATCCATTAAACTTCACTCTTAACTAGATAATCCAGTTTGCACACATTTTGGCATTGTCACAAAGTTTGCATTTCACCTGTCTCACAAGCAGACAGAACACCTTTCATCAGTTCTTACACTAATATTAGCTGTCATGGATTAAGCATTTGGGAGGTTTTCTTTCTCTTGTATGTACACACAGGAAAAAAAAAGGGGGAGAGAAGGGGAAAAAGATAAAAATGGGGTTTGTATTTATCGCTGGATGCAAGACTCTTGATCTGTTTATCTGTTGGAACTTCATCAAGTTCTGTGATATTTGCACGTAACACATTTCAGTGGTTAGCTGTTGGTGTCATAGCCATTCAGCTGCCACATAAAACTTTGGCAAATACAGTCTTTCGTCAAGCTTTGAGCTGGCAGTGCTTTATGGTTTATGTAAACTTGAACTTCAGAATAGCTTAATTCAGATAATCAAGATATATCCTCATCAATCAGGACTTGAAGTCAGAATATTTTCTTTTTAGAAATCGTAGAGTACTTCAATTTACTTTAAAGAAAATTTGAAAAGTTTTTTGCTGGTAGAATGGAAAGGTTGTTGATGTGCCTGTAAACAAAACATTTTGAGTTAGTAAATACAAAGTTTCCAGCATTTTGTGCAACCTCATAAAAAGAAAATCTTAATGTCTTTATGCCTATGTATTTTTTTACGCATTTTACTAAAATTGTATTCTTACAAAAATAACTTCTTCAAACAAGTTCTACAAAGAACACAGCAGAATGTGGATTTTTAGTGCGGAACATTTTCTTCACAGTACTACAGAAATGTGTGGTCTAATGGAAACAATAAACCTCAAGGCTCAAATTTTCAGAGGCCTTCAACTTGGCATTTAAAACAGTACGCACCATATTTCCATATCAGATTTTTAATAATAATAAAAAAAAAATTGAGCACAAATTACATCGTGTAGACAAATTAGGTAAGATGGATGGCAAATGTAGTTTGCACACTCAGATCAGTGTCTTTGGGCATGAAAAAACTTCAAATGTAACAATATATGGCTACAATGTTAGGGTCTGCTTTCAAAAATTAGCTTGTGAATTTAGTTAGATTAAAACATTTTAAAACTCTGAAAGTTGTATGGCTAGGTTATACAGTTCAGTTCTTCAGGTGTATAGTCAATTTTTGTATGCTTTAGACAAAACAAAATGAGACTTTTGCATGTATAACCAGCGGTCGCCATCCAGAAGTTGAGTCCAGGTTGTTTAAGGCTGTTGGCCACAAATTAATCGGGGGGGGGAGGGAGGCCGTGATGATAGAAGAGCTGGCCCAACCCAAGCAAGGGAGTTGCATCAAATTATGACGGGAAAACTTCAGAAATATCTGGAAAAAGTCAGGTGTTTAAAGTTGAAGCTTCCACTTGCGCGAGGAGCACTTGGTGACCTAAACTGACACAAACCTTGGCAGCAATGAGGAGGCTAGCTTTACAGAAAGAGGAAATGGGATAAGTTTTTGAACAATTTTTCTAGTGTGTTAGACACAAACAGGCTTTGTCAGCCAGGCATGTATTCTTGTTCCAGCTAATCAGTTTTTTTAGACATTTATCATGGTCAGTTCAGGGAAGTTACCTTTCTCCATTTAAGTCTAAGCTCCCTCGTGTTCTCATCTCCTACCTCAGAACACTGAGTCAAGAGTTTGGAATTAGGTCCTGTTCTGTCTGTCTATTTTTGCACTTTCCACACACACAACTCCTGAGTAATTGAAAGTGTTTATCAAATATCTGCACAATGCAATTGTGCACTGGAATTAACAGGAGAGGATATAAAACATTTAGGATATCGGACTAAAGAAGGCAGCACCAAAGAGCTGAACATAAAGTACTCTGTGCTAAGTCACTGACAAATTTATGCTGCTACGTGCTTTCTGTCTTTGATTCAGGAATGAAGAGAGTTGCCTGTCAATGGTACCTGATACACTTGTGTGTTTTGGATAGGGATGGGGTGAATGGTGGACAGAACTAGAGCTACCTTACAATTTTTCTTAGCCAATTATTTATGCAAAAAAATCCAAATCAAAGTTCACTGATGGTATCCGAACATTTTACCAGATGTGTGGTTAATTGCAGCATTTGTTGTGGAAAAAAGTTCTAAGAGCTGTTTTAAATTATATATCAAGGTATGACAGAAGCCCCATTTCTTTTTGTATCCTTCTATTCCCATTTAAACTACAGGTGCATGGAATTGTTCGCCGATCTAGTTCTTTCAACACTGGCCGGATTGAGCATCTCTACAAGAATCCGCAGGCTCACGTTGAAGGAAGTAAGGTGTTGTCTGTATAGTTGTTTCTCATTCTACATTTCTTCATGCAGTAAATTTTGTTTTATAGTATATCTTCTCCTATCGATGTACAAATCCTCTTTATTTGAAGCATACCAGCCTGTAATCACTATAAAGTTGTCTCTTTCCAGTGGAGATTTGGGATCTGTTGTAAAATTTGTTGTTCATCAGCCAGCCATTCTTCTTGTCTGTCTTCCTATCAGAAGCTCTATCTCAGTAAGAAATGAAAGCAGTTTTCAGATTCAATTTGATGCAAAATTTTATACTTATGAATTGGCTGGAAAGAATATACAAAAATATTTAAAGTAATTCATTGAGAGAGGGTGGGGAGGCATCTTGTACTCAGTACAAATTTTGATGTTGCAGTTTTCTTACACCAAGATGATCAATAAAAAGAGAAGTGAATGGGTAGACATGCAAAAAGCTGCGTGAGGTTGAGAGAGCTTTAGGAGGCTGGCAATGTGAAGCATCACTGGAGTAAAACAAGTTTTGAGGGTAATTATCTTTTTAGTTACATAATAAAATGGAGGATCATCTTATATGCAACTCTGTATGGAATATCGCTCTAGCACTGAAATAGTTTTACTTTCTCATTGCCTTTAGGGCTTTTTTTTAAAAGCAAGCCAGCAAGCCCCAGCTACACCGTAGCTTGCAGCAAGCCCCAGCTACACCGTAGCTTGCAGCAAGCCCCAGCTACACCGTAGCTTGCAGCAAGCCCCAGCTACACCGTAGCTTGCAGCAAGCCCCAGCTACACCGTAGCTTGCAGCAAGCCCCAGCTACACCGTAGCTTGCAGCAAGCCCCAGCTACACCGTAGCTTGCAGCAAGCCCCAGCTACACCGTAGCTTGCAGCAAGCCCCAGCTACACCGTAGCTTGCAGCAAGCCCCAGCTACACCGTAGCTTGCAGGATAGTAGCAGATAAAAAATATAGTAAAATATGAAGAGTTCTTCCAAGCTACACAGTAGCTTGCAGGATAGTAGCAGATAAAAAATATAGTAAAATATGAAGAGTTCTTCCAAGCTACACAGTAGATCAAGGTTCAATGGAGTAAGAGAATTGCAGTTGGTGCACTGGGGTAGATTCTTTTGACCTATGAGACAAGGCACAGGTCTGGTCCAAAAAAAGTGTGCTGCATGTGGATTTTGCTTTTTCACTTTTTTCGATCCTCCTTTTTAATGACTATTTGAAGCTGTTAAGGAAGAGTGAGATGTTTTAAGATGTATTATCCATACATTAGTGAGGCTCAAATCTGGATTCCATTGTCTCATGGCAAAATATGGGGTCTGGATGAAAGCTGGTTATCTGTGACTCAACATGAATAGTGTTATATCACACATAAATAACACGTGCAGCCTTGCATTCTCCTGTCTCCTTTTCATCACCACTTTAGAAAGTTCATTTGGCTTAGAGAGTCCTTGAAGCAGTCTAGGTTCCCCCTCCTGTACATGACTTCTCTTCATAATCATGGATGCTCTTACCCCTCTGACCTTTGCTGTCAGTGCCCTTCTGCTCTTTTGCCCAGTTTCCTCTACTTCTGCTCTTTTCTCAAAATGGTGACTAAGACCTTCTCTTTTATGACCTCCAGTCCCTTTTGTCAAGTGATCCATTGCATGTCTACACTGCAGGTGCTACAGCAGCATAGCTATGGTACCCCGTAATGTAGATGCAGGCTACAGCGACGGAAGGGTTTTTGATCAGTGCAGGAACTCCATTTCCCCAAATGATGGTAACTGGGTAGATGGAAGCATTCTTCTGTTGACCTAGTTGTGTCTACAATATGGGTTAGGTCACATAGATACGGTGCTCAGGGGTGTGGATTTTTCACACCACTGAGTGTCATAGCTATGTTGACCTATGTTTTAAGCGTAGATCAGACCTTAATTACCAGCTCCTCTGGGCAAACTGGTTCTTCTTGGTAGCAGCCAACTCTGTCCAAGGATGCTTCTATTTGAATAGAGCACCATCTGGGTATAGTGACCCCCTATTTGCCCTGTGTTGCCATCCCATGGAATTTGTCTAACATGGGGGTAGAAGGACACCAGAGAAGTCAGCAAGCCCCACATTCAGTCTAATACAGATGCACATGAAGAACTCCCAAAATCACACAGAGTTCTTAAGCTGTATGAAGACAGATTCCGGAAATCATCACAAAGACAGAACCAGTACTTGCTGACACTGGCAATGGCAATTCTTGCTGAGCATTTAGAGAAATAAATGTGTGGACCTACTTATGTGTCACTGCTTTTATTGAAGTTGTATCACCGTTTTTTGCCACAGTGCTTCGGTCTTGGAAGGGTGCTACCTCTGTCATTGCTCCTGGATTCTCAGATTGCTAATGGTATTCTTTATCACCTATGTTTGGTGAGAAAGCTGAAACCATTTCTCTCTAATGTAGACCTCGCAACAAACTTCCCCACCTTTCTGTTAGGCATTTAACAATCAGATCATCACATCTGACAGGAGAACTTTTTCATTTGAGGGCCTTTGTCTTTGAAGTTTGCTCGCTTGGATGGTTTAACAGAGCCCAAGTCTATCAAGCCTCAGAACATAATGTAAGATGTATTTTTATTTGGTTTGACTTTTGCTTGTTTTTATCTTACACAATTTGAAAAAAGACGAGTGGTGGTCAAAGCTACCCATTATGGAAGGCTTGTCTTTTGTATTTTAAACTTGAAAATAATCGTCTAGCTGCTATAGCAAAAGATCATCTGAAGAGCAATAAAATAAATTAGTATATTTTTATGAGGAATGCTATTCCCAGTTTTTCCAGCGAAGACCGTATTAGAACTTGGTCTACTACAGTTTAAAACATCATGGCTAACATGGTAAACTGAAGCACAAGAGAATAAATAAATAGCTACAGTATTCTTTTTTGGGTACCTCTCCTGAGCTCGTGAAAGGAAACTGAAAAAAGTATAGAACACCAGAAAGAAAGCAAATACTAATGTTGACATTCTTTCTCGATCATTTTTCTCTAATAGAGGAATGATAACTATCTGAATCTGATGTGGAAGAATTAGGCTTGGAATCTCAGGAAAGTCTGTTCCATGGCAACTATTTTGAAACAGGTCTCCAGGCAGTACTGGAGGAAATAAAGAAGCAATCAAGTAGCTCTAGTCTCATCAGCTTCTAAAAGCTGTGTATTCCCTGTGCATTCTTCAGAGGAACAACTGATTTCAGTTTGAATAAAAGCACACTGCAAGGGGTGTGTGTCTCAAGAAGCAAGTAGTGACATTTTATAAAGCAAGCTGGATTGTGACTCTATGCCAAAAATAGATTCCATATTGCTTTCTAAAGGAGACTTCTAAGTCAGACACACAGAAATTTTAAATTACTGTGTTGAAAGTTCTATGCACTTCGCATATTTTGTAAAACTGCGTACAGAACAAATAAACCCTGTCCCAAATAAAGTCTCTCCTTTTAAACTATTATATATAAAACTTCTCCTTTCCACAGATAAAAAGTTCCTATTTTTATCCCGAACAGTCCATTCACCATAGCTGTATACATTGCTGCTCTATTGTAAAGAGGAATGAGGTGGTCAAGATGGGAGTCTGGACCCAAACTACTGTGAGATTTACATTTCCTGCATGGAATTCCACTCAGTATGCAGACCACTGCTTTCTCTCTAATAGGTGAAATTTCTGAGTAGTCTTCAGTCATAGCTTATGTAGAATGTATTACAGTGATGCAGGTGACCCAAGCCATGGATAAGTGTAGTAAGGTCTGCGTATGGAAAAAACCTTTTTGCCAACTGCAAAAAAAGAGAGAGAAAAGTGCAACCTTAACCATCTATATCTGGAACCTCAGGGGCAGCTACTGATCAAACATTATGCTCCCTCCTCACACCCACCTCACTTGCAAACCTGATTAATAAACAGTGGTCTCCCAACTTTCATGGAAGAAACTCATATAATCTCTGCATTTCTTACTCCTGAGGGAATTCTGTGACCAAAAAAAATTGTGCACAATATTTTAAAATTCTGCAAATTCTATTTGCCAATAAATAAATATGGAGGCTCCAGCCTGGCAATGGGGAGCACAGGCCACTGGCTACACAGAGGTGGGAGATCACCCTGCAGGCCCTGCACCCCATCCTGTCCGGGACACAGACTCTGCGGTGAGGCTGCACCCAACCCTGACACAGTGCAAGGGCTGAGTCTGACCCAGAAACACGCCAGACACACCAGTTTTGGGTAGACAGGCTTTTAGCCTGGCAGGATCGAAGTGTGTGTGTGGGGTTACCGGGGTAAGAGGTTTGTATGGAGCAGTCTGCGTGTCGGTGGGGGGAATGCAAGGGCTCGTTGGGGAGGGTTCTGGCTGCGGGGCTGCTGGAGGGTCCAGGAGATGGTGCTTGGGGCTCAGTGGGTGTAGGGGGGAGGATGTGGCTCTTGGGATGGGGGCGTCTGGGTGTTGCTGGTTTGGGCTCAGTGGGATGGGGGTGCAGGGGACTCATTGGGATGGTCCAGGTGTAGGGGGGTGGGGCTAAGCAGGGTGGGGGTTTGGGTATGGGGTGGCTCGGTGGGGAGTTTGAGTATGGGGGGTGAGGCTCAGCAGGGAGGGCCTGGGGGGGGTGGTGTCTGGATGAATGGGGCTTTGGTCACTCCTCAGCTGCAGCTGCCCGTACAGCAATCCCTCCTACTGCAGCTGAGGAGTGAAGGGGACAGGAAAAGAGTGGGGTGCAGGACCACGGGAGGTTTCTGAGGGCGGATCTCACCCGGCTCTGACCGCCCTGTGTAGGGGAAGAGGAAGTGTGCTCCTCGCTCAGCCCAGCCAGGACTAGCAGCTTAGCCCGGTGCAGATTGGAGCCACCAGCCAGGGTGTCCCCAGCCTCGCCCCACCCCACCCCATCAAAGTGATCTACCTCTCCACCGGCTGCTCCGGGTGCTTGAAACAATGCGGCTGCGCTGCTGAGGGGCATGTGGCCACTCCCTTTGCTTCCCTGCCAGTCATTTTTTCTCCCAGGAAGTGTAAAATCTGTGGGGGCATGAATTCTGTGTGTACACAGTGGTGCAGAATTTCCCCAGGAGTAATTTCTTCTGGTTGCTGCTCTGAATCCAAAAGCATTACCTCCTTCTTGTCTGCCTGAGTCTCAGCCAACTAGTTCTCATTTAGAGAACCCTTGGCTAGATGCTGAGTCTCTTATCTGACTGGTTGATTCTAATGAGACAGACACGCAGCTTGAATGTTGTCCAAGTACTGAAGACCCTGCATGCCATACCATCTCACTATCTCCCCTAGCAGTCTCGTATTCACATTGAAGAGGAGGAATGACAAAATTAGTTCCCTGTAGGACCTAACATGAGAGATCCTTCAGGCAAGATGAATAATCTCCCACTGTTCTCTTGTGGGGTCTCTCAGAAGCAAAGGAATGGAGCCATTCAGTTTCCAGTTCCCTTTAACAAACTCTGGAGACCAAAAACATAGCAAATAATCTGTTAATTCAATGTCCAGGGTCTTGCTTTAGCAGATTAAAAACAAAGTCTCCGTCCATGATTGATTTTTAACAAAATAGCTATTCATGTACACTATTTTTGGTACTAGAAATGTTAAAACCTATTTACCATGATGAATAAACTGTATTTTGAGAAGTTCTCTACAGGTTGTAGTTTGAGGACAAGGACAAAGTTGATAAGTTATATGGTTTCTTCGTTTTGACAGGAGTTGGCTCATGCTGATACCTCCTTTTTCACGTATCTGTTAGAAACTAACCAAATCAGGAAAGACTAAATATAGCTGCATGACCAGTATATCTGACCACAAATGAGACTTTTGTCAGTAATATCATGAAACATGGTGCATTGCCTGTTGTGGTGTGGTGGGGTTTTTTTGTTTTTAATTACTCTTTCCTTAGTGTTACTTCATTTTTAGAACCTAAAGCTTTCAGGTCAGCAGTGCTGAGTCTGACTTTTTTATCACCTACACTTTCAGCCTATGAAAAGTTTAGTGATGTGAGCATTCCTTCTTTGCAGGTGTTTGAGAATCATCTTTAGCTGCTTAATACACAAGAAAGCAAACTGACTTGATCACAAAATCTTGTACGACATAGTTTTGTTCGGTAAAAACAAACCAAAACACTTTCTCTGTGTGACTCAATTATATATTTAATGCTAGTTGTCACTGTGAAATATACTGTAGAGAGGAAATTGGCCATAGCTACCACTGAACATTAGAATATTTTATGTATTATGTTTTCAAAGAAGAATAGTAGAAGTAAAGCCTTGAAAAAGTATCAAAGAGCTGTCACTTATGGATGGCTTTGACTGGCTTTCTTGTAGCTGGCCATGAACAGAACTTAGCAGAATATTATTTATGACCTACATCCTTGATACAAATTAGTAATGGGTGACAAAGTTAGTATGTTTTGTTCTTTTCTTATCCTGGCACAAGACATTGTCACGAGTACCCATGCTGAGTGAAGGATAGACCTCAGTAGAGGTCAATGGTACTCATCTCTAATTGTATTCCAAGAAGGCATTGTGATTATAAAATTGCAGATGTACAACATAATGCTGGGTTGTATATGAAATGTCTGGGGATAGGTGAAAAAATAATTGTCATAAATAGCCAAGAAAATGGTGTGCTCTAGTGGCCTGAGCTGAGTAGTTGGAACATAAACCCTTGAATTCTAATCATAGCTTGACTTTGGCTTTATGGTCTTGGTGAAATCACTTAATTTCTCAGCCCCAGTTTCCCCATCTTCGTGTTGGGAAGTGTGAGGAAATGAATTAATTTAGTTAACTTTTTGTACAAATATTTTGAAGGTGCAGATCTCTATACAAACATTTGGTAACGGCAAAAGTAGTGATAAGAAGATACTTTGGAAAGAAGGCATAAAAATGTAAATCTTTTCAAGGGATAGGGTCAAGTAGTTTAGCCTTCAAATTTAGACTTTGTTGAAAATCTATAGCAGTCAGCATTAAAAAAGATAGTGGTATGTGAGATACTGCACTTATTTCCTGCTATAAATATGTGGAAAACATTTAGTTACTTAGGTTTGTTAACAGAAGACAAATTCTAGCCAAGATTTTCAAAAGTTATTACTGATTTAAATTGGCTGTCGGTAATAGAGGCCTGATTTTTCACAAAGCTCTAAGTATGCTCTCCACGAAGAACAGGCCCCTCAAAGATGTCAGGAGCTGGTCATTCAAAACAAGGATCCAAATTTACTAATTGCATTAGAAAATCTTAGTCACTGCCATTTTAATGGTGGTGGCTAAAATCTGAATTTGACAATGTTCATTCAAAAACAAAAATAATCGGTAAAAGGTATTGTTAAATGTTCCCTGTAAGTGTTGGAAACTCAGACTAAACAGTTTTGTGCTAATGGGTGAGAATAAGTGAAGCTTCTCAGATGAGGTTTAAATATCCTTGTTGAATGAAGTGCAACAGATTAAGCAAGTAATATAAATGTTGCCAATTTAATCTAAGGTGGTGGTTACAACTCTGGTAAGGAAGATCATATTTTTAAAAATGATGTATTATCTAGATAATTTTCTTTTAATTTCTTACCTGAATAGTGTATATATTTTTAAATAGGACCTTGACTAAGGACACCATATTGTTTTGAGAATTGAGTATATAACTTTCATTAGTCTAACTGTATTTTCTTGAAATCTGAAGACATGAAGCTGCACTATGGTGATCTCACAGACAGTACTTGCCTGGTGAAGATAATTAATGAAGTGAAACCCACTGAAATCTACAACTTGGGAGCTCAGAGCCATGTCAAAGTAAGTAACTTTTTATCATTGAGAATTCTGAATGGTTAGTGATTGTGTGCACTGTATCTCTATTCATAATTTTAGTCCAGAGCCCCTACAGCATTTCAACAATTACTAGTTATAACATGTGAGCACTGCTTTAAATCATAGCAAATACTACTAACTTGGTGCTGAATACTGTACCAGTTTCCGTACTAAATGAAAAATTAAACCTTAAGTGGCAGTACGAGGTTAAACTGGCATTGCCAACACTATCCCCAATTTTTGAGGCTTAGTGTGTCCACCATTTGAAATAACATTGGTTTCAAAATGTCCTGAAAAGAAACCCTAATAGAAGACTAGCACAGTTGGTTTGTGTCTGAACCAAAACATTGTTTTAAAGTAATATTTTATTTTTAGCTGATATATTTGATGATGTGTATGAACCTGACTAAAAAATTCCAAATAGCTGAGTGCTGTTCTCAGTTCTGGTCAGAAGCCTTTGGGGTGAAACATTTAGTTCCGTACTATTCCTCACCCAAAGCCTCTAACTAGCAGTCTTTGACTTGTTCCTCCTTTTCTGTCCACCAGCAGTCTCCCCTTTGATCCTGCTGGTGTCTGTCTTGGAATGCTTTGGAGTAGCCTGTCGTTATTTTATTTTTATATATTTTTATTTACGAGGTATTTGCAACTTTTTAGTGCAGGGATTCTCAAACTGGGGGTTGTGACCTCTCAAGGGTCCCAAGGTGGTTATGTGGGGGTCACAAACTGTTAGCTCTGTGGGGCTGACAGCCCTGAGTCCCCATTAAATTAAATTACCTCTCCCCCATTTTTAATTTATAAGGGGTGTCACACTCTGAAGCTTGCTGTGTGAAAGGGGACACAAAACAAAGTTTGAAAACCACTGTTTTAGTGTGTGAGTTGCATCTGTTGTTGCTACTAGTCTGTTAAATGTCTAGTGGGTGCCATAATGAAACATTTACAGTGTCCTGTATAGTACCTACAGAAAGTCTTTTTCTGAGTGAAAGAGACTAACCTTGTTTAATCCTTTACTAATATGGAAAAGATTACCCAGAAATGAGCATTTCAAAGTCATTGCTGTCCCTGGTGATTTTTCTCCAAAGAAGAATTTAACCTTTTCTCTCCTTGATTTTGATGCACTTCCTTTTCTTTTCCTTTCTTTTATTCTGGATACACTACTGATCTTCCGGTGTTAATTGACAGAACACTGGCTGTAACAGAACCACAATACAATAGCCACCATTTTCACAGCCTCTTTTGTTAAAATCGGTTTATTCTTGACGTAGAAATAATTTGAGCTTCTGGCATCCTACTTAACAGCGAATGCTTCAAATTAGTTTTGTACCCAGTCTTATTGATCTTCCTTCATTTGCAACTTGTGTATTTGTTCATGAAAAGTAACATCTCCACTTCCCCAAGCATCTGCTTAAGAATGTATCACTACCAGTGAAAGGTTCTGCCTGTGCCAGTTTTGAGGTAGACAGTGTCCTTTGAAAGAATGTGACATGTAAATGAAGAGAGAGTGCCATATACTCCGTCTGAAGGGGAAATGGAAAATTTTAAAACTGTCAAAGGGTTGAACTTGCAGCTAGAGACAAATCAGTAATTTTACCTTGAAATACCAATTTGCTGTGAGTTCAGGAAAGTGATGTGAGTAACAAGGTGAATTTTCTGTTAATGGGATGGGCAGCTGCCTAATGTGCATGTAACTTTACATAAAAAAAGATAGAAATAAAAACGGCACCTTATTGTAATCACAGAATTCTCTTTAAACACATGTAGTTTCATTTACCATGGGGAATCATCATTTGCATTTGCTACTTTAGTTCTCTCTTACAAATTAGGATCCATAGGCTACTCTTAACTACTTGGTAGCAAATCGTGATTAGAAAACAATGGTAAATCAGCCACATGCACCTTCTGCCTCCTTCCTCTTCTAAGGCCAGGAGTGGGTACATAATTGCTTTCAAACTCGTGTCTAAGCCAGCAAAAGCAAATCATGCCTAAAGACAGCAACTAATGACTGGTCTGATCATTGATATAAAAATTAAATGGAAACTTTTTAAGTTTTAAAAATAATACTTTGGTATTATCAAGATGATTTAGAACGGTTCAGCAATGCCAAATGTTCTAAGACTGCTGCTGACACTAATGGAGTTGGGAAAGTCTTGACAAATCAGATGTCAAGAATAACATTCAAAACCAGTCGGAGAACACTTCAGTCTCTTTGGTCACTCGATTACAGACCTAAAAGTGGCAATTCTTCAACAAAAAAAACTTCAAAAACAGACTCCAACGAGAGACTGCTGAATTGGAATTAATTTGCAAACTGGATACAATTAACTTAAGCTTGAATAAAGACTGGGGTGGATGGGTCATTACACAAAGTAAAACTATTTCCCCATGTTTGTCTCCCCCCCCACCCCCCTCCATTGTTCCTCAGACATTCTTGTCAACTGCTGGAAATGGCAGACCTTGATTATCACTACAAAAGGTCCCCCATCCACACCCCCCCCCCCCCTTGCTGGTAATCGCTCACCTTACCTGATCACTCTCATTAGTGTGTATGGTAACACCCATTGTTTCATGTTCTATATATAAATCTTCCCACCGTATTTTCCACTGAATGCATCCAATGAAGTGAGCTGTAGCTCACGAAAGCTTATGCTCAAATAAATTTGTTAGCCTCTAAGGTGCCACAAGTACTCCTTTTCTTTTTGCGGAGTTGGGAAAGTACCTGTTCCTTCATAATAAGATTTTGCAAACTGGTGAACATCCTCATCAGCACATGATTTAAGCAAAGCTTGCTTTAATCATAGCCTATGTAAATTAACTACTTTTTTGTGTGTGGTGCTTTCAGAGAAAAAGTTCTAATCTTAGCTTACTTTACATTCTGGTCACTTGGAATCAATGACGTCTGCAGTGTTTTTTGGTGGTGTTTATGTTGGCTTGTGTTTATGTAGAATAAAGTTTTCTATCACTCTCACTTCCAGTTAATTTTATGTGAGCCATGCTGAAAGTAAGGAAAATAAAATAATAGGAAGTTGGTCTGGTTTCCTGTAGGAAACCAATGAAGATGAAATTGGTTCTTGGAATGAACCCACAGCAGTCTGGGAAATACTGACAGAGAAGACCATTTTTCTAAATCGTAAACAGTGAGGATTATGACTCATGAGTAGGTCATTGAGAGGCTGATTTGATCTTATGCTGGAGAAAGTGAGAGATGAAGACTGAATTTGCTAGTTTTTGGAAACTGTAAACTTAACATGATATCATCAGAGTAGGAACAAATTATCCAGTGTGTAACCCTGCCTGTGTTCATGAGGAATGGGGTTTATAACTTCTACAGAGGGTGTTCAGTAACAGTAGCACATTCACTTCAGAGCTGGTACGCTAATAGTTTAATCTTAAATTCTGTTCTTTAGACACTGCTGTATCATGAATCGTCACTACTAACCATGCAAATGTTTTTTTTTTTTCATTTGGGTAGAATTGATGGAGGTAATTGGTTACTGTGCATTGACTCCAAAAGCCAAGCACAGAATAGGTTGTTTTATGTACATGCTTGATTAACTGAAACCAGTTATCCAAAACTCCCTGCTAGAGTCCCTGACATATGTCATGTCTACACTACCACTTACGTCAGCAAAACTTATGTAGCTCAGGGGTTTCGCTGGCATAAGTTTTGCCGGAATAAGTGGTAGAGTGCACAGTACTATGTCGGCGGGAGAGTTTCTCCTGTTGACATAGCTACCTCTGATCATTGGAGGTGGCTTAATTATGTTGATGGGAAAGCCCTCACTTCAGCATAAAGCGGCTACATGAGAGCTCTTACAGCTGTACCACTATAAGGTCTCTAGTGTAGACATGGCCATAGACGTATGTACTTTAAAATTTATTAACTATATTCAAAATTCCTTCAAATATCCGAAACCTAGTTTGACTGAATTTGTTTAATGCCATTTCCGCACACCATTTGGCCAATTGAGGGGGGTATTGCATATTTGTGTGTGTGTATAGAACAGTGCACAATATCTTATATCTATTTTAGGCAAACATAATTATGAACAGTATTAATTGCACTAGGAAACCACAGTACAGTATTAACTGTAGGTATTTTACTGTTGCCATCTTAAATTAATCAAGCAGGTATATACTCAGCTGATGATAGAAATGTTGAAAGCAAAGGGCAACATAACACTGATATGGAGAATTCTGTCTTATATTAAACAGCTTAGAGTTAAATTCAGATGTGGTACAAAGGGATGCAACTGCTTTGTTTATAATGGAGTTAGTTTTGCCTAGTTACTCTAAGTCTGAATGTGGCCCTTTTAGTGCACTTGCTGTAATCAGTAGGAGATGACCTATTATGGGCTGTTGGCAGTAATTATTAGTGTCTCTTGCCAAAACTGTTGTCATAAAATATATGACGTGAAAAAAATGGGCTGATGTATTGCAACCAGGGTGCCTAATGTTTGCAACACAGACACATTGGCCATGTGCCAGTGGCCCTAGCATTAGACCTTATTTGCATATAAACTAACTTTTTAAAAAATCCAAAATACATGCCCTTAACCACTGTGTTTGCTGATACTTGTTTCTACCTTGCAAGATAAATACAAATAGTTGATTGTTTTTGTTCAACAATGATGAAACCCTGAAGGTGATCAGGTTTTTTTTTAAACTGCAGTTGCTGAGAAAGGGTGGATCAGGGCTACATTTTATTGCTACGTGGTCTGCATTTGGCACTGTGCTTGGACATTGACACTCTACTGCTATGATACCAAAATATCAATCAAATAATAATATGCATCACTCATAAAGCACTTTTCATTTAGAGAGCTCAAAGTAATTTAGGAGCCTTGTCCCCATTTTGCAATGGGGAAACTGAGATGCTAGGAAACGTTAAACAACTTCCTGTATGTGTAGAATCCCAGTTTTCCGACTCTTTGGCCTGCCCTCTGTCCATTGAACCTCATTGCCTCCCAAATGTTGTAAGCTGGGAAGAGTCAATATGTGACTAAACAAGAGGAATACTTCAAACAACCAGTTGTCCTCTGTTAGCAGATTTTATTCCATCTGCAGCAGCAGCAGCATCTCGATTTTTGTCTGATTTACTAATACATTGCTAGATTTGAATATTTTGACACAGGGCCAGTGTTTGCTTCTAATCAGGATATAAAGGTACCCCCAAAATGTTGGTTAGCTGGGATATTTTATGCAGTAGAAAAAGAATTCACAGTACATTGCAGAATTTCAACATTATGGGCCAGATTCTAGAGTAACTGCTGAAATCAATTTAAGTTACATTGGTGTAAAGCTTGTGTAAATAAGAACAGAATCAGGCCCATTGCTTTAAGTTTTTTACTTTAGCATAAAATTTCAGTGGGTTTATTTCTGCTTATGTAGTTCTAAAATGCTGATTGTTAATATACGGTACTTTTTTGTAGTTGGCAGAATTTTTCACTCGGAATTTACCACAGCATTGTTTTAAATACTCTGCAATTCTGCAGAGTAATGCAGAAGTACGTGTATGCTTTGATTTTCTCTTCATGTAAATTGGATTAACTTTTAATGCTTGGGTGCCTAAACACCAATATTGGTTTCTATGAGTGGAAATGTATACTTGGTTCGTAGGCTTGTGCTGATGTTTACTATCTATGTCAATATTGGAATTAGCACCACCTGAGTAATTTTTAATATTCACTAACAGTGAAACATGATAATTCAAGATGTAAATTCAGAATATCTGGCAATAAAATAACATTGGTCCATGTTTGTTTGGAAAAAAAAAACATGCTACCAAGCTAAAAACTTCCCTTTAAATTTACAGTATCAGAGAGCTCTATATCTACAATACATAGGAAGTATTTGCAAACTGGTTTATTTTCCTAAAACATATAGGTACTAGAATAAGGTTTTGTAAGTTCTACTGATGATGATAGTAGAAGGGTTGGTATTTGTATAGTTCAGTAATCAGGTGGATTAACGTAGTCCTTTTTAACTGATCTTCTGGTTAAGGCCCTGATCCTGCAAACACTTACTCAGGGGCTTAGTTTTAAGCATGTGAGAAATCCCACTGAAGTAATAGAATTTATACGATACGACTGGTTCTAATACCTATCTGTTTTCTTAAAACAAACCAGTTTTAAAAATACCATCTCTATACTGGGGATATGTATTACTCTTACGGTGTAAATTTAAAAGGCCGTATTTTATCTTGGTAGTGTCTGGATTTTTTCCAAACAAACATTAATCAACAGCCTTAATGCAGTTACTCATGTATTTAAAATTAAATGTGGGCAAAATGATTGTAGGTTTGGAAGATTGGAATTGAGAGACTTATCAGTGACATTTATATAATTTGTATCCATTCAGTTTTGGCCCTGATTCTGGAATCCTTACTTAGGTAACTCTCATTGACTTGAGTTCAGTTTTGTTTGAGTAAGAATTGCAGGCTAAAACCTTTGTTAGGAAATTCTAAAGTGTTCCCAGTCCTTCTGCAGTATCAAAAATAATCAGAACTATACACTACTTATAACATATAAATCACATAGTTTTATCCGGTATGCAGAAGTAAAATGTTTCTGATCATTCAGTTTGCATGTTTTTTGTGCTTTGTTGTTGTATTATATTAAGTTTCCATATATTTAGCTATAAGCATTGAAAAAGGCCTAAGTGGGCAGCAGTTTGACCATTGAACAGTGAAACACTCATTGTACCAAAATCTAGTTCAGTTAATGGACAAGAATAATGGCTGTGCTAAGGGTAAGGATGCAGTACACACTGTATAAACAAAAATAATCCAATAAATCTCAACTTTATAGAATTTAAGAACTTCACAGTTAGGTTTTATAGAATATTTTACTGTATCACAAGCTGGTATCAAATTATCTTTAATTGAAAGTGTGTGGGAGTTCATTTGATCAGCTAAGAAGTAGAGCCCACTCCTGGTTTTTGCATCAGTAGGAACCTGAATGCAGACTGCTTTGCTGTAGGGATCCTGCTCACCAGGATAGGATTCCATAGAATTGGCTAGGGCACCATGGTATGGTGCATACTTTGCTGCATCTCTTTGCCAAACCACTGTGCTCAGCTACCATCTGTTAGCTAGCCTAGCATTGGCTTCTCGCAGCAGTTTGTGCTTCTAGTTTCCAGACCATAACCTCTTGAGGAAGTGGTGTGTGAGCCATTTCATTATTCAGGACCATCTCTTAACACTTGTGTGCTCTGAGGAAGGATCCTGCACTGCTGCTTCACCAGAGGAAGAAGATGCTTGCATTACCTTATCAACCTCACCTGCACCAGCGAGTGGCTTAATCCTTGAAGTGCTGATCCAGCAAAGCACTTAAGCATGTGCTTAACTTGAAATTGGTGGCATTACTCAGGTGCTTAAAATTAAGCACTTGCTTAAGTACTTTGCTGGATTGGGGCCAGAGTGTTGGGGTCTTGAAGGTCAGAGCCTCAGTGTGGCTGAGGGAAGCGTAGGGTTCTTTGTGTTCCCTTCTTAAAGTTTGTGTGTCATTTTGCCTATGTCTAGCTTTAAAACTCTCTCATTGCATTTCTGAGCAATGTAATTCAAATGTAAAGCAATTTAAAAATTCCGTTATACGCACATATTATTTTACATGGGGGTAGGGTTGAGGAACACTATGAAAATCGTATTATACCTGTTCAAACAGATTGTTTTCTTTTATAAAATCTGGGAGGAACTGTCATTTTGATAATAGGTGGTGGTGGTTGGAATTTCTCTTATTAGTAGACCACACAAAGATATGTTTGTTTGCATTTTACATCATCAGTCCAGTCATAATAGCTGCGTGCATTGGCTAGCTTAAACTAAATCTAAAACCAAAAATATTTTTAGTAACTAAATGTAATTGTCACATGGCTTCAACAGATTAGTGTAATTGTTAGATAAGTATACATATACCGTGTCTGCTAATATTATAAATGCATGCAAATGAATAATGGGATTATATGATGGGACTATATGATTGCAGTAGTATGTACTAAGAAGAATATATTGATTTGGTTCTTTAGCAAGTACAGTGTTACCAAATTCTTCACTTTGTGATCTGAAACAAGTACTTTTCAGGCCAAGCACACTGGGAGCCAAATTGAGGCAGTATTTTTATGAAAACAAATGGACATGTTTTAGTGCTGCAAAAACCTGTAAAATTACCTCTTTGTGCCTTCTCCCACCTAAAACACCCAAATCAAATCCTCTCTCCCAACACCTCACTGTAGCAATTTTTCCTGGAATGGGAAAAAAATGCTAGAGATTATATGCTTTTGGGGTCATACTGATTTCCTTTGTATTGCACATATTTATAATTTGTTAGGTTTTTGCTTTTTCAGTCTCTGATGTTGTTGTTTTTCATGTGTCACTTGTGATAAGCGCTAAGAAGATTACCACCAATAAATTTTATTTTAAAGCATCAGGAAAGCAATCCAGGGAAAAATGAAGCCTGATAATGTATTGAATACTTATCAAGGGTGTGAAAAAAAGACACAGCCCTGAAGCAAAACTTTTCCATGTGATTGGATTGTTAAATAGCAAAGAGTGTAAATATTGTGATCAGCTAACCGAAAAAATTATAGACTACATTGTCGGTTGGTTATTTGTAAATTCAACAGTTTTATTTTTTGCAAGATATTTTATAAATGCAAGTAAAGGATTTTTTTTCTTTAATTCCCCTCTTGTGCAATACAGTATATAAAGAGGACTACATACTTTGATGGATGAAGTGGTCCTTATCTTTATGATCTCGATGACTGATCAACTATGTTCTTAATCTCCTGCTTTGTGCGTTATTGGTATTTTAACATTCTGGGATGGATTCTGAACTCAGTTATGTTGTTGTAAATGTAGAGTAACAACTGATGCAGTAGAATTTACATTGACTGCAGTGGCACTGAAGCAGGTTTTCATGAGTGTGACTGAAATCCAAAATCTGAGCCCTTATTAAATCTATGTAATTGCTGATGGATATTCTAGCATAATTAAAATAACCCACATTTTGACAGCATTACCATGTACATATTAAAAATTGAAAATGAGTTATGTATACGTTCTCTAAGTTCTCAATTGGAAAAGGTAGTTAAATTGGGAGTGCCTTTAAAAATAAAGATTTTTATTATGTACATTTGTTTTATTTTAAGTAGCCCAAATTCTGTTTTTAAATTCATTTAAATTTAGAGGGAGGAAAAATGCAAGTTCTGTAAATGTTTCTGTATTTCTTGGGAAGTAAGCAAATGCCCCGTAGTACTTTTCCTTAGGACAGCTGGTTCAGTGGAAGATAAATTTGATGGAAAGAGAAGGAAAATAGTTACGGTGTTTCTGGCATATTTCTTCTGTCAAATAGATGGCAGCAGAGTGTTATAGACAATGGAGCAGTCCAGTCCTGTAGTTGTAGTGAAAGAATGGTGACATTGCAAGCTGACTTTTATCAACTGCAGCCCGGTATAACTTGTAGTTAACACAAAATAAGAAAGAAAGCTACCACTGATAATGCAGGAGCATAGAGGATGAAGAAGGGTATGAGATGCTATAAAGTTCTGAATTCTGGAATAGTCCCAGGTGGGAAAACTTAATCTTTTAAGGTATGTCGTCCTCTCATGCAACATGACTGAAATCAGCTAAAATAATATGCATGTCAAATTAAAATGACAGAAATAGAAAGTATTCACAAGTTGCAACTGAAAGTAATGAACTGCTGCCTTGGGGTACTCTAGAACTTGGCCTGCATGCCTATTTTTTAGTTAAGCAAGTTAAAGAGAGGAAATGTCAGTCCTCAAATCAGGCAAACATTCTTTGGGAACGTTTGCTCAAATGTCAGCATTTTTTAGAAACAGATCTGCAGTCTGTTATGCCCCAATCCCAAAATTAGATTTGCCATTAAAAGGGTTCAAGTATTAAATGCGTCTTCAGGATAAGTGGTTAATTAATTAAAGTGGTGCAATGTTTTAATTAGCATTCACTAGTTGCAAAATTAATAATGGGTTGTACAAGGGGTGTAGTAATCAAATATTATATTTGATGTACTCAATATTTTGTCTGTATCTGGAGCTTTTAGTAGGATTACCTTCAAAACAGAGGATGAAATCCTGGCTACGTTGAGACCAACGGTAGTTTTGCAATGAACTTCAGTGGGGCCAGGATTTTTCACCTACAGTGAAGAAATTTTGGAGCCTATCAGTCAATTTCAGCCCAAAATTGTTGTCTTATGATATAATTGTAAAAGTAAAGAAACAATCCGAGATATGAGTGTTTAGTTTCAAGATTATTGTGGCTTCATTGTACTTCAAGGTTTGGAAAAAATCAACCCAGGTCAATCTTAGTGCTACCAAACCTAGAAAGGACTTTATTTCCGATAACACTGTATTACTACTACTGTTCAGGGTAAACATATGCCACACCATTTATTTTCCTGCTGTACCCTACATAGTTTAGTTTCCAATAACAGAGTTCATTGTTACAAAATTTGTTTTCAGAAGTGTATATAACAACTGAGTAAAGGCAATATCTGGCAAGTCTTTGTTGTGACAGAAAGTTATTTCTCACATGTTTTTTCCTTCCTAAATCTGATATCCTAAGAATCCCTACCCCTATTCGACAAGTTAACCCTTCCTCCCCTCCCCAATTTAATTTAATTTCTCATAGCTAATAAAGGCATTTTCACTCTGAAGTGTGTTGCAACTCACTCTCACTATTACAACTAAGTGAGACTAGAAGGGAGTGTAGTTTCCAACTTTGTAATGTAACAGTGCAAAAATTAATAACCCTGGCTGCTGATGTTTCAGCTTTGATTAAACTGCTGTTAGTGACACAGTATGAGTGGGCCTGTGTGATTCTTTTAAAATGCTTTTATAAAATGAGGTGTTTTGACAGTTTTAATAAAACTGCTACAGTATCATATGTACTGTATGTAATTCATGTTATGTCAACATTGCTAAAACATGGACGGTATATGGACTACATACATACAGTACTTTATGCAATAAAATGATAATATTCTATACCTTTCTTTTAACTTTCTGTGTTTAGTATCAGTTTCATTAAGCATGCCATGTTTTACAAAGAAATCTTCTGTTTTGCTTTCAAATACACTTCTAAGGATATTCCAAATTAACAATAGTGTTTAGAAACATACCATGTTTGTTTTAATGACTTTTATGCTAAAAAGCATAACAATGCTGTTCTAATCACTCTAAAAGGGAACCTAAGTAAGCAAAAGCATGCACTGAACACACACTTCACTTAATAGAACAAAAAATAAGAACATTTTAAGATCCCTTCAGAAAGCATTTTCTAAATGTATTTCACCTGACAACCTTTTGTATCGTCAGAGTAAAATGCTGCAGGGCCCTGCTTGGGCAAAATCCCATTGAGGTTAGTGCTATTTTTCTGAACAAGGAATTTATCTTGAAAAGCATGATTTAATTTTCTAAAATCTGAAATACTTCTATATCTGTCTTTTTTTTAAGTACCAGCATATTTTTTTCTCCTTACAATACTGCACCCCCCTCCCCCTTGTGCTGATTAATACTAGGTTCATTTTCTGTGTTCTTAGTATGGTCAGATATGTATGGCTTATGTACCTCTTTGAATCATATATATTCACCCCTTTTATTTTCATGATCAATGGAAGAATTACAGTATAACTTTTTTAAATGAGTCTGTAGATTTTTAATGCATGTGGAATAGTTGAAATAAAATTTTACGTACTAAAAAGGGTTTTGCAGATTTGTAATACTACGAGATAACAATAAGGTTACTGAAAAAAATCCATTTTTGTAGTCCAGACTATCACACTATTGGACACATTCAAGACTATGGAACCTGTAATTATGAAATGCCATAGGTTCAGTGGTCAGAGCACACATATTTTATGAGGGGTAATGACATTGTTGTAATAGTGAACAGGCAATAGTTTCATATTTTTTTCTTTTCCAATAATATTTTAGAAAGTGAAAATTAAAATATGGCATTTTTATATCAGAAATTGCAAACTTATAATGGTACATTGCAATGGTGATTTTTATAGTTTCATCACATTTTTTAAACATTAAGGGTAGACATAGGCTGTGCAACTTACCCATATTGTTAAAAACCATTTAGAAATGAGACAAATATAATTATTCATTCCTTCACTATCTTTGAACTTCAGTCTGTCTTTTTTATTCTATAGCAGCGATCTTGAATTGATACTTATAGAACATTGTTTTTAACCATATTTACAAATTTGAAATGTAAATTAACGTTACAAATTATTTCAGTCCATAAACAGTTTAACTTTTGAGTAATGTTTATCAATAAAACTGTCCAAATGAAGAATCAGTAGATCATTTGACTATAAAACTCCCTAAGATCTAAAAAGAAACAATTTATAATTGTTTTCAGTGATGGTATACTGTACCACTATGAAATTCAGCACGCAGGAAGAAATAAGGAATAAATAGAAGTATTGTCAAATACTTTATGAAATGGTAAGGGATTAGATCCCATGAGCAACTGAGTGCCATCAGCTCCCATTGACGAATTAGGCTTGGAAAGGGAAAAATATGTCAGTGTGTGTACTGTGGTATACTCTTTGATTTGAACATGTTACATGTAATGCAACTGAATCAGCTGTTGTCTGAGAAACTGCATGCTCCCCTAATCTCCCTGCATTTTGTCCTTCTTATATTTCACATCCTTGTGACATAGAAGAGGAGTTGTATCAAATATCTCTAACCATATCCATTGATTTCAAAGAGAGTTTAGCCAGAGTAAAGACTTCAGGATTGGACCACTATTATATTTTCTTCCTGGCCCCTATTTTTATCAGTAAGAATGACTGACAGCATTCTCCTGTGTTTCCATATATTTTAATTAAGTATTTAATGGTTGTATTGGAGTGAATATTTTCACTGCAAATGTGTTTGCTGAGCTGCATTTTTCTTACAACTGTGTGACATTAAGTAGTGGCATTTTCATTTTAGACAGGCATTCTTGCATGATGTTGTCTCTTGGTGATGCAATTTAACTGGCAAAATATCAAAACAAATAAACCAGAAAACATGTTATAAAAATAAATTAAAGGATGCTAAAAATTCAAACTATTGCTTCCAAGATTTAATACTTAATATTAAACAAAGCTGTTTTTTGTATGGGACAAATGAGTTTGAGGGGCTTTCCCAATTTTATATTTTGGTGCAATATTGTGTTTTCCCTTGATGTGTACCTCTAAAAGTTCACTGTGGCAAATTGAATCCCCTGTAAGTAATTACATTGCCTATGCCTCATAATTAACATACATAATTATTCGCTTAACTGGGTAGTAGACTTTAATTGGAGAGCCATAATAAGCGTTCCTGAAAATATTACGTATTTTCAACCTACCTGAGAGTGATGCTAGTAAAAGAATATCTGTAATTTGTGTCACTGTTCAACTACCTTAAATTCTAATCCATTTTAAAAAAGTTTTAGTGGCACAAATCAGGAAAATTATGATTTATTCTTCTATCTGCTTTAAATCTTACTTTCCATATTTTAAATGTGATTTATGGTAGTGGTCATCACATACATTTTGTCTGAGTTAGAACAATATAAAATTGTCTGTGGATTTCAAAAGCTATAACTTAATTTAGTTAGGAACTATATCGTCTGGAAATAGCAGATAAAAAGTATTCTATTTAGATATACTGTAAATATCCTCCTTTCTTTTTGAAAAATACTTGGTTTTCCTAAGTCTGGTTGTAGTAATTCTAATGAGAGATAATGACTGATTTTCTTGTATAAGGGTCAGATCCAAAGCCCATTGAAGTCACTAAAAATTACTTTGGACCAGGTCTTCAGTGTTTATAATACTATGTTAAGTTAAATTTAAGATGACATGTCATGTACATTTCTTTGTTTCTGGATAACATGCACTTTTATGCTGGTAACACAATCAGATGCACAGTTCTGTGTTTCACAATCTATAGTCAGTAATATTACAAGTTCCATTGACTGCTTCCTCTGTATTTAGTTGAGTAATTTTTTTATTATTAAAGGTTTTAAAAATACCTTATGTTAATGGGATATATGCTTTAAAAGCTGAATTCTAAATATTGGATCCTAATTAAGATTTAAAAGACCATGAGATAGGTCAGCTAAAGGAGTTTTAGCATTCCAAAGGAACACATACTTTTAAACTCTCTATTTAAATTGTGTAAGTATTTTATTGCTTGTAATTCATTGCCTTACATTAGTGGTCAGAATATTAAGGTAAAATTCCCTTATAAATATTCATAGAGGGTATTCTTATTTATACTAAATAAATCAAAGCAAATGTCTTGCACTTTCTCGTCAGTGCTTCAGTGTAAAGTAAATCATGGGAAATCTGATATTTAGAACCCTGTAATGCTGGACTCAGAACTTCATGATGGTGATATTGAACTGATCAATACAAATTTATGATACTGTCAGTATAGTCTTAGTAATCTAAGATTGGCAACATTATTGCAATTTAATGCTTGAAAGTAAATGTAATGGCATCTAATGTGAAAACCTACCCATTGTTCAAAAGGGCAGCCTTTTCACTAATTCTCGTAGGTCATGGTTTTCATATAAAACTTTAAATTCTTAGTCCTAGAATATGCAACGGGGATAAAACAAGATTATCTGCTACACATTATGCTTTCTGTCAACAAGTGTAGATTAAAGTTGATTCTGCTTCTGTAAGCAAATGCTAACATTTTTTTTATAGGAGAGGTATCTTTCTTAGTGACGTGTTACATGTGGATATTTACTGTAAGATGTTAACACATTCACAAATTGCGTTAACACAATGAAACATGACTTTCCAACACCAGCAAGTGAATACAGCTCTGAAGTCTTAAAGGTAGTGGTAAAAATATACAGAAAATAAGCTTACTTTTTAATATAAACAGTTGCTCCTTAATTGAAATGTAGCCTTAATTTTTGGTTTATGGCTTGTTGTTTGATATTTAAAAAAACAACAAAGATCTCACAGGTTAATCCTTTCACAGCCCACATAAAATAGAAAAGGTATGCATTTTTATGAGTGTTTTGGTTATCTTTTATAAGAGGAGCTAATTATTTCATATTTTAAGTATAATACAGGAATATTTAATTACGCTTACAAAGTGTTTCCTAAGTTTTGAAGTGGCTTTTATTAAATGTCCTAAAAATGTAAAGAGACTATCCCAAAAGGATGATTTGTTGACAGCAGATCTTTATGTAGATGTTATCAAACTCTGATTATTATTAATAATTAATTTAAACTTAATATATTATATTTACAATAGAGTAGGAATAGATTGTAAACTCTTCTGGGACTGGATCATGTCTTCATATATTTCTGTGGAGGGCCTGGCACTATGGTCAGGCACAGAAGTCATGATTATGACCTCTAGTCATAACTGCAGTAATATGCTGTTAAAATACAAAATATAGCTGAAACAAATTGTAAGTGGGATTGTATACTTAATATAAATGTTTTAATGATGCAACTTATATTTGTTGCAACACAAACAGTAATGTAAGTCTCTCATTCTGGAATACTAACTAATGACTAAGGCTAACCTTTTCAAAAGTCTTCTTATTGAACTATAAACTTTTTCATTCTGAACAATAGAGTATTGCTGCTGTTGATCCTTGATCTTTATACTTTAACTTTTTCAACCTAATAATGACATTGTTGTACAAATCCGTTTAAAGATTCTCAAATAGAAATCAGAGTGGATACACTTTCAGTTCTCTATTTGACTGTTAACTGCATAATTCATTATTAAGATTTCATGTTTCATTACTATGCTGTAAAACTGTAGTTAAGAAATTCATTTTTGTAAGAGCATTTAATGATTGTCCATGTAAATCCAGCTGGATGCATTCTGAAATGAAATACTGATAAGATGACTGTAGTATACTATAAATAAATACATTCATTTGCAATGGTTCATTTAGATCAGATTTTATTCCGGTAACAGACTAGCCTGATACGGCCACACTGAATAGGTTAGTAATGGAAACAGTATTAGTAAATGCAACAGTATTAGTAAATGTAAATTTAATATTTAAAATAAAAAGCTCTGAAGACACTGTATAAAGCTTTTGTTTTACATTTGCTAAAGTCATGCAGAATAAAGTCCATATGTAATTTATCATGCTGCACAGACAGTCTCAAATTGCTATGTCCTATGTGATTCAAGAAGGGATAACAATATACCTTTTTTTATGCCACTGACTATAATTTTATGATAGGTCATTTATTGTAATATAGAAGTTTTCCTACAGGGTTCTAATAAAAATATTTTCCATAATCTCTAAACATAACTGACATTTTAATCTTGTGTTTAAGAGTTTTTTCTTACAATAAGGAGAGAAGTTACCATACAGTGAAACTTAGATCCTTATTTCAATGCTAGTTTCATAGTAATATGTTGTCTGTAACTTTTACAGTTGGGTTGCTTTCTGTTTTTTCTAGAAGTGTAAGGAAGGCTATTATACAGAAGGCATATGAAATTTTATACTACTTATAGTAGTAAAAAGTGCTCAACTATTTACTAAATTCTTCTTTTTCCTCTTAGTTATTACACCATATGCATGTAGAATGATCTTAGAATACATTCAATTGTTTTGTATGGCATGGATGAATTACTTAGAATCCCATCAAGCTTTTCCTGCTTATTAATAATGCTAAAGGCTTCAAGTATTGGTCATGTCGCACTGGTAAATGTAATAACAGTACAATACTGTAGTAGATTTAATAGTAATGAAACACTGAAACTCCTGAAGAAAAGTACAAAAGCCAGACTGAATAGTTTTTCATCTTTTTTTTTCTTCCCCCCTCCTGTCACCTTTTGATTTAAACTTTTTTTTTGCTTTGTTTTGTTAGATGGGTGGTAAGCATGGGGAATATGTGAAAATGTTACACTTTGGAACTGATTTAAAGGAATTTGACTAGAACCATCTGTTCCCACCTCCTAATCTTCAAGCTGCTCTCGAAAAATAGGCCAAACCTTATCTCAGGGGGCTAGTGGATACAACTAGTTAGAACAATAATAAAAAGTAAAACTGCAACATCTATAGATACCAAAATTTCAGTGATCTGCTATAGCCTGCTCATTGATTTATTTTAAAGGAAGAAATGTTTGTAAATGTATCCAGAAGCAATCAAACTTCTAGGATTCACAAACTTAAAACACACCCAACCACACCCTCTTTATCTGCATGTTGGGATACCATGATACCAGTAGGATGAAATGTATAAAATAACTTAATATCACCTGTTTGTCCTCAACATACACACATTCCTGCTTTCATGAGGTGAGCCTACCACCGATACTGAAGTATGCAATAGGCCAATGCTAAAAACTAGGGCTGTCAAGTGATTACAAAAATTAATAGCGATGAATTGTGCTGTTAAACAATAATAGAATAACATTTATTTAAATATTTTTGGATGTTTTCTATATTTTCAAATATATTGATATTGATTTCAATTACAACACAATGAACATGCATCGGTCCTCTCTGCTTTGGATAGTTATCAAGCAGAACCTATCATCAGCATGGATACAAGTCCTCTGGAATGGTAGTTGAAGCATGAAGGAACATATGAATCTTTAGCATATCTGGCATGTAAATGTCTTGCGATGCCAGCTACAGCAGTGTCATGGGAACACCTGTTCTCACTTTCAGGTGACAATGTTGCCCGCTTCTTGTTTACAATGTCTCCTGCAAATTGTAACCAAACTTGTTTGTCTTAGCAATTGACTGAATAAGAAGTAGAACTGAGTGGACTTGTAGGCTCTCAAGTTATACACTGTTTTATTTTTGAATGTAATTATTTTTTGTACATAATTCTACATTTGTCAGTTCAACTTTCATAATAAAGAGTGCACTCCAGTACTTGTATTAGGTGAATTGAAAAATATTATTTCTTTTGTTTTTTACAGTGCAAGTATTTGTATTAAAATATAAATATAAAGTGAGCACTATATACTTTGTATTCTGTGTTGTAATTGAAATCAATATATTTGAAAATGTAGAAAACATCCAAAAATATTTAAATGTTGTTCTATTATTGTTTAACAGCACAATTCATTGCGATTAATTTTTGTAATCACTTGACAACCCTAGTTTTTAGCATTGGCCTATTGCATACTTGAGTATTGGTGGTAGGCTCACCTCATCAAAGCAGGAATGTATGTATGTTGAGGACAAAGAGGTGATATTAAGTTACTTTATACATTTCATCAAGGGGGTTTAGATTTAGTCTGCACCTTGGATTTCTTTTGGACTTTACAATGCTATTGGATGCCCAGGTAGCTATCAAAAAAATACCCACTCCCATCTGTGACTGGCCAGAAAAATGTGCCTCATTCTGTCGGACACAGACTTGGCCACAGGGATCTATGGATTTGTAACCTCCAGGCTTGATTATTGCAATTCACTGGATCTAGGAAGCCACACAACCCTGTCAAAGCTACAGCTGGTAGAAAATGCCACAGGTCAGCATGAAGACTTCACCCTGGTACCTTCTTTTTCTGTACTGGCTCCCCATTTAATGACAGAGTCCAGTTCAAGGTTTGCCCTGATAATCAAAAGCCTCTGTGGGATTTGCTCTAGGTCAGAGGTGGGCAAACTTTTTGGTCTGAGGCCACATCGGGTTTCCGAAATTGTATGGAGGGCCTGTTATGGGAGGCTGTGCCTCCCCAAACAGCCAGGCGTGGCCCGCCCCCCACCCCCTATTTAACCCCCCCTGCTTCTTGCCCTGACGGCCCCCCAGGGACTCCTGCCCTATCCAACCCCCCCGACCACCCCCGGACCCACCGTCCCTGACTGCCCCCCACCGCCCCATCCAACCCCTCCTCTCATTCTTGACTGCCCCCCGGGACCCTGCCCCTATTCAACCCCCCTGTTCCCCGCCCTCTGACTGTCCTGACCCCATCCACATCCCTGCCCCCTACCACCACCCCGAACTCCCCTGCTCTCTATCCAACCCCCCCGCTGCTCTCTGCCCCCTTACCACACTGCCTGGAGCGCTGGTGGTGCTACAGCCGCGCTGCCCGGCAAGAGCTCGCTGCCCAGAGGCTGTGGGGGAGGGGGAACAGCAGGGGCGGGGCTGGGGGCTAGCCGGCCGGGCAGGAGCGTCCTGCAGGCCAGCTGCGGCCCCTTGGCCGTAGTTTGCCCACCTCTGCTCTTGGTACTTATGAAATCATCATCTCCTTCCATGACCACCCCTCTCCCCCAAGAATGCCCCCACAACAACTGTTTTCCATTTGAACTATTGAACAGTGATGGAGCGGTTTAAGTGTGAGAAACAGAACTGGATGTAGACTTGGATACTCACTCCAGGAAGAGGAATAAACTATTGATCTCGCCACTTTCAGAACTAAATGCAAAGCTCATTTCTTTACATAAATGCTGTCTTGTAAACAAAAACCTGCAAACTAATCTAGCTCTTTCTTCCCCTGGGGGTGTGTGTGTGTGTGTGTGACTGTGTGAGAGAGAGAGACATTACCATCAGATGTAGGAACCTTACTCATAGACCAGGATCCCATTGTGCTTGTGGTATGCTCAGGTATTATGATAGTGAAGGCCATGTGAGTACTTGGGGCTCGTCTAAACTAACACTATAAGTTGATCTAAGTTACACTAGTTCAGTTACGTACATTATGTAACTGAAATAAACATAATTTAGGTTGACTTAAAGCGGTGTCTACACTGCACTATGCTGACGGGAGACGCTGTCCCGTCGACTTAGCTTCCGCGTCTCGGGGAAGTGGAGAACAGACATTGATGGGAGAGCACTGTCCCATCAACTTAATGTGTTTTCACCAGACCCTGCTAATTTGACGCCTCTGCATCGATCTCAGCAGTGCTGATTTTGCTTGTAGTGTAGACGTGAGCCCTAGATAGGTGCTACCTTTGTCAGCTTTATAGGTGAGCAGATGGACCTATTTATTTAGATAGGAGTTGTGCTACATAGGAGTTGCTCAGCAGGGGCAGGTGTCGATTGTGTAGAGGTTAAGTCCCCCAGGAGTGGAGCCCCAGATAGCAGTTTCCTCTACTATAAGCCCTTCCTTGCTTCATCCCCACTTCTCTTTATGGCACTGCCTATCCCTGCTCTCTCAGCTGCCCACAGAGAGCAAAGAAGATTTCCTCCTGTGGAGCAGTGCAGGAATAGAATTTATTTACTACTCTCTGAATGAGTAACAGGCCTTGGTTATATATTCTCATTTTATGGTGCTTTTTTGGTATGTTAATAAAATTAAGTCCTCAAGTGATTTTGTAGTTGGTAAACTTTGCTGTATATTTTCCAAATTGCCACTTTATTTAGTGCCACTTTGCTATATAACTTGGCAACCCTTGCTACATAATTGAAGGCAAAAAGTGTAAAATATGCAAGGTCTTGATCATAATGCCTTGGTTCTTCACAAAAGTAAAAATGCAGCTGGCTGCAGATTGTTTGCCTTTATGGCTTTTTTTCCTCATATTACTATATAATTTCTGTATATAGGAGTATGGATTAAGGCACAAAGATGAGAATGGGAGAAGGTTACAAAGGGAGCTAGGCATCCAGTTTCAGCCTCTTAGTATGCTGGGTAAATGGTGTGCAGGATGGGTGGGTGTGGGTATGTGTGTTTGTACACATACATAGCAAGGGGTGTATTTGTAATGTATGCAATAAAATAGGAAGCATAGTCCCTGCCACAAGGAGCTTAGTCAATATAAAAAACACAGTTGAGACCCACAAAGCAATGAATGGCCAGGAGATAAAACGTATCACAGCAGTTTAACATCTCTTGCTTTTTAATAAGGAAATAAAACTGTTTCCTACTGTGGCAGATTAATGATATATTGTTTTATTTCCTTTTATATAGATAAGCTAAATTATTTTTATAATTTAGCCTATCACCAAACAACCATGGGCCAGCATACAAAGTAGCTGAAACTGGATGACTAGTGCTTTTTTTGTATCCTTTTCTCCCTCTTGTCTGTGTGACTTAATTTGTGCTGCTCTTTGTGAGTGGAACACATACCCTATCTTGGTAGAACAGAATTTGTCTTCTCCTTACACTCACATCTTGGGAAGCCTATCAGCATTAATCTGCTGCAGTAAGAGAGTTTTATTTCCTTATTAAAAAACAGAGAAGTTAAATACTCTGAGCTACTCCGTGATATGTTTTATCGTCTGATCATCCAGTGCTTCCTGTGTCTAAATTGTATTTTTTGTGGACTGTAAGCTCCTTGTAGCAGGGACCATGTCTCCTGTTTTATTATCAGAACCCCTAAGTACATTTTACAAGGGTTATGCTGGGTTCATTAACATTCCAAATAAAAGGAACAAAACATGCTCCCTTATGGCCTCCCGTTTTGAGACCGAACAGTAGTTCCTAAAGGGCCCAAACATGAGCTCAGGACTTTGTCGGGTGCCCTTGCACTAGAAAAACGTTTACCTGTATTCCAGCAATGATGCAGTTGTCCTGGCAGTAAGTGCTGATGTAGGCAGGGTTTGGGCATGTTTTACCCCAGCATCCTTCAAACTTACTCTGATCAGACTTCATGAAATGGTGATATATCTGAGTCCTGTCTCCATTAGCATGTACACATTTGCTAGAACCAGTGCAGGTGCACAGTTGCTGACTGTACCTGTATTCCAGCAAGAGTGTGTTTGTACAGATTAAGCCATCACTGAATCTGGAGGAAAATGCTGGACAAAAGAGATTCAAGTATATGTTTAAGATTATTCATGTAGAGAGTGAATTCTGAAAGTACAGGCTGGGTACTGAGCAGGCCTGAAATTCAGCTCCTCTGATCACCATCAACTTGTACAAAGCCAAATGAACACATTGCATTCAACTAAAAAAAAGGTACTTGAATCACTATATTAGTCACGAATCTCGTATTATACTTTTGAAAAACTGCCCAGAAAAATGTTCTTTGGCTTTTCTTGTAATTTCAAAATGATAACTATTTGACATATTAGATCAGTGGTCCCTTTAGTTTGGTATTCAACAGTGGTCAGGGCCAGATGCTTCAGAGAAGGATGTAAAGGAATTTCAAGGGTATTGATGTAAGTGAACTGAGTGGAAAAGACTCAATACTATTGTGCTGCTTTGTATGTGGATGGTAACTATTAACTCAGAGTAAAGATACACTGGATATATCATGATCAGAAGTTTTAAATCTCAAATCCAAATTCATAATCAAATCAAATTCAAATCCAACTGTATACTGGACGTGGGAATGTTAATCATATAGAGTAATCACAGGCCTACTTACCTCTAACACAGTGCCAGCTAATATATTTGTTGTACCTTGAAATAGTATACTGACTAATGTGCTATTAAGTAAACCAGTGTTGTGAACTAGAAGCTCTTTACATAAAATTTAGCGATTTATAAATGCTTCAGCCTAAACCTTTCAATGCTGCGGCTGATGTTTTCTAGTTCATTGTTACTGTGCAACAACACTGTAGGCAGGCTTTTTATCAGTAACATGAATAGAAATTCAGGGCATATTGGCTGTCTTACTGACTTCTGTTCAGAGGCAGAGAACATTTAAAAAACAGAACTTATCACCAAATAATATTGGTTTCAGCCTCTTCAGCACAGTCCAACTGGTGACAGGAAAGAGTATTATATTAAAAAAAAAAAAGACCAAACTGAAAGCCAATCAAACAAAACAAAAACAAACAAAACCCCCAATGTTTAATTATAGTTGTAGTTAAAAATAATAATTTTTCACATGTCAAGAAGGAATAGGTACATCCAACTCTATCTCAATGAAATCCAGTGAGGAAAAACTGATCTTTTGGGGATTGTTATAGGAAAATCCCACTAGGCTCTTTATAGTTTTACATTATTCTGGTGCAAGATGATGATTCTGATAGAAGGCAAAATTTGATGCCCACTGAGTTATTTCAGAGAATATAGCCAATCAATAAGGCCAGCTGTTTGATCATTAACATGAGACAATTTTATGACCCCTTCAAAAGTAATCTAATGAGCTACACTGCAGCTTAACCTTTTTATTATAACAGTTCATAAAAACAACTTTTTTCTTGGAGAAATTTATGGATGTATTCTACGGTCCGCAATGGAAGTTTTAGTCTAGATGGTAACCCTGTCCGTATATAAATTAGGTGACTCACTTTTTATGTGTCTAATTGTGATCCTTGGCTATTAAAGCCAAGTCCTGCCCAACTTATTCATGCAAGTAGAGCCGTTGATTCATGTGAATCAAGGAGCTGGATTTGAACCGTGGCTTCTATCTTGTAGAACATGTTCAAAGCATGAATTTAGAAGAAACATGGGAAATGATTTATTTACTGTATTTTAGGGAAATGATTTATTTACTGTATTTTAGGGAAATGATTTATATGTTGAAATCTAGTCAGGCTAAAAACTGTCTGAAAAGTAATTTCCAATATTCCATCTGACAATTTTTGGTTTTTCATAATCACAGGGTTATCCTGTTTTTTTTGTTTTTTAAAAAACACAAACATTTTTCCTCTGTGTGGTAGACATATATAAACAATAAGGATGTGACAATATAGAGAATTATCAAACACAAAGTGAATAGAATATTTTCTTCCAGTTCAAGTAACCTTGGGTATTACTTTTAATAACAGTAGGTTAAAAATGCAGACAGAAGAGTGATGTTTAAAATGACAGTGATACTCTTAAAATCAATAGAGTATGTACCAATAAAAAACAAAAATGTTGAGTTTTTACTATGGGAATTTTAAGCATTTTTGTATGATTTATGTAGTTTTTAGATATTAGGCATGCATAAAACTCCTAACCTATAATAAATTCATTGCTTTTGCATAGCAAGATGCCTTGATAATCTGCCAGTATCAAACTTCTGGGAATATTTTGGACTTTGGGTTATTCCATCAGTGGACATGAAAAGTAAGCAATAGCAGCTAAACATTTTCTTGGACTTTTCTGCAGTAAACTAGGAAACTATTTAATGGCAACACTAGCCCAAGATGTCCTTGTAGAATGGCAGATTTTAGTTAAGAATTCCCTCAAGGCTTCTTATGATTCCTCCAATATGGGCTGCATGACTAAAGAGTTTTAGGTTATCTGAAGATCTCAATGAAAGCTGATTGCCATCTAATGGCATGCAATATGAAAGTGAAATAAAATATATTTCCCCATACAGAGGCAGTCCACATTTTACACCGTAAAGGGAAGAAGCACTGACATGGTACATAAAACACTTCTTCTTTATGAAGTCCCAGAATCTTAAAATATTTATTATAGCAGTGCATTATGGTTGAATTACATGGACAAAAATGCGTTGTCATTTGCGTCTTTCTCTACTCTTGGTATGCCTGATAATTCAGACTTAAACGAAATCCTGGTTTGATTCTTAGTAACATTATAGTACTGTTGATAGTATTTTTGCAGTAATTGATGCCACTGAAAAATACAAGAAAAGAACAAAAATGTTTGATGGGCTGGTACATGATCTAGAAGTTGGGATAGAGGACTAGGAGTTGGGAGATCAACCCTTGGCAAGTCATTTATTCACTCATTTTCTCAGGCTAATTAGGGGTAATCATACCTCAAAGTGGTGTAGTGCTTAATTATTTTTGAAAAATTGTTTGGCGTAGAGATGGTATGGAAATTGATATTTTTATTCTTTTACACGGTTGACTTAACTGAGAAAAAGCAGAGTATCATTGAAACAACACATAGACTTCACAATAATAAAGCATGCATGAAATGGAAGGATAACTACAGGTCTTGGCATATAAACACATTCACTGGAAACTATTTAAAATTGGCTCTTTCATTTCCTTTAAATGTACTGGGCATGTAGCTGTCACTGGTGGTCTATTTAGAAAGCTTATACAGCTACACCACCAATACCAATATTGATTTGTTTTAATGGTTTCCGTTTTCATTTTGAACTGTTTTAGGGAAACTTCTGATTTTCTCCTTTTTTCTTCCCAGTAGTGATTTTGTTACAGTAGCCCATAATCTATTGGCAAAATTGCAAATAAAGCTTTTAATGGAACAAGTACAGACGGCTTGAGTCTGTTAGACACCATATATTGTGTTGGTCTTGACTAAATGTCTCTGTCGATCAAAGCAGAAGTGCTCAAGATGTATACAAAACCTTAAAGAATGTTGAAGATAAGCCAATTATCAGCAGAGAACAAAAACGAGCAATACCATTGTGTAGTCAGGATACATAAAAACAGGTAGAAGGAAACATAGAAAGATCCAGAGAATTGTAAACAGATTCTGGGCATGGTGGGAAAGACTGAATATCATAGAACTGGAATTGGGGGCATACCTAAGAGCCATTTTATGCTCCAGAGTCTAATTTTAATTGAAAATTAAAAAATAAGGGCTGGATTTTCTGGTCCTACAAGTTCAGTTTGTGTTGTATAAGCAGCATCAAGTGAATCTAAAGTTTCTGGAGGTTGCCCGTGGAGAATTCCACTTGTGTAGGAGGAATTTCCGGCAGAGACAGCTGTGCTGCTTCCTCTGCACCAGAACCCCCCACTTCCAGCATAAGAAGAGATAGTAAAAGGTCCTCTGGGGGTAGGAAGCTGGGAGAAGTCTCTTGCCTCTTGTAAAAAACGACAAACTGTAATTTGCCTTTCTGTTTTAATGTTTAAAATTCATAGAAGAGGACTTGGATGAAGAGCCCATCCCTTAGAGTCCATCTGGAAGTCAGTCCCCATTCTCTCCTGAGAATATATTCTCTACCACTGCTACTTTTATCACCAGTTTTTAGGATCTAGAGAACTTTCCAAATTTGCTAACCCACATGGCTACAGCCTTAGGTTTAGAATGAATGACTGTCCAAGGTGAAAACCTCAGTGTCTGATACTTCAGAACTCCAGTAACTCCTCACTTAACGTTGTAGTTATGTTCCTGAAAAATGTGACTTTAAGTGAAACGATGGTAAGCGAATCCAATTTCCCCATAAGAATGAATGTAAATGGGGGGTTAGGTTCCAAAGAAACTTTTTTTTTTTGCCGTACAGTACTATACTTGGGAGGTGCCCCTGCCTTACCTCACAGAGGCACAGCCCACTGGCGCTGGAGACAATGAGGCAGGCAAGGAGCTGAAGGTGCTGTAGGCTAGGAGAAGCAAGTTTTGCAGCAGCAGCGGCAGTTTCCCCTACTCTGCAAGCACCATGGGTGGGGGCTCAACCCTCTGCCCGCTCACTCCACCCCTTCCCCTAAGCCCCCACCCTTAACCCGCCTCTTCTCCCCCCCACCTCCTCCCCCTTTAGTCCGCACACTGCATCCTCGCTCCTCCCCACTCCTTCATTGTCTCCTGCCTGCGGCAATCAGCTGGCTTGTGGCTTTCAGGAGGGAGGGACAGGGAGCAAGGACACAGCGTGCAGGCTCCCCCTGCCTCTTGAATACCACAAACCAGCTGATTGCCCCAGGCAGGAGGCGGGGGAGGGAGGGGAGAGGAGCGCTGTGTCCTTGCTCTTCCCCCCTCCCTCCTGCCCGTGGCAATCAGCTGGCTTGTGACATTCAGCAGAGGGGGGAGGAGCGAGGACTCTGCGCGCAATCTCCCCCCTCCCTCCCCTGCCTCCTGCCCCCGGCAATCAGCTGGTTTGTGGCATTGGGGAGGGAGGGGGAGCCTGCTTGCTGAGTCCTCATTCCTCCCCTCTCCCTCCTGAATGCTGCAAGCCAGCTGATTGCCACGGGCAGGAGGTGGGGGGAAGAGGGGGAAGGCTCTGATCTGCAGGGGTCTGCCGGCGAGTGGGAGGTGCTGTGTGTGGGGGCGGGGGGGGAGGGAGCTGCCAGCTGTGGACAAAGCAGGCAGCCAAACGACATAGTGAAGCATTGTACAACTTTAAATGGAGCACGTTCTGTAATGGAGCAGGGATGTAAGATCGAAACAACGTTAAGTGAGAGGACTTTAAGTGGGGAGTTATTGTACAATTACCAGGCAGAATTGTTGTACCAATCGATGAGGAACCAATTGAGCTAGCCAAGGACTTTTGGTTGACTCTGGTATGTATTCCAGCAACTTCCAGAAAGCTGAAAAACTGTCATGCTTGAATGCCTGGATTCAGATATTTCTGCCAGCATTCTGCTGTGAATTCTTTGGTAGTAGCTGCAGGTGGTAAAGCTTGGGTAGACAGTACACATGAATGTGCTCTTTTTTATAATGAAACAAACAAATTGCAACTCTAACAGTAGGGCTCATTCTTCAGTGATTTGCTGCAAGTGAATGGCTGATTATCAGGCTGTCTTGGTGTGATGGTTATATCCAGCAGGACAAGTTGGTAACCCCAATGGATGATTATCTCGAAATTTAAGAAAGAAACCCAAGATGTCCTTGTAGAAAGGCAGATTTTAATTAAGAATTCCCTCAAGGCTTCTTATGATGCCTCAGATATGGGCTGCATGACTAAAGATCTCAATGAAAGTTGATGATCTGCCTTTTGAGGTCACTCTTTTTGGGCAGGAAAAAAACTAAAAAAATTTTCTAAAATTCAAGGCTTCCAGATCCACTCTGTTTTGAGTTTGTATCAACCATCGTCAAGGAAATGAGCTGCCTTTTTACTAGTTAAACCAGTGACAATTTTGTCAGCACACCGACTGCTAGAGGTTCAGATGTCAAACTCTCTCTTTAGCTGAGAACAGGGAACTTCAAGTTCCACAAATGGGTCTTACCTGACTGTGATATCAAGCTCAGGATCTTCAGCAAAACATATTAATGGGAGTTTCAAACTGAAACGTATTCTTTGTCTAAACCCTTTTGGGGACACGTGTTCTTTTTTTGCATGGCAAGGAATGGAACTGCATTGGACAAATAGGTTTCCAAAATTTATTCAAAGAGGTTATTCTATTCAATTGGATGCCATGCTGTCCCAACCATGCTCTGTAGTCTGTGGTTTTCAGGAATTTCTCCCACAAAACAGCACTGAAGGAAGACGGCAACTTTTTAAATTGAGAGCAACAGAAGTTGCATGTCAGTGTTATTAAGGAGAGGGATTATATTTCCTGATGTTCACAAGAACAGGGGGATTTCAATCCATTTGAGATTTTCCTAGATATAGAATTCTTTTGAATGAGTTTGTTCAAAGTTCAGAATGGCAACCCTTGTTTTCTTTATTAAACTGACACATTCAGTGTCTGGAAAAAGTGGTCCAAATATAAAGACTCCTAGGAATATATCAGAGAAATTAGGTGGGTCTGCAGAACAGGGAGAGGAGAACATGGGTCTTGTGTACGTAAATCAGTGCAACTTTTTCTTCAACTAAATGAGTTTGAAAACAATTTATGTAGTGCAAACACCTGTGTGGACACTGTGTCTGTCTTCAGTTTCTTTTAAACTGATTGCAAATTAAACTGGTGAAAAGATATTTCTTTTTACCCTAACTAAATTGGTTTAAAATTAATCCAGTGTAACTCTCTCATAAAGTCTAGGTCGGTGGTTCTCAACCAGGTTCTGGGGCCCCCTGGTGGGCTGTGAGCAGGTTTCAGGGGATTGGTTCTCCAAGCATGGTCGGCATTAGACTTGCTGGGGCCTAGGGCAGAAAGCCGAAGCACCACTGCATAGGGCTGAAGCCTGGGGCTCTGAGCCCTGCCACCTGGGGCTGAAGCCGAAATCTGAACAATTTAGCTTCATGGGGGCCCCTGTGGCATGGGGCCCCAGGCAGTTGCCCTGCTTGCTACCCGCTAACGCTGGCCCTGGCTTTCATATACAGAAAACCAATTGGGGCAGAGATGGGATGTGGAGTTTTTATAGGATGTGGGGGGGTGGGCCTCAGAAAGAAAAAGGTTGAGAACCCCTGGTCTAGATCATGGCCATCTGATTTCCTCCCTCCCACCCCCAGTGTATATAAAGTACTTACAGGTTAGAATATATAACCCTATCTGTGAAACTTGTGTTGAAGCTACCAAACATTTGCTGTGTATTTGTATTGACTTGATTATTTTTTTCCTAGTGCAATTTTTTGTCAGTATATGGCTGTTTTTAACTGATAAGTGGTAGCATCTAATTTATATGTCCAAGAGCAGTACCTATCAGGTGTCTGCTAACATCGCACTATCCTGACTATTTAAGGAAGGGATTCTAACCTGGGTTACTGGTTCTGTAGAAGTTGGTTGTATCTGTTGGCTGCAAGTGGCTAGGTGTTCTTCCACCGGAAAAAATGGAGCTGGGGAGGGAGGGGGTGTGCGGCAGGATTTTTTTGTACTACAGAATTATTGTACATTTAGGCTTGGCAGAATTAGATTTTTTTAATATAATTTTCAATGTGTATTCATTTTTTTTACTATGGATTTTAAATGTTCACAGTTGCTGGAAATGGGAGAGTCAGACAATGGGTGGTTAGACAACTATTTAATGATCACAGACTTTGAGATTCAAAAAGTTAAAGCTTTGTAAGAATTAAAATGTAAATTGTCAATGTCACATGTCCAAGTATACAAAGTAAATATCCTTAAATCAAACTCTAATAAGCTCTCAAGCAACAGTTTTCTTATTTTGCCTATCTGTAAATTTTCATGATTATTGATGGAAATAAGCTTGTTGGTTTGTGTGTATAGTGAAATTGACGTTTACGGACATTTACCAATAAAAATCGAAGCCTTCCAAGCCTTTGTGTATTGTAAGTAGATCCTTTTAAATTGACTCCGAGTATCAGCCCAGTCTAGTGCATTTTTATTTAAACTGAATCTTTACAATACTTCACTCTTGTGACTGTAATCACCCTGTCAAAATTTTCTCTGAATCCCTATAAGCAATTCATGTTTCTTGGTAACATCGCTTTGGATGAACAACCTGACACCGGTGTCTTAGTTGAAGTAGAAAAGCCTCTAAGAGAGATTATGCCACTCTGATCCTTATAAATCATAGATGTGGTAATTCAGTCTTTAGAGGCATCATTCAATAATGTTAATAATTTATATGGAACGTTATAGGATTTTCCAAGCCATTTATTTTATGGAAATTCAGGATTTTTATAAGGGAACAGACTTATTTCAGTACACTGACTTTTTCCCCCTCTCTAAACAACAGCAAACACATGGCAACAATAACACGCTAAAAAAGAAAAATATAATTAGTCTAGACAGTCTGCATCAGTCTTCCCCCATCACATCCCTTTCCATAGTTCTGACCATAAAGGGTTGAAAATGCAGGAAACCACCTCTTCTTTTTGTTAATCTCTGCCATTGAAGATGCAATAGGGGAATAAAATAAAGTTGATTTTAGAGAATGCTCAGAGAAAAAAATCTCCGTCGGTGACTTCCTGCTGTTTCCCATAAAAGAACAAGAAATACAGAAGAAAACTGAGGGGCTTCAATATTTCACCTCTTTGTGCTCCATTAAAGCATGATCAGCCTCAAGAAATCTTATCTTTTTTTATTTCAAATACTATTTTTAGTTTAGGGACCAGCTCATTTCAAAGCTCATTGTAATATTTTGTTTTATTTCTGTTTATTCTGATTTATACACAGTATTAAATGTTCACGCCGGAGTTCAAAGCCTCTTTCTGGAATAATTTTGAAACAAAATCAGCAGACTCTTCCTACTCCCAAAACCAGTAGTTACTACCTAGATGACAAAAGTCAAAGCTAAACTACTGCTTGCTACCTTAATGGCTGTCATTATACCCCCTTCTCCAGATGCCTATGTGGGCAGGAGGTCAACAAATTCAGAACTTCAGCTGTGCCCCAACTCTAGTATTGTGTGTACACACAAAACAGAGGGCCTTTGAAAATTTTGCCCAGGATCTCTGCTGACAGAGCGATCAGCTGGTATCTGGCAGTTCTATGATGGATTGGCAGACTTGAGTTGCATGATGTTGAGACGTGGTTCCTATTAATAATAATGCAGATATTAACGTCTGGTTAATAGCAACAGTTTGCCAGGAACTGATCCCGTCCCTTTGCCTTTAATGTTAATGGCATTGGATAATGTTAATGGCATTGGATATTGTCAAGGGTGTACTGCTTATTAAGCCTTTTTTGGAAGAAAGGCTCTAGTTGCAGGCAGGTTTCTGGGGCTGTAGCCAGGAAAGGAAGTGCTGGGATGTGCCTTTTGTGGCTGCAACCCCACAAACCTGCCAGCGCATAGGGACTCCATGGGAGATGAGGGCTGGTAGGGGAGGCTGTGGGCTGGGTGGTAATGGGAAGAGGGGACTGCAGCTTGGGTTCTGGAGCTGCATGGTACCTCTCCCTGTGCTCTGTAGTCTGTGCCCTGTTGTGGGGCTGTGGCCAGGGAAAGAAGCACTGGGACATTCTGAGCCCTAACCCCTGGAGAGCACAGTGAGAGGCACCATTCAGCTCCTTGGGCCTCCAGTGCCCCCTCTCCCTGTAGAAAGCCCCAGCATCCAGGTGGCAGCCCTCCTCCCCTCTGCTTTTGTGGGGCTGCAGCCAGAGACAGCCCATCCCAGTGCTTTGTTCCCTGATGGCAGCCTCACAAACCTGTCTTCCGCTTATTGGCAACTGCTGGATAATGGCAACTTTTTCCTGGCAACTGAGGGGCTGCTAATGAGCAGAATCTACTGTACTGTGAGCAAATATAGTTACATTTGGTTTAGCTAGTATACAGCCAGCAAAGGAAGTGCACTGGCCAGTTATGGCTGGGTCTCATTAGTCCTATACTAAATTTTTTTCCCAAGGAAAGTCTAATGGCTAATAGAGAACAGCAAAACTTTTTATACAACTCAGGCTTGTTCCAGTTCCAATGAAGTCCGCTATTAAATTGGAAATGTACAGAAACGAATTTGGCAGTATCACATGTATCTAGCTTTTTATCTTCTGTAGAAGATAAGAACACGCATAATACTGTGCTAAGTGTCGCACCAAGGTATTTTTCCTAAAGGAGGTTTGGTATTTAACCTTCATAAATGCTTAGGATGTCAGTTTTTTTACAGTTCATGTGAGAGACTACATTTCTGTGTACACTGTGCCCTCTGGCACCATGCTAAGGCATTGATTTAGTACAGACTGAGAGCAAACAGCATCGTCTACTCCTGTCCCAAGCATCATTTCTTGAAGGCACAGCCACTTTTCAGAGCTGTCCGATCCAGCCTGGCAGTACTTAATTTCTGGAGCACGTGTAGCATAACATATCAAACTATAAAATATGCAGAGAGTTGGTTTAAACACTTCTACGGAAACATTTTTCTGAGGGAAAAAATGAAAAACTTTAGAGAAAAAGTTTTTCTGTTTTTGAAGTTTTGTTTTTGATCAACTGTAACTATGCATCGCAATAACTTAGTCGTAGGCTAGGTCTACACTTGCAAACTTTTGTTGGTATAGACTGTTAGGGGTTTAATTTTTTTATGACATTTTTATACCTGTGTATGTCCTATTGTAGATGCAGTTATCTGACAAAAAAGGGTAAGGAATAAACTAAGATGTATATTTTCTTCTACACATAAGAGGAGTTTGTATCAACATTAATTTTTGCAACACTTCTGCATTTTTCACCCATGCAATTATGGGATATACATTTTTCTCTCAACATGTGAGTGTTAAACTGTCATACTACTCATCTGCTCAAAAATGTTTTTTTTTTTTAAACTGGATTGGTTCATAAAATGGGATTGGGGGAATAAAATCCATATATGGGAGAAGGGAGTAAAGAATACCCTTGTGTGTGGTAGGGGGAGAATGAGAAAGCGAGGGAAGAGTTTAAAACAAAACAAGCCAAAATCTTTAGCCAGGTTCCTTGAATATTAACTTGATCCTGCTTAGTAATTAGTGTTACGTGCAGTGTAGTATGTTAACATTTCATTGTAGCATTGCCTTAATAAAAAGCTAACATAATAAAAAACCACACCTATGAGGGTGGGGGGGTGGGAGTGGGAATATAAAAACACACCCTGAAATGTACTGGTAGCTTCGTTTATTTTTTTTACACACACACAGAGCAAATTCAATTAGGGTGGATGTGGCCGATTCCCAACAGTTGACGAGAAGGGGTGAATATCACAGAGGGAAAATTACTTTTTGTAGTGCTAACGAGGCCAATTCAATCATGGTGGATGTGAGCTATTCCCAACAGTTGACAAGAAGGGGTGAGTATCAATGGGGGGGAAATTATTTTTTGTAGTGACTCAGGCTTGAATAAAGATTGGGAGTGGCTCGGTCACTACAAAAAATAATTTTCCCTCTGTTAATACTCACCCCTTCTTGTCAACTGTTGGGAATGGGCTACATCTACCTGACTTGGCCTCATTAGCACTGATCCCACACTGGTAAGGCAACTCCCTTCTTTTCATGTGCTGTATATTTATACCTGTTTACTGTATTTTTCACTCCATGCATCTGATGAAGTGGGTTATAGGCCACAGAAGCTTATGCCCAAATAAATGTTAGTCTCTTTAAGTGCCACAAGGACTCTTCAGAGGAGTGAAGTTCCGGAACAGCCTTCGAAGGAGAGCAATGGGGGCAAAAAACCTAACTGGCTTTAATACTGAGCTTGCTAAGTTTATGGAGGGGATAGTATGATTGGACTGCCTACAACAGGCTGTGGCTGATCTGTAACTGTTAGCAGCAAATATTCCCAAGGGCTAGTGATGGGACACTAGATGGGGAGGGCTCTGAGTTACTACAGAAAAGTCCCAGGTGTCTGGCTGTTAGGTTTTGCTGAAATTTTCGGGGTCTAACTGACCAAAGTATTTGGGGTTGGGAAGGAATTTTCCTCTGAGTCAGAATGTCAGACACTATGGGGTTTTTTCCCTTCCTCTGCAGCATGGTGCATGGGTCACTTGCAGGTTTAAACAAAGAAAATAACAGAATGCCACTAGTTGTCACCTTCAGCCCCCACCTAAAACCTCTCCAGCGCATCATCAAAGATTTACAGCCTATCCTGAAAAATGATCCCTCACTCTTACAGATCTTGGGAGACAGACCAGTCCTCACTTACAGACAGCCCCCCAACCTGAAGCAAATACTCTCCAGCAACCACACACCACACAACAAAAACACTAACCCAGGAACCTATCCTTGCAACAAAGCCCAATGCCAACTCTGTCCACATATTTGTTCAACTGACACCATCATAAGACCTAATCACATTAGCCACGCCATGAGGGGCTCGTTCACCTGCACATCTACCACTGTGATATGTGCCAGCAATGCCCTCTGCCATGTACATTGGCCAAACCAGACAGTCTCTACACAAAAGAATAAATGGATACAAATCTGACATCAGGAATCCTAACATTCAAAAACCGGTAGGAGAACACTTCAACCTCTCTGGCCACTTAGTAAAAGATTTAAGGGTGGCAATTTTGCAACAGAAAAGCTTCAAAAACAGACTCCAGTGAGAAACTGCTGAGCTTGAATTAATATGCAAACCAGATACCATTAACTTCAGTTTGAATAGAGACTGGGAATGGCTGGGTCATTACCCATATTGAATCTATTCCCCTTTGTTAAGTATCCTCACACCTTCTTGGCAACTGTCTAAATGGGCCATCTTGATTATTACTACACAAGTTTTTTTCTCCTGCTGATAAAAGGTCATCTTAATTAATTAGCCTCTTACAGTTTGTATGGCAACTTCCACCTTCTCTGTGTGTGTGTATATATATATCTTCTTACTATATGTTCCCTTCTATGCATCCAATGAAGTAGGCTGTAGCCCACGAAAGCTTATGCTCTTAATAAATTTGTTAGTCTCTAAGGTGCCACAAGTATTCCTGTTCTTTTTTTAGGTTTAAACTAGTGTAAATGGTGGATTCTTTGTAACTTGAAGTATTTTAAGTCATGGTTTGAGGATTTCAGTAATTATGGTTCTATTACATGAATGGATAGGTGAGGTTCAGTGGTCTGCAGTGTGCAGGAGGTCAGACTAGATGATCACAATGTTCCTTTTTGGCCTTAGAGTCTTTGAGTCTCATTGCTCTCTTTAGAGAGATCTGCCTTTTACTGTAATGCCTGCAGGATGGAACATTGTATTGAAATGCCTTTACTTGTTCATTGTGCAAAGTTATGGTTATATATTTAAACACAAGAGGCACTGCAAAAGGGATATGTAGTACCATTGGTAATATAGTAACATTAACTCTGTCATATTGTTGCTTCTCAATAGCCAGAAGTTCCGATCTCTTTGAGATGAATGAGCATATGTATAAAGGAGTTCACTATTTCCCTCGTGAAGAAGTAGCATAGGGGAAGAGTAAGTTCACATCTTGACGTCTGCAGCTGAATGAAGACATTTCAATGCTTGGTTAAGACTACAGTAGAGCATCTGTGAAAGTAACACATGAAGGCGGTAGCAGAGAAACTCGGGGGCTTTCTTGTGATGGTTTCGACAGCCATGTGGTAAGGATATAGAGGTGTTTCTGCATAACCATCAGTTACAGAAGGCATTCTGCCTACATAATGCTGAGGCAAGCAGATTGCTTCTGGAGGTACAGGGTTCAAATGCACTTTGAAGTGGCTTTCTTCCTTTGAGAGGTACAGCATCTATTACCCTGGAACTGGTCTCAGACTTCCAGCCAGTGTGTATGGTGGATGGGTATTTAGCCAGTTTTCACTACATGCACGTGAAGCCCCTTTCTAGTGCACAGCACCTCTGGCTGTACTAAGTTGCCCCACCCACAACACACTTGTGCTCAGACAGTGTAGACACCAGCATTCTAGGGGCAGGTCTACGCTTTAAATGCTGCATTGGCACAGCTGCAGCACTTTAATGAAAATACACTGACAATAGAGAGCTCTCCCATCGGCGTAGTTAATCCACCTCTGAGAGAGGTGGTAGTTACGTTGGTGGTGGATTTTTCACACCCCTGAGCAACATAGTGATACTGAAATAATTCTGTAGTGTAGACCTGACCTAACTGTCTAAATGCAACAGTGTCTGTGATGGAAGGGGCCCTGTGCTCCCTCTCATATATCCCTGCAGGGGCAGCTAAACTCAGGTCAAATTTTCAAACTTTGCAACCGTGAGGGCTAGAAATGTCTTTAAAAAAAGAGAGGCTGAGTTTGTCACATAATCACATGACTCCAGGAGCTGGAATTTTAAGAAAAAGGCCAAATAATATGGAATTCAGGATAAAATTATGAGAATTGACAACAAAGAAACTGGAATCAAATAATCACAAATCAGGGGAGAGGTCCTGTTATCAAACACCTGTCAAGAGTAAACTCACAGAAAAATGTATCCTTTTTATGTCCTGAGTTTATTCTGTTCACGTATTTCCAATGTGTACATAGTTAAAGTATATATTGGCACTATACTGGTCTGCCCAACCAAGAAACCACAGAGACCAAATGTAATTAAATATGTTTGAAAAGAGGCCTCCTGAAAAATCCAGAGCCATTCCAGAGGTGCTCTTGTGAATCCAGCATGCATGTGGCATGTGCATAAATTAACTTGAGTGTCTGAAGGTGGAAGTTATATTAATTTTCTCTGTGCACTGACTCGCTAATCTAAACATTCCATTGTAGAAATCAAAACCCTTAGTTAATACTTAAAGGTAAGAGGATCAGTGAGCCTTTGATAGTCATAAGAATGAAAAAAGAGCCAAGAAGATTTTGAGAAGGGCTGATACAGAATATTATAAACAAAAGTAAGGGACAGTTCAAATACTCATTTAGCTTGAGGTATCCAGGCACGTTTTCTTATTTATTTACTTTTTTGAGAAAGTAATCTTTCATTTGGGGGGAAGGTTCAAATTGGTGGCAAGAGAAGAGCAAAGTGAATATTCTGCTTTTTCAGCAACTTTTACAGATACTTCAATCTGTTTTCATTTGCAAAATCCTGATGGTATGATCTTGAAAGAATTATGCCTGTTGTTCTTGGCTTTTAATGATCTTACTCCATGCAGCGTGAAGGACCTGCTGCTTGTCCCAAAAATTATGAAATCGAATGAAGATTGATATTGGATGTTTTCCAGTATCATTCTTAAATCTTATGTTCTGTGAGCCTGCCTTACCCCCTCCTGTTTTTTCTGTTAAAGAACTATGGGTGAAATCCTGACCCCACTGAAGTCCATGATAAAATTCCTCTTGACTTCAGTGGGGTCAGGATTTCGCTCTGTACCTCTTGTCATTTTGCATACACAGGGGACTAAAAACCCTAGATAAACACATTCAAACAGTAATATGTCTCCCATGCAGATAGTTTGGTTTAGGCTGATAAGAAGGTATCTTTCTATCTGCCTCCTGGATTATTCAAAGTTCTGAAACACTCAGACGTATTTTAACAGAGCATCTTGTCCAGCTTTCACAACACCGAGGATTTCTATTCTATTAAAGTAAAGGCTTCTTGTGCTTCTAGTTGTAGTGTATGTTTGTGAGTGGCAAGAACGAGGGCACAAATAAACTTAATATGGTTTTATAATTAATTAAAAGATACTTTAACCCCAGGTGGATATGTCTTATGATAGGAGTTTCTTTTCACTTCACGTATGGGTGCCAGCACTGATCAACTTTACTTTAGGGTGAACTCACCCATGCCACAAATGAATTCTGTGAGGGGTACCCTACCCCTGGATATGAATGTGTTTCTGTACTATTGTGTGTCACAGTCTTCTAAATCTTTTCAGTTTTCTTCTTTCATGAAGTAAGTGCTGTGACCTTCCCAGCAAGGGGAATGATGATCTCATTCATTCCCAACACCTTTCTTCTAATTTAGTGATATCACTTTCTTGCCACTGACCTTTTTTATTATTATTTTTAACACAAAAATGTCTACTGCTGAGTAGTTGTTGATATTGTAGGATCTAAGGATTTTTATTGCTTTAGTGACAAAGTTCTGTACTAATTCATGGGGGGGGGGGGGGGGTATGGGACTGAAATGGTAGCTGAAAGCGGCTTGAATAGCTGTTTTGTTCCTGTCTCTGAATGTTGCAGTTCTGACATGCATCCTTTTCACAGGAGAAGTTGTAATTTACTCAGGTGTTTGTTGCGTGGTTGTTTCTAGAGACATTCCTTCAGCTTCTCACATTTTGAAAATATTCTAGGCAAAACATAAAAAAAATTTTTAAAGGATTTATTTAGTTGCATAGCAGTGTTACTGGGGCCACTCTTCTCTAATGCATTATGTATCCATCATAGTATTATGAATGGTCTTTTATGCTGTTCACCTTTGTTGTATCTTCTTTGACAATCGGTCTAAATTTCACCCCGTCATGTTGTATATTGATTTGCCTTGTTAACTTTAGGCAGGTAAATGTTGAAGTACTTCCTTACTAGTCTCTCCTCTTGTTTAGAGATCTGTCTGTAACTGCATTATTTTTCTTCATCCTAACCCACCTAACATGGGAGAGTGAATTAATTCTTAATGTTGCTTGATATTGATTAGTTTTCAGCTTTCTGTCCTGCACAATGAAAATGTTCAAAGCTGATTTAACTAGGTGTTTTTGCACACTCTTGGAGTTCCACAAATCTGAAAAGCGAATCTTGTAGTTGCCTTTGAATCTGGCTCCCCGTATTAAAAGCCACCCAAAGGTGGGTGGAGCAGTAGTAACAAACACTGTCCTGGGATCCTTTTAGCAATTCTGCATGGAGGGAAAGTGTTCTACTAGCAATCTGGATTCATGGGTTCTGTTCCAGTCTGATGCTGGTTTGTCATGTGACCTCGTACAAATCACAAGTCTCCTCTCTGTGCCTTAGAATCATATAATATTAGGGTTGGAAGAGACCTCAGGAGGTTATCTAGTCCAATCCCCTGCTCAAAGCAGGACCAACACCAACTAAATTTTACTTAGCCTTACTTTACTCCTGTGTGAATGTCTCTATAAAAGTACTAAGGATGTCTCTCTCTCATGGCCATGACTTCCATGGGATTTTTTCATTAAAGGTCATTACTGTATTATCCTAGCTAGCCTGCCACATGGACTCCATGAATATCTGCATATTTAGTGCTCTGTGGGTGAGTGCTGTGCCTCTTGCAGACTAGGCATATGAGAGGTTAAAGTGGCAGCTCCAGGGTTTGGAGAGAGACCTGATATAATTTTTGGACGCCCCAGATGACCTTTCTAAATTATGGTGGTCCTATTGGCCACAGTGCTGCCTGAAAACTACGAAGTGCTGCATGCTGTGGCCCCACCTCCAGGAAGCCTTCCTCAACACCAATGCCAGGTTTAGGAAGGGCAACCTTGAAAATCAGCCTTGCTGCCATCCTACACAGTCACTGTGGCAGGGAATCCTCCCCCCAGCTGGAACTGGGACTTCAAGTGAGCCTCCTAGTGCAGGTAGACTTGCATGAGCGAGGCTTGAACTAGCATGCAAAAAATAGTGGTGTGGATGTTGTGGCTCTAGCAGAGACCTGGGCTTGGACCCGAGGGAGCTACCGCCTGAGCTGCAATCCCTGCGCTGCTACTTTTAGTGTGCTACCTTGAGACCTGCTAGTGCACATCTGTCTAAGGGGTGCTGGGGGCCTTGCCTTGCCCCCAGCTGCAGTGTAGACCCTAAGAGCGCCTTGTAGGCCCTTTCAGTCCCTGTACTTGAGGTAAAGGAGCCAAAGGAAGGGCAAGAAGCTCATTCTTTGTTTTCAGAATTAAATGATTAGTTAAAATATTAAACACTTTAAAATATTTTATTGTAAATTAAAGTATATTTGTGATTTTTCTCATTTTCCTATGACAAACCACTTAATATTTGTTGTAAACTAAAATGATGGCTCTTATATTTTACCATGACAAACAGCAAACATTAAGTGTTGCTTGCCTTACTTGTGTGCTGAGGCTTAAAATTAACATCAGTAAAGGGGCTTTGAGATACATGGATGAAAATGTAAAGTATTACCATCTGTCTACACATTCCTACATTTTACTTCAGGTTTTCCTTCTCCCCCCAAAACAAGTATAGTTGTGATGTACTGGAATACAGTGATTAATATATGTACTGTGGACTGTAGCTGGACTAGTTGTGGCAGAAATTTTTAAACCAAACAAAGACAGATTACCTATTTCCTTATTTAAGCACCTCATCTTACTTTGAGACCATATAAATTATGTGAGTGCTCAGCCAAGAGAAGTTCTACATTTATATTTAAAATAAAGAATAAGAACGGCCATACTGGGTCAGACCAATGATCCATCTCGCCCACTATCCAGTTTTCCGACAGTGGCCAATGCCACATGCTTCGGAGGGAGTGACCAGAACAGGGCAATTATTGAGTGATCCATCCCCAGTCCCAGCATGTGGGAATAGAACTGATTTTTTTTTCAAATCTTTCAGTTTATTTTAGGAGTTCATATTATGCAAACCAAGAAATGAAATAGTGTGAAATAGTTATGAAAGTTACATTCCCCTCCTCTCTGTTTATAGGCAAAATATAATGTGATGCATTGTGAATTTCAGTGAGATGGAAAATATGAGATATTAACTTTCAAACATTTATTTCTGGGTCCACTTTATAAATTGTAGATCATTTTTAAGTTGTGCAATATGTTCCGTACTTCATGTCATCTATTATGTAGCCTTGATATCTAAATTTAGACACTAATTGTGTGTTTGTAACTATATTTGTACCATCTGTTTAACTAAAATCCTATTTTTGAGCATAAACAAAGGTGGCAAGAATGATTGTTATTTATTGGTTTTTTTTAACCTCTTAGAACTCTCTTTACTCTCCAAAAGCTTTTTCCCCCTCTTTTGCTCAGAGCGCATTTGATACACAAACAAAAGTGACTTTTGTCTTGTAATGGAAATATGCCAAGCTGTTTGACATAATGACAGGTGGGATATTATTTAGTGCTTCTGAAATTTGGGTTGTATGGGTGCTTTGTTCCTCCTAGATTGTGTTTTGACTTGCGTATTTCTGACTGCCATTGTGGTATTAACCTCCTTTATTGGACTTGGAACATGCCTGCAAGGATTAGCCTTATAAATGGCATAGAGTTTTTCCTATATTAACATGTTTCTGAAACAAATTGTACCACAGTAGTTATTCTTTTGCATATTTTTCCACTTGTGAATTACCCATTGTATTTAGATGTACTTGCTTTTATGGACATAAATAAATATCTCACAGGTAAACTGCTAATAAACATCTAAATTCCATTTACTTAAGCAACATTTATAAAATTAGAAGTTCCATTTATGCTCAAGGGTGAGAGAAGCATGCAGCACATACACAACTTACCTTTTTAAAATTAGTCCTGCAAATTCTACACTCACTGTCTGTCTGCTAAGACATCCCATCAGGCACCATGCTGTGATATCATGGTTACAACAGGCACTGCTGGAATGTAGCTCTGTCTTGCAGCAGTTCAGGCAAATTCTGTTTTTATTTTCATGTATTTGGTTTTTTCAGAGTTTCTTTGTATTGTTGATTTTATGTCTGATTCTCAGGGGTATATGACTGAAAAGAAATATCAAAGGCAGTACAATGCATCAACAGGAAAGGAGTTCTGTGAAACTGAAAAACAAAATACCAGGGGTGGTCTCGAGTTGATCTCCTCCTTCGCTGGGTGATGGAATCACTGTTTCCCTATCGTAGTCCACTAACATGTGAAACTTTACAGATTACGGAACATAAAGACACAGGTTGTATTTTCAGTTAAGAGGCATACAGCTAAGAAGATAAATACTCAGACCTACTTTCTTTATTCACCTCCAACTTTCATTGGAAGGACTGTCTTCCACTGAGTGGAGGAGCATAGGAATTGCTATTCAGAATCAGAACCAAGATCCATTTAGTCCAGTGTCCTGTCTCTGACAATGGCTAGCATGATATGCTTCAGAGGAAGGTACGAGAGCCCAATGTAGGTATATGTGGGGTAATCTCCTCCCCCCACCCTACCTGAACTGTGGTCCGGGTTTAATATACTTTACAGTAAGCTGGACCTAAATTCTGTGCTGAAGTCCCTGGACTCCATGACACTATGGTGAGGTGGACCAGAAATTCTGCAACAGCTTCATTTAAATAAAACTGAAGTTTATAATGTATAAAATCTACAAACAATGGAGTCCCTTGTTTATATTGACAGTCTATTCAGAACTGTCAAGAAGCCCTAGTAGTAAAGATGTGAGTTAAACCACCCGTGACTCCCACAAATTCTGATGTAATGAAAAAGGAGCTTTCGATTCGTATGGTTCTTCTGAGGAGCATGTGAGAGCTGATCTGAGATTAGGGTGATACAGAGCTGAGTTGTCTACCTGCCAAGACATGTGCCATCGATCCAAAATATTGTTTCGAACCACCTGTGCTGCTGTTCCTTAGAAAGGTTGTGTCTGAGGTACTGCCTCAGAGGCACAACTGTTTCAGAAAAGGGACGTCTTGACTTTAACCAGCATTTTTGATGGGGCTTTGAGATGAAATTGTGAAGAAAGGTGTCTGGATAATTGGCTGCACTCAGTAGTGCAGTTAGGGCCCTACCCTCATGCCTCATCACCGATGGCGCAATGCCGGAAGGTTGGAGACTGGTGTTATCTTGGTTGCACCAGTGATGATATGAAGGACAGATCTGATCGTTGAGTCCAGCTTGTCCCTGTGACGACTGGAGCCCTATGCTGCTGTGCAGCATTCAGCAGGTATAATAATTAAGGCCTGGGTAAATGTCCATAAGTTTGCAGTGCTAGCCCTTCATGAGTTGCAGGTAATTATGGGAAGGAGTGTATAACTCTTGACTGGCTTTTAAGTGTGTGTCTTCTAAATGTGTTGTCTTCTTGGTATTGATAAGGCATAAATGCGTGGTGGTGGTGGTTAAGGGCAAGCTGAGAGTTTTGGCTGCTGAGTAAGTTGTGGACCTTTGGGGCACTTTGGAGGTAGGAGAGACTATTTGGAATGGTGGGATAAGAAAATTAGTTGGCTGTTGCTGTTAAAATGATTCTTTATGAAATAGTTCAATGTTCATACATTGTCATCTAGGTTTATTTAATAACATATTGAGACGAATGGGACAGTTTATTACTCTCAGGGCTATAGTTTCAGGGTGTCTGAAGAGTCAGGATGCACTAGTTATTACTCATCAAAACAATTTATACTCAGTTCATGTTTTTAAAGTTACCTTCCCAGCTATGACAGCTATATTTCTTTTTTGTTTTGTTTTTAATGAGAACGGACATTCTGGGGCAGAACTCGGTAGCAAGAATTGCATTCTGTGTCCAATTCCATGGCTGAAGAAAAATAGAAGTGAGGATGCCACTGCCTGGGCTGCACAAGGCCACCTTGTCCCCCCATACTTAGTTGTTCAGTTGGCTCTGAAACCCATGGCACAGTGTCCTCACTTATATTGTTAGAGTACAGACACATAAGCTGCCATTCATACCGACAGCTGCGATGTAGACCTACCTTTAGATACACATCCTTTGCCCCCACCTTCCTTGACTTTTTCTTTTGAATACTAACATAACTGATAAAGAAATGATACTTTATTAACTCCGTTTTGAGAGAAGTCTTTAAAATAACAGGGCTGACTTGTATTTTTGGCATCCTAATAATCATACTTGTTTTGCTGTTCCTCTTCTGAACTGTGATGTTCTCTACATATGGTGTTGCTGTTAGCAGTTACTATTCTGTAAAATCCATTGTGGCAATGAGACTGACTGTGTGAGTAGTTCAGCACAATAAATGGCTGAATTTCTGGTCCCACTAAAGACAATGGCAAAGCTGTTACTAACTTTAATGGGGTCAGGATTTCATCCAGTATGTCTGCTTTAACCAGTTTAGTGACACATTCACTTAAACTCAGTAATAGTGATAACTGCATGCAGCAAAGAATTAACATCTATACAGTACAAAACATAAATTAAATTATCTTTTGAATTTCCCATGAAATTCTCCCAACCTTATAGTTAGACAACCAGCAGAAAACTGCCCAACAGTTGTTAAATAGAATTGCTACATTGGGGATATAGGGACTTCTAAAATTAGGCCGTGATCCTGCAAACACTTAGAGATGCTTGCATTGTTGCATGATCAGGACCCTTCATAGTGTGCCGCTTATGAGTGTTGTGGATACTCATTTTCATCCTACTCCCATGGGTATCCAGCTTTCACGCTTTCATCCACCACTTCTGTTTTATAGGATGAGCTTAGACCAGCTGTTAATATCTGTCTCTATATAACTGAGTTTGGTGGATGTAGTGAGACAGAGCCCCATCCTGGGCAGGAAAGGTTTAAAGAGCTCCTCTGGGCACAGTCAGCTCCAATCCAGCCCACCTGTGAGGCCTGTTGCACCTGGAAGAGGAGTGGCTTCTTAGAAGTGAGGATTCAAGCCCAGTAGAGGGTGGCATTCAGTGGGAAGCAGAGCTACAGAACTGAGCTTCTTAGCCCCACAAAGCAGGGGCTGCTTACTCAGACAGCTGCTGAAGAGCCTCTGCTGCCTAGATCTGCTGGAGAGGTAGATGGACCTGCTTTGCTTTGCTTCTCATGAGACCCCAGGGCCTCTCAGACATTCAGGGGATTAGGGTCCCAACTCCCTGCAGAGAGACTGTTTGCCTTTTAACTGGTGAGGAACAGCAGGGTCAGCCAGAACTATTTTGTTGGCTGCAGGATTTTGTTTGCATTTTCCTTTGTTTTGTGGCCGGTCGTGCCCAGAAACCGACAGCCAGAAGGTCACACCCTGTGCTCCACACCTGTGCTACAGTGACACAGCCAGCCAGAAAGAGACATCTGGGACAAGAGTAGCACCCAACCTCACCCCAAGGGGGTGCCCTAGAGGTACAGCCTATGACAGTGGGTCTGGCTGATGTCCATTCTGGGACAGAGGCGTCACATAGACATAATCCAATATATAACATCATTTATGCCCCCATGTGAGATGGATCTTAAATTCCTCAGTGTGGGCAGAGACTTTAAATTTGGACATTCTTTCAGTGTTGAGAGAATTTAAGCCTATTAGCAACTATTTATAAATAAGCTGAGTTCAAAATGCCATAATTTTACTCTCAGCCTGAAGATTATTTTTTTTATTTACATGGATGAACAACAGTCCTATTATTCTATTTTATACATTTGATCAATTTGGTGACAGAAAACCAAGTTCAACAAATGTTGTTGAATGGACACAATGCAGTAATTTACAAGATAAATTCCTTGACCTGTGGGTTTTGTTTTTGTTTGGATTTGGGGAGGGGATAAAAGGCAGGAAACAGGGCTGTTGTGCCAAATACCTGCTGTATCATTTGAATTTCTTTGTATTGGTTTTTCAAATGATTTTTTTCCGTAGAATACACACAGTTCTAGTAGACAGAGGCAACACCTTACTATTATCCATGTGTTTACAGTTTGTAGGGCTTTGGGAAAAAGTAAATAGATGAATCTCGCTTTAGTGGTCCTATCCAACTTTCACTGATGTTAGTAAGTCTTCAAGCTGACCAAGACCTAAGACGTAGAAGAGGGTCTTACAAAATATGTATGAAATGTGCTTTAAAACTCTTTACATTCACTATAATTCGGAAATTGTGTAAAGATTCTGACTTTTCCTATTGTACATATTGTGTCTGATTAACCTTTGTGTTTCTCCAATCTTTAGCTTGTGACTCTGCTAAAGTCACAGTGATGAATCTGTGCCAGAAGCATCAGGTCATCACATTTGTTTGCGTTTTCCTGCATCTTTCTTGCATAATTGTCAAATTTTCAATTTCTATTGTATTTCATTTGATAGTACAGCAGTAGTATTAAATGGAATATCAAATTATTCTAGGAAATTTCATATTTTGTTTTATAATTAAATGTAGTCCTTAAATAATAATCATTCCCCATGCATCTGTTTTAAAATGTTTTCTGAAATAATTCTTTACCCTTTGATTTATTCTTTTCTAGCTGACATGCCCTTGACGTTAAATTGTTACTTTTGAGATTAAACATTTGGAGAAATAAAAGTATTTCTTTTCTTAGGAAAGCCTGAACATAAGACAAGCTAACCAAAAAATTAAAATCAAATAGTGCTCTATTGCTCCTGGGGATAAATGTACCCTGCAAATTATTCACAGTAGAAACTGAGGAAAACATTACAGAAATTGACTGGAAACACATTTTATGTATCTGAAGTCGTCTGCTAGTCAGTAAGGCTGGTCTTGTAACTTGGAAGATCAATACTGAAACACCTGTACTGAAATGAGCCAAAGATACCTTTCAACAGCTTAAGCAACTGGCCTGGCTGTACATCTCTGACAGGGAGTATACTAAAAGACATGACATCATCACTCTGTTATGACGATGCAGGGCTTAAAATGTTCTGCCATAGAGAAAAACAGAGGGAGGGGGGAAGGAGGAGAAGAAAAAAACTCTCATCCTTGAGGTAGGCTTTTGAACAGTACAAATACCAGAGTCATTATACCCAGACATGACAGCATGCAGCAAGATTGTTACATGAAATCAGACACACAATGCACAGTGAACTAAGTGACAATAAGGTAATTGTTATAAACTGAGAAATTGAGAAATGGACTGCTTACACTTAAAACCTACAAACATTCCTTGTGAAAGAGGCACACATAAAGGCTACATTATGTGCTAGAGATTATAGGTTATTACGCCACAAGTGCTGTGAAATTTCTGTTTGTCAACATGCCAGAATGGAGGTTCATTACTCTCATTTCAGTCTCTTCAGCACTGTATGTGAATTGAATTCCACTGTATGTGAACTGTTTACTCCTTCTGATCTCCTTATTTCAGCTTTCTGACTAAAAGTGAAATCGTAGTTTTTCATGTTGTGACACCTAAAGCCTGTACACTGGATTCCATTCTCTGACAAATGTGCAATCTGTGTTTGAAAATAGGCTTCATAGGTTTGAGTTAGAGAAATCTTTTTATAAAAACTGTGTCTGCTATTCTGTTAATTCTGTTCAGATTTGTGTGTCAGCTATCAATTATTGGATGTTAATGCTACTCAGGATATTGGGAATATAACACAATTAAACGCACTGCCTTCTATCTGTTTGTTTTTTATTTTTTCCCAAAATTATTTGGTGTGCAACTGTGGATTATTTGGTTTTTTCTTCAAGACTTTAATTTGGCTGTTATACAACAAATATATTTAAACTGTATACTATCATGTTAAAATATAGTTTGAAGTCACTTGTGAAAAGTATAATGAGTTTATTCCATTTAAACCACACATGTACATATGCCCCAGCTATACAGTACATGTGTACAGAAGTTGTATAATACCCTGTTGACTGAATTAATTGTTAAATGTATCCAAACTCTAGTAGGGTGTTACACTATGTAGAAGCAACAGTATCAAGAATGATTCTTCAGTATTCACAACGTAACTGTCAATTAAATGGTTTAAAATGGGGTGTTTAATAATTTTGAAAATGTTTTTAGCATAAATAACAGAGGAGAAAAAATCAAGGGTTAAGTACACATTCAAATAGAATCTACATTTAATAATTAAGATTGCATGAATAAGATATTTTATGACCTAAATGAAAGTTAGTCTTTGTGTTTGTTCAATTGTTATGGCCTTCATAATATTATATAACATCACTTGGGCTCTGTCACAAAGGCCATGGCTAACTTGTGAGAATAAATTTAGTACTTTGGGTCAGGCTAGGTGTTCTGTGTGTGTGTGTGTGTGTGTGTGTCTGTCTCTCTCTGTGCGTGCATACGTAGGCCAGATTCGGATCTCAATTTACACCAGTATAACTCCAGAGTTATCTAACTTAAGTTGATTGACTCTGGGATTACACTGATGTAACTGTTTTCAAATGTTATGATGGATACTCTTTCCTAAACATGTCATTAAAAGCACTTGAAATATTCCTTGTCCATGTCCATTTCTTGTCCATGTGCACCTAAAAATGTTTTGTGCAAAGGATTTTTCTTTTTCACTACAGAACATTAAGGGTTGGGAAAAACTGGGTGTAAATTCTCAACTAACATTTTCCAATCTGATTAAATAAATCAACTAGAATTTATCTAATAAATTATATCTTTACTGCATTTTCAAAAAAAATATTAAATGCTGCTTCAACATGGAAGGCTATGTAAAGTTGCTGAATATGTCAAACAAACGTAACTTCAAATAAAACAAGCCCATCCTTGATTTAAATTCACCAGCAGAAAAAACTTTTTTAAATTTTTGCACTGTTCCACTTTTTTTTTTTAAGTTTCATTGAGCCATTGGGCATGGCACTGTGGATGTTTAATCAGGCCACTGTCCTCTTAATTTTACCTGGACTTTATATTCTGGAGATATTTTTAAATTCAGGTTTGTGGCTCAGAATTATTCCCACTTTATACAGAAGTTACTCTCCTTTGTGGCTGAGAAATCTGATACATGTCTGATACTCCAAGTGTCTTTGTTTGTTTGTTTGTGTTGTAAAAATATAGCTGGACTCCTGCCAAGGGGAAAATTCCCCATCAATTGATGTCTTTATATCCCTGATCTCCTTGTTTATTTGTTTTGACCTGCATTTGGCATTTGTCTCTTTAAATGTTTTACCAGCCGACTGCCATGGCTGCTTTTTTTATGAGCTGGGTAAAACCATAAATATCACAAGTCCTGTGTCTGTAACACATGTTCAAGTCTCCTATGCTGGCCTCTCTCTCTCTGATCTTCTCCACGCTAAAGGAGTGGTGAGAAGATCTCTAAGGAATTCCCCCATGTGCCATTCAAACCTGCAGGGGTTACTTATTCAGAATGTTGGGCTCTTAAATTACGTTTAGGTTCCCTATGGAAGCTTACAAAGCCAGTTTTGGTCCAAGGAGCCACACATGAGGAAAATTTTATTTCCAATAAAAGGAATAGCTCACATTTTAGGGGTTTTTTTTTGGGGGGGGGGAGGAGGAAGATTGATAAAATTATGGGATTATTAAATTCTGCCCTTGATGCGCACTATATCTAACAAGTCATGTTGTTTTCTTGTTCTAGTTCTTTATTTTTTCAGTGTAACATAAAGAGAGGTTTTGAAAACAATAGATGCACAGACTAGTCTGAATTAATGGTTTCTAGCTATATGTGCTACTGTTCACAGAAGAGAAACATCTTGTGTAAAATTTTCCATAAATCATATAAACTGAAATACAAGAGGGTAATTCATATGATAGACCGAACACATTGTTGGCAATTCTTTCTTTCTTGTCATGTTGCAGAACTATATTTAAAGCAACAGGACTGACATCTTGCAAACCTCTCCCCTTGTGAACTTCTGTTTTTGGAAATAGTTAGCTCTTAAATTTGAAGAATATAATAGGTGAGCACATGCATAGGCTATAGAAGAACTGGCTCTGCTGTTTTACTGTCATAGGTTTAACTAGAAAGATTTGTGATTCAAATCTCTCTTATTAAAAAAATACAATCAAAAACTATGAATAGTAGGTGTGATATAAAAGCTGAATCATAATGTCACTGGCAGAAATCTGGTATTGCTTGTTGCTGCAAAGAATGGAAAGGTATATTAAAAATATAAAGAAAATGAGTACATTTTACTAGTATTTAAGCAGACTTGAAATAAATTGATACTTGTGGAAGAATGACTGTGAAGATATGCTTTGACTTCACAAAGACACATTCCCACTCTAGCATGAAAAGGATTGCTCTGGTTACCAAATAAAAAGTTAGTATTTGGAATGAATAAAGTGAATTTTAAAGAATGATGCTGGAAGGTGTGTGTGTGTGTTTTTTTAAATGGATTCCAGCCAATGAAAATTGCATAAATGACTTGGGTATCAGTTTTGTTACATATTCAGACTGCTTCTGATTTTTTTAAAGTACTTGGAATTTGTCCAAACATAATAAAAACAAGTAATTAATACTATATGCAGCATGTGTTGCCAATAACTCCTGTATTTGAATAAAAAGACTGGTAAAAGTCTAATTTCCTCCTTAAAATGGGTTTGGTGAGAGTGGGGGTTTCCCCCAGGAAGAGGAGTGGGTGACATCCTGAGGATCCATGCCAATATTTCCTGAAAAAAATCCACATTCCTTCAGTTACTATTGGTTTACTACCGTTTAGGTCCCTGAATTGGCCACAGATTAGGGGGGCAATATAGAGTGTCAGTTTATCATTATTATGTGTAGCAAGATACTTTCTCTGCAGGGCTGAAAATTAAACTTTGAAGTTGGGTCTTACCCATTTGCATACTGTTCCCATCAAGCAGCCCAGATGATTACCCAGGTAATTATGACGGATTTTAATTAACGTATAATGTTTTTAATTTGCCTTTTCATTCTAGAACCTGTCTTCAGTCATTCATTACTTTGTGAAAAATGTTCTCTTTGAGCCAAAAAATTTTTCTTGGCTTCCATTCAGTGTAAACTTGTATATTGTTGGAATTTTATATGCATATTACATACAAAACAAGACAACAGTAAAACATTAATGTCGCAATGTCAAGTAAGCCTAGGAAATGCTTCCCTGTTTTTGCAAATGTGAAATAACATAAAATAAAACAAATTTAGAAAAATGAAATAAAGTGGAAACACCCATGATAATGCTCATGGCCCACCCTGCCATCTTAGAGTTGCCAACTTTCTAATTGCACAAAACTGAACACCCTACCTCCACCCCTTTCCCTTGAGGCCCCACCCCCCACTCACTACATTTCCCCCTCAGTGACTTGCTCTCCCCCATTGTCACTCACTTTCACTGGGCTCGGACTTTCACCTATAGAGTTGCTTACTTGCATAGTGCACTTCAGGAGTTTTCCCGGCATAAATGAAGGGATTATTTGTTGTTTTTCACTGTCGCCTCATGATGGATAACAAACGTATATGGAGAAGCCTGATTCTCCATTCTTATGCCTTGTGCAGTCAATTACACCTGTGCAAAGTGGGTGCAAAACACTACCGTTCTGATTTTGTAGCATTCTTTGCCCACTTTGTACTTGCTTTGTACAACCGAAGATGCAAGGTGCTGGATAATCAGGCCCACAGCTTCAGTGTATTAAAAGAATGACAGTACTAAAATATTTACTGGCCTGTGACACGGGACAAAAAACTTGATGTTCATCAAACTACACAGTTGGTATTGACCACATTGGGGTTGATCTGATGTAACTGAAAGAAAAATCAGTAATGTGTTTCCCTTATATGGGACCCTTCAAAATTTGTAATCTTTTTTTTTGTAATGACTTATGAAACTTTTGCAATAATTGGTCTGAAAGACAGAAGTAAGCAGATACTGATGCGCTGAGTTTTTATATACATATCAGTGTACATGAAATATAAATGAGCATAACACAGGGTGGAGTTTATCCCATGGTATTAAAATTACAATAAGAAATAGTGATGGATACAAGCCATAGGCCCACTCAAAATAAAGTGCTAAGATGAATAATAAGATAAACTTGGAGTTAGGAGGCCTAGGTTCCTTTTGATATCTGCAAGACAGAAACATGACAATATATTTAAAAATTTATCCAAAAATAGGATATTTAGTATGAAAGTGTATCAGTACTTAAAATTTGGTCAGAAGTAGTTTTGAGGTAAGGAATAATAATTAGTGTAAAGATATTAGATTATGTATAGTAGTGACACTTCTGTAGTTGTCATGTACAACATAGACAATACATCTGCAACTTAGCAGACAGTAAGACAGATATTTACATTTAAGTATATTTTTATCTTGTGTTTATGGACTAAGATCAGGAGAGCTTCCAAATATACAAGGGGTACACAGCAATTACTTTGTGAGAAAAAGCTTTAAAAAAAGATATCTTAGAATTTATGATCTGAAATATAAGCCTGATCCTGATGGGTATAGAGCATCTATGATTCCCATTTACTTCACAATGGTTTCACTTTTTTGAAATTTCATGCCATATGCAATTATATATAAATATTTTTACATGCATCAGGATTTCTCTAATTTTTTTGGATGTCCATTCAGACTGTTTAACAGCTTTCTTCAACAATTAACTCTGGCGTCTTGCAGAAGGTCTTGATAATTGTTAGGCTTAAATAAATCACCTGGAGTACGTTGAAAGTAGCTCAGTGTGGGAGGATCTTATATAGGTCTTATGTTTGTGTACTCCACGTGTGCAGTGTCTCTAGAGAATGGGTCTCTGAATCCCCTTATGGATATGTATAAACCATAATATAGTATTGTGCAACGAAAGAAGTCCAATATTTTGCAAACTGAAGCCTAAAGTGCACTTTTCAGGTCCAAGCATAATACTGTCATCCATGAAACCTTTGTTGTAAGCTTGAAAACTGGCAGCTGAAAGATGTACACTTTGAAATGTCAGAATCCAATAGAGCAACATGAACCTTTCAATGCATGTATCCCTTGCATTTCTGTAATACAAAGTAGGCTGAGGAATCTATGGAAACATTTTATCAGAAGTATGTTCTTACTCTTAAATGTCTGAAGGATTTTTTCCCAGGGGTTATTCAATATTTGGAGAGATTTTTTTTAGTTCTTTCAGAGCTGTTTTCCTCTTAATATGACCCCTTGTAATTTCCATTCATGTTTCGGGGAGTTAGCCACATACATAACCTCTTCTTAATGTATCTTAGATGTGCAATTTTTTTTTTGTTTCTGCTTTGTTGCAGCAGCATCATTTAGCAAGAGATAAATCATCTTCCAGATAAATTCTTCCGGTGCTGTTATTCCTGTTCCATGGTTTGAACTTTAGTTTAAGCATTTGTATTTGTTCAGTGGAGAGCATGCGTATCTCACCCAAGCCAGCCTCCTTTTTAAGCCCAGTTGAATCAGTTGTGTACTGATATACCCAGCCTGGCTCTGCAAGAAAGTTGCCTAGAAAACAGAATGTATAGAGGAGTCTAGCAATCTGTGGGCCAGATGTTACCACTCTTGTTCACACTGCAATTATGCCCTTTTAAATCCATGCAAGTACTCATGAAATAAAATCCTGCTCAGCATGGATAAGTGTGGCAGAATCTGGCACATAAAATATTAACTTGGAGCCAGATTTTTAAAGGTATTTAGGCGGTTAGCAGAATTTTCAAGAGCACCTGGTAGGATTTTCAAAAACATTATCAATGGGAGTTAGATGCCTAGGCACTTCTGAAAATCACACTAGTCGCTTATTAGACATCTAAGTACTTTTAAAAGTCTGGCCCTTATTCCACAGGTGCTTAACTTGGTGTACTGTGACTAACAGATGAGACTAAGTACATGCCTAAGTCTTTGTAGGAGTGGGGCCTTATGCTGTAATCTGCTCAATGCAAGAAATGTGTCCTTGTACATGTTTAGGTAGCACCTACCAGAATGGGGCCCCAGTCGTGATTTTGGCTCTTGGCACTAGCATAATGCAGATAAGAACTAGTAATAAGTCAACGTATTGCATGTGTGCATAGAAGAAATAAATGAAAATGATTTCATTCCACTTTTACTTTACTTTATTGTACGGTACTCTTGCTGTAAGTCTCATATTCGATTACTGAAAGTTGTAATTTTGTGACTTTTAAACACACACACACACACACACACACACACACACACACACACACACACACACACACACACACACACACACCTCCCACAAGCCCAGAAGCATAGTTATGCTGGCATGTTGGGAAGCATACTCTATAGCAGGTATAGACTTATTGCAGTTTACTCCCTCTTCAGAGCAGCAGGGAAACTATGAGGGTGATTGTTTATTACCTGAGGCAGAGCCTCCTGCTCACCCTTGTCTAGGAGCAGCGCAACCATCCGATCCCCTTATGATGGCCTGTAGTGCTGTCAGTGTGACCTTTGTTTGCATGTATGTATGTATTGTGGTAATGCCCAGAAGACCCCTCATTACTGAGGTTGCTTTGTAAGAAACGCTATACAAAGACACAGTAAGACACAGTCCTTGGCTCACAGCTTACAATTGGATTTGAAACAAGTGACCAACAATGCATGGCAAGAAGCTAGAAAGGATGGCTGAATAACCTAAGTGTCAGAATTGAAATGGTGGTAATGTTCTAATGTTCTGTAAGGCAGGCACAGAAAGGATCAGTTGTGCCACATATTAGATGGGTAAACTGCAGTACTGAGAGAATAACTGATTTACCCGGGACTACCCAGAAATACCTACACTCCCTGAAAACACATTTCCAAATCCCAGCCTTGTTGCATTTAACGTTTTTCTACTGGTTTGAGAGAGACTATCAGATTCAGTAGTAGTATCCACATTTTAAGTAGAGAAAAAATGTGTGTCTCACCCCCCACTTGAGCCCCTTTATGGCACATAAAAGGAAACAGTGAGAAGGGGCCTAAAACCCTGAGATTTGGCTGGGGGAGAATCTTCCTCCCCCCCCCCGCCCATACGTATATTGCAGAGACAGCTGAGGAACCCCTTTCAAATCCTAAGTAGGGGGCATGCTGGGGACAGAGGTGGGGTGGGCTGCAGCTCTTGTGACATAGTCTTGGCGGGCTGTCTGTTACACTCAGTGCTTCTTTAGCACCCAGTATCTCTCAAATGGATAGTATCTTTGAAATGGAACAAAAAAATATCATAAGTGGGATCATTGTACTTCATATCATGTTCTGAGTAATTTATTGATGTTTAAGGCTTTCAGACTGTTAGTGTGTTCTGTCTTATGAAAGGAGGACCACAGCCAACCTGGCTATGAAACACTGCAAAGACTTTGAGTGAGCTAAACTTCATTAGACAGGAAAGTATCTTAGAAATTAAGTCTAGGCCTTAGAAAGCATGTTGTTTTATTTTACGTGTCACATTTTTGTTTCCAATACTTTGGTTTGCTTCTACTTGTACCTCCTATACTTGTTTTCACTATAAACATATCTAAGTGCTGTGTGTCAAATGGAGTAAGTGATCAGAAAGGAAATGGGTAAGCTGTGGTGTACAGCTGCTTTGGGAACAGTGAATCTGTGAATACTGTGATTGTCCAGAGCATTCCCCTGACAGGTATCATGCTAAGGGCAGGTGGTAGCGAGGTACCTCACAGCCCTGGGTACCTCTGGGAAGTGTCACAATAGCTCTCAGCTGTGTTTTGCATTTGAACAGTTCCTAAATAGTTAAATTAAAACCACATGAACAGTAGGTGCACTCAGTTCTTAGCAGTTTGAAAAGTTTTGCTGCTTCTATCAGTATGCCCCAATTGGTGGTATTTTCAAATTGGTAGAAAGATTAAGTAATTACTTCTGACGGACCTAAATACGGTAGTTGTGTATTGATTTCTTAGTTTGGTTAAATGCAAACAGAAGCAGCACATATCTGTTGAAGTTAACAGTGGAATAGTGCACTGAAGTACGGGAAACAAACATCTTGTACTTTTATGAGAATTTTGAGAAAACTGTAAATTGTTTCTAAAACTTTCTAGCTGACTTCACATTAAAACATTACTTCTTTTGTAGAATGGTCAACGTTTAACAGGAAAATTTAACTTAAAAAAAGATTGTATTGACTAAAACTTTGAAGCTTTGAAGTCTTCTATCTAGATACTGTACCCAACATGCCTGACTCCTTTGTGAAACTTATGTGTGTATGGACATAAAACCACCTACATTATTGTATACTGTTCTTCAGAATTATCTGGGCAAGTAACAGCCACCCGGACACTTTAATTCTTCCACATCCAATTCCTGTTGGCTGCAATAGAAGTGCCAGAGCCAGAACAACTGCAGGATGAAGACTTTATTATCAATAAAATATTAGCATATTTTCCTAGTGAGATAAACTTTCAGCCTACTGTGAAGGAAATATTTCCAACACCTTCTACCAATTGCCCTGTATTGAAATTTCACCCCATTGCATTTATGGAATGGTAATCTTTATTTATATTCTGCTTTTCAAATGATTTAAATAGATGACATGTTAAGACACACACATTTTTATACTAGTGGATTTTAAAAATTATATAACTTGGGGACCTACTCTTACAGTTTCAATTTGTTAAAATATTAATAGCTTTTTTTGGAAATGTCTAAATGACGTGCACTTAATTAATGAGTTTATTTCCAAAGCTGCTCTGTTGATTCTCAGAAATTAATCACAAAGAATCTTTATTAACAAAAAGTAATTCAGAGTAAAAACAGACAAAAATTTATGCCCATCTGTTGCTGGCTTTTGGTTGAGCCAGACAAGCATATTTCAGTGGAGAGACTGTTTTTTAAACACTACCTTGCTGGTAACATTTTGGATGAGGAAAATACTTTTTATAAAAGGTTATACTAAGGGAAAATTTTTAGCAGAGTTTTATATCTTTATTTCCCATATGCACAGGATATTGCTTTGACATATCAAAGAATTAGTTTTCCTGCAAGCAGACAGAAAACGATCATACACCAAAAATGAATAAGGGGGTAAAATAACAACTGGGGAACACTATGCAAAAGGTTCAGGCTGCTTCTACCAAACAAGTCATACATTCATTCCGAAGAGGCTCAGTCCTGGCTCTATTGCTAGTTTTCACCACTATGGCCTGCTTATCAAAGCACTTTATCAGTAGGGAAGGGATGTGGGTTAACCACTTCACTCAGCTTTAACTTCCCAGCTAGCAGTCTGTCACCAAACAGCTGTTTTTCAATATGCACACTATGCACTGCAGAGCTGATTCAGAGCCCCCGACAAGAACAGCATTGTATTATGGGGCTTGTTCAAATTTGGTGTTGGTTTCCTTTAACCTTCAAGGGAAAGGAATCTAAGCACAACTAGAAGCTTTTTATTTTTGGGGAGTGCTTTCACCATCACCTATATCATACAGCTCATACTTTTGAAGAGAGAGAGAGAATGCCTACTGTACTATTTACTGAGCCTACGAATAATGAAGTGCTCATCAATGTAAATCACTAATTTCATTCATAGTATCTCTGACTGGCAGGCTTCAGTGATCATTACAGCTACGCAGCTTAGAATCCTTACCAACTAAAGAGGCTGTCGCCTTAATGGAATCTATTTTATATTGTTATCTAATACTTCAGTCATGTGCCTCACACTGCATCATAATGACATTATCAAACTGTTTTGCATTATTTTTATTACAGCTTAAAGATAGTATCCTGCTGGTCCTGATCAGTGGGTCTGGTCAAAAGTGCCCTGGGCTGACAAGCAGAATAATCAATTTAGGAGAGGAATTCCGGGTGAAACCTCAGTGTTCTCTGGATTGCCCATTTTTTCTCCTCCAGCGTTTTTCATTTCATTCTACAGGGAAGCTAGCCGCTCCTTTATGAGTTCCATGAAAAGTAAAGGACATAAATGCCCATTATAGGTAGGTACTCCCTGGTGTAGTCAGGGCTTAAAAATTCCAATGGCAAGTATGGAGGGAAAAGTTCACTGACAAATGTGGAGGCCCCATGCCCCAATTTCTACAGTTTAGACATGTTTAATAAAAATGTCTAATCCTCATGACTGTAAAGATAAGCTGATGTGCTGTCTTCAGTGAAGCAGCAGCGAAATAGACATGATCAGTTTCACTGCTACTATTCAGAATCATGTGGGTAACTATGAAGCTAACAGTTATGCTAGTTTTGTTGTGAGGTTGCTCAGGAAAGCTGTGAGCAACATTTTTAGGCAGGCAACTGAGCTATTCACAGGGCTAGATTCAGGGGTGAAAGTAAGATAAAATACTTACCGGTATGGGGTCCCAGCTCCGAGCCCCCAGAAGGGAAGGGGCCTCGGGTGGAAGGGGCGGGGCTGGGAGGTCAGCCTCCCCCAGCCAGCCCTTCCACGCTGCCCGGCCTGTACTGCCCAGGGCTCTGGCAGTGATTTAAAGGATCCAGAGCTCCAGCAACTGCCGTGGTGGCAGCTGGGAGCCCCAGGCCCTTTTAAATCACGGTCCCGGGGCAGCTGCCCCTTCCTCCTCCCCTGTTGGTGGCCGTAGTGGGGTGTGGGCAAAAGGGGCAGCGACCTTAAAGCGCTGCTAGGGCAGCGCTTTAATGTGGGATGTGTATGGGCCGGTACCGGCGGCCACTTCTTATAGAATCCTTTTAGTTTAACTCCCTTTAAACTGTATGGGACTTTTCTGTAAGGAGCAGAAATCACTGCCCATGAAGGAATGTCTGCAGTTTCCATCATTTTGCAGACAGATTGGGTAGAGAGCCAGTATTGGTATGGTAATCAGACTGGATTTCTGTAGTACTTTCCCTCTGAAAATTTCATATCACTTTACAAACATTTATTGATGACATCTCAATGAGAGGTAAATATCTACAGTTTCAACAAAATTTTTCAATGGTCTGATGGTTAGAACAAAGATTCTTTCACCTTCCAGTTGTGTGCCTTTTAACCTTAGGCAGTGTGGTTATGTCTCTATTGTATATAGTTTCAGAGTAACAGCCGTGTTAGTCTGTATTCGCAAAAAGAAAAGGAGTACTTGTGGCACCTTAGAGACTAACCAATTTATTTGAGCATGAGCTTTCGTGAGCTACAGCTCACTTCATCGGATGCATACTGTGGAAACTGCAGAAGACATTATATACACAGAGACCATGAAACAATACCTCCTCCCACCCCACTCTCCTGCTGGTAGGAGGTATTGTTTCATGGTCTCTGTGTATATAATGTCTTCTGCAGTTTCCACAGTATGCATCTGATGAAGTGAGCTGTAGTTCATGAAAGCTCATGCTCAAATAAATTGGTTAGTCTCTAAGGTGCCACAAGTACTCCTTTTCTTATTGTATATAGTGTTTCTTTATGACCGCTGCACTGTTGAACATTACCATATACAGTTATACTTTTCAGTGATCAGTATAATTGATTAGTTTGTCAGGTGGTCATACAGGTAGCACTTGGATCTAGAAGATTAGTGATCTTCACCAAAAATAAATATAGACATATGGCATTTCCATTAAATGAAGATTTCCATTACATTGAAGAATATGTCCTGAACTTTGAAAGGGAACCATGTAAAGGAAGATAATCCATAAAGATTAGATTTGAGGGCCACTTTTAAAATACTGGCTATTTTGTAGTCTAGGTGTCTTGTTCTAAACCTGGAAATTCATTGCTGAATCCCTACATTTCTGTATGGTAATCATACTTAGCTTCATAGATCATCTGTTGAACAAACATTTTAAGATATCTTTCTCTGAATTATTTCTAATATCAAATTAATGTCCATTGAAATTATTGTCTATAATAATGGATATTTTGTAAAACTGATGTACTGCCGGATGACTGCTTTTGAAAGGCATTCTTGGTATTACATAGACAAATTCAGTGTAGATATTTATCTAGGAAATACTGATTTTATTAACACTTTGGTATCTTCAAGACTCTCCACAGAAGGATCATATATCCTTCAGAAAACAGCTTTATTTTATCACTTAATTGAGTCTTGCTGATTTCTTTCATTGGCTACATCTGGGGGGCTGGGCTTAAGTTGATTTTCCTCAAGCATAAAACTGCATCTGTTAAATTAAAATGTGTTGTTAAAAGCTCACTGAAATAAAACAGTATCATCTTTCTCTTAGCAGCACAATCCTTTGGAGACCAGTGACAATTCCCAAAGTATAATTGATTTAAAATATACTGAAAGTGTGAGAGATATTAGGTGAGAAAACACTGCTTCCCCTTATAAAGAAACTCTGATCATTTTTATTTGTTGTGGTAAATAGATTATTGAATGGCAGAGATTAGGTTTCAATTTTGTGTCAGGAAGTCAGGATTGGATATAGAATTTCCTTTGCATCTGAAGGAATGAACAAGTGAAGATTTATTAGGTCATATTGTTTCAGTAATTATCATTAACTTGCAGACCAAGGGTAGCTATGTACCTGTTGAAGAATCGTGTGCACTTTGTCATCCTTGCAAAATATGAAAGAAATTATTTATTCAACAGGAACTCCTTTTCAAAATAAATGCATTCTAATGATGCAGACCTTGCCACCTTCCCTTTAGGAAGTGCTCTCCAAACAGTCTAAGGGAAACAACATTTTGCAGCTCTGACTAAGTAAAGGTCTCGTTCAAATGTTTGGCCCGCTTTAGTGTAAATCTTTTTTTCAAGAAAGACTGTAAAGATTTACCTGGGCCGCAGGACAAAAATAACAAAGAATCCACTGCCAACTGCTATAGGTTTGTTTTTTTATTTGTTTTTTCTTTAACTGCCTTACGTTGATTAGTCTTGCAGTTGTCCCCTTTTAAGTTGAGCTCTGGGACTTTATCATGTGTAGCCTTTTCCTGTAGCCTTCCCTTGTAGGGCTTTTTCACGTTTTTCCTTGTGGTCATTATTGTTTGTTCAATTATCTTCTTAAATTTAACTGCTGACTGTTGCTAGTTTTGGGGTTGACAAAAAGAATTCTGTAGCCTTGTCAGATTTTATTTAGAATGCGTATCTTTCATGATCTACCTAGAATGTATCATGCCTATGGGGAGAAAAAAACAAAAAAATCCTCTGAAGTCCACCTCCGCTGTTTTGTAAATAACAGAAATGAATTAATAAATATACATTAAATAGAAAACCCCTGACATTTAAAACCAAAATAAATATAATATATAGTTGGGCTACTAAAAACATTTTAGTTAGATTTTAATATACATTTTTAGTTTATTTCAGTTAGGTATTGATACCTAGGGTGACCAGACAGCAAATGTGAAAAACTGGAACGGGGGTGGAGGGTAATAGGAGCCTATATACAAAAATCGGGACATCTGGTCACTCTATTGATACCATGCCTCACAATGTCCCAGCACAGCAAAGATCCACCCAACGTAGGACCTTGATTCCTGACATGTTGGACTTTTTATCTCTTGCCTGTTTTCCTTTTAGTGGCCCGTGTCTTTTTATCTCTCCCTTCATTCGTTCACTTCTGTCTTGCCATTGCTTCCTTTCCCTTCAGTATTTTGTTCCTTCATCCTCATGGTACTTTTTGTGCTACTTTCCTGCCCATCTTTGGGCTTGTCTACACTACGAAATTAGTTCGACTTTATTAAAGTCGACCTGTAGTCTCCAGTTTTACAGAATCGATGGTGTATGTCCCTACTGTGCACGTTCTGTCAGTGGAGCGCATCCCCACTACCATGGGTAGCATCAACTCATGGAGTGATGCACTGTGGGCAGCTATCCCACAGTTCCTACTCCCAATTGGAATTCTGGGGTAGGCTCCCAATGCCTCATGGGACAAAAGCATTTTCATGAGGTGTTTTGGGTACATATCGTCAGTCTCCCATGATGTACTTGGCTCCTCTCTCCCTGAAAGCAACGGCAAACAATCATTTTCACATCTAAATGAAAAGCCTGGGTTACTCGTGCAGAGGCCATAGCACCGGAAGCATGGACCCCACTCAATAGTACGCTGTTGTTGTGAGCATCACAAACACCTCGTGCATCATCCTGCGGTATTTGCAGAGTCTAGCCAGGAGCAGCCGCACAGAAGAATGTGATGCCACACAAATAGCCGTGCTGGAAGCCATGGAACAGAGCAATTTGCACATACTGGCAGCGGCAGCTGGGCTTGTTCATGCAGTGAAATGCTGCTTCTGGGCCAGGGAAACAAGCACAGACTGCTGAGACCGCATCGTGATGCAGGTATGGGATGAGGAGCCGTGGATCCTTTTGAATGCATAAGGCCACTTTCATGGAACTTTGTGAATTGCTTTCACCGGCCTTGAAGCGCAGAAATACCAAAATGAGACCTGCTCTGACAGTTGAGAAGCAAGTGGCGATAGCCCTGTGGAAGCTTGCAACACCTACATGTCAGTTGGGAATCAGTTTGGAGTGGGTAAATCTGCCATGGGGGCTGCTGTGATCCAAGTAGCCAGGGAAATCAATTCACTTCTGCTAAGAAGGATAGTGACTCTGGGAAACGTGCAGGACATAGTGGATGGCTTTGCTGCAATGGGATTCCCTAACTGTGGTGGGGCGATAGGGATACACGTTCCGTCTATCTTGGCACCAGACCAACTTGTCAGAGTACATAAACCAGAAGTGCTACTTCTCAATGGTGTTGAAAGCACTAGTGGATCACAGGGGCCGTTTCACCAACATCAAAGTGGGATGGTTGGGAAAGGTACATGACGCTCACATCTTTAGGAACTCCAATCTCTTCAGAAAGCTGCAGGAAGGTATTTTCTTCCCAGACCATAAAATTACTATTGGTGGTGATGAAATGCCAGTAGTTAACCTTGGAGACCTAGCCTACCCCTTGCTCATGAAGCTGTACACAGGCAGCCTGGACAGAAGTAAGGAGCAGTTCAACCATAGGCTGAGCAAGTGCAGAATGGTGCTAAATGTGGTTTTGGATGTCTAAAGGGCTACTGGTGCAGTTTACTCACTAGGTTAGACCTCAGCGAAAGCAATATTCCTACTGTTGTTGCTGCTTGCTGTGGTCTACATAATATCTGTGAAAGTAAGGGGGGAAAAGTTTCTGGCAGAGTGGGGGGTTGAAGCAGATCACCTGGCTGCCAAATATGAGCAGCCAGAGACCAGGCAATAAGAAGAGCACATCGAGGCGCACTGCGTCTCCAAGAGGCTTTGAAAACAAGTTAAATGAATGATCCAACTCTGATGTGACAGTTCTGTGTAGTGTTCCTTACCAACCTGCCTACTTTCTCGCATGTACTGCCCTGTAAACTGTGTGCACAGTGAATAAAGAGCCTCTTGTACTTAATTCATGCATTTTTATTATGCTAACAAACACTGAACAGAGACGGCAATGAATAGCAAAGATAAGGGCCTGGTCTAAGGGCCTGATAACACAGGAGGAAGGGGCAAGGATACGCAGCTTATTACAATTGCACTGTCTAGCAATCAAAGCTATGGGAATGAGAGCCTTCTGCTCCATGAACTGTCCCCTAGAGTTGAGTTCAAGGGATAACAGAACTCCTTCCGCCCCTCCACCCTCTCCATTCTAGGGCCTCTGGGAGAGGAGGATATGGAACTTCGTGAGGACGACAGCTGGCTCATCATTGGGTGCAGCGGGACTCTAAGGTCTAGCTGCCTTTCCTGCATCTCAACCAGACGCCTCAACATGTCTGTTTGCTCCCCCATAAACTGCAACATCTCCTCTTGCATGTTACGCTCTTGTTCCCTGCTTGCTTTCCTGCCCTCTTGGTCGATGTGCATGCTCTCTGACAGTGTGAGCCTCCATGCACTCAGCAGGGCCCTCGGAGGAATGCATCAAATCACAAACATGTCTTCCCTTGTCCGCTTTTTTCGCCTTCTAATCTGGGACAGCCTTTGTGCTGGAGTGGAGGAAGCACCCAGAGAAAATGTTGCAGCTGCAAGGAAAAGCATACATTGTTGAAAACAAAAGATTAACTGTTGCAATGAATGAAACAATTCACAGTAGTAAATACATTCCCTGAGGTTCTCAGCCAAATTTTGGGTTTTAAAAGAAGTAAGGTTAAACACATGGCAGAGCTCTGGGCATCAGATTTCGGTTTGCAGGCATCCGTGGTAAGCACACACGAAAGGGTAGGCGGTGTCAGGGCCCACCCAGGGACATTTTTTAGTGTGGAAACTGTTGGCACATGAACAGGCTTTTCCGGGGAGCACCCTTTGCGTGGCTGCACTGCCCGCTACTGTATGCCAATTGTTTACTTCAAATGAAACATTTAATGACCATTGCATTTAACCCCTGTAGTGTTATTACAAGTGTGCCCTCACCAGAGGTGCCTTCCCCACCACCAAGGTCCCGCAGCATTGTGTCCTGGGAGGGGATTGGCTCCAGAGTTAGGAAAAGGTCCTCGCTGTTGGGGAGAATGGATCCTCCGCTTGCCTGCTGCTCATTCTCCTCTTCCTCATCAACCGTGTCCTCCTTGTTGTTGCCCATGGCCGCATGGGTCCCTTGGGAGGTATCCACAGAGAATGTTGGGGTACTGGTGGGGTCCCCACTTAGAATCGCATGCAGCCACTCATAGAACCAGCATGTCTGTGGATCTGAACCAGAGTGACTATTCTTCCCCCCACCCCCCATTGTCTTCTGGTACACTTGCCTGAGCTCCTTTATTTTCACGTGGCACTGTGTGCCTGGTATAGCCTTTTTCCCTCCCATGCCCTGTGCGATTTTTGCATAGATGTCAACATTTTTTCTGCTGGTTTGTAGCTCTGCCTGCACAGATTCTTCTCCCCACACAGCAATCAGATTGAGTGTCTCCTGTATGCTCCATGCTGGAGCATGTTCGCGTACCTCAAGTAGCCATGGTCAGCTGTGGTGGTGAGCTCTCCATGCTGATCAAATAGGAAATGAAATTCAAAAGTTCCTGGGGCTTTTCCTGTTTACCTGGCTGCAGTGCAGTGGAGTTGAAAGTGCTGTACAGAGTGGACACATTGGAGCACTCTGGGATAGCTCCCGGAGGCCAAACAAGTCGAAATACACTGTGCTGTGTCTACACTACCCCTAATTTGACCCAGGAAGGTTGAATCTAGCGCTACTCCTCTCGTTGAGGTGGAGTACAGGCATCGACAAACATTATAAATTCAACCTAATGCAGGGAATGTCGATCTAATGACATAGTGTAGACCAGGCCTTTGTGTCTTATCTCTCTTCCACCCACCATCAGCATGGGAGCACTATTCATGATTTTTCTGTCAGTAAGTTGATTCTTTTCTTTTCAGTGAATGCTTCCCTTCTAGATTTGCTCACATGCTTCAGGCAAAGCAGGGAGGAAAGTGATAGTATTAGAGGAGATCAGACAGCACAAGATCAACAATTAGCAAAGTTCAGAAGCATGCTGGGACATGGTCAGGAAAATGCCTTAAAACAGGATGTCCCATGAAATGCAGTACTCTTGAAGAATGTGACAGCATTTAGAACCCTGAAGGGTTGTAACATATGTAGTTGCTTTTTGTATCCACAATTTGCAGATTTGACTACAAGAGCATAAGGATTGAAAGGGAGTTGACATTTCAGGTAGTTTTCTAAAAAGTGGCCATTAAAAGAACCATTATCCTAAAATTTCTCAGTTTTGTTTTTAGTTACTTGAAAACTTCGTTTCCTCGTTACAAATGCACCTTGTCAGTTTTGGAGATACCTGTAAATATGTGCTGTGTTGCGAGTCATCTTCTTAGTTAATCTTTCAGTTGATTTTTAAGTGCATTATTTGCTTAGTCAAACCTCTGTTTTGCTTCCGCAAATGAATTATTTGCCTGATAAATCCTATTGGTTTATTTGGGTCCGTTACAGCCTGTAAGGTAAACACAGATTTTGGCATGTGTTGTGATTTAGAAAACATGTATTATTTACCCATCAGAAAGTAATGGGGCCATTATGGTCCTGCTTGTAAATCCTTCTCAGTTATTATTATTATTGACCCAATAGACAGTAACAACTCTTGGGAGCTGTTGTGGTCTATTCATATTCATTTGGTAGTCATGCATGTGCATAAAGTCTGGTTGCTGAAAATATTTTTAAATGTTTGGCTGAAAAAAATGTGTTAAGCTCTGTTTGTAAATGAAATTGCTTGGTCAGTTTTAATTTCTCTCTCCCTCTACCCCCAAAAGAGTTTTATCCCAGTGACTTTTTTAAAGGCATATGTAACTTAACACACTGTCTAACTTTTCAGAGAATTTAAAAAAAGTTTTTACAGTGAGATTTGTATGCCAAATTTCAAATAAAAGCAAAGTTTTACAGCTGAATTATAAAACAGGAGTTCATAATGTAGATGTAGACACATCCATAACTTTAGTGGTGCAAGTAGTTTTGCTATAACAACACTTTTGTATTTTGGAATTAGATGTTTATATAATTTTAGTCAAATAACTTTTTAAAAACCAAAAAACCTTTCACATGACATTTGAGTCAGTCTAGACTAGGCTAAAAAGGTGTTGTCACCAGTGGTATTAACACTTGGCACCAGCAACAAAATTTCCCACAACCATGAGCCAAAAAAAAAAAAGGGACATGGACATTGTTACCAGTGGTGGAAGTGCAGCAACTCTGAACAATATACATTGTATCCTCCTGTTTTGTGCTCTATCATTGTGGAGGGGAACATGTAAAGATTACAGCTGCTTTGATGCACCAGGTCCTTCCAGATCCATGCCACAATGATTTGACCTGCGCTTTAATGATGGCTCTTTGTGGTGGGTAAAAATTCATGCCTGTTTACAGGACCAACAGAAGGTCCAATGAAGTCTCACTGAAGGCCTCAAAATAGGGTTTAAATTGTGACATAAGAGGAATATAGCCCTTGTTCTGGCCTGCGGCAAAGAGGTGAATTTCACTCTGTATACAAGGTCTGCTGACATACCTTCTTTTAGTAGGCTCAGCAGTTGTTAGAGTGCTTACTGTGCTCTGCTCAATACCTCTCAAAACTGCTCAGTCAGTCACAGAATCGTAGGGCCCAATCCTACATACAACCAGTAATGCATGCGTCATTTGACACTGAGTTAGCAAGTCTAGAATTTAGACATAAAATCAGTGATTAAGCTAGTGCCATACAAGAGTTCAAAATTTGAAACCTGACACTATGGTCTCCTTAAAGTTCCTAGAAAAGTCACTTGATCCAAAATCAACACGTTTTATAAGTAGCTATACATAGAAGGGAAGGCTGGATTTTGGGATTGCAAAAGGGCAACGTTGAACTAGTTTTTGGGTAACTTAAACAGTGAATTTTCATTCTTTCAGCTTCTTGTGAGGGTTGTCCTCTCTCTTAACAAAGTTATTTGACTGGGATTATATCTAATGTATCTATACACATTAACCTCAGCCTAATTTCCGTCTCCCCCGTGGTTAAATGTAAATGTAGGAATAAAATGAGACTATGACAAAACAGTCAGTGGTGTTTATTTGTATTTAACATTTACTATCTGATATTAATGAAATGCACCCTTCCATGGTGCATTGCAGAATCCTTTTTTTACTACAGCAATGAACAAAGTCCAAAGAATTTAACAGCGAATAACAATAAATCAATCGTTTAATGAGTTTGTCAAGCTTGAAGAGATTAGTGTTACATTCTCAGATGACCTTACATACAATCTAGTAGTTCTGAATAAGGAGTCTAGCTTGCTCAAGAAGACTTGAAGCATTTTAACCAACCACTTTGCCACCCCGAACCACTACCTGTCATTCTTTGTCATTCTTTGGCCTTCATATAAGATCATTAGTCAGTAATTATAGCTCTTGTCTGTGAAATATAGTAATCAGTATTTGCTAACCTCCATTATGCAAACATAAATCAGTCGAGAAAAATGGTAGAGGACATTTATTTGCAGTCTGTTTATTTTAGAAGTTCTTCACAGGTAGTCCACAAGAAGGCTTCATTTGCCAAAGCTACAGCAGTCTATCGCTCTTTTCTGTAGACTTAGCTTATCATTAATAGAAAGCAGCATGTGTACATCCTGCAAACTCATTTCCTTATTTAAAGTGGGCATCCTTCCGTTACTGAGATATGCTTCCTCTTTTAATACAGGAGTGAGGACCAAGCCTTTGTAAGTTCTTAAAGGCACATCCCTTCCAAATGACCTTTTGTCCTGTCCTACTAAGTTGCATTGTTTAGTCGACGACTCTGTGTTCATTATAGTTACATGAGATGTCTTAAGAAAAGAAAAGAAAAAGTTTTTTGGTAATTAAATTTGGAAACATGTCACATTTTCCTATTATAAAGCATAAATGAAAGCTCAGTAGAATGCCTGGTTCCTTTTTGTATTGTACTGGATGAAATGAGTTCCAAGGAATAATGTATTTAACAAGGTTCTTGTTGAGTCTCAGACCATCTCTGCTCAGGCAAAATTAAAAATACCCACAAAATTTTCTCTAAATCTTTTAAAATCCATCATGCAAATGCAATATTTACTCCTTTATCTTCTCTTGATTTAGAATGAATAAAAGGCACCCAAACACAGGCTCTGAGCACCCGCTGCCAGTTATGCGAAATAATAAACAAAATGCAATACAGTCAACATGTGCCTCCTATCGGGCAGCAGCAATACATAATCAAATACCATTAGCCTGACAACACCCTGATCTGTATCTCAGTCTCTACATCTCTCTTCAGAGGCTAGATGAAAAAAATGGATCCTGTAGTGTACCCATACTGTTCCTTTTAGTATCTTTTGATTTTTCACTGATTAAAGAGCTGTGTTTAAAGAGAACTTTTTTACCCTTTATGTTAAAAACTCCTCTTGCTTGATTTACTTAGCAATGCCACAAACAGTTGAATTCACACTTCATTGCTGTGGCATTATTGAATGAATCAAACAGGAGAAGGTAGGTGATTATAAAGGATGTATTTCCTATTTACTGTATCTTAATAGTTGGCAGTGAAGGAAAAGGAAATACAGAAAAAGTTCATGAGGCTTTGACAAAGTCTTGGAGCCAAATACTGCCATTAGATACTTGTGTAAGCTGTAACTGCATAATGGGTTATTTAATTTTTTTCTATTTTTATCCTGGCACCAGGTAATTCAGAGGGGAATGCTAACCCATCTCTGAGGTACTTCAGATGAACTCCTTTGTCTCAAGAACAGATTTATTTTTTTTCCCAGTAAATAACCAGAAAAAGTCAGTTACAACAATACTTTTCATTTGGAGCTGTGGGCAATTCATAGACTGTCTTGTTTTGAAATTAACAGTTATGTGCTTCAGAGAAACTTGATTATTGGTACTTGAACACTCCAGACCTATTTTCATCAACAGGTATAATGTCTTTCAATCCTTTTCAAGAATTAGCCATCCATGGCTGAAACTCTGTTTTTAATCTTTTTATTACTACTATATAGTTTATTTTTAAACAATTTGTGAATCTTTTCTTGTTTAAAGGTCCTAGCCTGAATTGGGGATCTGCTAATGCAGACCTCCCCACTCTCGTGGGTTCCATTGACTTAACTAGGATGGATGAATGGCCTGCACAGGGGATCCTAATTCAACAGTTTACCCAGTGCGTATCTTTACATACTGCAAGTGATCCCAACTTCTATGGGACTCCCCACGTGCATAAGTCATTGCAGGTTCAGAAACTTATTTGCAAAAAAAGAAAAGGAGTACTTGTGGCTCCTTAGAGACTAACCAATTTATTTGAGCATAAGCTTTCGTGAGCTACAGCTCACTTCATCGGATGCATACTGTGGAAACTGCAGAAGACATTATATACACAGAGACCATGAAACAATACCTCCTCCCACCCCACTCTCCTGCTGGTAATAGCTTATCTAAAGTGGTCACTCTCCCTACAATGTGCATGATAATCAAGGTGGGCCATTTCCAGCACAAATCCAGGTTTTCTCACATCCCCTCCACCCCCATACACACACAAACTCACTCTCCTGCTGGTAATAGCTCATCCAAACTGACCACTCTCCAAGTTTAAATCCAAGTTAAACCAGAACATCTGGGGGGGCGGGTTAGGAAAAAACAAGGGGAAATAGGCTACCTTGCATAATGATAGCCACTCCCAGTCTCTATTTAAGCCTAAATTAATAGTATCCAATTTGCAAATGAATTCCAATTCAGCAGTTTCTCGCTGGAGTCTGGATTTGAACTTCAAATCCAGACTCCAGCGAGAAACTGCTGAATTGGAATTCATTTGCAAATTGGATACTATTAATTTAGGTTTAAATAGAGACTGGGAGTGGCTAAGTCATTATGCAAGGTAGCCTATTTCCCCTTGTTTTTTCCTAACCCGCCCCCCCAGATGTTCTGGTTTAACTTGGATTTAAACTTGGAGAGTGGTCAGTTTGGATGAGCTATTACCAGCAGGAGAGTGAGTTTGTGTGTGTGGGGGGGTGGGGGTGGGGTGTGAGAGAAGCTGGATTTGTGCTGGAAATGGCCCACCTTGATTATCATGCACATTGTAGGGAGAGTGGTCACTTTGGATGAGCTATTACGAGCAGGATAGTGAGTTTGTGTGTGTGGTTTTTGGGAGGGGGGTGAGGGGGTGAGAGAACCTGGATTTGTGCAGGAAATGGCCCAACTTGATTATCATGCACATTGTGTAAAGAGTTGTCACTTTGGATGGGCTATCACCAGCAGGAGAGTGAATTTGTGTGGGGGGTGGAGGGTGAGAAAACCTGGATTTGTGCTGGAAATGGCCCAACCTGATGATCACTTTAGATAAGCTATTACCAGCAGGACAGTGGGGTGGGAGGAGGTATTGTTTCATATTCTCTGTGTGTATATAAAGTCTGCTGCAGTTTCCACGGTATGCATCCGATGAAGTGAGCTGTAGCTCACGAAAGCTCATGCTCAAATAAATTGGTTAGTCTCTAAGGTGCCACAAGTACTCCTTTTTTTATTGTAAAGAGAGTGGTCACTTTGGATGGGCTATTACCAGCAGGAGAGTGAGTTTGTGGGGGGGGGGGGGGGGAGGGCGAGAAAACCTGGATTTGTGCTGGAAATGGCCCAACTTGATTATCATACACATTGTAAGGAGAGTGATCACTTCAGATAAGCTATTACCAGCAGGAGAGTGGGGTGGGAGGAGGTATTGTTTCATGGTCTCTCTGTATATAATGTCTTCTGCAGTTTCCACAGTATGCATCCGATGAAGTGAGCTGTAGCTCACGAAAGCTTATGCTCAAATAAATTGGTTAGTCTCTAAGGTGCCACAAGTTCTCCTTTTCTTTTTGCGAATACAGACTAACATGGCTGTTACTCTGAAACCTGTCATTATTTGCAAAAAAGTATTTTATTGTGAAACAGAGGTGCCTGTGTAGGGTGTATAATAACACATATTACAGTACCATTTATTTAGGACCATCCAGAGTAATCAGTAGAAAAATATGGCTATTTATAGCTTGTGAAACAGTAAACCCAGTGAGTCCACAGAAGGCCACTTGCAACAGGACACAATGAAAGGGATGATCTTGTGGTGAAGGCACTGGACTGAGACTCCAGAGATCTGGGTTCAGTTCCTAGCTCAGCCAAAGGCTTCCTGTATGATTTGCATTATTTATTGATATTGAGAGAGCACCTAGTGGCCTCAAGCAGGTTGGAGCTCCATTGTCCTAGTCATTGTACATGCATATAATAATTGACAGTCTCTGCCCCCAAAGAACTTACAGTCTTGGGCAAGCCACTTAATCTCTCATGCCTCGGTTCTCCATCTGTAGAAGGGATATGATAATACCCTTTCTCCCTCTTTTTGTCTGTCTTGGCTATTACCTTGTCTATGTAGATTGTAAGCATAGCACTTACTGTGTTTAGAGTATGGCACAATACAGTGAGGCTCTAGTCTTGCCTTCAAGCACTACAGTAATTCAAATCATAAGCAATAGTCAATTACCCCAAAAAGAAAAGGAGTACTTGTGGCACCTTAGAGACTAACCAATTTATTTGAGCATAAGCTTTCGTGAGCTACGGTTCACTTCATCGGATGCATCCGATGACGTGAGCTGTAGCTCACGAAAGCTTATGCTCAGATAAATTGGTTAGTCTCTAAGGTTCCACAAGTACTCCTTTTCTTTTTGCGAATACAGACTAACACGGCTGTTACTCTGAAACCTGTCAACTACCCCAAGGCTCCAGTTCATGTATATATGATCTGGGGTCAATTTATGGCTTGATCAGAGAAAAAACAACAATAATAAAAGACTTTCCAAATAGACTGATACCTTATAAACTGTGTTATATTGTTTCTCCAAGTAAATGTGTCTGTCCAACTAAAATACAATTGTAAATGAATGACTTGATGGAAAATTAAAACTTGCCATTTATTCTGAGTTTAGAATTGTTTGACTCAAGTTGCATCGCAGAACAGGTCTTTGCATGACTTTGAATTTGAGTGATTACTGAAAATCTTTAGCCTTCAGTTCATTAAATCCACAGTGTCTCTCTTGTAAAAGCAACTTGTCATATTTACTGTGCTAAAGATGGCTGGGAAAGTAATACCAGCGGTCTGAGAAAGAAAAAAGTGGCAATTACAGCCTCCTGACTGTTAGCGGAGTTTGGAAACAAAAGGCATTAACCTCAGACCTCTTGGTGTGCATGGGCAGATGTAGCAGAAGTGATGGAGGAGCTATGTGTCCATTCACACAAAGAAGTCTGTAGGACAGATCACGTCACGTGGTTGCTCTTTTACCTTCGTTAGCGACTGATAGCTCAGTCTTTGAGGGACAGCTTTAATTTGTGCTGTCAATTTGGCTACGCATCTTTTAGCGACACAGCTGTGCCGCTACAGCCATGCCGTTAAAGGCATGCCACTTAAAGGCATGCAGTGTAGCCGTTGTTGGTCGGCAGGAGAGAGCTCTCCCGCCAACAAAAATCTTCCACCCCCAACAAGTGGAGGTAGCTTTGTTGGCAGGAGAGCTCTCCTGCAGACAAAGCATTGTTAACACTGGCACTTTTTGTCCGCAAAATTTTTGTCATTCAGGATGGGTGTAATTTTTTCACACCTCTGAACTACAAAAGTTTTGTCATTCAGGTTCCAGTGTAGACAAAGCCTTACTGTAAATTGATCTGACAGGTCTCTTCAGTTTTGTTTAAAACCAAGTAATATGTGTATCATGAATAAAACTGTATAAATTTTGTACACAAAAATTTAAATGTTAGCTGTTTTATTATATATTTTTATTATAGTAGGGTCCCAGTCCTGTTTGGGACCCATCATGCAAGTCAATGTAGTATATATAGTAAGAGATACTTTGTGTGCTAAAGAGAAATGATGAACAAAGGGTGGAAAAAAGGAAATACTGTCCCCATGTTACAGATGGACAACTGAGGCCTGGTCTACAGTACACGGTTATTTCGGAATTAGCCGAGTTAATTCGAAATAAAACTGATTCCGTCCACATGACCAAACCGGTTTTTTCGATTTAAATGGCTCTTTAATCCGATTTCTATACTCCACCTCGCCAAGTGGAGTAGCGCTAAAATCGAGATCACAGTTCCGGGTTACAGGTACCGTGGATGCAATTTGACATTATTGGCCTCTGGGAGCTATCCCAGAATGCTCCCTTGTGACCTCTCTGTCACAGAGATTAAGGTGAAATCCTGCACCCACTGAAGTCAGTGGAATTTTTGCCTCTGAGTTCAGGGGGGTCAAGATATCTCCCAAAATGAATTGCCTGAGGTCACACAGGAAGTCTGTGGCAGAGCTGGGAACTGAATTCAGTTCCCTAAGTCCCAACCCCAGCTTAATGTATGAATTCTTTAAAAACTCCCCAAGCTGAACACATTAAGAACTTTCAGGTTTCAGAGTAGCAGCCGTGTTAGTCTGTATTCGCAAAAAGAAAAGGAGTACTTGTGGCACCTTAGAGACTAACAAATTTATTTGAGCATAAGCTTTCATGAGCTACAGCTCACTACGTCGGATGCATTCAGTGGAAAATACAATGGGGAGATTTATATACATAGAGAACCTGAAACAATGGGTGTTACCCTACACACTGTAATGAGCGTGATCACTTAAGGTGAGCTATTACCAGCAGGGGAGAGGGGGGAGGGAACCTTTTGTAGTGATAATCAAGGTGGGCCATTTCCAGCAGCTGACAAGAACGTCTGAGGAACAGTGGGGGATGGAGGGGTATAAACAAGGGGAAATAGTTTTACTTTGTGTAATGACCCATCCACTCCCAGTCTCTCTTCAAGCCTAAGTTAATTGTATCCAGTTTGCAAATTAATTCCAATTCAGCAGTCTCTCGTTGGAGTCTGTTTTTGAAGTTTTTTTGTTGAAGAATTGCCACTTTTAGGTCTGTAATCAATCTCTTTGGTCACTCGAAGTGTTCTCCGACTGGTTTTTGAATGTTATAATTCTTGAGGTCTGATTTGTGTCCATTTATTCTTTTACATAGAGACTGTCCAGTTTGGCCAATGTACATGGCAGAGGGGCACTGCTGGCACATGATGGCATATATCCCATTGGTAGATGTGCAGGTGAATGAGCCTCTGATAGTGTGGCTGATGTGATTAGGCCCTATGATGGTGTCCCCTGAATAGATATGTGGACACAGTTGGCAACAGGCTTTGTTGCAAGGATAGGTTCCTGGGTTAGTGGTTTTGTTGTGGGGTGTGTGGTTGCTGGTGAGTATTCGCTTCAGGTTTGGGGGCTGTCTGTAAGCAAGGACTGGCCTGTCTCCCAAGATCTGTGAGAGTGATGGGTCATCCTTCAGGATAGGTTGTAGATCCTTGATGATGCGTTGGAGGGGTTTTAGTTGGGGGCTGAAGCTGATGGCTAGTGGCGTTCTGTTATTTTCTTTGTTGGGCCTGTCCTGTAGTAGGTGACTTCTGGGTACTCTTCTGGCTCTGTCAATCTGTTTCTTCACTTCAGCAGGTGGGTATTGTAGTTGTAAGAATGCTTGATAGAGATCTTGTAGGTGTTTGTCTCTGTCTGAGGGGTTGGAGCAAATGCGGTTGTATTGTAGAGCTTGGATGTAGACAATGGATCGTGAGGTGTGGTCTGGATGAAAGCTGGAGGCATGTAGGTAGCAATAGCGGTCAGTAGGTTTCCAGTATAGGGTGGTGTTTATGTGACCATCGTTTATTAGCACTGTAGTGTCCAGGAAGTGGATCTCTTGTGTGGACTGGTCCAGGCTGAGGTTGATGGTGGGATGGAAACTGTTGAAATCATGGTGGAATTCCTCAAGGGCTTCTTTTCCATAGTTCCAGATGATGAAGATGTCATCAATGTAGCACAAGTAGAGTAGAGGCGTTAGGGGACGAGAGCTGAGGAAGCGTTGTTCTAAGTCAGCCATAAAAATGTTGGCATACTGTGGGGCTATGCGGGTACCCATAGCAGTGCCGCTGATTTGAGCTGATGCTCAAATAAATTTGTTAGTCTCTAAGGCGCCACAAGTACTCCTTTTCTTTTTAAGAACTTTCAGTATACCTGTTGCACCTCCAGTGCAGGTTTGAGGATTTGAAAGTTCAGTATATCAGGTTTCTGTGTCATGTGCAAATACATCATACTTGCATAGGTGATAGTCTGAAGTAAAGTATTCACTAAAGTTGCTCTTACCGCCCAGCCATAAAGAATGGCTATCTCCTGCTTGCTCAAGTTCCAAAGACATATTGTGACCTAGCTTTATAAATTGTGAGTGAAATCCTGACCCTATTGAAGTCAGTGAATGATTTTGTGCTATTAACTTCAGTGTGGGTGTGTCTTTATGAAATGTGAGTGGTTAAAATTAAGGTACTGGCAGTAAAGGAGACTGATTTCTCCTCCCCCATTCTCTTCTCTCAAAATAAGATACTGTTCAGGCAGCTACATTAGATCTTGCTTGTGTGTGTGTGTGTATGCAAAATCCAACTGGTTAATGACCTTAACACTCTTGGAATGCTCTGCTCTAGTAGAGTGGGAGGAAGGAGGAAAAGGGGGAGGGCAAGAAATTCTCACTGCTTGGGTGTTCAGTCTCTTAAGCAAATGGACATGAGAACACATTCCATAAGACCCTGTATGTCTACAACTCTTATTAGAAAAATAAGAATATTTATATTTTTAATTAAACAAGTTGCAATGGTTTCCTTCTGCAGCTGTATATGAATATTTTCACCTTAAACATTTACTGAAGGTATAAAAGGGTTTTCATTTCTTTTTTTGTGGTACGAAGAAGGAAAAAGCCAGATCAACTGCAAATTATATGAATAAAGACCATCTAATCTGCCTCCATGTGTTGTCTACTACTGGGCAATTTCTGCAGTATGGTATAAACTGGGTGTGTGAATTTATGTAGTATTTGGATCTGCTGTTTTGTACATGTATGAAAGCATTATTAAGGCAATAATGCTGCAAACACTAGTGTATGTGCATAGCCGTAGTTCCACTGTGTGCATGGTTCCATTGGTTTCAATGAGACTATTCATGACCTTAAAGATAAGCATGCAGCTAAGTGTTCGCAGCATTGAGGTCAATTGGGATTGTATAGTGATGGCTATATCAGCACTTATAGAATAAACCTCAGTTTTTAGCAGCTTATATATGCAACCAGAAAATATGTTGCTTGGTACATTTTATATCAGAAAACATAAGAACCTTTTGTTTCTAATTTAGAGCAGATTTTTAAAATGTTTTTAAAATTAGGTTTTTGGATCTAGTTCAGATATGGTATAAACTTATTTGACATTAGTGGTGTTTCATGTATGTGTCTGAGACCAGGACATGCACAGTTGTATCCCGGCTGCTGGTTTTAAGAGCAATCTGCCTACTTTTCTGACCAATCTGGTGCCATAGCCAAGCAGGCAAACTACTACAGCTGTGCTCATTAGGCTGAAAGGAAATAAAATGGTACCCACGATGGCACCTTTAGCTTAAGTTTTTGTGTTCTTTTAATAGCAGATAGGTGGTTACGGATTTTTTGCAGCGTAGTTGCTCTGTGCTATTATTTTAAAGGACCATTAAGTTTCCCAGAGACTGACTGAGTTAAGGTCCTGATTTCTGTCAGCCATGTACAGTACCAGGTTTGAATTTGAGCATGGTTATAAAAATGAGTTTTCCTACTTTTTTAAAAAAATGCCTTAAGAATCATTATGAACTATTAGCTTGATGCTCTGGGATATAAGGATACAGACTGCTGGCTGGGCTCATAGAAACCAATTTTTTTAAATACTTGGTATATTAAGAGAGAAATGTATAAGTTAGCAAGTATCTTGTGCTGACCCTGGAAATTACATTCATCCTGCTACCCGTTGGTGCATATTTTAATAGTGTACTTAATCATGTGGGGTGGGGGAAGGGGCTAAAGGAATACTTATCTGATCTGTTGGATAAATTATCCATCTATTAAAAAATCTGGCACAACATACTCTTTTTTTTTTTTTTAAGCAAGCAAAGAACATTCACAGAGAAAAAAGAATTATAAACAAGAATTAAAGTTTTAGTAAAAGTAGTAAAATCAAGTTCAATCAAAATATTAAGATTCCATTTTAATCACGTGCTGCATTGTCGTGTTAAAATGGTAAAAAGAAATGCAAATTAACAATCTTCTTTTATATTTCAACCTCTGTGAAAATGTTAGGAAAGAAAATCTTTTCACTTTCAACTAAGAATCCATTTCATTCTATACTTGTGTAGATTTTTGTAAAAATGCCAAAACACCAGCACACCCTACCAAGCATACCTGACACATTTTGAAATTGAACAGTGATGTAATTATTTTTGGTTTTTGATATATATATGACAGGTCAAGAGGAATTTTTCAAATTAAGAGCATTTTACATTTAAGATATATTTTGTTTGCCAATTCACTGAAAATGAAGTGAACTCTTTGAAAGAAAAGAGTAAATGTTACTCTTTAAAAATTAATGAAAAATAAAGTTAATGTGAGATAAATAAATCTAACTTTAATGTCAATACTGTAGCATAAACAAACAAACAAAACAAGGAAATTCAAAGTTAATTCAGTATTTATTCATTACATCTTTTAATTGGGCTAAATATTGCAAGCCTCTCTTGGGATTGACGTCAGTGGGACTTTTGCCTAACCCAGGACTACACAGTTCAGTCTATTATGAAAATGAAATTCTCCTCTATATGGATTTTTCTCACCTAAGCAATGAAAAATAAACTAATGATATTACAGTAGAAAACTATTGGTCCCTAAAATTCTTTGAAATTGCCCATTTTCAATGTATGCAGAAATTTTTTTGTACAGGTGTCTCAAATTGGAGTTTTTGGGGTAGGAGCTTGTTTTTTTACCCTGGTAATCATGACTAGTCCCTGTAGCAACATTAGATTTGTGATGTACTTGCAGAGAGATCATTACAAGTTTATAAACCCAGCAATCAATGATGGTAAAGTTGCAAAATATTCTTTTTTTTAAGTAGTTACTATGTTTTGGATTTCTATCATGAGCCATTGATTATCTTTGTTTTTCTCATGATTTATTTTACACTCACCTCTTGTAATGTCAGGTTTCTCATCCCAACATACTGGCCATCAGCATGGTCTAATAGTTAAAGCACTGAGAGTCGGAAGACCTGGGCTTGTGTTTCCATCTCTTGCAACTGATTTTCTGGGTACCTTTATGCAAGTCATTAACAATATTAAAAAAAAAACAAAACCCGCCTGTGCCTCAGTTTCCCCCTGTGTAAAATGGGGATAATACTTAGTTTTTGACAGGTTTTTTTGAGATCCTCCAGTATAAAGGGCTGATAGTAAGTAAAGTAAAAGTATGGTTGTTTTTACCTACCACCTGTGGTACACAGGTAAACTTGTGTACCCTTTTCCTTGGTGTCCTTGTGGTGTAGACGTGAAGGATGTAAAAGCACGACTTTTGGATCCCAAGTGGAGTTTGCAAGGGTGGTATTTTTTTTAAAAAAAAGTCCATGTTTTGACGTTTTAAACATAAATAATTTGAAATGGAGGTTACAGAGGATAAATATGGTATCCTAAGATGGCACCTTTTGCTTAGGTTTTTGTTCTCTTTTAATAGGTGATTAAAGATTTTTCACCGTGTAGTTGCTTTATGCCATTATTTTAACAAGACTGTTAACTTGTAGGTCCTGAAGATGAAGAGGATCTGCATTCTGGTCTTCTGAGTGGTAGTTAAAAATAGACTTGAAAATGGCAACAAGCTGGATTTGCTGCTTCTCTAACAGTCTTTTCAAATAGTTTAAAGCAAATGATTCATCAAATAAAGAACACTAAAAGAAATCTGCCAATTTGTAGAATTTGACTCCTCCTAATCAGAACAAGGCAACAGGATGTTGAGTTCCTGCTCTGCACCTGATTAAAGCCAAATGCACTAGAAACAGCTGGGAATAAGAGGAAGCGCCAAGCTCTTCTCAGTTGGGGGTAGCACAGCAAAAGAATGTTGTTTTTTTTTTTTAAAAAATCCCCTCTACCTTTGTTGTTTTGTTTTCCTGACTCTTTGACAGATAAGCACTTATTTCCTCTGGTATTTTGGACCCGTTAGAAACCACGTGCAATGTGCAGAACCTAAGAAGCAGCTAGATGTGTATATAGTCTAGAAACAATAATTTTTGTCACAGTATTTTAGGACATTCCTGGTCAGCATAGTTTAGCCAGATTTCTAACTTTACACACTGTGATCATGCAGGTGCCAAATTCTCAGAGTTCTGCCCACCCACAGTTAACAAGTTAAAAACTATACAAGAATAGAAAGCAGACTGAGATGTATTTTCCATCTGGATCTTTGTGGGAGTTTTCACTGCTGTACCCTGCCACAATTCCTTGAATTGAATTAGAGAAATGTAAGGGTGGAAGGGACTTCAAGAAATTATGTAAACTTGTTTGTTATTTTTTTACAAAGTGGCAATGCACCCAAATTCAAAATCTTTGTTAGTGTTTTATCTGTGCGTCTAGAAACGCTACACACATAAGTCTTAAAGTCAAAAAAGTATGTGAATGCCCTAAAATCAGAGTAAGTGTATGATAATTCTTTTCATAAACTGATTCCAAAATGTGTTTTAAGAATCCCATAGAACAAAATGGAGCACAAAAAGAATCTTGCAGAATATACTGTAGATCTAGTAATAGTTTGTTTTGCTGTTTAAAATATGTTCATTATTGTGGCATCAAAGTTCTCTTAAGACCTTAAAACAAAACCATAGTAGGAAGTGCCTTCTAATGTGGCTATTCCCATGATGCCGGCTCTCAGCACTGGCATCATAATGCTCTTTAGTACATGTGCAGCTTCCTCTGTGCTCCTAGTGTCAACACAAGCTGTTGTTGCATGTCCTCTGCCTTTCACGACTCTGATCAAATGATGGTTGAAGCCAGTAGAAATACTCCGTTGACTTCAGTGAGCTTTGGATCAGGCCCGTGATTGTAGTACTCAGCACTGTTACCACACAGCTCATCTCTCTCTGTAAACTCTGCTGGAAGAGCAGAGTAAATACTCTTACTGTGGTGTTTCTGAAAAGGGGATGATGAGTTCCATCCTCAGGCAAGCTTTGTTTTCAAATGGAAACTACTCTTTTAATTTTCCCTCAACCCTTTTTCTTGCAATAAAGACCAGTGGGACTAAACCATCTATATGCGGTTCTCTCTTCCCTCTCAACTGAAGGTGAAAAAGATGACCCATCCCTATTTCCTCATTTCAGGGTGTATCCCCTTTTCTTTTCATCTATAGCCTACTTGTCGCTGGTATTTCTGTGAACTTCCTTGTTCCATGAAACTGCCCTTTCATGAGCCTCATTGTTACCAGTGCACTGGCCACAATAGTTTTGGGAGCAATACTAATTTCAATTTGCACCATGAGAAGCAGGGTGGATTTGATTTAAATCAAATTGATTTAAATCACTAGTCAGGAAGACTCAATTTAATCATGGATTTCTACATAAAAGTGCATTCTTGTTGGTTGTTATAACCTTAATACATATTCTTCACAACTCAGAGATAGATGTAAGTTTCATTTTTAGAAGGTACACACTATAAATTTTTGAAGTGATTTATTTTGAAAACTTTTCAGATTAGATTTATAGCTAGATCAGAAAATGAATGATTGGTTATTTCATTGACCAAAGATAATTGAAGCAGATATTTATGAAGTCATTGGGAGGTGAACTATCTCCAATTCAACAGGTTAATCATTAATATTTGGAGGATTTTCTTGCCATGCTGCATTAGGAGGAGAACATCACCAGACAGACATTTAAATTGTTTTCTTTTTAAACTAAAACAATGGTATGTATTCTGGATTTTTTTTCTGCAACAGCAAACACATAATATTTTAACAAAACAAGCATATGAATTTTTGAATTTAGTTAAACATTCAAGTTTTTTAAAATCAGGTTTGTGTTCAAATTCTTTTTAACTAAAATAGTTAAATGAAATATTTAAAAAAAAATAAAAATTAAATAGACTATGTCAGCCAGGTCAACATGAGAAACTTAAAATATTGGCTTCGGCAGTTAATTCAGTTGTCTTCACGTTCATTTTCCTGTTTGTTCACAATCTGGAAAAGAAAGACAAGCTTTCCTGCTTTTTCAGGTCCCAAACAGTTTCTCAATTTGGAATGAATTAGTCCAAAGGAAGAAAATATTCTTTCTACACTGGCAGACGAAGCTACTGCTGTTAAAAGTGAGACGATCACTTCAACAGTCTCTGAATCCAAGTGCTTAACTGACTTCCTCCACTTCACTGGTGTGACTTTCCTAGAACATCATCAGCAAACATATATTTCTGGAATGGTTCACCGTTAGCTCTGAAGTTTATTATAGTTGGCATTGTGGAGGGATGATTGCTAGATGTCCATGTCATAGCCAACTCCTCTTCTTCAGCAGTTAAGGTTTGACCCTGGTACTGAGTATTGAGAATATCTGCAAGAAAATGAGCTGAAGATAGTACTTGCCTGTTCGTTTGTTTTTTAATGCTTGTAATGTAACTCTGTCATTGCATTATTTCTCTTTTTAAGATCTCACTCAGTTCCTTCCAAATTTCAACAGCGTCAGCAATAAAACAGCTATTTCCCTGCATTTTGTTCAAGGCTATAGAAATAGGCTTCGGGGTACTCAGCATGTGTTCAGCATTTCTCTTAAGCCCAATGTTGAGAACTTTGGCTGTGACAGTGCCATCTATTTTTTCACGATTTTGTTCACAAACTGTCATCAGATTAGGCCAGTTCTTGATACAGTGCTCAAAACAGTCCACTCCTGGGTTCCATCGCACGTCTTGTGGGAGAGTTAGTTTGGTTCCTCCCACTTTTTTCAGAGCAGCTGCTGCAGAATGGTTGTTATGGAAGTATTTTGCAAATTCAACAACATTAACCATTATTTCTGGAACACTGAAGTCTTTGGCTAGAAGGTGCATCAAATGAGCAGTGCAGCTTGGGACTCTCTTCACTGTCTTCTAAATAATTTTTTTTCATCTTGGATACATTTGCAGCATTGTCCGTGACCAAGCTTTGCACTAGACATTTGAATTTTTTTTCCACGGTTTGTTATAGCTTTTACTGCTACTTCTTGTATGTATTCTGCTGTGTGTGCATTTCCTGATGTATCAATTTCCCTTCTTCTGTTGTCACAAGAGCACATACAACAGGATCATTGTGAACATTTCTCCACCCTTCAAGACTCAGGTTAACAATTTCACCCTCTAGACCTTTTGCACACTGCTCAATTTTTCTTTCATACACTTTATCCAGCAATTTGCCTGCGACATCTGCTCTGTTGGGTGGACTGTATCCTGGTCTTAATGACGGAACTATGTTAATGAAGTGTGGGTTCTCAATCATACAGAAAGGACAGTTTGTTGCATAAACAAACGGGGCAATTTTTTCATCAGTTACCTCTTTTTGTAATCTGCTGGTTCTTATCACAAATGTATCTATGGTTGTTTCTGGATGATGGAATTTTCCTTTTTGCTACAGGAGATATACTGTGGCTGTGTGACATACATGATGTGACTGAAACACTATCATTGGCAGATAACTCTGAAATTATAGAAAATGATGGTGATCTTGAAGGTGGATAGACTTCAGAATCCTGTATGTTGAGGATGGATTCTCCTAAACAAAATAAGTCAGTGCAGTTATTTAGTTATTACCCTACTGCTCATTTAGTATTACTCATTACTCATACTGACACTCAGTACTACTTTAAAGGTGAAATTGTAAAAGGAAGATCTGCCTATTTCAGCTGTTTATTTTTTTATCACAACTGCATCTAAAATGATAGTACCACAGGGTAACAACTATATTTTTTGCTCAAACATGAGAATTCAAGAATAGTCCAGAAGGAAGACAGGCAGTCCTTAAGAATGAAGTATGAAATAATAAAGTTTACCAGCCTGAAGATCCTGCATGTTCCTTTCATCATTTTCAATGCAGCTTCCTCCTGAGAAGGAACACTTTTCATGATGGTAGTTTCATTCAAGCAACCAGGCCTTGCACTTCTTTGTTGCACTGTTTGCATTTTGCACACATGCCTGTCTTACCCCCAGGTAGAGAAACTTCATTAAAATATTCCCAGACTGGGTCTCTTTTACGGCCTGCTGCCATTATAGGTTTTCCCTTCTAGTGAGAGAATGATATGGTAGATCTCAAATCAATGAAGGCTACACTCAGAAAGACCTCAAGACTTCGGGATATGCTGCTCAAACAGTTTCACTTTTGTTTCTACTGCCTGTCCCTCCCTTTTCACATTTATCTCCAGACTTCTTCTCCTTGTCCAGATCTATTCCACCCCCCAACAATCTTCTATTCATTGAAACTTTGCACTTTTAGAGAGAGGGACAGGATTGACTCTGTGTACACAAATTTGCAGAGGGACAATAGGGTTGAGGTCTGTTATTTTTCACCTCTATATTGTATTTATTTATTTATTTATTTAAAAACATTTTTGCTGTTAATAAGCATGTTATCTCTGGAGACACATATCCACAGTTTGAGAACTGAAAAACTAAGCATCTGTGATGGTGTCTTCTTGGCTGATCACTGAGTCCCATTGGGTAGATAGAAAGATTAACCTGAATAATCTATACAGAAGCCCTGAAACCCATAAGATTGGGTCCCTAATCCATAAACTATTGGACTTTTCTTAAACATTACATAAATATATTGTCTCATACTATAGAAATAGAATTTATAATCCCTGTTCTATGATGATCTTTGACCTATAATGTATCTCAATTAAAACTATCTTTAGGTAGGTTTTTCCCTCAAAAAGCATTTATCAAAAAAATGCAATTTAAATAAAAAAAAATTTATCCACCCTGATGAGAAGAGAGAGAGCCAAAATATTATGGCCTCCAAAAATGTGTATTTAAGATTTTAGTGTATGTCGACAAAAACAGAATGTCTTTTTAACCAGCAAAGGGGCTTTTACTTGTAACTGTTGAAAAGCCAAAATAATATATGCTCATTGAAAGGAAAGGACACTTTAATATAAACTTGCTCTGTAAATATGAAAAGTCAGGTATTTCTGCTCCTCTTGTGGCTCACTTTGGGATTCAGGAAAGTTATTCACTTCAGGTTCTGTAGGAAACTTGTAAAGCAGACATTTCAGCTCACATATTTGTTATGACTCGATCCTGTACTGTTGAAGTCAGTAGGAGTTTTGATATTTACTTCTAATGGGAGCAAGATCAGGCCCTTTGTGAGCAAACAACATTACTTTATAGAACAGTCATGCTTCTGTGATTAGCAAGTCTCATTCTGTTACTATGACTGTTAGCACCTTTTAGACAGCAACAAGTTACTTTCCTCCTTTTCTACTATATAGTCTAGGACGCTTATTGATTGATAATGTATTTGCTTAGTATAGCATTGGAAACCATTTATAAATTATTGTGCATTGTCTATACAACAATGTGACAAGTTTGTTAGATTAAGTTAAAACAGCAGAGCAATAAACTCCCACTCATCGCTTAATGTGTTTTTCCTGTCTCGTTGTGCCAGAAAAGGTGTTTGAAAATATCAAGAGATGCACTAATTGTCTATGACTTAATGGAACTTGCCTGCTGCTATTTTGGAGCACACAGTGATTATGTATTCTGAGATGTGCCTGTATTTAAAGCCCAGAGCAGATGTTTGGTATTGAGAGTACTTGTGGAAACTCATATGTCAAGTATGCTCATTTGTATTTTATTGCTGCAAAACAGAAAAAAAATGTTCTAAATGTCAGAGAGTTCATTGCCTTTTTTTTATTTGAATGGAAATATCTATTATACTTTTGAATAAGCATGTTACAGTTTTCCATTAACTGACTCAGCTTAGATGGTTCTGAAAGTATGCAGTGTTGTTGTAGCCTTGTTTGGTCCCACCATATTAGAGAGACAAGGTGGGTGAAATAATATCTTTTATTGGACCAACTTCTATTGGCGAGAGAGAGACTAAAGAAGAGCTCTGTGTAGCTCGAAAGCTTGTCTCTATCACCAACAAAAATTGGTCCAGTAAAAGATATTTTATCTCTCCCACCTTGTTTCTATGATTCTGAAAGACATTTTTGCTGTGTATAATGCATATTGTACATTGAATATGGTCGCTGCGTAGCTGCTACTAGTTAAATTGTTTTAATTAAAAATAGTTTCCTGTTTAGCTTAGGAGATGGAGGCTTTGAGGGAGAACTTTTTATCAACTTTGATTTCAGAAAAAAAATTACATTTTAATAAATACAATACATCATTATTATTTGTAGCACCTAGAATTTGTAAATTTTTTTTAAATTGATTTTAAAAAGGGTCAAAAGGTCAGAATACATAGTTGCTGTTAAACGTATACCCATTTTGGGCTTGCTGTTGCTCCATAGAAATTTTTTTTAAAATGCCATTGTTTTCAGTGGATCAGGATCAGGCCTTTCATGTGCATACACGATATCTATAGAAGTGATCAACTTTCATTCATTCATCTTCGGAGCATGCTTCAAACATTTCATCGTGTACAGTGACATTCTTTTATTTCGTTTGCATTCTCCAGGTCTGCCTATGCCAGAGAGATAAGTCCCCTACAAGAGGACCAATACAAGAAGAAAGCAAAACTCTTGTGGTTTTGGTCCTTCTGTACAAGCTGGTCCCAAAGGGGAAGGCTAACTGGTCCTTATTACTTGTTTTCCTTTCCTCAGCAAGCAGAGGCTAGGAACTCTTTTGGCTAATTTACTGGCTAGAGCTGGGGTCTGATTTTCTTATTTATACTGGAATATATCAGGAGTGCTGTCAATGAAGTCAACAGAGGCTCACTGAAATAAAATGAGTGTAGTGAAAGGCCAGTCAGGTCCTTTTTATTTGGGAATATTCCCCAAATATTTCTTTCTTATACGGATTTTAGTTAGTTTTCTATTTAGGTGTTTTTCTAGTAACGATGATTATTTTTTCAACTGACATTTGCTTGAGCACTCCAGGGAGAGGGTTCACCCTGATAGTAGTGTATCCACACTCCTCTTGTTGTCAGAAACTGCTCTGTTAATGGGATTACGGTCATCCCGATTGAACAGACCTGGAACAGCACAGTTCTCATCTTCATGAAGGAGGCTCAAAGGCACACTTGTGATATTTTGTGGTTCCGAAGGCACGTGATGAGTTTCACCGTTTCATGGATTTAAAGAATTCAAACTCTGTCCTCTGAGTGCATTTTTTCTGGATGCAGACCTTTCATTACGTGATCCATGATCTATGTGCCGTGAAGCTGAGGGATACTTATCTGCTCCATTTGCACAGCCCGTAAGAGATTTATTCTGTTTTTCATTTTGGATTACAGTAGTATTAGTTGTTCAAGAGCCTACTGTTCCATATAGCTGCTGCCATAGTTACAGCCTGGGTGTACCTTCATGAAGGCAGATGAATTTGACCACTGCTCTGCAGAGCAAGAAGCTTTTCATCTGCCTGTACACAGATGATTGATTAGTGCCAGTAAAATCAGAAAGGAAGGTTACTCTGGTGTTGAATAAAGTGCCATCTTTTCTGGAGTTGCAGTGCTGGTCAAGTTTCTTTTTGGGGAAAAAAAGACAAAAGGCTTAGCAGCTTAAGGCGTTGGTATGTCAAGGCTCACAGTATTAAGGAAGCTTGCACTGCCTCTGGTCATGAGCCTTTTTGCTTTCTGCTCGTTCCCATTCCACAAAAGTGGTCACTACCTCTTGGGCTTCTCGTCTGCAACTGTGGAAGGTGGTGCTTCTACGTTGTGTTTACCCAGGTCTTGGGTCTGGTTCCAGGGATGAACTAGGGGCTAGTGCAAAACTTGTCTTTTGGTATTATACAGTTACCATGTTGGAACAATAAATTCTATAAATCAGCTCTGTATGTAAATTTAAGACATGTTTTCCAGCATGCCAACCAATGTAAAAATCCCACAAGAAAATAAGTTTTCCAGCAAGCCAATCATTCTCCAAAGAAACCACATTAATTTTTGTTTGTTTTGTTAAAAAATAATAAAGACAAAAAGCTGAATAATCCTGGGGAATCTGAGTGGTTATAGCCTCTTTGTGCCATCAGAACAACACTATTTCTCTTCAGGAGGTTTCAGAAAATTTGGAGTAAATATCTTGTGCCTTAAATGAGCTGGAATTTTCATAGGGTGTTGAGATTGTTTCCTCACTGTCTAATTCTTCTCAATACTAAGTGATGACACATTTTACATTTTTAAAGTAAATTATTTGGCCTTTATGTGTATGTATATCTTTCACAACTGTCAGGCTCTACTTTCTCTACTTACCTGGCTGGAATCTTTGTCAGACCATCTTGCCTGATTGCATCTTCTGACTCAATCAGCAAAGAATTACAGGATGAAAATAAACTTAATCACAATCTGCATAGTTTTGTGGTTTTATAGGTCTTGTCAAATAAACTTAATATCCTTTTTTGACCAGATTTAGAATTTGGGTCATAAAGGTGTTGATTTAATATATAGTACTTAAACTTCTGTAAGGCATTTAACTTAGTACTGCATGACATCCTACTTCCAAAAAAAATTAGTACTATACAGAATCAACATGGAGCCTGTTAAAAGGACTAAAAGCTGACTGATTAAGATCTCACAATGTAGTTGCTAATGGAGAATCATCAATGAGTACAGATGCTACTAGTGGAGTTCCAGAGGGGTCTGTTTTTGCCCCAGTGTTATCCTATGCTTTTATCAATGGTATGGAAGAAAGTATAAAATCACTCCTTATGAAGTTTTCAGATAACACACCGATTGATGGAAGAGCTATCTGGGTCACTTGGTAATATGAGGCCAGTCAAACAATGTGCATTTTAGTCGAGCCAAATGTAAGGACGTACATCTAGAAATAAGGAATGGAGGCCATTTCTTCAGGATAGAATCATAGATGGAGGCCTGTGTCCTGGAAAGAGAGTGTCATGGCAAATAATGAACTGAACATAAGCTATCGGTTTGATGCTGTGGCAAAAAAAGGATTAACACACTCCTTGGGTGTATAAACGGGAGTATTTTGTAGAAATAAGGGGTAATATTAGCTCTGTAAGTAGCACTGGTAAAACCATTACTGGGATACAGCATCTGTACTGACGTCCATGCTGAAAAATTGGAGAGGGTAGGTAGAAGAGGTACAAGAAGGATTTAAGGTCTGGGAAACCTGCTGTGCAGAGAGAGACTTAAGAAGATTAATCTCTTTAGTTTATTGAAGAGGACGTGATGATGATCTAGAAGTACCTACAGTGGGAAAAGATATTTGATAGGCAGTAATACTGAGATCCAGTGCTAAATAATGAGGCTAAATAAATTGAAACTGGAAGGGGTGAATTTTTAATGTGAGGGTAATTTAAATATTGGAATGACTTTGCATGGGGATGTAGAGGAACCACAAGTTATTGAGCCTGATACAGAAATCACTGAGTGAAAATGTTGAGGCCTGGGTTACGTGATATTGTTTCATTTTTATATATATATATTATAGAAGGGAAAAATAATCCATGGCTCTGTTACTAATAACTTCAACAAATTTACTCTGAATTCAGAGTTTTGTCTTCTCTCCTGGCAATGTCTGAGCAGATTGTGCTTTCCTGATTTATATGTCATTCAAAAGCACTTGAAATTTTTTTTTCTCATCTGCGAGCTGAAACTGACTCTGTGGACTGAACACAAGCAGTTCAGTATATGAATTAAATATTTGATTATATGTCTACATTAATTGCAGTTTGACCACATGCTAATGTCTCTTCTGTGATTGGATGAGCATAACTCTTGCAATCAAGACAAGGTTTGAAGCCACCATTAGACTACAGATCTCTTGGAAAGGAAACAGGAACTAGGAAACTTCAGAATTCAGTCAAATCTTTTCCTTTCTGGTGAGCGCAGACCTTGCCCAAGACATTATTCAGAGGGGGGGAAAAAAACAAGCTACATTAAGATTTACTGGCTGGGTTTCAATTTTAATTTTGTCTTCTAACATTCACACAGTTAAATACCTGTGCATTCATGCTTCTAGTTAGATGCTTGTCTCACTCCTTTAATCGTTTTTTTATGAGGGGCTTTGTATGAAGTCTACCCCTCTGCTGGGCCAACCAGTGTCCCATCTCATATACAGTACACCATTTCAAGAGTGATTAATGGAATATATTTGTTAGTAGTATTTGGATACAACAACCTATGATAATAACACTTTATCCAAACTGAAAGAATTTTAACTACTTGTTGAGTGGGCTAAACTGCCATTGGCCCATAGAAGTCAGTGGTTCTCTGACAGTTTACATCACCTCCTTTATTTGTTTTTCACCTTTAATGCCAATTACATACTTTCTGTATATCGCTCATTATTTCATTGACACTTTTTCTTTATGGTCCGTTTTTAGCAAGTTTCACTTTCTGACTCATGCACTAGCTCAGTGGTGCAACATTTAGGATGCAAACACTGAAGTGTAATGTTTAAATTAAAAACCTCTCTTCTTTGGGAAATTTCTATTCATTCTGTGTTTCATAAAACCAGTTGTTTACAAAACCTAAATTTCAAGTCTAATCAGTTTATCAGTGTTATTTGTTACTTATATAATGCCCTGGTGTGTCATGCTATACAAATTCACTCACTCACTCACACCAATACAGAGTAAGGGACCCATAGCTCAAAATGCTTTCAATCTTAAAAGACAACATACAGACTATGGAACAAGAGCGATGATCTAGCACTGTATTTTTACTGTTTATAGGGAATTAGAGATTCTGTTACCTGTGTTACAGAATTTAAAACGCCGCATGGGTCACATAGGTTTTTAAATCTATTTTTAACTCCACAATTATCAAACCAAACTTACCAGACCACCTAACAAACTTTCCAAAAGAGTCAGATTCCCAGTCCCTATTGTGCACAATATAATTAACCGGATCTGAACTTTTTAGGACCAACTGTTTTAAAGATATGGTGTTCCCAAAAACATTGGCACGTTTTGCAAAACCTTTGTAGGTGTCTCTCCCCCTCTCCCCCGCCCATATTTGCACTCCTGATTACTTCCTTTCATCCCCCTATTTTCCTGGGGGGAAATCTTTGGCAAGGACTATACTTCTAAACCAATGTTGAATTTTTGTTTGTTTCTTGTTTTGGCAAGCTTTGGTGACAAGGGATATGGACTTAAATCAGCTACTATAGCAATGGCTACAACAAGAGAACCTAGCAGATACCTTACTTAGGTTAGATAGAATATAGTCACTATCTTTTCTAGGGAGACAGATTGCTACCTCTCCACACTCTTGGTTCCCTTTTTGAGATTATGTTAGAGGAGTTAATGAATGAAAGTAAAGGTTGGGGGCAAATATCTGACAGTTCAATGAGACGAAAAAATTGAGAAGAGAATATTTCAGCACCAGATTTATCAGGCTGAGACTGTTTGTGAGGACTATAAGGCAGGCATGTTGTTGGATAGATGATCTGAACCAGCGCCTGCTCCAGTCAGCCAAACACTCTTCAGTTAATTCATCACAGCTCTAGAGCACTTCAATTCTGCATACTTAAAAGGTTAAGGTAGTAAATAGTTTATTGCCACTGAGGCCTGTTGCACATTGATCATTGTTGAATTCTCTGTTTAGATGTAAGATCTTTTGAAATATACACTGAAGGTTTAGTCTGAGAGTAGGATAATTGCCTGGAGGGTTTAAAATTTGAAAGCAGACATTTCTACAGCCAAAATGTAATAGGCTGCCCAGACAGACTAGTGTGAAACAATAGTTATATTTTTGTAGGTACTGTATGAAGCAATATGAACAGTGACTATTTGAATTGGGGACGGGTTAAATCATTATGCAGCTTCCCCTTTTATGTCTATCCATTACCTTTTTCTTAGTGTTTTATTATCAAATTTTTGCAGTGTATGCTGTAATTTTGAGCAGTTGGCTCCTGTCCTAGACTTTGTGTTGGAGTGTTATTAGTTTATTCATCAAGAATGTAATTAAGCTTCCTCAGTACATGCTACTGAAACACTGTAGTTACATACATTTCAGAATAAAGTCTCGCTGTTTGTAGTTTAATGTTGTTTCAACAACGCATTTACTTAATGTATATAGGTTTTCCTTGTTTTTCATAGAAGCACTGAATGCAGCATTTTTGAGAATTTGTTGGTAGTTTTTTGTCTATACATAGTACTGGTTTTGTGCCTAACCAGCAATGCAACAATAGTATCTGCCAGATGTGGCTTAATGGCTCCTGGCTTTAGATCCAAATTCACCTAACTTCTACTATTTTTTAAGAAGTTACATACACATATAAACTATCTCACACTTACACTAGTACCCTTTCCTATTACCATGTCACTGGTTTTTAATTGCTATTTTCAAAATACATTCCTTGGTTCTCTTTAAAAATAATTAAATCCTACAAATTTAGGCTGCGGTCCTTTAGTGGGGCTCTGCACAGGTGCAGAAATCCAACTGTGAGAAGCAACTTGCAGCATGGTGGATTAGTTAAGAAAATTTATGCTTGTAAAGTTCAGATCAAAATTAAAGAACATGTTGCTAATTTGTTTCTAAACATTTAGTGAGCTGCACTGCTTTTAAAAAGGTCAGTTGTTAACAAAGCACATTAACAGAGATACCTCAATCATTTATTATCCTAACCACACCGAGTAGCTAGGATATATTTTATATACCATATTGTGGTAAATGTTGACTTTTAAAGTGGGTTTGTATTGTGAACAGTGGCACTGTAAAAACACAGTTTCTTATTCAACATATATGCTTCCTGTGTGTTTTTTTAAAGATGCATCTGCTGACTTCAGTGACACAAAATAAAAATGTTTATTTCTGTTAGCCCTGCAGAGCTCAAAGAGAGGGAGCTGAAGTGGATTTCTTCTTATGGCTCATCAATGGAATTATTTTACTATATCCAGTTAATTACTCCTGTGCAACTCCATTGAAAACATTGTGGGTGCAAAGGTGTCAGTGAGGTCACTTTTAAAACAGTGAGTTTGCACAGGTATAATATGTCAAGGTTCCTCCCCCACTCTGAACTCTAGGATATAGATGTGGGGACCTGCATGAAAACCTCCTAAGCTTACTTTTACCAGCTTAGGTTAAAACTTCCCCAAGGTACAAATTAATTTTATCCTTTGTCCTTGGAATAACCACTGCCACCACCAAACTCTAACTGGGTTTACTGGGAAACGTAGTTTGGACACGTCTTTCCCCCCAAAATCCTCCCGACCCTTGCACCCCACTTCCTGGGAAAGGTTTGGTAAAAATCCTCACCAATTTGCATAGGTGATCACAGACCCAAGCCCTTGGATCTGAGAACAATGAAAAAGCATTCAGTTTTCTTACAAGAAGACTTTTAATAGAAATAGAAGTAGATAGAAGTAAAGGAATCACCCCTGTAAAATCAGGATGGTAAATACCTTACAGAGTAATTAGATTCAAAACATAGAGAATCCCTCTAGGCAAAACCTTAAGTTACAAAAAAAGACACACAGACAGAAATAGTCATTCTATTCAGCACAATTCTTTTCTCAGCCATTTAAAGAAATCATAATCTAACACATACCTAGCTAGATTACTTACTAAAGTTCTAAGACTCCATTCCTGGTCTATCCCCAGCAAAAGCAGCATATAGACTGACACAGACCCTTTGTTTCTCTCCCTCCTCCCAACTTTTGAAAGTATCTTGTCTCCTCATTGGTCATTTTGGTCAGGTGCCAGCGAGGTTACCTTTAGCTTCTTAACCCTTTACAGGTGAGAGGATTTTTCCTCTAGCCAGGAGGGATTTTAAAGGGGTTTCCCTTCCCTTTATATTTATGACAATCCAGTTAATTACTCCTGTGCAACTCCATTGAAAACATTGTGGTTGCAAAGGTGTCAGTGAGGTCACTTTTAAAACAGTGAGTTTGCACAGGTATAATAGAGGGCTTAATTTGGCTTGCAGAACCTCTCTTACTGGGGATGTGGAAGAAGGAAAGCACACAGTTTGACTTTTAGATCCCTGGTTGAGTCTGCAAGACTGGAATATTGGATACACTAAGTATATCTGATCTGCGGTCATTGAACATGGTACCTCGTTATGTCATTCTGTAGAGTAAAAGTGAGCTTTAAATCTGTGTGATGTGCTAAACAGAGTGAGACTCGTTGACAATGTGCTGTGATTAATAAAACTTGTTTAGAAAAGTTAATTATAAAACCAGAAAATGTATTCTCGTCTCAGTGGGCCATTCATGCATGTAACTCTCAGTGCATCAGTATAGGAACGGATCTAAATAGAATGAAAAATCTGAACAATATTAACCTTGATCTTTAGTGGGTCAATCTTGCCACAATAGGTTAAAAAAAATCTGGTCTTCTGTCAATGAAGCTATTTGCATTAAAAAATTGGGCCAGATTCTGCCATGCTTACTCATACTGAGTAATATTTTACTGTGTGTAGTCCCTCTGATAAAGCTGGCAGAACTTGGTCCTTTGTATAGGGGGAGAAAAACTAGACTCCTAAATTTAAAATAAATTTAAATGGTTCATTATATGGAAGCAGAGACATTAAGAGAGCAGGATAAAAAAATAAAAACATTAGTTTTATGCTTTTGTGGAGAACAGTTTTCCTTAAAAGGATCAACTTGTGGTCACAGGAGGTCTAGATTTTTACCTCTTTTACTATGCAGTCAATAAAATTTCCTTAAACAAATTGAACAAACATACATTTCTGCAATTTTTTTAAACTTGATTTAGCTAATATATTTAACATTCAATATCAGAAATAGAATGTACACAGATAAACTGACAAGTTACAAATACTTCAATGCTGTTTTTAACAAAAGGCAGGTGTTTAAAAATCAGTTCTTCCTCTTTGTATCTTCCAAGATTTGATTCAGGATTCTGTTATGCTGAACATCACACCCTTAAAAAAAAAAGATTCTTAACTGATAAAAATAAAATAATGTCTCCTGACTTTTGGGGGTGGGGATGGGTGGGCATGTTGCCTCTTAGGATATTTTGCTATACTTTTTTGGAAGATGGCAACCATTAAAGTGCTGAGTGGTATATAAATATATTATTATTAAAAATGTTTCTAGTACTCATAACTTTGTAAAAAGCTGTAATTTTTAAACAACGATATTACAACTTGTTGATGTGAACCAGTGGCTTGGATTATTTTTGGAGAAAAACAAGAAGTTTGAGCTATGGTTGCTGTATCATTTTGGCCTATTATCTTATTAGATCTTATGGCTGGATATATCATCATTCACTTCTGGTCCTAAAACATTGTATAATATTGTCATGTGCTTGTAAAGAGCTGAAATGTTTTCCCACAGTGTTGTGAAATAAGTGATTTTATATATATATAATAATAAAAAATCTGTGTAACTAAGAGATAATTTATAAAGTGTTTTGGTATCCTTCAGGATGAAAGGTGCCATATATGTATGGTAGGTGGATGTGTAGCATGTTGTTAGACTGATATATATTATATACTTTTATATGTGCCGTCAATGTTTTGTATATAAACCTTACAAGTATTTAGCATGCAGGAAAATGGGGTATCTGCGCTTGTCTGCTGGGGTATAATTTTGTGCACTCACCATTAATATGAATGGGATTTATGCAGCTAAGCTCATATGCATGCAAATGAGAATTGTGCATGGATAACAGCTGGATGAACAGCTGGTATGTATCAGAATCTTATCACTATTTAATCAGTTTTTTTAGTGCTATCCACTTAACTTTTAGGAGGAGCAAACACATTTAAAAAGGAGTACAGCGGGTTTTAAGTAAAATGCCAGAAAACTACAGGGCTCTCAAGAACACTTTCTGTGAAAGATGGGAGGCAATGTGAGACAGGGAATTGGGGCATGACAGCCTTCGAGGATAACACAATTCACCTGAAGTTGCTGTGTGCAGAGTAGCCTTAACCAGGTGATTTTTAGTGGAATTTAATGTTACTTTCTGTTAATCCCTATTAATCCCTTACTGGAAAACTTGATTTCTTAGGTATTTAAATGGTTTACTTTTTGACTGATCTGCGTCACTGGATGCTATTTATCTTTAATTATTTCTTTATCATACTGACGAGATTCTTGATTTGCTTCTAGTTTATATAACTTGTTAGAAATAAAAAGAGCAATCTAACCATTTGAAATAAGACATGTTCCAGGCTAAAAGACAGGGAACCTTATTTGGTTGAGTTAACAGGAGGAAACATACACAGTTCAGTAATGACAGGTTTCAGAGTAGCAGCCGTGTTAGTCTGTATCCGTAAAAAGAAAAGGAGTACCTGTGGCACCTTAGAGACTAACAAATTTATTAGAGCATAAGCTTTCCGATGAAGTGAGCTGTAGCTCACGAAAGTTTATGCTCTAATAAATTTGTTAGTCTTTAAGGTGCCACAAGTACTCGTTTTCTTTTTACAGTTCAGTAATGTAAACTATCAATCTCATGTTTTTCTTACAGTCAGAAATACATCTCTTATATCCAACCAGATAGCAAAGTGGGAGCTCTAAAGGGTGTGGTTATCATTAGATAATTGCATCCCTGAGGGATCTGAGATCTTCTGATTAATTTCATAATTATGTGTTCAGGGATGAGGTTTTTTTACACCATGGATCCACCCCACAGATCTTACTTTATTGCTTAAATCAGTCTGTGTGCTAAGGGGTTATTTACTATTTCCCTAATATTCCCAAGAGTACAAGCACTACTCTTCCATTCAACTTCCTCCCTTTCTTTCTCTTCCTCCTTTAAAAAGAAAAATTGGCAAGACAAATTGGCAATTATATAATGGCACATTTGGTATTTTAATGCAGAAAGTGTACATTACCATAAAACCTCTCACCCCCAGAGTACTCTTTGTACTTCGGAGAAAATGCTGGATGGTCCCTTAGCATACTTTGCCACTATGAAATTTTTAAATCCTTTCAGTTTTGGGAAAGTGATTACTGTCCTAAACATAACAAATATTGTGTTTGCAATGGTAGGTATAATGTACATTTAGTTTAAATCTGTATAAACTGAGGCCATTCTTAGTACATCATTGATGCTGAAATCCATAGAAATGGAACTTGAAACAGTTACTTACTGAGTTTGTGGGACACTGATATTTTATAATTTAGTCATTTATTGTACTCTTCGTTAAAATTCCATCTTTACATTTTGAACTCTTTGTCTGAAGCTTCTGCAGTTCGGTTCCTGCGAAACCTACCTCTGATACAGGATCAAAAGATAACAGGCACTGCAAAACCAAACCCCAAGCTTTGGCAACTTCACCTCTTCTCCCTACTAATTCAGAGCAAAATTCACTTCTCTCCACATTCCTGCATCTGGAGGGTGGCTCACACTGGTGAAACTTGCTGTATGTCAGGTGTGCCTGGACATAGCATTGTGTGGCCTGTTCAGAAGCTGACTGACCACATTATTGCAACAGATTGCTTTAAACAGCATTTCTGGACTGGGAATCATAACCCACATTTTTCTTTATACCCCATTGCTAAACAGCAGATATACCTTATGTACAATTACCTGTCACATTTGCTGTAGGAGTCTCTCTTGCAGTGCAAATATGTAAACTCTTTGGTAGTTTCCCTAGCGTCTTCAATGCATTTGCTGGCTATTTAGGATTATGTCCCTTGGTTTATTTGATGGATTCAAACTTAGCATGACAAATGCACAACTTGTGCCTTGAGCTCAGTATTCGTCTCTTAATAGCAGTGTCTGGAAACTCTAGCCTTGGTGAACTTCTTGTGAACATTGATTGGTTAGAAGGACACAGAAGCTTAGTACATACACTGTATTCTATGGGCTTGCAAGCATTTGCGGAAAGATGGAAAAATTAGAAGGAAAAAGTGGATGAAAACATGCCATCCTGTGGCATTACTTCAGTGAAGTAAGAATGCTATTGGCATGTGCTCTTAGTTCTAATGTTGCTTGAGTCATATGTTCATTGTCTGATTCAAAAAAGAAAAGCATGATTGAAAAGAAGTACTAATTTAAAATAAAATACTTGTATGCAGTAGAAACAGGATAGTATGAGCCCAAGCTATGCAGTCTTTTAAAGATCTTTTTATACAGAATTTCAAAGTGTGTGTGTCTTGCTTGTGAAAGATGCCATCCCTGCTGATTGTCATGGAGAATGAATTCATACACCACACTGGCAACTCAGGCTTAACTACAAAGCCCCACCCACCCTGTCTCATTCCTAATTTGCAGGGCCCAACTCAAGAGGAGATAGGATAGTCTTCTATGTCCAGTCCACTATGTCTTTAGTGAAGTGTGCTGCAACTCCCGTCAGTGGGGATGGGGGAAAGGAAAGGAGCTAATGGGGCAATTAATGCCATTATGTTTGTATTTTATGCTGTGTACCACCTTATCTGCTAAGAATATGACCTAATTTTTCATACAATTTTTCATTGTCAATAAAGTCTTTTCTCACTGTCATCCTCAGCCAATGACCGGGAGGTGAAAGGCTGTACCTCCTCAGAGCCAGCCAATTCTCTAGAGTTCAATCTTGACAGATTTATAAAATTTTTAAAGAAGTATAGAAACATGGCATGGATATAAAGTGGAGTTTTGTGTAACCCAGTAATTGTTTTTTTATCTCCCAACTCAACAATACAGTAATTCTTTCATCTCTTGAATCCATGAAACTAGAGGGAAATAACCCCCAAAACGTTATGGTCTTATGTTACTATTCTGAAAGCTACATAAGTTGCATACCATTTCTACCTCCAACTGTTTCCCGAATTCTGTATCTTAATGTTCAAATGAAAGGTCGCTATTATTCCTATTTGCTTAATGTTTGTTAGAACATGGTGATGGATGAAAAAGGGACCTGGGGGATGAAACTGGTTGCAGTGCACAAATCCCTTGTAATGTTCTTCTATGATTTCAGGATTCACCTCACAAGTGTCAGAGTTGAAACCCAGCTTTTTAGATGAGTGCCAATCTGTTCTTATGTGTGAATTGTGGTGGAGCCACTTAAATTTTCAAAATAATAATTTTTAAAATTCCCATTAAAGGCAAATCAGATACCAGCTGCGGATCTGACATTTTTTGATTTATGAGATGGTGTCCTCCTTGTTCAGTAAAATAATAATAATAATAATAATAATTAATTAAACAGAAGGGTTTAACAAATGGGTCTTGTCCCTGAAAACTGTTGTCCTCCCTCGCCCTCATACCTGTCAAGCCCACATGGATTATCTGGTTCATCCCACAGATTTCTGGTTACTGACCCACATCCCTCTGAGTCAGATAATTTCATTAAATGGAGAATTTTGTGCGGGGGTTGCTATTGAGTTCACAGAGGTGCTTGCTTTCACATAGAAAGAACAGCAGTCATCTTCCAGAAAATATACAGCTGGAGAAAATGTAAGGATTTTGCATTTATGCATAACCACATTGAAACTGCAGCGACAGCAATGGTGATGGTAAGAGTGCAGTGCACTTTGTTAATGTCTTCCATATCAAATATCTTCTGTAGCATCCTACATGCAGTAATGAATGAAGCCTTTCCCTTTAAGGCATGTCATGATTATTATCCCCATTTTACAGATGTGGAAACCCAAGTCACAGAGACATTAAGTTTGTTTCCTTTGCTAAAACACTGAAAGCCTCTTGTAGGCTTACTATTCCACTCCAACAAAGCAGTTGCTATATTAAAGGATGCTAAAAATATTTTAAGCTTAAAATTAGTCATTAACCTGTCAAATATAAGAATACTGTGTCTGTCTGTGTGTATTATAGGTGGGACTGGTAGCGCTGCATGTTGTTAAAGTTGCCCAGCACTTACAAGATCATGTTTTCAGTTGCTTTGCCACATTTTAACAGCTCAGGGTGAAACTTCTATGCCTGGCGTCTGTCTCAAGCTAAATTTTTTGGAAAAATTTCAGCCAAAATAGTTCAGCTATTTCTGAGAACAACATCGGGGGTGGGGAGGAGAGGAGGGGGGAATGAAGAGACATGTTTTTGCCCATATTAATAAACTCTGGTGACCTTTTCCCTGGAATGCTCTAGCACTCCTGTGTATTGGAACAGGGATCTGAAATTGGACAGTGAGGTGGCCTTCATTTGCAAATTAGTGGAGCAGGGGAAGATCTGAAAAGGAGCCATTATGTAGTGGGGAGGAGGGGAATTTGGACTAGCTGTTCAAAAAGATTGGTCAAGGAGTCATGTTGTGGGGTGACACAACGAATGAAAAGCCTGGGACTGGGAGCCAGTGGGGTTGGTGAAGGTGTAGTTGTGATTGGAAAATGGGGATGGGAGGGAGGGACTGATTGGATGGGGAGCTGGGATGAAGGAAATGAGTGGCTGGGCAAAGAGATTAGCACTGGGAGTGTGTGAGGAAACTGAGGTAATGATGAAATGTCCAGAAGGGCAGGCTAGGACTGGTTGGGCAAGGAGGCTGTGCCTGGGATGAGAGGCCTGGAGAGTGGTGACTGGGACTCGCTAGGTGAGGAGACGGTGACTGGGATGAGGAGTCGGGGATGGGACAGCAGCAAACCTGGGAAAGGGATAGGTTGGAGGGGAAGGAGCAGAAGAGGTCAAGCTTGAAGAAGTGGGCAGAGTCTGTGCCCACTAGAGCACACGTCCCTCCAGAGCATGGAATGGAATCCAAGATTCCAGTCTCACCATTGCTCGGCTGTGAAACCCCCACTGCTACTGTTCCACCTCAAGAATTTCAACCTGTACTGTTGTATACAGTGTAGTTGTGTTGGTCCCAGGATATTGAAGAGATAAGGTGGGTGAGGCAATATCTTTTATTGGCCCAACTTCTGTTGGTGAGAGAAGAAGGACTCTGTGTGGCTCAAAAGCTTCTCTCTCACCCAACCTGTATTGCTGACATTTACTCCATTAACTCAAGTAGCAGAGATCTGTGTGGTAGATTTAAAGGTTCCAAACCTTCTGGGGGCCCACATGCCAATATGGTGCCACATTATGGGTTTTCTGTTTTTTCAGTTTGCTTTTTGAAAAACCTTGGACTTTTTTTTAAACATCAAAAGGACAATATTTATATTGCAAAGTCTAGCACTCAGAAGTTAGGAAATGTCAGAATTAAGATTGCCTCATTCCATGCACAGGATGGGTCTGCTCTGAGGAGGAATTGCTCTGTAGTGAAGGAGAATGTTTTCTGTAGAACTCCTGCCTCATCCATTTCAGATGTTGGGAGGTGTATAGTGAATGCGGCAGGGAATGCCAGGAAAGGAAGGGATGGTCTCACGGTGCCCTGGAGAACTGGATTCTAGCCTTGCTTCTGTCAGAGTTTCTGGGCAAGTCACTTAAACCAAACTTCTTAGAGGTGGTAACTAATTCTGTGCTCCTCATTTTCTCAGTGCCTGACTTGAGATCCTGGGGTCTGATTTACAGAAGTGCTGAACATTCACAGGTGCACATGAAGTCAATGGGAGCTGTGCTTGAATATACAAAATGCTATATAATGCTACAGTGTATGCCCCCCCTAGCATGGGTATAAATACCAGTGTAGATGGAGAGGCATTGCTTAGGTGCATAAACATGTCTGACTCTTAAGGGTACATCTACACAGGGATAAAAGACCTGCAGCATGGCCGTGGCTGGCCCAGGTCAGCTGACTCGGGCTTGTGGGGCTTGGACTGCGGGGCTAAAAATTGCAGTGCAGACAAGGCTCAGGCTGGATCCTGAGCTCTAGAGCCTTTCACCCTCTTAGGGTCCCAGAGTTTGAGCTGGAGCCTGAGACCGAATATCTACATCAGTTTTTCAGCCCTGGCGCCCGAGCCCCACAAACCTGAGTCAGCTGACCTGGGCCAGCCGTGAGTTTTTTACACCAATGTAGACATACCCGTACAGTATGTGCCCTAGACAGCTCTCTCCATGCCCAAGCAATGCCCCCACCCCCATCTACCCTGCTATTGTAAGGGTGCAGATTGAATTAATAGAGGCTCTGCTTTTTGTTCGTAGTTTTCTGAGTGTAAGCAACAACCTGGTAAAAACAGATGCATAATTTCTAGAAACTCCTTTCCTTTTCTTTCCTCTGGGAGGTCTCTCAAGGCCCAGCCATTCTTAATTTTTAAAATTTAATGATTGGCTCAAGTGTATTTAGGGTCTGACTGTCTATCAAAGCTACTTATGTGGCCCCCATTTCTATAGTATATGAACACCTTACGATCTTTAATGTATTTATCCTCACAACACCCCTGTAAGGTAGGGAAGCACTATCATCCCCATTTTAGAGACAGAGAAGCGAGGCACAGAAGGATTAATTCTTGTAGGAGACATTTGTTTTTGTTGTGAAATTGTAATGGCTCATGCACAGTGACGGGTGCAAAGGGTAACTTTACTTCAGGGCACATAAAAGGACTCCCCATTTCAAAATTTGTCCAATTCACCCTCCTCTCATCTCTGTTCATTCAATAGAAAACATCTGGAAAGTTTCAGAGCATCACACTTCAGTGTAGGTTTACAAAATTGAGGATGCATTGAAATTTAGGGGGAGGAGACACTGATTGCAGGTTATTTTCCAGTTTTAATATCTGTCATTTTTTTAGAATCTCAACAGCTGTACAGATCTATTTGTTAAAAAAAAAGAAAGGAAAAAAAAAAGACAAGGACAAAATAATAGGTCATTTGGAGAGAGAATCAGAAAATTTTAGTCAATGGAATTTCACCCAAAAATGAAGAGGAAAAATCACACGAAAAGTTTTGTTTAAAAATGGTTTCCAGTTTTCATCAAGTTCTATTAATTTGTAAATGCCAGTATTTGAGGTGTTCGTTGATTTCTATTTGAGAAATGACCTGATCTAGAAACTCTGCACCTGTTCAGTACATTTTATCTATTTCTGAACCAAGTGTCTTCATACACAGCAAGGGCAATAGTCCATATTCAAGGCTACATACAAGCAAAATATGGAATGTTATTTGTTTTTAAAGCCATTTTTCACTAGAGGAAATACTTTTTTTCACATTTCTTGTGTAACTGAGACACAGCCGAATAGACTCTTTATTGAGCTTTCCAAAACAAGGTCGTTTGGGGCTGAAAATAAGCACGAGAAATTGCAGCCCAAAAGGTGATTTTCTTAAGTGATCAATGACAAAAAGATATGTAGTTTTGCTTTCAGTAGAACACTGATTAAAAAAGAACTTCTGGCAGTACCTCCAAACTTGGCCAAGACGAGGTGTGTGTGCAGAGGATGTATGGAGGGGCCATGCAGTAACTGCATTCTCTGGAGAAAATTTTAGCTTCCAGACAGCATAGCTGTTGCACTGTCCTTTAAGAGGATACAGCATATACTCCAAGTCTGGCCATTTTGTTGGAGAGAAGGAGGGAGGTAGGGATGAGTCATATGCTTGTCTTCACCAGTCTCCTCCTTGTCCCCTTTCAGACAGTTGTTGTTCATGGGGGAATCTTGAGCGAGCAGGAACTACACTTCCAACTGGGACTCTGGCCAGCTCCTGTGCAGGAGCACAGAGGGAATGGGGATTTCTTCTGGCACTTTCAGAATCTAACCTCTTATTTGGAGCATTTATGGACAAACACTGCCATAGGAGTATTTAAGTAAAGAGAGCTACATTTCATTTCACTTCACATTCTCTGTCCCTTGTTCCCCCAGCCCAGTGAGCCACGCTCACCTCCTTTAGATCTGGGGTGTGGACTGGCAAGCTACAACTCTGGCATCAATCAGTATTTCCAAATATAATTTCAACGCTGCTAACAGGCTGAATCAGTAGATGATCCTGCCTACCCATTGCAATGCAGCTGAAAGACTGAAAACGTCTTCCATATACATTAAAATAGGACAGCAAGGAAACTGTTCTGCTTGAGTAACTTACAGAAAATACAATCGGTAATCTGCTTTACTATGTTTGCCACTATATTAAACTCCCTATTCTAAATTTTGGACCGTTATTGAACTATTATCACAATAGACTAATCAGCTGATTACAGTGTAAAAATATTCTTGAAGAGATGTTATGGGTTTTAGTCTCCCAGTAAACAGAAGAGATTAACCTCTTTTTGAAGTTTACGAATAAACTGAGTCAAGCACTTGGGAAGCATTTTTGTTAGGTTATTTCATAATAGATGGATTAAAGGGATGATTGTTTAGAGAGGAATGGAATTGTGGCCTGCAGTTGAATTAAAATCAACAATCCAACTTGCCTTCAGTAGCAGGACTCCAAAAAATGGTGTAATAAACTTTTTTGTTTTTTGTTTTCTGCATTTTGGTGGAGTTTTCATGATTTCATGTATTTAAAAACATTCTTGCTTCATGTTTTGAAAGCATCCAGGGTCACAGGAGGAAATTGTGGAAGAATGTCATACCGTATGAGGTAGAAAAATACATTATAATAATAATACCTGGTTCTAACTTTAATGAGCGTTTTTAAATCCATTTCTTTATCCATAGAGATGTGTGTTGTTTTTTTTTAAAAAAACATTGAAGGAAAATTTCCAAAGTGACTCTTTCCCTCTCACATTTTATTCATGGTCCTTTATTCCCCTGGCACATATAAAGTAAAATGAATTGGCTATCTTTTTACATCTTCCTTTCTAATGTTCTCTAGTGACTCTGCAAGTCACCCCTTTAGCCTTTTTCGAATAGTGTTTAAAGCTTCTGGCACAGCTGGATTTCACTATGTAAGAAAACTTTCAGAGTATTATAGTGTCACTAATCATTGAAGTTACGACATTTCAAAACTCTTCCTGGCTTTGCTACATGCTTATTGTGCTTTAGCAGTGTAAGGTAAACATAGATATGCTCTAAATATCCAGTTAGAAAATGATTTAAAAACTCCCCCCAAAACACGTTTTTCCCCTAAGTTTAAAAAAAAAACCTTTCTGTAATTTGAAACTCAAGCTTCTTTGAACACTTGGTTGGAGATTGTTCTACAAGATAAATTCCTTGCATCACATAACCCTGACGACTCCCCAATTCCATCAAATTAATAATGAATGGATGAGAAGATAAGCAAAACTAATGGGAAGGTTACATTTTTGTGACAAAGGTTTATGGTCATTCTGAATCTCATGTTCTATGAGATCTCTCCTCCTCCTCTTCAGCATTTTATTGCTATCAGATCTGAACATTCCATTATATGAAGCTCTTCTGAGGAGGAGAGATGATGAATGACAAAGGTACGTAGGGCCTGATCCTGCAAAAAGATGTGTGCCTCCAAATTGGTGCTGAGCATCTCTCAACTCCCTCTGTGACAATTAGCTCACAGGATCAGGCCTTAGCTTGCAATCTCAGTGACTAGTATCTACTATTTCCTATTCAAATAATGCTACTTATTTAAACTTAAATACTATAAAAAGATGACAGTCACAACTTACTGCTTTTCTTAAAAAAAATAAAAAAAAAAAATTCTGAGATGACTCAAATATTTTATACAGCCAATGAAGCCTTTGTCTTGTTTAAAATAATTCTGAGAGGCAACTAATACTCTAGTGAAGGAGAGTGATGTTGAAACTTGAAAATAACTAACAGTCAGTGGCTTTTCTAGACAGCACATTTTTCAGCTGTCAGATGTCTGCCAATAGATTGCTTCAAAGACACAGGTGAAAATTGGGTGTGTATGTGTGGGGGGGTACTTACTGGTGAACCAGGCACCTAAATACACCTGCAGTAATGCAGGGGGCTCTCTTAGAGAACCTCTATTATTAAAGGTTTCAGAGTAACAGCCGTGTTAGTCTGTATTCGCAAAAAGAAAAGGAGTACTTGTGGCACCTTAGAGACTAACCAATTTATTTGAGCTGTAGCTCACGAAAGCTCATACTCAAATAAATTGGTTAGTCTCTAAGGTGCCACAAGTACTCCTTCTCTATTATTAAAGTTGCCTGACACGTCCAGTTATAATCCCATGTTTTCAGTTTGCTTTTGTAACTGTCAAACTTTAACTTCTCAGGCTAAATTTTTCCATGCTTACTCTGCTTCAGGTTGAATTTTTCTTTGCTAAAGATGTATATTGGTTAGTCTCTAAGGTGCCCCAAGTACTCCTTTTCTTTTTGCGAATACAGACTAACATGGCTGCTACTCTGAAACAAAAAGAGTGTGGCCATTTTTAATAAAGAGGCAAGGGGAAAATAGGTAGTTTTAACAATGCTAACCCGTTTTTCTTGTTGTTTCTTTGAAGACCTCTGTCACCTCAGAGGTTTGGAGCAAGATCTTGAAATTTGTCAAGGGGATAGTCTTGGAGTCAGAGAGATGCCTTGTACTGTCCCCATGAAAAATTGGCTAGATTGGCCAAGTTATAAACCATGAAAAAAATCACCATTTGAACATATACAGAGGAGCATGTCTTACTGCTAAAAATCTCTGAACATTTCAGCTGCACTGAGCATGCCACAGACACCTTAACTCCAAAAGCCACCTTAGGCTGCTCTAAATTATGTCAGAGACTATTTTAATTACCAGCCAACCAAATTACTGAGTGTAGAAAGGTGTCTTAGAGCCACCACACCTTCATCACTTTTCATCTGTACTACAGCAATGCAATACACTTGGACATAAAACCTTCAGCGCTTAGGGTACTGCAGTTCAGACAGGGCCCTGCAACACATCTCATCTGTAACCTGGGGTACCGCAAGCACATCAGTTCTGTCCTCCACTCCCTATACTGGCTTCCATAGAATACTGAAACACATGGGCCTTATTGTCAAGGTGCTCAATGGACTGGATCCATCGTATATAAAAAAATCGACTGAAGCTCTGGGATGAAGATCTTAGTCAACAGTTTTGCTCCTATGGGACAATGGAACTTTCTACCATCGGGGTAAAGCTCACTTGTGTGGAAGATGGATTTCTCTGGGGCTGATCTGAGACTATAGAATTAATTCCCACTGGAACTAAGGTCCATCACAAACCTCAGCACCTTCCACTACGAGTGCCAGGCATGTTTCTTTGACCTTGCCATCTCTAACATCCACATGCCATGCGTGCTCACCACCTCTAATCAACAAAATGTTCTGCTACACATACAGTTTTCTGGGGAGAGGATGAGAGAGAGAGAACAAACTATGTGTAACCAATATTAGTCACGTTGCTTAATGCACTACTGGAAGGATGTTGAGATAACTGGGGCAGGAATCAGCAACCTTTGGCACATGGCCCACCAGAGTAAGCCCCCTGGCGAGCCGGTTTGTTTACTTGCCATGTCCGCAGGTTTGACCGATCACGGCTCCCACTAGCAGTGGTTCGCAGCTCCAGGCCGATGGGGGCTGTGGGAAGTGGCGGCCAGCACAGCCCTCGACCCGCGCCGCTTCCCAAAGCCCCCATTGGCCTGTAGCTCACGAAAGCTTATGCTCAAATAAATTTGTTAGTCTCTAAGGTGCCACAAGTCCTCCTGTTCTTTTTGCATGATTCAGATATTCTTAGGAAAAAAATTCTACTAGGAAATGACACCTCTTTTTTTTTTTAAATAAAAACAACCCCTCCCAGTTTTTTGCCACTGGCAGATTAACCCTGAGAAGTTGAGGGTGGATAAAAGTTAAATTTGTCCGAGAAGAACAAACAAAAAAAAAACTGATGTAGAGCCCTAATACTGCTTGTGTATTTGGAGGATGAGGATGGAGGGGAGTTGGTTTAGCCACAAACTTTAGTTTGATTCCGGTTTTGTTCACTGCATATGGCAGAAGAAGGTGGAGCAACAGTTTTGCTTCCTAAAACAGATGATGGCCCCTTCTCTCTCTCTCTCTCTCTCCTTCCCCTATTTGCTCAGGTTTGGTCTTCAACACCTGTCTGTAGTAGTTTCAAGGGAAGGGATCATACTGAAACAACTTGGGTGATATGTTATTACAGCAAAAGTGTGTGCAAAATTGTATATATGTCTACAAATGCACTTTACAGAGACAAGCATTTCCAGATTAACTTCAGTCTTCTCCGTGGCATCAGACCCCAGCTTCTTTGCATTCGTGAAGAGACTGGCACTGTAAAAAAGTTTGGATGGCTATTTTTTCCTGTTTGTCATTTTCTTCAGATTAAGAAATGCATTTCTGCTATAAAACACCTTGTTTTCTGCAACAGTGAGTGGCAGCCTGATCAGCATATGGTTGGAGATAGGAAGCCATAAATCAACTAAACTCAGTTTACCCACTCATTTGCACTTACTTGTGTTTTTTTTAAAATAAAAATTAATATGGTTAAATTTAAGTACCTCCTCAGATGAATAGTGAAAGCCTGTTCCGGATTAGTTGTACTGCCGCTTCTCACATAGGGGTGAACTGAGCCCTAAAGTAATGTTTATAGTAGTATGTAATAGGTTTTTATTTTTATAGAGTAGTAATTGTACTTTGCACTTAAGATCACCAAACAGCAGATAGCTTAGACTGTGATCTTCTCAGTAGGGCCTGAGGGTGAAATCCTGACACTTCTGAAGTCAGTGGCAAAACTCCCATTGACTTCTGTGGGGTCAGGATTTCACTTATAGTCTGCAGCCCTTACTCTTTTTAAAACAACGAGGAATCCTTCTGGCACCTTAGAGATAGACAGATTTATTTGGGCATAAGCTTTTGTGGGCTAAAATCCAATTTTATGCCCAAATAAAAGTTAGTCTCTAAGGTGCCACAAGGATGCCTCATTGTTGCTGATACAGACTAAAACGGCTACGACTCTGAAACTTGTACTCATGTTAAGTGTCACATTGACCTTAATGGGACTTCTTGTGCCAGTGAGGTCTAGTCACTCTGAGTGTGGGTAGCAGAAATGGGCCTCTATTATTCAAATTCCTTCTTCCCTTGCTGTGCAAATCACGTTTTCATCTGATTCCTCCACATTTATTCATAGTGGGAAATACCTTACTCATGAAATCAGAGTCTGTCTGCTTCAGGAATAAGATACTGCTCAGCTTGAAAATTTTCCCCCGCCCCTAACAAAAATGTTAATTTATCAGATCAGCTGAAAGGGTAAGGAACCTGGGACTATAACTTAGAGAGAGCTTCCATATTATTTAACTCATAACTGATATAATTCAAAGTAAAATTTCACAGCGCAGTCTGTTCTAAGACTAAAAATGCAGGAGGGGAGTCAGAAAAAGGAACAGTGACCTGTTTCTGCCCGGTTTCGAACCGGTGACCTTTTGCGTGTTAGGTGAACATGATAACCACTACATTACAAAAACCCAACTTGAACATATCCTTCGCGTGGTCGTTATTATACTTTATGTAGTGTGTGGTTGTGTATTATTAACAGTTTGGTGTGTCACAGGGCTTCTCTTTTTTTGCTACAGACTTTGCCAAATGCACAGGAATGTTTTCTCTAGCTACAGAAGCTACCTAATGCGATGTCTAGATCTGTGGCCTTCCTGCTCACAAAGCAGTCAGGCCCCCACCCAAGGCTGACACAGCACGGAGTGCATGTGACACAGTGACCTGGCTCGGTCAGGATCGCTAGTGCATTTGAGTTCAAAGTGCTGTCCAGAGCAGTCACAATGGAGCACTTTGGGATAGCTCCCGGAGGCCAATACCATTGAATTGCGTCCACACTACCCCAAATTCAACCTGACGATGTCGATTTCAGCGCTAATCCCCTCGTTGGGGAGGAGTACAGAAATCGATTTTAAGAGCCCTTTAAGTTGACAAAAATGGCTTCGTTGTGTGGATGGGTGCAGGGTTAAATCGATCTAACGCTGCTAAATTTGACCTAAACTCATAGTGTAGACCAGGGCTAAGACCCTCCAATCTAGATGCACTTTAAATGTTGACCAGTCACTATAGATTTTTTTCTTTAAGAGCTCTTACTTGGAGAGGGCTTAGATTTTTTTTATCTTTAATCTTTGATTGGCTTCATAGAACCAGTATGTATAGAGGAAAGGTAGATCATTTGATATTGGACAAATCCTGAATTTTCTGTGGTCCGATTCATTTACAAATCTGTCTATATAATCTACGTAAGGAATTTCTGTTTTATAAAGCTCTGTCTTCTATAGTGCCAGAATGAAGTCACAAAAAATGTCCCATGTTAAGAAGGTATCCAGTTATTTACATGCAAGACATTACTGCCCCTGTACTGTGTAAAGTGTCTTAGAATACATTATTGGAGTTGGAATGTTTAGCTGATAAAGCACACATTTTTCACTTTCATGGCTGCCATTTTAGTCTAACCTGCAGTCCTAATTGAAATGAATTTAGTGGTTTGAGCCTAGTCCCTAGTGAACAATAGCCCACATTACAAAAACACCAAACGCACACAAAGCTGTCAGTTTCTGCTCAAGAGACACTCAGGACTGGGCAAACATGGAGGCAGAATTACCTCACACCCTCAAGAGTGATTTTTTCCAGGTGAAGATTGAGGTCATTCTCAAGGAATAGGGAAAAGCTTGCATTGTGCATTTGGTCTGTGCATAAACCAGTGAGATCAGTTTCTAGTATTGCTATTAAAGGCTCAGTGTTCACTTTGGACAGAGAATTTGTAATTTGGGATTTTTTAGAAAATATTTGTTCTCATCTGAGCTCACCTGAGGTACATTTACAATTTACATGGTAGTCTGCTACGACTTGCATATGAGCAAGGATTATCATCTGGGAATACAGTAGAAATAATATATACTATGCAGGAAATTCTGGCCCCATTGCAGTCGATGGGAGTTTTGTAATTTATTTCATATATACACACACCTCAAATAGTTGGAGGTGGCATCCATATGATAAATTGGAGAGATGTGATAAATATATTTATTCATGCTACTTATCACATTCTTTGACCTTTCAAAGCCCTGAAAAGTTTCAAGCAGCAGCTATGTTTTAAAATCAATCTGTCACAAAATTGTTTATTCCCTCTCTCCACCAAATCAGGGCTTGAATTATGCTGGTTCACACCAGATCAGCAGACTCACTTTTTTTTTTTTAGACTTCCATTTTGTTCTCCAGAATGTCAGGTTTCATTTTTTTTTAAAGTAAGAGCTTGTCTACACAGTAGACTGGAACTGAAGTAGTTATATTGGTTTTAATTAATATCTTCAGTTATTTCAATGGAAGTTTATGTGAGGACCCTCTTATTTTGGAATAACAGTACCTTATTTTCATATAATTTATGTTGTTAAAAATCAGGATTGTACCAAAATAATAGAGGTGTTGCGTTACATTTGACTTGGTTACTTGCTAAGTATGTTATCCAGTTGCTATGCAGACAAGCCCTAAATCTCTAGTTCTTATGATTGCAAGAAAAAATAACACTTAAGTGTGACATGAATGAAATTTTTTCTGCCTGAATCTGCAGAGAACCTGAAACAATATATCTGAAAAATGTAAACTACCTTGTTTGTCAATGGGATAATAGTTCAGATACCCAATAATAGTAATTTAAATGTCATCAATGTTAACTATTTCACTGTTGTCAAAATATGGACTACGGGAGAAGGAAGGATCATAAATCTGCACCATCTGGTGGGAATAATCTAGGGATGGGAATGCCCTTTGTGAGCAGATTACCAGTCTCCTAGACTTTTTTGCTTCTTTTTGCTTTTTCATTTTGTAGTCAAATTGCAGAAATCTGTTTTTAAAAATCATTTTGGATATTTTTGTAAATTAAAAATTGAAATCAGCCTGAACATATATAGTTGGTTCTATTGCTAGCAAGGCATAAATGTGAATCTGTTGTGTATACTTGTTGCATTTGTGGTTGCCTTTAGTAAATCTATGTCATGGTTTTACTTCCTCTCTCCCTCGCCAAGATTTCTTTTGACCTAGCAGAATATACTGCTGATGTTGATGGAGTTGGCACTTTACGGCTTCTAGATGCTGTTAAGACCTGTGGCCTTATCAACTCTGTGAAGTTCTACCAAGCCTCAACCAGTGAACTTTATGGGAAAGTGCAAGAAATACCACAGAAGGAGACTACCCCTTTTTATCCCAGATCTCCGTATGGTAAGTTTTCGAGTGTGTGCATCTGTGCACACTCTGTTCCTCATGTCTCAGGGCTGAAGTCATTTGGGTATGAGATTAAAGTAAAGATAGAACAAAAGTGACTAGACATGTTGAGAAGCATACCTTTATGAATTACTAAATAAAAAGTATTTGCTGCCATTGCCTGAGGGTTGGAAATTACCATCTCACTTCACAAAACCTTGTTCATTCAGATCTGGAGCGGAGAACTCTTTAAACGGGTGAGAGGGAGGGGTGATTCCTTCTTAGTGAAGAAGTGTAAGATAGCACTGAAGTGATAAGGTTTCATAATTTTTGTTGCCTGAATGAATATTTCCCAAGAGCTCACTTCTCTCATGAACTAAGTTGAAACACTTATTAAAGCAATGTGCTTAGAATACTACAGTGATAAAGTTTCAAATCAATTTAAGTGTTAAGGCACCAGATTTTCTTTTATTCCCCCAACGTAATTTTTTTTATTAGCAGAGGTCACCATCATGGCGTATTTCACACGCTCTAACTGTGTTAATTATATTGTAAAAGAAAAAGTGCTATGCTTGAGAGTGCATAGGAAAACAAGTGAAAGGTGCCTTAACACTTCCTAGCCAGGACTATGGCTCTGCAGAAAGGAGTGTTTTCTCATTCAGTTGCTGTTTATTGGGCTGGCTTTTTTTATGGTGAACTATGGCACACTGAGAGAATTAATCAAACCCTAGTTCATCTTTCTATAAAGAAGTGCATTTCTTTTAGAGTGGGTGTGGGTGTGGTTGTATTATGTAATATTTAAATTATTTTTGTAGGAGCAGCCAAACTGTATGCCTACTGGATTGTGGTGAACTTCAGGGAGGCCTACAATCTCTTCGCTGTGAATGGCATCCTCTTCAATCATGAGAGTCCCAGGAGAGGTGAGAAAATCTTTGAAAAACTCTATTGCCGCCCTGTTGTACGTCTGAACAGGAAAAATGGAGCAGTATATCCACAGGTTTAATTTACATTTACCAGTGTTCTGAAGCAGGGATGTCAAACTCTTTGCCTGCTTGATGTGTTTAGTTGGCCCCTGTGACAGATTGAGTCTGCAAAGTGCAAGTTTTCATTTGCAAACTTAAATATCCATTTCTAGTCCTTTTGGTTTAGGAGGTAGTCCTCTTCATATGAACCAATGTAACAGTGTCCTACGCAGATTGAAACAACATCTGTAAACTTCATTATTCATCTTGATGGGTATGGAAACTCTAAAGCCTAAAACAGACATTTTAAGGGGAAGGTTTTCTTTAGGGTAGGCAATTTCACTTAACAGACACAGTTTCAGGCACTTGGTCATTGCATTTGCGCTCAAATACTATAAGGGGATAGGAATAGTAGTATTTCTAAATTCATAAGATATATTTATGCTGGTGTGCGTGGCAATATATGGATTGTAAACCAGCTGCAATATTTTCTGTGAAGGTCCTTACACATAGCTTTAAAATGCCTTTCCATTTGATTCCAGTTAGTCCTTGATAGCAATGCCTGGGAATAGAATACAAGTGATCTTATGTTCCATTTAATAAACCCTTTCCAGTGCATCATAAACAATTAATATTTGTCTTAAGTGTGAGTTATAAATCACAGTTAGTTTAGTTACCTCTCATTTTATACTGATGAATTTCCACTAATCGTAATCTAGTAGAGCTTTAACTATGCACTGTAAATGAAAGCTGAATTAACACATGAAAGTAGCTTCTTGCTTCAGAAACCTTTTTTTGCAGCCTGTTTATAATGAAAAGTAAATTCAAATTATTCTTTCAGTGGTTTCAGATGAGTATTTCACTTGTGTGTGTGCGCCCAGCGCACTAAAGCTGGAGAACTTTGCCAAGTGAAGTATCCACAGTGCCTGTAGCCCTAGCCCCTGGCTATCTAAAGGTGGCTTCACTCTGGACAACCCTCTACCCCCTGCAGGTCCTTCTTATCATCTATAGCTAGGGTTAGTTTGTTCTGAGTGATGTTTTACCTCATACTTTCAGTCTGTCTTCTGAGATTTCTGGTTGTATACAGTTGTCAGTTTGTTAGTGTGGTTAAATAGTACCTTTTTGTTTAGTTTTAGTTTTTAGTAGGTAGTTTGCTCTCCTGAGTGGTGCCCTCGCCAAGGTTTAAGCATTGTTCAATGTGTGGGGTGGCTCTTCCCAACATTGACTCCCACCTGAGGTATTTTCTGTCTCTGGGAGAAGGGTGCTTCCTCTGCAAGTCATTCAAGAGAAGAATGCGGGTGGTGAGGGGCTTGTGCCTGAAAGCAGCACCTCTTGGAGCAGGCCACTAAGCTCACTTCAGCACTGAGGGACTCCGCTGATTGACTGGCTCCCCTTTGGTGTTGTCAAGTGACGTTGCTGTGCGTTCGAGGACTGGTGCCTCCTCTAAGAGGAGGAAGGGTCATTTGCCTTTCCCAGGTCCTCTGAGAACCCATTCCAGGATTTAAGAGGATTGCTGATGGCACCATGGTTCTTCTGACATGTGGGATGCAGCTGATCCATCTAACTGCTCCTCAGTACTGCTTCTTGACCAGTGGGTGTCTGTACTATCAACTCTGGTACTGGCTGTCGGACATCCGTTGAGTCTAGTAGCAGTGACATCGGTGTCAGCAATAACTGTCATATGAGGACTTCCAGGGCTCCTTGGGATCTGATTTAGGGGCATCTTTTTCCACCCCCTCCCCCTCTAAGCACTGCTTTTGAAAGCATTTTAGACCGTTCCTGGATCGCTATTGGTACCCGACGGGCACTGCTCCCATAGTAGGGAAAGTAGCGGCTAGCTCAGTACCCAGTGGCCTCCTTGAAACTCTTGGGACATCCTTCAGTCCATGAGATCCCGCTCTTCAACACAGTCCAGGATAAGTTCACTGGTCCTAGTTGCCTCCATTTCAGAGGCTGATGTCGTCCCTCCTGAGCTGGTTCAGCCTGATCCTCTTGTATAAGAGCTAGTTCCCCTGTAAGAGCCTCCATTAGTACCATATCCTGCTTCTTCTTCATCACCGGAGTACGGGACTCTGCTTCTCCTGTGCCTGAAGATTTTAAGGCATATCAAGACCTCCTGAAGTTTATGGCTTCCGCCTTGAGCATCCCCACTGAGTTTGTACAGGAGCACACGTGTAAGTTTTGGATATTCTGCTGTCATCAGCTCCGGGGAGGTGGCTCTCCCGATAAATGAAGATCTCTTGTAGCCTGTGAAGTCCCTATGGAACACTCCAGCTTCATTGCCTGCCACTGCGAATCGTTTTGAGAAACGTTATGTTCCCATCGGAGGCTTTGTGTGCTTCTATTCCAACTCAGCTTCTAACTCTCTCGTGGTAACCGCAAAAAATGACAGATCACAGCAGGGGAGGTATATGTCCACATCTAAGGACAACAAATCAAAGAGGCTAGATTTGATAGGGCGAAAAACTCATAACACTTCATCTTTACAGATGCGCATCATGAGCAAGTAGGTACTGCTATGCATATATGACCTTTGTCAAATGGGACACTGTATCCAAATTCATGGATAAGCTGCCAGAAACCTCCAGGGAAGAGTTTAAGGTGTTCATTTTGGAGGGTTGTGTTGTGGCCAAAACTTCGTTGCCGTCAACTTTGGACATGGCAGATGCTTTGGACAGAGTTATGGCTTTAGCTATGTTCCTGAGGAGGGCTTCATGATGGCAGAATTCTGATATAGCTCTGGATGTGCAGCAAACTACAGAGGACTTACTTTTTTGTGGTTGGTTTTTGTTCTTAGACAAAACTGACGAGACCCTGCATTTGTTTAAAGACTCCCAGGCTTTATGTTCGTTGGGAGTTTATATCCTGGCTACAAAGAGGTGCCACTAAGGCAGTCAGCAGCAATATCGCTCACAGCGTTTCTTCCGACTGCCCTCCTTCCCTGAGAAAGCAGGACTTCCCCAGGAAGTCTCATGTCCCAGAGAGGAACGTCTTCTGGCTCTAATTTTAATCACTCAGCTCATCATCCACCAGCACTGAACAAGCAGCCATTTTGACTTTCAGGTCCCAGGTAGCACTCCAGTTGTGACCTCCCTACCCCTATGCCCTTGGTTTTGGGGATAAGCTGTCTTGCTTTTATGATACTTCGGATTCAGCAATCATGGACACATGGGTCCTAGGCACTGAGACTGAGCTTTACCATTCAATTCCTGAACATCCCTCCCCTCCTACCCTGTCCCCCTTCAGGGACCTGTCTCCCATAAGTCACTGTTCCTTCGGCAGGTCCAGATTCTACTTGCAGTGGGAGCTGTATAGGAGGTCCCTCTGCAGCAACAGGGAAGGGGATTCTATTCTCTGTTCTCCACAATCTCCACTAGTACATCAAATGTGAAATTCTGGATCGTCACCCTAGCAATTGCTCTCCCTGCATTTAATCACAACAACTGGTTTGCTACCCTGGATTTTCATGTGGTGATTCTCACAATCCACAGGAGGTTTCTGAGGTTTGTTGTGGCAGGTCAGCGCCATCAGGACACCGTGTTTTCCTTTGTTCTGTTCTTGGCTCCCCACAATTTTACCAAGTGCATGACCCTGGTGACAGCATACCTCAGGAAGAGGGGAATTCATATCTTCTCGTACCTGGATGACTGGTTAGTGAGAGGTAAGTCCAAAGGAGTCCTCTATCCTGTCCAATGCATGTCTAAGTCTCTTAGATTGTCTGACCCTCATTCTAAACAAGGGACAATCGACTCTAGTACCAACTCAAAGAATCGAGTTCATTGGGGCCCTTCTAGATTCTATGAGTTTTTGAGAATGAGAGCTAGAAGTGGTTAAATGAAATCAATTACATACAGTAATGGTAAAGTTCTTGGTTCAGGCTTGCAGCAGTGATAGAATAAACTGCAGGTTCACATCAAGTCTCTGGAATACATCCACAGCTGGGATGGGTCATCAGTCTTTGGTTCAAAGCTTCAGTGTAACAAAATTCCTCCAGAGGTAAGAAGCAGGATTGAAGACCAGATGGAGGAGGTGCAGCTTTTTATAGTCTTTTGCCATGTGGTCTCTGTTTTCTTTGTTTCAAAGACAAGCTGTCCATCACATGGCATGGAAAAACCTCAGAATTCTGTCCTTAGACATGTCCCTGCATGCCTTGTTGAGTCCCAAGGCGTGTCTGCCTTCTCTCAATGGGTCAATTGTATAGCTGATGGTCCTTAATGGGCCATGAAGCAGGCTAGGCAGAGTTGACCCCAACTTGTCTGAGGTATCACCCAGAAGCATCGGATAAGTTTGAAATACAGACAGTATAGAGCCAATATTCATAACTTTAACTACAAAAATGATACACACATATAGACAGCATAATAATAACCAGCAAACCATAACCTTGTCTGAGACACCTTATTTGACCCCTGTCATAAAAATAAAGGGAAGGGTAACTACCTTTCTGTATACAGTGCTATAAAATCCCTCCTGACCAAAGGCAAAACCCTTTCACCTGTAAAGGGTTAAGAAGCGAAGGTAACCTCACTGGCACCTGACCAAAATGACCAATGAGGAGACAAGATACTTTCAAAGCTGGAGGTGGGGGGAAACAAAGGGTTTGTCTGTCTGTGTGATGCTTTTGCCAGGAATAGATCAGGAATGCAGACTCAGAACTTTTCTAAAGTTAGTAAGTAATCTAGCTAGAAGTGCGTTAGATTTCCTTTTGTTTAATGGCTGGTAAAATACACTGTGCTGAATGGAATGTATATTCCTGTTTTGTGTCTTTCTGTAAGTTAAGGTTTTGCCTAGAGGGATTCTCTGTTTTGAATCTGATTACCCTGTAAGGTATTTACCATCCTGATTTTACAGAGGTGATTCTTCTACCTTTTCTTTAATTAAAAGTCTTCTTTTAAGAACCTGATTGCTTTTTCCTTGTTCTTAAGATCCAAGGGTTTGGGTCTGTGTTCACCTGTACAAATTGGTGAGAATTTTGATCAAGCCTTCCCCAGGAAAGGGGGCATAGGGCTTGAGGAGATATTTGGGGGGGAAGACGTCTCCAAGTGGGCTCTTTCCCTATTCTTTGTTTAACACACTTGGTGGTGGCAGCATACGGTTCAAGGACAAGGCAAAGTTTGTACCTTGGGGAAGTTTTTAACCTAAGCTGGTAAGAATAAGCTTAGGGGGTCTTTCATGCAGGTCCCCACATCTGTACCCTGGAGTTCAGAGTGGGGAAGGAACCTTGACAACCTCCTTTATACAAGATTTGGTGCCACTACAGGACCTTGGTTGCAACCATGTTCTGTATGGTCCGAGTTCAAGTCAATAACGTGACACCCATAGACCTGGTTCCTTGGGAGCTGAGGTACATAATCTTTTAGGGTTGTTTACACTGCTTTTGTTTATGCTGCACAGAAAACTTCCCACTGATATCAATTCAGAACTATTGTACATTAAATATACTAAAAATCCCCAAAGGTCATTGCTGAATCTGAGCCTAAGACAAAACTAGATTTGCTTTAACTAGTGTCTAGTGTGAAGGGAAATCTTTGTTAAAAAATACTCAGTTAATCAGGTGGATTGATTTTAAATCAGAGATTTAAAACATCAATTTTAATTGTGTATTGCATTTGTACGTTAGTTATTTTATGAAAGAAAGGTTGATTCTTATTGGTTGGTAACCAGCGTTAATTTGCAACTAAATATAGTCTGTACACTAAACTTGGTACTACTCTTTGCTAACCAGGAGAATACACTATATCTTTATTAAATAAATATTTATTTATTTATTTATTTATTTAAGCCGTTATGTAGTTTAATTTACATTTATTCAGATCCTTAATTTTTACTTTTTTTATTATATTAAAAATGTCAAATTATACATTTATTATATAGTAGATGGTTCATTTTTATTTCCAAGCTCTATTTGGATGAAAATTCAAATTCAATTAAAGATTCACAAAGATAGGAATTTTTTCTATTAAGTAAAACTACCTTAAGTGTTCTGTATAACTAAGAAAACATGTTTATCAAAACATGTTTTGCCTTTAAAAACTAAGTGAATTATTAAACAGTTAAATTATGAATATTCTATAATTATTACTACTCCATCTAGTGCATCATTTTCTAGATCATTCAGTAGGGAAACCTGTTTCTCTGACATCAGTCCAGGTGAAGCAGTTGTCATCACACAATTGTTGTATAGCCAGAGGGAAAGGATACAACTGCTCTTTTCTGTGACATCTCTCAGCCATGAAGGAAACTGCTCGGTGTTAGATTGCAGGCTGCTTTTGTCAAAGTACTTGTTGTCAGATTAAAAGGGGGGAAAAAAAGAGGAAAAGAAAAGAAATCATAGAATTGAAAAGAGTGGTGGTAGTCGGAGCCATTATATTCACTTTTATTTATTTTATTTGTGATTTGTTTCATGTATTTGACTTACTGTAATGCTTACTTTGGGTGTCTTTGTACTGGTTGTTTTGATTACCTTCTCCATGCCTGTTTCGCCTGCATATCCTAAGAGGGCAGTTGTAGTATGCTGATATCTAATAGGAAGCCCTACAACATGCCAGCTGCCTCTACTGAAGCTCCCATAAGAAGAGCTGGCCATTTTCTCTAACATTTCACCTTTCCATTTGTTTCTCTAACTGGGAAGACAAACTGGCAGATTCCCTCATGTCTTCTGCATAAGTGGAGCCAGTGAGCTCAACCCTACCAAAAAGACAAGAGCTTCAGCTGGACAGCTGATCAGCTTGACTTGGACAGAACTTATTAGAGAACCTGCTGTCCAGTGCTGTTTTTATACACTGAGCTGATCAGTTTATGTGCAGAAGTTTTCATCTTATATAAATATAAAATCTACAAATGTATTCACTATTTGGTTTTAGTAAGCCGTCAGTTTTTATCTGCCCCATGAGTGTTTGCTTTAGCTAAGTTTCAGTGTGTAACATATATGTTTCAACGAAGGTAGGCCAGTGAGAGGTGTTCTTTCAAGCCTATGGGTAGTAAACATCAATGAAGTAGTTTTGTTACTCATTTCTAAATGGCTTCTTGGTGCACAGGGAGGAGAAGGCGAGTTGGGTCATAATAGTAAATATCATCCACCTAGCCGTATTGAACAGCGAGGCACTACAGCCAGTGTAAAAGCAGTTGCTTCAGACAGGTTTGTGTAATGGAGCAGCCAAGATGACTTCATGTATTTTTAGTTTGCATGTTTCAACAGCGAGAGCATACAGTGGCCTAAAGACATAAATTCTTATTGGCTCGTGCTCCTTATTATGGGCCTGATCCTGAGAAGTCATCTGTGGAGGTGCATTCTTACAACAGCAGAGAGTCAAACTTCAATAAAACTAAATGTGAGCACAAGGGTCTGACTGCACAGACTGCTTTGTAGGAACAGTGACTATATTAATAGAAGATTATCAGACGCTGTCTATCTACCTACCTGTCTAGGTTCATATATGAGCCCTAACAAGGTAGTATCTGAATCAAATATTTTTAAAAAACATGAATCTGGTTAGTCTTACTGCTCAAGAAGCTGATACTGGCTAGGACAAAGCATAATATGCACAGGTGCTGTCCAGCTTCTTGTGAGGGATCACAGGCCTCAAACCCAGTCCCCAGGCAGCGCTCAGGCTACGACTGCCATCCAGCAGCTCACCTTCGGAACTAGGGAAGGGTCCAGGGAAGGGCTAACTTGCAGAGGGCTCTACCCCCAAAGCTCCCGATTCTGGAAACATCCATCCCCCTGATTGGCTAAGAAGTTCTATATGAACCAGGAAGTAACAACAGGAAGTTGTCCGAGCATCTAGCAAAATCCTTAGCTGCGACTACAGACCCTTTCTGCTTACCTGACTCCTGAGCCCTGCATTGCTAATGCTCTTGGTTGCTGCTTTCCTGGCTGCTTCTGGTTCCTGTCTTCCTATCCTAGACCCCCGTCTACTCCCAGTTCATGCCATCCTGCCCTCTTCCAGGTCCCTGATGTGGTCTCTGACTCCTGGCCAAGTACATGACGTTATCCCCAACTCCTGACCCCTGGCTTGGCACCTGACTCCTTTTCTGATTCTGACCTTTGCCTGGGTACCTGATGCAGTCTTTGGTTTTGACCCCCTGCTCTGACCACTAGCCCTGACCGCTGCCCACGCCCTTGTCATTGTGCTTTTCTGTCATGTTGCTAACTGTTCATTTTAATCTTGACTTTTATCATCTTTGCTTTTCTAGTACTGGGCCTCTACTGGACAAGAATACTGTGATGTATCATTCCATATTCTTTATGAAAATATGCTTATGATATGAATGACATAACTGGGATATACTTTATTCAAGATGGCTCATATCATTGGAAAGGTTATGATTTACTGAATGCGATTATCCTATTTGTATGCATGTATCATTTCTGTATCTGAAATTAGAAATATTGACTATGTATCTATTTCAACTGTGCTACTATGCCCACTGCCAACGCTTCAGGTACAACAATTTAAAAGCCAGATCGTGTGGATGGCCCATCAACAAGGACAGTGGACTATAAAAGAGCTTAATCTTCCTGTGAATGTGTGGGTCAGCCTGTGAAGAATGGCTACAAGGGCCCTACAGAGTCAGGTGGTCTTGTCACCTGATATTAAAACATTACCTGGGACTTCTTGTAACTTTCCACTGTGAGGGAAGGGGGTCAAAATAGGAAACAAAGGACTCCCACCTTATGCAAATCCTATCCAAGGGTGGGGAGTGAGATAATCCAGGTAGTCATTTCTCCCCTGCGCCCCCTCCCAAGATGATGGCTGGAAATGAGTAAGACTGAACAGGGGGAAAGAACTGGTCCCAGGCTGGAAGGGCATCTGGCCTGTGAAGAAGATTATTAGAACCACATTTAGGGTGAGAACTTGCATGTAACCAGTTTCTTTAGTGTATTAAAGTATTTAGTGCTCCATTTTATTTTCTTAGTAATCTGCCTTGTTCTGTCTGCTATCTCCTTAACTACTTGAAATACACCTGTTACAGTTCATAAATTTATTTCTGGTGTATAATGCAACCCAGTTGATGTGATTTCTAACTTGGGGGGTCAAGAAATTGTGCATACCCTCTTCCACATTGAGGGAATTGGCAAATATATTATATCTTTAGGTCTGTACTCCAAGGGAGGTGGACATCTGAGTGTTGGAGCAAGTCCCTCAAGCTGAGTCTTCCCAGAGCCGATCAGCAGCTGGGTGTGGCCCTGCCTGTGTGTATGTTAGAGGAGATTTTAAGAGCCTGGCTCAGCAAGACAGGTAAAAGCAGGCCCATGCTGGCAGAACGGGTAGACTCAGTGGTATCTCAGGACATCAGGTGACTTCCCAAGGGGTCCAACCCGTCACATATACACAATCCTTCCTAAGTATGAGTTGGTTTCATTAGGGAAGAAAAAACTTTACAAGTAACTACAGTAACCTGAAACTTCCAAACTAAAGGCCTGATCCTGCAAACACTTACGTGTGCTTAAGTTTACACATGTGAGTATTCCCATTGATTTCAGTGGAACTACTCACATATTCAAAGTTAGGAACATGTGAACAGTAACTCCTCACTTAATGTTGAAGTTACGTTCCTGAAAAATGCGACTTTAAGCAAAACGATGTTAAGCAAATCCAATTTCCCCATAAGAATTAATGTAAATAGTGGGGGTTAGGTTCCAGGGATTTTTTTTTCACCAGACAAAAAACTAATATATACACACAGTATACTTTTTAAACAAACAATTTAATACTGTACACAGCGATGATGATTGTGAAGCTTGGTTGAGGTGGGGAAGTTAGAGGGTGGGATATTTCCCAAGGAATGCCTTACTGCTAAATGATGAACTAGCTTTTGGCTGAGCCCTTGAGGTTTAACACACTGTTGTTAATGTAGCCTCACACTCTACAAGGCAGCAGAATGGAGGGAGGGGAGACAGCATGGCAGACAGACACACACCCTGTGTGTGAGAGAGAGATGCACATTTCTCCTTTAAGTACGCTGACCCCACTCTTAAGTACACTGCCTTTTTAAGTTAATCGGTAAGCTGAGATGGCAGCTGAAGCTCCAGATGAAGCTCCCTCTGTCCTGAGCCCTGTCATGTCCCCACCCTGCTCTATGGAAGATGAGGTAAGTAGGGTGCAGGAGCAGGGGGGAGGGGGACACCCTGACCTTAGCGCCTCCCCCGCACAGCAAGCAGGAGGCTCTGGAGAGCAGCTCCAAGGCAGAGGGCAGGAGCAGCACATGGCAGTGAAGGGAGGGACAGCTGAACTGCCCGGCAATTGATAACCTGCTGGGGAGCGGGGTGCTGATAGGGGGGCTGTCGGTCCACCCTGGTTCCAAGCCCCCCCCCCCCCCCCCCATGGAACTGTTATAAGTGGTAGAATGTTTTGTTTTATCCACTTGACATCCTTCTCATAACACAAGGACCAGGGGTCATCAAATGAAATTAATAGGCAGCAGGTTTAAAACAAACAAAAGGAAGTATTTTTTCACACAACGCACAGTCAACCTGTGGAATTCTTTGCTAGAGAATGTTGTGAAGGCCAAGACTATAACAGGGTTCATAAAAGAAGTAGATAAATTCATGGAGGATAGGTCCATCAATGGCTATTAGCCAGGATGGGTAGGGATGGTGTCCCTAGCCTCTGTTTGCCAACAGGGGATGGATCACTTGATAGCCTGTTCTGTTCATTCCCTCTGGGACACCTAGCATTGCCCCCTGTCAGAAGACAGGATACTGGGCTAGATGGACCTTTGGTCTGATCCAGTATGGACGCTCTTATGTTCTTATGTCAATTCAGTTCTGGGAATATGAAATAATAACAATTAGTAATTGCATAGTACATTTCACCTTCATGATACTAATTGTGACTGAAGTACAGGAGCACAACATTTTGTGGGCTTGATTCTCAGTTATGCTACATTTTTTTTTTGCACTGTTCTGGAAGCATAAAGGTACCTTAAAGTGAGTGGAAAGCCCCCCCCCACCCCAGGGTATCCCCTGTGCGGGGAGCACCCTTGGCCATTGTAAAGCTGATATAAAGTCTCTACACAAGCCTCTACTCACAGTCCCTGGCATGGGGACCAGGCTGGAGTGCATTGCAGCACAGCTATTCTCCTTTTACCAGGGCCTAAAGAACTTCTGGCAACTCTGGCAATATTGCGGGAGTTGGGATTTCACAGATAGGACCCTCAGACATTTCTGGAATTTAACACCTTCCAGCCTTGTCTCCACCTCTCATCAGCCCAAGGAGTGAGCAACTGAATTCCCCCATAGCCATCCTATTCCTAGGACACAACTTTGTTCCTATGCCCTTTCAGTCATCTTAACGTGGCCATCAAAGGGCCGCAGCTACTGTGGCCAGATACCCAATAAAAGGGATTTCATCTGCAACAGCATAGTGACCTACCACATCCCCAGCCACCAACAACAGGTCATCCCGTTATCCCATTAACCTCCCAAATAATTTCACTCTGCCATACTCTCTAAAACAGGAAGACTAATCCTCCCAAAGTTTATCGCAATCTCCACAAATACCTATTTTAAATAATCACAAAGCTGGGTAGACTAGCAAATTTAAAAAAAAAGAAAGAAATAAAAAAATAAATAAAATGGAAATACCTATTTGGCAATGCACTACAATGCAAATCAGTTACCTCAGTGTTCATATTACAGCTTTCTTGTCTGCAAACATTACATAGTAGTTATTATTAAATACTCAGCATTTACCAAGAGCTATTATACAGTCCACTCCAGGTATCACATATTCTAAATCTAAAGGGAATTATGGTATCTCTGGTACCATTATGTGTTAAATATTGACAAATGTCAACTGTTTCTGTTTAAAAAAAAAATAGCTAAGGTTAAATATGCTACAAAGTTCCATTGTAATTCTATTCTCTCACTCCTATCTTTCTGAAATAACTAACTCTCTATTGGAACTGAAATTTTCTATGCTTGGTCTCAGCCCAGAAGTGATTTGAATGTGAATGCATGAGAGAGAGAAAGAGGCTGAAAGAAAATGCATTCAACCATTTGAATTATGGGAAACTGAAAAAAAAAGGCTTTTTGATTCACTGTTTTCTTGAAAACAGCTGTAGAAGAAAACTTCAAACAGAGCATGAAACTGTTCCTCATGAAAAATAATCTCTCGTTTGAGGTTGAAGGATTAATTTAAAAAATTGAGAAGTTTGAAGTAATCAAATGTCACTTCTGAACATGCTGAATAGCATATGGTCAGATTTTGCAAGAGCCTAGTCAAGTGCTGCCCTCAGCATATCACGTTTACCTGAAGGAAATTTTAAGTATCTCATTGAAAACACAGTTGGGCTCGAAGTAAAACCCCAGATCCTAGCATCTCCAAATTTTGGGGAAGTTCCAAACTCTGCAGCTGGCACCTATATCTCCTTTATTCATTTTTGATTATATGTAGTGCCGATAGTCTCAGTCAGGATTAGTGCCCCATTTTGCTAGGCATCATACAAACACATAGTAAGACACAGTGCCTGTCACAACCTGCTTTCAGTCTAAATAAACAAGAAAAAACAACGGTTGGGAGGAAAAGAGAGACACACAGGAGCGAAATGACTTGTCCGAGGTCATACAACCAGTCAGGCCAGAGCTGGAAAGAAAACCCAGGGGGCAGAGCCTCTGCTTGATGTTTGGAAATGGAAAATTTTCTATCTTGTGTTGAGCTAAATCATTAAACATTCCCAGCAGGCTGTAGTAAGAAAACGCAATTCTAGTCTAAAATCAGATGGTTGTGACCCTTAAATGTGTGGTTCTTTCTGTATATAGACTGATGCATGTAATTTTTTGGTGAAAAGACTATATTTAGGCAAAAACCCTATGCCATCTTGAAATGTTTTAAAATCTAAACAATGGGACAGACTGTCCATTTGTGGCAGTCTCGTACTCTTAATTATGGGTGTATTTTAAGCATTTTGTAACCTCTTTGTTACCACAACATATTTTATTTTAAAGTACATACTGTACATTAAACCTATTTTTCCCACACTGCCACCTGTGAATACATTGCCAACTGTACTAAAAATGTTTCTGCCTCACCGATCATGTTTCATGGATGCTTACAGAGGACTGAAATGCAATTAAATATTCTCTTGCATTCTTAGGTTCTGACTGGCTGCTGATAGTGATGTCCACAACATGACAAAATACACAGAAGTTTAAAATTACAACCCAGTGAAATAAAAATTAGACTCTTGTGATCTTCAGATATGTCTGAAGATCAGTACTTGACAGGTTACTGGTTTAGATGTGAAGGAGCTACTTGAAGTTTATATTCATTATTCAGCATTTGAATCTGGAATTAGATTCTAACCTTGGACGAATAGAGCCAGTGCGTGCAATGCATCTCTTTCCAGGCTTTTGAGACGAGAGAGGTTCAGAAAGGTAGGCTTTCTTTAGGAGCAAGTGTACTTAATCCAGGTGATATTGATAATCTTGTTGGGTTAAATTATTACCAGATTAAAGTAGAATCTACTCTTTATTATTTGCTTGAATTATTTTTGTGGGTGGGAGGGGATTACATTTGAACTTATTTTCCTGTGTTTATACTTAGAACAGAGGAAGGTGCATTTTAACAATCTGAATACATAAGTGAGGAAAAGCAAGGGCAAGTATTACACTTCTAAAGAAGTTAAACTCACTGTATTTATCCTATGTTAGTCTTGCCTGAATAGGTGAAAAACACCCATTTTGAAGAATGAATGTGCTTAAGTAGTTTCAGTAAAGAAGGGACTACTCACATGCTTAATTTTAAGCACATACTTCAGTGTTTTGCTGAATCAGGACCACGGTCAGCTATTCATCTAATTAACCATTTGTACGTACAGATACCTGTTTTTCTTTGTAATCATGGTATTTGTGTACACAAATTATATGTGCACAATTACATGCACCCACCATTGAGAGCCAGGCCAATTGCTAAATGTAACTTGAGTAGTATGTATTCATCAAGACCACGATTTCCACCTCCACCCCCTTCTCTGTGTTAAATCTCTGGGAGTTCTGGGATGCTGAAGGGGAGTAAGAGTACAGAGACTCCCCTTCCACCAACAGGCCGGAGAGCAGGAAGGATTCATGGTACCAGGGGACCCTGCATGTTTGGTGCACCCTAGCCTCAAGTGGGCATGGTCAGCCATTTAGGGGGGATGGAGAAGTCCCCAGTGCAGTGTGGAATGAACAGGCAGGAGGAAGCACATGCTATTGCTTTTCACAGCAGCAGTAAGATGCACTGTCTCATAGTGTGGCTGTTTGCCCTAGCAATTTTAGCCTGCCCTTGTTGGAGGGCTCTGGGTACCTGAGTGTGGAGGCTGGCATCATTCTATCTCTCTCCCACCATGGCTCAGGTAAGCAAGGACAGGGTTTTATTATCTTAAATGAAACTAAAGGCATCTTTTCCTTCCTTTTCCTTTATCTTCTTCAGAACTCTGAACATATTGGGTGGGATTTTCAAAAGGGCCTAAAGCAGATTTTTTTAGAACTATCAAGGCCAGAAGAGGGACCACTGTGATCATCTAGTCTTACCTCCTGTATTTACACAGGTCAGAGAACTTCCCCAAAATAATTCCTAGAGCAGATCTTTTACAAAGTCCCAGTGACTTCCAATGAAAATCTTAGCCATTGTGCATATGAGACGAAAAAATGGCTCCATTGCTGCCCTTTGTACCTGGCATGGCCTCAGTGAAATGCCAGCATCCCAACTTTAAAAAATGTAATTTCACTGGACACATGCCTGCTTCATTGGTCTTACTACAGTCTAATTCATGAGTTGCATAACAGTACCTTTGGTGTTCCTGTAATGCATTTTTTCTGAGATAATTTTAGTGTCTTCATCTTGTGTTCTTTTTTTCATGCATGTTTAGGAAAAAAAGAAGCAGTTAATTAGTTGACTTGTTCATAAAACGATGCTCTTGAATACGCTCGTCAGCTGGGAAATAAGTTGACAATACAAATAATATATATTTTTTCTTTAAACTGTTAAAGTTTCATGTTAAAAAATTGCAGCATATAGTGTTACAGTTCATCTTAGTGTTAGCCAGAATAGTGGCAAGATTCTCCCCACAGGCCAGGCAATTTTTAATAAAAACATTTAGAACTAGATTGGTGTAATCGTAACTTGCAAAACTGTGAAATAGAAAGCTTGAATTCAGCTCTTGGTAACAGTGGGCAGATGCTACTTTCCTTTCCAATCCAGTTAGTGGCCTTGCCAATGTTACTAAAGAACTGGCAACAGTTTTGATCTTGCTAGTGAATCCAAGTAATGCAGCCAAAAGAGTGTCAAGAAACTAGCAAACCAATAAGTAACAGCTCATTATTTTATTTAGCCTTCTATCTCTTATAGTGATGTCTCGTCGTTTCAAGAAGAACATCACAGTTGCACTTAAAGGAAAATTAAACTGTATGTTGTGAAACTATGGGATGAAGTAATTCTGGGGTTGAGTTCATTAGTGTGCTGCAGGTATTGCACAACAACATTTTACTTGCAAGTATGTGCAGTGTCTGCCTGTCACTTTGGAGCAGTCAGGATTTAGATCCCTTTCTGGGTTTGGTATTACGGTGACATCATCTGGTTTACCATCACATTTGTAGACTATGATAACTCTCCATGATGGAACACCACAAAGTAGTGTGGCCCAGTTATTCACTCTTTAAAATAGAGAGCGGGGCTGCGGGGGGGGGAGAGGGAGAGAGTGAGTGTCTGGGTGTAATTGCTCTTATTTGATAAGCTGTAAAAAGAGCTTGTAAGTTCAGTGAAAGTTGCTGTAAATATTGAATGAATCAGGATTGATTGATTTGTTCTAAAGTCGGTCATGTATTTCAAGGTTCATTAAAACTTGCTATCCACCTTATAAGTTGAAGTCGGGGTTCTTTGTTTTTATATTTTTATGAGGGGTACACATTAGTCTTTACTCAAAAAGTCCCAGTATTGCAAAAGGCCCCGAAAGACTTCCTTATCATACTTTTAAATACACTTTTCCTTTAGATTCCTGTGGGGGGAACTTAATAGCATTAATATCCAGCTGGATATTATTTATTTAACTTGCTTGTTGGTGCAGAGACACAAAATAATTTTGGCTCTGAAAATTTGGGGTGTTATTTAAATGTGGCTTTTGTCATGTTTGTTGATCCTGTTGTCTGACACAGTTTTCATCTTAATATTTTCTCTGTTGCTTAAAAAAAGGAGAAGACTGGGAGAAAAGGTCCCGTTCAGTATCTAAATATGAACAAAATCTGTTTAAAAGAAATGCTCCTCACTCGACAGACAGGTAATATAAATCTGGTTATAAAACCATGTAACAAGCAATGATATTGATGAAGAAATCCATCTAAACGTAACACTTGGTGAAATAATAAAAAAAAAACCCCAAAAAGCAACAACAAAAACCTTTTCAACATCATTTCACACACTTATCAAGGATATTATTTACTTATTCTACACACTTAACAATTTCACTATTTTCTAAAATAATACTCTTATTTTCTTTTTCCTAATCAGAGTGCACACTTATTGTGGAATTATTTAAGATCATGTGCAATGGCAATTTTAGTAATCTGGTTTCACTGGATTTTATTGTATGTCTTTTTCATATCTGGACCATTAATGTGGAAATTGTTCTCAGACATATGTTGTTTAACAGCAGATGCTGGATTTACAGTTGTAGATCACATTTATGTTGTTTTGTTCTCATTTCCATGAGGTTTCCTGCTATATACTTTTTTCCAGCAAAAAAAAAATCATGAACATCTGCTGACTTATCCAGAGAACCGGATCTTTAATATCTAAATTCACCCCGGGGGGGGGGGTTGTTTTGTTTTGTTTCACATACAAACTAGGCTTTTAAGATGTGTTATTTAGTTTGTTTTAACTTGGATTATTTTTAACTAGAAGCAAAGTCACATATATACAGTGTGCACATTTTTGCTGGTACACTTGCCTCTCTCCACCGTTAGAATCCAGTCTTTCTCCTTTGGCACACTTGGCAACCACAGTGGTTCAGACAGGATCCTGAGAATCCATCACTCTTTCATGAGACCACCATATCCACCCACATCCTCCTATCCTCCCTCCTTTTCGATAGGGCCATGAATATTGTTCTCATCCTCTGTCTGAAGGGGATGAGGCAAATGGCCTCCTCTGAGGTTAAATGCCATCTGTTGTTCTACAGAGCATCCAAAAGGAATGTTTATGCAGCCACCAGCTGCAAAGAGTTTTTCTTGAACCCTTCAGGGTTTTTTAAATACTTCTCTGCTGATTGGGAAGCTTTATTTTCTACATAGAGTATATAATCTGAGCTCTTCTCTTTTATGAACACCATGAGGGAGGGCGGAGGTTAGGAAATAAAATCCTAATTCTACAAACTGTTAGACACATGAGTGGTCCCATTGAATTCAATGTTTGTAGGATCTGGGCCTAACTTTGTACGTATGCGTTAATTCAAAACTTTTCTGGTCATCAGTGAGAGGTAAATGATAGTTCAGTTAGGAGGTCACATTGGTAATTTCTACATTTGCTATTTAATATTAATAGCATCACTAACATAGTACTCATTTTCAAAGCACTGTGAATATCTCTGTGCCTAAATGCCATGCTGATTGATGCATTACAGAATTCTTTAGATAAACAGAACACAGTAAGAGTATAAGGTTAAGAAACCGTCTCCAAGAATTCATAATCCTGTGATTCCTTACTTCTTAAAGCAGAATTCATCGCATCTCTAATGTGACCAGGTTCAAATAAATAGAAAGTATGGATTTAGCTGCCTTATTCTTTTACTCCACAATACTTATTTATTGGGAAAGGACATAGTTTAGTTAAGTCATTCATTTGAAAAAAAAATCCTGTGTTATGAGCAATGTTCCCTTTAATTTTTGACAGGCCGTGTGCACAAAAAATTTCTTCTGTGCAAATTGTGGTGCTTCTGTGCAAATTTTTGTGTGCGGTGTTTCGCCGTGTGCATGGGGTTTAGGATCTGTGTGCGCGCGCACAGCTTAGACGTAATAGTGGTTATGAATAACACCATGGATTTCAATACTTGAAATATTTGAAAAAACTAATGGACTTTTCACCGTTAATGCTTTCTGTTTACATTTTACACTTACATTTTGCTTGGATGAGTCAACTTTACTTTTGTACATAGTCTGTTTCACTTTTTGGCTCTCATGCATGAATACAATCCTACAGTGTTGGTGTGGCAAATAATGTCGGAATATTTTGATGGAAGCAAAAAGCTGTTTTCACGGAAACTAAAATACATCAATGGAATTATTTCTGTTGATCTGACATTTTGTTAAACATGCTTGGACAAAACATAAATTTGGGCCAAAATCAACATGACAGTTTCAACTTGATTGGGGAAATATGGTCAGTAAAAAACAAACAAACAAAATCCCTGCAAAACACCCCTCAAAATATGAAATCAGATTGTTGCACCAATATTTGTTTGTATTACCTACTTATCATAGGAACCGGGCAAATACAGCATTTTATATCATGAATAATATACTATTTAATGACTCTAATAACATCCAATGAATGTGCTCACGGATATAAGTAGGTAACGGAACTCCTGAGAATCACCGTTTTGCTTTTGCTTGGTACATATATGCCTATACTACTGACTGTCTTCAAATCCCTCCGCAAATTTATCGTCTGTGCTTTGGTATATGATTTGTAAGTAAGTTTGCTGGCATATTCTTACCTCCCTCCCCCAACACCTCATTTATGAATTGGAAGGTGAGATGTTATGGGAGCTGGTTTGTGCAACAGTCTAAAATGTACCTTTAGTGAAAAGTAATTTCTTATTCAAGCCTAATTAGAATCTATATTCTTTGCTCCACATATATTTGCAAAATGTTAGGGTTTCTGTCTGTCTTATCCTGTTCTGTAAATTGTAAAATGAATTCACTGGGGCTTCACACAGGCAAGGGTCCAATGCTGTGAAACACCTAACAGGCTCGGGGCATTGCATTGCAACTGCGCCCAAATGTATCTCAAGTCGCTCGTATCTCCACTGTGCTGAACAAACACATCAGACTAAAAGGTTGCTTCCCCTAAAAGCTTCCAAACTAAGGCTTGTCCTATGTTTAAAAGCTAGGTGGATATAGCTATGTCAGTCAGAGGTGTGAAAACACTACTCCCCTGACTGAGTTGGACTCAGTTGGACTACTCTGCTGACCCAGCCCCCATGAGACACAGTTATGCTGATGGAAGAATGCTTCCGTCAACACTGGCAACTCTGTTCTAGGAGGTGATGTTTGTATGCCAATGAAAAAACCCTGTTGATGTAGGCTGCGTTTACACTATAGGATTATGCCAGCAAAGCTACACTGACAGAGCTTTGTGGGTACAGTCTCCTTGGTGTAGACACAGGCTTAGGCTTTGATCCTGCGAAGAATTATACAGGTATTTCACTGATTTCATTGAGATTACCCATTGGCTTCATCCTACAAGGTGTTAAAGCACTCAGGCCTGAACCCAGTAAAGTATTTAAACATATTTTTAAGTTTAAGCACAGGAGCAGTCCCATTGAAATTAATGAGCTTGTTCATGTGTTTAAAGTTAAGAATAAATTAATAAGAATAAACCCTAAAACCTCAATCCTGCAATGAAACCAGCTAGCACAGACTGCATTGCCCATGCATAAGCCCATTAACTTCATTGGGATGAAGATGTCTACACTAGCAGGTCCAGTTGCAGGATTTATGTTATAAAGACAAATCAGAGAACAGGTGATGTGGGAGGTGAGATACAATGTATAAACTAAGCAAACATGACAAAAATAGGCATGCTGCTACAGTCTCTTTCTGTTTAACTCTGCCTGCTCCATTGTTTACAAATATTTTTAATCCTAGTCTTTTTAATTTATATCCTTTTTTTGTTTTTAAATTTGCATTTTACCCTGCCTATAAGCCAGGAGAGTGAGTGTGTGTGTGTGTACGCGTGCATGCATGCATACATTTATGTTAAAAAAAAAATTGCTATGGGTATATTTTCTTCCTTTCCTTATTTTAACTATATCTCCCTTTATTTAAACCTTGGAAATCCATGTTTTGGCAGCAGCATCACCCCTTTTTGAGAGGGTAGAGACATTTTGAAGCTCCCTTTGGGGAGGAGGGAAGTTCCCAGTGCTCATGTGGCTCCGTAGAGTGAGGAACTGGGCTCGGTTGTCCACTACTGCTTCCTGTGTAATATCGTAGAGCTCACTTGCCTAATAGCCCTGACCCGTGAGGAGAAAGTGGGGAATAGATTAACTTCTCCGTGCTAGGAGGATTGCACCCATGTGGAAGCAGCAAGGACTCAGCAGGCTGGGAGCAGCTGGAGGGACATAAACTCACTACTAGCCATGGAGTTTCCATGCAAAAAGATAACGCAGAACTGAGCTATATTACCTTTTCTCTGCCCCCTCTTCCCACCCAAGGATGGTTCCTCAAGCAGCGGTACCCTGGTATCTGAGTTCCAATAGAACCAAATTGCCAGAGACCAAAGGACTGCCATTGTCCCCTAAGCTAACAGGGGCCTTTCCTCCTGTGGACTGGAACCTACAGCTCATTATGTGGGGGAGAACCGATGCCTCCTGGAGGGATTTGGGGAAAATTTCAAGAGGATTTTCCAAAGAAGGGAGTGATGAAGGCCATGATTATTTTTCTTGATAGCTTTGCATGAAACACTGCAGCTGCTTAAATGTGAATTTAAAATAGGTGTAAGAAAGGTGAAGAATCTGTGTGGGATGCAAGCAACATATGAATCAAGAAACTCATAAATAAATACAGAGCCAAACTCTTAATAGATGTTTTCCATATCATAACAATTGCCACAGTGTTTACTCACAGGCACAAAATACTTAGATGCTCTCCTTAATCTTTAATTATTATTGACCTCTTTGCTTGACCTCTCTTGAAGTGTTTTATAAACAATTTAAAGAATAAATGAAGTATTAGAAACAGTTATTATAGGGGAAGCAAAGTTATTTGCTTTCCTTGGGTGAAAAGATATCATTTATAAAGGCCTGATTACACTCATCTGTTTTCTGGGTAGCCCGTAAGTTTACTTTACCACGGCAAGAGAGAATAACAGAGAAATTGTATCATGGGAGCCAAGTAAGATATTGTAGTGGTAGGAAATCCAATTGCCTTGTTTTACAGCCATTTGTCTTGTCCACAGTCTCTGTCGAATGACAGTTTGGATCAAAAGCCTTTAAAAGGTTTTCCTGCTTCACAGTAATGAGAACAACAGAGACTTTTATATTGTAGGAGGTTCTTACTGGGCCTTTCCTGCTTTAAAATGGCTACCTGCCAGTGCATTTTTTATTAAAAGCTGCTTCGCATAATAAATTATATGAAGTGGCTCTGCCTGGCTGCTTGACTGTCACTAAGGTTATGAGTCAAAAAAGGGGGCTGTTGGAGAAGGTCCTATTCAAAGAAGCTTAACTATGAAAGCTGTCAAAAAGAACATTAACAGCCACCTTTGTATTTCAAACCTGTTCTTGTAAGGATGCATGTCTATACTGAAAATAAAATACTGCGGAATGTGGGATTTATATATTTTTTTGCTTAATTATTTTAACAAATGGGCTGGTCTCTCCTTTTGTTTACACTGGTATAAACCAGGAGTGACTCCATGGTAGTTGATGGGACACACAGGTGTAAAACCCACATACTTGAGATCAGAATCAGGGCTATTGTTTCTAATTCTAGTAAAGAGAAGTGATTTCCAGGAGGGAAAGGTCTAAGGATTTTAGAAGTCCCCATGTGATGCTGAGGGCCTTGCAATATTCTCACCTTCACCTTGTGCTTCTGGCAGGCAGAGAGGAAATAAGACTAAATGGGGCCAGGAATCATCAAAACAACAAGGCCTGTTGGCTCCAAAGCTGCTGGGGTTGTGGGGGAGCTCCTCCTCTCACATGTGGCTTTTTCCTGTCTTCCTTCCTAACTCCCAGCCAGGCAGACAGATTGGAGCAACAGGGAAGGGGAATGAGCGGCAGCAGCTGCCTGTTAAGAGCAGCAGCACTCCCAGTGATCTTTAGTGATTGGAACAGCACATAGTCACACCAAACACTTGCCAACCACAGCTCTGAAGCTCCTGTGGCAGCATGTCCCACTGTAGTGTGTTTGACTGTTCCCCAGAACAGAGATAAGGGAGAGTCTCAGCTGTTTTCATAATCAGTGCATGACTGCTGGGGTAGGGGAAGAGCCTATATTACAGACAGCTGTACCTTCACTTCCTACTGCTGCTGGTTGAAGTAAATGAAGATGAGGGTGGGGATGTAATGGCATATCATTACGTTTAGGAAGATGCATAATATGATTTGCTTTTCCAGTCCTAACTCAGTTCTTAAATAGTCCTAAGTTTTTACATTCATCTGTTTGGAATAGACAATGCTGTATGGAAGCGTGCTGCGCAGTACCCCTGAAAGTGTTAAGAACGGAGTATGGGACAAAGTGTGGGTCACAAACTCAAAACAGAGGGACAGAAGGAAAATGATACTGTAGGGACTTTAAAATGATCTTTCCTGAATCGGAATTTCTGGGAGCAGATTCTCCGACCATTTTATTTAGAATTGGAGGTGCCCGTGAAGAGAGGTAGATTTGACTCTGACACGAGGGAGGTCCCTTGTCATGAAATGATATATAAGGGTTATGCATGTAGGTTCCAAGCCCTCATGCTTCCATACTGTGCAACATTTCAGAGCCTGGAGACAAACAGTCTAGCTGTTTTACAATAACAACTATGGATTTTCTCTGTTTATCTCCATTCAGTGGGATGACTATTAAGTCCTTTTTGTTTATTCTTTGATAAACCCTGGGTCTTCTCTGGACTTGTCTGTCCTTTAGCTCCAAATCAGGTGCAACTGTGAATACGATCTGAAAGAAAATGTATTAAATGGTGGCAACTTTTTTTTAAGACTCACTGATGAATAATTGCCAAAAGGTGGTAGCTACAGTATCCCCAACAAATGCACATTATGAATGGTCCTCTTTTAAGCCTAAAATTCCTTTAAACTTGCCTGTTGGGTTTTGAGTACCTGCAGTTAACTAGTGTTGCTTTTGGCAAGGCTTGGTGAGCAAATGAGGCATAATCTCTCTGATCTTAGTAGTCTGGTCAGTCAGCCATGACATTCTCAGTGTCTTTTCTTTCTACACCCTGTCTGAACAGAGCCATAGCCCAGGCAGCTCTCAGTGGGGTTGCCAAAGATTACCACGTGCAGTGGAGCAGCAGATGGCAGGAGAGTGGAAAATATGCAGCCTCCAAGGGTTGGGTTCATGTGGGGTTCAGGGTTAAATTTGAATGATTTTTCTCCCCCTCCAGAACATTTGACTCTTTACTGCAAGTTGGAAGCCCTGTAAAATGCAGGAGTCTGGTTTTACGGCGTGGAGTGGGTTCTAGATCAGAACTGGAATAAGAAGTTTATATGCTCAGTGAGCACAAAAGTTGTTGCTTTCTCTTTAGTCCTGGTTCCACAGTGTGTATAAGAGAATGTAAATGTAAAATACATGAAAAGAACATTTAAGGGGGCAAAGTCAAGCACTCAGAAGTTAGGAAATTAAGGTTGCCTGAGCAACCTGAGTTCAGCCCACTTGTGTGTATGTATTATGATATGATCTTTAATTACACAATAATATGCTGTTTTTCGACGGGACCCCTCCCTCATTTAGTGCACAGGATGGATGATGCTCACTTAGTGAGCAGCTTTTCAATATTTTTTTTTATCCTTCTTGTGTGGCCCCAGGCCTTATTTACTGCACAGTATTCAAACCCTGCTCTGAAAACAGCATTATTACTTTCTTCATCGACTTCTTCCGTACTGTGCATCACTGTAGTATCTGAGTGCATCATAGATATTAATGAATTTATTTTCACAACACCTCTGTAAGATGAGGGGATATTATCTCCATTTTACAGATGGGGAACTGACGCCCAGAGAATAAATTCAAAAATGTGCACTAATTTTGGATGCCCAATTTAAGATATCTAGGACCTGATTTTTCAGTGTACTAAGCATTATATAGCACTTTATACGCTCAAAGCACTGCTCTCATTGACTTCAGTTGGAGCTGTGAGTGCTCAGCACTGCTGCAGATCAGACTCCAGGGTCTGAAGTCCGGCACCCAGAAAAACAGGAACACACAAATAGTGAACATTTTGTTTGTGACTTACCCAGCATCACATAGGAACTCTGTGGCAGAGGCAGAGATAAATGGTGCTCTGGAGATCTGGGTTCTAACAGTTTTAACCAAATTCTCCTTTCTCTTTCTGCAGTCTCCTGCCTCCTTCACTATGCACCTTCCAGCTTCTTAAACAAATGAATCAAGGGTCCTGCAGACAATAGCCTCTTTCACTACATGACCCTGATTCATCTACAAAGCAGGTCCATCCTGTGCACTGATGAGACATGGGTCCTGTGGGAAAAAATAGTTTGTAATTAAAGACTGGACCCGCTGTGTGGATGTATTGTAAAACTATATCATAATACATATACACAAATGGGCTGGATTAAGGTTGCACAGACAACCTTAATTCCGGCATTTTGTAATTATTGCACACACACAATTTAAAAAATACTTCAAGATCTGACTTACTAGGACAAAGCCAGGAAATGCATAATTTGGCTAACTTTCTGTCCTTAATTCACCCTATTGTGCTTAAGTTTTGTAGTGGTCTCAAAACAGTGGGTGATCTTCACTGCCTCTTTTGTCTGTACAGGATAAGTAGCCTGACTTAAATGGGAAACATCATAAAAACAGGATAATGTTGTAGATCAGGAGTCCACAAGGAAAGAATCATTCTGAAGAACACTGACTATAGCAGTAGTTAGGCACAACAGTTTGAATTATGGACCAAATGGAAATTTCCCTCAGATGCTTTTCCTTTGGCATTTAATCAAATTCTTTGTATTTTTGTGCAGCTGATTTGTATTCTTTCTCACTCTTTCTTATTCAAAGTTATAATGGCAATGGAACTTTTTTGTATCAGTTGTGTAACTCAATCACTTTGGATTTTATGGGCCAGATTCTTCGCTGGTAAAAATTGTACAGCGACATTGATATCAGTGGCTCCAATTTATGTCTGCAGCGAACTGGGTCCTGTACATTTATCAAGTCACATTTAAAAGGACATTCATGCACAAGCTCATATACAGTAAGTGCAGCAAGACATGTTTCCGGTTACCTCATAGTAGTTCAACAGGTCATTTGAACCTGATACAATTTCAGAGGAAATTTTACAGTACTGTAGAAACTCCCACTGGAAAAAAAAAAGTACTTTTCAATAAAATGCTACCATTTTAATCTGTGTTAAAACATTTTTCTAAGTCAGTGGTTTTCAATCTTTTTTCATTGTGGAACCCGAAAAAATTTCGAGTGGACGTACAGAGCCCTTTGGAAATCTTAGACATAGTCTGCATCACCCAAGGGTCCACAGAACACAGTTTGAAAATCACTGTTCTAAGGAACAAGGATAGGTTACACACAGTGTCCGTGCATTTTCTGTTTTAAAATGAAGAAAATAGCTATAGTTACCAACTGATACTGAGAATTAAGGTTCTAAATGGTTAAACCATTTTTAGCTAGAGCCTGACAAAAATGCTGGAAACCAGCACACACATTTTTAACAGCTCTGCCACTGAAAAATCTGATTCATTGAATTTGATTTGCGGGACAACTTGTATAGAGAATGTGATCGTCCTAAACAATTTAAAACACATGCACTAAATTCTTCGCACTGACAATGTTGCTTTGCACATATATTTTAGTCCAGTAACTTAAGTGATTATTAATTGACAGTGTATGGACCAGGTGGGAATAGAATTGCAGGGCGTCTCACCCAGTGCTGTTTCAATGCCCTTCACAAGTGCCAGGGACAGTCATGGTGCATTTCTCCCCCACATTGCTCTGTTAAGAAGGAGGTGGGATCATGTTTCTACTCCACAGCAGTCCGCAGAACCAAAAGGACAGTCTAGCCTACTTGTTCAGCCTGGATGCTGGGAGCTCAGAAGGGACAATCTGTACTTGTTCAGCTAATGGCAGCTTCATACCACCCTCAATGCAGGACAGTGCCTAAATGACAGCCCTTTAGATGGGAGAGTGTACACTGGTGTGGTTCTTCCTCAGAATCTCAAAAGGGATGGTATGTTGTTCTTCTGCACTGGTCCTGGATCCTCCACTATCCCTCTCCTACCCTGTGACAGTGCCATTCTTATGAAACCATCCTGCCAGGGCCTCTCTTGACTGCAGCTTCTCCAAGAACCCCATCAAGAGAGAGGGTAGTCCATGAAAACTGCAATGCAGGTACCAAACTATAATACTGAGCTTTAAGGCTTCCCAGGCAAGTTGTGAGTTCAGGGACACCTCTACCAAGGAACTCTATAGATAGCACTATTGGATCCTAACAAAAAAAGGTCCAAATAACAAAGCTCAGGAAAGCAAGTGGGTGACTTTAATCAAACCTGCCTATGACCTCCTAAAAGTCTGCATCAGAGTAAAGGGATGGGCAAAGTTGCAAGCAGATTATCCTCCTCAAACCAGTTGATTCATCTCTCACTTTTTTTTAATGAGGAAGTCTTAAATTGGTGAAATACGTATCAGTGTGATTGTTGTTAAAGCTAATTTTATACCACTATTTTCTATGATTAGTGAATTAAAACCTTTCTTTTCCCCCTGATATGTTTTAAGTAAGTCATGCATATGTAAGGCGATCCAAGTACTGACAGTTGACATTGAATTGCACAGGCAGAGAGGTATGGGAAATTCGTACAAAATCTGCACTGTATCAACACAGGCTAGTGTCATTACACTAAATCCTGATCCCACAGAAACTGATGTCAAATCATCTTTCCCTTTATTTTTTTTAGTAGGTTACGTTTAACACCATACTGTACTGTATTTGCGGGGGTTTTGTTTTGTTTTCTGCTGCTGCTTGATTGTGTACTTCCAGTTCCAAATGAGGTGTGCAGTTGACTGGTCAGTTCGTAACTCTGGTGTTTGTAACTGTCTGTAGTTCTGAACTTTTGTTGCCTCAAGGACTGGATTCAGCAAAGCATGTGCTTAACTTTAGTAGTTTAAGTGTGCTTAAACAATGTATGAGACTATTTGCCATATGCTTACAGTTAAGTATGAGAGTGTTTTGTTGGGTCATGGCCTAACTTAGCTGTTTGCTTCAATATCAATAGTATAATTTTAAAGAAAAATTAGGGTTTAAAAAAGTGTTTGAGAAAATCACCTATAGAACATGAAATGAAGTTTGTTTTAAAAAATCAGTAGTTTGGTGGAAAAGGGTGAGCATACAGTAAGAGAAACACTTAAGTGCTGTTAACAGCACACGATAAACTTGGAACAGAAATAACACGTTTACATTTTAATGATGAAAACAATGTTCAATTTTTTTCCTCTAAAAGAATTCTTTGATGCCTGCCGTGTCCCTATCCAGGACATATTTCCCGAGAGAAAAAAAATATTTTAATTAAATGTACTGAAATAACATTTTTGTTGCCAGTGATGATTATTGGTGTGTTTGTGTGTCCTTTTAATAAACCTGCATGCTAGGATTCAACTTTTGTGCCCACCACAGAATACTGTAAATCCTATCTTTGGAAAATATAATAGTTTTGTATTTATTACAAACAGTCCTTCAGACTGTTCGCTAATTAGATGTAACTTTTCACAGTGATTTACACAGTGCTGCTATTCGGTAGGGATAGAAAATATTCTGTCATTGTTTTACTTGGAGTTAGATCCTTTGGTCATTTTGAATGCAAAACAGGCTTTAAATACAGTTTAACTCTTAGAACACTGAGGCAAATATCCATGTCCGTTGTGAACTGAACTAAACTACCAAAGAATATACTTATCCATGCAGTTGCCTGCTGACAGGCACCCTGTCGGGCTCTCATCCTTTCACTGCATTCCCTAAGTGGCCAGACCCTAATATCTCTGACTCCTACCTACAGATTTCTCTTTTAAAGTGCCTTCTCCTAGCCTCCCATCTATGTAAATTTCCTATTATCTTTCTACCCACTTTCCTTCACTCACAACTCTGTGCACTCTTAGTACTCATCCTCACATGACACCTGAGTTCCGCCCTTACACTCTCCAGTCGTGGAAACCACAAACTATGCCACCTCAGTCTCCATTTTATACCATCTTCAGTCTGTCTCAGCCTTCAAAATGCTCCAAGTGTTTAGGCTCATTCAATTTTTAAATGTGATTTGGTTATTTAACCACATGACTGAGAGCCATGAATCCAGGTGTTCTGTTCATGGTTCTGATACTTGTTCCTTCTCAGGCCTTGATTAACCCACTTAGGCTCAGATCCTCCAAAGTATTTAAGCACCTGACTTCTATGGAAATCAATGAGAATTAGGGGCCTAAATATCTTTGAGGATCTGGACCTTAACCTATCTGTCTGTAAAATAATGCCTGTAATTCCCAAAGAGAGAAATCTCAGGTAAATTTGTATTTAAGGCCTCTTTTAAAACTGGTTTTGACAGTGTCTCCTTCAATCAGTCAAAAGATTACTTGAGGAGAGTTAAAATTGTAGGTTATTCAGACAGCAAACCATAAAGGCTCATTTAGAGCAACTGGGCCAAATTCTGCTCTGACAGTAGAGTAAATCTGGAGTAACTGCACTGAAGTCAGTGGCAGCATGAGAGCAGAATTTGGCCCTTTGTGTTATTCCGTTCATTGCACGAGCACAAAAAGTCTGCAAAGCAGATATCTTTTTTTCTTCAACTACCTAAAAGGCTATTCAGTGTGTTCTGGTACATCTGTGATTACACACTTGTGGGCTACAGATCTTGACAAAACAACTACCTAAAAGGCTATTCAGTGTGTTCTGATACATCTGTGATTACACACTCGTGGGCTACAGATCTTGACAAAACAACTATCTGAATTACAGAAGTTAAAAAGTGTTCTAAATCATGCAATCATAGAAATGTTGAGGGACCTCGACAGGTCATCTAGTCCAGCCCTCCATACTGCAGCAGGACCAAGTATACCTAGATCATCCCTGACAAGTGTTCGTCCAACCTGTTCTTAAAAACCTCCGATGGTAAGAATTCTGTAGCCTCCTTTGTTAACCTGTTCTAGAGCTTAATTACCCTATAGTTAAAAATCTAACCTAAAATCTAATCTAAATCTCTCTTGCTGCAGATTAAGCTGATTACTTTTAATTCTACCTTCAGTGAATATAGAGGAGAGCAATTGTTCTCCTTTCTCTTTGTAACAGCCTTTGTCGTATTTGAAGACTGTTATCAGGTTTCACTTCAGTTATCCTTTCTCAAGACTACACATGCCCAGTTTTTTTAACATTTCCATATAGGTCAGGTTTTCTGATCCTTTTATCATTTTTGTAGCTTACCTCTGGACTCCCTCCAGTTTGTCCACATCTTCCTGAGGGTGTGGCACCCAGAATTAGACAAGGTACTCCATCGGAGTAGAGCAGAACCAGTGCTGAGTAGAGCAGAACAGTTACCTCCCAGGTCTTGCATATCACACTTTTGTTAACCTACCCCAGAATGGTATTAGCCTTTTTTGCAACTATAACAAATAAATCATTTAGTCAAGAGCCACACCTTTGGCTGATTAATAGCAAGCATTTGAACTCTACAGGAAGTTCATTTCTGCCCTGTTGTAAAAGATGAAGGGTGCCATAAGGAGCATCCAAGATTAAGGGCGGGAGGTAAATGGGAGGAACTTTTTTCCTTAAAATTTCTCACCAGCGCTACCATCAAAGCAGCTCCACTGTTGACGATAATGGCAGAAGCATTAGTGTAGAAAAGATTGTCAGCCAATGGCATTTTAGCTACTCCATCATTGACATATCTCAGAACCAGTCTGGATGGTGGAGTGGTTCCCCCCACCAGCCACCTTGTGCTCTGTCTATACTTATGCTCCTACTGTTACCAGTGAGGCAGCTCTGGTAAAAGCAATGGTGAGAAATTTTAGGGGGGAAGGACTAGTGCAGATACAACCTGCGAGGGTCCTGAAGACCTCTTAAGGAAGAAAGAAGCTAACCTTTTCTGTGCCACAGCCCTTATTTTATTTTTAGCCATATAAAGATGTCCACAGAGCTACATGTAAATCTATAGATAGAATCACTCCTAAGCAGCAAGACATAATGTCTGCCAAGTTTCAGGCCAAAGCAAATTTATATAGCCAAATTATAAACCCTAGAAATAGGGCTTTATAGTGGAATTGCTGTCATAACTTTAACTACTGTGTATGGCTGTAGTGGGCGTCAGTTTAAGTTCTAGTTTTGATGTGCGTTTAATGGCATGAGATCAGTCATGAAGTGTAATAGGATATTTTAAGATATTATGTTTGAAGAGAATTGGTATTTAAACATTATCTATGAACCACATCATTTTAACGCCTCTGAAATGCCATTCAGTCCTTGGTACAGACTCACATGAAAAAATTCCTGACCACGTTTCTCAAAATGAACAGTAGCTTAGGTTTCATTAACTGCTTTATGTGGTATTTAGAGTAAGAGAACTGAAATGTTTCTGCTAAACATTCAGCAGAATATTCCAGTAAAATAATGTTTCCGGTTTTTTTATCTTGATCCTCTCTAATCTTTCATTTCTGCCTTTGGGGGTATACTCTGTGTTTAGAAGAAATTTTTGAACATAATTCTTTCTATAACTAGAAAAGTAAATGTAATGTTTTTGTAATTTTGCACCTAACCACTAATGATTGATTTTAGTGGTTGCCAATGATACCTCTCCCATTTCCCATGTAGTATTGATTGTATTTGAATACTATGTTAACTTGATTGCTCAGAACCATTTTTCCCCAAAACATTTGTTTTTTATGTTCCCTCAGGAGATGATAATTCCAAAATTGAAGCTGTCATTCTTTAGCCTAGTAGTTCAACACAGTAAAGCTTGCTGCAATACAGATGATGATTATTACTCTCACTGCTAATACAGGGAATGGGAATGTGGTGATGAAAGCTGCTAGTTTTACTCCCTTGCAGTCTGAAACCTAAGACCAGATACTTTAACTCTATCCTTGTAAAAAAGACTTTAGTGCTGAAAGTGCCTCTTGTGTTCATGGAGAAAGTATAACCTACTTTCAATACAAAATGTTAAACCTCAGAGTAGTGCTTAATAGTTTTGGCTAATAGTTAAAATATCATGATATAAATTCCACTTTTACAAATAATAAGAATATAAGTGAAGATCTCAAAGCACTTTACTAACTTTAAATAAGATGCAGAATATGCTGGGTAAAATCTTGGCCCCATCAATGTTGGTGGGAGTTTTGCCACCGACATTAGTGAAGTGCATCATTCATACTCATTTTGCAAATAACAAGCCAATGCACAGAGGAGTTACAGTACATAGCTTTTTCAAGATTGCAATAATATTCCAAACTTATCAGAGGGGATTAGCTAAGGACCTGTTCCTGCAATGAGCTACATGTAGGTGTTTGTCTGCATGGAGTTCATAACTGTATTGGGCCTAAGAGCAGAATTAGATCCAAAGTGTCCTAATCAGGATTCCTTGCTTTATTTTCTAGACCACAGTCTCTTCCATTATCCCAAATTGCCATCAAAAGGAAGGAAGTTTCGTTTTCTATAATTCCAGGCCATATGCTTAGATTGTTTGTTTAGTTTCTGAATTTTTAATTTCAGCTAATATGTAACATTTCAATTTATTAACAAATTGTAATTATAGTGAATTGTTCCGTTGATTATTACTGATTGTTACACTCTGATGCACCCAGAACAGCAATCGTAAAACTCAAGGAAATTGAAGCAAGATACCCATGTCATCAAAACATATAATAACCATGAACCAGTTAGTCAGCAACAGTGTGAACAAAACATAACAGTCCATATGGCAAGCGCTGAGTAACTGCACGCACCCATCGCTGTGTGTGTACACACACATGCGCACAAACTGAAACTCTGAGTTCAGGGAGCCTGAAAAGAGCATGAACAGGAAGTAATAAGCAAGAAGGCAGCATACCCACATCAGTCATCCCATTGACTTTTAAAATATATGTATTAAAAAATATCACTTCAGGACTAGATTTTTCGTAAGTGCATTTGCACTTAGGTTCATCGTCCAAACCTCCCAGTGAGCATGCATGCCCACGCTCATTTGCATATGCACGTAGGCATGTTTGTGTTCACACATCAGAGTTTGCACACAACAGGGCAGGGGCACACATTCTGTGTGCACATTCTTTTGAAAATCTGACTCTCAGTGTCAAACTGTGCTGTGGTCTACTACATATATGAGTCACTTTTCCAGCGAATATAAAAACTGTAATCACAGAAGATTCCCTAAAATTTTAAAATTTTCTTTTTGCGAATACAGACTAACACGGCTGTTACTCTGAAACCAGTAAATCAGAATGTCATTTAGTCTTTAACATTTGACAAACAAAAGAAAAATATTTCTGAATCCTTTTGATAAATCTGATCTGAGGGACTTTAATTTTTTCAATGCTTATGATGCTAATGGTGCAAAAGAAATAATCCCGTTTTTTACTTTGTGGGACAGTCAAACAGCACACAAGCAGTATCTATGGTTTTCTTATTTTGTGTGACAGAAGGTTTTGGTCTGGAATATGCAATATATATCATGCAGAAAGTCCAAAGAAAGACCATTTGTAAGGCAAACTATAGAAAATGTACAGGTAGAGCTCATGAGAGCTGTTTTGTATCTTGAATGTGTCTAGTTGTAGACACACTGATTTGCTTCCTATCTTTTAGTTATGAGCAATCCTTTATTCAAACTGAAACAACAAACCAATAATCATTTTAGAAAGAGAAATAATTATGCTCCATACTATTAATGCTACTGTTTCTCTTTGGATAAAGTAGCCCATGTCACTAGTTAGTCATATTCTTTGGCCCAGTAAATGCCATGTCATTTTAATTCTAGTAGTGCATTAGGGTGCTAATATCATTGAGCTTGTTTAGCCTGACTGTCAGTCCCCAGTTCTGTTAACTTTCTTTTTTGGAGCAAACAGTTGATCGTTTGTTTCTTATTAGTATAGAAGTCATAGTCTTAGTAATAAGGTATCTAAAGAACTGTGTTGTGATGAAAAGATATGAAAAGCCAAATGTAATTTGAAACAACTCTACAAGGAGAAGGCAACAGGCATGTGAATTTCGCAATCAAATATGTAGAACCAGGCTACTTGTGGTATGGTATATCTGTGTGCAATTCCCAAATGGTAGAGGTTGTCATCACTGTGTCAATGTCTTACTCAAATGTGGAGATAGAGAATCCCAAATTAATTAATGAATTTATTCTTCTTTTCTAGTTAACCAGTAAAACCTTTTGAAGGAAGTTTCAATTTTGGATGGTCTCACCATCAGCTTTACTAAGAGACAAAAAGTATATATTTGTATGTGGGTTGTTTTTTTTTAAGTGAGGATAGTCTTAGATGCCTGTCTTCCTTTCTTTATGTAACCTTTTGCATTTTGTGTTTAGAAACTGACATTCCAATTGATTTTCATTGGCCTTCTGCCTAGGTTGAATACTGAGGCAGCAAATTCGGAATGCTTCAGAAGTCCCACAAACAAAGACGGTTTGCTGTGAAAGTGGAGATAATGTGACACTTATATTTTGAGCTTCTTAGCTTACTCAAATGATAAATGATGGCATGGTTTGGGTGGTGTGTGGGGGTTAAAGACTGAAAGAAGTTGCTGTGAGCTGAGCTTTGGGATTCTACTAGCAGACAGTTATCCATCATGTGACTATGCTGATGATATCTTTTATCTCTGTTTCAGGGGCTAACTTTGTAACTCGAAAAATTAGCCGATCAGTAGCTAAGATTCACCTCGGACAGATGGAATATTTCAGTTTGGGCAATCTGGATGCTAAAAGAGACTGGGGCCATGCCAAAGACTACATTGAGGTAGGTTATTGGCCATGTGCCCTTTTTGAAACAATGCCGTTGATCTATTTAATGCAATAACTTCAGTGAAAATGCATGACCTACAGAGGGGTATCTCATGAATTTTTACCTACAGAGGCCTGTTAACTTAGTGTTGCTCTCAGTTTCAGACTAGGGAGTTCAGTAACTTAGTGGGCTAGCCCAGCCATGACCTGAACAGAAAAATAAATCTTTAGGTTTACATTCCTTTACTGAATTCCTCTGGGAGGGGTCTATAAACTGGAACTATTTTAAAGAGTTTTTTTCTCTGATTGTTTCTGCGAACTTTTATGTCCAACATTAAGATCATAGCAAGATGCAGTGAAACCTGACTTTAAAGACCTCTCTGCAGGCTGGCGGCCTTTTACTGTGATGGGGCAAAAACACCATTAATGCTGACAATCAAAGGTTTGGTTGGTTCTGCTTCAGAATGAAGCTTCACATTAATATTATGATGTCAAGTACTGTGTCACCTATGTGTCTATAGCTATTTACTTTATTTCAGATGTTTTTGTTAGTCAAAATTTGTTTAATTCTATTCTATGCATATACTTTTGTTTAAAAAAAATCTGCATTGTATTAAGAGAGACATGAATAACCACACCAGAAATATTATTGTTTTCCCAGGAGAACATTGTCCCCATTTTTCACCTCAAAGATTTCCTGTGGTAATTGGGCTATTTCTGGCTTTTAATAATTTATCTATGGGAAACCAGATCTGGCGTCCATATTCATGGGTGTGATTCAAAAAGATCATTGTTTGTGTTTCTGAAATTACAAAGTTAATACCAAAATAGCAAGTGCTTCATTGGGTAGGAAAAATCAGGTTTTTGGTATCTCGTTCCTGGTTAATTCTTTGGTTTTTAATTAATTTTTGAGCTCTTTGACCTTGGCTTAAGCAATTAAAAGAGGCCACTAGTAAGGCGAAAATATATTATAATTTAAATATGGTCTTGTGAGGTAATCATGGTAACTTACCTCTTGATGATGACGATAAAAATGGGAAATGGGAACGTTACATATGCATCGAAGCTGTTACCTCAGGTGAGTGGAGAAGTAGAATTTGGCCAACTGGGCTGTACAGTTGAGCCCCAGTTCTGCAATGCATATAACTGTTAGGAGTCCTAGATGTTGGTATGATATTTCATGGGAGTAAGGGTCCACCTGCTTGGATATCATTTTCTGTTTGGGACCTTAGCATGGTTAATTAACCCAGGAAATCTTCCAGATAGAATTAAATATATATATATAATTAGGTATAATTACAAATAATTTTATACACAACATTTTATAACAGATAGAAAATTATGAACAAAATCTGTGGTACAAAGGATCTCAGTTCTGTTATTTTTAAGTAAAACATAACCTTCCACAATAAACAAGCTTTTCATTTTTAAAAATTAAAATGGAATAAAACAGAAATTAATATCAGAACATTAAAATAGTTATTAAAGTAAAATATCCAAAGAAAATATATAAATTGAGTTTCAATATGAATATTCAGGACTGAATTCCGCTGTCTTCTATGCTGGTATAAATTCAAATCCTGATCCTGCTGAAATCAATAGCAAGACTCTTTGTTAATGGAGCACGGTTGGATGCAGTGACTCAGTGGTTTCACTAAGGGCACAGTTTGGTCTACATTCATCAGATTCTACCTGGGATGACCTGTGTGCAAACCTTTAAAAAAACAAAACAAAAAACACCCTTCATCTTATTCAGCAAAACCACCAGATAGAAAGTTCTCAGACGGAGTCTCCATCAAGGACACATGGTGGTAATGTAAGCAGCATTCCAGATCTTTCATTCATATGTTTTTGGGACTGTCCCAAAATCTTCTGGAAAGAATTTCTCACTAGGATAGAGTTCATCTTAAGTATCTCATTAGTGGTTCCCTTTGCCTAATGGGAGACTTATTAGTCCTTCTCTAAATATATTTAAAATGTGGTTACTTCCATTCTTATAATGGCTAAAAAAGAGAATAACTTTAAAATAGAAAATAAACTATTCCAGGCTTTAATGGACTAGGTTGGACTTAGATATTTAACATCATTAGAATAAGTATGCTGTATAATATTAGAAAGCATGATCACATTTATAAGATTTTATGAGATTTCTTAAATGTACGATTGAATACATTCGGATCAATAGTATCCTCTCTATATTTAATTTTAAATTCCATTGATGCAAAGTTGAGTAACATATGCCTGTAGGGTAGACCCCATGCTGTCTTTTCTTTCTCTTTACTTCCTGATTAGGAATAATAATAAAACAATAAATACAGTCATACTTGTTTTATAAAATATTATGGGTTAAATCCTGGTCCCATTACAGTCAATAGCAAAACTCTTACTGACTTCAATTGGGACAGATTTCATCCTATATTTACTGGGGTGGGTATTGGTATGAAGTGTTTTCTAGTGATCAGAGACTAGGACTAGGAGTCAGGACTCTTGGGTTCTAATTTCAGGTACGCTACTGTTCTTACATTATGATCTTGTGTAAGTTACTTCCTAATTCAGTAAAGTACTTAAGCACATGCCTAAATGGAAACATGTAGCTGTCCCATTGAGGTGGGACTACTCACATGCTTAAAAATTAGGCACATGGTGAAATACCTTGTTGCATCAGAGCTTAACTTGTAGATGTTTTTAAAAAAAAGTTTAAAAAACTAATGTTAGGGGGAAAATATTTTTGTTTGTTTATAATTTCACCAGTATTGGTTGGTACTTAAACTTCCACTTGAAGAAATTGAAAATCAGATATTGGAGCATTGTGCTATGGATGAAAACCTGAAAATGTCATTTGCTCAAAAGAAGAGTATAACTCCTTCATCTAGTTTTATTGTCCAAGCAGAGCAAAACACAAGTAAGCAAATAGTGAAAAGTAAATGTGATTTTTTTTAAATGTCAGTTTTCAACTAAAATATTAGTGATAGATACAAAATGTTTTTAAAACATCTGATTTTTAACTTGTAATCATCTTAATTACAATGAAGTTAATATTTGTCTGAATGTAAATTGGTGGGAGGAATTTCTGATTATATTATGAATAGCAATCAATACCACTAAGTGGGGGAAGGAGGGGAAGTAATATGTCAACACTGTTGATGTATGAATCTTCTGTGTGCTGTTTTGTTTTGCGAGGTTAATTTATACCTTTTATTTTATGCAGAATGTTACAATAAACCATCTGCTAGATATTTTCAAACACTAGTACAATAGTAAGCACTTAACAGTCTATGACTCATTCCTATACCATGTGAAAAACACAAGGCATCATACAAATTTCCTCTCACAACCACCCCAAGAGAGTCTTATTTCAAATCAATACAGGTTCTCACAAACATTTAACTTAGAGCACTGAGAAAGTACCCATCAATCCATTGCTAACTCTTTATTTCCCAGCCGCCAAATACCGTTAACACTAAAATCATGAAGGGATCTATGCAAGTGAAACCTTAAAGAAGTCTCATTGTATGGGAAGTGAGAGACATGTTTATTTGTAAAGTTGCAATAGGATATCCTGCAAATAGAACACAACCTCTGTAAAGCTGCCCTAAAGAGAAAGTGAATTTGCCTTTTCCAAGAAGTTCTACAATGGAGCTTTCTCCTCCTCTCTTATAACCCCTTTGGCATAGTGTTCTGGGGCTGGGCAGTGCAGCGCAAAGTTAAATGTTGTGCAGGCAGGAGAGGTGCAGAGAAGAAAAGCACTCCAATAAGCTAACTACCCAACCCCAGTGTTACTGACCTAGTTGAGCTCCCCCAGTTGGACACTCTCTAGACTTCTATGAATGGATCCAAATACTGAATCTCACATACCCTTTACTTCCTGGGTCTGGGCAGAGTTTAGGCATGGTTCCTGGCTTTGGGTCTCTAGGCATGTACTCTAGATGTAGCCCTCATATCTGATGCTCGTTTTGGCAATGGGGACTCCACAGTCCAATTGCCTAGGATCTGAAATTAGTGCTATGCCTCCTCAGCACTCAAATGTTTTCCCCAGAATCCCCTCGAAGGCTTACAATTTACCTCTTCGCAGGTGATCGCAATAGAAAGCCTAGAAATAAATAGGTATTAGACAAAAGTCAAATTTCAAACCAGGGTAAAGTTTTAATGACCTGTAATTTACAACCTGTTTAGATTTTTCTGCAGTGTCTACAAAGTTGAAGAAACATTCTTCTTTGCCTTCTGTGTGAGTCTGTTAGTGTTTGGGGGCAGGGAATATGGGACACTGTCAACAAAGCATTTAGGTCTGAGACTATTCAGATGCTTGTCGCTGAGCAGGAGCTTAAGTGCTTTCTGAATTGGGGCCAGCTTTATGCTGGAAGCTGGTTGCCACATTTTTGTATTGATTTTAGTAAAACCAATAGAAAAAGTAAAACAAAACCAGAATACTTCATGCAATAGAATAGATTGTAGCTGGTCCACAGTACCATCAGACATACTAAGAAACCATTTAAATAGAAGCATCATCGCGTAGTAATGTGATATTGGTCATGTTTGTGATTTAAAGTCAACAGGAAAATGCACTTGGCCATTTATCAAAGTTACTTCTTTAGTCCATTTTAAGTATTTTAACATAGCAAAATCTAGGTATTCATACTGAGGTGTCTTTTTTTCACAGCAATGTTAGATTTATAACTCCCATTGGTGTTAACTGGACTTCTGTGCATGGTTCCTCTATATGCCATTCTATCCACTAGAATGTATTCTTAGTGTAGACAGCTGCCTCCTAGTACTGTTGTGAAGGGGAATCTCTCCCCTTCTTCCTATATGTTTATGTATATATTTAAACAATATAGAAATATCGTATTTTTAGTTTTTCTTGTATTTTGTGCACAGTACTGTCTTGTAAAAGACTCCCTAGCATTACTTTCACTGCAGGAAGTAATACAGTAAAATTGAACTTTCATCCAACCAAACTGTCGGCCAAGACGCCTCTGATTCTGCAACGTTGCTTTCAAGGAATGTTAATAATCCGAGTTGTCTTCTCTGGTACGTTTTGCCACAATCTGCTTTTCTCTGCATTCTTTTTTGTGACAAATCCTGCAGTCCTTACTTGGGCACAGCAAAAGTCAGTGCGTGTTTCACCCCAAAGAAAGGACTACAGGAATTGTCCCTTAGATATAATTGACATTCCTTTTATTACTTATCGGTAACTATCTATAGAATATGATATATGAGATCCCTCGCCAGCTGACACACATCCTCTCTCATGAAGGGGTATTCTACCGTCTTCTGTTGTTTGCCCCAATTTTAAATGATTCTTTTCCCTTCTACACTCTTAGTTAAATTCTTGCTTTCCTCTCATAGTGAGATCACTTTAAACAAATGTTATGGAAATAAGTTAAAGGGCCAGTCATAATTTCCAGGTGTTGGAATTTTTATTTGTTGAGCAGGAGGATAAATATTGTTGACCCTTCCAAGTATTCAAGAGTATTTATATATATGAAGCTGTAACTTTTTTTTCTGTCAGCTCTCTTGAGCCAGGATAATTGATTGCTTAATTAAGTCAATTTGATCTTTAAATCAGATCCTATCTGCCCTGATTGATGTGGTGATCCAGTGCAGTGATTATCTTATCATTGCCTTCTAGGTGCAGTAATTGTGAGACTAGGGCTTGCATGAACCTTCAGGAGAAAGGTTTTATAGATTGTGGTCTTTTGTCTGAAACGGATACTGCACATTCGTAAAATTCTTGATGCTTACTTGCTGGAGAAGTATCTTTTTTACATGTGCGTGTACTAGTGGCCATACCCCTTTTGACTTAGTTTCTAACAGTTTAAAGACCTGTTGGCCTCAGTAAAATGTGGATGTGAGTCTCACCTTGAAGCATTTTTATATTAAAAAACAACAATTTCCAAAGAAAATACATGTTTATTTATGCTAGAATATCCTTTTGTTCCCTAGTTCACATATTTTAAATAACTTGGAACAAACAAAGATACGTTGCATCCAAGAAAAAGGAATTAATATATGCCCTTTCAGATAGTGTTTATTCACATGGTGAATAAAATATAACAATCCAAATTATGACTAAAGTGACATGGTAGTAATAATAGTTACCATATTAAAGAAACTGTAAATCCCAAAGTGCTCTATCCATTGAAACTGAGATTACTCACCCTCTACTCAAATGCAGCCACCTCTTGGCAGAAATGTAGCTTCTTTTCAGCTGTGCAACAGCTTCATTGTACAACAGTTTGAAGAGAAATTGAAGAAGAATGCCTTCTACAGTTAAATGTATATAGAAAAATAGGTCGATGGAAAGCAGTTACACAGCTTGGACACCTGAGTTAATGCCATTTCACTTTAAATGTTGCGAGATCGCTGTAATGATCACAAGACCTGCCATGCTGAGTCAGACCTAAGGTCAATCTAGCCCAATATCCTATCTCCGATAATGGCCAATACCAGAGCTTTAAGGGGAACATTAAGAAAAGGGCAGTTTTGGAGAGGTACACCTGTCTTCCCCTCCTGGCTTCTAATAGTCAGAGGTTTAGGGTTGCCCTGAGCATGGGATTATGTCCCTGACTATCTTGGCTATTAGCCATTAATGGACCTAATCCTTTTTTGAACCCAGTTATACTTTTGGCTATCACAACATCCCATGGTAATCACTCTTACAGGTTAATTGCATTGTGTGAAAAGTATTTCTTCTTGTTTCTATTAAACCTGATGCCTATTAATTTCATTGGGTAACCCCTGGTTTCACACCATTCATGATTTTATCACATCCCCACTTAATCATCTCTTGTCTAAGATGAACAGTCCCAGTCTTTATAGTCTCTCCTCGTATGCAAGCTGTTCCATATCCTTGATCATCTCTGGTGTCCTTCTCTGAATGTTTGCCAGTTTCACTATATCCTTTTTGAGATGGGGCAACCCGAACTCAACATACTATTCAAGGTGTGGCCTACCCATGAATTAATATAATGGTGTTATATTTTCTGTCTTATTTTCAGTTCCTTTCCTAATAGTTTCTAACACTCTGTTAGCCTTTTTGACCACTGCTGCATACTGAGGTGAACTTTTCAGAGGACTATCCACTGTGACTCCAAAATCTTTCTTGCATAGTAACAGCTAATTTAGAATCCATCATCATATATGTGTAGTTGGAATTATTTTTTTCAATGTGCATTACTTTTGCACTTATTAATGTTGAATTCATCTGCCAGTTTGTTGCCCAGTCACCCAGTTTTGTGATCCCCCTGTAACTCTTTGCAGTCAGCTTTGAACTTAACTTTCTTGAATAATTTTGTATCCTCTGTAAACTTTGCTACTTCACTGTTCACTCCCTTTTCCAGATCATTAATGAATATGTTGACCATCATGGACCCAGTACCGATCCTTAGGGGACCATGCTATTTACTTCTCTCCATTATGAAAACTGACCATTTATTCTACCCTTAGTTTTCTGTCTTTTAACCAATTACTATCCTTGAGGGGATGTTACCTCTTATCCCATGACTTAGTTTCCTTAAGAGCCTTTGGTGAGGACCTTCGAAGGCTTTCTGAAAATCCAAGTACACAAAATTGACTGGATCACCCTGACCTACCTGCTTGTTGACACCCTCAAAGAATTCTAATAGATTTGTGAGGCATGATTTCCCTTTACAAAAGCCTTGTTGACTCTTCCCCAACATATTTTCATCTGTGTCTGATAATTCTGTACTTTACTGTAGTTTCAACCAGTTTGCCTGGTAGTGAAGTTAAGCTAAGCTACCTGTAATAGGCAGGATCATCGCTGGAGCCCTTTTTAAAAATCGTCATTACATTAGCTACCTTCCAGTTATCTGGTACAGAGGCTTGTTTTAGCAATAGGTTACATACTACAGTTAGTAATTCTGCAGTTTCATATTTGAATTCCTTCAGCACTCTTGGGTGAGTACTCTCTGGCCCTGGTGACTTCATACTGTTTAATTTGTCAATTTGTTCTAAAAGCCCTTCTGTTGACACATCAGTGTGGGACAAGTGGTCAAGAGCTTGGTTTTACATTTCATCTGAACTAAGTGACCTCCTGTGTGTGTGTGTTGACTGAAGAGTGCCACTTAAACAATCATAGAAATTTAGTGCTGGAAGGGACCTCAAGACACCTAATTCAGACCCCGACACAGAGGCAGGACCAAAATACCTAGACTATCTGTGACAGGCTTTTATCCAACCTGTTCTTAAAAACCTTCAACGACGGATTCCACAGCCTCTCTTGGAAGCCTGTTCATAGTTAGAAAGTTTTCCTTATATCTAACCTGAATCTCCCTTCCTGCAAATTAAGCCTCTTACCTTTTGTCCTTCCTTCAGTAGACATGTAGAAATTGATCCCTAGCCTCTGTTTGTCAGAGGATGGAGATGGATGGCAGGAGAGAGATCACTTGAGCATTACCTGTTAGGTTCACTCCCTCTGGGGCACCTGGCATTGGCCACTGTCGGCAGACAGGATCCTGGGCTGGATGGGCTTTTGGTCTGACCAAGTATGGCCGTTCTTATGATCACCACCCTCTTTATAACAGCCGTTATATATTTGAAGACTGTTAGGAAGCCCCCCTCAGTCTTCTTTTCTCAAGACTGAATGTGCCCAATTTTTAAAACATTTCCTCCGAGGTCAGGTTTTCTAAACCTTTTATCATTTTTGTAGCTCTCTTTTGGACTCTCTCCAGTTTATCCACATCTTTCTTTAAAGCATGGTGCCCAGAATTGGAGCTCCTACTTCAGCTGAGGCCTCATCAGTGCTGAGTAGAGCAGGACAATTACTTTTAAGAAATTATATTTAAAATATTTATTTCTCTATTACCTATAGATTATATACAAATATGTACAGCGCAAACAAGATCTGTAAATAAGAAGATTGGATGCTTGAACTCAAGTGAATAACGCATTGTTTTAGGAAACACTTAACTTTCACATTTCTTTTTAGTTTGGCGATTACTGCTTCCATTTTCATTTACTATTTGGCCCACCTGCATGAATGCAGAAGCACGTATAGAACAGAATAGAGCAGTGGAGAAATAGACGATAGGCTTATTGTGATTTTTGGTTATTAACTCCTGGGAGGTGCTCAGATACAACAATGATGGACAGTGTTATAATAACCTAGATAGATTGATTGATCTCAAACTATTATCTAAGGAGGTGTTCTTCCGAGATTTTTCCGACACAGTGAGGAAGCATCAGTCCAATTTAAAGCAGTAATTCTTTGTGACCATAGTAATCCTGTCCAGAATACTCTTAGACTTTGTACAGGCTTTTTTCAGCCAACTGAGCTCCAAAAAATCAAACACACCCACACTATCCTGTGCTTTTGTTTCATGATTTGTAGCTTTGGGTTTTTTTATTGTGGGGACTTTAGTTTAGACATGATCAAATAATACTAAAGACATCGAAATTGGAGGGACAGGATGCGTAGAAGACAGAACCAAATTGCAAAGTGACTCAGAAAAATAAGAACAATGAGGAGAGATTTGAGTCTAACAATCTCTAACAAAGCTGCACAGCTAGGGAGCAGAAATGAACAATAGAGATGGGAGGGACGTAACTAAGAAATCACATCCCATCACATTACAAAGTGTTTTCCATCTTGCCACCTTAATCCTCCTTTTTCTTGTGAGCTAGCACTATAGTTGTTGCAGGGAAGGTGTGGAATCAGGGTTGGAAGAGGTTAGTGTCTTAAGAAGTGGTTCACTGACATTTGAGAATCACTTGAATGGACTATCCACTTTAACTCCTGATAATTAGAGATACACTTGAAAGGAAAAGCAACTTAGAAAAGTTCTCCATACAGAATTTTCACTCTTCTAATCTTGACATCATCATTCGCCACCACATTTGTTTCCATTGCATTTTTGAGCCATGCAAATAAACAGTTGGCTAGCTGTGTAGAGCCCAGTTTGTTCTTGTTTCAGAAGGTTAGTTTGCCATCTCGCATGTTAATTGCCAGTCGAAAGCTCAGATACACATATGCACGTCTGCTGCCCGCCACATGGAAAGTAGATCTTCCCTCCATCAGTGATGTCTTCTGTTTTGGTTTGTTTTTAAAGGTGAGAAAAGAAAAACTAATTTCCAAATCTTTCATCTTTTTTTTTAAATAATGGTGGGTAACTCCCATAATTAAAAATCCAATCCCATTAAAAACAAAAAAAAGGAAAGGAAAAACAAGAAATGTTTGGTTAGAAGAAAACATACATGGAGGCCCAATAATACAGTAAAATCCAAATGTGTTTTAAGAAGACATGTCCTCAACTTTAGTAACAGAAGAAACAATGTACTTGTTTATTTGTTTTCCCGTTATGTTTAAATTTAATTTCTCCTCTTAACATATTGTTGTTAATTTCTTAATTAAAAGGCTGCCCTTTCCAGCTCCCTCTTCTGATCCCCAAACTGGATAACAGTGAAACCTGTATTTCAACCAGGAGAGAGCGATACGTCAGTACATCCACCATCTGAAATTGCTTGGTTACTTCAATAGTATGAAGCACATTAAGAGTTTGGAGAAATCTAATCCTACATTTAGGATTATGGGGCATGTCGCATAGTCACCAATGTGTCCTTCCCAAACCTCTCTTTGGACTATATTCAGTTCTGGAACATAGGTAGGTGCAAGTCCCTATTTATGTCCATAGGAATTGTGCCTGCTTTCACTATAGCTATAGCTGGACTTCTGTGTCTGAGTGCACTTCTAACTGCTCTACCTGCTTGCTGTAAATTGAGCAAAAAGTCAAATGTTTTGCTTTCATCCCATCCCGCTCCCTTTCTGAAAACATAAGTTGGGTTTTGTTGACATTCTGGGTACACCTGTTTTCATTATTTTAACATATACTATAATATAATATTATAATGTTTGGTTAGTTTGAGAAATTATGTAGCCCTAGTTGGTAAACCAAATTTGGTGGGGCCGGGAAGAGAAACCTCTCTTAAGGGTCTGTCCTCAGAATCATGTTCACAGCTCCATTTCAATCAATAGGAGCTGTGCATTCATCTAAGGACAGAATGTGGCATTTATTATTTAGTTTAGGAAGACCATGGATCAGGAATATACTGCTCCAGGTTTGAGTTAACTGCTGCAGTCTTTCTGAAGCTCAATCCCGAAGCTTTGCTTAGAGAGACTGTTTTTAATACAGTATGTTAAAAACTGGACTGACAAGTGTTGCCCATTCAGTTATATTGGATAATCCAGTTCTGGTGTAAAACCTTGTGATGATCAATTTATCCTCCTAATTAATTAAACCAATTTTTTAAATGTTTGATTGTCCTAATATGCTATGTATAATAAACTCATTAAGTGACCGTCTGTTTTACCTTGCTGAATAGATTTTGCATAGTTGTGGGCAGGAAACAGTTTCTCATATAACAAAAAATTTTGAGATTTAAGTTGGAAAATTCCTTACCAGCTCTAGTTTGACAGAGATTAGCCGCCTTATAAATTGGTTATTGATTTTGTTATTATTAATTAGTATTTGTACTGCAGTAGTGCCAAAAGTTCCAAGTCAGGATCAAGGCCCCATTGTGCTGGGTTTTGTAAAAACGCATACCCTGTCCAACAGAGTGTACAATCTAATTAAAGACCGCAGCAGTTGAGCATAAGCAGAAGAGAGAAGGGGAGAGGACGGACCAAGGCAACAGTAATAAGATCGCACATTTACATAGACTAACAATGTGTATCCGTCTGTCTCCTTCTACATGAGACAGTCTCCCCATGGTGTATCTGCCGCATGCTTGTGAGACTGGAAAGATACTGGGGCCAAAGTCTTCTGCTCTCTCTACTGCTGTCCAGGGAAGGGATAAGTCCCTGCAGGTATCAAAGTCCATTGATCAGTTGTGGAGCATATGGTCTAGTGTCCCTGTGAACCTGGGCTGAAGTTCTATTCCCATGATTTAACCCCTTTTTGACACCTTCCCCACTTAACTATCAATCTCCTACCCCCATACAACAGTTAGGCTGGACCTAGTGACATTTGGGCTTCTGAGGTTGTAAAGGGCATTGGTCCACTCCACTGCTTGGAGGGGAGGCCATACTTGCCCCAAAATCCTCGCTACACTAGCAGCATGGAGAGTAGGGAGACCACCCTGTGCTGCTGAAAGTGGCTTCTGCTGGTGCCGAGTCTCTCCCTGTGGACCGATGCTAAGGCCTTATTAAATACTTGTACAGCTATAAGCATTTTATTCAGTTACACCCAGATCACACTGATACAAGATCCTCAAGGTCATAATACCTAGCACATTATAAAATACCTGGCTTCCACTGTACTCTGGGACAGATTAGGGAGGGAAAAATGGTGGTGGGTACTCTTCTAAACTCCACCTGCAAAATAAGCTCCACCCCCATGGGGTGCCAATCACAGTAGGTTGCACAGATTTTTAGAATATGATCACAAATGTTCTCTTGATTTTTTTTTTGGCTTGGCTTCCTTAATGATTATCCCAGATACATATATGGGCTTTGCTGGCCTACTCATGCATAGCTTCCTCTGGGTGAGGCTTCTATGTTCTACTTGTCGTCTTGAGCTTTGGAAGGGGCGGAGGGCTTAGATGCCCCATTAGGTTCTGCTAGGCTACTTGGGTTTGGCCACTTCTTGGCTGGCTGGGGCATGGTGAAAAAATTGGGGCCAAGTCTGCTCACTCGTGGGGCCAAAGTGAGCTCTCACTCCCGGTAGATTCTTTGGATCTGCACAGTATGATCCTTCTCCTTTCTTACATGCTTTAATGGAGCAGAGAAATGTCAGCATTGTTATCATTGGGTATCTGAGTTAGGACACTCAGAGATGAATGGGGAGTTCACGTATCCAGAGTTCTTATTTCAGATTCTGCAAAGACAGGCAACACATCACTTATCTTCAATACAAGTTGTTCAGGCCATTTCTTAATAATTAGAGATTTAAGTACCTGAATACCTTTGAGAATCTGGGCCTTACTTTAAAAGAAAAAACAAGCAGCTCAGATTATGGAGAATAAGAAACGAAATAGGTTCTCTATGGGGTACCGGGATGGCATGCTGGCTGAATCAGAGCCCTAAATCCTTCCACCATGCAAATGACCATGGCCCCCAACACAGTGACATGCTGTCTTCTGGATTTAACTCGAGTATGGCACACTCAGTTACTGAAAAAAATTGCATGGTTTTTGGCAATAAGCCCCCTGTAATGAGGAAAATGTTTTTAAAAGATGTGATTGTAGGCAACTTCTGAAGTGTGGAATACAAAAGGAATTAAGAAGCTATGGGTTGAGAATTTTTTCCTGGCAAGGAGAAGAACCTAAAGTTGCTTCTATTAGCTGCTTTCTTACATTTTTTGGGGGGGGGGGGCAGGGGGCTGGGATGATTGATTGGTAATAAGAAGTGGAAGAAGGAAGAGCGTAGACCATAGTTACTTTAGACATGAATAGGCTCTGAATTTTAAAGCACATAAATGAGGCAAGAAAAGGGTTTTAATGATATTATGTAGGTGCTCTGTCTAATACAAATCATATGGCATTAATTTTCAAAGCTCTGCAGCAGTGCCTACTGTAAGTGTTGCTAATATTTTTCTTTAAGAAAACGATACTGATCTATTTCATAACTACGGTACCATTCTCTCCTTCCTTTCTTTTCCTACAGCCATTTTTTTTAATGTGGATGGGAATATAATACAGAAAACAAGTTTATTTCTTATTTACATAAATCTCCCATTTAGCTTTCCGTTTCACCATATCTGCATTTTTGTGTTTAACCTATTAGGTTTTTTTTGTTTTATAAAGCAACAAAAGTGCTTTCCTCAGCAAAACCATCTGGTTTAGTTTCCTGTGCTTCAACAACTATATGTGTATTATTATCAAGGCCACCCCTGTGGTTTTCTAAGTGGTCTTGTTACACCGGTGGTCTTAAAATTCAGCTGGAGTGATGGAGAGGTTAGACTAAAGGCTTCTTTCAAGTATAAAGTTTCAAGTTTGAGAAACTGTCATATTTTTGAGACCAACCTATTATTTCATTATTAACTAGAATGCAATATCTTTTAAAATGTGAATACAGTAGTCTTTTAACATGTTTGATTTTTCAGCAGTGCTCAAAGATTTGGAATGGAACAAATAAAAATGTAATTTTGGGTCCCTGCTTAGAAATTATTCATATGCTCACTACAAGAGACAGGAGAAAATATGAGAGAAATCAGAACAGAGTATTTTGTAAAATATATGATGGATAATATGACAATTTAGTCATCTTCAGTGCTTTGTCCTTTTCAATACAGATTGAATATGTGCTGTAGGGCTATATTTACTCATTAGCAATAGATAATATTTCACAGGGGTGAAAACAAGCCAGACTTCTTAACGTGAGCTTTGGTCAAGTTCCCAGAGCTTTGTATTGCTTCTGGATTCTCCAAACAAGTGCCCCCCTTTACTGGAGGTTTAGGGAGGCGTTGATATTGGACAAGAAGCCCAGGGAGGGATATTGGGACTGGGAGCCAAATGGGACATGGAATGGAGGACAGAAACAGACTGGCTGATGAGCCAGGAGGGAACTGGGACTGGCTGGGCAGCACAGTCCAAATCAGCCCAGAGCTTCAATTGAAGTGAAAGGCTTTCTCAGCCCTAGATTGGAGCATGCTCAGTGAGAACAGAATCTTCTGGGAATTATGCTGTGAAGCATTGGCCAGTGTCTACGGAACATGTACAAACTGCAAACGTTCAAAGGTTTATAACATGGCCTAATTTGGAAATTTTCATGGCAACATAACTGACCCAGAGGCTACCCTGGAGCCCCCAAATTTCAAGTACCTGCTCCTGAGCATGGACACGCTACAGATTTTCTAATAAGAGCTCACCAGAATTTTTTAACATGGGTAAAACAACGTAGTTTGCGCTAGCCTCATTCTCGAAAACAGCCGAACCATTTTAGCTGAAATTCAAAAAGCAAAATAAAAAAGGCTGCAGCAGACACCAGGTATGGAAAATTTCAGTCGCAACATCTAAAGTTTGGAAAGTTTATAAGCAACTGAAAACTACATCTTAGAATGGGAAGTGTCAGGCAACCTTAATAATAGGTGGTGCTACCAGCCTCATCTAAAATAATTTAGTCATTTTCCCTTTATTATCTAAACTCTGATATTTGCAGATTTTCTTGAATCTTAGAATAATGCACCATGCTCTGTGAAGGCTGTATAGCATACTCATTTTTAATTTTAACAGGGAAAAAATATCTTAAAACAGATCATTTAAATTTAATGAGGACCTTTTAAAAAAGCCAACAAACCAGAATGGTTCAATTTACATCAGTGAACGGTAAAACAGTGAATGGTATTATTATGTCTGTGTGGTAACATCCTCATAGTACTATAACTCTTTTCATTTGAAAAGAAGTCAGTAAAACATTGTGGGCAGTTCATTCCCAGAATTTAGGTTTTCAGTTCTCCAATGATTTCAGTGCATTCCACTGAGAAAACAAATATTTCAGGGGGTAAGTTTAAAGTGTCAGGGCCTTTTTGTATTGTACTGTAGCTGTTGTTATTGTGTATATTATTATGGAGAAAATCAGTTCTCATCGAAGTATGTTCTTTGTTGTCTGCACATGGAAAAAAATGTGGTTTGATTTGATTTTTTTAGTTATTTATTTATTTTTGTAGTGGGGAACATTCCCCAAATCCACAGGGTGTACTTAATTTGCCACTTTCAATTGTAGAAGAAATACTTCAGTTTTCAGTTGTAGGTGTTTTTGGATGTAGCCTGACCCAACAACCAATATTAATGGTCCAAAGATAGAGCATCTGAACTTTCCAGTTGGCCTTCTTTGGTTGACATTTAACTATCTCTTGGGATAGCTAGGTCTGGTTACCAGGTTAAGTATGTGGAGAATGCTTATTGGTGTCAGGCACTTCACTGCAGTATTGTCCTCTCTTTTTCCCCTCCTAAAAAACACATTTTCTTTTTATAACAAAAACAATTGTTTGTTTCCTCAGGATTGTAGACCGGCAACTTTAAAATCTTTTCCACTGGGCTCAGATCTGCAGCTGTTAAATGTCCTGGGGTGGAGGAAGGAAAGAGACCCTGGAGACATCATGTATCCCCCAGCTTGTGGGGGCAGGGAATGGGCTGAATAAGGCTGTGATATTGATTCTACTGCTTTCAGACTCTCCCTACAACTACAACTCCACCTCCACACACCCCCACATTTACCAATGCCATGAAGACCCAAAGGCCAGCCTGTCAGGAGGCTGTTTACGCTTACGAACCCAAATCCTGGTCCCAATGAAGTTAATGGGAACTATGCCTCGGGAACCAAGATTTTGATGTGTACACTTAGGCAGTTGGTCTCTATGGTATCTATGTCTGGTGAAACATAGTGGATTTAGGAATCTTTCATGTTGGATTAGGGGAGAGGAGATTATGACAACCCCTAATCCCTAAAAATGAATGTTCCTGAAGTATCTGCTTTCAGGGATTAGTTGTTATTTTTTAATAACATTGCAGACAATCTAGGAAGTTTTTCCTAAATCAGCGATTCTCAACCTTCTCCACACTGGGACAACTTTACTATGTACCTGCCCCCTCCCAGTTAGCAACATGAAAGAAGTGGGGTGATCACGATCCCCTGTGGGTCATGACCCCCTCACCCTCCCTCCAACCACCCACGTTAAAAACCCCTGTCCTAAATCAACATGTTGCTTCTTTTTGTTGTGTCCACACAATTATTAAAACTGGTAAACCAAATTCAGCAGTTTTTAACTAGTGTGTTATATTTAGTAAAAGTTCCTATAAAAAGAACAGGTACAGTTATGAAGATTACAAAGTTCACTCTCCAGGTTTGAATTTCATAAAAGGTTTTATACATTCTGTAAATTATTATTCCTAGCATAAATGTGATTGTGCCTCGGATTTTTTTCATCTAAAAATAGGCTTGATATTCGTGAAATCAAATAAGATTTTCTTTCTGCAAACTGCACCTACACAGATTTCTTTCCAATATGGTGAATTGTATTAGTGGAACATTAGCTCAAATTTGTGTCTTGACCTTTTACATGTGGGATGTTACTCTGCAAGTATACTTTAACAACAATTGTTTATCGTGGCAACCACTACTATATATCACTTGACACACTTGTTACTTTTGATATAACGAACACCTGTTTAAAAACTATACTTCCTTATTACACATGGTATAGCGTAAAATTATTTGTATGTTGTTTTGCATTGCTAAAAGAGAATACAAAACATTTTCTCTTTTACAAGGCAGGCATCTTTTTGTTATTGCTCATTTATTTTTCTCCACATGTCTATAAACAGAAAATAGTTTTGGAGTAACAGTGTTTACCCCATTGGCAGCATCTCCCTTACTTTGACTTGTTTAAAAAAATCTCATGAAGTATAGCCTGTTGATTTTAAGGAGGAAAATGATTGGCGGGGAAAAAGTAAAAATTCCCTGTTTGTTTTATTGCTAAAAGCTTTATTGCCATCCTGTACTGATATATAGTAAACATATTGCCACTTCAGAAATTTTTCACATCACTGACTACTAATGACAATGTAATACATTCTACACATGTCCTAGCTTTTGTCTCTGCTGCATGGCAAAGTGTGAAAGTGTTGGTCTATGTCTGTAAATGTTGCACTCTTGCATCTGCGGTCCATATGCATATCTAGCTTTGGAAGAGGATGCAGCTTTATAACTACATCAAGAAGTGAAATAGATGTAATGAGATATTTCTGGATAGGGCAGATATCGCATTGATTCAGATTACCCCTAATTTCTTCATTAAGAGTTGAGGGGTCTCAGCACCTTTCACAAGTCATTCAGTGCCTTAAAGATTCATACTGTATCTATGGAGTTGCCACTGCTGCTCCATTTATACATGTGCACAGCACACACAATGTTTCATAAACCTTACAAATTACTTATACTCTACATTCATTTCACTCACTACTGAAATTTCGCTTTCTGCCTTTGGTTACAATGATTATTATTTATTCGTATTGCAGTAGCACCAGTCAGGCCAGTCATTGTCCAGAACTGCATAGCACTAAGCGCTGTACAAACACAGAACAAAAAGTCTCTGTCCAAAAGAGATTACAGTCTAAGCAGTATTTGAAGGTCCATGCTTGTACATATTTTCTTCTTAAGGAGAATATATTGCCACTTGAAAATATAATTCAGGAAAAAAGTGAAGATACATTACACTATTTAAAAAAAAACCCCAAGTAATAAAACATCCTTTCTTTTGTCCTGTTCAGGGGCAAATAACCCAAGCACAGATATTCCATTTCTAATGTATTGTCTTTAAGTACAGACTACGTTATTTTACCCAAACTTTACCAATTAAAGGCTAGATATTGATTTTTGTTTTAAAGGACTTGCCTGCTGTTGCAGAGCTACATTACCCTTGAGCAGTGGTTCCCAAACTTGTTCCGCTGCTTGTGCAGAGAAAGCCCCTGGCGGGCCGGGCCAGTTTGTTTACCTGCCTCATCCGCAGGTTCGGCCGATCGCAGCTCCCAGTGGCCACAGTTCGCTGCTTCAGGCCAATGGGAGTTGCTGGAAGTGGCGCAGGCCGAGGGACGTACTGGCCGCTGCTTCCAGCAGCTCCCATTGGCCTGGAGCAGTGAACCATGGCCAGTGGGAGCCACGATCGGCTGAACCTGTGGACGCGACAGGTAAACAAACCGGCCCAGCCTGCCAGGGGCCTTCCCTGCACAAGCGTCGGAACAAGTTTGGGAACCAGTGCCCTAGAGCAGTGCTACTCAAAGTGGTGGTCCGCGAACCGGTGCCGATTCGCGAACAATCGGCTGCCGGTCTGTGCGCACATTGGAAAAAAAATTGCCGGTCCCCCACATCAGATAGCTTGAGAAGCACTGCCCTAGAGGATAAGTTCCAGGAGGGGGTTAACTGAAGGAAGCACAGTCCCTCCCAAAGCTTCCTACCATGCTTGGAGAGTGAGCACACTGCAAACCCACTCTGTATCACAAGAGCTGATCTTGGGTGAAATCCTGCCTCTATTGAAGTTATTAGGACTCTTGGCCTTAATGGGGCCAGGATTTCACCCATTGTATCTTGCCCTTACAAAGGGAGGATGCAGGGTGGGCAGGAGAGAAAGCGGCTCTTTGCACACACAGCTTACTCACACACCCGCAATAGAGCCCTAAATGTGCCATTGAAAGAAGCAGTTAGAAGCTAAAAGTTTGGCCCTAAATGTGCCATTGAAAGAAGCAGTTAAAAGCTAAAAGACCTGTTTCCATTTGGCACAATATCCATTTTGAAAATAGAACTGGAATAAAGAGGCTTCACCTGACCCAGTCTCTGTCAACTTTCAGCAGCATGCGTGACAGAATGATGAAATTGATGTGTGACTGATCTCTCCTTGTAATTAAGTAAATTTATACTTTTCTCAAGGAAGGTTTTTGTACTGATTATCATAACATCTAAGAAAGGCGAGCACAAAACCAGCAGGCACATATGTAAAACTGTAACTGGCAGAAGAACAAATTGTAGTAAGTCTGTCCAAAACCAAAATAAATCAATCACTCATTGCATCAAAATTAATGCAGTGACTAGAATAAATAGTCTAGAATAATTGCAGCATTAAGCATTTACTTAAGATATTGGTATTTAAATGCTCAAACTGTGTATATATTTTTATATTAGTTTTTCAATAAACTATACAAGGAAATTATTCATTGATTGTATGCAATTTTTATATTGATTTGTAGAATATAAATCATTTATGTGTACAATAGTCCATAAATATTTCAATGGGAAAAAGTTACATTTTTACAATTTCTGATTTTTAGTTTTTCAATTTTGAGTAAATATAGCTCCCTTATAATGTACTATAATTACTTGTAAAATAGCAAACTTTTATCTAAGTTGATAGGTTTATAATTAGCATATAGAAGAATTTCCTTTTTGAAGATGATTCTTTAGAGCTATGTTGGTTCATTTAAAAAACCTTTTCCAAATGTAAGCAACTAATTGGTCTCTCAATTTGCCATTTTGGTCTCTCAATTTTGGTCTCTCAAAATGCCAATCTGTGTTGATATTAGAAAGTATTGCTACAGCTTATAGTATCACTACACTTTCTTAAAGGGAACAAATACATTTTATTTTTCACTAGAGGTGTTCTAATTACATTGTATGTTATAGGTAAGGTACATCCAAAATGAAATTAAAACCCTCTAGATGCTAGAATAATGTACTAGTTCATTTTTATAAAGGGGAAAACAAAATATGCTGTCAGATAGGTCCCTTAAAGAGACACTGTTAGAACTGTGTTGTACCCCTTCTGCCAATCTACAGGTTTTATGTAGCCTAATATTAATAGAAATGGTTTTATGAATTTTCATAGATTTCAGCAAAAACTGTTTTTGATTTCAAGTTAAACATTTGTCTGCAATGTTTATAGCAGAGTGCACAGCAGTGTGCTAATTACAGTATGAAACCTGCAAAATGAAATGGACTAAAAACAAAAGTAAAATTCCAGTGTCAAGGTACAAGGCAGAAGTTAGACTCTGGAATCTTGCCCAGCCCCAGCCCTTAGGGCGGCTGTGGAAATGGATCAGCCAATAAATGGACACAAATCTGACATCAGGAATCATAACACTCAAAAACCAGTCGGAGAACACTTCAGTCTCTCTGGTCACTCAATAACAGACCTAAAAGTGGCAATTCATCAACAAAAAAAACTTCAAAAACAGACTCCAACATGAAGCTGCAGAACTGGAATTAATTTGCAAACTGAATACCATCAGATTAGGCCTGAATAGAAACTGTGAGTGGTTGAGTCATTACAAAAAGTAAACTTAATTTCCCCAATAACTAATTTCTCCCTACTGTTACTTACACCTTCTTGCCAACTGTCTGTAATGGGACACACTCTTACCACTTCAAAAGTTATTTTTCCTCCCTTAGTATCCTGCTGTTAATTGATTTATCTCATTAGACTGACCTCACACTTGGTAAAGCAACCCCCCCATCCTTTCATGTATTTATACCTGCTCCTGTATTTTCACTCCATGCATCTGATGAAGTGGGTTCTAACCCATGAAAGCTTATGCCCAAATAAATGTGTTAGTCTCTAAGGTGTCACAAGGACTCCTCCTTATTTTTACTCACATCAAGGAGTGACTCCTAATCAGAGGAAGCAAGGCTGTGGCATCCTCCAGTCTCCTCGCCGTTGTCAAGAGGATGATGCTGTGGCCCTATCCTCTATTCCCACATTACCCTGGGACAAAGTGACCCACCTGTCTCCCTTCCTGCTGCTTCATTCAAACCTGCAGTGGGGCTAGGCCAAATCATCCAAACGCAAAGGAGTTTGAAATGTAAACAAGCAGCATAAATAGTAAAGATGCTGGTTCTTAATTTGCTTAATAAAACATCTTGCCTAAGAGAATCCCTTTAAAATGCAAACAATGTGGCTTCTACTACTGAAACTAAAGTGGTCCAGTTCCCTTGCAGTGCATTTATTAGCATATGAATATATTGCAGTTAAACTATTTTAATTTTTGCACTCCTCTAAAATCGCTGCTCAGGGACAGCCAGCCGTGGGTCACGAAGTCCTCCATGTAACCAGAGACAAGGGACAGCACAGGTTGCGTCCATGAAAGCTTCCTTATATTATTTACGAATACTGAATCAGAAGGAATTCCTCTGGGATAATAATAAAATAGTTCAGTCTCCGTGTCCCTTCTTGCCGAAATACATACAAGCCACTAAGGATGGTAACAACTTCCAATGGCTGTCATTCTAAAACAGATTTGAAACAAGAACATAGAAGTGAAAATCTCAGTATTGCATTACCAGTCCCCTTAGCTACCCGCTGCCTCATTTTGTTTTTTAAAGGTCACCCATAAAAGATTTCTTTTAAAGCCAGGTTCGTGCTTTTTGTCTGCGTTTCGTTTATGATTGATATAAAAGGTCTTAAAGTTGGGGGTTTTGTTTTGTTTTATTTGTATGGGGTTCTTTCCCCCATGGTGGGCTTTGGGCGTGGGCTTCTTGTTTGTTTGGTGTTGGGTTTTTTGTTTTTCTTTTTTTACACTTTAGAAATATCAGGAATGTGAAATATGATGTCCCCTTGTGTTGCTGGGGTAGCTCCAAAGAAGTTATTGAGACCTTAATAGAAAAGGATGTTGAATGTTTAACAAAAATATCTGTTCTGTCAATTGTTCACTCTAGGCACTGGAGTTTAATAGATGTCAACAAATAAAAAGTGCCAAATTGTTCATATTAAAAATCCTTTGCCTTTTCAATTGCCTCACTTTCCCTCTTTTCTGTAGTGAGATCATACTGCCACTAATAGCCCAGTTTCCCTGTATCTTTCTGGCTAGACAAGACCTGAATTTCAGATATTAAGAAGTGTGTGGAGGGAGGTGGAGGGAAGGGTTGGTGGTGGAATAGATTATATATTATCTATCTATGGGACATTTCAAGCACAAGAGAACAGAAATCTATTTTTCCCCTTTGTAATTTGAACACTAGAGGTTTGTTCAACTGTGCATACAACTGTAGCTGATCAGAGAAAACTGACCTAAAGTGGTATATAGGAAAAATTGCTAAGTTATCTGTTCAAGAGCATATTTGAATGAAACAAAACAAAAGTAAAAAAGGACACACTGACAGTGTTTGAAGAGAGTAAGCAATAAAACAACAGTAAGAAGTAAAAGAGTAAGAAACAAAAAGCCTTTATATTTCAGCAGATTGGATTTATTGTTTAGTGGCTCAGATTATTGTTTGTTGCTTTATTTAGATTAATAGTTTGGTTCTTGTTGCCTTGCTTTCTGTGCACAGAAGACTTGGCACATAGCATGCCTTTCACGGTATCGTCAAAGTGGGAAGACCTGTTAGAGGACATTCACCCAAGATGGATTGGCAGACAATAGGAGAACATCCTTTTCACAGAAAGCAGCTCATCAGGAAAGCATCAGCCAGTTTCTCTGTAGTTAGCTGAATGCAGATGAGAGCCATGATTAACTCTAATGAGTGACTGGGGATTTATTGTTTGCTTAGAGATAAGACGTGGGCTTCCTTCGTTGGCACTGTCAGCCAAGTAGTACAGTCTTAGCCCTGGTCTACACTAGGACTTTAGATCGAATTTAGCAGCGTTAAATCGATTTAAACCTGCACCCGTCCACACAATGAAGCCCTTTATTTCGACTTAAAGGGCTCTTAAAATCGATTTCCTTACTCCACCCCTGACAAGTGGATTAGCGCTTAAATCGACGTTGCCGGCTCGAATTTGGGGTACTGTGGACACAATTCGATGGTATTGGCCTCCGGGAGCTATCCCAGAGTGCTCCATTCTGACCGCTCTGGACAGCGCTCTCAACTCAGATGCACTGGCCAGGTAGACAGGAAAAGAACCGCGAACTTTTGAATCTCATTTCCTGTTTGGCCAGCGTGGCAAGCTGCAGGTGACCATGCAGAGCTCATCAGCAGAGGTGACCATGATGGAGTCCCAGAATCGCAAAAGAGCTCCAGCATGGACTGAACGGGAGGTACGGGATCTGATCGCTGTTTGGGGAGAGGAATCCGTGCTATCAGAACTCCGTTCCAGTTTTCGAAATGCCAAAACCTTTCTGAAAATCTCCCAGGGCATGAAGGACAGAGGCCATAACAGGGACCCGAAGCAGTGCCGCGTGAAACTGAAGGAGCTGAGGCAAGCCTACCAGAAAACCAGAGAGGCGAACGGCCGCTCTGGGTCAGAGCCCCAAACATGCCGCTTCTATGATGAGCTGCATGCCATTTTAGGGGGTTCAGCCACCACTACCCCAGCCGTGTTGTTTGACTCCTTCAATGGAGATGGAGGCAATACAGAAGTAGGTTTTGGGGACGAAGAAGATGATGATGAGGAGGTTGTAGATAGCTCACAGCAAGCAAGCGGAGAAACCGGTTTTCCCGACAGCCAGGAACTGTTTCTCACCCTAGACCTGGAGCCAGTACCCCCCGAACCCACCCAAGGCTGCCTCCTGGACTCAGCAGGCGGAGAAGGGACCTCTGGTGAGTGTACCTTTTAAAATGCTATACATGGTTTAAAAGCAAGCATGTGAAAGGATTACTTTGCCCTGGCATTTGCGGTTCTGCCTTTGCAAAAGGTTTCTGGGGAGGGCAGCCTTATTTCGTCCTTCATGGTAGGACACTTTACCACTCCAGGCCAGCAACACGTACTGGGGAATCACTGTAGAACAAAGCATTGCAGTGTATGTTTGCTGGCATTCAACCAAAATCCGTTCACGCGGTGGGAGGAGGCAAAATGCGACCTTGTAACGAAAGCACATGTGCTATGTATGTAATGTTAACTTTCAAGGTTTACCCTGAAAGAGTGTAGCCACTGTTTTATAAAATGTGTCTTTTTAAATACCGCTGTCCCTTTTTTTTTCTCCACCAGCTGCATGTGTTTCAATGATCACAGGATCTTCTCCTTCCCAGAGGCTAGTGAAGCTTAGAAAGAAAAAAAAACGCACTCGCGATGAAATGTTCTCCGAGCTCATGCTGTCCTCCCACACTGACAGAGCACAGACGAATGCGTGGAGGCAAATAATGTCAGAGTGCAGGAAAGCACAAAATGACCGGGAGGAGAGGTGGAGGGCTGAAGAGAGTAAGTGGCGGGCTGAAGAGAGTAAGTGGCGGGCTGAAGACAGGGCTGAAGCTCAAATGTGGCGGCAGCGTGATGAGAGGAGGCAGGATTCAATGCTGAGGCTGCTGCAGGACCAAACCAGTATGCTCCAGTGTATGGTTGAGCTGCAGCAAAGGCAGCTGGAGCACAGACTGCCACTGCAGCCCCTCTGTAACCAACCGCCCTCCTCCCCAAGTTCCATAGCCTCCACACCCAGACGCCCAAGAACACGGTGGGGAGGCCTCCGGCCAACCAGCCATTCCCCCACAGAGGATTGCCCAAAAAAAAGAAGGCTGTCATTCAATAAATTTTAAAGTTGTAAACTTTTAAAGTGCTGTGCTTAAAGTGCTGTGTGGCATTTTCCTTCCCTCCTCCACCACCCCTCCTGGGATACCTTGGTAGTCATCCCCCTATTTGTGTGATGAATGAATAACGAATGCATGACTGTGAAGCAGCAATGACTTTATTGGCTCTGCAAGCAATGATTAAAGGGAGGAGGGGAGGGTGGTTAGCTTACAGGGAAGTAGAGTGAACCAAGGGGCGGGGGGGGTTCATCAAGGAGAAACAAACAGAACTTTCACACTGTAGCCTGGCCAGTCATGAAACTGTTTTTCAAAGCTTCTCTGATGCGTACCGCGCCCTCCTGTGCTCTTCTAACCGCCCTGGTGTCTGGCTGCGCGTAACCAGCAGCCAGGCGATTTGCCTCAACCTCCCACCCCGCCATAAACGTCTCCCCCTTACTCTCACAGATATTGTGGAGCACACAGCAAGCAGTAATAACAGTGGGAATATTGGTTTCGCTGAGGTCTAAGCGAGTCAATAAACTGCGCCAGCGCGCCTTTAAACGTCCAAATGCACATTCTACCACCATTCTGCACTTGCTCAGCCTGTAGTTGAACAGCTCCTGACCACTGTCCAGGCTGCCTGTGTACGGCTTCATGAGCCATGGCATTAAGGGGTAGGCTGGGTCCCCAAGGATACATATAGGCATTTCAACATCCCCAACAGTTATTTTCTGGTCTGGGAATAAAGTCCCTTCCTGCAGCTTTTGAAACAGACCAGAGTTCCTGAAGATGCGAGCATCATGCACCTTTCCCGGCCATCCCACGTTGATGTTGGTGAAACGTCCCTTGTGATCCACCAGAGCTTGCAGCACTATCGAAAAGTACCCCTTGCGGTTTATGTACTCGGCGGCTTGGTGCTCCGGTGCCAAGATAGGGATATGGGTTCCATCTATAGCCCCACCACAGTTAGGGAATCCCATTGCAGCAAAGCCATCCACTATGACCTGCACATTTCCCAGGGTCACTACCCTTGATATCAGCAGATCTTTGATTGCGTGGGCTACTTGCATCACAGCAGCCCCCACAGTAGATTTGCCCACTCCAAATTGATTCCCAACTGACCGGTAGCTGTCTGGCGTTGCAAGCTTCCACAGGGCTATCGCCACTCGCTTCTCAACTGTGAGGGCTGCTCTCATCTTGGTATTCATGCGCTTCAGGACAGGGGAAAGCAAGTCACAAAGTTCCATGAAAGTGCCCTTACGCATGCGAAAGTTTCGTAGCCACTGGGAATCGTCCCAGACCTGCAACACTATGCGGTCCCACCAGTCTGTGCTTGTTTCCCGAGCCCAGAATCGGCGTTCCACAGCATGAACCTGCCCCATTAGCACCATGATGCATGCATTGTCAGGGCCCATGCTTTCAGAGAAATCTGTGTCCATGTCCTGATCACTCACGGGACCGCGCTGACGTCGCCTCCTCGCCCGGTATCGCGTTGCCATGTTCTGGTGCTGCATATACTGCTGGATAATGCGTGTGGTGGTTAATGTGCTCCTAATTGCCAAAGTGAGCTGAGCGGGCTCCATGCTTGCCGTGGTATGGCGTCCGCACAGAAAAAAGGCGCGGAACGATTGTCTGCCGTTGCTCTGACGGAGGGAGGGGCGACTGACGACACGGCTTACAGGGTTGGCTTCAGGGAGCTAAAATCAACAAAGGGGGTGCCTGTACATCAAGGAGTATTTCAGGCAGGACTGCACGGAGGGTTCCAATAAGAAATGGTGCACCTAAGTTATCGTTGTTATTGGAACAAGGAGGTTAGCCTGGCCTCTGATTGATACATGGCTAGATTTACCTCGCTGCACCTTCTCTGTGAGTGACTGCAGTGTGACCTAGAGGAATGAGTCCCCTAGACAGGGGAGGAGGCAAATGAGTACAAAACAAATCTGGTCTATTTCTTGTTTTGACCCACTCCATCTATCTTTTACATCTTTGGCTGGCAGCAGACGGTGCAGAAGGACTGCATGCCATCCACATCTCATGGCTGCTCGGCAGAAGATGGTACAGTACGCCTGCTAGCCATCCCCATCTCTTGCCTGCCTGGCAGAAGATGGTGCAATACGACTGCTAGCAATCCTCATCTCTTGCCTGCCTGGCAGAAGATGGTACAGTACGACTGCTAGCAGTCCGTATCGCCTGCCTGCTCACCATAAGACGGTTCAATAGGACTGACTGCAGGACTAAAGAGAATGACCTGGTCAAGTCACTCCAAATGTAGTCCCTGCGCCCATGTCTGCCCAGGCGCTCCCAGCCGACGCGGCCAGGAGCACCTCGGACACGATGAGGACGACTACCAGTCGTATTGCACCGTCTGCTGCCAGAAGGCAAGGGGTTACTGCTACTGTGCAGCAAAGCCGTACCGCGTCTGCCAGCACCCAGGAGACATAGGGTGACGGTTACCTGAGCGGGCTCCATGCTTGCTGTGGTATGGCGTCTGCACAGGTAACTCAGGAAAAAAGGCGCGAAATGATTGTCTGCCCTTGCTTTCACGGGGGGAGGGAGGGAACGGGAGGCTGACGATATGTACCCAGAACCACCCGCGACAATGTTTTAGCCCCATCAGGCATTGGGATCTCAACCCAGAATTCCAATGGGCAGCGGAGACTGCGGGAACTGTGGGATAGCTACCCACAGTGCAACGCTCCGGAAGTCGACGCTTGCCTCGGTACTGTGGAAGCGCTCCGCCGAGTTAATGCACTTAATGCACTTAGAGCATTTTCTGTGGGGACACACACACTCGAATTTATAAAACCGATTTCTAAAAAACCGACTTCTATAAATTCGACCTTATTCCGTAGTGTAGACATACCCTTAGTTTGCTAAACCATTTTTTTCTTTTACCAAAGCCTTCACATTACTTTTTGTTGTTGTTGTTGTTGCAAACTGTTTGAACCCGTTGTCATTTGGGCCACAGAAATCTGGACGTTCTTTACTTGAATCACATGTTCTGCATCCAACAGTGCTTTTTCTGTTCAATGCTTGCCCTCCTCCCCAAAGCTGAAATAAATCAAAGTTGGTTGAGACTCAGTCGCAATAAATCAAGACCTGTCCAAAACTGGAGCCTGCCCAGTCAAAATGTCATAGCTTGGCTTTCACTGAGGATTAATTAAAGGCCTGATATAAAGCCCAGATGTGCTTCAGGAGAGTAGCAAAATGCCTGGTGGTGACTATACTAAAAACCAAGTCTCCCCATGAATCTGCCCACCCAAGAACATGGAGGAGGATAAGGCTGGGAGGGAGGGAAGGAGTAAACTGAATCAAGCATGTTCTCTGTGATTTTACAACATCTAGCCTGGTGGAAAACAAGACAGCTTTATGTTATAGCACCTTTGGAAAAAATAACAAAGGCTTATATAATAATTCTAATAGCAGCAATGAACATAATTGTTAAAATTTTCTACATTAATCAGGGGGTGAGAGAAAACTAACAGAGTAAATCAACTTTTGCACTTATATGATATTTAAAAAAAAAAAAAACAACCAGGGCCAGTGATTGAATTTGTTTGGTGCCTGTTTTGCATTAAATTCCTGAAAGTCATTGTGACTAAAATAATTTAGCTGAAGATTCCTGAGACTCTGATAGGGATGGATATGAAAAAAAAATTGAATTAAATGCTGACCGCTTTCAATGTGATCCTCAGAGGATTCTAACTTTAGTTCCAGATAAGCGACTATCCAACTGAACAGTGTGCATGAAAGAGACACCATTTCAGCTCTTAAAATGAGCCACATTGAAAAGAATGCTTTGTCTTGATGTATAATGTATGGCTGTACTCACTTTATTTCCTGGTCACTAGGACCTGAAGCATTCCTAAAGTGAATAAAGTACTAGTGAGCATAATAAAAAATAATGTTAAAAGGGTATTGCTTGCAAACTGAGTGCTTCAAACAGCTTGTGTGAATATGATTATCCCAAAAGCTCCATTGTCTTAATGCTTCAAGCTTGACGTTCCTGAATGATGAATGCTCATTTGATGAAATGTGATGTGAAAAATGCTCAGTAGGACTGAATAGATACCATGGTGATGGCCATGATATGAGAAACTGAACGGAACTGTACTGCACCATTGAAATCTGTGTTGTGGGTCTGTGCATTTCAGTTGTTCGTGGCTGTGGCTGTTTTGTTAGTATGATCATATCACAGTTGTCAGCAGTTCTGTGTGAGATCGCCATTGAGAGATGGCCAACCCTTCTTATCTCTCTCCACCAATGGATAAATGAATGCTGTCACTCAGAATAGAGCTGGAGGCATAGCGGACTTAAATCCATGTATCTACAAAATGCGAGTCAAGGGTATAGCAATTCTTTATTAAGGACAAAACAACAGGGCTTGCTACAAGCCTGGGTGTGAATGGTTAAATTCAATGGCAGACTTCAGAATCCTGCTATATTTGTTTTGTTTCTATGTCATATGTTTGATAAGTGTGTCCCTGTTCCTTTTTCGTGAGACGTAATATAACTGATCCTAAATGTAAAGTGTGTCACATGGCTGGAGAGAAATTGGTATGTACAAAGGGCAAAATCCTTTTCTGGACAGTACAGTGAAGGTGAAGCCAGTGATTGTGACAGATGTATCCTCTATTCCAGAAATCCTACCTGCTAGATCAGACTTGGGCAGCATGTGGCAAGATGCACATTTCTGTGTCTTAAAAAGGAGCAATTTACATCATCATGGCTAGTGCACGCTGCTGACTGTAGCGCATTCCTCCATCTCCATCCAACCACCCTCTTGCTGATCTCATCCCTATCCTCTTGCCATAAAACCGTACTGCTTCCTCTGTCTTTCTCTCAGTCTTATGTTACTTTGGGAATGTTATCCCTCTTCTTCCCCAAATTCCCCCTCACTCTCCTCCTTAAACCCCACTTCTTCCTGTAACTTTTCTTTTCTCTTCCTCTCCAATAATCTCTCCCCGTTCTCCCAGGAAACTATTGTTCCACTCTTTGTGTGCATGTTTTACCTGTCTCTCTTAGATGGTAAGCCCTTTGGGGGCAGGAAGGATGGCTACCGTGTGTTTGTAAAGTGCTGTAGAAATATATAGTTGATTGTTGTTATTACAACCCCTTTTTAATGGTGGTGGAAGAGGATTAAGAGGCTGCAGTGAGCAAGTGGGAACATTAGCTTGGGATTGCCTTCTAACCCTCTGACAAGCCCCAAGGAGAATTCATGCCTTGTTGCTTGTGAATGTGGGAGGCAGAGAAGCTCCTGTGCAGTGAAGGGAAGGAACTAGTCCCCAAGTTTGTTTTCTTTAGCAAAATAATAATAAAATTTAATTACCAAAAAACCCCTGTGGTTTAATTCAAGGGAGGGATTTACATTAATTAACACCAAGTTACAACGGTTCTGTGTCCCAGAATATTGGGCAATGGAGAGTCACTCCCATGCGTGCTTTCTCTCTGGAGAAACAGAATTATAGCAGCCTTGCATCACAGCAACTTAACTCACCTCTTAGAACAATGGGTGGCTTTGAGGTAGCTGGCATTGCAGCAGTGTTTTGCCTCACCTCCTATTTTTAGGTGGTGGTAGGTGAACAATGTCTGAGGAAAAGCCTAGAAAAGTGAGGATTACAGCAGAGAATCTTTATGTACTGTCTGAACAGTAACTGACCAGTGTAACGTATAACACCTGCTGTATTGTTATTTTATGTGATACGTCTGAGTTCCATAACATAGCAACGTGCAGTAGCACCATTATGGCTAGGGGTCCCTCTCTACTATTATATCATATTCAGTCTATAACTTAGCCATAAGGTTTCACTGTGGCTTTAAATTTAGCAATGGACATCAAAGCCTGGGAGCATTTTAAAGCTTTGGTTTTTAACAATTTTTCACCAAGTTCAGTCTTTAAGTCAGGATTTCAAAACACAGGGGTGGTTTTGTGCAAAAGTTAAAAGCCTTCTCTAGTTCTAAAAGCTTTTGCAGCCAAGTCCTCAATGTGTGTGGGGATGTGGAGGTGGAGAAATAGGTATAAAACAGTTAAGTGGTTAAAATTTGACAATTAGCTACTGTACATGCTCAGGAGCTTCCCTTCTCAACCTCCACCCCCACCCCCGCCGACAACCCCCAATGTTTTCTTTTTCTCCTGGGTGGTCCTCAGCATCCCTGTTGGTTTTCCCAACATTCCACCTCCCCCATTTTCTCTATCTGTACTCCCCCTGTTTGGAGGCCCTCCCTTCACAGCCATCATCCTTCCTGCTGAAGAAGACAGGCGAAGACTCCTTTTGGAGTGAGGCAATGATGCTCTTTATTGTGTGTGCATAGAACCAAGGAGGGGTGGGTTATACAGAAGATATGAGGAGAAATTTAGGGTAGGTAACAATGCTGAGTCTTGAATTTCCCAAGGCTGGGCACAATAAAGATGCCCTGTCTATTTGGGTATGAAAAGGTCTATAAGATGCTTCCCTAACCATTTGTCCTTGAACCTGCCTTATGGATAAGATATTGTCCAGCTAAGACAGGTCATTCTACGTCTTTCTCCCATGTAGGTGGTGGTTGTGGGGAAGGTGACAATGGGATAGTTGTCTGGATATTACTGTCAGAGAACTCCTAGGTAGCATTGGAAACAGTTCGCTCCCTCCTTCATAGAGGGCTAGATCTAGAAGAAGGGAGTTATGCTGATTTATGCCAACTGAGGAATTGCCCAGGGTATGGTTTAGTTATATGGGCCCATGTTTGTTATATTTATGGATGAGCTTTTTGTGGGTGTCATTTGGGGGTTTTATGATGCTTGTTTTGGCAAGTGTATGTGCGTGAGAGAGAGAAGTATATACACAGTACAGTAGGCTCATATTGATGGTGGCTCTTTGAAATCAATGGGAACTTTGACTTAGGCCTTGTCTACACTAGAAAGTTGTACTTCTCTAACCATACCGGTATAGTTAAAGCGGTGCAGTCCCCTTAGTGTGGAAGCAGTTATTCGTAGAATAGCAGTTATTCGTAGAATAGAATTTATACCAGAATAGCTATTCCTGAATGGGAAGGGGAAATAACTGTACTGGTAAAAGGCACCTTTATGTTGGTATAATTGTGTCCACACTTGAGCTTTTCCACATACAGTAGAACCTCAGAGTTACGAACTGACTGGTCAACCACAGATCTCATTTGGAACTGGAAGTATGCAATCAGGCAGCAGCAGAGACCAAAAAAAGCAAATACAGTATAGTACTGCGTTAAACATAAACCACTAAAAAAAAAAGGGGGGGAAAGTTTAAAAAAAAAATTGGCAAGTTAAGGAAATTGTTCCTGTGCTTTAACCATAATAATATAAATGAACTAAAGCAGCATTTTTCTTCTGCATAGTAAAGTTTCAAAGCTGTATTAAGTCAATGTTCAGTTGTAAACTTTTGAAAGAACGGCCATAACGTTTTGTTCAGAGTTACAAACATTTCAGAGTTACAAACAACCTCCATTCCCGAGGTGTCCATAACTCTCAGGTTCTCCTGTATAACTATTCCAGTTAAAAAAAAACACCACCAGCACTTTAAACCAAAATAGTTATATCAATAAAACATTTAAATATAGACCGTACTTTCTGAAGACACATTGTACACTGCAGGCTTTGGTCTGTCATGATATGGGTAAGTGAAACGTCCAGAGTTTCACAGGAAATCTTTAACAAAGTTGGAAACAGAAGCTACATCTCCTCAGTCCCAGTCCTTTGTCTTGACCACATATTGCCCAACAAGGTGCATGCTTGCAGTTCCCATTGACTTCATGTATTTCAGGATAGAATCCACCCCTCTTGTTTCAGTTTCCCATCAATAAAATGAACACAATAATAATGGTCTGCTGCTTCTTCGAGTAGTGTCCTTATGGGTCCACTTTAGGTGTCTGTGTGCCCCTGCACCTCTAATTAGAGATTTTTGGTAGCAGTGTCCCGTTGAGCCCGCGCATGTGCTCTCCCTCCCTCATGGTCTGCCTCGAGGCTATTTAGCACTGCATGAGCGAACTCCCCTCACTTCCTTCTCTACCGCCTTTGGCCTCTGACAGAACAAGCGTCCCTTCCTTATCTGTGTCATTAGCATAAGTAGTGTTTGTTTTGTTACATATGTTCTCCTTAAAAGTACTCAGGCTAGTATTTCTTTTCAAGGGCGCAACTTGCTTCCGTCCATACACACTCCATGAGATCAGTTCCTACCTCAATCACATTCCATAGGGATACCCCTATCTCCCCCTCTGTCCATACTTTTGCAGAACATTATGCGATTACTGAAGATTTGGCTGCTGACACCATCTTCGACTCCGCAGTAATCTCTGTAGTAAAAGACTCCGCTCCAAAGTCCCAGCCTCCAATGGTGGGTACTGCTCCGGAGTCACCTAAAGTGGAGCACCCATAGGGACACTATCGAAGAAGAGGAAGTTACTCACCTTGTGCAGTAAAGATGGTTCTTCGAGATGTGTGTCCCTATGGGAGCTCCACAACCCGCCCTCCTCCCCTCTACTTCGGAGCTCTCTATAGGGCTCTGTGGTAGAGAAGGAAGTGAAGGGGGTTCGCCTGTGCAGTGCTAGATAGCCTCGAGGCAGACCACGGGGGAGGGAGAGCACATGCGTGGGCTCAGTGGGACACTGCTACCAAAAATCTCCGATTAGAGGTGCAGGGGCACACAGACACCTAAAGTGGACCACCCATAAGGGGACACATCTCGAAGAACCATTGTTACTGCACAAGGTGAGTAACTTCCTCCTTGTAGTGATTTTTGAAGATCCTAGTTAATTCCTACGGTATGGAACTTCATCCTTATCTTAGCCCATCCTTGCTTTGAAACATCTTCAAACTTAAGCCCCTTGATTTGTTTGCAGTTTTAAGAGGGTATTTTTTATTATGTTTTACAGTGTTTCAAAATGTTGTTGTATACATCTCCAGCATGTCATAGCAGGGTTGGGATGTGCTTTAGAAAAAATTATTAATATTTAAAGAAGTTGGACTTAAATTGAAAGTCTGTGGAAACAGTATAACCCAGAATTTGCTTACCAAAGTAAAATGGCTTACCATAGAATATAGTGATATTAGGTGTACCTCACAGAGTTTTCATAACTTTAGTAATTAAGGAATTAATGCCTTGAAAGGACTTCAGTGTATTGTGATCAAACAATCACTTAGCCTATGATGCCTCTGAACTTTTCACCATGTAACACTTTATACTGTATTTGTTTAATATAATTATGGAATAATCCTCAGTCCAGTTTCCTGGAACGATACAAGCGGTCTTTCTTCTCCCCATGTGTTCCTGGTTTACAGCCTGACTTAGAAGGGAGCTATGTTTGTGAACCTTTGTTTCGCTGCACTGCAAGGGCCAATTCCAACATATTTCTGATTTGATTTTTTTTTAAATGTGTCAGTCTAATGTACATTTTTGCTGAAATCCGGTCCTACAGTTTTACATAACTGGATACAAACTGAAGTAACAAATAATATATATATTTCATTAATATAAAAATTGAAACAACAAAAGGTTGTTTGTTTTTACAGTTTTGTTTTTCATCTCTTCAACCAAGTAGAAGATTACACTTTATTTTCAGACTCAAGTTACTTATCTTTTTGTTGGAGTTGTGTCAACACAAAAGCCCTGCATCTGAACAGCGCCAAACCTAGAAGCACTTCAAATCTGGATCAGACCTATCTCTGTTAAGGGGCCAGAACAAAACCCTGAATATTACCTACCCATAACCTTCAGATCTTTAGTTCTCTCTTTATTAAGTATTTTTAAATGTTTTATACTGGGGAAGGAAGACTCAGAGGAAGACACCTGTTAACTTAAATATATTTAAGGTTTTAATTTTAGCAGAGTATTAGTTATATACAAGCACAAGGATCCTACTAATAATTTTATGGGATGGAAATATTTGAAAAGAGAAAATAGTTGGAAAATGTTGGCTCTGCTGTTGCCATCCTCTCCTTCATCCTTTAAAAAATGTTCATGGTTCCTTACACACACACTAAATGATCCATTGATATATCACCACTTACCACAGTACTTCATTCATGTAGGTGGTGTTTTTTGTGTGAAAGCAAAAGATCAGATCTTTTAGAACTTAATTTCTGAATGCCTGAATTTTTGAACAAGACTTTTCTTTGAAATTGGTATATATATTATTTATATAATAATTCATCATTAAGGTAAGGAGGGGGAAAGCATTCCAGCTGTATACCAAGTTTTCTAGGATCTTTTGGTTGATTGCTTATATCTATAATATCACAGTGTTAACATATGGATGATATTGTCTATAGTATTAAAAGTGAGAACACACAACAGTCCCGAAACAGAACTGCATTGGATGAATTCTTGTTACATGAGATCTCTATTACTGGAGGTTTTCAACCATGCTAGCCCATTCTATACAATTCTCTGTTAATCTCTTTTTGTGGATGAACAGTACTTTTGATCCATGCAGGATACCACATCATCCATCCAAGATCATCTTTATCTGCTTTGCGTTCTTCTGCCATCAACTTTCCCTTCCAGTGCTCATAAACATGCATTATCTGCTGAATCCCTTAAAATGTGTTCTGCAAATCAAATCTTCCTTTTCATAAGATCGCTGACTAGTGTTTGCTGAATTCCGATCATCTTCAGTGTGAATGAATTACAGAGCATTAAATAGTCATGGGAAATTATTAGAAAAAGAGTAAAAAAAAAAATGTAGTCAGTAAATTATTTTAGTTCTATATATCATAGTTTCAAAAGTTACTATAAGCTTGAAGTTAGTTCTTGGCATTGTTTAAGCTAATTCTTTACAAATCCCTTTAAAATGTGCACTCGACTTAGAACACATTTTTAGAGCCAAAGAGCATTTTTAGGGCCACATTTAGAACACATTTTTAGGGCCAAACTACAAAAACAATATCTTTAAGTCTGTTCTCTTGGCTTCGGGGGGGGCGGGGGCTGAGTGGGTGGTGAGGAGTCCCTTCCTTTTCATAATGTTTTTGCAAATAGAAGTCTTGCAACAGTATGAGGAAGGTAAGTTAAATGGGAAAGAAAAAAGAGGAATGCTTTCATGCACTTTATTCAATTGTAATTTTCATAGAAACTGAGATCTTATTCAATACATTGAATAAATAATGAAATGTATCAGGATGAAATAATGAAACATGTATGGATTAACAAAATACACAAGTAGATGTGCTAACTTCATATAGATTTAGTAACCTGGCTTTCAAAATGTGTTTTAGAAATTTTAACACAGTGCTGCCTGTTCGTGTCAATATAATTAAGGGTCTCTGAGTATTTCCATTACAAGTGTCTATTTTCTTGGGTTTATAACCCAGCTGTTAAATAAATAAATAAATAAATAAAAATTGCCCTGAGCTTCAGTATGACATACAAGGTCTGAGAAAAATTTTTATACTAAATTGAATTTAAGCTGATTTGTTGTATACAGTTTGTAAGGTGCTCTGGGATTTTTGAGGATAAATGGGAACACCGTATGTAAATTTTTATTGTCAGTAATTAAGTTCTAGGAGTGGCATATGGCAAAAAATAAGGTAGAAGACTTATCTGAGAAAATAACCTTTTCTTTAAATCTTTGTCTGGTTCAAAAGTAACTTTGCTTGTTAAACATTGGAGTTAAAAATTAAATCCTACAATAAAATTTTAAAAAGGAAAATCAAGAAATTTTGCAGGCTGCATTGAGGATTACTATTTTAAGGGAACTTAACAACATTTAAAGCTTTTGGCTATGATCCTGGGCTGGGTCCATGCTGTGGTCAGTGCAGCTCAGTAAGGGGAGAGAGCAAAAATGACTTGAGGGAGCAGGCTGAGGACTTTGCCTCAGCCTCAGGGCTGCTGTATCTTATACCCCGTTGCCTAGGGCTTTAATGGGTCATTCCGATAGCTGGAGAATGTAGAGAGATACTCTGGCCCTTCTATCAGGAGACATGGGGGTGGCATAGGTGCTGCTCAGACAGCTCTATGCCACCTGGAGATTCCCTCACACTGGGGGGAAATATTGCCCTGGTCAATTAAAGCCAGCATTTCTGGCTGGTTTAAACTGCCATAGCAAGGACCAGGACTTGGCCTTATGTATTTGTTATTGTGCAGTAACTAATTACTATAAACTGATAGGATATTTAATGCAAAATACTCTATCTGGTACTGGCACAATAAATCTGACAGTCAGTAATGTCAATATATTGTCAGATAATCATTTTCCTTATCAGCAAACCTTATGGTAATAGACCAAATTGTTCTCATTTAAAAAGTGTTGCAGATCTTTCCAAAAAAACAACACGCAAACAAAGTTGAAAGTTTCTGCAATGTGTTATATGGCCTGCTATGTTATAGTCACAATTCTGGAGTTCTTCTGCCTTTAAGATGCCTTGTTGAGCAGTAAGCTATACTCAAAGGAGGGAATTTAAAATGCTCAAGGTGAAAATATTTAAAAATTTGAACTGTGCTCAGTTCAACCAAGAATTTAAAACACTTGGTGCTGATTTAGGCCCCAGTCCTGCAAAGGGTCAGTCTCAGCAGAGTTCATTGATTTCAGTTGCACAGCTATGAGCAGCTGCCTGAGAAGGATCCCTTTGAGAGTTGGGCCTAAGGGTCCTTGTACAATGAACTTGCTCAAGGCTGCACACCATTTAAGACCCCTATTAAGGGCTTATAAGGGACTTAGAGAGGCATAAGGTCTTGTGCAAGCACTCTGCACTAGGGTGAATTTCCTTCTGTAGCTGATTTAAGCTGTGTTCAAGGAGGCATTTTAAATCTCAACCAAAACTTTCAAAGCTTCACATGTGGCTGAATCAGGAATGGGCTGATACAGTGACCCATCAAGGCTCTGGAATTTGTTTTCTGTCTCACTTCACCAGAGTCCAAATTTGTGACCTTCAGGACACTGCAAAACTCACTTATTCTCTTTTGCTCTCCTAGGTGATGTGGAATTAATAATAAATTAGGAAGAGTTTATTCTAGAGGCCACAGTAAAGACACCATTGCTTGTTGGAAAGTATTCATTGTTTTAAAAGTTTGTCTGAAGGTTTAGTTAACTGAATTCTGGCAAAAAAAAAAAAAAGAAAAGAAAAAGAAATAAAGAAGACATTTAGTGAGATTTGTTTCCAGATGGGCCTAACTAATTAATTAATTTAGTAACTATAAGTAGCCACAGGAGATTTTTCTCTTCAATGGAGTAAGTGCAAGATGGTGGCCCAAATGATTATTCATGACTTTGCAGGATGTATTATGCAAGATATCACAGGACCTCATGAGTCTTCAAGACTTTTAAAGTGAAGAAAGTATTGTTTGAGTAGACTGCTGTGTGACTGACCTGCAGATTACAGTAAAGTCCCTTTCAAGTCCATTTTTAACACCTTTTTTTTCTCTTTTTTTTAATAAGACTTAGCACTTAGGGCTCTGACATGCTCCCAGGGAAGCAAGGAAATTGATAATGAAGTTTGTCTTTAAGCTTTCACAATCATGGTTTGAAATGTTCTTTATGTATTTATTACAAGTCACTTTGTTTAATTAGATAATGATTCAATTTCAGTTTAGGTAAATATTTATAGATTCAGTATTTGTTTATGTAAATATTTTAGGGTCTGATTTCCAGCCATTGGCCTCCACTTGGACACGCACAATTATGCATGCATATACATGCACCTGCATGTGAAAAATCTGCACGTGTACATTAATAATTCTGAAATTCACATAAAAGTGTTAGAATACCTAGTTCTCCTCGTTTGTTTTGTGGGTGCAAATTCTAAACCTGCTCACAAATTATTAGAATGCCCAATACAGATGTGCACAAGTGGAGGCCTTGTAAAGTCCCAGTTAAAACTTTGTGCATGAATATTAATCAAGGTGGAGACATGTTGGTTATATTGTTTTATTTGAATATTTCAATCTTTGATTTATATTATCTTTTTTATTCATTTTTGGGGGTTTTCCTCCATGATGTCTGCAGAGTCCACTCTATCTGAGAGGATAATGTAAATGAATGGTAAAATGTGAAGATTACACTACTGAATGATCATCTCTTCACCTTGCAACAGCTATAAACTTTCCGTGCCTCTTTGTAGACTCTTCATTTGAACTCAGGGCAGGTCAAATTCCCACAAACAGTCGGCTAAATGGGTGTGTTCATGGATAATGTATGATGGGTTATATTCTTTTGGAAGATATCATAGTTAGACTCTGATGCTGAGAGAAGTCAGTTCTTTGGGAGTTACAGATACACTATGTTGCTCCAGATCAGACCCTTAAGGGAACAAATTTGCGTTTCCTTGTCTCTGTTGGTTTCAGTAACCAGAACAGACTCACCCATACACTGCATATGTTCCAGCAACAGTGTACATAGTAGAAGACACTAGCAGAATGACACAGAGAGTGCTCTTACTTTATGTACCTCCATGCTGCCTGGCTTTGGAGGAAGTGAGTCTCCTGGGGCTGAAGTTGAGGTGGAGTGGTGGAAAATCTGATTTCTCTCATCACCAAGTTCCTAATATCATGAGTCACATGATATTAAACATATCTATCTATAGAATTAAACATAGGATTAAACATAGGATTAAACATAGCTATCTATAGAATAGCTAAACATAGGATTAAACATAGCTATCTATAGAATATGAATAGAAGAGTTTACCTTTATTGTACATAGATATAAAATTAGAACATATACTGGTTGTGAGATACAGGGAAAACCTCTCACAACCAGGTTGCCTCTGATCTGAGTAGATTAACTATCATAATGAGCTGGCTCCAGTCTTTCAGGATTATGAGGTTGAACTATTTAGCTGTGCTATGGGGAAACAGATATCTATATTGCCTCCAATTCCACAATCAGCCATTCAAAGGTGCTACGTGTAACCATAGAGCAACACTACAATCAGATTAGGGAGTGTGTGAATAAAATATTATTGTAATGAATTATGGTATTAGAGTTTTTAAAGTTAATCAATAATCTTTCCAAAACAGGATAGGCCATGATTTCTTTTGATTTCAGGGGAGAGAGTTTTGGCAGCAGGGATAAAAAGGCATGTTTATTTTTTCTTTAGGTATCTGCTGATTAGTTAATTAAATATTTTCATCAGTCAATGTGACCTCTGTATTTGGGCTGCATATTGTCTTACACTGGATTTGCCATAACAGTGACTTTGTGCAGGGCTGACTTCAGTTAACAGAAACAAAATTTGCCTCATTCACATTAAATCTGATTTTTTATCAAGTTTGGTAGTATTCACCCTCCAGAACCTGTGCCTTTGGCAGGGAATGAAACTGAAGTTAAATTGGTCCTGTTAGCCCAAAGGTTCATAGCAGGTCAGGTATTTTTTAGTATATTTTTAAAGGGTTGGTTGAGCTAATTTAATTTCTGTTCATTAATTCCTCTCCCCCAACCCCCCCTACAAAATAAATGAATCCAATTTAGCTTCAATATACCTTATTCACACTGCTTTTTATTGCAAGCTGCAGTTCAGCCAGCTGTAAGATTGCCCAGCTGCCTCAGGTTTCCCAATTTAGCACTGGAAATGATTTCAGCATGGCTAAAACTTTTCAGTGGCCAATTTGGAAAGGGGATTCAATTTGTGAAAATGCCCCAAAATGCCCACTGAAAACAAAACAAACAAACAAACAAAAAATTGGCTGGGGGAGAGGTGAGTGCTGTAATTTTTTGTTCTTGGGAAGGGGTGTGTGGATAGATTATAGAGCAGGAGAAGATGAAAATCAATTCTTAGTCTTGCACTTTTGCCACCCTCTGAGGGACTTCTCTTCTGGGCCTGGGCTTAATTGCAGCACTGACATAAACAAGGGGTTTAGTGTGAAACTCTGTACAGGCAGCTGGAGGTGAACTGGCAGCAAAGACCAGGATCGAGTTTAGCACTGAGGCAAAATAGCATGGTTTTATCTGGGAGCAATAGTAGAAAGGAAAAAAGGTTTGCAGCTGTGTGGTGAGAATGCATGTCTAATCAAAGAAGTCCCCAGCATTAAATGTTCATATTTACATGACCACGGGTAAAAAATAGTAACACTTCCATGTCTCAAACACTATTGAACTTGAAGCTGCCTCACTTTATACAGAGGGTCCAGCCATTGGATCTCAGTTGTATTTTACAGTGTCCATGTGTGTGCAGCTCAACAAAGGGTTGATTAAGCATGGGTTTATTGTTGCACTTTTATAGAAAACCTCAGTGTGTCTTGAAGTTTATAGAGACAGACATGTTAATGAAAGCCCGTTGGCAAACCTAGAATTCCAAAATAGGCAACAGTCAAATAGTCTGATCTTGTGGCTATGTGAAAAAATATGCATATACTGTGTGACTATATAAATACACTGTGATTATTCTCTATATAAATTGCAGTAATCAGAGAGAAGGTTGCAAGACTTATTTGTTAATCCTTTGCTTGTACCATGGACCATTTTAATACCATTTTAATACCTTAGGGATAAGGATCATTTCTTATTGTTCACAAGTGGGGTTATTTTTAAAATTTTGTTACTTAGACTTTTTAAAATTATTTATGTTTTGTTACTGGTTCATTTAATTATTTTAAATTGCCAGAGTGAAGAGCACTGTTATAACCCTATAAATATTTGTCTGTTTGTCTAGTTCAGGGGTTCTCAAACTTCATTGCGCCGTGACCCACTTCTGAGAACAAAAATTACTACACAACCCAAAGAGTGGGGACTGAAGCCTGAGCCCGCCCAAGTCCCACTGCCCCGTGTCGGGGAGCCAGAGCCAAAGCCTGAATCCCACTGCCCTGGGCAGGGAAGGGTCAAAAGCCCAAAGGCTTCAGCCCCAGCCAGGGAGCCTGTAACCTGAGCCCCACCACCCAGGGCTGAATCCCTTGGGCTTCGGCTTCAGCCCCGAGCCCCTGCAAGTCTAAGCCAGCCCTGGCGACACACTTTGGGGTCCCAACCCACAGTCTGAGAACTGCTGGTCTAGTTAAAGAGAGAGTGAGTGTGATTGAAATCTGTCTCCAAATATATATACATAAAATTTTTACTTTTAACTCTTGCTGAACAGCATACATTACTGATACTGTAGTTCCTGGTTTTCTCTGTATAGGTATTTTTCTATACAATCAGCAGCACCACTTTTGCAAAAAACCTCCATGACAATGAAAAATGCCCATTCAATAGATCATCTTGTTGTTATATCTAAAAATTGCTGAAATTCCAATAGACTTTGTATGCAGAGCTCTATCCCACAAATATCACCATTAAAGTGTTCTGTCCTTCATGTTGTAGAAATCTTTGGTCAACCTTGAAAAACTTGGGTTTCCCAACAGGTGTGCTTATACCTAATCTGTACACAGGAAAAGAAGAACTTTAGAGGCTAAAAACTCAGCTGGCATTTTCACAGTGGAACTAATCTAAGATGATTCCAAAATGTGGTCCTGCTTTGAAGAGCGACTCTCTGTGAAAATGATCTTCTATGTTTATTATTTCTCAATGATTTTCTGATCAAATATGTCCACTTTATACAAATTAAAAAATGGCTCTTCTAACAGGCCAGCAAACTCAACCAGGGATCTAAAAATCCGGCCATTCTGACACAAGCATCAACACTAGAATAAAGGTTCTGCTATTAGAATTTAGCTGACAGTTTTACGGATGTTATGTTACAGAATAGCACTTTGCTCACTTTCTCATAGTTGTGCTTGCCTTATTGTGGGCATAAAAAAGGAATAAAAATGTATTTTTGTCAGTCAAATAAGTAGATTTGACTCTGAAAACACATAGTGAGCAGATCTATTGACTAAGAACATAATTTTCCATAGCCACTTTTCTGACTATAATAGCACATTAAAAATAGGAAAAAATTATTGACAAAATAAGCAGAATTTCAGTTTTCAGCAAAGTTGTTTTTATAATCGGAAGCAATTGTTTTTGTAAATGTATCCATAGGCCTGAATTTTATCCATAGACCTGAATAATAGGATAATAAGTTTTAACATTTAAAGAATTACAATTAATTATAGAAATTCTCTCATTTGATTATAATTGTTTATCTCAGCGTTCACTTAAGTCATGTATTTTTCTTCCTAACAGACTTCAAAAACTGTGATCGGAAGAAAGAAGCACAGTTTTTGCATATTAGATTTTACAAATATGTACATTGCAGTTGATGACACTGGTAGAAGTTGAATGCAAATATCTGAGAGTAGAATTTGGTCCAGTGAACTTTCTAGATGAGTGTCATCTGGTTTCCAAAGGATGGGCAAGATGGACAAAATTCTTGCAACCTGACACCAGTGATTTAACCAACATTCTGGTATTTATAAGTCTATATGTAATATGTCCTAGCCCCACATCCCTCCCTCTGTCTCTTACGTGCACACCCAAAGATAGGGCATTATGTATGTAGCAGGCCCTGACAGCACAAACCTAAGTAGGTAAAATGTCATGACAATAACATAGCAGCACAAAAAAATAGTTATCTGTGTATTATGTTGCTATTTATGGTCCTAATGCAGTGACATAATTAAGTATTTACTAACTTTAAGAACATGAGTAGGCCCATTAAAGTTAATGGGGCAACTCATGTGTTTAAAGTTAGGCATGTACTTAGGCCCTGACTCAGCAAGTACTTAAGGCTCCATATTTGTCATGGCCATGACTTTCATTGTAGAAATGATTATTTTTTGCCTTTTTGTAAGTAAGTCATAATATCATGGTCTTTGTAACCCTGGGCAGTCCACTACTGGGGAGAAACCTGCAGTTTTACTGATGTGGCTCCAGTTATGTATATTGGACCATGGGAGAAGTGGGTTTTTAATTGCTTTACACAAAGTAATTTAGGACTCCACAGCATGCTTTCAAAATAAGACGGTCTTTACAATTCATATATTTATTATCTTTTGATGTTGATGATGTTAATCATGTTTATTTCAGTAGTGCCTAAAGGCCAGTCAAGAATGGGACCCTGCTATACAAACACAGGGTAATAGATGGTCCATGCCCTGAAGAACTTACAATTAAGTAAACAGACATGGGGTGAGGGAAAGGTTCTAACGCACAAGCAGAGTGAACAATGCAACGGGAGCAAACATCATGTTAGTTCCACTATTATTTACTTATTTGTGGGTTCACTTAGGAAAGGATCAGCTAACCTGAAAGAAAAGGGAAAGGAGAGGGAACAGGGCAAAGAGAAAGAGAGGAAGGAGGTAGGTGTGGAGTTAAGTTGAGGTGAAGACAGTGCAGGGGAGGGGAAGGGAAGGGAGAAGATTGAGGCAAACAGCCAATCAGCACTGGGCAGAGAAAGTCCAGTCGAAACTGTAGGAAGTTCTCTGAATGTTCAGTGGGCCTTGCTTTGGCTTCTTCTGCCCCTACCAGCTAGAGTCTTGTGTTTTGTTATGTTTATATTGGTAGTGCTTTCACTAGAGTGCACCTGTCTGGATTTCTTTAAAAATTGAGTTCAGAGATTTTGTATTCTGGAACGATGCATGTCATGCTAGTTAAAATTTTCAAATATAGGCACCTAAATTTCACCCTTAATCTCAGCATGCTCAGTGCCTAATACCGGAAGGTGCAGGAGATGTGTGTGAATTAGACTCCAGAGGGACCCAGCACTTTGGAAGATCAGGGTTTAAAGAGGTATATGCAAACTTAGGTTTTCAATTGTCCATTTCTGTTGACAATTTAGATACCTCGCCTGAAAAGTTGACCTGTAAAGTGACACAGTAGGAATAGATTTATTTAAAAATATTTGAAGATAATCTGCACTGGGGAGAGTAGGAGGGGAAAGTTCTGAGGACATGTTTTCAAAAGTGTTCATCACCCAAACTAGGGGTTTGTTCCAAAGAGCATATGACCCAGCAGTTCCCAATGGATTCTCAATCGGAGCCATTTGGTTCTAAGCACTTCTGAAAATCTGGCTGCTTGATTTAAATGTCTATATGGAAGTTGAGCTCTTTTGAAAATAGCATCCCTAATTGTTAAGGGTTTTTTTTTTTAAGCTGTACAACATAGATCAGAGTGGTAGTGGTTGTTTTTTAAATACTAAACAAATTGTGAAGCCCATTGGTCAAGCCATTTAATATGTGTGAATCCATATTCTGAAAAGAACTGTGTAAACGGAATTTTTTTTTAAGTGACTGACTGCATTCAGGAAGCAATTACTGATTGCGAAAACATTTCATACCTCTTCTCAGCCTTTTAGAGCATGAATTAGATACTATTATTTGTTATATTACAGTAGTGCCTATGGACCCTGTCAAGTTTCCTTCCCCACTCTGAACTGTAGGGTACAGATGTGGGGACCTGCATGAAAACCCCCTAAGATTATTTTTACCAGCTTAGGTTAACACTTCCCCAAGGTACAAACTATTTTTCCTTTTGTCCTTGGACTTTATTGCTGCCACCACCAAGCGTCTAACAAAATATAACCGGGAAAGAGCCCACTTGGAAACGTCTTTCCCCAAAAAATCTCCCCAAGCCCTACACCCCCTTTCCTGGGGAAGTCTTGATAAAAATCCTCACCAATTTGCATAGGTGAACACAGACCCAAACCCTTGGATCTTAAGAACAAGGAGAAAGCAATCAGGTTCTTAAAAGAAGTATTTTAATTGAAGAAAAAGTAAAAGAACCACCCCTGTAAAATCAGGATGGTAAATACCTTATAGGGTAATCAGATTCAAAACACAGAGAATCCTTCTAGGCAAAACCTTAAGGTACAAAAAGACACAAAAACAGGAATATACATTCCATTCAGCACAACTTATTTTATCAGCCATTTAAACAAAACAGAATCTAACGCATATCTAACTAGATTGCTTATTAACCCTTTACAGGAGTTCTGACCTGCATTCCTGTTCTGGTCCTGGCAAAAGACACACAGACAGAGAACCCTTTGTTCCCCCTTCCCTCCCCCCCCCCCCCCAGCTTTGAAAGTATCTTGTCTCCTCATTGGTCATTTTGGTCAGGTGCCAGCGAGGTTATCTTTAGCTTCTTAATCCTTTACAGGTGAAAGGGTTTTTCATCTGGCCAGGAGGGATTTAAAGGTGGTTAGCCTTCCCTTTATGTTTATGACAGACCCCAACCAAAATTGGAGCCCCATTGCACTTGACATTGTACAAACACAGAATATGTGAATTAGCTGCCCCAAAGAGTTTACAATCTCAGTAAACAGGAACAGGGTAAGGGAAATAACACACAGGCAGAGAAAACAATGTGATGTGATGGTTTGCTTGTTAAGTTCTATGTCTCTCTCTCTCTTCCTTCCCCTCATCCCCTGTGGAGATTAGCTAAACATAGAGAGAAAGGGACGGGGAGGAGACGTTTTCAGGAGGGGGTAAGGAAAAAGAAGCGGAGGGAAGAAGGGAAGCTTGGAAACTATGCGGAGTGAAGCTGAGGTGGAGAGACTGAGAGAGGAGGCAGGAAAGGTTGGAGGAAGCAGCCAATCTGCACAGGGGAGAGAATGGCCATAGTTAGAGGTACAAAAATGAGTTGGATGCTGATGATGTCATCATTTGTCCCAAGGTCCCTGTTGCAGCTGCTTGTCACTGCTTCTGCCAGCTGAGTTTGTCTTCCCTAAACTCCTGTGGCTGGGGTAACGGTAGAGCCACATCAGCCCTGATGTCCCAGAGTGGGGTTTTCCTAGTACACTTCTGGGTCTAGGGGCCATTGAGTGCCATTTCATTAGCTGCTGGTTACATTTGAGTCCAGAAACTAGAAATAAGCTGTTGGGGCAGGAGGGCTTGAAGGAAAGATATTCTATTACAAAACACCTTAAGAGCGTCACAGTCAGTGTCACAGAAAAAATTAACTAGGAGACTCATTGTTAAATGCAAACATACTAAGCTTTTAAAAAATCTAGCAACAACAGGATGACTCCTTACGGATTTCTGAGGAGTTGTCCCTGAACACAGGTGTTACAATATGTCTGATTTATTAGTATATGATTTATTTTTAAACATTAGCTTCCTTGCTTTATATAGTTTTGCCACAGCCTTGATTCTCTTTCAATGCTATTTTAATTCTGTGAATAAATATCACTAATAACAATGCCCATATAGCTTTGATTACTATCATATCCTATAAGTAACTGCCAGTGAGAAAGGGCTCTGACTATGTGTGTACTTCAGAATTTCTACGCGGGATTTTGTTTTGCTTTTTTGAGGGTTGGACTTGAGCTGCAAACTTTGGATCCAGATCTAAACGTCCCCAAAGAGTTCAAGGGATTTTGAATTTAATGTTACAGTTAGGGCTCACATCTGTCTTCCCTCCCCAGAACACACATTTTGTTACTTCAGTTGTGATGAATGAATGGGAAGTGTGTATAAGATAGTGAAGTGCTCTAGTTGGCCTACACCTTAGTAGCAAGCATACTTTCCTTTGTATCTTAAACTGACATTAAAACAGCTCTATACATTTGTATCGATTTCTCTTCTTACACTCACTCACTCTTATTTGCCTTACATAAATAAACAACCCCTGAGAAACATAGTTGCATTTACACCAGAAATGTTTTGGATACCGTCTTGAAATCAAGAAAAAACTATAAATGCAAGACACTAATCTATATATAAAATGTATACAGTAGTTTGATTTAATTTCCTATGAGCTAAATAAACCATGTAGTTGCATATGTAGATTAGGCAGACAGCAGTGACAAAAGGAGTGCAGGCATAATTTATGGGAATCTGATAATATGCTCAGTTTTATGCCAGAAGTTATAATAATTTACTGGAGAGATAGGGATGTTGTGCAAATAATCATTTATTACAATTAAAGTCTGGTTTAGGCTGCCATAATTAAGTTTACTTAGACTTTTTAGGCATTCAAGTCTAATCTCTCATTACAGTAACCAGACAGTATTACCTTTTATATAAGAATTCTGTTCCATACTACTTCAGTTACTGATGTTGATAGCAGTACTAAAATAAATACTGGGGGAGGGTTGGGGGGGCGGCACAGGAGTGGACTTTGATTAAACACACTGTGATTAATTAAACAGAGGTAGATAAGGGAGTGGGGGAAAGTTTTGTTAGATCCCAGAAACTCTAGACCTAAATTGAAGATACTTTGATGTAAATCTAGTGCTCCAGGGAGCATCTGTTTCTGAACTTTCATTTTCTTTCTTAAGACTTTATTTGTGAAGTGTGAGTGAGCGTTAGAGTTGCCTTTTAAAAATAAATCTTTTTTTTTCCATAACTGCTCTCTTGAAATTGCTGAACTTCCCATGGCAAAAGTTATTTATGTCTGCACCTACAGTCATTATTCCATGTAGATAGTACCATCTGAAGGTATTATCTGATTTATTAGATTAAAGGTCTTGATCCTGCACTCCTTACTCAGGCAAAATGCACATTGAAGTCAACTAAAATTTTGCCTGAGTGAAGAGTGCAGTAATGGGCCCAGAACGTATAACTTCTGTTCACAGCTCATGTCCGTTTTTTCATTGAACAGATACTTAAATCAAAGTTCTCAATTTTACAGATTCAGAAAGATAACATCCAAGGGGTTTCCATGCAGTGCAGAGACAAGATCCAAGGGGTTTCCATCTCACATCTCCGACAAATAGCAAAATGTAGTCATAAAGAGTTTCATTTTCCTTTTAAAATCCAAATACAACTGTAGCTATTAAAATGTTGTCATGTGCCAGCTACTGACACACACTTATTACAGGTTGCCTCACTTTTCCCCTGTTTGGAATAGGAGATATCTTTGGAAATGGTTGGCAATTGTTGACTTTCTAATGTAATAAAGAGGTTGATAGTTGGAATGTGTTTGGTAACTGTTATTGACATGTAATACTGATATTGGTATTTTATCACCTAGATTGTTAAAAGTGACTAGTGATTCTGGGTGCCTCTGTTTTTGGCATCCAACTTGACGCATCTTTCCAAAATTTGATTTTCAAGAGGCCCGTTTAAAAAAGTGTTTCAAACTGGGCACCAAAAAATCAAGGTGTCCAGAGTCACTAGTTACTTTTGAAAATGTAGGCCAAATTATGTTTTTTTAAAATCTATCTATAGTAATATCTAAAGCCCACTATCAGAGCCATGAACATGCTTTTTAGAAAACAACTGAATCTCTTTAAAGGGACGGTCCTACTTCATTAGCTTAATTGTTGGCTTTGGAATGCACTCCTGGGTTTTCTTCTGTTCTGGTGCTTTGGGAAATGCCTTATTGAAGAAATGAGACTTGCAGCATGATCTGAAGCTGGCAGAATTGGGCTTTCCTGATTTGTGAGAATGTTTCACCTTAGACCTGCTATTGAAAAGGCTGTTCCTCCAACTCTTTCAGGGTTTCAATATGGGCTCAGTTAGTCAACTGTATCAGATGAAGCAAATTCTGGAAGGAGGGGTGATGCATGTGACTGCAGGGAAGAAAGAAGAAATCTACCTTGAACAAAGAGTGCAGCTTGTTAAGTTGGGTCTGAGTCACTTACTTTTTAAGTTTAAAAACTTAAAAGTTTTTACTTTTATTTGCTTGTAACCATTTTCATCTTTATTCCTTGTACTTGAACTTACTTAAAACCTTTTGGATTCTCTTTTTGATTAAATAAACTTGTTTTTACTTTTAATCAAAACCAGCCTCATGCTGTGTTTAAATTGAAGTGATTGTTAGCTCCAGTTTAAGTAATCAGGTGTGCGTTTGTCTCTGCAAAGGAGCAACAAACCTTATTACATCATTAAGTGTTCCAGAAAAGGGCTAGACACATCAGGGCACATGGTATTGGGGAAATGGAAATTCAGGACTGGGGATGTGTTGGGGTCACCCTGTAAGTAGTAACCAAGGCTGGTGGAGACCTTGGTGGGGTGGTTGTGTTGTTGGCAAGCTGTTGTGGTCAGAGTGCTGAACTTCTTTGCACATGGACAGTCAGGGAACTGTATGTTTGTCTGTTGGCTGAGTGAGTCTGGTCTGTGAGCCTCAGCAGTGGAGCATTTAAGACATCCAGTGTTAAGGGGGAGGTGGAGACGCAACCTCTTTCTGGTCTTCACTGAACCCCAAAACATCACAACTCTGACTGCTTGAGGATGTATTAGGAGGCCCCTTTGCTGCCCTGTGCCGCTTCAGGTTGGGAGTGGGGACCTTGCTGTTTCCAAGAGGGAAGATGTCCCTTCTGCTGCTCATGGCATGGCAGGAGATGAGGAACCTGTGCTGCTGCCTCAAGGAAGGGTGGAGTCCCTAGACCACTGCCACTAAAAGTGGGGGGTGCACCTGGAAGATGGAGCTGCAGGAGGCATTCTATCATGGTAAGCCTAGGGTACTGGGGTGCCTTAATCCAGCCTTGATCTTTAGCATACACTAAGTGATCTCCTGAATAAATGAAAATCCCATGCTTCAAGGTAAGCACATGCTTGAGTGCTCTTCTGAACACGGATGCTGTCCTGAATCGGAGCCTAAGATGCTCTGCCTATCAAAACTCCTGAAGGGGGAAGGAGCTTCTAGTTTATCTTTCATCTGAGGCTCTCAGAAGGTTTTATATATTTTAGACAAGGAAGCTTGTAACCCATTTCTGGGGTACTATATTAGTATAATGATTTGATTCCATAGCCAGTGGCACTCAGTTATCAAAACTAATAGTAGATTAATGAAGCCAAGGTAGAAACAGCATATTGTGTGCTATGTGGGTTCTGAATAAACCTTCGAACTCCTGGTCTCCAGACTGCGGGCCACCTAGTGTGTCGTTGCAGTGATACAACTGGGTCTTCAGGAAGTAAGCAACTGATTGGACAGTTGTGTGAATGCCCTGTGTGCAGCAGACTGATGAAGTAGCATTAGTGATGACTGGATAAAGGAGTAAAATAAAGTCAGTTGCAAATGTAGAAGGGTGGTAGACAGTAGTGGCCTCAGTAGCATAGCCACCTGTCCCTATTCAGATCAAAATTTCAGCAACCTTTAGGAGTGGTCTGACATCTGTGTGGCCTAGTAAAAAAGATCTCTAAAAATGAGGTAGGTTTTATGTAAGGCTATATCCATTTTTAATTCATTCATTGTCTTTTTCACAACTTCCTAATAATGCTGACAGAATCAGAGTTTTGCAAAATCCAGGTAATTTTCTAATCTTCCCTCTCCTTAAATCTGATTGAATACAGGTTCAAAATAAAAGTTTTAGCTCTTCACTAGGATTTGCAAATGTATTAAAAGTAAATTATGCTAGGTAAACATGCAGTTAGAAGTGAGGGAGAAGTCCAGTTGTCCCTCAGTAACTTCTCTATTTGGCTTTAAAATGTGAAGTAATTGCACTTATCTCTACAGCACAGAACTATCTCCATCACTATTTAGTTTTCATCTAATAAACTACAGATCCATATTATTTTCATGACATAAATGCCCAATATATAGGTCAAATGACTTGAGGTCTCTGATCTTGGTCTCTTTAAATTTTATTGCATCCCATTTTATCCATAAACTATTCAACGCATCCTTTTAACTTCTCAAAGGAGAGGTGTCAAATTGTTCAAGTTTTATGTTTTATCAAGCAGTTATATTAATTTTTCATTTGTTTCAATGTAGTTTCCCCAGGCTTTGCAGTTAAATCAGTGTTTTGAAAGTTAACATGTAGTAGGGAGTTTATAGATAAATGATAAAACTTTGTAGCCTGAATAAATAAATCTTGAGTAGCTGCCAGTAGGTAAATGACTAACTTCAATTCAAGCAATTTAGTAGCAATCAGCTTTGAGGTCAAGTAACTCTGGACAGTGTAGCTTAATATATTACTTTTTTACGAGTAAATCATTGCTGACTTCTACTCTCATAATTTAATTTTTTTATACATTTCCCATAGTCTATTCCTTTCAGAAGTCAAATAAGGTACTGTCAGGGCTGTAGGTGACTGGGAACATTGACAAATGGACATGACGCCGATGTGAACCAATGGATTATTTGCATTCCAATGCTTAAGTTATCACTTAATAGTTATAGGCTCTGATGGCAAGACTGTGGACTGTGTTATGTTAGACTCAAGAACAAATGCTAATATCTTTGATGTTTGCAAATTCCCAACCATATTTGGTAAATTGTGCTAGTATAAACCCATGAAGGCTGCCAAGAGTCTCCTTGGCAAAAATGCCATTTTGGTGAAGACATAATTTCAACCACAAGCTTTACTTGTAAGCTATCCTTATTTAAAGCGCCATCATCTTGCTTTATTGGGACTCCGGTTTGGTTTGGTTTGGTTTTATTTATTTTTTTTAACTAAATATGTTCATCTGGGGTTAGCAGAAATCTCCCCCACCTATGATATACTTTTCTGATTTAATGTTTTCATCTTCAAATCTCTTCAGCAATTAAACAAATGTAGTTAATCTGCTTGGCAAATTTATAGAAAGTTGTACCGATCCTTCTGACCTGCGTACGTGTACACAAGTAATTTTTTTAAAAACAAGTTGCCAGGCCTTGCTGAATATGTGCTGAGTTGTTTCAGCAGGTCTGACCAAGGCATTGGAATGGCACAAAATGAATTCTTATATATTTAAATTTAGGAATCTAGGCACTCCCATAATAAACCACACCAGTTGCCCATCTAGTCCAATATCCTATCTCTGACAGTGGCCAATAACAGGTAATTCAGAAGAAGGAGCAAGAAATCCTAAATGGGAAGTTGTAGAAATTTCTTTGTACTTTCCTCAATTAGAGGTTGGATTATGCCCTGGAATATCAGAGTTTCATATCCTTTCCAAACTTCTGTGGATTATTTTTTATAATTGTCTGTGGTTTTTTTAAATCCAATCTACTTAAAGCTATTGGCAATCACTAAGAAAAATTATCTGTTGTTTATTTAAACATGAACCATATACAGATAATTAAATTTAAAAGATCTAGGTTTAAATGATGTTATTGTGATAGATAAAAGGAAGTTTGGTTATTTTAAAAATTAGAAAAACTTGATTTGTATTGTGAAATGGTGCACTAGGCCCTGAACCACCACTATCTCACACACACACACACACACACCCCGGAGGCCTCACGACCCTGCCACACCATGCCCCAGGAAAGGGCAGTGGAGAGAGTTCTGCAAGCTGCCTTGAGCAGTGGCCTAGGATGCCGCCAATCAGAGAGGCGCTAAAGGGAGCAGCCAATCCCAGCCCAGCAGACCTATATAAAAGGAGCTGCAGTGTAGAGCAGAATTCAGTTCCTTGCTGGAACTGGAGGAGAGTGGATGGTGTGCCTGACTGGCTGAGGGAGCTACAGGACCTCGGACAGAGCAGTTCTGGCAGAGACCAGCGGAAGCAAGGAGGAGCTCCAGGTTGGTGGCTGGGACTCAACCAGGACAAGGCCCTAAGGTAAGGGTGAAGAATGTGGTGAGGCCACAGGGAAATGGTCCATGGAATCATAGCAGCAATACAGCTTAGTTAAAGGGACACGGTGGATGGCTGCTATCTTTAGGGTCACTGGTCTGGGACCCGGAGTAGAGGGTGTGCCCAGATCCCCCCTACCAGCCACTGATGAAGTGGCCCAGAAGGATAACTGAACTGGTTAGGAGTACTTGTGGCACCTTAGAGACTAACCAATTTATTTGAGCATAAGCTTTCGTGAGCTACAGCTCACTTCATCGGATGCATACTGTGGAAAGTACAGAAGATGTTTTTATACACACAAACCATAAAAAAATGGGTGTTTACCACTACAAAGGTTTTCTTTCCTCCCTCACCCCACTCTCCTGCTGGTAATAGCTTATCTAAAGTGATCACTCTCCTTACAATGTGTATGATAATCAAGTTGGGCCATTTCCAGCACAAATCCAGGTTTTCTCCCCACAGGAGAGTGGGTTTGTGGGGGGGGAGAAAACCTTTTTGTGCATTTATCTCAAGCTATAGAAACCTTGATTGTAGGTATGGAAATCCCTGGTTCAGTCTCTGGGGTCAGCCAACATAGTGGTCATCACATAAGTGAGAGCTCATCCAGGATTCTAACTGCTGTAGGTATCAGATGTTCAAAATAGGCTTCCTCTTTCTAAAGTTAAATGTGTACAAGTTTGATTGCACAGATGCTAGCAATGTTTAGAACCCTGCGGTAGACGCAACACCTATGGCTGGAGCTGCTTTTACCACTATATCAATTGAACCTGCTTGTAGCAAGCTTAACTGACAAGGTATTGAAAATAGCTCTGGGCACTGTAGGTTTGTCTGTACTAGAGCTCCCGATACGTCTAATACTGGTGCTCTCTAGCTCCCTCGATAACTTTCCAATGTGGAGGGAGGTTGGGGTGCACACCAGAAGAGTTTGTTGAGCAGGGGAGAGGTACCTGAATGTCTTACAGTAGTGCAATGAGCAACACAACTACCAAGCTGTCACATGTTTGTTCTCTCATCCTGTCCCCACAGGCAGACGCATGTGCAGTGGAGTGTCTTGGGTTTATTATATTTTAAATATACATTTGCTTTGTATATATTTCTATCAGAGAAAGCAATATCACAGAAATGAACCTTGCACTTGGAATGGAAAATGGTGAGGTTTGTGTTGATCCTTAGTTCCTATCCACAGTGTAGGACGGCCCCCAAGAAACTTCTGTCTCCCGCACAGATGAACTTTATCTTTATTGTAGAGTGTTCCATTTTGTGTCAGAGGAGAGTAGTTGTCCTGCCCTAAAGATTACCCCTGCGCCCCATAGCCTCTCCCCCCCCCTCCACCTCCCCAAAGAATAGTGCTGTCAGATAGACAGAATACCACTGAACTTCCCCCAGATAGTAAGCGCTGAGGCAAGAATTCAAATACATGTATTAAACAAATACTAACAATCTCCAGGGTCCCAGTGCAATAGCCGTACAAATATGTCGAGAGAGAAGAGATTGCCCTTGGACAGAGTGATTCCTTTGATTGCACACATAGAAAGCTGAAGGATGCCATCCATGTTCAGACTACACAGTTCAGTATTTGTAACTGCTTTTTTACTGCTATTGCCCCGGAACTAGTCAGTGGACTAAATCCTGGTTTCTGTATTTAGATGTTACTTTTTTATTCTTTTTAAATTTGTCCAGTTCTAGAGTTCTTAATCAGGCAAACTCCCTTTGAAATGTGTGGAAATTAGCTTGAGTAAAAATTGAGTAAAGAACTCAAGATTATGCCCGAGGTTGGTGTGATTAGAGATTGGGCACTCTGTATATACACATACATAATGTGTGCACTTACATGCTGGAATCCTTTTATAATGAAGTCATAATTTTCACAGAGCAGTTTCACATGAAACAGTTTCATTATAACTGGATTTTCAATTTTTTGCACATTGCAAGGCTCTGTAAGAATTTGAGCTTCACTTTGTTAATATTTACTATAAACTGACTCCTGTGTATGTGTGTGTATATATATATAATATTCCTGAATTACTATCCAGCCCCCTCTAGTTTGATTTTTAGTCTCTCCCTGGAATGTTGAGGGTTGAGATATAATCTGTTTATATACACACACATAATGCAGATGCTGGTTGGGGGTTGTTTTGTTTTTGTTTTTTTCTTTTTTAAGCAAAACAAAACTTGCTGATTCCACTCTGTCTACTTTCTCACTAGAATGCTGGCTGTGCCACACTGGATGCTGATTCATTTGTTAAATCTTTAATGATGACTCTTGCCTCATCCCTGCTGTGTCTGAGATGAAAGCAGATGCTCTTGATCATAGTGTAATCTGAATCTTCAGATTTCAGTTTGACCTGGCAGGATTTATGAGAAGATAGTCTATAGCACTCATAGCATTACACAGAACTATAAAAAGAACAACACTGAGGTTTTGTGTGTGGCTTACAAAAATAGTTTCTGTTAGTAATTTAGTGTGTTATGACTTCTTCAGACTTTCATTGTTCTAGCTAGAATGCCTGACTTTGATTCCCATCCCATCTGCTATCTCATAGCAGTGTTCAAAACCTCCATGCATTTGTTCATCAAGTCTTTGATGATGCCCAGGGTGGTGCAGAAGGGTGAGGCAATTAGAAGGATGCAATGGAGCAGCAATATTTACTGAGGGAGAGAAAGGAAACCAGCATTTTATGAGCAGGCCTAGAGGCTATCTGGCCTAACAAACATGAACTAGTCGATGCACCAGAGACTCTGTCTGGTTTCAACACTTTCAGCTTTGCATGTTATACAAACTGGCTAACTGGTGCAAACATTGTCCCACTGATTGGCTGAAACTCTTGGTTAGTCACAGCTATAGAAGGATCACTGTGTTCTAAGAACTCCTTCAACATTATTTTAATTAATGCTATGGGTATTTAACAACTTTTAGCAATGTTCTTCACATCTTGCCCTTCTCCCTTCCCTTCTTCAAGGGTGCATTACTATATCCTGTGCGCTTAACATCCTAGCGTGTCACAGATACCCACTCAAGGGACTGCACATGTCAGTCTGGTAATGTGAGATGTACATACAAAGGCTAAGAAATGGCTTAGCGTGGAAGAGACATCAGTAAGCACTACATAAAGTTGTCACATTTCAGGAGAGGGTGGAGTGGGAAACAGCTATAGGTTTTACCAAATGATGAAGACTTCATTTGATCAGAATAACAAGTAATTGGGCTGGAGAAGGGATATGTGTAATTACGGTTGCTAACATTTATGAGGGGAGGGGCTCGGGGGAGGCATGTACAAAAGTAATGGGATAAAGGGAAACAAAATAGAAGAAAAATCTCACAAGCAAATTATTTACTTTTTAAAAAAGTTTGGTCAGCCAACAATAAATAAATAGAGATGCAACAAGACATAGGAAGTTAAATCGAACTACCTTCAAATAACAATACTAATTAATAATATAAGGGAAAGAAGTGATAGAAAAGTATGTGACTCACGATGAGCTGCTCCTTGCAAAAGGAGCTACTGGATAGACACTTATATCCACATACTGTCCCATTGAGTATATTAATTGATACTCTACAGGGAGATAATGGTGTGAGTGGGTGGATCCCTTTGCAGGATTGGAGCCTTATTCCATTCTTGTCCACTTCAGTTAGTAGAGGAGACAGTGAATTGTGACATCATAATATTTGGGACATATGTTTGGAATCATAACAAGTAGCTGTCAGTGGTAAGATTGAAACAACGCCACAGGACTTGTCTAAACGGTGTGTTAGTCCGCACTAAATTCTCATGCATGCCAGCGTGTTGTGCATTAAATATCCATGTGTGTTTCCTAGTGTTCATTAATGTAATGCTGTTTGAAACAGGACTACAACAATGCACACACGAAGGAACTTTTAGAGTGTGCCAGCAAGGTCTACACAGACAGTTAGTGTGTTCTCAAATCCACTCCCCAGCTGGTGTGGACTAACGCGTTGTGTAGACAAGGCCACACTCCAGTGGTATTTTCGTGTGTTTTTAATTGGCTACAGTTGCTGTTAAATACCAGCTCCCAAGATCTGGGTTAAGATATTTCGGCGACAGTCCTATCAAATAATACATTTTAACTTGTGAATAAAATTTTAGTCTTCTTGGTAACACACAGTATGCTTCCAGACTAGAGCTAGTCGAAAACTTTTGAAATGTTTCAATTAAAAATGGGACAATTTTTATGTGGAAAAAATCCCCAATTTTTCAACCACCTCTACTACAGACACTTCTATGTCCCCTTTTAGAGGGGGCAGGTCACCCAACTGCCTGTCTCCATTCCCTGTGCAGGGCATCGAATGTTCTGGTGGAGGGAAGTACCCTCTAGTACCCAGTAATAAGGCCCTACCCCCTACAAATAGTGTCACAGAAAAGAGTCTGAGAATATAGCCAATCCTAGTTTGTAGTACATTTGATAGAAGTATGGCTATTTGTTAGAAATGAGGTTCAGAGTTCAAAGGAGAGTAGGCTGGATGTCTGCAACGAAAATTTTAAGACACTCTCATTTTTATTGAACGGGCATTTTATCCATCATCCTTTTTCTCAGGTAAACTACTGGGAAAGGATTGCAAAATGAGACTTTTTTTTTTCTGATCATTGTGTGATCTGATCCCAAGGAAAATATGTTTCAGGGTAACAGCCGTATTAGTCTGTATTCGCAAAAAGAAAAGAAGTACTTGTGGTACCTTAGAGACTAACCAATTTATTTGAGCATGAGCTTTCGTGAGCTACAGCTCACTTGCTGTAGCTCACGAAAGCTCATGCTCAAATAAATTGGTTAGTCTCTAAGGTGCCACAAGTACTCCTTTTCTTTTTAAGGAAAATATGGTCATTGAGGCTCGGTCTACATGTAAAAAGTTAAGTCAACATAGCTGTGTTGACCAGGGGTGTGTGTTTTCCCCACAGAATGCTGCCATTGACGTGGCTGTCTTTGTTTGGGGAGGTGGTGTTCCTACAATGAGAGAAAAACCCTTTCCATTGGTATATGTAGACTATGTCTACACTACAGGGTTATGCTGCCATAGCTACGGCAACATAGCTATACCAGGATAGTCTCCAAATGCACACCCAAGAAGGGACTCATGCAATTTGACTGCAGTGTATAAGTCTCAGTGAAAAGTGACATTCTAATGAAAGACAATTACAGTGGCTGTTGGCTATGAAGTACCTACATTATTATTTTGATATATCATACAGTATTGTCAACCCCGAGCATTCAAAAATCATGAGGCAGGCCTCAGAAGCCAGGAGAGTATCTTTAAAAAAAAACCCAAGAGATTTTTAAAAATAATAAATTCTTTTTCTTTGCCTTTTATTTTTGAACCTTCAAGATAACCTCTAGTCATGTTCTCAACCCTCTTCTTTGCAACCATGAATGCTAAAAACAATTTTTTAAATGAAAACTGAGCTGCTTTTGTAATCCCATGGCTTCAGGAGGAGGAACTTCGAGGAAAAACTCCCAATATCTTAAAACTCACATTCAGATCGTGAGGGTTGACAACACTATGTTTACTCCTCAGAATATGAAAATTGTACTCTGCCACTCATGACTGTGTGTCAGACGGTTGAACTGGTAATTAGCTTGCTTCATTGTTTCTCTTTTAGAAAAACTCTCCCTTTTTCCTCCTCCTTATTTCCTCCAACCCCTCCCCCCCGCAGAATGGATACTGGAGCCAGGTCCCTCTCCATCACCCTTCTCCTCACCCCACCCTCCAAAATGTGGCTTCTCTAGAAATATTTTTTCTTCAGAGTATGAAGTTTTTTCATAAGCTAGAGTAACAGCACAAGTCATTCACGGATATACAAAATGTGATAGATGGATTATTACATTAATGCAGTAAAATGACCTCTGGTACAGTGTTCAGATAGCTGTACTTTGTAACTTCTGAGCTCAGCAGCATCGTCGTAATGCATGGGAACAAAGGCAAGACTTGACAAAGATGTAGTGATGCCAAAAGAAAAGGGGTGAAGGACAAGATGTAAGAAGACTGATGAAATATTGTGATGTAGTTAAGTTTCTATAATGTTTAGCAAGAGACCTCTAGAATTTACAGATTATCACAGGCCTCTGATCTCTGTATGTAGCTTTTCTCCCACCCAAATAACTAGAAAGTCTCCATAAAACAATTTTGGAGAATGCATGGAGATGTGTAACTATTTAAAAGCTATTTCTACCATTTGGACCCACTATCTTAAAGTAGTCACAGTATCCAATGTGTGGAAATATTTGTTCCATCTGAAAAGGTTATCTCATTTTTGACTCTTACATCCTCCCTGTAACAAAAATTTATTTATTTTGTACTGAAAAGAATTGAAATTTTTCCCCTGCTTTAATTTTAGCAAACACAAGGTATGAAACTGAGTTGTTCTTGTTTTCATTGAAAAACTGATGCTCTAACAAACGGACAAGTTAAATCTCTTGGGTGAAATCACTGTGCAATAAATGATAGTTGTTAAACATTCCTCCATGCAGGTACTTTTCCCTCAAGCTGTCTGGAATCACAGAGTTTCTGTAATATAGCTGCGGCTGTTGTGGAATGCAGAAGCACAATCAATGGATTGTTTCATTTTAATAAAATGTGTGTGTTGTGTAAAGAGAACTTTAATTAGTTCTGCTACATGTCTGTAGCACGGAGGAGGGTGTGGGTAAATGGCTTGGACTGATCATTGTGAACATGAGCCTGACACCTGCCTTCCCTGACCCCCTACTCCTCCCCCGCCCCCTCCCCGCCCCCCCCCCTCGCAATAGTGTGGTCATAGCCAAATGAGTCAGGGTGTTGTGTTTTCTTGCTGTCACCAGCTCATTCCCATTGATTAATCTTGTCTTTCACCAAGCATAGCTATGTGCTGTTTCTATAACCACAGACAATATAGTCAAGCTCTTTGTGGCTTGTGAAAGAAGCTGCAGTAGTTTAGTAAACTGGAAGCTTCATCAGCTGTCTTCTTACCCTGTTTTTATCTGTTGGCGTTTCTAGACAATGATTATTTTATCTCTTCTTTGCATTGCCTCCCCCACTCCTCCTCCTTCCCTCTCCTTCACACTCTCCCACCTTGAGCACCTGCTTAATATCACTGGATTTGCACGTCTTGTCATCAGGCTTCTCTTAATTTCTATGGCTTCTATTTGCCTCTTTTCCAATTACATTGGTAGCCCTTGGGCAGGCTTTCCTCCACAGAGATGAGGCTTGACCCACCATTGCTGCACAGATCACTCGCTTCTGTTTAACAATGCAGGAGGTGCTTTGGCTGAGCACCATAGGGTGTGGTAGGGAGGATGAGGATCGAAAACGGTTAACTTTGCAATCCAAGTAAACACTTCCTTAGTTGCCAATAGTGAGATACAGGGGGAAGGGAAAACTGTGTATTATTGACAAAAGCACAAATGATATAATGAAGATGGAAAAATAGTTCAAAATATAAAGGAGGAAGATGAAACAGACGTACAAATGAAAAAAGAAAAAAGTTTTTAAAATGTCAAAAGGCTTAGGGTAGGTATCACACATTCTAGTCATTCGATAGCCTCAGGGTCAACAGCATGGAGTTTGGAAAGTTCTCCTGAAAGACCAGCACAAGAGAAGCAGCTATTCAGTAGGTGTGCAACATCCTCGACTGCATCACAGTTAAACAGAGGGTTGTCCCTGAGTCCCCAGGTGTGGTCATTTACCGCACACCTCACCTCCCTGTGTCTGAAACAGTTGAGTGTGCACCAGAGAGAATGTGGCAGGTCAAAGCCAGGCAGTGTTTCATCAGGTTGAGTGATGAGGAAGGAGTTTCTTAATGGAAACATTTCATTCCCATGCTGCTCACCATGATGTAAAAGCATCTGCTCTGGAGATGGTCGGTAACATAGTCCAGGTTGGTCTTCTGATGAGTCAGGGGCGAGATGCTTTCCATATATCTTTGAAAAGTGGCAGTTGTGGTATCTTCTGGATTCTGTCAGAGGTTCTTAGCTGCAATATAATGCATGATGGTAGGAGGTATGATGTTAGAGAGGACTGGTAGCCACTCAGTGTTCGTTGATCTCAGAGCCCCTGTTGTTGTTCTCATCATTTGATTCATTTGTACATCAGTTAGCTTTGTGTGGGAACAGTCTAACCACAGAGGTGCACAGCATTCTTCCACTGAGTAGTAGAGAGCTAGCACCAAGATGCACAGGATTTGCTCATTTGCTTCCCTTATTTAGGAAGCCATTTCTGCTATTAATTATCTGAGCTACTGTGGTGAGGTGGTCGTTGTAGGTAAGCATGCAAGCTAGTTACTTCTAGATATACTGGCTTTGGGTCATATAATAGTCATTCTCCATTCAAGATGTTGAGCTCTCATGATGCATTAGAATGGTTGAGAGCAAAGTATGACGACACTGTTTTTACTAGACTGGGCTGAAGCATCCACGTTGTGCACTAGCCACTCATGGCAGCCTCAGAGGAGGTGGAGAAACACAAAATAGCCTCTGATTTCCATAATTAATAATGGAAGATCATATTCTAAACCGTAATATTTCTTAATTAAAAATTGGACTGAGCCACTGGATTCACATCCAGACTTTCCCAAAGCTTGAGCCTGTTCAGATTCATGCATTTGTTTGGCTCATTATTAAGAATGGCGCCAGTACTGGATCCCAACTTTCATAAGTTTCAGAAATTTTCTGATTCAGGATTTCTGTTCAGGCCCCTCTTTAGCTCTAATATTTCTCTTCTCCTACTTCACAATCCATGCAAACTTACAAAATTCCAGTAATTTCAAATGTTCATAAAAGCTCATTCATGATACAGACTTGAACTCTACTTGTCCAGTTTCAAGGTAATGTACTACATAGGTTTCATCATTTACAGCAGCTTGTAACTTGTAAGGGAGAAACACAAACTGCAAACACGTAAACAGCTGTTGGGGGGGGTGTTGTGTAACAGAATAGGCTGCCAAATTCATCGCTGCCATGTGTGCTGTGTAATACTTGTCATCTCAAGTGAGTCATTAAAAGGTTTCCCCTAATGGTGCTTTGAAGTGCTGTGACAGCTTGAGAGCATCTATAAATTGCCACAAACAGCCCTCATACTGAGTTAGCTAATTGCTTGCTCTTTGACTTATTAGGAGTCACTGAGTTAGATAATTTGTCACATGTGTGGCTCATAATAAATAATGTGACTAGCCCATTTGTGAGCTGTTTTTGTGATATATAGTGCCCCTTTTGGATGTTGTCACACACAGCTAACAAATAAGTTCATTTTGACCTTAGGATTGTTAGAAACTTGTGAAAATAATAAGGCCTGACAGAGCAGCAGGTAAGAAAAAAAACTATAACCAAAAAGGGTGTTTAAGAAGAAATTAAGTTTGCAATAAAGCATTATATAGTTGGATCCTTTTATAATGGTTATTAGGAACACACACAATAGTAGAGCAAAAAGAACCTCTTTCTTTTAAGTTACATAGTTGCAGACACTGACTAGAAAAACTGGTTGTTGAAAAATCCTATGAATAGTTTTTAAAATACGTTAATGAGAAACTGATCACTTTTTCACATTTTATCAAGACGTGGGGCAAACTTTCTGTCTGACTCAGTCTGACTTCTAATTCTGTGCATGCAAGTATTTGGGAGTACAGCTGACACTCTCAAATACGAGCTAGTTGGAAGCTCAAGTACCTGATGTACAAAAACAACCTGGTGATTGTAGGTTCAAGCAATTTTGTGCATGTGAAATTAAAGGCTGCTTTTGAAAGAATGGATAAAACAATGATATAACATTCCAGTTATATGTTTACAGCTTCTACAATTAAATGGGAGAAGAGTCCCAATTGTTTTTTCAGTTATGCAAATGGCAACATTCCTATTTGGTTTTTGTGGTGGCTTAAGACTGAGCTGCTCCTGTGATCACTCACACTCACACTTCTGACTGTATTAACATGATAGACCCAACAGCAGTTGGTACCTGCAAGACTCTCCTCTTTGAATGCCTGGTACCAGTGGCTGATTAAAGAGACTCACAGCTAGAGCTGGTAGGAAATTTTCTGATGAAATTGCCCATTTGCCAAACCTGAAGTGTTTTGTGAAACCACTTTGGGTTTGACAATTTTTCCGTGAATCTCAGCTAGGGTCAGCTTCATCACTGCTATTCATTGGTGGGCAGCCATGAAAGAGACATGAATCATATCAGTTTCACTTAGCTACGATCTGAAGCCCCTTTAAAAATTCCAGCTGTATAGTAGTAAATGGCCCTGGTGTACAGTGTCATGTCCACTAGTGAGTAGTATAAGATAAACAGGAGTGGCAGGACCACTGCTATTTGATGCAAACACGCTGAATTGATTGCAATAAGTCAATATATTTTTGAAATAAAATATCATTCAAAATAATTAACGCTGCTTCTTCCAACTCATAGCTTTGCAACAAACATGGCAGTCAGACTTAAACAAATATTGGTGATATTCTTTAATGTTAATATGTGGTGGTGTTTAGCTCAGGTCAATCAATAAAGCTGGTAAATTAATAAGTCTGCTAGATGGTGATTTACAAAACTGCTGCCAAGAAAGGACATTCTCTTACTATATGTTTAAACAGGCTTTATTCCTTATGGCCACAGTTCAGAAAAGTACCTAAGACTGTGCTTAAAAAGTTTATGGTATTTAATCACGGCTTCAAGTTAAGCATACAGTCAGTGCTTTTTTGTTGGATTTAAGCATGTGCTCACATGCTTGACTGAATTGGGGCCTATAAGTGGGATTTTCAAAAGCACTCAGGCCCAGCTTCTCACAGATATTTAGGTGCCTTAGCTCATTGATTTCAATGGGAGTTAGGTGCCTAAATACCCTCTAAGGATCTGGGCCTCGTTTTTGGCTTATTTTAGCTCCTATTGGAGTCATTGGTAAAACTCCCAGTGCACTTTAATGGGAGCAGAGTTAGGTCAAAGATGAGCTCTTTTGAAAATCCCACTCTAAGATGAGTTGATGCTGCTCCCATTCAAGTCAATAGAAAAACTTCCATGGCTTGAATGGTGCAGGATCAAGCTCTATATGTTTAAGGAACAACCTGCAGTGAAATTCCAATGATGTGCCCTCAGCATGTTCATAATATGCTAGAACAGGCAAGTGTTCAGTGCCACCCACATGCAGCAGAAGTCTTTTAATCTTATTCTTTGATTATATTTATTTGGATGCAGCTGAATGAACTGCAGTAAATCACAGTGAAGATACTCTATATACAGTATTTTGAATAACCACAGAAACAACAGCCTTTAAAGAATTGACAATTTGAACACCCTAGTAGATGACTTAATCCCACCCACCCCCAAATGTTCCTGTTAGGCAGGCATCCTAGGGGAAGGGTCAGAGAATGGTTATAGGGATAACCTCAAAAGACTAGGAAACTAGAAGGGAAGATATTGTTCCCTATGCTGCTTGTCAAGAATTGATTCATTACTGTACATTCATTACAAATTTCTGGGGAGAAATGCATTTGGGGGAGGGGGGGGAATAACTGCTGAAAGTAAATAGAACTCAGAGCAAGTTTATCTCCATGAGAAACTAGTAGTCAATTCAAGTAGTTAGTTCAATTGAACTAGTACTGTTTGTGGCAATAATGCATCAAGGAAAAAGCACATGTACTGCCCTGGTTGGCTAGCACTTTTCAAATGGCAATTTAAAGATCTAAGATTAAACATATCAAATAAAGGACCAGTTTAAAAGCGAATTTTCTTCATGAATATAGATTTATTTGAGATTTTTTGATCAAGAAAATGTGAAAATAATAGCAATGGTAAGAGTTCACCAGCGGTATGCGGCTCTGCATGAGGCTGAGACAATGCAGGCCAAATTCAGGAAAGATGATGAATAGAGGGGTACATTTCATCTCTCTGTGCCAGCTAATCCTCTTGAATACCATGGGGGAATCATGCCATGGAGGCCAGGCGTTAGTACTACTGCTTCGTTTCTGTTTGGTGATGGGGGAAGGGGCAGTTTTAATTTATGCTGGTGTCTATGGGAACTCTACCAGTAGGAATAGCTGAACAGGACTAAATCACCACACATCCTAACCACTTTGGTCTTGCCTCCTTCCCAGCCAGCACTGCCTACTGCTCTGGACCCTTATGGTTTCCCAAAGTAAGTGAGCCCTACTTTCTACTGTTACAACCTGCAACTGTTGCTGCCAGTCACTTCCACTAAGGTTAGTGCTGGCAGTATCTATAGTAAGTGTTCATTTGTATCAAGGTGTGTGTATTTCTGTAACTATGAAAACACTTGTGAGGGTCACAAAAATTAAATGTAAGGACTGAAATCAAGGTTACACAGTTAAACCTTAAAACCAGGACTAAATATTTTTATTTTTAAAAATACGTTTCACCTATCTGTCCAGATTCAGGCACCTGCTCTACAAAGGAGTAAGTAGAGAAAGAGGCATATGAGAGGGAAATCACAAGGCCTGACTGTTGTGTCTAATTCCTGACTTCTAGAAAACCCCTGGAATTCACATTACAGAGTCTGAGCAACTATGGCACAGAAAAGCTGTGTCAAAGCAGGGTCTCATGTCAATGTGTTAGGCCCAAATCCTCAAAGGTATCTAGGGGCCTAATTCTCGTTGTAATTAATAGAAATTAGGCCTCTACATATCTTTAAGGATCTGGGCCTTCATGCATACACTACTTGATCCAGCTGTCTTAAGTTTCACACTTCTACGCCAGGCAGTGATATACTGCATGGAGCCATGTGCGACCATTTTACAGGCTCAGAATACTGCTTTTTTTTCCAGGGTTAAACATGCGCCCATTTTCATAGAAACTGGAATGGGGCACGAATTTAGCTCCTAGACAGCACATTACTTCATGTGTGAAATCAGGATGGTTCAATCCTATTGAACTACTAAAAAGAAATCAACGTGCAGTTTTGTTCCTCCTCAACAATTCTTCTATGTAGCCATTATCATCCTTGTGACAAAACTTTTGCCACCTACCAGAAAATTCAGGGAAATTGTATTTTACCCTATGCATGCAGTAACAAGATGGAAGAGGCAAAACATAGATATAGTAATGGCAAATAATTCAGTAATTCCAATATTACTGTATTTGGATTAAAAATGGGTCCAAACAGCAAAAACAGATGTGACCCCTCGTCCCACCGTAGCCCCTGAACTTAAGGGACAATTTGGCTGCAGATCCCAATTGAAACTTCCCAAATCAGGCTCTTTTCTAATTTTAATGACTTGCTTCCCGTCTAATGTCCAGATCTTATCTTCAGCTGTATGTAGTTTGAGTATTCAGTTAGTAGAGTGTACAAAGAGGCATGTGTCAAGCCCACATTCATTATGTCTTAACACAGGGTACATGGCTTGTAGCCAGCCAGTTTATTCACGGAGTCAGTAAGCCATCTTTAAGTGCAGAAAGCTCTTTAATGGAACATACGGTTCAAAGCAGAAGAGTTATCTATTAAGCTTTAATCAAATGCCTCAAGAATCCTTTGCCTATAGGATAAAATAACAATCTTTAATAATAAAGGATGAAACAATGAATCATAGCATAAAAGGACATTTAAAAAATCAATCCCACGCTAAATGACACAAGCAAAAGCAATAGTCAGGTCACAGAGGGCAGGAAAGGGCTAACCTAGCTACACTGAGCTAACAAATATGACAGCACAAATTAAAGCAAATACAGTTCTGTGGATTAATAGGTACATTCCTCTTCTCAACCCCAGGCAAACGTTTCATCCTCTTGCTGCATCCAAGGCCAACCTCGGATTAGATGGTATTGTAAGGTTTAAACAGGGAGAGTACTTTCTCCACACCAAAAAGGTTATTTGAACATTAATGTATCTGATATAAACGTGTAAACTGTTGTGAGCTAAGCCACGGTCTTCAGGTAAAAAAACAAAAACAAATAAAATTACCACAAACAAGTCTATAACATTCAGCGGTAGCTGTTTGTACCTCTTAGCTTAGACTTTGTCACTTATATTGTCAGTTGTCGCAGTGATAATATGCAACCCAAGAGATATGTTAAATTGAAAGAGGAAAAAATGGGGGCCACATAGAAATTGGGAGACATACGTCATTCATTTGCTAACAAACCAAAAAGTTCTAAAAACAAGTTTCGTAAATAGGATAATTTTCTGATTTAAAGTCTAATGGAAAGTTTGGTATTGCCAAGATTATGCATGAAAAAACTATGAACCAGGCACTGAAAGATCATGATTTAAAAAAAAATAGATTTGAGGTTGTTTTTATTTGCCTTCTATTTTTTTGAGCCATAGGGGTTTGTTTTCAAGCTTCTCTCTGTAAACATGAGGTGTAGAAACTTTTTTATTTTTATTTTTGAAAGTGACAGCTAAGATTCTCATGAAATTAATTGACTCCAGGAGCTGGGGCTTTAAGAAAACACCACCACCAAATTGTGTGAGACCTGTGATAAAATCATGAGTTGGCAGTGCTGACGTTTGGTTAAAATATATATTCTGACCCTGAAATGTTACAATAGGGATCGTATAAAATTCTGTGAAGTGAGAGGGCTGGATCAAGCTATATTCAGAGAAACAGAAATCTTAGTTTACAAGCGTGTATTGGTTAAAACATCCATTATGGTTATATTTGTTCACTTGTTGTTATAGTATACTTTTTAGAATACCTACTCTTTTAGTTATGAATACCTTGAACTGTTGCCAATAGAGGTGTACAAATCACCCGAGGATGAGATGCTAGCCTCATTGAAGTCGATGGCAAAGCTCTCATTGATTGATTTCAATAGGGCCAAGATTTCACCAGTAGGGTCTTGCTGTCACTGAACTGTGGGGAATGAGGGAGACACCTGTATTATTTTGTATTAATATTATATGTGCGTCAGTTTACCTGCTTGATATATTCTGACTGCATAGAGTTAAATCCAAGCAGGCAGTTGTGGAGAGTAAGCAGAAAACAAAACAGTGAAAGAGAGACAATAATGTCTAGGGAGAATACCAAGGGTCCTTAAGAGAAACAATGGGTGAGCTAATCATTAGGAAATCCTTACCTGCCTGTCGGAGGCAAGGGGCTGGGGCCCATGGATGTGCCCAGCACCTGGCTGACTAGATACATTGTGCTGCTGTGTTTCACCAAGTTATAAAAGGCTCTGGGACTTTTTGAATCCTATGATCTCTTGAAAGTGGTCCACCTTGTCCAGTTTATCTTTAGAGTATAAGTGGGGTCTGCCTTTTTTATGGTTTTGTTTCAAAAACCATTTTCTTTTGGAAAAAATGTGACCAAGCGCCAGTGGATCAAAATAATTAAACATGCTGCTGTTGGCTGTATCATTTCACTTTTGTGGTTTTTTGGCCTCACTCTTTGTGGAACTCTCGGGACATTGCTACTGTTTGAGCACAGTGATGTTCTTGTGTCACTGCTTAGTGTATTGTTCACAAGTTCAGGAGGAGGATCAGGAAAGATAAGAGGTGCTGCATTTTTCATCACTGCTGTGATCTGCTTATTTCTGTTTGATAATGATGATATCATGGCTAAAATTGCAGAACATCCTGAGGAACATTGCGACTGTGCTCTCACCCATGTTCTTCATACAACCATTGCTTTCCTCGGAGTTGCATATCACAAGGGTGGAGTGCTGTTGCTGGCACTGGCATTGTGTCGCAAGGTTGGTTTTCACATGACTTCCCGAAAGCTCTCTGGAGACCAGGAGGATAATGGGCCTATTTTTCCAAGGCCAGAGCCTAAGATCAAAAGATCACTAAGCCATAAAACCCCTCAGCCTAAAGGAGAAGGAAGGGGAATGGGGAATGGGCAATTGCTTCTTGGGGAGAGAGACTGATCTAGGCAGAGGAAGTAGTAGTGCTATAAAACTAAGGCAGGGGACTTCACCTAGCCATTGACAGAGCTGACAAGCCCCAGGTTTGCAGGCTTGTTTAGGCCTATTTTGGGTTTAACCCTTTCCCTTGTGTACTTCTGGGTGAATGGACAATACAACTGCTTGGAAGGAGGAGTTGTAAGCTGTCTGAAATCTGGAATTTCCAAGTTGCATGGAATTTTCCATTTCTGAATTTGCTTTTGATCCGATTCAGCCCCAACCCAGATTTTTCAAAATGTTCCATGAATTGGGGATTCTGAAAACGTTTGGTTCAGAAACACTGAAACATGGCATTTATTAAATGAAAGGATAGTTAGGTGCACAACTTCCCTTGAAAGTCAATGGAATTTGGAAACATAATTTCCTTAGGCTTTTTTGAAAATTCTAGCTCAGGTTCTTAAAGTAGTTATCATTGTAGCCTCATGGATAAACAGGGTATATTAAACTGGATACTTAAGGTAAACATGTGCCACTCTCACCATGAAAATATTTGTCTATCTAGATATGCTACCCAGGACACAGCTAAAAGCAAACAGTCTATTTGTAGATAATTTGTTTGCTTTTACATTTGTCCAGGGTGGTACACAAGTAAGAAGGGGAACCAATTTTTTGAGAGGCAGGGAAACAAGATTTTCAGAGATGTTGTTTTGCTGTGTATTGTGATGTATATCACGTAATTGTGTATGGCATTTCAATTACGTATATTATTACTCCTGGGGTAATTCTGCACCACTGCATGTCCCCCACAGATTTCTTTGTTTCCCTGCAGAAAAATGACTTTCTGACAGGGAAGCAAAGGGAAGCTGCAAGAACAGTAATGCACCACTCCCTATCAGCACAGGTACATCATTTCAGGAACTCGGAGCAGCCAACAGAGAGGTAAATCACCATGGGGCTGGGACACCCCAGCCAGTGGCTCCTACCCTAAGCTGGGATCAGCTGCTAGTTCCTGCTGGGCTGGAGGCAGGAGAGGACAGGACTTCCTCTTCCACTGCTAGGAGTGGCTGGGGTACGTAAGACCCACCCCTAGAAACCTCTCCCACCTGCAGGAAGCTACGCATTCTCCCCTGCTTCCTGCCCCCATCACGCATCAGCTACGGGAGAGGGGTCACTGTATGGGGAGCTGCTCCCCCATCTGCTCAACCCCCATGCATCTGGACCTCGCATACCCAGACACCCCTGCCAAGCCTCACCCCGTACACTCAGAGCCCCCCTACCCCTCCATACCCAGACCGCCCCCTGCACCCAGACCACCCCCTACTGAGCTCCCTGCACTCAAACCCCTACCCTGAGTCCCACCCCCCACACCACCCTGAGCCCCCACATCCAAACCCCCACCCCACCAAGCCCCATTCCACCAGCATCTAGACTTTCCCACTGAGATCCCCACACACAGACCCCTCCACTGAGCCCACCGACCTTCACCTGGAAGCTCCTGAAGAGTCCCATTGCCCCTGCACCTGGAACTCCCCCACTTCCCCCCAACAAGCCTCTGTGCATCCAGATACCCCCATACCTAGACCCCCACTCAGCTGCCTACATCCAGATTGTCCCACACAGAAACCTCCCACCCCACACCTGGGTCCCCCCACACTGAGCCCCTTCACACTTGGAGCCTACTTGGTTGAGCCTGCCTGTCAGGCCCAGAGGGGCAGGGCCCCAGGATGTTTCTGGGCCTGGGCCAGGGCCAGGCTTTGTGCTGTGTCAGAGTAGGGTGCAGCCTCACTGCTGAGACTGTTTCCCAGGGGTGGGGGTGCTGCAGGGTGATCTACTACTTTCGTTCAGCCAGTGGCCTGTGCTCCCCTCTGCCATGCTGGAGCCTCTGCATATTTATTGAAAAATAAAACTTGTAGAATTTTGCAGAATTTTTAAATTTTGTGCATGGAATTTTTATTTTTTTGGCGCAGAATACCCTCAGGAGTAGTATATGTTTGCTTTCTGAAAACTTTTGAAATATGAAGGACGATGGGACTACTCGCACCCGATACCTTTTATTACAGGCTTAACAACTCTTAATCATATGAACTTCGGCACACATGGTGACTGTTGAATTTGTTGCAAACTAGTGATGAACCAGTTCCACAACCAACCAGAATTATGGGTCATACAAATAAATAGTGACCTGCTGTTATCCTAAATTCAGTAATTCTTCCTAATGACCTGCTACTAAAATTTTTTTTAAAATATGCCTATAATGTAATTTAATTATAACATAGTTTAGACCTTTATAACATGTGAGTTTCAGAGCTGTAAGCTGGCTGATATAGTAAAATCTTTGTTCCTTATAGTGTTTGTGTAAGTGTGTGTGTACAGTATATATTTATTTGGTCTGGAATAAGCATTAATCTTTAATTACTGTATAAACATTTTAAACAGGTGTAGAATAACTTCACTTTCAAAAATGCAGTGTTTATCTACTAATTCAGTGGATATGCTGGCTCTGAGGTTTGAAGGGTTTCACCTTGCCATGCCCAAGATTTGGGGGGGAGCGGGGCAGAAAAATGCCCCAAATCCCACATAAATCAGAAATTTCCCGTTATAACCCAGTTATAAATTATGCACCATCATAACATCCTTTACCGCAGTTTGTGAGCCAGGACTGGAGTTTTGGGTAGTTTATAGCGGAAAATTGATTTTTCAATGGATAGTACACCCTCGGCCTACTTCTCCTCCTAGGTCTGAGGCACTGGGCCTGTGGTGTGAGGAGATATAAAGCAGCATTTTTCTAAACTGCCTTTGAAAACAATGAGAGCTCTGTTACCAGAAGCCCAAACTTATGCAGCCCCTGCCTCAGAAGGTTGGAATGACTGGTTAAACCCAGGTTCAAAGCTCTTGGCCTCCAAGTGCTTTAATTTAGCACTATTTTTGCTTCTCTAACCTCTGTTTTTTCTACTTAAACCATCTAAGGTCTCCTTGTTTTGCAGGGAACTAAGCAGCTCCTTTTTATAATTAGATTAAAGATAATCAAATGAAGACTTGGATATTTTTTAATGTCATTTAATCTTCACTTTTTTTTTTCCTTTTCCAAAATTGGTTTTTATCACCATTTCTTAGGTTTTTTTGTAAATTTACATCCAGTTTGTTGCTCAGCTATATTTCAAGCTTCTGGCTTTTTGATTAAAAAAAAAACCCCAAAACAGTTTGACAGGTATTTTTTAGCATTTTTGATTGATTGCATAAAATAAACCTCAACCAGGTGTTTTGAGGCATGATTCACAACAGACTCATTCTTTCATTATCTGTTCGGTGTGAAATTAACAGAGGAGCTATATGCAAGTGCACAAAGAAGTACAAAGAAAGAGGGGAGATCTGAGATGGAGAAGTGAGGAGCAGCACAAAACTGCAGCAAATAGATATTTCTACAACTCTATTAAATACGATCATTAGTAAGTGTTGACAAAATATGGTTAGTTTTGTTTTGTTATTTTAAAACCAAATCCAGTTTGGAACTCTTCACATAACAATCACGACAGTAAAGAATTTTCTGAAAAAGCTGTGTAGAATTATAGTCACACAAAAAGTATAACTATTGATTCCAACCCTCAGCACAATTTTTAAAATGTCTTCTTTTTTTCTTATTTCAAATCTTACTTTCCAGTTACTTCATAATACAAAATCAATACAAATGTCTTTGAAATAAGATCTCAAAATATTATCTTGTATAAAAGATTTAGATCACCCTGAACATTTTAAGCCAAAAGAACTTTTTAAAAAAAAAAAAAAAAGTAAAATGATAACCTCACTTTACAGTGTATAGAATATCACAGTGCTCTTTGTCTAGCCAAAAACATCATGCAGGAAAAGACACCAGGAGATTCACCACTCAGGTCTTGACAAGCTTATCGTTTACTCTGCAGACATATTTAGGGAGGCCAAGGTAGAGATCAAGTTTCCAATTTGTTAGATTAGCGGGTACAGGGGGTATTGGGTTGATAAGTCTGGTTTTCATTTTAAAGGTGGTGCTAAAAAGGTCAAGGTTCACATTTTTTTCCTTTTTTTTATAATAAGGTCGTTGCCAGTTTTTGTATTAGTCTTTACTTTAACTCTTTTGTTAGTGTTCAGTTTGTATTGCTTTTTTCAAAAATGTGATCAAATGTCTAGAGGCTGGTTTGGTTCTGAGGTCCCCCCCCCCCCCCCCGGCGCCACACACACACACCTTATATATTTTTGCTATATTTACATTGCAAAGTGGAGTTTTAGAAAGATTCAAGAAATTGCTGTTATAAAAATATCAAGCTGAGGAGGGTAAACTGCTCTTAATATTAAACCAGTAATCAAATGTATTTAATACTATAAGGGTGCAATACTTCAACTTTCATTTACATGAGTAATTCTTTTGCATATGAGCAGTCCCATTATGCATGTGTAAATATGACTTAATCACAAATAAGGATTTGCCGGATCTGGCCCTATAAATGTAGATTATTTATTCAAATTGCAAAATAAAAGTAATAAAAAACATTGAAACATTGTACCAGATTTGGTTTTGCTATTCCATCATGTAATCTTTTATGTGCTCTCTGAACAATACAAAGGGTCAATACAAGGGTCAAATTTTGCCCTCGCATACACATGAGTTCCTCTCCCCCTCCCCCCCCATTTCAGTGGCAGTTTCTTTGTGTGCTTGTGAGGGGCAGAATGTGGTCCTTTAAATGTGTGTTTAAAAAAAAACAACTCTTACCACTTAGTATTTGTTACATGATTTTTTTTCTTGATTTTACAACATTGTGAAACATGCTATGAGTGCTATTGTATAAACCGTGAATATATTGCTCTCATTTTTAATTGATTCTTTTGTAATAATATTGGGGAAAATGTAAAATATTCAAGATGATATTGCAACATCATTCATCACTGTTTCTTGAGTTCCTTAAACATCCTAAAACGTTTGGCTTGTCTCAAGGGAATTTTATTTTTCTTGTTTAAAAAGAGTTAAAATAGCTTTCCAGTGAGGACCCGTCAAACTTGATCTTTTTTCATTCAAAAATCTAAATATTATTTCTTTTTGACAGTATCATTTGGCTAATGCCTGCTATGTGACAGACAGGAAGAGGTGCTATATTATGACAATAGGGTTTGACCTTTCTGTGGTGTTAAACTAGCATATTATCATCTTAAAAATGTAACATAATGTGATGTGATTTTTAAAAAACTGATTGGGTAAGCAAGCAATAATTTATTTATTAAATGATTGGGGAAAGAAGCCCTCCAGATTGTTCAAAGAATCAGGCTGTGGTAAATAAAATGTCATAATAAGGATGTAAATAGGAGTTCAAGGTGATTAACACCTTCCAGAAGATGAGATTCCAGTACCTCCTGGAGGTGATATGTAATTGCAGGACATTAATATTTATTCATTTATTTACATTTAGCAAATTATGTTTTCTACTGATAAGCATATAGAAGATGGGGGGAATTACTTAATATTTTAGAGTGGGTAATTTCCCTGACACTCTCCACAGATGTAAAATGATAAGTAACTATAGAGGTGTATTTTTATGACAGTGTATTTTTTTTAATTATTTTAATGGGTTTTGTTGATTAACATCATATGGTTCAGTGAACTAGTGAGGCAAAATGTTTGTCCAGGTCACAATCTGTGAGATTATATTTTAGTTAGGCATCTTGTGACTTGAGATAACTAGAACAATTCAAATTAATGTTTTTAACCTCTTGTTTTTTAAACATTCCAAAGTACCCACATGTTTGTGTCTTGAGAAAAATATTGTCTTAAATTTAGGTTATGTATTCTTAATTTCTGAGATTGCAAATAATTTTTACCCAACTGGAGTCTTCAGGTCACTCAATTACTGTAACTAAAAATATAGATGACTCATTAAATTAATAGTTGTCTCCATATTAATTTCTCATTTATAGATAAAGAAGGTTTTATTTTTTGAGAGGGACTATCCATATTTTAAGTCAATGTTAAAATTCACACTAGATTTATTTCCCTCCCACTCCATCCTCCCCTATGAAATAGGTGAAATGTAAGTTACCAAAGCAAATGTCTGAAACAATGAATTTTATCTTGTCAGGTTTTCATTTTCCCTGTTCAAGTAAAACATTACACTATACATTTCTTGGGGCGAGCTTTCTTGTGAAGGTTAGAATTAACAAAAGTGTAATTTATCATTCAGAGACAAAACATGACTAATCGACCTGCCTAATCCATTTCCCAGGTCCTAGGTGTACTTAGTTGAAAGCCATAGGGTAACAAAGGTTATCAAGACAAAGATAAGAAGCAGAAGCTGTTAAATTTAGTGTCTAAAATCAGAATTTCCTCATTTTTCTTTTTACTATGTAAAGCAGATTCATGGTGCAGAATTAATACTGTGCTGGGACTTGTCTTTTTCAAAGAAGAGTTATTCCTTTTAATAAACTGAGCTAATTTTAGAGTATTTTCTCTCATTATTTTTAATATAGATACTGAATACTCATGCCTCTTCTATTTTGCAGAATTGTTCCTGGATCTCTTCATTATAAATGTGTTGGTGATATTTTAGATCTCATTTTGAATGTTGTGTTTCTCTTGGCTTTCTGGAATGTCTTCTTTCTGCCCAAGAGCATTCAAGTTGGGAGTAGTGTAAAACATATCTGAAAAACCATTAAAGCCACTGTGTTTCACTCACAGGCAAATGTCATCTGAACAAAACCTAATTTAATCATACCTTTCATTTTGAAACATTTATGTCTGAAGGAATTGTGGCAGATTCCTATCTCCTTATTTATTTGACAGGGGCTATTGTTATACAGGTAGGCAATTAGTGAAATTTGTTAATCATAAAATATGCTACATGTATGAAGAGCCACTGAGGATGAAAGTTAGGTGTGTTAAAATAGAAATCCTGTTCCAATTAGATGTAAGAAAGGCTTCCTGGCAAAGTGATATCACTTTTTCTCTAGCTGATTATTTGAAAGGATTTACTTACTGGTAATGAAAATACATGGGTCCTGTTGTAAATGTTCCTGGTATGTTGTTTTACTAAGGTAAATACAGACAGAATGGTGTTAGGGCCTAATCCTGCTCCCATCGTAGTCAGAGACAAAAGTCCCATTGACTTCACTGGTGAATTGATTTAGGGGTTTCAGCCCTTTAAAAAGCACCATGTGCATCTGGAAAGTATATTTAATGGTTTATCTAATCTTTTCCCATTGCCTTTTGTTGAAGATGAATTTATGTAGAGAGGAAACTGTTATAGTGTAGTATGCAAAACAAAATCACTTTATTTCAACAATCTCAAATGCTATTGGATCACCCACAGTCTGTTAAATGAACGAATGTACTTTCAATTGTCAAATGGAATATTATTTTCAGTACTCTTGATTTATAGAGAATGAATAGTTATTGTGCAAAATACCACTGTGCTGCCTCATCATCATTGTCCTTTTCCTGTTCAGTTATTTTGTAAGGTGCTGAAGTCAGAGATTTTTCTGCTGCATTTAGTTGCAGCTGGATCATGCCTTAAGTCTAATAGGTTGAATACTGTAATGCTTACAAATGCAACTAAAATTTAACACTGTGTGGGGAAAATTCACAAAGCAGGTGGGCAGGGAAAATGGTTTAAGGAACCAGATCCCTTCTTACTGAAATCAACAGGGTGGCTTCTCTCCCTGTTGCTCAAGAGTACACTAGGTGGGCTAGCTGAAGCATCAGGGGATAAACAGCAAAGTGTGCCTGTCATTTGCAATCTTACCCTAAAACTGCCGACAGTTGTTGTGCTCCCTCTCTTGTGTACCTCCCTTAGATAAGGGCAGTGTTTCCTCCTGGTGGCCTAATTTCAAATAAAGCCGATAAGATTGTATGCTCTTCAGAGGAAACCAGTGCAGTTCTTGCATAAATGTCTGCCAGTAACTTCTGATTTCACTTTGATTTCTGATGGTTGTAAATCCCAACTTCTATGAAACAGGTGGCATACATTTTGTCTGAGGAGGTATGTACCACAGACAGGCTGAATCTGAACAGGTTACATTTGCATATTTGAACCTTGAAACTTAGGTTAAACATTTATTTTGCTTTCTTACGTACTAGTTTAATCTCTTTCCATCACATACAATATAGATTTTGTTTTTTTGTTCACGCCCGTTATACAGCGGCAGTGGAATATCAGAAGATCTATTGTCAATGATATGGTTGTCCCCAATTGAGCATTGTACATACTCAGCTTTGTCTTTGGAACATAATCCTTCGCTCTTTGTACACCCATTGGCTTCAAGAACTCTCTATTTATTCAGGTTTTTAAGGGGGGGGGAATAAGATACATGTGGTCGTTGGTTGAGGAGAGGTTTTGTTTGGGTCTGCTTTAATATTTGGCTGTTGGTTTCTAGGTTGGTATGATGAGAAGCTACTAGTTTTTTATTTTATATGGAAGTATATTTTTAATTCATGGAAAAGGTGCCTAGAACTTGAGATACAATTTTTTTAAATGGTTATCCTAAATCTAAATTAATGTACAAGGCCCTGTGCTCTTAGTTTTCCAAGGGTGTAATTATCCCATCTTAACTACATGATAGCTACCGCTGGCTGGAAATCAACAATTTTGTTTCGTGAGGTTTCAAAATCTGTTTTCAGACTGATGCAAATCTCTCTCTCTCTCTGTCTCTCTCTCTGTCTCTCTCTCTCTCACACACACACACACACACACACACACACACACACACACACACCTTTCATTGAAACCAATTCATTTCTGCAAAACATTTTGGTTTCAGTGAAACAGCATTTTTCAACAGAGAAAAGCTTCATTGGCTAATTTTCAGCCATCTCTAACCTTAGCCGTACATTACTTTAAAAAAAATAAAGGCTGCAAATGGACAAAGCTCTCTTGTCTTCGAAAATAAATTGTATTTTTCCTATAGTTTTAAGTAGCTCCGTAAATGGGCATAAAAGGCGTAATTTTCAGAGATGCTGAGCTCTCAGAAACCCAGTTTAAGCCGATGGCAGGAGTGGGTGCTCTGCAACTCTGAAAATCAGCATCAATGTGATCTAGTGCCAGTGGTACACTTAATGTTATATTGGACACCCGCGCACACATTTAAAAACCAAACAAAAAAAATACAGTCCCTGCTGTAAGAAGCTCAAAGGTCTCAAAATATTGCACTACATAGGCAGTGTCTGTTCTAGCCACCATTTTTTATTTAGCTCAGATACGTGTTTGATACTGATGTTAATAAAATATCATTTGTTTGCAGAGCACTGATAAAGTGAAAAGAAAAGGAGGACTTGTGGCACCTTAGAGACTAACCAATTTATTTGAGCATAAGCTTTCGTGAGCATCCGATGAATTGAGCTTTAGCTCACGAAAGCTTATGCTCAAATAAATTGGTTAGTCTCTAAGGTGCCACAAGTCCTCCTTTTCTTTTTGCGAATACAGACTAACATGGCTGTTACTCTGAAACTGATAAAGTGCTCATTCTTCAGTCAGCATTCAACATCAGCATGAACAATTGACTGGAGGCCCATATAGCTAGACTGGCACAAATATTTTCTGTACGAGAAGCCGAGATAATGGGCCTGATCGTCGTCTTTCACTTTCACTGGCGTAACTCTATTGACTTCAGAGAAATGACTCCTGATACATACCAACATGAGGAGAGTCAGGCCCCATTGGCTTCTAATACTAATCTGTTGCTCTACCTCTTAGCTTCGCAGTAGCTCTTCCTAATGTTTGTTTTCATGTAGGTGAGCTTGAAATAGTTTTAATTTTTTTCTTATTATTATTCCTTCCTTTCTTCAAATGTCATGGTATAAAATTGTTGCTTAGTCGATGGGCTGCTCTGAGTGATTTGACATGACCAGCGCATTCACTCCAATGCTAGCAGTACGCTGGAAAATATTTGATCTGCAAAGGAATAGGACATATTATTGACCTCATAGCAAAGATCTGGGGAATTACTTCTGAAACAAATATGTATGTATTATAGGACGATTTTATAGACTTCCAATCCAATCAAGTTAAAACACTAATATATTTAAACTAGCCTTTTTAAAAAAAAAAAAAAAAACATCTGGTTTTCATCAAGGTTCTTCTTGGAAAAAGGCATCTATTTCTCTACAGTGAAACAGCTACAGTATAGCAAAATAAACTATTTGTTCTGTGCTTTAGCTGGAAATACAGAAATTGAACAATGATCTCATAAATACCTTTTTGAGTTTAAATAGAAGCTGGATGAATGTGTTTATCTTTGTGGTTTAAAGATGTATTGAGAGATTCAGAAATGTATCCCTTGAATTTTATGCAAACAAAAACAAATATATAATACTTGTATTTTGTTCCTGGAAAATAATTATTAAGGTTTTCTTACCATACTGGGAAGATATTTTCCATTTGCTACACTTCTGATAGCAGTCGTTGTGCTAATTTGTATTTAATGTAGCTACTGCTTTTATGAAGAACCTGATTTCTGTAAAGACGTTTCAGCCTGACACAACTTTGCCTCAGTGCTCCACCTTTGTTTTATTATTTATCTTCAAGCTTGAAACATTTAAGTATTTACTTAATAAATAGTCATTTTCCCTCATTGGGGTTTCTGGAGAAGCCATTTCTGGAAGCAGATCTTAAAATAACCTTAAAGAATTGGAGCAATTACATTTTTTGTGATGCAGTATCAATATACTCTTGCAATCTCCTAGGTGAGTGCTGTGTCTGGATGTCAAAATGGATCATGTGCAAGTTTGTTGGTCAATTAATCACTGCCAATGAGCCATAGCATGCCAAAGCTCCATTTCATACTGGCCTCCTTGTTAAGTTTACAAAATCCAAATCAACAGGCCAGATCTCCTCCTTTCAGACCTCCAATATTGACCTTAGTAACTATGGCTTTCTTTTAGTCATCTCTATGGCAAAAAGCATTTGAAATTTTGCAGGCTTCTAGATTCAACCCGTAAAAGAAAAAGTGCAGGGTTTGGCATACAAGACATATTTTTAAAAGTAATTTTATTTAATTGGAAGATTTCCAGGTAACTTGTTCAGTGGATCAGATGATGCTGAATACAGATATTGGTAAATGTAGTAAGAGGCGTCTAACATAAACATAGAAAACATTGAGTGAATTTTTGGTGTAGCTTAATTCAGAATTGCCAGGAATCTGACCTTTGATTAATTATAGCAGTGACTCATTTTAGGCAGAGAGAATCATTCACATTAAATATTGCTTTTTCCTCTCTTACCTGTTTCTCAGTCCTAGTCTTACCACACACACACAGAGTAAGAGGAGTAAGGAAACACAGAACTGAATACTAGTTTAACATACTAGAAAAATTAAATTAAATTCTTGTGACAAGCAAAGCATTGTTGTTGCAAGTGGGGAGGGAAGCCTCTTCTGCTTTGCTGGCCCATTGAGGAAGTTTGGTCACTGGTATGAAGCCATACAGCTGCACACAATATAAAGTAAGTTTAACAGCATATTTGGTGAGTTTATAACTTCCCCAGGGCATTTTAACATTAAAAATAGTGATTGTTAACCCGGTCCATCTGAACTTAAATATGAGCTTACTTTGCAAGAAATGAGGGGTAACGTCTCAAGTACTTTTCTTTATGTTTTGTTATTGCTTAAGGGCTTCCCATTGCTTTATAGCTGCATTTTGTCTGTTTTTGCATTTTGCACTCAACTTGCAGAGATATTCGGACCCATGGTCTAAATGAGGATGGCAGTCCCTATATTGGATTTTTATATATATAGTGTGAAATAGATAATTATAGGAAAAATAAAGACATATGATAAAATGGCAGTTGCATATATCTCAGATAGTACTAACAAAATCACTGATTTTTTTTAATCTTAACTGATTATAGTATACTAGATTTTAAAAAGGGGGGGGGGGCAACAAAAACTACTCTTCTTTTAAGACACTGGTATTTCAACCTGGAATCCAGATTAATACATAGGAGGATATTCAAAATATGTCTGTGGTCTCCAGGAGGTTAACAATGCCACACAGTCAGTCAGACTGAACTATCTTACCAGAAAGTAGTATAAGGTTTGGTATATAAGGGCACAGCCCTCTATATTGGATTGTCTCTAAAGAAGAGATTCTAATGTCAGATGCACATGTGACTGCAAAAATATGATCATGCAAGCAGTATTGCACACAAGGTCAAAAATCAGGAGATTGTACCAAATAATACATTATGGGTTCTTATTTCCTTTCTGGTTGTTGTGCCTTTAGGGTTCACATTTTCAAGCTCTGCAACCGTCAGACCTAAAAGTTTGTTTGTTTATTCATGAAAACTGTAGTTCTCATGTCATCATTTGACTTCTGGAGCTGGACTTTGCGGAAATATATATAATATTTCAAGATTTGTGATCAAGTTGCAGAAATTGGCAACGCTGTGCAAGGGCAGATTTGGCCCTAAGGCCAGGTCACACTACAAACTTACATGAACATAACTACATTGCTCAGGGATGTGAAAAAATCCACACCCCTGAGCGACAGTTATATTGACCTAACCCCCGGTGTAGACGGCGCTATGTCGACAGGAGAACTTCTCTCATGAAAGTAGATACCGCCTCTCACAGAGCTGGATTAACAACATTGACGGCAGAAGCTCTTCCATCAGTGTAGTAGCATCTTCACTAAAATGCTACAGGGCGCAGCTGCACCCTTTTAAGTGTACACCTTCCCTAATACTATACTGTGTTTAGAATGTCAGCACCGTGCTCAGTAAACAATGCTAGTCCCTTCACCCCGTTACTGGTGTGCAGTGACATATACAGAGTGCATTGCTCTTTTGTCTAACATTTCCTCTAGTCTCAGTTTTAACAAACAAACTGGAAAAACTGTTTGGAACTCACATTAATTCCTTTCTCTTCTTCCATGAATTTGACTCCTCCTTTAGATGAAAGTGACATGAGAATGAGGTCACTAGTTTATATTTAGGGACTGCTTAAAATACAAGCTCTTGTCCCAGTAGATTGTAAGGATTTTGGAGTCACCACTAGACTAGGGTTTTAGAAACCCTTTATATAACGTTCTGTGTTAAAGACTATGTGGCGTCAATCAGTGATTGTCATGACTTTTTACTAAAGAAGGTCTAAAAGACCTTGATTCTGTTGTCCACACTACTTCTGTAAAACCTTTGCTTGTGTATTGGATTAGAGCAGTTTCCGTGCATACGCACTAAAGGTGAAATTCACATCCCTGTGTAAAGCCTAACGAAATTGGTTTTGCACAGGGCACCAATGTGGAGGTTGGAAGGAAATAAACACGCACCTAGAGGTACAGTTTAGGGCATGCCACAGCTGTTGCTATTGTCCATGCTTGTAGTAGCAATCATGACCTACTATACCTCCATATAGTAGTATAGTTTCCACCCCGTGTATCTGTACAGTTTGCAAAGTCACTGACCTAGCTTTTGCTACTACCAAAGCTCACTTCAAAGGCCTCCTCAACACTTTCAAGCAATGGGACAGGGTCTTGAGAGACCCCTGTCCAAACTTTTCATTTCTTGCTCAGTATATGTAGCAGAACTTTTAGAATATTTGGAAATTAGTTCATTCTAAAAGCTGTAGCTTGCACTGGCTTCCAGTTAGCTTCCATGGGGAGTTTAGTGTAGGTTTTGACTTCTAAACCCCTAAATGACTTGATCCTGGCAGACTTAACAGCCAACTTGATTAATTAGGAGACGGGTCTGCTTGAGGTGGCCTTGCAGTTTGAAATTCACTTCCTATCCCCCACTTGGTCTAACACAGTCTGATTTTGTGGACTATAACGGCATGCTCCAAGGGGTCGGATGGCAGTTATTGAGTGATGGAATGAATATATTTTGTTGTGGCGTTTTCACAAGTTGGGGTTGGTTTGAATGGGTAGTTGATACAAAACTAAGGACTGTTTGGCCTTTTTTCAATAGCTCTTACAAGTACCCAGTGATTGGGGTAGCAGCTTTTCTCAAAGATGACAACAAATAAAGAATAAATAAAAAAAAATACATATGCCAAAAATATCATTCCACAGGATTGGTTTAATAAACTACTGCATGTACCTGATAGGTAAAGACAATGGGATCTTTGCCACTGACATCAGTGAGTATAGGAGCAGGCTTGAGATGACTTGGTATGGCTTATCATTTGTTTTCAATGTGTACTCCTATAGCCTGACACGCACAACAAATAATAGCTTCACTTATCCCCAGAATACCTTATGATGCTGCCCACAATATGGATTTATCATATCCATTTTGAAAAAACAAATAACTTATTTTCAAATAACAATTATTTTTGAATTATATAAAACATCAAAAAAGTGTGCTGTTTCTTGTGGGGTATTTTAATTTCCTGTAAATGAAAAGTACACTACTAAATACCCACATTTTAATATGCCCATACAGCATATGTACAATTTTACTATTGTGAGTACTTTCACTGAAATAATTGAGGCTACTCATGGTAGTAAAAATTAAGCATGTGTATAAGTGTTTGCAGAAACTCTATAATTTGCAAACTCTGTAATTTCATCTAAATTTTCAAATAGTGAGGTGGGACAAAACCACAATCAAATGATTCAGGGTACTTTATATTACAAAACAAAAAAACACAATGGCAGCAATCCAGAATTGATTGGAATCCTATAATAATAAAGCAGTGGGCACATGTGAAAGAGGAAATTAAAGAATCTGGTAAGCAAATAAATTTGAATTTCAAGCCTTATTGTAAGTAAGGCAGTGGATTTGTCACAAGGGTCTTTGAATCTGGGACTTTCTTTTAGTTTTTAGTGTCAAGACAAGCTAGGCTTCCACCATCTCTGGTGTGAGAAAATCCAACTTCTGCGGGGGGCTATGTGAAACGGTACTCATAAATTTCTCCCTGGTTTAAGAGGTGGGCAAAGTGAGGATGACCAACATAACTGTATCCTTTACTATCTAACGTCAAGGAGCACTGTATTGACCATCCACACCAAAAAATGTTGTCTGAACAGCAACTGTACCCAGAGCTGCTTCACACAGATCTGTGGCCCCTTATGAAGCCATTTGACTGTATATCTCGCCCACAGCTGCAAAGCCCATATATGGTGTGTAGTTTTGCTACCTTCTGCCTCAAACTCATGTACTATTGCCAGCTGCAGAGGTGAATTCAGGTTTTTGGAGGAGGCAATAGCTAAGGTGTCCAGGGCTGGTGTATGCATTTGGATGGATGGAGATGGAATAATGGATGGACATTTACTGTTACTCTGTGATGTGCTCTAGCCAGGGTTCTAAATTAATAAAGGGATAGAATGACCATCACAGTTCTCCATCATCATGATGTAGTATGTGCTCCACCGCATGTAGCAATAGAGCATGATCAGGAAAAGTCAGAATAATATTTTTATACCTGTCCCTTGTGGGACGAGACACCCATGAACCCCCTCCAATGCACTTTTGGCCTCATTGTCTGATAGGTTTTGGAACAGGTTCTTGATGCTGGACACTAGCTCTCACCGGGGTATTTCAGTGACGTAAATTCCATTTAATCTGGCCCACTGCTGTTTCCCCATATGTGCATGAAAAAGTAGCATAAAAATGTTGAGATTTCAAAAATAAGTGGTAGGGGTAGAGGGGACGGTGTATAATGGGAACGCCTTGATCAAATGAGCTTACATTGGCACCACAAACTGCTCCATCCCCTGATCGGATATACTGATTTTCAAACCAGTCTATGTAAGTGGATTTTAGAGAAGGAGCAAAATTCAACTTTCAACTGAAAACATGTTGCAACCTTAATTATGGTGCAGCCATAGGTACCTACAATAAATATATGCACATCATATATATGTGTGTGCATACATATACTTTTTTAAACCGTTTGCTAAAAGAATGTGTCCCATGGCTGGAACTGTGTGCCAAGTTTCAGATGGGAGTGATTTTTTTGTAGCAGAGTTATTGACCTCTGAAATAGGGTTTTATAATGGAAATGCTGACATAACCTTTAACTATAGAGCCACGAACAGCATCATTATATTACTTGTTCTCTGCTTATGTCCATGCTGTGGAAACAGTGGTGGTACTAATAGTTCTAAAGGGTCGGAGAGAGTTGGCACTGATATCAGAGGGGAAAAACAACTTAAAATTAAAAATTCAGTTTACATGAGTCACATAACCTCAGGGGATTTTAAAATGAATGAATTTAGTTTGGATCTATGTGCGCAAAACTCTAGACCTTTCTGTAAAATACAGAGAAATTAAACTGATAAATGTATTTACTGCGTATATTATACGCATTGTGAACCCCCTCACATTTTAGAAATCTTCAGCTGGGTAATCAAATCCTTTTATTAATTATTATTATTAATTTTTATTTCCCCCAGTTCTCAGAGTAAAGAGAAATCAAACCACGTTGGTCCCAACTCTCATAATATCTGGCATTTTCATAAAGTCCAAACTCCTGGAGTTAGATTATTAGGATTTTGTCTCTTTCTCACCCTTGTGGTTGCAGAGAAAAGCTTGAAAATGTGAACGCCAAGTGCTCAAAAAACAGAAGGCAAATAAAAAGAACTCAACATTCATTATTTTTAAAATCTCATTTTTAAGCCAATCTCATGACTGTCTACTCATGATTTTTAAATGTTTAGGGTTGATAGTACTGAGAATATAATCAGCTTGAATATGTGTTTGGAATTCATATTGCCGTCAATGCTGTAATTATAATAGTATTTCTTAGAGATATATCCAAATCAAAGTCCCAGAGCCAGACACTGTTGAACTTAGAAGTTCATATCCGGATCTGTATCCTTATCAGGATTTGTTGCTTCTTGTCTAAATGGGCCAGCGCAAAAGCCCAGATCAGAACACTGCTGAATCTTTAGGGAAGTTCAGATCTTGAGCCAAACTTTTTGGTTGGTTAACCAATAACATTTCAGTGCAAACTCTAAAATCTCAAACAGTTTTAGGTGGTTACTTTTGTTTGGCTTTGTTTAAAAAAAAAAACTGTGTAATTGGAAGACCTGCAAAACAGCACTGTGCTCCTCTGCTGTAGATAAAGTAACAGTAATTAATACTGCAATCTGTTGTATAAATGGAGACCAAATGTGCTGATTCAGAGATATGTAACACTCTATATTAACAAAAAGAAAAGGAGTACTTTGGAGGACAATTGGTTAGTCTCTAAGGTGCCACAAGTACTCCTTTTCTTTTTGCGAATACAGACTAACACGGCTGCTACTCTGAACTCTATATTAAAGGCTACTCTTGAGAAGCCTGTCACTATTTTTTCTTCTTGGAGGTGCTAATTTCCGGAGATAAAGAGATGATTGCTCTTAGTGAGAAATGCAAAGGCTGCAAAAGCTATTAACTGTGGGAAACTAACAAACATGTGAAGCAAATGGTTGAATGTACAAGTTTCAGTCAATTAACTTTTTCAAGCTAAACCTTCAGTAGTTCTCCCATCTTCCAGCTGCTCTGTTTTCAGTGTCAAACTTTGTGTTACTTAGTTTTGGGGAAGTGGAGGTCAGAGGGAACTTTCCAACATTTGAAACAGTTGCCTTTTCATGACTGATTAGCCCATCTTTTTATATCTGCATTAAAACATACTTTTTTTACTACATGGGTGATGTTGAACGCATTGATTAAACCAGGAGTCCAGCTGAGTGCCACACTGTGTTGTGAAAAGTTATCATAGGCCACACCTAATTCACACAAAATGGAGTAGATTGCAACCCGTCTCATCTTTTAACATGGTGTGGTACCTTTATAGAGACTCCATGTCACACATCTCTGTTTTGATCCCAGTGATCCTATGGAGGATCATATTCTGAGATGAACTCTTCATGGACCGCATTTCCATATAAAAGATGGGGGGAAAAGGGGAGCCTGGATTGTATGATCACATTGTAGAACTCACACTTGGCCCAAGAGCTGCTTTGGCCACTCCTTGGTTAGAGGCATTTATTGTCTTTTTAGGAACACAAGAAAAAAAGGGAAAAGCAGAAGCCATTATTAATCTGTAACTTCATTTACTTTTTCAAAAATCTTTCTAAAGAAAAATGGTTTGCTGACGCCTAATACCCAGCATTCCACATATTCCACGTATTTCAAAGTTTTAGTGTTTCTCTCTCCATACAGCACCATTGTAGTACATTTCTGAAGCCTTGCATACCTTGATCACTACGTAAGATGAAATATTTCATGCTGTCAACAGCCACCCACTGAAAAAGATTTGCTGTCATAAATGTTCCCTTATTATCTTGCATTATAAATACATCAATCATAATTAAATTAAATGGTAAGAAGACAGAATTAAATACAGCAAACTATCTGACCTTTTTTTCTTTTGTGCAAAGAAAACACACAAAGCTTAAAGTTTTCTAATATGTGTGTTCCATAGTGTGTTTCTGTTATCTTTTTTTTAGATTCTCTAATTTGTAAGAATGAGATTTGATTGAGTGAAAACCCCTAGTAAATCTCTCAAAGTCCTTAACCACTTACTGCTTGCTGGATATAGCATTTGCTGTTGTTTATAGTCTGCTATCCATGGGATTGGTTTTCTGTGTAATAAAGTACTAAAAATCTCATAGAGTCAGATCAACTTGGGTGTTCTGTGGTTAGTATGGTGGTTGTTATGCCTAATTCCCACAGCAGAGAGGGGAAATTAGGAGGAGCATCATAAAGAACAAAAGTTAGTGGATTGCCAGCTGAGTAAAGCCCTCACTGTGAACAGGTTTGGGTAATAGCAATATTTCTAAAGGGGAGGGTAATGACACTTAAGTGAGGTGGGTCTTATAAGCAGTTGCAGGTCTGGATCCAATAATGTATCATTTACTGCGTCTGGAATAGATCGCTTGGATAAATTAAGTGAACTCTTACCCTGCTGTGAGCTTTTTTGCTGTATGCTCTGTACTTATTAGCCTCCTAGCCCCTAGTTTGACCCTGTTCCTTTCTTAAATTAATGCATCTCCAATTCCCTAATCTAGACATTTTTTTAATCTCACGTTTCTTTGTTTCCACCCAACTTGAGGAAATAGCTGAGGAGTTTTCAACTGTTTACCCAGAGGCAAAATTAACAGGTGCATTCAGGGTTATTGTCAGACTCATCAAATGCACTGAGGGCTTGGCCCAGCTCCAGTTTAGATAAACAAAACGGTATTGTATATTAATTGAAAACTGACAAATAAAGGCTTTATTTAACGCTTAAGTATGGTTTTTACAGTATGTGGGCACAGGAAGGTGCGTTGCAGTATGGATGAATCTTATCACCTCTGGCCAGATGGAAAGCAGTAATGAACAGTTTTCAGGCTTGATGGAAGTGGAAACATTAAAAAGACATAGCATTTAGTGTATTTTGTGGCATTTGGAGCTGGTGTTAGCTTGATACAGTGGGGCACTTAAAGAACATTCAAGTGTTAGAGATAATTAAAATTTTAGAGATATTCCCTATATTTAAAATGGGGACTACTAAAGAAATGGTAATATCTTTAATACTGCATTGAACTTAATAAAAATATTCAGCATGTTGAGGTATACTTGCTGGTGATTCATGGTTTTTATTTGGAAGTAATTAGCAAGAGTTTTGAGTATGGAAAGGGAGGAAGGGCTAAGAAGAAACATATTATCGTATTCTGTATTAGGACATTCAGGGATCATTTACTTGCAGACTTCAGAAAATGCTGTTTTATATGCAAGGACAACATAACAGGTACAAAAAGCCTTTAAGATTCAACTTCCTCGTTGTGAAAATTGAACCTCATATTTTGAAAACAGACTCTCCTTCTAAGCACTTCTAGTACTAAGGGAAAAAATTGCTTTGAAAAGTTCTTTGTTAGAAGAAGTTTTGCAATCACTCCTCTTTCACAGTATCTGATATTCTGTTTTATAAAATGTCATGAAACTTCAAGATGAGCTATTGAGTCCCCTTGCATAATAGCTTTGTTATTATAGTAGAATTCTGAAGAATAATAACATTAGAATAAAATCTAGATGATCAAATTCAGGAGAGAACTGGAAATAATTCCTGGTTTGTTTGTTTGGGTTATTTTTGCAAATATGCCATTTATTACAAAAATCAAGAACACTGGTGTTTCCTTAGGTTGTCTCTCAAAAGCTGATCCTGGCAATAGAGTACAACGTGGTTAATGTTTAATTGTGCTACCAGTCCAATAGTTTTCTACCCCTCCCCCATTATTTTAATTAGTTTTTTGGCAGTAGATAGTATCAAGGGACTCTCTCTCACACACACACACAGTCCTACTGGTGAGTGTGTGTGCATTTCTGAGGTATGGGAATTATTGACAGCCTGAGGCATAGACTTGGAATATTAGGCCTGTCCATCTGAAGATGCTCTACGTTTTCGCCTTACTGCTGCAACCTGACCCTCTTCTAATATTTTTTCCCAATGTGCAGCTGTGTAGAAGTCATCCATACTGGTCAAGAAAAACAGAGTGTTGAGTCATATCTGAGACCATTGCAATGCTCTGGGTTTTAATAATAATTTGCCTGTATAGAAAGCAGTATGAAATACTCACCCACGGTAGAATCACATGCATTATTTTTTCTTTACACTACACTCGCACTTAAAGGTCCCAATAAGGATTGAAGCGCTGGGAACACTGCGAACACATAGCGAGAGGCAGTCAATACCCCAAAGAGTTTATAGTTTAATTTGAGACAAGATGTAACAATCAAACAATTTGACAAACATAGAGAAGGGAGTAGGAAACATTAGGGAAATAAAAACAAAATCATCCAATTATGTAGGTAGCTAATACCCAACTTGTTGATTCCTGATGATATCTTTATATTTAATGTTTAAAAAAATAATTATCGGCCATCTCAGACATGCAACTGAATCAGTATTGAATGGCTGATGATTATTTTTTTGCGGGCATCATAGCAGAGGTTGGCCTAGAAGGAAGGATTTGAAAGAAGACAGAATAGTGATTGTACAGATTAATTGAGGGTGGATGTTGTGTCTGAAAGGAAGAGAAGGTGCAGGGGTGGTTACTGCATAAGCTGATAAATGGGTGAGCATCACTGGAGGAATGCAGGAAGTGGGGAGTCAACAGAATGAGACCAAATTAATTGTGAGGGGCCTTGAAGAACAGAACAAGAATCTTTGATCTTGATGTGGTGAATCTGGGGGAGCCAATGGAGGGATTCAGAGAGGGACGCCGTGTGATTTACACAATTAGTTGGAGGACCCATTGAGACTTACTGAATTTTGCAAGTTACAGATAAATGAGCAACTAAAAACGAAACGGATAATGCAACCCACAGACATACTTAATTCATTTATTTGGCCATTGTAGTGTAGTTTGATGTTTTTAAACTATACTTTCGTAACTTTATTGTATTAAGTCTTGATAATATGTAGCCTCTCTATATCTTGTGCTGTTAAATCTTTGATAGATAGGGAGAGAGATCTGTCTTTTTTTTTAAACCACATATTGAGTAAGGATCATATGTCTGTCTGACTGTCTGGTATTCAACACGTGTAAATCAGTGTAATTCTAGTGACTTCAGTGAAGTTACACCGATTATACTGGCTGAAGATATGGCCTACAGGCATGATTCTCCACTCCCTTACACCTTGTGTAGTTATTTACACCTGTGCAAAATGGAATAAAGCATGAAGAAATCAGAATGATGCCTCATGCTGTGTATGAGGGTAGCGGGATGGTAATGATAGCTATTAGATACAATTGATCACATGGTTCAGCAATTTATTTAATATACACCTTTAATCCCATTGCCTGCACTCTGGCCACAAATCCATCTCCTCCAGGATGTCGTTCACAATTCCAAACTTGTGAGCAGCTTTGTGTCTTAATAGCCACTGGAATAAGTCAATACTGACCCCTGCCTTTTTTAACCCTGACATAGATCAGGTGACTTAGGTCAGGCAAAAGACTCTTTTCCACTCTCCCGAGTGATGCACTGTTAATACATGATGTCAGAAGTAAACTAAATTTTTGACAAAAATGAAGCAAATGAAGCCACCTGCATCCCTCAGTCTGAAAGGGAGCCTGGGACAGAACTGAAAGAGTTGGCTTCAGCACTAATTTTTCTACAAGCAAGTGATATTTAAGAGAAATAAAACAGTTGAAATCCCTCACACTCCTGTGTGTGGCAGGCCCATGGGCATAGGAGATATACAGTATGTTCCATTAGAAGCCTGAAGGGGGCTGAAAACTGCTAGAAAGTCTTTTGGAATTTTCAGAAGTATTTTAATCCTTAGAAGAATGTCACTTGGTCAGAGGCTTAAATGACCTACCTTCAGAATTGCCTCAGCACCTTGAGGGTGCCAGTGGATTTGGGTAGGATGGAAATAATTGCTGCTGATGTGTTGATTTGGGAGTAAAAATGATCAGTAATATAATGAGAGATTGTGTAATGTTCTGCGACATGCCAAAAGGGAGGACCTTAAATTGAACAGGAAGAAATGCTTGGGTGTGTTGAGATTGGTTATGTAGTTTACGTTCTCAGTGACAAAGGAGTTTGACTACAGGCATTTGCATAAATGGAAAGATCCCAAACTAATGTGCCTTCACAGGCAGGTTCAAATTGGCAAGGTAGGGAGCAGGATGGCTCCATGCTCCTAACTTTGCCAACTTCAGATGTCACTCACTGTAGTCTGCAGATGTTCAAAATATGCTCATACATGCTTCACTGGGTTCCTAGGTCTTGGGTTCCTCTTAATGAGGTTTGGATAAACCATGAGTTTTACTGAATTACTGAGCAAGGGCTTCCCTTTGCTGGGACTGAGATGCCAGGACTCTGTTGGACTCCTTAAGGTTGACTTTTTCGGGGGGTGGAAGGGGAGGTGTCAGTATCTTCCAATCACCACTATCCGAGGCGTCGAAGTGAACTGTCACGCACATGATATTCCCTCACCTTGTTGTGTTTGAACAATATGAAGTATCTAATTATCATAATGGGGTATCTGATTCACAAACATCACTAAAATAACTATGAGCAGTTTCAGTTGCAGAGTTATTGTTTCAGGGTCTCTCCAGACTCAGACATTGCTGTTATGGTTAAAATTGGTTCACAATTTTGCAAGCATGAGACTTAGTTTGCTGCCTTTATTTTTTTTTTATGACAACTTATATTTTGGAGCAGGCAGTGGCAGCTCAGGGGGTGTGAGCATATTGCTTACAGAAATTCATGGGTATGTTGACGTGTCTGAGCAAATGGACTCCTAATTTGTCAAAATTAAAAGCTTTTATTTACCCTGAGGATTTGCCCCCTTTTTTTACATCTATCTGTGGCCAGCTGCATTAGTAAAAACCCATACTGTAGAAAGGCAAAGTGATTTGTTGCACTGGGGAATTTTACCACTGTTTTACACTGGGGTAGACTGAACCAGTTCAAATCATTAGCAGTTTGCGACATGCCTATAGTGTAGGGCAGGGGTGGGGAACCTTTTTTCTATCAGGTGCCACTGACCCACAGAAAGAATCAGTTGCAGGTCACACACAGCCCCGGGGGGGGGGGGGGGGAGGAGGAGGGTGGCGGAGACTTGGGGCTTCCCCTAGGCTCTGGGTGGGGCCAGAAATGAGGAGTTCAGGGTGCAGGAGTGGGCTTCAGGCTGGGGCAGGGGGTTGGGATATGGGAGAGGGTGCGGGCTCGGGTGGGGCTGGGGATTAGAGCTTTGGGGTGCAGGAGGGGGCTCTGGGCTGAGACCAAGGGGTTTGGAGTGCGGGAGCAGGCTCAGGGCTGGTGCAGGAGGAGGTTCGGGGTGCAGACTCTGGGAGGGAGTTTGGGTTCAGGAGGGGGTTCCGACCTAGGGGTTTGGGTCCAGGTTGCAGCGGGATGGTGCTTACCTCAGGCAGCTCTTGGTTGGTGGTACAACTGGGCTAAGAGAGGCTCCCTGCTGCTCCCAGAAGCAATTGCCATGTACAGCCCTTAGGCGGAGGGACGAGGGGGCTCTGTGCGGTGCGTGCTGTCTGCGCCCGCAGGCGTCACCCTTGCAGCTCCCATTGTCCATGGTTCCCGGTCAATGGGAGCTGCGAAGCCAATGCTAGGTGTGAGGGTAGCACGTGGAGTTTTCCTGATTGCCCCTGCTCCTAGGGGTTGCAGGGACATGCTGGTCACTTCAAGGAGCTGCACGGAGCCGACCGGACTTCTGGCAACCCGGTGAGCCACACTCGCAGCTCCAGCCCCAGCCCCGTGGGTCAAGGGGGGCGCTAAGGCTCAGGGCTTCCAGCCCATGGCGCAGAGACTTGCCACAAGCCGGATGAAATGAAGCAGCGGGCTGTAGGTTCCCCGCCCCTGGTGTAGGGGTTTGCACTGGTGTAGCTCCACCAGTGGCTGGTCACTGTTGGCTGAATTCAGGACAAATCCATAGTATCTGCAAGACTTACATGCTCTTCTCAGATAGCAGCTTAAGGACAATACAGAATGGCACCAAGGCAGAAGGTTTTGTGAATAAAACAGTCACAGAAGCACTAGTACTGAAATTTTTGAAGATTAACAAAGAGCCTATCATCTCAGTCAATGGAAGTTCAAATGGGCTGGGACCTTTCCCTTCAGCAAGATGATTATCAGTGGCTTATACTTGCAGAATACCAGACAAAACCATGTTGTGCTGGAAATTGTTTCTGATTGTGATATGTTTATGGGCAAGACTCTATTGAGGTAGAAATAGACCATGAATCATTGGAAGCCATATTTCAGAACCCACTGTCTGAAGCACCTCTTAGAATTCCAAAAACCATCATGAAAGTTTAAACTTTCCTTTTTAAGTGTGAAATACAGACCTAGTCAGAAAATTCTTATAGCAGACATGCATTCAAGAGCACCAATAAATAATGAAAGCATGTAGTAGCAGGAAGAGAAGTAAATAGGACAAGGAGGGCAACTTGGGTAAAAGTGGTCATGAAATTATAGGATTTAAGATGCTAAGAAAAGGAAGGAGTGAGAGCAGCAAAATAAGGACAATGGCCTTTATAAAAGCAGACTTTGACAAATGCACAGAACTAGTCGGTAAGGTCCCATGGGAAGAACCTCTAATAGAAAAAGAGCTGGAAGTTTCTGAAAGAGACCGTATTTAAGGCACAATAACAAACTATCACAATGCAGTGGAAAAATAGGAAGAACAGAAGGAGGCCAATATGGTTCCATCAGGAGCTCTTTAATTATCTGATTCTCAGAAAGAACTCCTACAAAAAGTGGAAGTCTTGACGAATTGGTACAGAAGAATAGCTCGAACGTATAGGGACAAAATCAGAAAGGCACAAAATGAGTTAGATCTAGAAAAGGACAATAAAGCCCCTGAGAGGGGTTTCTGTAAACACATTAGGAGGAAGAGAAAGACAAAGAAAAGTATAGGTCCACTACCTAGCGGGAAAGGAGAGCTAACAACAGAAAACACCAAGAAGGCTGAAATATTTAATGTCTGTTTTGATTTAGTCTTCACTAAAAAAGTTAATTGTGACCAGATGCTTAACACTAGGGAGAAAGAACGCCAGCCAGAATAGGGAAAGAACAGGTGAAAGACTAGTTAGATAAATTAAAAGTCAGCAGAGCAGAATGCAACAGAATATGAAGTATTTCCCATTCTACATTTAGGGAAGACAGCAAATGCCACAGAAAATGTAACTGCTGCTCAATGGTAAACAGATATTTCAAAAATGTTGCACATGTGTATGTATGTGTGTGCACATGTGCATGTTTGTGAGTATCTGCACACACAATACTTCATGATGCAAAGACTCATGCTTGACTTTTCGCTTCAGGGAAGTGCTCATTGTGCATAAATTAAGCACATGCATCAGATTTAGAAGCAGGATCACAGCCATAGGCATACACACAAGATTACGTATACATATTTGGCAGACACATTAGCCTCAGAACAATTCTTCAGTATTGCTGTTAAATCAACAAGATGGCTCAAAATAGAATATAATTAACAAAAGTTATCAAAAAACAAGAAAACAAGAACAAGCCACAACCCCCAAAGCATACATGAATGAAGCATCTAAATTAGACAACTTCATGAATAGAAATCAGCAAGTAATTAACACAGAAGTGACTCAATCACTTGATATACTGCACTGAAAAAAAGATAACATGGTTTAGATATTACATTTCAAAAAGTGATATGTGCAAACTAACTACAAAAGCATTTTATTCCATTGTTGATCTGTCTCCTAAAATGTATGACACTCATCAAGATATTCAGTAAATAATACGTTCCACAGTTTTCATATGTAAGCACACAAAGAAAACCAAATTAAGTTCACATAATTTGAAGATGCACTGGAAAATGACAAAATCCCGGAGATTCAGCATTAGGGATGACTGTTCTTTCTTCCCTTAGGCTATTGTACCTTTTAAAGATAATATATACAGTTTGTAAAACAAGATTATTGATATGCTGATTTAATAGCTCATCCGCCTTCTTCAGTTTTCAGTCAGCTCCAGCTTCAATCCACACCATGTTTTCACATACAAAACAGAGACATTGGCACTCCGCACTGTTAAACTATACCAGCATGTGGAACCTTTCAAGGGTGTTATGAAGGATCAGGGGTGGCCAACCTGCGCCTGAGAAGGAGCCAGATATTACCTATTTACATCTGGGAGGAGGGGAAGGAGCGAGGGCGTGGCAGGCTCAGGGAAGGGGGCAGGAAGGAGAGGGAGCCTGGGGGGAAGGGGTGAAGTAGGGGCAGGGCCTGTGGCAGAGCCAGGGGTTGAGCAGTGAATACTCCCCAGCACATTGGAAAGTTGGCACCGGTAGCTCCAGCCCTGGGGTCAGTGCCAAAACAAGGAGCCGCATATTCACTTCTGAAGAGCCGCATGTGGCTCTGGAGCCACAGGTTGGCCAACCCTGAAGTATCATGTTGGACCCTGATCCTGCAAACACTTACTTACAGTTAAGTAAACATGCACCATTGTGCTCATATATAAAGTTAAGAACATGCATAAGTGTTCAGAGGATCCATTCCTATATTTATCCCACAGACTTAATATAAATGCTAGAATGAGTCTCATTTTGAGAACAAGAGGGCCCAGGATCAATTCCTAGACAAGCCCTTGCAAAGGTTGCGAAAATTACTATATTTTAAAATTCCTCAGATAATTCCTTTAGTTCAACCAGATGTTGCTGGATTTGATGTGAATTACTGGGTGAAATTGTTGCCTCTTTTATGCAGAAGATCAGATTAGATGATGATAATGATCTCTTCAGCCCTAAAAATCTGTTAATTCATAGCATTAGTAAATATAGTAATGAGAGAAAGTTGGTGTACATGTAGAGTGAGAAAATGTGAAACAATGACTACTATAATTTTTTTTTATATCCAAAGAGTGTATGATTTGCTCCAAAGCCTATTGACATCAATGGAAAGAATCCCATTGACTAAAGAGGTCTGCTAAAGCAGTGCAGCCTTCCTTGAGTGAAGGCATTTTCCCACCTGAACCCACCCCCAACACAGAAGAACTTTGTTGTAAAACAAGGTTACTAATAACTAAAACTGCACTGTGCTCTTTGGAACACACTGGCCCTTTTTTTAAAATTTATTTTCAGTCTACTTCACTAAAGTTTCACTGTATGAAAAGTCACAATATGGGAACGTCACTGTATATATTTGAGGAAATTATTTTTATATTTCATCTTAAATAAATTTAATTGTGAGCTAAGATCAGCAAACTTATTTCCCTTTTACGCTCCTGTGACTCAAACCAAGAACATGATCTATATATACATATATTTTTAGCATGAGCTAGAAAAATTTTTAAAAACAATTCATGCTGAGATTGGGTGTGCCAGATTTCAATACATATCAAATGTTTATTGCCAAATTATAAAGCCTTGGAAAAGATAAGGAAAAAAAGGCTTATACTAGAGACTATATGTCAGAATTGCTTCCAGCTATGAATGTAATAGAGATTACTGCAGAAGAAGCATGAGAACTGAGAAGCATAACTAAAATTAATAAATATAACCATTTTTCTATACTGAAAAGGAAATTTCAATTCTTAGACAAGCCTCAGTTTGTTACTAAGAAGCAAACTACAATCCTGATTAAATCCTTTATTTTGCATGAATAGCAAAACCATGCGTGAGCTACTCAGGTCATCCTAAATGAGCTCTGGTAAAATACTAGTGCACACGTCACTGCCACATACTATGGATGTGCAACATATTCCACAGAAGGCACCACTCCAGTCCCCAGTAATTGCATTTTAGAAAGTTTTTTAAAAATGCAAATGGGAATAAAGTAAGGTGCCATGATTACCAAGAGGGAAATCCTGGCTCAGTGAAGTCTATGGGAGGTTTCCCCTCCAACTGGAACTCTGTGAAAGACAAAAATTGAAACTGATACATTTTAAAAACCAATTATGGTAACCTATTCCAGTACTCAACTATTCTTATAATTAGAAGATTTTTTCTTCAAGCTCTCTTCCTGTAGAATAAGCCAATTACTTGTCCTACCTTCAGTGGACATGGAGAACAATTGATCGCAGTCCTCTTTCTAGCAGCCCTTAACATATTTGAAGATTATCAGGTCCTCCCTCAATATTCTTTTCTCAGAACTAAACATGCCCAGTTTATTTAACCTTTCCACATAGGTAAGACTTTGTAAACCTTTTGTCATTTTTGTTATTCTCCTTTGGACTGTCTTCATATGGTCCATGTCTTCTTTAAAGTGGACATAATAAGCCAGCTGAGGCCTCCACCCGTGCTGGGTAGAAAAGAAGTTACCTCCCATGTCTCGTATATGATACACCTGTTAATACACCAAGAATAATACTCTTTTTGGTGGCTGCATTACATTGTTGACTCAGTTTGTGATTCACTGTCACTCCCCAGATCCTTTCAGCTGTACTTGTGCATTTGATTTTTTCCTACATAAGTGTAGTACTTTGCATTTGTGGTTATTGAAATCCATCTTGTTGATTTCAGAGCAATTCTCCAATTTGTCAAGGTCTTTTTGAATTCTAATCCTGTCCTCCAAATACTTGCAACCTCTCCCACCTTGGTGTCATCCACAAATGTTATAAGCATACACTCCACTCCATTATCCAACTCGTTAATGATTATATCGAATAGTACTGGATAAAAGACAGAACCCTGTGGGACCCGCTAGATATATCTACCCAGTTTGACAATGAACCACTGATAACCACTCTGAGTAAGGTCATTCAGCCAGTTGTTGCACCCATCTTACAGTAATTCCATCTACACCGCATTTCCCTTGTTTGCTTATGTGAATGTTGTGTAGAACTGTATCAAAAGCTGTACTAATATCAACATATATATCATCCACTGCTTTCCTCATCCACTAGGCCAGTAATCCCATAAAAGAAGGAAATTAGGTTGGTTTGGAATGATTTGTTCTTGATTAATCCATGCTGCCTATTATTTATCAACCATTATCCTCTAGGTGATTACAAATTGATTGTTTAATAATTTGTTCTTTCCAGGTATCGAAGTTAGGCTGACTGGTTGAAAATTTCCAGGGTCCTCTTTGTCTCCTTTTAAAGATAGGTAGTATGTTGGCCCTTCTCCAGTCCTCTGGGACCTCACACATCCTCCATAAATTCTCAAAGAGAAATTGGTAATGGTTCAGAGATTGCTTCAGTTAGTTCCGTAAGCATGCTAGGCTGAATTTCATTAGGCTCTGCTGACTTTCATTTTCCCATGGAAAAACTCATGGAAGGAGGACAGAAGGCCCAGGAAATTCCACAAGATTTACTCCAGGGATTGCTTTTCTCATGCTCCTCTTTAACAGTGGACAAGTATTTGTGGCCATGGAAGAATTCTAGGTACCTGCTAGGAACTCTGGTCCCAAACTCAGTGTCTGCAAGGGGAACCTGCCTCTCTAGCATGATCTGCATAATCCCTTCACACTCCCTCACTTTGTAAGATGTTTGCTAAGGAGCTGGGATGCCGTTGTCTGCCTCCTCCCTACGTGCTGCAAAGGGGACTCTGAAGGTGTTTAATGCGGCATAGCGAAGCATTAACTTACTTGACGTTATTGATGTACTTTGAAAAGTGGCAGCTTCCTGGTTCTGTCCACTCCTTGCCAGTGGAAACCTGACCTCATGGAGGGGCTTGTGTGGGCTCAATGTCATGAGCTGAGCTTGCCAGAGAGGAGTTCTTCCTCACCCTTCTCTCACGCTTCTTATTAGAGAGGAACATTGGGCCCATAATCAGTAACAGAAATCTCATTTGGTACTCTTGTTAATAAATACTACTCGCAACCCCGTTTATTATCCATTTGATACAAGTTATCTTCTAACATGCTTCAGTTGCTGTTAACAGATGCTTGCTATATCACATAATTAAGTAAACTTGCTTTTTTTATTTTTAAAATGGAAATTAAGCGTAATTTCATTGGGGAGGGAAGGATGTGGCTGATTTGGAATGACTGGCTAGTAACTCATGGGTGGAATGATGGATCTGAGATATACTTGAAGGGATAATTGTACACAACCAGTTTAAAAGCTGGTAAATATTTAAAGGTCAGGGGTTAAATGTCAAAGCCACAGTACTTGGGCTCAGCTCCATAAAGTATCAAGAATGACTGGTAATTAAATCCAGGGTATATTTCACCAAAGGGAAATAAATTTGACAGCTAACAACCAATACTGGATTACCACCTTTCAGAGGTTAGGGATCATGCTAGTAATTGTAGGTGGTTTACAGTTGTTAACATAATAGTAATAGGTAGAATGATTACTCACTCATAGAGATCACAATTACCCCCCGCCCCAAAAAAAATTCTGTGTGTTGAAAAGAAAGAGAGAAGGAAAATCATCAGAACACTGATTGCCACAATGTATATATTTTAGATCTTTCAGCATTTTACTGTTTAAAATAAACGTCCGTAAGCTGTACTTACTTGAATCGCCTAAGTAAATGTAATCATGAGATATTGTCCAACTTTTTTTGTGAGGTAACTATTTTCACTGTGATTAATAACTATCACTATTATGACCAACTGTGAAATACGCTTAATAAGATTCAGGACTATGTCAACAAACTGCAGTTACAAAATTTTAAGGTCAGGATATGAAAATGGCTTTGTACTATTGTTATTTTTGTCTGTTATGTATAGAAACAATAAAATATGTTACAGGAATATTACCATATCCAGTGACTTTTGCTAAATTTTCTAGTTTTTTAGTGGCTGTTTTTACGTGATACTGAGACTTTTACAAATGTATAGTGCGTTACTGAATAAGCTTCCCTTGGAATACTGCTAATAACATACATTCATAGAGCACATTTCAGTTAAAAATCTGTGTTTCAAAAGATGAGTCAGAATTATCACCATTGTTTTACAGACTAGAAAATAAAGTACTGAGTATCTTACAGCCAAATTAACAAAAAAGAATTGTGACCTCTTATTTTGGGAGCCTCAATTTTCAGTACTCAACTCTGGACACCAAGGGACTGATTCGCGCTGTCCCTGCCCCTCCAGAGGTGCTGAGCACTTGCAGCTCCCATTAGCTTCATTTGCAATTGTGGGCACTCAGCAACTCTGAAAATCAGACTCTGGGGTCAAATTCAGAGTTGAAGTGGCAGAGAGTCCTGTGGCACCTTATAGACTAAAAGATGTATTGGAGCATATGCATTCATGGGTGAATACCGACTTCGTAGGTTATGTAAGTTACACCCCCTCAAACTGTTGACTTCCTTAGTCCAGGTGAGACTTCCTTACCCTACTTATGCCTTCTTTACTGATATGTAAGGTAATCTGAGTTAATGTCATTTACATGCTGCATATCTGAAATAAGGTGCAAGTTAAGGCAAGGTGTGGACTACTTTAATTTATACATTTGACACCTTTGAGCTCCTTGATACGTTAGTTACCAACTCAGACTCATTTAAATTATGTAGATTAGAACAGTGATTCTCAACCAGAGGTCTTCCAGGGGGCACATCAACTCATCCGGATATTTGCCTACTTTTACAGCAGGCTACATAAAAAGCACTGGCAAAGGCAGTACAAACTAAAAGTTCATACAGACAATGACTTATTTATACTGCTCTATATACTATACACTGAAATGTAAGTACATTATTTATATTTCAATTGATTTATTTTATAATTACATGGTAACAATGAAAAAAAGTTATTTTTAAATAAAAGTGTGCTGTGACACCTTTTATTTTTATGTCTGATTTTGTAAGCAAGTAGTTTTTAAGTGAGAGGAAACTTGGGGGTATGCAAGATAGATCAGACTCCTGAAAAGGGGTACAATAGTCTGGAAGGCTGAAAGCCACTGAGTTAGAACATACATAGCTAAATGGGCAGTGTTGGCCACTGGCTGATACAAGCAAGATCGTAGGCTAGTCCGGTAGTACACCAGCCCAAAAAAGCTGGGGGCCACCCAGTCATCAAAGCAAACTACCTGCCATATAACTATACCTGCCATAGCTTTAGATAAGCTATTACCAGCAGGACAGTGGGGTGGGAGGAGGTATTGTTTCATATTCTCTGTGTGTATATAAAGTCTGCTGCAGTTTCCACGGTATGCATCCGATGAAGTGAGCTGTAGCTCACAAAAGCTCATGCTCAAATAAATTGGTTAGTCTCTAAGGTGCCACAAGTACTCCTTTTCTTTTTGCGAATACAGACTAACACGGCTGTTCCTCTGAAACCTACCTGCCATATGTTAAGGCTCCAGCCATACAGGGAGCTTAGTACTTTGGACCTCTGCACTTGCAAAGCCCAGCTGACTTCAGTTCAGGTGGTATTTTAGTTCACTGAAGATTTTTCAGAAATAAGCTTCTTTACATGAGATAATGACAATTGTAGGAAGGCATTCTGTATGGAATACCTAAGCTTACATTTACCAAAAGCTTACCACAATAAACTCTGGTTTTGGGAGGCACTGAAGTTGATTGACTAAGCCATCAAAAGTTGTCATTGTGCTCACTGCAGTATTAGCTAGAGGTGTGACGTGCGTGTTGCCCCTAATCCAACTCCCATCCATGCACAAAAATTTCTAGCTAGAGTTAAGTGATACCTTAAGTGCAAGCTAGGAGGCCCGGGCTGTCAGGGATGAGAGCGGTTGATGCTTAAGCTAGTAAGGCAGTAGAGAGGCCGTTCCTCTGTGCTGCTAATCCAGACACTGTGCAGCTCAAGAGCTTTGGTTTGTGACTGCACTGACTTGAGAGGAGTTAACTTGAGCTAATTTTGCAGTGAAGACAAGCCTATTGTACTGGTTACAGTGTTTGACCAAAACCCTCCTTTGGTTCAGATCGCTGTAATGTTTATTAAAATATTGTTGTACACAGTGTAATAATGGGTTGGAGTGTTCAATGCGATGGCTTATATTTTCAGGTTCTCATTTACAGATAAATTGAGGCACAGCTCTCATAGAATAATTCCTTTGGTTCAAATATGTAAGATGAGATGGTGCATAAATACATGAGGGAAGTTTCTGGTTGTTTCTTCTTCTTATTTATTATCATTATCATATATTTGTGTTTTTTATTTATTATTCCTTTCCTGTACCTGTAGGCTTCCTGCTGGAACAGAACATTCCCTTAGATTAAGGACGAGGGAAGTTTTGTATGAATAGCATCAAGTTGTTGACCTCAGCGTAGCTCTAGCTACCTCCTTCCCTGCTCACCATAAAGGCTTATAGAGCTCACTCTGGGCACTCCTAATGTGTGGCACAGCTTTGGGTTTGTCTCCCAGGTCCTCCTGTTTCCTTCTCCTGAGGCCCATAGTTTCCAGTGTCTGCAGTAGATTCAGGTCTTCCTTTCAAAGAGGCAAAAGTTGATCGGGAGATCCTGTCCAGACCTGTGGGAAAGTGCAGCAAAGCAATAGCTATTAATACTGTTCCTTTCCCACTCACTCTGAAAGGAACTCCCGACAGGAAGGTTTCAGCAGTCTGCAGAACTTAGCTGCTTGGCTTTAACTCTTTGGCTCCTACAGCACTAAGCCACTTGAACAGTCTACCTTTCCAAAATGCAGGGTTTTTTTCTTGACACAATCACAGACAGAATTTTGCCTTTGAGAATTTTTATAACTGTGGTTTCCCACTACCCCTTAGGGAGAGGTTAATAGGGCCTGATTCAGGCATTATTGATGTGGACTTCAATATCTGGAACATGTCTGACTATCATCAACATTAACAAATGCTTTAGAGACTAGTGTCAGCAAGTTAGAGTTTGGCTTATTGGTAAATGGTCACAATGTATCAAGTAGTTTGTATCCTGGATAAAGCTTAATTTCTTCAGACTGTGGCTTGTTTTTGTTCCTTTGGGGTCTGCTCTCCCCTCAGTGTACCTAGTTAACTCCTAATGAGAAATTATGTGTGCATGGCAAGGGAAGAAGAAATACTCTTGCTGTGTTATTTTAGTACCTATCAGCTCATATCTTTTCTGACATACAACCCATTATCTAGATACTTCTATGGCCTGCATTTCTTCAGTAAGAAATTACCACTATATGTTTTTTGGTGCTGTTTATTTACCATTGTAAATTTTGGCAAAGTACTGAAAGGAACAGTATCAGGTTAAAAATATGTATATACATGTGCGTATATATACCTTAGAAAAAACTAATTATCTGTGCTACAAACAAAAATACCACACTGGAATATTAAAGCAAAATTCCTTTTTAAAGGAGTTTCACTGTTTGTTGTGTTCATTTTTTTTTTTTAACTTCTCTCCACTTGGAAATGAAAGTGGTTGAGTCAGTTTCGCTTTTGTTTCTGGTCAGTTTCTAATCAATATCACATTAGTTATTAGGCACTGAGACCCTGTTGCCATGTTTGCACTGCAAAAATTGCAGAGAAATGTTTAATCTGGTAAAACCTAAATTCTGGGCAAGGTTTGTCCTCTTTTAAACTTTCTCTGCCTCATTTCCCAGATCTGTTTACAACAAACACACACACAATATTATGTTATAGTTACATAACCACTGGGATCTACTGTGGCATAATTTTAAATTGTCATTGCCTACGTACTCTAAGTGGCTGTTTCATTAAGAGTTAAAAATAATAATCATAATAAACAACAGTTAATTTACACAGTTCTGTCATTCTGACTCGCAAGGAATTAAATGAGTGTTTTATGAGTAAGGCTTGCAGATTCAGGCTCAGTGCTTATATGCTCTTTGAGATCATCCAACTATGAATGTGACATGTACTATGAATATTTCTTAATTCTCATGGAGTCCTAATGCTACTTCATTTTCCATAATACTTTCCTTTAAATCTCCCAGTAAAAAAAAAGTCTTCCTAAAACTCTTCTTTAAAAAACACAATTTAAAGTGTTCTCTCCTTTTGTTTTTTAAAGAATATACATAAATAAGCATTCTTTTAGAAAATCTCAATTACGTAACAAATAAATGCTATTCAAGAGGAAATATAACAGATGAAGTATAAAGAGTTTTACTTCCTGTATTTGGATTTTTAACCTTTCCCAAACTTTCTCTATTGTAAAGTTAAAACAAAGTCTTATCAGCAAGTAACATATAGTAGCAGCTGGATATCATTAGAGCCCTCTGTGTGAGCTATTCTTCTTCATTACCTTGTTCATGACAGCTTTTACTTTGCACAGAAAATGTTACTTTGTGTTGGAGATTTATGTAATTCAGGTGTCTTCCATTCTGAATTAATGCATGGCTGCAGTGGGAATGAGTGGTTTACAAGTGGAGCCAATAGAAATTTATAAGAGAAAAAGGTAAAATTTACAAAGATCAGTGAAAAAACATGAGTTTATACAACTAGTTTAATGATTGCCTCATCAAGTCTCCCTCTTCCCCAAGTGTATATTCCTTCATGGGCATGTCATGTAATACCAGGGTGAGGTATTTTGTTTGTGTTTAAAAGGTAAAAGGGGTTTGGTGGCAAATTTGTTTATAGTTTCTGTATGCATCTAAACTCTCCAGTAGATCTGTTCCTGATAGAATGAAAAGGGACTCTCTTTTGTTTGTTACTTTATAAACTGATTAGCATAAGTGGTTAATTTCTAACTTTAGATGTTTATTTAAAAATCTCTTTCATATTTAAATAGTAATTCAAATTCAGAGGTGGCTAAGCTGTCCTTTACTAGTACAGCACTGTACCATACAGGGATCAAGTTAGTGTCTTGGGCCTTGTCCTTTGCCACTTCCATACAAGGCATGCGAATACTATGGAACCACTGTGCATAGGTCCTGAGGGAGGAGGCATTGCTTTGCATTGCACTTTCTGGTGACCCCCTGCCAGTTCTTGGAGTGGCATTGACAGAATAAATGGACTCAGTTGAGCACCCACTGGCCAGAAAACAGTGTTGGTGATCAATAATCTATAAAGATGGGAAAAAGAGTAACATTTTAAATGGAAGGATATATCTGTAGAGGAACCTCTTCAAACTTCCTTCTGTTTTCCTACAGCTCTGTTTGCAGATCAGGGACGCCGAGTGAAAACTGTTCTTGGTGTTTCTCCTTTGTTTGTTTTTCTTTGAAGAGAATTTCCACAAAGAGTTGCTACTCTGCATACCTCATTGCAGTATCTCTTTAGGATGTGGATCTGTGCAAAAGACTTTTGGGGACATGTCAGAATGGTCAGATTGCCACTCCTTTGCTCATCTCTCATGATATAACTTAGCCTCTAGGGTTATGTCTACACAACGAAGAACATACCCATGGCTGGTGCAATGCCAGCCGACGCAGGCTCGTGGGACTCTGACTGCAGGGCTGTTTCATTGCTGTGTTGACTTCCAGGCTCAGGCTCATAAACTTAAAATACATGATATCATCATCTTACAGAAGCCAGATGATCACTAACTGAGTTCATTCTGCACTACCATTTTAAAATTCGAAGGTTCGTCTAAACAGATGTGCCGTATACTATCCACTGGTGGCTGCCAAACTCAAGCTGTAGTAAACTTTGTAAAGAAAAGGGTTATTAGGTGAAAGCCCTCTACTTAAAATGTTCTGCCATTTAAACCCCAGGCTTGTGCTAGAGAGTGCCTCTCAGATCTTTATTAAGTTTCTTTAGGAACAATATCCTGAACGTTAGAAAAGAACAATCTGAATCAAGAAGATATACTGTACGTTTTTTAAAAGAACGTTTTGTTTTATATATTTAAAAAATAGTTATAAAACTGTCTACTGCCTTCTGCCAATTGGAGCCAAATCTTGAAGTCTTTATTTAGTTTCAATTCAGGCCTTCCTCAAACATAACTCCCATTAGCTTCAGTGAGAATGTTTTCCTGAAAATGACCTGAATAAAAATAGAGTAAAGACTCTAGGAGTTGCATCCAGGTGTATGGAACTCATCCCAACCAATTTTGGGCTCTAAGACAACAGAGGCAAAACTACCGAAAGTACAGAATTCTCCGCTGAATCAAGACTGTTAAGACTTATAAGCCTGAAATCAAAAGCCAAATCTTTACATTTTACCCTGCTTCCCCTGCTGGGTCAAGAGTCACATAAAATGTCAATTTGAAAAGGTAAGAATGCTCTTACTAAAAGCATTGAATTGTGCCAGCAGCTAACAAGCTCTGAGAGGGAAACTGAGAATGGAGCTGGCAATGGGGTAAGAGAACAAAAATTTAATTTAAACAAAGTTTGATTTGAATGGGAGGAATGAACAAGAAACAACTATCATTTTCAGAGATGGTTACTGAGGCAGTTCTATGGGAACATGTGTACTATTCCCATACTTGAGTGAAGATCATAAGGGCCACAAATGTACACAGTGCAAACTGCGTCGTGTTCCACAGGAAACAGTATAGAGACATGAACAGTAATTGTCTGTGAAGGCCACAAAAGAAGCCAAACTAAATAGATATCAAAGGAATGGTCATGAGACAGGTCATATGATAGGTTGAGATTTCAACTGGGATAGAGGTGTTAAATGAAGAAAGAGAAATGTGACATCAAGGAGAAGTAGAAGCTGTAGGAAGAGTAGAAGGGAAACATGTAGCTAGTCATTCAACCTTAAAACCCACAAAAGTTGTTCTTCCCTGTTCAGGGTAGAGGAGCCCAAGGAGACCAGTGATCAGAAGGCAAGAAACCTACCAAAAATAAAGAAGAAGCAAGTTATCCTGATGCATAAACAGAATTTTGGAGCTTGCCTGAAAAAGATGAGAATAATTAGTATTAAAGAGCTAAACGTTAGCTTGGAAAAAAAAAAAAGAAATAATGAGGTGATGAGCCCCCCGAATATCAGTACTTTTTTTTTTTTTTAGTACCAATATGGATTTAGATGCCTAACTCAGACACCTGAAAATTTTGGCCTAAATATTTATAGCTTGGTTAAGCATTGATAAAGAGGAGGTATGTCTGAAGAGCACAAACCCAGAAGGCAAGATTCTGCCTTTTTTATGTGAATGTGCGATTGGGGGGAAAAGTGTGTGAGGGTTATCTATTACACCCATACAACAGTAGAGCAGAAAACAGATATGGTAACTAACCCTTTGAGTGCTCTGAGGGGGGTCTGGCTAATGTGCCTATGAGCCTAAGGAGATGTGGAACATTTTCCTGGAGGCATAGACAACACTGTAAAACAGTGACTCTCAACAACCAGTCCCTGACACAATTTAAGAAGGCAGCAAGCCAGTCCCTGGTATCAAAAAGGTTGAGAAACACTGCTGTAGAACATGTTAACTTCTCACCCTCTTGAACCATTCTGTCTCATCCTACAGTATGATGTCTCAACTCCACCTACCCTCCCACCACGGCTCCCTCCAGTATGCCTTATAATTGGGAAGGTAGAATTTTGCCCCAAGAAAAAGAGAGACTATTTAGATGCTTTTCTGAATAGTTCGGAGAAATTAGGAGAAAACAGGTTTAAAATCAGAACAGTCTTCCTGTCAGTGAGATGTTTCTAGCTGCCACAGGGTTTCCAAAGAGAATCGTGGAACATTTTAAGCTTGTGATTTTCATAAGCAAGTTAGATGCACAGTCACTCAGACTCATTTGAAAATCCCACCACAAGACTACACTGGACAATATAGGGAACAATCCTGCATTAGCAAAGAGAAGAGTGGACAAGCTCATCTGCTACAACAGACTTTTTAACTCTCTGTTTCCTGTGTTTATCTGAGGGCAGAAATTAACTGTTTTACTTTATCACTTGAAGTGGTGTGTGGTTTTATGATATTTACAATTGGACATTTTGTACTGATTATTGATCATTATTTAATTTCTGAATCACTAGAAATGTTACCATGGTAGCTTTATTAATAGAGGACAGTAATTTAAAGACACTCTATGTATTTGTCACACACTTTTTTTAAAGTGGGGGGAGGGATCCCAATTTGAAGAGACTATCATAGTGCCTCTGACATTAAATATTATCCCTGCCATTCCCCTCTGGAATCCTCAGCATAGTTACTAAGGGAATATTACACTCTGTGTCTGTTTCTGTCCTGCAGAATGGAATTAAAAGACTTAAATAATGTAACTTCTTTTATTTTGTGACTGTGAAAGCTTTGAAATATTGGGGAGGAAAAGAACTGGTAGACTATTCCTAAAGCAATTCAAGAGTTCTATTGGAGAAATTACAATTTACTGATGTCATTTAAATCTTTAATATCGTTATTGGTTCATCAAACATTATTAGCCTTCATATATTTCTGCTCTTATCAATTCAATTCTGTGTGATTCTTTGAGTAAAGAATCTTTTCATCATTCACCATTATCTTCCAAAACTTTTCACCAGATCATACAGTGAAATTGATTTTTTAAAAGACTTTATTTTTTAAAGCGTTAATAAATTAGCCTAGTTGTATTAGGAATTAATAAAACATTTTTTATGGGAAAACATATTTTAGAGAGATTTTTCCAGGAAATATCCAGCAGATGATAGCACATTGATTTACTTATTTAATATATTTCGTTTCTTCACTTTAGTAATAAGTTCATCTCCTTCCCACAAATGTGTATGTTCCTTAGTAATTAAGATGTTTAATGTCTGTGTGTCTGTAATATTTTTGGAGCACGTTTCATTTTTTAATCTTAGACCTTTGCTGAAGAAAACAGGTCAACAAAAGTGTGTGTGTTTCATAAAGTGTTTTATTTTTCATGAACACAAGCATATGTCTCTCTTTATTTTAAAGTAATTTACAGTTTAATTACAACGTGCTCTGCTCCCTCAGGAGAAAAAAGGAGAAAAGACAAAAAAAGGCTTTGTAACCTTGTGCTGCATTCAGGGTTTAGATCTCACCTTGTAAAAGTTTTTATTGCAGCCTCCTCCTCCACTTGTGCCATGAAATAGTGAATCACTCCTTGTTGTCTCTAAGTACAACTGCAGTTCTCATGTTTTATCCTGACACCTCCTAGATGAGCTTTCCATACCCGAGGAAGGGAGGACATTTGATGCTTCCAATGTTGTTCTGACACCTCCCCTTCTCAGAGGAGTCAACCTCACGAGCAGCATTGGCCGTGAAATCCAGCATGAGGCTGCATTCGTCCTCTTGCCCTGGTGATTAATGTATGTGTAGGTTCAAGCCACCCTATGCCTTCTTTCAATGTGTTCGTTCTCATGCCATAATGTTTCATATGTTCAGCTGTAGGATGACCTGGGAAGAGGCCCAGTGGCGCCGGCAATTTTCCTTCCTTTGTACCAAGTATGCAGAGAGACTAGTCCAGAGGAGCAGACACTGGCCTCACTCATGGCTACTAACGATCTTCAGTAGCCGAAGACAACCTTCCTTGTTTGGCTGTAGCATGTTACTGGATCACCATGTGTAGGATTGTATCAATCAAGATTAAAAGCGATAAAACTTTTTTTTTCTTTTTAACCTGTAATATTTTCTTAATATAAAAGTTTTTCTCTGAGGCCTGTCAAGTAGATATATTGCAGAGGCAGCTCACTTAGTAAATCTAACATTAACCTTTGCCTTTAGGGCCTTAAGTGTTTGGGTTTTCCTAAATACAGAGACCTAACTTAGCACACACACAAAATTTCTCATACTACGATACACATGAGGCAATAAATACCATTAAAATGCTACCGTTAATAATCTGATCATTTTAGGACCAAAATCTGGTAATCTTACTTGCAATGAATAATTCCTTAATTTCAGTGGGACTGTTTCTGGAATAAGGTACTAGTAAATCTGAGTAATAGTGACATAATATTTTCCATAAGGATTAGGTGTCTTAAAGAGGTGCATTAACTTGATACTTTTGCAGATTGTTTATTAAAGTTACTTTCATAACTGGGTAATGTAAAAATAACATATTATGGTGCCATGATCTACACATGCAGCTGGATAGGAATAACTGGCCAATGTTTGAGTGACACAGGTATGTGCTGAAAACATCGGAAGGGGCGGGGAGAGTGCTTGTTGTTATAACACAAGTGCATCTTAGGGGCACCCACCCCAGTTTCCATTTCTGTTGGTACAAAAATTACAGTTGCAAATGGTAATCCTTGGATATCCAACTACCTGATTTGTGGGTGAAAGTCTAAAGGTTGGTGCTGGAAATCTGGCCCTTAGAGAGCCACAATAAAAATCATTGCTAATTAATTTTGGAATGAAGTGTGACTCAGCATATTCCTTCATATAGATATGCGGTATATCATACAATCAGCAGGCACTTGAAAGCTGACTCCTTGACTTTAGGCCCATGGAAACTCCTTGAGTTCCTTTGACTGCACAGTTGTAGACATTGTTATGTATCCTGGGGAAATTTACTACCTTGCTAGCAGCCACAGAATGCCCACGCTAAGTGCCCTGTCAGTACCTGGTATCTATTGCCCACTTCCCCATGTGTGATTTCACCCAGTGCCGTCACCACATAAAGCTTTAAAGTTCATGAGATGACTACCCCAAACTCCTGAGTTACTCCATAACTTGTTTTGGATGAACAGCTCTAGATTTTCTGTTTTCCATCCATGTGGCACCCTTCTCTTACCTATATAAAATTGGACTTCTCTGGAGTATCCAGCTTCAGAGGTTACCAATATGTTTTTTTTTTCTCCCCTGGATCCAGACCCCTAGATGATAGGAATGGAAAGGCGAAATAAGGATCAGTTACTGCTTAAAACACACCTTGATTGAAGGACCTAGTTGAAATGTATTCCTGCTTTCCCAGATATTCGTTCATGGGTATGTTCGGTTCAGTACTTAAATAAAGTTCAGAATTCCCCAAATGTTTCTAGATGTTGTGTGCTTGTTTTAAAACATGATGATTATGCTGAATATTCCAAGGGACGCAAAGAATTGCCCTGTATTTCTGATTCCCAAGAACATACGTGTCCTATCTATAATCCCTGGTGCAGGTTGTCAGAGAGAGATCCATGCATAGAAGAAGTGATTTATTTAGAACCAGATCCTGCAACCCTTAATCAAGCAAACAGTCCTTTTAATTTCACTGTGACTACTTGTGTAAGTAACAGTTTGCATGGTCAGGCCCAAAGAGTAACAATTGTTTAAGGAATAAAAGAAATTATGCTATAAAATATCCACTGCTGCTATTTATTATGTTTCTTCTTGCCTTTCTAGATAGGAAATAATGCTTCTAGGAAAACTAGTTTAACTGAATAAAAAGTGTGTTTATTAAAATAAAAAAGAATTTGCTCTTCCTGAATAATAAGAGGAACAGTATTAGGGTCTAGTCCTGCCCTCATTGCTGTCATTAAGAGTTTTCCATTGTCTTCAATAGGAGCAGAACTGAGTCCTTAGTGAATCTTTTTTTTAAAGATGTCTAATCTATATTACATGTATATCTGTCCAAGACTGATGCAGGTAACCTAACTGGTAAATGTCCCCCCTCGACATGATTTAGACACTGGTAAGGTATCAGTCTGAAAAGCTAGAAGATGTAGATGTGACTTTCTCAGCTAATAAATTTTCTTTATCCTCCTATGACATGTTCAAACAAGGTTCCTACACATTTTCATGGGTCGTGTAAACATTGTACGTTAGCAAAGATCTTTTGTGTCAACAGGTCTGCATTTATACCAATGAAAACCCTAGGCAACATGTACATTTAGTGTAAAAACAATGGCAGACAAAAATCTGATGAATCCATACTTTGGAAATCAAAAAGACCTCTGTTCTGCTTCATGAGTCTAGTCCTGCTTTAATTGAAATATATGACAAAACATCCATTACACTCAATGGGTCCCATAGCTTGCATTGAATGTTGGGCAAAATCCCCTGATAGTTTCTCCATACTTGGCAGATATTAGTTGTCAAGCTTGTAAATTCAAACAAAGAAAGGGTGTTTTTTTTTAAAATAGTTGCTTGTTCAAGAAGAAATGTATCATTTCAAAATGTCCTATGAAAACCTGTTGATTTGTAATATTTAAAAAACAAAAAAAAAGTAGACAACAATTGGTAGAAGAGCAAGACTTCTGTGGATAGAAGAAAATCCATGTAAAAGAAATAGACCTGAGGTGAGGCTGCTCTATATCAGTGCAGCTAAAGTGAAAGACATTTCCAGATATTTCTTTATTTTCCAGCTGAGTTAATGATTCTGATGATGTAAGGCTGATTATACTGTGCCTTTGTGGCCATCAGCATCACCAAAATTAAATTCAGTTTAATGAGCAATTATTTTTAGAACTGCATATTTTGATGAATAAAGTTTTTGTCAGTAAATTATAGAATTTCCACCAAAGGAAATAAGCATCTACAGTACTTACTTCTGTACTTTTTATGCTCTGTGCATTGAGGCCCTGAACCTGCAAACACTTATGTAAATAGTCCCATTGAAGTCGATGGGACTACTCATACACAGGAAGTTCTTTATGTACATAAGTGCTTGCAGGATCAGGGCCTAGGCTTACATTCAGTGCAGTCTTAATGTTCTCTTCTATATTGGATCTTTGTCCTATAAACTTATTTTTGCTATTTGTGTGTTTAAAATGTATTTTATTTTCATAGCAGAGGTTTCCTTTAGAGGATTTGTATAAGCAAAATCTGTGAAGATTTTTGTTCTTTGTGTTTTCATTTGGTGCTGTATTTTTTTCAAATTCCACATATTGGGCTGAATTCTCAGCCTGTGTAAATCAATGTTATTTGTAAATTGAAGCCAATGGATCTATGTCAGTTTACACCAGTTGAAGATTTTGTTCATTTTTAACATTTTACTTCTGTCTTCCAATAATTTAAATATCATAGTATCATGTAAGTGCAGTGTTATCAGATGTTCCCTTAGTTAATTTTTGAAATGTGCCTCTTTATGAACTTTAAAATAGTAAAGTTCAAAGAATAACTTTAAACTCTTATCAGTTACGAAAATAAGTACAAAAGGAATATATACCTGTATGCTAATATAAATTATTGATGGTTAAAGGTGCACATGGTTATGAAACACTTCTACAAACCTTGGCAATTTCAAGGTTGCCATAAATATAAAGATAGAATTAGTTTGTTTGTTTCAGTTTCCACAAGCCATCCTCTTGTAAAGCTTCCTTGCTCTGGGAATTTTAAATGAATGATTTAAGGCGTTTTACACTGATAATAAATACTTCTCTGATAAATATAATGTGGCTTAAGTTAGAATATTTGGTTTTCCATAGGTCTAATGCCCATTGCTTACTGTATCACTTCATTAAGAAGAATGAGTGAGCAAGCGGCAGGTTTTCAGAGCTGTGTATTTCATGGTAGTTTACACAGCAGAAACAGAAATCTGAGAACAGAACTTGAAAGAAAACAAAGAGCTTTACAGTATTTTTTTTTCTTTTCAGGAAAACACACAGAAGCTAATTTTAGCTTCTTGATCAAATTGACCCAGTCTTTAACCCTGGCAAACGTTACCACAACACACTTCCAATAGACAATAGTTTGCATACCAACACCACACTGGAAACAGATGTGCATGCTGAGCTGGCTTTTTTGGGAGTCTCTCTGAGAATTCCGCAGCAGTGAAAGCCTGAAAGAGCTTTCTTCCTAATTGGGGTATAAACTGGGTCTTCTTTCAAATCAGACTCTGAGCTTTACGGAGTGTCTCTCTCTTTTTTAAAAATTTATTATGTCACAGCTATGTTTTGACCAGCGTTTCAAAATATCATTTGCTTAGAAAAACATTACTTGGCATGAAGCTTGATTATTATCTTGAAAAAAAAATTGTTAACAGCTGGGCTATTCATGGGTGATGGTTGCACAGTTTATATATCAAAATGTTTGGAATGTGAACAATTACCTCTTTTACTTTCTCACAAAGTCTCCTATAGTTTATATAAACTGCTTTTGTGTTACCAAAAGTATGTAGTTCTCTCCGTGCTGCCTCTTCTCCATCGCTTCATGCTCCCCTCCCCATGCCCCATCACCACATTCTCTTTCATTTCCCCACCCCCCGACCTGCTGGGGTTCTGAGGTCACAGTACATAGAAGGCTTGGCCATGCCAATGACCATGTAATACTGGTGGTCTATTCACAATGTGCATTGTTAAAAGGCAGGGCTGTGTGCAGAATGGACCCTCCCACTTAGAGTGCAGTTTGGAAAGGAATGAGCAAAGCTTTTTAGGCTTCTAAGTATTTAATATGGATTCCTCTTGTGCACCCTAGAGAGTCGTTACAGTTTGTAAAACACTGATGAGGTCTAAGCCATGTTTTCAGGGAACAGAGAAATAACTTATTATGAACGATGATAAAATATAAAAAAAAGCTTTAAAAAGATTTGACAAGGTAAGGAAACTGTTTCTGTGCTTGTTTCATTTAAATTAAGATGGTTACTATGCAGAAGAAAAATGCTGCTTTTAAAGTTTCAAAGCTGTATTAAGTCAATGTTCAGTTGTAAACTTTTGAAAGAACAACCATAACCTTTTGTTCAGAGTTACGAACAATTCCCAAGGTGTTTGTAATTCTGAGGTTCTGCTGTATAAGGCAAGAGGCAACAAGTGAATACAGGCAGACAGGGAGCACAAGGAAACAATGAGACAATGTTGGTCAGCATGAAAAGTGGTTAGGCCAGCTACCTAACTGTTAAGTTTTTTTCATAGGTAACATGGCAAAGGAGGGTTTTAAAGATGGATATGAAGGAGGTAGCTTTGTAGATATTTATATGGAGCTACTTGCAAGCATGAGGAGCAGCCTGGGGGAAAGCACAAAATTACTTGTTTGAAAATGCCACAAGTGGGCAATGAAAGTTGGCATCATAGGCCATATGAGGTGGGAGTCAACATCACAATAGTGACCCATCATGTCAGGCTGCACCTCAGAGCACTGTGAGCATGGCTCAGATCAGTCTATTGTCCTCAGTTTCACCATCTAGACAAGCTGATATGCCTCCTAGACAGCCTGTCATCCTTGCTGGACTGATGGATGAGTCAGGACAATGTGGGCAGGGGAGTTTCCTTTTCTCCCTCTCTCATCTTGGGCACCTCAGCCATGGGGTAGGGAGTGCCTCTTGGTGATCTTAAGGCTCAGAGTTATGGACTGCTCATGAGGCCAGGTGTCATAAACATACTTCAATTGTGCATGATATTTTATGCATGTCATCAGTCTGTCTCACATTCAGGGCAAGACTGTCCAGATACTCACTGACAACACCAGTACAGTGTTTTATGTGAACAAGCAAGCCAGGTCAGACAGTTCTGTAGGGAGACAGTCAAGTTGTGGAATTGGTGCATTCGAAGCTCAGTCACTATCAATGCATCTTATTTACCAGAGATTCAAAATGTCTTGGCAGATCCTTCAGCTTAGACCATGAATGGTCTGTCGGTAAAAACATTCTCTCTTGAGTGTGCCACATAGGAAGTTTTGCATCCGTGGATCTGTTCATGAGTAGGCAGAACAGAAAGGGTCCACGAGTCTATTCCAGGGCCTATCACAGCCCTGGATCAATATCAGATGCTTTCCTGTTTTCGTGGAACAAGAACCTGCTCTGTGCATACCTATCAGTACCCCTGATGCCCAGGGTCATTTTCAAGCTCAAGCAAGATCATGGAAGAATAATCCTTATAGCTCCAGCCTGGCCAAGACAGACTCAATATTCAGACGACCACACACTGTCCACTTAGGAACCTTTGTCATTACGATAACCAGAGGCCTTGTAAAGTAGAGCCATGGTTGGTGCTGCACCCACATCCTTATGTGCTGCACCTCACAGCATGGATCATCAGTGGCTGAATGCAGAAGAGGAACATTTCTCAGCGGCAGTTGAGAATGTTGTCCTTAACAGCAGGAAACCTTCCACAAGAGCACCTTACCTGAGTGGAAGTGTTTCTCCATCTGGATGGCCTTCCATAATGTGTCCTTGACTCAGACTAAGATGCAAACAATTCTGGACTATCTCTTGCACCTTAAGAAGTCAGATCTAACCCTCATCACCATTAAGGCTAATCTGGCTGACACCTTGGCATTTCACCCTTGCATAAAAAATAAAACGGTTTTCACTCACCCTATCATGATCACTTTTCTGAGAGGTCTTAATAGATTGTTTCCACCTATCAAGGACCTTCTTGGGATTTGAATTTTGTTTTGTCTTCTCTTATAGACTGTCCTTTCAAGCCTTTAGCTTTGTGCTCAATTCTGTACCTGTCAGTGAAGGTAGGTTTCGTAGTGGCCATCACCTTTGCTAGGAGGGTGGGAGAACTGGTCATTGATCCACCTTACACAGTTTTCAACAAGAACAAGTTTCAGCATAGACCACATCTTAAGTTTCTCTCAAAGGTGGTGTCTGACTTCTACCTAAATCAGTCTATGTACCTGCCAGTTTTCTTCCAAAAGCTGCATATTTACAAGGACAAGTGAAGACTCCAAACCCTCAACATTTAAGTATTGGGTTTATACCTGGATAGGACAAAGCCCCCCTTCATGTTTCTTTACAGCTCTTTGCAAAGCATATGAGAAGTCAACGAGTCACAACTCGGAGACTCTAAAAATGAATTATTCTGCATTACAATGTGTTATGCTTCCAGAGGGGTAGCACCTCCTGAGAAATGCACAGCCCACTCAACCAGAGTACATTCGACCTCAGCAGCATTTGTCTCACACATCTCAGCTGTGGACATCTGCAGGACAGTGACATGTCCTCCATTCATATATTCACCAGACATTATGCACTCGCTGCTGCATTGAGGAAAGGTGCAAATGTAGACAAAATAGTCCTAATTTCTCCTCCAGTGAGACCCTGAAACCCTCCACTTGGGAGTCACCTACAATATAATGGACATATGCAAGTGCTCAAAGAAGAAAAAGTTACTCAACTTTTCATAATTGTTGCTCTTCAAGACCCATCCTCCTTCACTGATGGAAGCCAGTGGTAGACTCCAATGCAAGGTGAAGGAACTGAAGGAGGATCAGGGTGACTCTCTATCCTTTATACCCTTGTTTCAAAGCACAAGGAGCTGCCCTGGCAGGGCCGCCCCAACTGGTACCGCTAGGGAAAATGCTCTGGCACCATTGCACAGAATGCACACTCTCCTACCATATAATGGACATGTGTAATGCCTCAAAGGACAACAGTTACGAGAAGAGGAATAGCTTTTTTCCCATTTTTTTCTGCATGCTTGTAACATTTTTTAAAGGGTTGATATGTTCAATGTTTCAGCTCTCCCTAGGGTTAAATTAAAAAAAAAATCAACTTTAACACAAACAGCTCTGCTGCTGTTTTTTAATATTTCTAAAAGGGGGGTGAATCAGTGACTTTTCTACTGTACAGAATTGTCCACTTTTTTTTTCTTTGTCCTTTGGGGATAACTCAAAAAGGGACTGTACTTTCAAACTTCTCACCTGAGACCCAAAACTGTGAGCACCTATGCACGTGAAGACATATGAGTTGTGTCTGAAGAGACAATCATGCTTCGTTGAGCTTTAAATATAATTTAATATTACAACATTGGATACCTGCTGCTTCTGCAAACAGAGGGTGTGGTGATCCTGGAGATTCCAACCCTGGAAACGGGAATGGGGACTGCCACCTCTGCAGTAGCATTCCCCAACGCCTCATTTAAGCCCTTCTAAGGGGTCTGTGCAGTTCAGGGGAGACAGTGGGCAGGTCTGGTGAGAATAGGCACCTCTCTGGCATTGACAGACACAAGTACCCTGTGGTAGTTTCTTAGGTAAGTTAGTAGTGATACTGTTGCAAGATCCATGAGTATGTCCTGGGGCATTTTGAAGGGCTGGAGTATCCCCAAAGGATTTCAGATCCTTTGCAATATCCACAGATAAATGTTCTCCAGTTACCCACAGATAAATGGCTCCCTCACGAGTCATCCTGCAGCAGTCTTCCCCTTCATGCCTGAACCAAGTTCATTCCATTTAGAGTGGCCTTGAAGTTTCAAAGAGGGAGTGGTAGCATCACCATTAATTTATTCAGGGAAACTCCAGTGAGTGATGCTTTGGAAAGTATTTCTGGACTGTCATCACATCCCTTTTCTTATCTATGTCTCCTTTATGACAACAAGAACAACTACCCCAGCAGCCATGAAATTCCAGTCTCATGGGTGGTTTTCTAGGGCTTTGAGCAAAGGTTATTTTCTTCTGACAAATTTTGGCCCAATGAAATTTCATTACTCTCTCCCATCAAAAAGATCTGATGGGAGGAGGTGACCCTAAATGAATAAAAGTATGAGGTTCAGATAAATACAAATAAATATTTTTTGATTCTCCCTCTTTGTCTTTAAAACAAAAAAAGGAAATTAAATGCAAACATTTATATTAATGGAGTGTTAATGTTGCTTTCACAAGCCAAGAGATCTAAAATTTAAGGCTGAATATGCAACTTTAACACCTTGCACACATGCATTACCAGGGCTTGAAAAATCTGCTCTACCAGTGACCCTTTTTAAAAGGCTAATTTTATAGATGAGATGCATTTTAATTTCTGTCCCATTTAGTTCTGCATTTAATTCTGCAAAGCATCTTGGATACAGAGTGTACATGCTATCCAAAATAAACTTGTATCCCATAAATGAATGTCCAAAGCGGTATAATAGGTGTTAATCGACAGGTGTCTTGTAATGTTGAGCCCCTCTTGAGACTGATCCAAAGTCCATGGAAGCATGTTCTGCTGTTTTCACATATCTGTTAATTCAATCTCTTCCCCTATGAAATCGCCACCTTGTTCAGCTTTACATTGTGCTGTGATGAGGAATGAGAGAGACTAGAAGTGGTTGCTTAATCAAACGGTGGTGGTTAGTATTAAAAACAAAAACTTGTTTCACAACTGTTTGTTTGCTTACAAAATAGGGATCTTATCCAAAAACTCTTACTCAAATGAGTGAAGAGTACATAACCAAACCTGTGTTACAGTCCCTGAACAAAGAACACTTTGCTGGCATGGAAAGCATTCAAAAATGTTCCATCTAGATACAATATTTATGCTGTTTGCAAATGTGCTGTCACTTACCTCTTCAGGGAGTGGCTGTGATTTATCATTGAACTTTACTAGCAAGTTAGTACCTGTATTTCTTTTTGTTGAAAACTCTCTAATTTGGCTTTGAAAAGAAGTGGAGTTGCCCATAAGATTGGTTTTTTGTTTTTTCCCAGAACTTCCCACACAAAAATTAGATTTGGGTTTGAATCACAAAGCTTGGATATTAACTTTGCCAAAGATGGGGAGTGTTCAGTTCCAGGGTTTTGATTCAGCCAATTATAGAAATAGTAGCCAGCATAAAGTTAGGAATTTATTCTGATGCGTACTTCCTGAAAGACTGGGGGAGTTGGTATCTCTGGTTTTCTTTCAGGCTCACCTCAAACTTTTTTTTTTTTCCTTCTTACATATACATCTATAAGAAGCTAATGTGTCTTCCTCCCAGTGTGTTCATCATAACATACTTTCAGTGTATGGTTGTAGTACAGTTGTCTAGTTATAACTCTGTGCCAGAATCCAGCCCCGATTCTGTTATATAAGATTGAAGTCATCCACTGAACTATAATGTAATGCCCTTCAGAACCCAAAGCTGACAGACACAGCTGAATATTAATGTTCAGTGAATTTACCAGCAGGGCCATTGGTGCCACTTACAAGCATTGGATCATGAGGAATGTATCCTCAAATGGGCAGAGAACGTTAAATTGTTTGTTCTGCTACGAAGTGAATGCCCTGCAGTGAACTTCCGTTTGTAATTTTCATATGTTTTTCTGGATAATGTTTTCAATTACCCGTGTTAGAGTAAACCATAACTCCTTTCATAGGCATGTTACTGTAGTGAGGCTGGCAAAACTCTGGGCCTCTTGAAATATTTCGCTACTTGGAAATGCAACAAGAAAAATGATTGCTTCATGGACATTTTACTGAGGAATTCATTTTTTTCCATCTCTGGCAAGTCCATTTGCTGCCCTGCTTACATGACTGTTGAATAACATGTTATTATAGTTGGGAGAAGAGTAGTTCTTTTGTCAGTTGTGTTGCATTTTGTGGTAAAATGGGAGAAAACAAATCATTAAGAGACTATTTTGGTTCAAGACATTACACATTATGAAGAATCTGGTTTTGAACCTCCGTCAACTCCAAATAAATTTGGACCTATTTGTATTGAGCAGAAAAATTTATTGAGCCCAATCATCCATGAAGCAGACTGTGCCATGCCCTGTTGCTTACTTATTTACATCTGTTAATTCTTGTCAAGGACACATTAAAGGAGAATGTTCACACTCTTAATGGGTACTGACACATAAGCCGTGTCTTCCTAAAGAGAACATCATAATTGTTACATGATGTGATGGGGTGTCCAGCCTACACAGGACTGACCAGGGAGAGGAGGAGGAGCCAGGGAGCAGAGAACTAAGTGATTGCAAGCAGGCCTACCTGTGCAGGATCAGGTGGGACCTAAAAGCCAGGTAGCAGGCTACAGACTGGGGCAGCTGAGCAGGCTGCAGGAAGGCAGGCAGGAATCACTCCCTGGGAAGAGGGAGGAGGAGGGTTCTTGGAGCTGGTACACTCAGAGAGAGAGAAGGGGAACCAGAGTGGTAGGAAGCAGTCCAGGGAAGGAGTAGTGGGGGCACAGAGAAGAAAATCAAGAACTGTTTTGCTGAGGGTCCCTGGACTGGAACCAGGAGAAGAGGACGGCCCTGAGTTCCCCTACCAGCCACTGAGGGAGTGGCTCCGGAGCTGTGAATGGGAAGACTGCCTAGGACTGTTGATGGATTAAACCCCAGAAGGGGGAACACTGAGTGACCTGGCTGAGGGGCTAAGTCACAAAGAGGATGCTGCGGGTCCTGGAGCAAGAGGAGCTGCAGACCGGAGTTAGAGCGACAGTGTGCAAACCCCGGACAGGGGTGTTGGCCTCAAGAGCTAATCTCCAGAGTGATCACAGAAGGCGGCAGTGAGTGGAGCACCCCATGACCCATGGAAAACAAGAATAATTCTTGCAAGTGATGTCTGCAGTAATTGTTTGGACTATAGAGAGTATACAATCTATACCCATTGCACCATACTTATAAACCTTTAAGTTCTGATGATGGTCTATGGATCAACTCATTCATCTGACCTACTCAAACCTGGCCAACTGCTTAGGCTCCCATTCAGAAAGCATCTCTGTTCAGGAAAGCACTTAACTTTAAACACGTGCTTAAGTGCTTTCCTGAGTCAGAGCCTTAAATAGTCATGTGGGAGGACTTTCTCAGCAGTAGTCCTATTGAGGTTGAGTTCAAATGCCCACTAATGCACTGAAGTCAAGGGAGCTACTCACATGAGTAAATGCTGCAGAATCAGGCTTTCGAAATGCAGAGAGCAATTCCAAATTTGAACAGAATTATATTACTCAGACATAATTAATTGCAAATAATCTACCCATTGGGCTAGACAGACTTATTTTTGTTCCAGTTTGTCACACCACTTTCTATTTAAGTGTACTCAAACTTTTTTGGTCTTCCATTACAAAAATAAATAAAATACTTGTTACTGAGCTTACACAGCGGTAGGTTTCCATCATTTTGTATCATAATCATTTAAACATTTTCCCTTCAGAAATGCCAAAAGGACTTATAACGCATTAGGAGTTAAATGCTTGCCCAATTTTACTTTAAAAAAAAAATTGTTTTTGTTGATACATGGGTATTGAGTCAAGTTGCACTGTTGCAAAATAAAAGCTATGCGTTCAAAATTAGCAATATTTGTGGCAAGCTTTTATCCATACAAATAAGAAATGAAAAACCATGTTTTCAAACATAAAAATCCACTCTAAGTTAAGACCTAATATGCCACATTTAATAAGAGTTATTATTTCTACTCAATTTATAAACCACAGAAAAAAGAATTCTGATGGTAAATTATTTTACGTAAGTAATGTAAATATGACAACTGTTCAATTAAAGGACACTTTGGGGCTCTGATCCTTTATACATGGAGTTCAGAAGGTATGATGACTCCTGCATAATGAATGACATTATACACATTTGAAAAATTGCTCGCTTACAAAAGTAGTGTAATGTGTTTGAAGTATTGAACCATTTTACTGATTATTCAAGGGATGATCAACTTGTAACAGGGAAAATCTTTGTGATTCAAGGGGAAACTTGAATCAAAGGTAATGAAAAGCAGCCACATCTGATGATTCTACCAATGATTTCTTCTTTTTAATTTCTCTGTTTATAAAAAGATACCAGCAACGGATTCTGATATAAGCTTATTCATACTGAGTTGCACCTTACTCCATAAGTGGTCCCACTGAGTTCAGTGCGGTAAAGTACTATCACCATGAGTAAGAGTATCGGAATCTGGTATTATATCATTTTAATGTCTCAATTCTACATTCAGCCCATTGAATGAGTGGAATTATGAGGTGACTTCTCTTAATTTTGAATGGACAATTATGACTGAGTACCTGATCCTGCTTCTACTGAAGTCAGTCACAAAACTCTCATCATACTTAGATGGGAGCATGAGCAGGTCCTTAATTTAGTAAGAGTCTATGTTTTTTGCTCTGATTTTTCCACTTTAAGTGAGAATGATGGGGCTCCTCTCTGCAACTCTCTGATCCTCAGCTGCCCAGCCTTCCCCCACAAGTTAGTGCAGCAACGCACCCTCCCCAACTTTCACCACTGGCAACAGTGGAGCTCTGTGTACCGGGTCCCCACCCTTCCCTCACACTGGGGATGATTGGGCAGTGGCCAGAGGGAGGCACCAGAGATGCCTCTGCCAGCAAGGAATTCTCCACTAGCTATCTCTGGCCACTTTGCACCTGTCCCTTCATTTTCTTGCTGTGTGTACACAGTGAACGAGCACATTTTAAATAATGCTAAATACATAAAAGCAGATTCTAGTTCAATCCATCTTTTAAAACATTTCCTCAGCGGCCCCATTTCTAATGAATGATGAATATTAATGTTCCACTAAATGTACATCCAAACAGCTTGAACAACACTACACATTCCCACATCATTGCTTCAAGCTGTAGGAAAGTAGAAAAACTAATGAACAGGGCTACTTTGGAGTCAAAGTTTCATTTCATAGCACGCTTTTTAAGATTTTAGGTGTAGAAGTTGGCTTGGTTTCTTCTTTATTTCTTCCCATGCTGTGAACTCTCATGTCAAAGCATTTTTGAGAAAGAAGTCGGGACAAGGACACAGAGGTCTGATAGCTGTGCACAGGGCAGTGACCAATTAAACAGTTAACCATCTTCCCAAACCATAATCCGACCTTCTAATTCCTTTACTGCTTTTTATGTGTCTTATGATGGTGTCGGTATGCCACGGTACAGTTACACCTGGCGTCACTGTAAGGGATCCATCATGCAGAGTGCTGAGGACTCCAGCTCTGATCCAGCAAAGCGCTTGAACGTATGAGTAGACCTGTTGACTGCAACAGGCCTACTCATGTGTTTGGCTGGCTCTGACTCTAAATGAGGTTAGAATTTGCCACACAGTTTACTATCTTTAAACCTATTTAACTCATCCAGCCTCCTGGCCTTGTTTAAAGTAGAGCTAATTTGAAGAGCTAGTATATGGTCAGAAAAGATTTCCTCAAGATATCTATGGCAGCATCACGCCACGTCACAGAGACAGCGGTGTTTGACTGTTTGGCTCTGCTCTTCACATCTGATAAACTTAGTTGCATTGTGATATTTCCCCCATTTACTCGGTCTCCTCGCCTGAAGCAGACGTGCTCTGGTGCTTCTTTCACAGAGGAAAAATGTCCATTTCTTTGGTCTGAAAAAATTCATTTGCTGGGATAATAGGTCCCCTCGTTCTTTTTGTTATTTATCAGCTGTCTGTTTCTCTACTGCACAGGCCCTGGCTCATTAAGTGAAAGTGATGACAAGGCCAGCTGGCAGTAAGCCTTAGTTACAGTTTAGCCCATGTGGCCATAGTGCTTAAAGAAGAATTTGGCTTGCAAAATTCATTGCTGGTGGTAAGGCGTTCTAATTTCGCTTTGGTCTGGTTAGTCACTTTCGCAATTCAGATAATTGTCTGGTTATTGAACTGTTCTTTTCTCTATCATAACAGAAATTGCCAGAAAGAAAATTAATGTGCAGGACAGGAAATGTGTGGCCCATCTAGAAAGCCAAAGTTGTTGGCTGCATCTCTGAAACTGTGACAAGCAGCCATTAGCTGAAGTTGGATCCAGCTCTCTTCCTGCAGACAAGCACATTAGGCCATGAATCTGAAGAACCTCAGATGGAGACGAATCCCTCTCAACCACAGGCCACAAATGTCCCTTAGGGGCTTGCTTCAATCTTCATACAGATGCACTTACCCATTTTTTTCAGGCTACTACTTGCTTTCTCAGACCAGATGTATTCAAATATCAAAATGAAATGTGAACTTCTGATTTGACTCTTGCAGATATTTTCAGATACAGATCTTGCTCCCAGGAACTCCAGAAAGTAAATTTTTAACTATAAAAGGAATGAGGGAGACTGAACACACAGGAGTAGCTTGTTCTCGGTCCCTCCTTTATCACAGAAGAAGAAATTCATTTAAATATAAATGAAAATATGATAGCTCTTCTTCAGAAGAGGTAAAATCAGAGAAATGTAAGGTTGGACAAGATCTCGAGAGGTCATCTAGTCCAGCATCTTGCGCTACGGCAGGACCAAGTATCCCTATATCATCCATGACAAATGTCTGTCGAATCTCTTCTTAAAACCCTCCAATGACAAGGATTCCACAACCTCACTTGAAAACCTATTCCTGTGCCTAACTACAATAGTTACAGAGTTACAGACACCTCAGGAATGGAGGTTATCCATAACTTTGAAATGTTCGTAACTCTGAACAAAATGCAGCGCCAGCTCCAGCAGTTGACACTCCAGGCCAGGTTCCAGAGGCAGCTAGGCAGATTCCTTGCAGGCAGCTTCTTTCCTGGGCAAACTTCTCCCCCTGCTGGACGTGGTGGGTATGGGGGGTAGTGAGGATGAAAACAGAGTGTCCCCCTCCTGGCAAGGGGTGTGTGTGTGTGAGAGAGAGAAACAGTGTCCCCCGTCCCCGCCCCCCCCCCAGCTGGGGAAGGAGGGGTGAAAACAGCACCCATGGCTTACGGGAAAGCAGCACAGACCCCAGTGCTGCTCCTGCTCCAGCTGCTTTGAGCTGGCAGCGGGGGCTCACAGCTTTGCCTGCGAATCTCAGCATCTTCACTTTCTAGCTATAAGTGGGTGCCTGGTGCATGGGTGGGTAGGGGTGGAGGTAGAGGTGCGGAAAGGCAGCCCAAATCTGGCTACCTTTAAGATGCAATACGGGCACAGTACAGTATTTGCTTATTTTTGTCTCCGCTGCTGCCAGATTGGTTACATACAGTTCCACAGGGTGTCTGGTAGACCGGTCAATCCGTAACTCTGGTGTTCGTATCTTTAAGGTTCTACTGCATCCCTATATTGGAAAGTTTTTCCTAATACGTAATCTGAATCTCCCTTGCTGCAGATTAAGCCAACTCTTTCTTGTCCTATCTTCAGTGGATATGGAGAACAATTGATCACTGTCCGCTTTATAACAGCACTTAACATATATGAAGACTATTTTCGGGTTTCTCCTCTCCTCCCCCCCCCCCCCCCAAGTCTTCTTTTCTTAAGACTAAACATGCCCAGTTTTTCTAACCTTTCCTCAAAGGTTAGGTTTTCTACACCTTTTATCATTTTGTTAAATGATCTCTTCTGGACTCTCTCCAGTTTGTCCACATCTTTCTTAAACTGTGGCACTCAGAACTGGACACAGTACTCCAGCTGAGGCCTCACCAGTGCCAAGTAGAACAGGACAGTTCCCTCCTGTTCTTTATGTACAGCATTCCTGTTAATACACCCCTTTTTCACAATTGCATCATATTGTTGACTCATATTCCGTTTGATGCCATATAACCCCCAGATCCTTTTCAGCAATTGTACTACCTAGCTAGTTGTTCTCTGTTTTGTAGTTGTGTGTTTGATTTTTCCTTCCTAAGTGCAGTACTTGGCCCTTGTCTTTACTGAATTTCAACTTGTTGATTTGTGCTCTTCTATCCCCTCAGGCTCAGATCAGAGTTCATTGTTTCAATAAATAGATGGCACAAATTCTGTATAGTAGACTTTTGGCCCCAATCCTGAAATTTCATCCATGCAGGCAGACACCTGTGCTCATGTAGAATCTCATTGTGAGGACTCCACCCATGGAGATGCGATTGCAAGGTTGGGCCCTTAGTTAATTTTTTTTTTTAACAGAAGCTTCTCATAAAAGGAGGAATAAAACAAGTTTTTCTTCAAGCTTACAATGATCAATATAGCCTTGTTTGAGAGGAAAATCACACATTTCATTATTTAGACATTGTCCTAGTCAAAGCAGACTTATTTAAGAAGGCATTCTGGTTACTTCCAAGGCAGTTCTGATACATGAGTACTGCAGCATCATTATAAATCTGGAAAAGAGTCCCAGGATATCAGGAGATTTCACTGTCTGCAGCAAAAGAATTTCTCACATCCAAAGGTTTAGTCCTATTTCTGTACATCACAAGAGAGTTCTCAAACTGGCAAACATATTACAAGTTACATGACAGCCAACTTGGCACAAGGTACAGACTCTAGGTATGACCATATCATTCCTAAGAGTATAATAGCAAATTTGCCAATTCTGGCCCTTAAAGCTTTTTACAGAGGGCCAGCAAATCTGATGTCCTCAATACAGGGTTTAAGTGAGACTTTAGAGGTGTATATAGGCCGTGTAGTGCATTCTGCCAGGGGATAACTTCACCTTTTGATAACTAGATTGTTATGACGGAAGTCTGGACCAGTGGTGTCAAACACGCATATGATGTATTGTGATTCACATGTGAATGACGTGTAACCAATAACGCACTGCCTTCCTGAGTCTGCAGACAGCCTGAAATAAACTGTGTGAATTCCTCACTGCCCCAGTTTTCTCTTTTTTTGCTGTGTTAACTCAAGGTCTAACAACAAAAAATTAAATGTCAATATTAACTATTTCATTATTGACTGTTTTTAACAAGTGGGATGGGAGGAAGGTAAAAGTGCAGACTAGGGGAGAAGAAAAACTGTGAACTGCTGCAGGAGGGAAATGCAGAGGATGAAAAGAGGAGAGATACAGAAATGGGACGGAGTAAGTGGTGGGGAAAGAAGAGTGGGGAAGAGTAGACACAGCAGTGGTCATAAAGGCTTACTGAGAGTGGTAGATGGTCGTAAGCTTATACTCTGACCAACGTAATTAAATATGGAATGGTCTTCTCCACAGAATGAGTCTTATGTCTCTGGCCTAAACTTTCTCCTGAGATTACCACCAAAAGCTCTGCAGACAGTACTTGATGATGAAGAAACAATTGTCAGGAAGACATTGGTAGACCCAGTAAACCAGCAATGCTCTTGGAGAGTAACATGACTTCAGTTATGCAGCAATAAAGGGACAGCTAGCATTCCAACTTATGTCAGGGAGCAGGGTGGATTCTACCACGGCTAGGGAGAGAGAAACAAGCTAATAAATGCAATTTGCATTTGCATACAAGGGAATCCATTCCACCAAATTGATTGGTTGAGCACCCAGACCTTACTACCGGGAGAATGGAAACTTAACCAACAGATGTTTAGTCAAATAGCAAATGTGGAATCTTCCGGTGACTGATTTATTCAAATCCAGGTGGCCAGGAGCCAGGAATATTAAAAAGAGACAGGTCAAAAATCATATTTATAGCTACTTACTGGCCCCACAGACCATGCTTTTCACAAATGAAGGAGATTTCAATCAGCAAACTCTAGAAGGTACCGATATTCCAGGACTCATTGTGACAGACCCCCTGCTTATTTATCCAGATGTGAAAAAAATAGATGGTTAAATCTTCAATCTGCTAGATACTACCAGAATTTTATCAATAGTCTTTTAAAATCTCGGAAAGATTCTGCATGTATAGGAGTCAGATGTTGTCCTCAGACACACATATGCTTCTCCCTTGGATTTCAGCGGAATCCTGGCATGTATGTGAGGGTAGAAAAATGGCCCAGGTTGTACAAAGACATTTGGAATTTTTTGTTTTTCTTTTCGTGGAACAAATCTCATGCTGCAAATTGTCTGTTGGATCCTACATCAACCAGTTAAGACATTTTTCTTTGTATCCGGATATAGAAGATGACCAATTATACTAGCTCTTTAAGAATTAAGATTTCTGCTCTAGGGGCATGACTCCAGATGAAAATAGGTAATTTAGTTCCCATTCCACATACTTCTCATTTCTTAGGGCAATGTCTGCTTTGTTTGTTTGTTTTGAGTTTTTTCAAATTGTGGCTGTGTGTGAGGTCCCCAATCATAAATTAGGACTCCCCTGTGCTATGTGCTGTACAAATACATAATAAAATGATAGTCTTTGCCCTGGGGAACTTAAAATCAAGTATAAGACAAGGCAAAAGATGGATACAACAATCCACAGGAGAGCGCAGGGTAATAATGAAGCAAAACTGATCAGCCTGAGAAGCAAATTTCACACACACTGACCACTTCCATGGTTTTGGGATGGGGTGGGGGAACAGAATCCTACCCTAATTCTAAATGCCTTTGTAAAGCTTATTTTTGAATCTTGAAATAGCTAAGACCTATTGTACAGTCAGTTTAATATCTGATATCATCTTTTAGGAGACTTTATCTTGCTTTTACTGTATAATTAGCGTTATGGTTGAGCATCGAGGACCCAGAGGAGACTGAGACCTCATTGTGAATGATATGTATGAAAACATCTTACAGTTATATACTGTGCTTTTTGTCTCACTGATTCAGCAAATTTCTTACTAGCTATATGCATCCAGATACCACCTCTGCAATGAAATGCAGGTACCTTATTTATGGGGTGGAGGGTGGCTCAGGTGGACAATTACTGCAAAGCACATTGCACAGTGTTGAGAAAGAGGAAGTATTTGGCTAGAGGCACCCTAGGGCAAGCCTTAACACTAGCAAAGAGTGTTCGTTACTGTCTCGGTAGAGCAGACAAAGTCTTTCTTTTTAAGAGAGGCATGGGAAGTCAATTTAACTGCTATCATGGGGAGCCTTGCAATTCATTAGGTAAACTGTGAAATGGCCAATGAGAACCAAATGCAGGTTTGGCGCTCTACTGCAAGTGGCTGAGCAGCTTTTGCAAGGATCTGAGCTCCTCCACTATTGGGGTGCAATCCTTGCCCCATTAAAGTCAATGGCTAAACTCCCATTGAGTTTAATGGGGTCATGATATCACCCTTTTTATTTAAAGTTTCTTTGCTGCTCCCATGAAGCACGTAGCATCTAGCAGGGCCAAGCCCTCTGTTATGTGGTGGAATATAGCTGAGTATTTTTTTTTGATTCAGGGATGTGTGTCTAGGAGAACTAAATATACAGATAAGGAAAAATATCGCCTCTCTTTAATTTCCTCATGCTCGGGGATGGGACTGCAATTAGTTAGTATTGCATTTGTATTTGGCATTTATACAGTGCTGTATTATATGTTAATTTAGCATTTAAACCTATGGTATAAAGCATTCATATGTATTTATACAATTATTTGGTTTCATTTTTTAAAAAAAGAAAAGAATTGTTTAATTTTCTGGGAACATTGTCTAATGAAACTTTTCTTCCCTGTGCTCCAATAAAATCACTGTAGAGTTGCCAGAAGTCATCTAGAAAAGTAAATAAAAAATCATTTGATTTTGGCTCATCCAAATGAGTTGAATATTGTAAAATGCTCTTCAGGGTTAATCAATCTTACTTTTAGACATTAAAGTCCATTGAAATGGATTAGAATTTCAGTTATTTTAATGTACCACAAGTGACCGTTAACTTATCTATCTTCAATAGAGACTTCTATTAGTGGTTTTTCCATCACTATAAACCTCTTTTTGCTGCAGTTAATCCTTATCTGTATATCTTTATGATTTCAGTATTGTTTCACATAGTCCCACACTTTGCCCTAACTCTTAATTTACACATTTGCCTTGGCTGGGTCCCCTCACCCTGCCTACAAATTTATCCCATGTCATCTCCTTATAGCAATTTATAACCTCTATAAAATGTCATGTAGAGTCACTTTTTATGTTTCTGAGTAATGGCTAGAAAGAATTGCACAGGGAATCAAAAATCTAATGAGTTGTACATTATTTTACTATTTATAACCAGAGAGCGGTCATTGACAATGTTTGGCAATTTTACAGCTAAGAGCCCGGACTATTGTGCTTTTGAATGTAATTTATTAAGCAAATAAAACTCTTATTGGTAATGGGTCCTGTTAAACCTGGGGCACCACATGAGTTCCAGGCCCATGCAGCTGTGGAAGTTTCATAGTAACTGCATACATCTTGCATGTCTGGACACTAATATTTTACACTTACTTCATAGTTTTATTTATTCAATTGCTTTTATGCTCTTGATTGGGTTGTAACCAGCCACTTACAGTGAAAACCTTAGGTGGGGGTGGAGCAGCGAGAGAAATAAAATGCATTTATTCTGAGAAGATTTAAATCTTTGTTTTATGAGGCATGGCATATAGTAAGCTAGGCAGTGGAGAAAATGGCAGAAAAGTTAATGGCTTACACAGGTAAAAAAAAAAAGTCTCGATAAAATAGAAGAAGGTAAGGAAAGGGCAAAAAAATTACTCTAGGTGCAGTTTTCCTGAGATTAGATGTCATGAATCAAATCTTATTCTTGAACTAGTCATTTATTTTTAATTTTTTTTGTCTTGCTCATTTGTGGTGTTAAATTAATGGAATACATTATTAGAAGGGTTTGCCTTAGAACACCGAAGAGAAGGAATGTGATGTCATTGTATAAGTGTGTATAAATGTAAATGTGTGTCGTCTTCTTCCACAGGAATTTGTCTTAAGGAAAAAATATTTTAAATTTAAATTTTATTTTTTTTACAATTGTAATCTGTGATTATTTTCTCATTTAAACTAGTGAGACCAGTGGAATTATACCAACGTAAAACAGTTGTACACAAGAGGAGAACCAGGCCCACAGGATCATCATTGGAAAAGACCAAAGATTGTCCAATCGGTTTTTCAGCTCACTTGTGTTTGTCACTGATTTAATCTTGCCATTTATGTATTAGGTCTTGCAGCCAATCAATGGACATAGTGATATGCAAGAAATACAAAGGGGTTTTTTGCTGGGGAGGGAATGTAGTGGGCCAAAATCTGATCTCAGAGCTGTGTAAATCCAGAGTAATTTAACAAAAATGAGTGGAATTAGATCCTTGCGAACTCAGAATAACTGGGTTAAAAATGTAACACTGCATTTAAATATATGCAGATACAAAACCAACCCAAAGTGTATCATTAGTTTTTTATTTATTAGAAATTGTCCTGTGTTTTGTAGAGGAAAGGTTATGGTTTTGGTTTTTGGGTTTTTTTAATACTATATTTAGGAACTGTAAATGATATAGGAGAGTAGTCACCAGTTTTTTAATTGATTTTTTTTTTTTTAGTTAAAAGAAATTCTGTACTGATTTAGGCCAAGATTTTCAGACGTGATAGTTACTTTGGATGCCTTAATTTTGCGGTGCCTGATTTTAAGACACCTTAGAAAGATCTGACTTTCAGAGGGTGGGTGGTCAATAGCTTCTGCAATCACACCCCTTTAAGATGTCTCATCTTCGGCACCCAAAATCACAAGGTGCTTTTAAAAATCTTAGTCTTATTGGTTTAATAGTTACAAGCATATTTCCTTCAGCAGGCACTTGGAAGTTAGCTTAATCTACAGTCTCTGGGACCATCGAAGAGACCTGGATTTTGGAAACTAAGATTTCAGAACATCAGTCTATCTTGAGCCCCTACAGATCTCTGTGTGTTAGAGACACGGCACAGTTCATTGTTGAGAATACATCTTTTAGTTGCATTCTCCCGGTTTGATTGCTTTGCTCTCAAGAGGACTTCTTTAATTTTTTTCTGGCTGCAGAGAAAAAGGAAGCTGTGTCTTAAATTAGTTCAAATGGCACCAGTAGAATGAAATGTTTGTGAAAATCAGCAAACCTCCTTTCCCCATTAGCATTAACCAGGATATCCTGTGCCTTGGTCATTGCCTTGAGGATGAGGGACTGTTTTTTGTTGTTTTTTTTTTAATGTACAGTATCCTTTAGTTTGTAGCTAAGAAAAGAAGAGACTCCATCCATTCTAAGAATCTAAAGGAGGTGGCCATGGGGGGAAAAAGGTTAATAGAAAACAGATTTAGAAAAATATTATATCTATCCTTCTGGGTAAATAAATCAGTAAATAAAACAGTTTGATAGCCATAACCATAACCTACTATGCAGCAAAGACATAAATATTCCTGTTAGGTCAATGGCTGCATACCACATCATATCTGTGCAGTTGGCAACAACTTCTTATTAACATTCAGTAAACAGTTGTGAATGAGCAGATGGGGATTTCGGTTTGGGGTGAGTTTTTTTTAACTTAAAACAATTGGGAAAATATCGTATCTGGATATTAGTAACACATGACTTAGATTTCACTATACTTTGTCTACAATACATCTGGGACATAATTTAATCATCTGTACAAACACATTGTTAAACCCATACCTGAAAGATCAGGTAGCCATGTTTTTTCAGTAGCTTGAGTCATTTCAGATTTAGGGCCACATTCTCCTCTCTGTTCCATTGATTTTAGAGCAGTTGCCCCAATGTAAATGAAAGAATTTTAGTCCATCTAATATACACCCTACATGTTGTTGTTCAGAAGTAATCAAATTCATACTCTACCACCTTAGTTATCCATACATCTCAGGGAAACATTTTAAAATTGGTTTAAAAACGCTACAAACCTTTTGTGTTTCTTTGATTGAAGTATTTGTTGGCACATGTAGATCTTTTGTGCAGACTTGCAATGCAGAGCATCTATAGGGTGGTTTTTTTCCTGTGCACCAGGTTGGTTTGTTTCTTCATTAACTTCCTCCCCACCCCCAGTTCCCCTAAAGTATAACCAAATACTAGCTGCAACTGGAGTACTGAGCAACCTTGTTAACTTAACATTTTCATTCAGATTTCCTGACGTAGCAGAGTTAGACAGGGCAAGTGTTGATCAACACCTCTGTAGTGTTTCTCTAATTATTGAACTGGTATCTCTGGGGTCTAGTAAAGCTTTGCACTGTTGGTAATAAAGCAACTGAACATTTTTTTGGGGGCGGGGGGTACCTTCTGGCCTTCCTTAAGAGAGCCCCGGCCTACTGTAGTAAATTGTAGCTGTAGCCTTGATAATACAGTGCTTGGACAATAAGGTCTCAAGGGGTGCTTACTGAAAGAGATTAAACTGTAATTAAACTGCCCTGTGAGTAAGGAGGAAGGGAGAAAAAAAAAAGATTTGTGGTTTTCATAAAGCAGAAAAAAACACATTGACTGGTGTTTACCTCCCAAAGACTTTTTTGCCGTCTTGACTACAAAACAGTCTTATTTTTAGCAGGCCAGGGTTTTGCAATAGTGCCATATCAATCCCACAATCCTGTTCTTTGAGATAATTGCACTGAGCTAGTCCCAAATCAGCAGTAACTGACTGAAAAGCAGGAAAGAAGCATTTAACATACATAGAAGTAGATGAAATTTACCATGAATGTATGTAAGCAGTCTGCAGTTCTATGTATTATTTTAATGGGGCCTTAATTGAACACTCAGCTATATAATATCCTTTTGTTTAGGCTCAAAAGTAGTGTTGGGATTTTTTTAACCCCTCCTATCAGCTTGGCTATTAAATATTGTGGCTTTCCAGCTATCAGTCTCCGATCAGCACAGTTAGTGCATTTTACCTTCCAAGGAAGTGCTCTTTGAGCCAGCTGGAGCACGAAAAATGTAGGAGCTGGAGAAAGTCATAATTGAAACAGGCGACTGCTCCAGTACAGACAGGAAATAAAAGGAAGACTGGGCCCTTCAATGGATTAAATTAGATGTTTCAAATTCAGACAGTATCAGGAAAAAGAAGACTTATGTTAGCAAAAAAAAAAAGGTAACAGTAAGTTCATTCAGTTGAACACCCATCCCTCCTCTCCTCCCTCGTTCCCCGCCCCCTCCCCCCAACACATGTTTTTGCTGGAATCTCACTGTGATGCACTGTAGGGTAGAAATTGCACAGGCTGCTCTCCTTGCCAAACAACAGAGTAGCAGGTTCCTGTGCTAATGTTATGCTACCTTCCTCCCCCACCCCCAGAAGGTCTTTTGGTATTCTCTTTCCATAAATTAGGCATGAAATTATGTTGGGCTAAGGATACAAGATTTCAGCTGTTCTATAGTTAGAAAGAAAAATATATTATACCTAAAGCAAAAACATGAAATATATATCCTTCCTGCATGTTAGTTTGAGATATGCCTGTCTCTCTCTGTGTATTTATACATATATAATGTAAATATTTTTTTCATTCAGACAAGTTTCTGCTTGCTTTATGGAAACTGGCAGTGCCTGAGAGGTTGCAAAGTTTTCCCTTTCGTTGTGTGGGTTGGGGTGTGTGTGTGTGTGTGTGTATATATATATATATGTTAAATACCTCATGATGTAATATGATTCTTATTGGCATGAATTTAAGATGGCCACATTACTTATGAGTGGCAAATTCATGTAAGAGTTATGCAGGTCATTCCAAGCAAGTACTGATAAAACTTTTATACCACACTGTACGTAATCATGGGCTTAATTTGCAGCAATGGGTATTTAAGTTAGATATTAGGAAAACCTTTTTAACTATAAGAATAAAAGTGAGTTCTGGAATAGGATTGCAAGGGAGCTTGTGAAATCCCCATCATTGGAGGTTTTCAAGAACAGATTAGACAAACACCTACTGGGGATGGTCTAGGTTTACTTGATCCTGTGTCAGTGCAGGGGAATGGACTTGATGACTTCTTGAGGTCCCTTCCAGCCCTACATTTCTGATTCCATGTATTCTATGTATGCCACATGTGTTACAGAAAAAAATATTTCTCAAATATTTTAAAGATTTTAAAAACAAATTATTGAGACTATATTTGTACCCATCCATCAGTAGAAACAGGTGCTTTCATTCCATGGGTCCAATGTTTCAGAACTTGGAGAGAGCTATAAAGACCTTGAAAAATGACTTAAAATTGGAACTGGTAGAGTGTTCAAAGTTTTTTCACTGAAATGAAAATTTCTGTGGAAGAAGTCCTGTTTTTTTATTAAATTTGTCAGTATTTCATTAGAAAAGCTGTTTGGTTTGGTTTGTTTCAGTTTTCAGCGACCAAAAACATTCAGCTGAAAAATGATTTTCATTTTTTTGGCTGAAACCCCAAAAACTTGAAGAAAAATATCAACAAAAATCAAAACTACTTAAACCACTTTTCCATACCTCTTTTTCCATAGTCTTGGGACCTTCCAGGGCCAGAAGTGAGTGCTTTGTATCCAGCTGGGAACCTCCACTTTTATTTTAAAACAAAAAGATGTATCTGATTGGTCAGACTGTTTAACGAACTACAGACCATTTTAGTGGTGTGGTATACACCACTAAAATGGTCTGTAGTTCGTTAAACAGTCTGACCAATCCGATACATCTTCCAGTGAGCCTTCAAGCTTGCTAAACTTGGCACTTCAGAAAAATGAAAACTTTGACTCAGAACAGTTCGGCTTTACAAAGTGTATAAATTACAGCAGGAATGTCTCTAATCACTCTTTTACCTTCTAAAATGCCCTCAGGGCTTTGAATTAGAAAGAGAACTATTACACAGATTAGGAGGCAATATCCCATAGAGGCAAATGGATACATAGAAATACAGTAGTTCTTTTTTGGGCTTCACGGAAGAACAACTTTTAGATATATGGTACCTATGAGGAAAGGGCTATTTTGAAGATACAAAGAGTAAAACACACACAGGAACCATGCTGAGGAAACTGAAGTGGTGGAAGGCAAAGCCTGGGTGGACCCTCATCTGTTGTAAATTGAAACACAATGAATTTACTATGTGTATTTCTACATATCAGTTTGCTTCTGTGGGATAGTGCCTTCTGATTTGTATAACTATTCTCTTTCTGATCCAAAATCCTAGTCCATCTAATCGGGTCATGATGTGGAGGAATAATGTAAATTAAGTATGCTACTCAAATTCCCTGAAACCAAAATGAGGGATCATTCACTTCAATAAATGCATGTGCACTTAAGCTGATACACAAAGTTTCATATCTGTCTTTATGTCCTCTGAGATTCTTGGTCTATTGTTGATCTCTCACTCCTTGGAAACCTTTTTGATGTGTGTGGGGGGGGAGGGAAACCTGTCCATCTTGTGAAGAAAATGGTAATTCTGAGCACTTTGTGATTCTTTAATACACACGGTGAGCATGGAGGAAGCGGAACAATAGCAAAGTAGAATACAACTTCAAATGTGGCTAGAATGCAATACTGTACTTCCTAGTTGATCCCAGAAATTCTGGAAGTGTTAACCAAATATAGTAGAAAAGCAAAGCATCTGAGTTATTTGTGAACCATGGGGAAAGAATAACAAAGGCACACTCTATTTCATGATAGCATGAGAGTGTATGATTTTTCATTTTTATAATACTTGAGGTTGGGGGCAGGAAACTTTCATATGGCTCAATAGTATATGTCTCGTTTATTTCTATATAATGTACACGTATACCAACTGATCCATGTAATCTATGGAGTTTGTGTTCTACAGTTTCTGATCCAGCCTTTTTTATTTAGAAATTTTAGAACCACCGGTTGTCTGTTTTTGCAATTGGACTATCCAAAAGTTATACATAAAATCGGGGCTGAAAACAAATGATCTCGTTAAAGAGTCTTGGTGTTATGAGGGTGCCTTAATGATCTCTTGATGTGGTGGAGGAGCATACTTCAAAAATGTAAACAACGAGAGTATCTTTAAAACAAGAGTCACAGAAAACTAGTTTAATGCCTGAACTCGTGGCTGACTCTAAGCAGGAAAAGTAGGCTGAACTATGGTAGTGTAAAGTGTATTTCTAGAAAGTTTTGTTTTTTTATTAAAGCACACTCTATACAAAGTCTGTTTTTTCACTTGATATTGCAAGTAAACTCTTGCAATGTGGCGAAAACTGTGTTTATGTAAGTTTAAAAATAAAGATCAAATTTAGTTCTCAGCATACCTTCAAAATAATGAAACTGAGTTAGTGCTTAGGGACTTAGACCCCGATCTCCATATGAAAGAGGATACTCCATTTCACAGGCATCCCTGGCAAAAATCTCAGGGCTTGTCTACACTACAGCTGCTGGTCGATTTAAGCTACACAATTTGAGTTACATTAGTAGAGTAACTCAAGTCGACGTAGCTTAGATGTGCTTACTGTGGGGTCCACGCTACGCTATGTCGACGGGAGACGCCCTCCCACATTACTTCCGCCTCTCGTTGAGGTAGAGTACAGAAATCGACGGGAGAGCGCTCCCCCATCAATTAAGTATGTCTTCACTAGACCCGCTAAATCAATGCCACTTCATCGATTGCAGCAGCGTCAATTTAGCTCCGTAGTGAAGACCAGCCCTCAGTGTCCTGCTTAACACCCAGGAGAGTGATAGTGGAGAAGAAAAGAAAAAAATTTAGGACCTCTGATCTGGCAGTTGTACCACTTATGTTCAATAGTTAGTAATTTAGTGAGTTAAGTGGCCATGTGATAAACTACATTTAGGTATCATACTAAATATAGTATGTGCTTGTCTAGCCACTATTATATTCTGGTTAATACAGTCAGTAACTCATGCCATCAGAGTAAGTGTCAAAAGAACTAACAAACTGTCTCCATGTTTGTGACAATATGTAGTTCCAAAGGCAAGTATCTGGTTGGATTGTATAGAAAAAGCAAGAAAAACTGCAGACACTTTAAAAATAGGACTTACTGTGGTTTGTCCCATGTGGGCTCTGGCGACATTTGTTTGGAAAACCCTCATATTCATCACATGTTGACAGGTGAGTGGAGTGATTTTTTTTTTCTCTGTGGCTGTTAGGGATTCCTGACTGTGGCAGAATGGTAAATCCTTGTGCTGAACCTGAGAATCCAGGTACCTCGACAAGATGCAGAGTAGCTGCCCAACCATAGGGAAAAACCCAGACATAGTTCCAAAGCCACTAACATAGCATTGTTTGAAGGATTTGCAACAGACGCTAAGTTTATCCAAGTTCTTTTATTGTCTTCAAAGGGAGGAGGGAAGAAGAGCTGGAATCCAATCCAGTTTCTTCAATTTGAAATTTGATGTCAGCAGCCTTTAGGAATGAACCTCCCTACAATAAACTGGAGGGAGGCTGGTGGGAATTAACTTTTCAATCACATTAAATTGTTTTGTTAGGGTTGTGAAACTTTTTAAAATGTATGGCTAGAAATGATTGTGTTCATGTCTCATTTATATCAAAAATGAGGTGTGGTTATGCACCTAGGGCCAGATTCTGCTCCCAGTTTACGCCAAGGTAACTCCATTTATTTCTTCCTTAGTCGGTATAACAGATCCCATTCCACAGTTTGTGCAGGCATTTGTGCAAGACCCTATTTGATTCTTATACACATGGAAAGTAAGAATGATTCAAAAATTAATTGGTAAAGGGGTATATTTGCACTCTGGCTTACTGTCATAGTGAGTGATTTGTGTAGTTCATTAATATCCCTGCCTTCCAACTCAATAGTATAGGCATGTAGCAATATGCAAAGCTCTGCAGTCTTGATCTACAAAGGTTCATAGGAATCCCTCTTTTCTGTTTCTCTTGCTGTGTCATGCATTTTGTGTTGGCCTTTTGAGTTTGATGCCAAAGCTGCCCAGGTTTGCTTGTTTCAAGAAGAAACAATTACGTTTTTCCTGGTTTTCAACTGACATCATAATTTGGCCTAGGTTTGCAGAAAGGTTCACAAACCTCAGTGAGCCTTTTTGGTGACGACGTAATGAAGCTTAAATCAGGTGAATCTTCTAGGTTTCATTGCGAAAGTTTCTTGCATCTGTATAGGCATGTTAGCTTCAGCAGATGCCAGCTGCATTGCTCTGCTGTTTAGCCTCTTATGCACAGATGCTTTCTAAGCCAGTAGGGGGGAGATTTTCAAAAGCACAAATGGCAGTTAGACACCTACCTCAAGTTTAGCTGCTGTAGGCAGGGACTGTAGTTGGAAACCTCCATGGAATAAGTGGATGCTGCAGTAAGTAGTGTTGATGGTTAAGCAGGTGGCACTGTTTTTTTCCTAAGTCAGTACTGAATCAGAGACCCAGCATTATGTTGGGAGCACAGTGCTCTGAGAGGTGCCATTGTTTGGATAATATGTTAAATCTCATTTCTGAAGCACTCATGATCTCATGGCATGTTTTAAGTGTCTGGGGTATTGGTCTGGGTATCCTGACCAGATTTCAATGCACTGTCTACCGATGAAGTGAGCTGTAGCTAACGAAAGCTTATGCTCAAATAAATTTGTTAGTCTCTAAGGTGCCACAAGTCCTCTTCTTTTTGTCTACCTAACTAAATTTCTCCTGCAATTTCAAAGGATCTATCATTTTTCAGTTCCTACCATAAACTGTAGTGCAGTACTGGGGTGTGCTATTAAACTCTTGCTGCATTTTGTCCCCAGAAGTGGCTGTATTTCTGTAGTGTGTGGGTTGGTTCCTAGGTATTTCAGTTTATAAAACACTTTGGGCTGAAAATTCTCAAAATTTTAATTATTATCAAATGTGGAGGAGGACAAATGAGATTGTGGCAATCATGTATTTTCAAGGGTAATATAAATAAAAGAAACAAAAAGCTACAGGTTGATATTGAGATAATGTGCAGTTTTTTTTCTTAGATATTTGTTGGTGAATCAGGCTGACCTATGAAAAACTATTATCCTAAATAATAGGATTCTCTGTTATTTAGGAGTTTAAATTATTACCACACTCTTTGTTATGCAGAGAGATTCTTTAGGGTCATATTACAGTCCGCTCAAGTTATGTTTAAATCAAAGTGCTATTTAGGTTCATGGGGCAGATTCTCCTCTCATACTGGTGAAAATCCAAAGTAACCTAAAATTTACACCAGTGTAAACCACTTACTTCTATTAAGTTTTTTTGGATTTACATCAGTTTAAGTGAGAACAGAATGTGGCTCAGTGTTTGCAATAAAAATATTTTATTGAAGCTGATGTGAGTGAACTAATGTCATGATAAGCATATCTATTTACATTAGTATCCATTAAAACAAAATACACACTTTACCTCAAAATGTTTTATGTAGATTGCATACCGTGATATTGCTATGCTCTAGCCTTTTATCACATATGTGGAATAAGCCAAATTTTACAGTTGCTGTCTCTCATAGTTTTCTGTTTGCCACTCATAACACAACATCCCTCCTGATTCTGCAACTCTTATCCACGCATAAATAAGAAATACTCAGGACTTGCAACACTGTCATCTTACTGTGATAAATTTTGCACTGAAGGCCAAATCATGCTCATCATAATCACACACACAGTTAATTTCTTATAATTATTTAGTAAGATATTAGCATACTGTTGCTTAAATAATAATAATGGAATTATTTGCAGAAGTAACACGATCAGGGTTTGGACTGTCTTATTACCTTGAAAGGTTTGAATTTATTAGAGTTGTTCCCGAGCTAAATTTGAACCTGTATTGTCAATATTGAATTTTGTCTCAGAAGTCCCAGAAGTGCTATATGGCACTGCAAAATAATAATTTTTCAAAATGCTATAGATTATTAGTTATGTTTCTTCAGTTTGGCTTCATTACTGTGGTATGGTGATGCATTTTTTGTGCGGAGAAGAAAAGCAGAGTATTTGATAGGAATTCTAGCACATGACCTTGGGTTTTGTCATTAGCAAAGGGAAAATTTCAAAAAGTTCAACTCAGTTTGGATAAGCATCCAGAATGTCAGGTGCTTGCTTAAACCTCAGCAAACCTATAGTGGTCTCTCCAATCTTCGACTAACCCTATATGACCTCTCTTCCTCCTACCAGACCTATGTGGTATTTTCACCTAACCCCCGAGTCACTCACTGAGTGGACCCTCTTCCTTTTTCTCAGTCTTTCTTTATTCTTATATTTTCTCCATTCCAAACTTTTCAAGCAGGGGGCCTAAGAATATGTCTGGGAGTTGTGATTCCCAGTGTGGGTGAACGGACTTGCACTAGCTCAGCCCGAGCTAGCATGCTGAAAATAACAGTGTGGACAGTGCAGCACTGGTGGCGACTTGGGCTAGCCGCCTGAGCTTGCATACAGGGGGTTGGGTAGGCTTGGACTCAGGCAGCTATGCCCAAACCACCACCCATGCTGCAACATCCACACTGCTCATTTTGGCATGCTAACTCAAGCTGAGCTAGTGTGAGTCTGTCTACCCACTCTGGGAATCACTGCCACTAGCTGCATAGACATACTTTAGCATCCCTACTGTGTCCCAGTGCTTTACTCACTGTACATTTGCTAGGTCTTTGGCTCATCCCTGTTATAGTGCCCTGGTTTCCACCCTCTGCGGGGAAAGTTCCAAAACCTGCAATCTCACATGCTCCCAGGGCTTCTTGGTCTTTTTCTGCAACTCTGAACAAAAACTGGACACCCCTCCAAGTTCATAGATCTCTAGATAAAATCTGAATTTCACCACCACTGCCCTGCCCTCCCATCTTGTCCTCCGTTTCAATCCCCAATCCAACATGCCATACTGCTCCCTCTTCTGTGCCTTTGTCGGATCCTAAAGCTCTGGTGGTCTTTTTCCAAGGCATCGGTACAGCACTGATTGCTGATTTGCTAGCTCGCTAAGTAATCAGGGATGCTAGTAACAGCCAAGATCCAGATAGCTAGCAGATCTGCAGTCAGTTCTGTACTGGGGCCTTGGAGGAAGAGAAGGATTGGGGATTGAAATTGAGGGCAAGATGGATGGGCAGTGGTGGTGTAGTTCAGATTTATCTAGAGAAATGTGAACTCGGAGTGGTGTCCATTTTTTGTTCAGACTTGTACAAAAGACCAAGGCTCGTTATTTTGACTGATTGCTTCACCCTTTCCTCTTCGATTACATCAGTAGCCAGCTTGGGTCATGATAAATCCACCAGATAAATTTTCATTTGTGACCATAATGCAGGTCTCCAGAGATGAAAGGCCATTGTATCAACCCACTGTACCAAGTTCCCCCATTCCCTCCTGACTAGTTACATATAAAATGGCCTATCATTTGAAATGTCTGCCATTTGTATTCGTATTTTTAAACATTTACACTGTAATGATTTTAAAGATTTTGCTTTCCACACTATCAGAGGGCTTGTTCACCTGCACATTTACCAATGTGATACATGCCATCATGTGCCAGCAATGCCCCTCTGCCATGTACATTGGGCAAACTGGACAGTCTCTACGTAAAAGAATAAATGGACACAAATCAGATGTCAAGAATTATAACATTCATAAACCAGTCGGAGAACACTTCAATCTCTCTGGTCACTCGATTTCTGATCTCAAAGTGACTATCCTTCAACAAAAAAATTTCGAAAACAGACTCCCATGAGAGACTGCTGAATTGGAATTAATTTGCAAATTGGATACAGTTAACTTCGGCTTGAATAGAGACTGGGAATGGTTGATTCATTATAAAAAGTAACCTATTTCCCCTTGTTTATTCCTCACCCCCTCCCCCCCGCCCACTGTTCCTCAGACGTTCTTGTTAAACCCTGGATTTGTGCTGGAAATGGCCCACCTTGATTATCATACACATTGTAAAGAGAGTGATCACTTTAGATAAGCTATTATCATACATGTTGTAAGGAGAGGTTTCAGAGTAACAGCCGTGTTAGTCTGTATTCGCAAAAAGAAAAGGAGTACTTGTGGCACCTTAGAGACTAACCAATTTATTTGAGCATAAGCTTTCGTGAGCTACAGCTCACTTCATCGGATGCATACTGTGGAAAATACAGAAGATGTTTTTATACACACAAACCATGAAAAAATGGGTGTTTATCACTACAAAAGGTTTTCTCTCCCCCCACCCTACTCTCCTGCTGGTAATAGCTTTTCTAAAGTGATAAGCTCATGCTCAAATAAATTGGTTAGTCTCTAAGGTGCCACAAGTACTCCTTTTCTTTTTGCGAATACAGACTAACACGGCTGTTCCTCTGAAACCTCTCCTTACAATGTGTATGATAATCAAGGTGGGCCATTTCCAGCACAAATCCAGGTTTTCTCCCCCCCACCCCCAAAAACAAACCCACTGTTCTGTTGGTAATAGCTTATCTAAAGTGATCACTCTCCTTACAATGTGTATGATAAGGATGTTGTAAGGAGAGTGATCACTTTAGATAAGCTATTACTAGTAGGAGAGTGGGGTGGGAGGGAAAGAAAACCTTTTGTCGTGATAAACACCCATTTTTTCATGGTCTGTGTGTATAATAACATCTGTATTTTCCACAGTATGCATCCGATGAAGTGAGCTGTAGCTCACGAAAGCTTATGCTCAAATAAATTGGTCAGTCTCTAAGGTGCCACAAGTACTCCTTTTCTTTTTGCTTTTTAGAGAGTGATTTTTGGCACGGTGATGTTGTGTGTCTGTAGTCTCCAGAGAACAGATTATAAGATATGAGAGTAGAAATTTAAGTTTTCGTGTAAGAGAGACATTGTAAAGCGATTAAAAATCTTAAAGTGAAAAAACACATTTTAGCACTTTAATATGCAATGCTGTTTGCATATCTGTATCTCTCCTGAAAGTGAGGTTTTTTTATTCTATGCCATTCTTCTGATTTAAAAATACTATATAGATCTGCATGATATTTTTTGTCAAAAAATGGTCTTATGACCAAAAGACTTTTCACAAAAAAGTCATTTTCATCAATATTTTTCAATTAAATGAAATTTTTTAAATGAAACATCATTTTTGAACAAAGAATTTATATTTTTTTTTCCAAAAATCTTCATGGCAAAATGGTAGGGAAATATCCCACTTGCCTTCATTTTCTTTAACTCCCTCCTCCCTTTTTTCCTCCTGTGGAAAGCCAGAAATGGGGGGAAGAGGAAGAGAGGAGAAGGATAATCAGAGAATTTAATCTTTTCGTATTTAAAATCTGAGCTTAAAGATTGTTGTGTAGTCAAGATCCAGTATCAGGGCCGGATTTCCAATTAGGTGCAGTAGGCACGTGCTTAGGGGTGCCGGAGTTCTAGGGGCACCTTACCTCTCCAAAACTGGTGAAACACGAAGGTCAGCTGTAGGAGGCGGGGGGTGGGGCCTGAAGATGCTGTGCCTAGGGGCATGTAAGGTGTAAATCCAGCCCTGTCCAGTATACCTCTTAATCATATGTTTGCTTGCAGATTCCTAATGATTTTTTTTAAACCTAATGCTGACTTAGCCATGTAGTTTACATGCAGAATCAAACCTACAAACAGGGAAAAGCACCTTGGGGTCTGTTCTTCCCTCAATGTCGACATAATTCCCAGTAAGGTAAATGAAAATTAGGGTCATGTTCTGGCAGGAGAATAGAAGCCCTTGTTTTCTGAGATGGACTTATCACATGGTTAGCAGCTGGAATTTATGTGGAGTCTTATTAAATAAAACAGCAGTAGCCAGCCACCTCCTGCTGCAATATACTTGAAAGTACAGTACCTGAATTTTTCCAAAAGCACTTGGCCTTTTCAACTCCTTTTTGCATCTCTGTATTTTGTCTTGCTTGTGCTTGACAGTTTTTGACCTCAGTAATTTTATTATTATTTTTATTACAATTTAGGATCATGATAATGTAGGGTTTGATTTATATGATTACAAGTTAGTAAAGAGAAGATAGACATAACCAGAGTGCATGCAATAAATGTAAATGTCTTTAACATTTGCTCTTATTTTAGTAAGTTGTGAACTTTTTTGGCTGAAAGAAATTCACAAGATGGTGGGTGGAACATCTGGAATAATTATGAAGAATAGGAGTGTGTGGGGAAACAATACAGTACTTACGTAGTAGCACTGGGTATTTTATTCCAACAATCCCACCATATATATAGTTGGTAAATTACAACATTTGAAGAACAGTTCAACATATGGGAACATTAACTCCTTTTGAATATTATATTATTTTAATGGCGTCTCATTTGGTGGAGAGATTATAATTTTGAGAGCAGTGGACCACAGTGCACTGAGCTGCTGCATAGGTAATGGAGAAACCCACAGATTATTAATGTATCCCTTGGTAATGGTAATTTTGATATTTTATATGCTCTATTAGCCTTGAAGAGGAGGTGCAAAGTCTATGCTGTTGTCACAACAGAGAAGCAGGGGACAGAGCGCCATAGAATAGCTTACGTTGCAAACTGAGTAACCTTGTTGCAGTGGATCTTGCTGCACGGCCACTGGATTTTTAAATCCAGACATCTCAGACAGAAATTCGTGATTTATTTTCAGTCTTTTAAAAAATGTCTTTGTAAGTTCAGTTTGTCTTAAAGATGCCGGATTGACATCTTTGATTTAGTTGGGTTTGTCCAGAGAACAGGTACAGCATGGGCAGTGGTACTGCAAGCTTTTCCACACTGTCCTGCCAATGCTTCAACATGGTCAGCTTCTCTTCTGGTCTCCTAACAAGAGTGCCAATTGTAGAGGTGTTTTTTGTGATCTGGACATAGCTCCAGAGGGAACTGAGGTGCAGTACTGTGTTTACCATGGCGCCGGGCCCACAATCAGAAAGGGCCTGGCTAGCCCGATCCCCAGCCAGTTGAGCCGGCCAGGAAAGCTGCCTCTGCCCACCGCTCTGCCCCCACCCCTTCCCCGAAGCCTCTGCCCCTGCTCCTCCCTTGCCCTGCCCCTTCCCACCCCTGCTCCTCCCCAGCCCCTCTCCCACTCAGCCCCTTCCTCTGAGCTACATCCCAGGGCACTGCATCAGGGGTCGGGCCCGCCCTGCACTCATCGGGTGGCGGGAAGTGGAGTGATCTGGTTCCAGCCCACTCCGCACCACCAGCGTGTGTTGGATGCGGCTCCCCCTTGCTCCCCAAGTCCAGGAGCCAAGGGAGCAGAGCAGAGTGGGCTGGGGGTGGGTCACTCCACTTCCCGCCACACCGTGAGTGCAAGATCGGGCCCGCTCTGCAATCACCAGGCGGCAGGAAGTGGAGCGACCCGGCCCCAACCCACTCCGCCCTGCTGGCTTGTGCTGAGGGACGGTTTCCCTCCTGGCCCCCAAGCCTGGGGAGGAGATGCAGCAGTGGGAAAGGGGCATGGGATGGGGAAGAGAGGGGGGCAGGGGAAGCGGGAGTTGGGAGGAAGAGCCAGTGGGGACGAAGAGGGTGGGGTGCGGCGGAGACAGAGCAGTGGGGAAGGGGCATGGGATGGGTAGGGGAACTGGGGACCAGGGGAAGCAGGGGCAGGGGGGAAGAGGCAGTGGGGACAAAGGGTGTGAGGTGGGAAAGGGGCATGGGATAAGGAAGAGAAGGGGATGGGGGAAGAGGGGGCAGGGGGAAAGCTGGAGCCCAGCATGCGGCATCCCCTTGGCAGAAGCTGGGGCTCCACTGTTAAGCAGGCCCATCGAACCCTCACCGTGACAAGCCCCACCTCCCCTGCATCTGTACTACCCTGATGAGCCCCCATAAGCCCTCCCCACTGAGCGCGAACCACCTGCACCTAGACCCCAGTCCAGATTGTCCCACAGAGAGCTCTCTTACCCCCACCTCGATCCCCACATACTAAGTTCCTCTGCACTTGGATCCTGCTGCCGGGCTGGGCCTGCTCACCCACACAGGGGGGCACACGGGGGCAGGGCCCCAGGGCCTCAGGAGTATGGGGTGCTGTGCAGCTGTGATGGTGGGACTGTGAGGAAGGTGGTGGGAAGGTCTATGGGCAGGGGACGCTGGGCGAGTGGTGTGGTGTGCAGGGTGCTGTGCAGTTGTGCTGTGAGGGGAGGTCTCGGGGAGGGGTGGGGGCTGGGCTTAGAGATTTGTGGTGGAGGTCTCTGGGCGAGGGGGCGCTTGGCATAAGGGTGGGGCACTGGGCAGCGGGGCGGTGTGGTGTGGGTCTGCTGGCAGCACAGGGCTGGGCAGGCCAGTGTGCGCTGGCAGCTGCAGGTTCATAAACACTGCCCTCCTGCTGGGCTGTGCAGAGCGGGGCTACTCCTGTCATGCTGATTGCCCCCAACCCACCCTTCACTCTGGAGACTGACCATCTTGCCTCATGGGGGCCCACAAATATGTTTGGCGCCAGGCCCACAAAAAGTTAATCCGGCCCTGCTGATGTGACACCACAAGGCTCATTTCTCAGGGCCAACTCTCAGTTGTTAATAAACTGGTTGGTAGAGTTAACATTTTAACAGCATGGAATCAAAAGTCACATGAGCATATAAAGAGTCCATATAATGTCATTTGCTCATGTGGAACTTGCCTACCACACATTTACTTTCCTGATTGCAGTGCAAGGCACTTCCACTAGGCCAATCTGCCATATTTTTCTTGTTACCACTAATTAGCAGACACATGCAATACCATAAATAGCTAATCAGGACAGATTTGTGACTGTGGGTAGAGTGGGAAGATGTGCTAAGAAGAATGAATAAGAAAAACAGCTTTTGTTTTACCTACTTAGAAATACATAAGCATTTGAGTAAAGCTGATTCACCTGCTTATATATTCAGTGGGACTACTCATGATGAAGCTCGTGAAGTGCGGAAAAATAGGTTATCGCTGAGCTTATGACAAATTTGGCAGGAATAAAAGCAGAAAATATTAGTTCCTTATTTTTATGTTTTGGTTGGTTTTATCTGAGTTAAGATTCTCGTGCACACACACACTAGTGCAGGAATTGATTAAAAGTCCATTGTAATTGTATATCATTCTGTAGTAGAAGGTTAATGAATTCCTAGACAGGATGCTCTACACACTGCCTAGATTTTACTGTAGAGAAGACAATTGATAGCCTCATAGTCTTTTCTCTCCCTCTTTTTTAATTCAGCTCATGTGAGATTAGGCAAGGTCTCCACCGACTCAGATGCAGAGAGGGGAGAGAAGAATTCAGAAACAAAAGTTGTTCTCTGCATTATTTTTTATTTATTTATTTTTAGCCCTTCCGGTTTGTACAAATGTGTTTTTTATTTCCTAGACTAAGTCACCAGCAGGCAGCAACGATAAGCAAAGCCTGCCCCCAAAGAGAATGTTATCTAAATAGCAATTTTTAATACAAATTTCCTTTGTAAATAAGGAAAGAAATCTGTATTGACCTGCTGAAATAAATGAGTATTGTTAAAATATTTTTTTTCTTTCCTAAGAAAATTAATCTGTCAGATTTTCCTCAGGGGAAAAACCATTGAACATCAGTTTGTTGTCTGGCAGATTACATTTTGCACAAATTCTTAAGAGTTAGTATGTCACTAACTACCACTGGTTTGTTCTGCCTTGATGTGCCTGGGTCATCAATATGGTATGCTGCATTGTCGAGTAACTTGTACCTTCTGTTTTCAAATTTCCTGTCTATTTCAGATTTTTCAGCAGGGACCAGGCAATATCCACTACTTCTTGTGCCACCGTCTTTTATTTATTTCAGAAAGCATTATTGTTACTGATGTAAAAAAACAACAGCTGTTATAGTGTGTCTCTGTGAAAATCCAAGTGCACATTTCAGAAATCTTTTCTGTTGCTCTTAGTGCTCTTGAAATTCTGCTAATTTGTTTCAAATCCTAGATTCTTTTTCCACATCTTACCTAGTTTGTAAGAAGTAGAACAGTCACTACTTTTTATCCAGTTACAAATTCTAAACTTATGGAGAATAGCTCAAGCAGGCTCTCATATGGGAAAGATGACTTCATTATAACCTGAATTTAAAAGGCTTTACATCTCCAGTGCTTACTTTAATAATATGTGAAGTCCTGAGAAAATGAATGTTTCTGCATCCAAGCCTGCCTTTGACAGACTATAGTTGGAGTTTCTGACTTAGTTCATTTTTACTCTTAATATCTTAAACCTTCCCTTCCCTCTTCCCATCCTCTCCCAAACAAACAAACAAAACCCCCAAACCCCTAAAACACGCACAAACTAACAAATCTCTCTTACTGTAGGCCTTCCCTGCTCTGGCACATCACATTAAAGCTTCTTGTCCTCACCTTTAAGACCCTTCACAATTCAGCCTTTCCCTTCCTATCCACTCTTATCCACTCCAGATTCTTGGTTCATGTAGGGTCATAGCCAAGAAGGTAGAGATTGTGGGAGAGGCTTAATGGCTACATAGATGTGGGAAAACATGGTCGAGGAGCTGAATGGGATGATGAACGTGTCATATCAGACAAGTCAGGGGCCTGCCCTGTAATGGTATGGTAAGCTGCAGTGTTAACGTTTAGTTGGAAATAGGGTTGGCATTTTAACCCCCTCTTTTCAGCCATTTATATTTTTCTCAAGAAGTTAACTTTGAGCTATCTATCTAAGATCTTACACTGTCTATTAAACAGTGTCCAAGCATTCTTGAGCTTGGCCCCAGCCCAGCATAAAGCTGATTGTGTTTTTGTGTGACTTGGCTAGCCCTTTGAGTTATGCATCTTTCTCTGTGGTTTTACAAAGGTTATGTTCGTTATTTTTTGTTAAAAATATTATATTTTGCAGGCAAAAAATCACAAAGGAACAAAAAAAAAATCTCAGAACACTGACCACATGCCCAAAAATCACTCAGAATGACATTTTTGCTTCACCACTTTTGCATTTTTAACAAATCTAATATCTGGGGATTTTTTAGAATTTGGGTTGTAAGTTTTTGAGAACCCAGTCTTCTGCAGATATGCTTCAAACCATGTAAGGTGTGGAGCTTCAGCGGCGTTCTCAATAATTCTACCAAGTACTAGAAAGTTATGTTGTTAAGGAGAAAATCAGTTAAAAACAAATTCTACTAAAAATGCTTATATTTTTTCACTAATCTATTTCCCTCAGTTTCTATAGCTTTTGACCAGTTCCTACCTCCTTCTGTTCTTACTTCTTCCAGTAAATTCACTCTGAGTTTTCCAGGTGCATGAAGTACTTTTCAGAATTAGGCTCTTAGTGTCCCAAACTATTTTTACGTTTTATTTTTATTTATTTAGATTTAATAATAAAAAGATGCCTAAAGCTCTAGGTGCCCTGAATCATAATTAAGAGTTTAACTAAATCCCAGCAGCATTAAAATAATTGTAAAGGGAGTCTGCCAGTGACAAAAAAGCTCCTTTCCACCCTTTCTTCATTCTGGGAAGCATACCTTCAGCCTTCCCTTTTACAGTATGCCTGGAAGGTCTATTTCAGGTTGAAACTTAAATGGGCTTCTTCCTTACAAGTGTTCTTCAGAATTCTGCCAGGTACAGAGTGGCAGCATCAACTTCTTCACTGATAAAGATCTGTTTGATTTGATGTATTTCCTTCCTCCTGTGCTGCATTAAGTGAGCTGAAGTGGGGGGGGGGGGAATTAACAATTTATTTCCGCTATGCACAATGTCTCATTTTTTTTTCCTGCTGGCTTTCAGCACTTTCTCTTTCTCAGTTATACTGGCCATTACCACAGATGAGGCTCCTGCTTTGACTCTTTCCCAAGTCACTCTCGTGAGAGGAATTTTCTGATATTATTCTATATGTAATATGTATTCTTTTATCCCTAATTGATAGCAGATATTTCTCCATAAAAACCCCAAGATATCAGTGCTTCTTTACCCATCCATGTGCCGCAAAACTTAGTTTCTAGTCTCCACCTGGTTCTCCATCATCTCCCATTTACTTTCCATGCTCTCATGGGCCTTTGCCACACAATCTGCAAAACTTTCCTTTCAAAACTCTTTCTTTCTTCTTATGTAATTTTAATAATAAATCATTTGCAGACATTTTTAGCTATCAAGCTTTTTGCTGTGCATGAGATCCAAGGAGAGCCTCTCACCCATGTGCTGAGGGGTCCCTGAGATTGGTGAGGGGCAACTCTTTTATAGGTCTGTCATCAGCAGGCAGGCAAAGAGGCCCAGCATTACTCTATTCCCCCCATGCATCATCTTTGCTGGCATAAAGGAACCATAAAGCAGGCCTACGGCCCTTGCAGTGAATACCTCCCACATGGGGCCTCTCTCAGAGCTCGGAACTGGCCCTGACACCCTTTTTGCAGAAGCCCTCAGTACAGAGGGCGCACTCAGTAGTCCCCTCACCTCACCTCAGCACTGGGAGCTAAGCCAGACTCCAGCAGTTCCAGAATCAAGAAGGAACAAGCCATCCCTCCTGTTGTTCAGCTGGCTTGTGTAGAGTTCACACTATCTGCACCTACCATTACCAGGGTTAGGGTCCACCGCAGTCCTGAAAAAGGAAAAAAGTTAGACACCAAACTTATAAAAATGCCAAATTCAGGGGAGTTAAAAGTAGTATCAGGTGCTACTCTTGTCCCTGAGTCTCTCCCCACCCCCAGATTCTCAAGCCACCCACAAACCTCATTTCTTCAAGGCAGTGGTCTTTTCAGAAGAGACCACAAGGTGGATAGGACCAGTTGGGAAGGGGTTGTGATCAGCACATTCTCTTGGTGCATTGATTGAGAGCATCACCAAGCAGCCTCTGCTGGAGTTTAAAATTTCTCTCCTTGAAGAAATCCCTGGGGTGGAGACACCAATGGTGTTCTCCTCTGGGGGCAAATGGAGCTGCCTTCATTTGTGGAGAGAGCTCCAGTTTGCATCCTTTGCATCTACAGTGGTGTATCAGTTCCACGGTGTTGTATATTTGTTTACTCATGGCATTTATTTAAATGTACACATCTAATACTAATTATAACTCCTCCATGTTCTAAGATTTGGCTTTATCCAGTAGTCATTTAAAAAAAAGAGTTGTTCTTGTATACATATTTATATGGTGCCATCAACCTAAGAACAAGAACGCTTAATGAGATTTTACATGGTTCTGTAGAACTAAGCTAAGTGGTGCTTTCCTGAGAACTTGCACTGTTTTATGGTGTTAACTGATTCCTATCATTTACAAGAATTTACCCCAATATTAAACTGTTAGCACAGTATGTTCACATTGAAATATCTGATATGTGGCATACCTAAATAAGCTTTCTCTCACACATACTTCCCAGCCGCCAACGCCCAAATATGGGACACAGTGCGTGACAGACACAAGTGATGGGGGAAAAAAGTGCAGAATTTAAAATGCTGCAGGATTGATGCCTTCAGATTAAACAACTTTATAACCCGACTAACAATTCTTTGTTTCCAGTATAAGTAATTTTTAACAATAAAAGTGTGGTGACATCAAATTTATATGGAATATCATTAGCTCTGGTACTAAAATGAGAGATACTTCTTGAAATGTGAAGGAGCATGTCTTTCAAATGTCTCAGATACTGGATGCAGTAGCAGAGAAAATACCTGTCATTTTGAATAAGAGCTATTTAACTGGAGGAAAACCTGAAAATTCCTTAAGCATCAAAGACTGAAGTGAATTTTAGAAATCTCTCATCTTTGCAGGATGGATTCTTGTCACACACGAATATCAAGAGGGCTTTGGCAGCCAAGAGGGGGAAGGTGAGGAAAAGGAAGCCCTCTTTTTCTTGGTTTGCATAGTGATTCATCTTGTTTGAGAGAAAGGAAAAACCAAAACAGTAGCATTCTAGTCAGCAATGAGTCACTGTGAGATAGTGTCCAACCAGTACCCCAGGTTATTTCCATTTTGTTTTCTTACGCAAGTCGTGACTCACTCTCCTCCCTTACTGTTCTGACCGCTGTTGTTTCTGATGGGACAGACTGTCTCTCTTTTTTTAAAAAAAAAATGTTAACTTGTATCTCTACTCTTAAAGTGGGTCTCATTATGGATTTGAAACTCCTGATCTGTACCAGAGTGGCTTTTCATATGGCTACTGATATCACAGAACAGCAGGGCTACATTCCTACTGTAGTAGCTAGAGAGGAAAACCAACCCAAAGCATCTGAACTGGGTCTAGTCATTAAGACATTAATTAGATCTCTTTTCCCAAGCCATATGGTATAAAAAGGAACTGAAATGCTGTGATGTATCAATGAAAAAATTATAGGGAATAGCTAAGTTAAATACCATATTGATTATTCATTTATAAGGGTTGGAGTGTCACATGTCGCTTTGTCCCTGGTGAGTGGTCCTATTTGTTTGCTCTGAAAAAGTTCTGTAACTTTGTGTTGCATTATGGGCAGATGAGCCTGCGCGAGTGTGATAGAGTTTATGAAAAGTGTATTGGGTGTATGTTCCTCCAATGGTCATGACTGACTAATGAAGAATTAATGGTACTGTAGTTTCATACTTTCATATTTTCATTGAGGGGAAAATACATCTCTGGGGGAGTGGGATAGCAATCTGACTACAGTGAGCTATGGGCCAAATTCACCCCTGCAAGCACCTTTCACCTACCATCATCCGCCTCCAGGTTCAGCCAGTATGGAGGCTAAGTCTACATAATAAACATACATTGGTATAACTGTGTCGCTCAGAGGTGTGAACAATCCATCCCCTGAGCAACACAGTTATACCGACCTAGCCCCCGGTGTAGACAGCGCTTTGTTGGTGGGAGGGCTTCTCCCGTTGACACAGCTACTGGCTCTCCTGGAGGTGGATTAACTACACTAGCGGAAGAAGCTCTCCCGTCAGCGTACATAGTATCTTCACAGAAGCGCTATGGTAGCGCAGTTGAACTGCTGCAGCAATTTAAGTGTAGACTTGTCCTAAGGCAGCTTTCATTTTTGTTGTGAGCTTGATATGATCTCTGGTGGTGAGGACTGCACAAAAATACAGTTGGATCTCGTGGTTGCCTTGAGCATGCCTCCTAGCCTGGCAGTCCTGCCCATTTGTGGTACCTATCGATTCCCTCGTTGAGTGGGGAGGTTGTGGGCTTTCTGATCTACCACAACATTCTGCCAGCAGACTTCCAACTACCAGGAACTATCTGTGAGAGTCTGTATAACATCTGTGAGTGATGATAGCTCTGTGTAGGCCAAAAACTCACAGTTTTGAAGTATTCTATTTAGAATTGTTACACTGGGAGAATTTTAGGGTGTTCCTTCAACCTGCCTATTTAGCAATTTTACTGGGTTAAACCACAAAATTGACTTTGCCTGACTTGTGAGTTGGAGGTGTTAGGTAAATTAATATTATGGTCCAATGTCCCTAGTGACCAAAATAGTCAGCGTTAGAAGTCACATGGAGGGGAACCCTATTTAAATATATATGTTGGGTGATTTAATGTAGGTACAGTATACTGTAACCTGTAGACGGGATAAATAAAATCGCCATGTTCCCTAGGGGCTGTAGAACACCAGCAGGCACGTTACTCTGCAAGAGAGCACTGGCATAGATTCCTGTGCAGCTGCATCATCTGCGTTAGGGTGGGAAAAGGCTCCCAGCATCCGCATCATCACACCCTGGTGCACCCGCACAACACAGGGCACGATTTTGCAAATCAAACCCTTGCTGCTTTCTGCTCCATAACACTGCAGCACATTCATTCATGAGTGTCAGTATTCATCCCAAGAATGCCCACCTTGAGAGGAAGTATGCTGCTGTGTTTCAAGGTTGGTGTCCTTTGGTTCTTTGACCCCACAAGAAGAGTAGATCTTTGAAATGGTATTTGAGAAAGCTCTGCATTAAAGAGCTGATTTTCTCAAGCGTCTGGATATTAGCTGGCTGTGTACTGTAATACTCTTCGAGGGAAAACAATCTCCAGGTGTGTGGCTCTTTTAAGGACTAGTGGATATTAATGTGTGTCCTCCTAGCAAAGAGCACAAAGAGAAGGTTTTCCTACATAGAAAGGAATGTGGAGACTGGCGACCTATCCCTGGCCTGATTGTAAACATAAGGGGAGGTCAGTTCTGTGTTTCTCTTTAAAATACCATTTTCTTTTTCCCACACCTCCCACATGGTGCAGGAGGCTCTCTGTTGAGGGTGCCTTCTGGGCACAAGACATGGGAAGAAAACCAACACAAATCAGTGACAGGGAAAGGCATTTCAGAGATCTCTCTCCCAGGCTAGTGACCACACCAAGGAAGATGACAGTTACAGCTGGGCTAACAAAGAGAATGAAAAATAATAATAGCTGATTTGTAAATTCCCAGCAATCATGGGGCACATATGCTGTAAGTGTAGGGGGTTCAATGTGGATCCAAGCAATCTGGCTGGGTTTTGAAATGTGAACATCAATGGTGCTTTCTTTTTTGCATGTAGTAAAGCAGGAAATTTCACTCAAGAGACAGAAGAATGAGTCTGGGACATGAGGCACAGACCTGGGCTATAATGGAAATTAATTGGGTAGCATGTTAAATAATATTACTTTAATCCTGCAGCTTTGGGCAGTTGAGCTGAATTTCTGTTTTATGGCATGTTTTACAAACTAAAGTATTTTAAATCTTGGAAACCTCTAGGCTTTAGTAATTCAGCTCAGGAAATACGCTTCTTTGCTCTCAAATGCAGCAGTCTGTACTGTGCATTATTCACTCTGGCACAGTACATACAGACAGTTGTCCTTATTTGCTATCTCTGCTGAACCTTTCACATCAGCTCATTTATCTTTCAGGTGTTATAATAATTGACCCTCAATCAGTATTCCATTATCCTAAACAGGCAATTATCCACATTGTCACTTTTGCATTTGCTCTTTTGACCCAGAGGTCATGGAGGCCTAGTGTAACTGAATCCAACAAAATTATTCCCTTACCTGTCATATAAATAGTCATCCTAGCAAAATGAGACCCATGGGGGCTTTTGCTGAGGTGTTGAGAAGGCCAGTCTAACTCGATCCTTTATTCAGCTCTTTAAGGAATGCAGTACTGTTTTGGCACTCTATCAAAATAAAACAAAGTCCCATTTTTAGCCTTTTTTTTTTTAAAGTGAGCACCCCTGTGCTTACAAATGTTTCTTTGTAGCCTACTTTATTGAAATTTCCATTCAGCTCTTCCATCTGTTAGCTGTGTTTACCACTATTTCTAGAGAAAGAATTCTGCATTTCACCTTCATTTGGGGGTGTAAGGTCATAAAACTGTCTAGATTTTTTCAGCTATATTTATACCTAAGTTAATATTACTTCTTTAGCAGGGGTAAAGCTTTTAATTCCCCAGTTCATTATTCATGGTGAGTGAACAGAGTTTGTGTTTTATAAAAGGCAAAAACAGTTTTGCATTCAAAAAGCATTCTGCAAATGGGAATTTCATCCCAAAATATTCAGATTAAGCTTGTTTCACACTCTTCCCCCCTCCACTTGTGGCCACTAAATGCCACATTATTAATTTTTTTTAATTTAACCAACTCATGTGGATAATTCCTGCAGATACACACACAAAATTATTCTTATACATATTAATATGATTCCCATCTTGCAGAGAACTAAGTGCATAGAAACTGATAAATTGTGAATGTGAGTTGTGTACAAAAAGGTGCAAATGGTAAAACTATCTGTTGTATTTATATGGTCCCCATAACCATAGTACCTGGGTACCTTACAGTCTTTGTGTTTGGTTTCACAATCCCCTTTTGAAGTAGAGATTATTCCCATTTTACAGATGGGGAACACAGAGGCCCAAACTTACACAGGAAGTCTGTAGAGGAATAGGGCATTAAACTGAGGTGTCCCTGAGTCCCAAGCTAGCCCCGTAACTGCTACACCATCTTCTGCAATTTGGTTAGAAGGGGGACAGTCAGCACTTTCAAACAGACTTGGAGATATACAGATAAACTGGGAGCTAAAGGAAGAGCGCAGCAACAGTAATTCATTTTTCTTTGTAGATAGATGCCTGGAGGTTTTCACTGTTTTCCCAATGGCAGCACAACTTCAATGGCTGAAATCACTGTATGGGGAAAACCGATTGCTGGGAACAGTCTCCCCCCAAGCATGCTTTGCAATCAAGCTACCAGGGCAGTTCCACTAGCTGAAGCCAGCAGACAGCTGTAGAATGTTATCCTTCAATTTATCACAAAATACAGACAACGGTATTTTGGGGATTCCACTTCCGTTTGATTATATAACCAATTATTGTTGTACCCATTAGTTTGCTGCTTAGCTTTTCCACCCCTTCATTTGTTCAGACTAAAGCTTATCTTATAGACTCATTGACTTTAAGGCCAGAAGGAACCATCAAGATCATCTAGTCTGACTTCCTGCACATCGCAGGCCACAGAACTTCACCCGTCTTCTCCTGTAATGGACCCTAACCTCTGGCTGAGTTTCTGAAGTCCTCAAATCATGATTTAAAGACTTCAAGTTACAGAGAATCCACCATTTGCACTAGTTTAAACCTGCAAGTGACCCATGCCCTATGTTGCAGAGGAAGGTGAAAAACTTCCTGGGTCTCTGCCAGCCTGACCTGGGGGGGAAATTCCTTCCCGACACCAAATATGGTGATCAGTTAGATCCTGAGCATGTCAGCAAGACCCAACAACCAGACCCTGGAAAAGAATTCTCATCAAACCACCCTCTCCATAAACTTATCAAGGGCAGTCTTGAAGCCAGTTAGGATTTTTGCCCCCACCGCTCCCCTTGGAAGGCTGCTCCTGAATTTCACTCTGATCATTAGAAACCTTCATCTAATTTCAAGCCTAAATTTGTTGACGGCCAGTTTATATCCATTTGTTCTTGTGTCCACATTGGCACTTACTTGAAAAACTCCTCTCCCTTGCTGGTATTTATCCCTCTGATGTATTAATAGAGAGCTATCATATCTCCCCGTAGCCTCCTTTTGGTTAGGCTAAACAAGCTATGCTCTTTGAGTCTCCTTTCATAAGGTAAGTTTTCCATTTCTCAGATCATCCTAGTAGTCCTTCTCTGCACCTCTTCCCATTTAAATTCATTTTTCTTAAACATGGGAAACCAGAACTGCACACAGTATTCCAGATGAGGTCTCACCAGTGCCTTGTATAATGGTACTAACACTTCCATGTCTCTACTGGAAATACCTCGCCTGATGTATCTCAGGACGGCATTAGCCTTCTTCACGGCCACATCACATTGGCAGCTCATAGTCATCCTGTGATTAGCCACTATACCCAGGTCTTTCTCCTCCTCTGTTGCTTCCAACTGATACATCCCCGGTTTATAGCAAAAAATTCATATGGAGCTCAATGTGAGGAAGAAGCACAACAGAGAATTTCTATTTGTACAATAAGTCTTCAGTCATAATCTTTGCACCCTACACTGTCATCATGCTAATACGTTACCCAAAGAGGAACTTGACCAGGACACAGTTAACGTACTTATTCTTGTCAAAAGTGTCATGGGATCTTTGATGGCTACAAATAATCAGGTATAGGCCACATCCAAAACACTGCATCCCTAAAAAGACATGGTTTCAATACTGACTGTTGATGACAAATGTCACCTGTAAATCGCCAATCAACTTCCTGAAGTGCCAATAGTAGATGTTACATGGAACATCCATGTTTCATGTCTCCCATCCAAATAGCTGTCTCCGGGAAAACTACCAGCACATCACTACAAAAGGTGTTACGGCTGATGCAATATTTTTCCCTTTGTAATTTCATTCTTTAGATTTTCAATGTTTTTCATGCACTTTGGATTCATTAATTACCTATAGGCCTTGTACTTTGTCTATTGCCTACTTATACAAATTTATCTTAGAAGTATGCTTTAATAGTGTCATTTGGTGTGATGTCAGCAATTAATTTAGAGCAGATACCATCTCTCATAAAGAAAGGAAGAAATGAGATTTTTTTTCATTCTTTGAACCGTCCGGTTACTTTTAATAGTGAAGACTGAAAGCAGTATGTGTGATCTCTTTTTCCCCTTGCATCATCCTGCTCAGAAATATATCCCAATTTAAACATTTGCAAATCAAACATTAACACAGGAGTTAATGTTTTAAAATAATGACCTCCTGCCGGAAGTCTGTTGATCCTGACACACTGCCAACTACAAAATCTAAATGAAGTTAGAAGCTAGGGGAAAATAAACTGTGTTGAGTCTGTTTTCATTCTCCACTAACATCTTTTGTACTACCTGAAAACTCAGTCAATTTATTTTATGGTACTGAAGTCTTCTTTCAATAAATGATGATGCCACATTCCTACTCAGCAATATTTAGGCTACTTAATTTTTGTTGTTTGGTTTAGTTTCTTGATTGAGTGATTTCATCAGTTCATCAGCGTTTGTAATTGCCATTCTCTCAAATAATAGTAAAGGAAATTAAGATCACTGAAAGAATAACTTTAGACAGATAGGTATTATTTATCAGTGTACAAGAAAAGCTAGCAATAAAACATCTATGGTATTTGTGTATGCCTGTAAAAACTGTACAGTATGTTGTTCAAGTGATCCACAATATATAGCTGAAAGGGCATCTTGCTGGGAATCCAGGAGCCACCCCTAATTTTCATGATGTGCCATGGATTGCAGTCTCTGTCATCTTGAATATAGAGGTGTGTCCCATGCAGACTAAAGGACCCACCATAGAATAGTGCTTGGATTAAGTTGGAGCAGTTCATTCCAAGTAATCTCCAGAGGTTAGACCTCCACAAGAAGCTAATGATGACTTTCAGCATAATTTAAGCACTTCAAGAATAATATTTGGCTTTAGGATTAGAACGTGGACATGGTGCTATAGATCAGTTTAATACAAAATCTAGTAACCATTGTTTGTGTGTTTTATTTTTCCCTCAGAGGTGATGTCAGAGGGAATATTCAGGATTATGAACAGGATTGGGGGCCAGAAACTGCTCTGAGTTCTCATTCTGTTTTTGCTATTTGCTGCCTGTGCTACCTTGAGCAAGTGACTTCACTTATTTGTCTGTTTCCCTGTACGTAAAATGGGGAAACATTTACCCACTATCTTCTTCACACCAGTATTGTGAGGATGAAATAGCTAAGGTATGCAGAGCACTTTGAAAATAGAAAGTATTCTTGTTTATTATAATAATATTAATCCTTTGCATTCATTCCATTGAGATTTAACACACATTAAATCTCTTATTTCAAATAATTGTACCAGTGAAGCACTTAAGTATATGCTTAAATCCAATTAAAGTCAATAATATTTAAGCACTCTTCTTAAAGATAAACATGTGCGTCAGTGCTTTACTGAATTGGCATGGAGGTAAGCATGTGTTTACAGTTAAGCATTTGCCTGAGTACTTTGCTGAATTGAGTCTCTGATGCAGAGTCCTACCTAGTATTGAAAATTCATACAGTAAGAAGTATTTCTTAATTGTTTTGTTTTTATTACACCACTCACTAAAATGAGAAATGGAACAAACACAAAAACACTTTTAATAAGAGGCAAAGAAGGCTGTACACTTTGGAAGAGTCTGTTCTGTGTCTATGTAAGGATGAGGGTGTAATATTTTTATTGGCTCAATATAATTTATATTTATTTGTTCATCAAATAAAAAAGTTATCAAGTATTCCACTGTATCTATTTTTCTATACAGCTACACACAGAGACCTTCTGTAGTATGCATTGAATGGTAGAACAGACTACAATAGCCAGCTTTAGAGATATTGTAAAGGTGTATGACAAATCACAATGAAGGTGCTTGCAAGATATTTGAACTTCACAGCACACCCCAGGACACTGGAAACATCATCAAATGTTTCTGTACCATAATTTCTGGCAGTGTAGCCAATAGTGATCTAACTAGATAAGCAAGGACGTCTGTTGTGCTTTGTCTTTCTTCTTCGATGTCACATCATGACTGAAGAAGAATTTATGAAGGAGAATGTTAACATTACACTTGGGAAAGAATGCTTTCTCTAGGAGACCTACATATGCGAACATTATTACTTCAACAAAGAGATTACATAGCTTGGAATATGTACTAGAAAGAATTAATATGAATTCCAGTCATATAGCGATGCCTGCTGGTGAGATGAGAGCCGACAAAAGATGAGCTTTTGATGACAATGTATTCAAGACTTCGGCAGATTTTTATGTTCTTCTAGTTGTTGAAGAATTTGATACACTTTTTTTATCCCTCCACATAGTAGAAGTCAGAGCCATAATTTGAACCTCTAGAATATGTTATTTGTCACCAAGGGCTTCTTGCATAGCTGTCTCCAGATGGGGAACGAACTAGGAAGCATTGTTTCTCCGAACCTACTCCATTTGGAAACAGGGAAAGGGATGGAAGAGAGATGGAGTTCTATAGGTAATGCACAAAGTAATGCAAAACAATTAAATTGGCTACATTTGTGCTTTTCATTTTCTTGTGAATATTATCAAACTAATTTTAGTTACAATTTAATGCAAAATATAAGTTTGCAATCTCCCTTGAGTGAGAGGCAGTATGCAGCCGCTCTTCCTCATGAGAGGAATAGGAAGTAAACTGACTTTAAAAAAAGAAATCAAAGTTGGTTCCCTCATTTCTCCCTTGCTCCGAGGAAGAGGTAGTCTGCTACTGGTAGAGACTTCCAGGGTAAGCAGATCAGCTTCCTTTTTGGGGTCAGCTGTGCTGGCTGACAGTGCTGGAAGTAGCAAGCTGAAGACTCTCCCCACTTCCTGTCCTTGCCTGTCTAGGCCCTAACCAGCTATATGGGAGGAGAAGAAGCAGCTCCCTAAGATAGGTAGCCCACACAGGAAGGTTGCCCAGACATGTAGGCTGAGCCTCAATCTCATCCTTTTGTAATTATTACAAGCCAATAGTTAAAGTGCCAACAATGCTTAAAAATCCCAATGTATCATATCACTATGTCTCGCTATGGAGTGTGAGAATTTATGAAGACCAGATCTGGTAAGATGTTTCCATTATGCACATGAAATTTGAGAAAAACAATCTTCCACTGAAGAATTACTTGACTAAGGAGTAGAATCATCGTGTGAAAATATTCCAAAAACCTCATTTTAAAAAAAAGTTCACAACAGAATACATAGATACAACGTTGTAGTTACCTGTCACTTCGAAAAATGAAATGTTTAAAAGTAATGAAATGAATAAAGAATTAATAAATCTTATGCTGCCCATAATAAACAAACACATTACTTTTACCAAATACTAAATAAATTGTTTTTACCATTGCAGCCTTAACTCTGACCCATGAATTGTTTTTGGTTTGGTTTTGGTGGGGCAAGGGTAGGTGATGTTTTTATTGTTTTCAGTAGCTATATCCGGTATTTGTTTTTAAGAAATGCTGTCTGTTAGTGTATTTACCAATTGGCAATAGAACATTTGGTAAAAAGTATTTATAACAGTTGAGATTTATATTGTACATGTAATTTAATAAGAATTATAAAATTGACTTATTATAAAACTGTTCAGCAGCAAAGCAAATCTATACACAACAATGTGTGTCATTAATATGTATGTACATAATTTTTAAGTTACTTTTTCAAAAGAGTTTGGAGTTAAATTTATATTTTCTTTTACTGATAAAAGAATGTATTATGGTTCAGAGTTTTGCTGTGTTTCCTTATCATTGCTAAGAATGATGGTCCTGATTCTGGTCTGTTACACTAGTGTAAACCTGGAGTAAAATAATTGACATCAGTTGCTGACAGTGTAATTGAGCAGAATTTGATCCAATATGTGTGTTTATTATATTATATAAGTGGCATTAGATTGATGGTGGCCTTAACTATTAGTTTCCATGCTTCTAAATGCTTTGGTTTTATAAATGATGGGGTAGGTAACAACATTGTTTTCACTTGAACAATTGCTTTTTGAAACCAAATGTCTTGTTCTGGGGATTCCCCAAGGGGGAGGGGGTTGTTTTGTTTTCTTGTGTAAGTAAATTAAACACAGTTTTAAATGTGGGTTGGATACCTGCTATCTACTATGTGTGCAAGTATTTGCAGAATCAGGGCCTGTCTTTGGAACTATGGGGGACCCTCCTGGCATCCTAGATTTCCAGGAGTAAGAAAGCAAATTGAGGCATCTATCTTTGATCCACTCAGTCTTAGGCCCAGATCCCACATACACTTAAACTCATGATTAATTTTATGCACAGGTATGAGACTACTTTCGTGCCTAAAGTTAAATCCATCTGTAAGTGCTTGCAGGATCAGAGCGTTATCAATTATTCTGTTTTTCTTGACATTCACATAGCCTTGATCTTACCAAAAGAAAGAGAGAAAAAAAGAGATCAGCTTTTTGTTGGTTTTTGTATACCTGTCTTCTCCCAAAAAAGAGATGGAATGAGCCATTATTGAACTTCACTGGGCTGCATGGCTTGCTACCTTTCAAAGGTGTCTGTTGTTATATTTACTGTGGAAATGTTATTAGAAAATCTACATTTTACTTTTGTTTTTATTGTTGAACGTAGCAAACGTGAAACAAAACTAAAGCCGATAAACTGCAAAACAAGTCTAAAAGACCTAGTAATATAAATATACCAAAAGGATAAGTATTTCTACAGGTTGACATAATACACAGATCAGCCCTTACTTGCTTGATAGAGCAACTATTCATATGGCTTTTCATATGGATTATTGGAAACACTAGCCTGGTGTTTTCTATCCATTGTAATGTCAGACTGAGTTTTGATATTTTTAAAGGCCCCTCTTGCTCTTCCATGCGTATAATTTTGGGGCAGAGGGTGTCGAAAGAAAAGGATGGAGAAAACTGTCTTAGGGGCTTCTTCCAAGGGTAGACACTGCAATTCATCGATAACGTTCCTCCTGCTGAGTTGGCAGCTGCTGCTGTAGGTTCAGAGAGGTCACCATAGTTTCTTTCCTGTTGCTCCTGCAGGCGTTGAGTTGCTGGAGGAGCTGGAAATAAGGCACCTCCCTTTCTTGTTCTGCAACAAAAACCTTACTCACTATGTATGTCTATTCTGGTTATAGTTAAGGTACAAAAGTTCTGGTAATGATCAGAATGATTTACATTTATATTGCACCTTTATCCAGAAATCGCCTACAGTACATTATAAACTGATTTACAGATACGTGTGTGTGTGATATATAAATATGGACATGTGCATATATCTTTTTCTCCCTGTAAGTAATAGTGCATGTAGAGGAATATCTTCACCATGAAACGCTGCTTTTGCATGAGGTGAAACACAGCATTGGCTTCAAAGCAATGCTACAGAACAGTTTAGGGCAGGAAGTGCAGCCCACTATGTCCATTTGTAATTACAGGGGGAATTATAAGTAGGCAGAATGTAAAGTAACATTAACGATCTGACTTAAGATCAAAAACAAAAAGCCAGGGAAATTCAGTGTTCAGGCTGAAAACTCTAGGCTAAAATTCCATCTTCTTCTCCTTTTGCTGTACCTAGGTAGAGCAGCACACTAAGATAAATTAAAGGCAAAGCCTTCAGGCATAACTTTGGATTTTCTTGCTTGCTGTTGTAATTCAGACCTTTAAAATTACATTGGCTTTAAAAGTATATGTATTGTTTTCTTCTGTATTAGCATTAAAAACAGGAAAGAAACCTTGCATAGAAATGTCTGAGTCAGTAATATCTGCTAGTCTATTGGGCATTTAAACTATTTTTTAATGCCAATCATTCAGTTACTAAATTACAGTAACTCTGAACTGTTTTCTTTCAAATGCCTGACTTTAAATGTAACAAACTCATATTTTAAATTTCCTCCTGTTTTCAAAAGTATACAAACTCACACCCAGTGCCAAATGCTCCCTTCCACTCTATAGTGACCGGGAGCTAATTATATCGGTTTATCCCAGGGTCCTGGGAGTAAGGAAGCAGGGCCTATGTGGAAAGCTCCCCTTACCACTGACATCTCCTACATATGCAGGAGCAGCAAGTTATATGGGCCATGCTCCAGCAATATTCAAGGCACAGGGGCCCAGCTTCACCAGTGTTCAGGGCCAGGACTCTCCTGCGGCCCCGCATGCCACCCCCGCGCATCTCCCCCGAGCGTCCCTGCTGCGCCCTGGGCAGCGGGCAGCTGCCCCCGCAAGCTCCGTGCTGCACTCCGCTCTGCTGGCTCCCAGCATCAACTGCCGCCACAGGGTCCTACAGCCCCCCAACTACTAGTGCCAGGGCAGGTTGACCCAGCCTGACCCTGACCCTGCCCTTCCACCTTGGACAGATGGGACCCTCCACCAACACAGGGGGCCCCCCACCCACAGTTGCCTCTCCTGCCCCATGCTGGGAAAGGGGCAGCCCCATCCCAGTGAGGGGCAGCAGCAGGGAAGGAGGTGCACACATGATGGCAACCCCCCCAACCGGCACCCACCATAGGGGAGGCGAGGGAGCTTCCTGGACCTGAGAGAGGCCCTAGGAGCATGTGCAGTGACAGTGGTGCAAGGTGAGTGTGCTGCCGGGTGGAAAGATGGGGGCCCCTCCCCTGGAGCTCACTGTTGCCAGTGGGGAGAGGACTGTGGGGAGTCCTGCTGTCTGGCCCTAGCCAGGGACAGCCTGCCTGCACCCCAAACTCCTCATCCCAGGCCCCACCACACCCCAGAGGCCGCACCCCCGGCCAGAGACCGCACCCCCCACACTCCAAGTCTCTGTCCCAGCCCTGAGCCCCCTCCTGTACAGTGAACCCCGCATCCCCAGCCCCACCCCGCAGCCCTCACACTCATATCCAAACCCTATGCTCAAGCCCCTCCCACACTCCAAACCCCTCATCCCCAGCCCCACCCCAGCCCTGTCACATTTTTACATTATTTTAAAAAATATATATCAGCTTACAAGGCAGCGGGGCGGGGTGGAGGGGGCAGGACTTGGACCCGTTCTGGGCACCACCAAAAATTATACAAACCTGCCACCCTTTATGGACACTGTAGGTGGAATTCTCTCCCCAGTGAAGTCAATAGCAGAGCTTCCACTGTCTTCAGTGGGGCCAGGATTTCATCCCAGATGTCTGAGGCTGTGTGTGATTTCAGGGTTTGAGGCCAGTTTAAGGGAGAGGGGAGAACTGGTGAGCACTCACTGTGCAGAAGCTCTAAATGTTGTTTTCCATGCATTGCCCCCTGCTGCTGCAAATGTAATACTGCTCCATGTCACAATAATATGCTGTCTCTGTCCCCTTCCAAAATAGGATGGAGTAGGAAATCTCATACAAGGAAGCTGATCCTTCTCCTATTGAAGTCCATGTCAAAATTCCCAATGACTTCAGTTGTGCAGGATCAAACCCTACGGGGCCAAAGACAACAACAGCCATCTGTGTGGTGGTGGGGGTCTACATCAACATGCAGAGGGGCTGGCATACCATGCCCTTAGATCTGTGGTCTTGGAACCAAGCTTACCCTCTGTGCAGTTAGGAGGCCATACTGAGGAGCGAATGTATTGGGTTGTCCCTGTGGTGAACTGCATGAACTTTTGTACTTACATTTTCTTGTCTACATGCTTTTTCACAGAAGGGAATCATTTGTCCCATAATACCAAAGGGGGCATTACATCCACATTATGCATTCAGGAGCCCACAAACATCATTTTGTTTAAAATAATATAGTTTGACCACAGCAATCAGCAAAGCTAGTACATGTTTCAATGCCTTCAAATTACAGTATACTACGGAGTCCAAATTTACAACTACTGGAAAAATTTGGGACCTCTTGAACTGTGAATTTCTGGGTCTTAAAACTCAGCTCTGCCACCGGGGCAAAAGAATTAGCTAGGGCTTCAAGGATACATTTTCAGGCCACTTCTGTTTCTCTTGAAGGAATCATAGCTTCTGTCACAGTGAAAAGTTTTTACTTAATTTTTAATCCTGTTTATATGTAGAGAGAGAACATGTATTGGAAAGTGGTCAGCATAATATTTTCGGTTATGATTTTCTCATTAGTGGAAGACTGAAGTGTGGGCATAAGTGGCTTTTGTTTAGACATCCTTGTTTGAATAAAACTGCATCTCACACTGGACATGTGACTTCTTAGAATTGCGCCATTACAATGGGCTGAGATGGATATCAGTGCTCTCTTTCCTAGGTTATGAGATGTGATTTATTCTCCACTGATTGATAGGACATAAACGTGTGCATACATAAGTATAAACTGTGTATGTGTGTGTTTGGAGGTTTACAGTGTTTGCGTTCCTAATGAATACTAAATCTGTGCATGTATATGTATGAAGTGTAATATTCCTGCATATTAGAGTTCATGTTTCCTGATTAAAGAGCTCATATAAAGACTGAAGTACTTCAGTGTTTATCTTTTGCTATTGGATCTCTGTGCTCCACATAGTAACACATAAACAGGCTGAGCAGCTACTAATCAAATCCTTTAAAGCCGCCAAACCCACTTTTTGTCTTTATTATGAAACTAAGATTTGGTCAACTGAGGTCAAGTTGTGCACTTAACACAGCTTCCATTATAGTCAGTGAACTCTGTAACAGAGAGTAAAGTCAAAATATAAACACAGAGCATTTCTGCAGCAGCTCAGGGCTGGGATTAACTTGGATCACCTAGTCTTCTGCTTTTAATGAAATTCTCTCTCCTGTATTTTCTTGTTTGGAAGAGAGTCCAAAGTTATCTCATGCTAATTTAGTTAGGCAGTGCCCTCCAGGGATGTCACATGCCTCCATGACCCCTCCAGAGAGACTCAGCAAAGGGATGAGGAGAATTAAACATTCCTGAGAAATTGCAAAGCAGCAGCCCCCAGAGATTTTGCATAGAAACTAGCTCCAGACTAGCTGCCAGAGACCCAAGTCACCTTTTCAGCACATCCTTGACATCTCTCCACCAATCCCATCTGGCTTGATTCAGGGGGTCAGTGTGGGGACTGGGAAGAGGTGGCAGCTCGAAAGAGCAGAATTCAAGGGAGGACTGACTCTATTTTCAGCTTTCATAGGTTTCTGTGGGATACACAGATAAATAAAAAAAGCAGGAGAAAAAAAATCATATGTCTAATCTCACTCTAATGCCTTCTTCTGAGGGAAAAAGCCCACTTTCTGTTAGAGGTACTGAATATGTAGTTTCAATATTTTCAGTAACAGTATGACCATTTTATGTACATTTTTGGTTGTAACTGGGCTTCTATCGCAAATGCCTTTAAAAGCATGATTATGGGGCCTGATCCTGCAAACACTTACTCCCTTGAATGGCCCCATGCTGACTTCATTGGAGCTACTCATAGTAGTACGCATTATGGGCCTTATGCTCTCCTCACTTACACCAGTGTAAACCTAGAGTAAGGCAGTTGAAGTCAATGGAGTTATACTGATGTCAGCAAGGTCAGAGTCAGACCCCATGCCTGTCTGCAGGATGAAGTCCTTTATTTATACATTTTAAAAAAACAGATTTTGGGAATCATTTTCTGGATTTCTCTCCACATTTCTGAGCAAAAGGCAGAACTGGAATTTCCTTAGTCTACGTATGTGTATGTAACAGAGAGACTATCCATATTCTGATTTTTTTTTAAATATTTTTGTGGGATGGGGAGCTAGCTATGTGATCACAAACACTGCCTCACAGATCATCATGTGAGACATCCGATGTCTGGTAAATGTGTAATTCAACAGCCTTTAGGAAATGCCTTTGAAAAATAGTTATTGGGCAAGTGCAGTGCAATAGAGCCTCAGAGTTACAAACACCGCAGGAATGCATGTTTTTAATAACTCTGAAATGTTTGTAACTCTGAACAAAATGTTATGGCTGTTCTTTCAAAAGTTTACAACTGAACTTTGACTTAATACAGCTTTGAAACTATACTATTCAGAAGAAAAATTCCCTTTATTTTTTTAGTAGTTTATTTTGAACACAGTACTGTATTGTATTTACTTTCTGTGTGTGTGTGTGTGTCTGCTGCTGCTGATTGTGTACTTCCAGTTCAAAATGAGGTGTGTGGTTGACTGGTGCTCATAACTCTGAGGTTCTGCTATATTCTTTTTTTTAAAGATTAGATTTCTTTGCTATTTTATTTATTTTGTTTAATTATACCAAAGAACCTAGTCAATATTATGGAATAATACCAATTTTAAAAATACCTATTTTTTTCATTGTAAGAGTGTAGATCAAAGCACCTAATAACACTTAAATCTCACATCGTTCATTTCATCTTGAAATGCCTTTACAGACATTAAAATTCTGACAACACTCCAGTCATGTAAATATCATAGTTCCCATTTTACAGATGGAGGAGCAGGAGAACTGAGGATAAATGTCTTGCTCAAGGCCACAGTGAGAGTCATTGTCACAGCTGAAATTAGAACCCTGGAGATTCTGGCTCTTCATCATTTGCTTAGACCAAGCTGAAATGAATCAGTAAGCTAATAAAAACCCAACAATCAGAGTCTGGTTGAAGATGAAATTGATGACAATATTCATGTCAGAGCTAAGATATTATAATTGAATTCCAGCCTCAAATATATGTAAACAATTGAGTTATAAAACTCTGGAGGATTGACATTACAGAAATGAGGGCAGTCGTATAACTGAAAGGATGATAATTACACAGTAGTGATGAATCTCTTGTGGCCTTTTATGATTCCTGGGCGTGCCTCCATTGTTCTCTAGCGGGTAAAATGTCAGACCTAGCCAAGCATGTATGTGGGAATGTCGCTCTCTAGTGGCTGGCCTACAGAAGAGACAAGCTTTAATATTTGCCTGTATAGCTACTAAAGTTTCTCATTTAGATCAAGTGGTAAGGGCCTGTGTCTGAGGTGCTGAAATTCAGAGTTCTATCCCTGATGATGTCTGTGTGGTAGAGCTGATGATTCTTCTCCATGTGTATGCAGCACGCAGATTTATTACAAGTGTTAAGTTGTAGTGTGGTAATGTTTCTGGGTTATTCTGTGATAACGTGGTAAAACACTTGTCACCACTTCATCTAGGCATGTGAAAATATATTGTATGTGTTATACAGAGATAGATACCAAAAATGAATACACTTAGAACTTCATATGGTTTGCATTTTTAGTAGCAGCTCTCCTGACTCTAATAGAATACACATTTTAATTTTGTTTTGGGTAAGTGGATGTGTTTACAATCTCACACCCACAAGTCCATAGCTTTAAATAGAAATGCTTCCATAGTGTATAAAAGAATACATTCTGTTTCATAAAGGGTTTATCAGAAATGCCGGTACTGTATTTATTGCTGGGAACAAACTGAATAAAACTTTATATTCCACTGTGCCTGCAGCTGATGAAAAGTAGCTGTATCTCCAGTTTATTGACACAATTTGAAAGCTCTGCTTCGGACTCTGGTGTAATTAATAGTTGTTGTTATTAATGCTAATAGAGTTGTAAGTACATTCAATGTTTTTGAAAAATGTCTGAGTGACCGCCACAGAGATTGAATGCACAGAATAAGTACAGCAAGAGGAGTGGCAATGCAGGCTTCCTTGGGCAACCTACATAGGGCATGTTAAACATGGCCTGGAGAGAACTGCATATTAGTTTGTTGATAAGCTATTATCCATTTATGTTTGAACTCTGTAGGCTAACATACATAATTTCGTTTCTATGATCACTTAATGCTTGACCTTTGCTGGCTGAAATTCACCTCTGTGTTAAGCTCTTTTTAAGGGCTTAAGTAGTCCATAGGTTTTGTGCTGGTATTCTCCACTGAGCTGAATTTTACTCTTCTGAGACTGGCAGCAGTTGTGTCATTTAATACCAGTGAGTTTGTGAGGTGGACACTTGTCTCCTAGCAGCTGGACTAAGACCACCAAACCCCTTTTACATAGGCCACTGAATCAGATGATGTCAACTTTGGTTTATGTTGACCTGGATTTGAATTTGTGACATAAGGTAAAGATGCTGTATCCCGTTACAAATTCCCAGAGCCATCCAGGCTGCTCCCCGACTTGCTCCCCAGCAGATAGGTTTGAAAAATAATTCCAAAATGTTATCTCCTGAAATGATCTTGTATACAAAAACTAAAAATTCCACTGATCCAAAGATAAGGCTGCTTTTGCATCTTGCCAACTAAGGAAGTGAATTTTGTTGAATTCTAGCTGTTGGTTTGAAAACACTGCTAGATCTGTGTTTGTTCCCAGTGCTTCACAGCCAGTGAGTAAGAGATGGAAACATACCTTTTCTCTTTTGAACTTTATATGCAGAGAACTGAAAACTGGAATAAATTAGAAGGTAAAGTTTCACTGATATTGTCAAATGGAGCACACTGTGGTTTAGACAGCTTAATTATGCATACCAGTTTATTTTTGTAAGAATGGAACTCATAGTAAACCTCTTCCTCGGGATGAGTAAATTAACATTTTCTGTCAGCTGTTTAGATTATTATTCAGCGGTCTGAGATCACTTGAAAGCCTTTAACACTTTTGAAAATAACTGAAAGTCATACAGTGTACCGAAGCTAGAAGTGGGAGAATTTTTAGTACTTGAGGGAAAAGTGAATTTAAATGCAGAAGTCAGATATTCTGTTTTAGAGTTATTAGCTCATTCATTCTGTCTCCCTGACAGTGCAAAATTGTTTTGTACATTACATTCTAGGAGTTTGTCCTTTATGGTTTTAAATGGCCCAAGTATTTTGACATCCTCCAATGCCTTTGACCTAGATTACTCAACAGCCTAATAGATCTCACTTTCCCCAAGTTGTTCCTGATATTCAGTCTAAATTTTCCCATTCTTAATTTTATCCCATTACTCCTACTATAGCAATTCTTCTCCCTCCTTGATACGAATGCCCTTCAAATACTGTCAACTTTTATCACCTCCTTCAGTTACTTATCTCTTAACCAATGTGTATGTGCTTAGAGCTCTAACAGCCTGATCTTGCAAGGTGCTGAGCACTGTGGTGGTGGTATTACTTTATAGAGGCTCAATCTGAGATCAGGGCTCCTTTGTGATGGGCACTGTACAAAACACATAATAAGAGGCAGTCCCTAGCTTGAGGGAGTTACAATCCCAATTACAAAGGGTGGGAAGGGAAACAGAGATGCAGAAAGAAAAAGAGATTTGCCCACGGTCATGCAGCGGATCAGTGACAGAGCCGTGAATAGAACCTAGGTATTTTGACCCATGGACTGTGCTGCCTCTCTGGCCCTGAGTAGAGCATGTGATAAATTTTAAGCATGTGAGTAGTCCCATTGACTTCAGAAACACAGAAGCATTATAAACGGAAACCAGAATCTTTTTCCAGCCAAATGTTGCATTATAAACTTTTTGCAATCAATACCTGCATTGTGATTATTATTTTGGAGCTGATCAAGTTGTTATAGAAACAGGCCAACACTTGACTTGAAAGTCTAGTCTAGTTTCTTGTGGTAAGATCATGGCCTTGACTAGCCCTTTCTTGGCATTGATCCCTAAGACTGCTCTACCCTGACCGCAACCTAGGTGCAACCCTTTACTTTTATGGTGAGTAATCCTGTCAAATGGAGTCTGCTTCTTTATGAAATGGTATTTTGTCTTTCATGTAAAAATAGCAGGGAAAATTAATTCTGAAAGAAAAAAAGGGAAACTGTCAAATATCTTCTTTTAGAACTATCTTCTAGGTGGAGCCTGGGAAACTTAGACTTGCTTTATGTTTTTGTATAGCTAAGATAAACATGAGTGATGGAAAATAATTGAATGCTTTCTGTAATTGGTGCATGAAGGAATAATTTAATAAGGAATATTACCTTTGGGCTTATCCGCTATAGATGATCCCTCATCTGCCTCAGGACTCTGTGAAATTTCTGTATGGTAGTTTGGATTTTAGTTTTTAAAGATACTAGGATTTAAAACACTTTTAAATTAATGTTCATGATCTCAGAAAGAAAAATGAAAGAAACTGAACTTATTTGCATCTTCTCTGTACGTTTTCATTGATATTACTTTCCATGTCACACACATTACTTTCAGTTTCACCACTTGAAAGGTAAATAATTGATTATGGACTTTACAAAAAAATCTGTTCAATTTTTTTTGGCAGAAAAAAATTAAATACATTAAATGGTTTCTTAATTTTCATTGTCAGTGAGATTTCCCAACAAGCAACTTCACTGCTTTATTTTGGCTCTGGCTGTCATATAAAGATCAGTAATAAAGCTTTATACAAATAGTTTTATGTATTAAAAGAACAATATTTTGACACTCATTGACACAAGCAAAAAAAAAATCCAACACAAAATCAAACACCAATCAACCATGCTAATTTAGTGCTTGACAACACAATAAGAGCATTGTGCCTTCATCTAAAATGAACGTGAAAAGTGTTGTGTTCCACTGACGAGGAAGGTTACTCAGAACTTGACCTTTAAAGTTGATCTGGATTATGCTGCTTGTGGTTTTTATTAATAATGCTGCCATATTAATGTCTCATGAGTCTTTACTGAGAGTTGTAAAACAATTGGACTATCTGCTTACAAGAGAAGAGTTATACAGTGTTCCTAGTATTTCCTACTGGTGTGAGGGCTTTTGTTTCATTAGACATTGATATTGTTTTCATTTAAGGTGTTCCACAAAGATTATCAGATATTTTATTATTTTAGCGACTTTAGAATTGTTGGATTATTGTCTCTAAATATCTCACCTATCTTCTTGAAACTTTTGAAAAAATAGAAAAGGGCCTGAACCAAAATTGTGTATCTGAACATCATTGAACTTTGAGAAAGTTCACATCTGGATTCCAACTTTATGGCTCGGGTACAGCACTGAAAAATGTTTTAAATTACTTCTGTGACAATTTGTTGGTTGTAACATTGTAAGCCTCTGAAAAAGCTTGTAAGGCAAAAGGTGACAGAGAGCTTCCTTTGTACACTCTGAGGGACTTAAATATCTGGTCAGAACCTATTCAAATTATGTTAGATGTTATTTTGTATTTCATTGTCCATTATTCTATCAAGTACTGTGTGTTTTCTCCAAAGAAATTTTTCTTATCTTGAATCTGTTTCCTTTTTTAAAAAAAGTCTCTGGTTAGTGGTACCACAGTCCATTGTTTGTAACATCACTGTTGTGCGCAATGAAAGTAACTGTGACTAGACTAACAAGGACTAAATGGTAACCACTGAATACAATATGCAGTGAAAAGGGGGCAACTTGTATTCAAACATGGGTATCTTTATGTTCAGCATTAAATTAGTGGGAAAGAAACACAGACAGCAATAGTTCTGACTGGGCTAAATATATTTCAACTATTTACGTTTGGTAGAGAGACTTAAATAAAATTCACGAAAACTTATAGAGAATTTAGTGCTCATGAAAAGTGCTGCATTAACAGAGCTGGGAACTGCTTTGTCTACAGAATAGCCTAAATTTTCAGGAATTGCTGGTGATTTTATGTGCTCAGGTTGAGCTACCATAGAGGGACTTGATCTTCAGAGTGTTCTTAATTTCTGAAAATTAGTTGCCTCATGTTAGGGATCCAAAATACATTGGTCCTGATGTAGAGTATCTCCCCTTTGGTGTTATACAGATTGAACATTGTTCTGTACTTCAAGCATAGTTAGTATGTCCTTCAAGAACAAACGATCAGTATTTCTAGGAAACTGCGGGTTAATTTAGGTGTGTTGCCTTCCTTTTTGATTATGATTACACAAAACTATTTTTGTTTCAATGGGAAAACAAATGACTAGATCAGTTACACATACTCAAATGGCCCTGATATCACAGCCTAAAAAGCAGGGAACTTTTTTTTTTTTTTTTTGTCGGAGCCCCTTGTCAAATACTGCCAATACATCACTGCTGTTTTCTTTTATAAGACATAGTAGGCAGAATACACTTGTAGTTTGGGGTCTTGCTGCTGTATAAGTCTTGTCCATATAACATTGTCAGTGACCAGAATTAATAGTAGGCCGAGTGCTACTATCCTTACTTAGTAAGAACTCGCATTGTGGTAAGGACTGCAGTGGTTTTATATTGGCATTAGGATGGAATCAGCTTATATGACTCAGAAGGCATGTTCTATTGTAATTGAGCTTTATTAATGTTTTTCAGCCTTGTGTGGCTGTATGTATTGTGTACAGTATCTGCATATTAAGCTATTCGCTGTGGCATACAGATTGTGTATGTATCACTGCCTCTCTTTATCCAGTGTGCTTTCATCCATACCGTTTGTATACTTAGTACATACCTATACTTTTCACAGTGTGGTGTAAGCAGTCAATCAAATTTCTGTGACACAGACCAGTAATACCTCCTTTTACCCACTTTGAAGTAAATAAATTAAAGGGATGCTATCGTTTCAATTTAGGTCCAAAACTGAAGCTGTCAGAGAACCCAAGAAGCAAATATTAGCCATCATTTCCAATTTCTCATTTTAAGTTTCCTTCTAATAAGCAATCATTGATATCTATTTATCTAGTAGGTTTCAGAAACCACAAAGTTTCTGTGTGGGTTACTTCATAAAAGTTAGTGTGGGTTACATCATAAAAGGCCCAATTATGCCATTTAGCACTGGATTTAGAAGACAGTGGTAAGGAGCTACTTCACATTATGGGTAGCTCAGACATGGATTGAGTCAGAGGAGGGCATAATACCTTCCCAAGCAGCCAGGGTGCAGGGGATAGGGAAGCCTGCTATTCCCCCCCCAAGGCACCTGACCTGCTCCATGGGACAGTACAGACTACAGAGGGAGGTGGATCAATTGTGGCACAAAATAAATTGTCCCTCACTATGAGTGCAGGAACTGCAATTGTGCCAGACCCTTGGCTGGCCTCATTGGGGAAACAGGATATTTGACTTCCCATCCCACCATATGACCTCTGTAACGTCTTCTCACACTTGAGGCCAAAATGTTCAGTTATGCTGCTCAGTGATGACCCCAGCAAAGTAGCTAGACTTTGAATCACCAGATAGTGCCTTGTTCAACCCACTGAATTCCTCTATCCACTTCTAGACAGTGGAGGTCTGAAAGATTATAAAAACAGAATTCCTATAAATAACACCAGTGTACTCTTGAATCTCTCTAACTGGTGATGTTTTTTGCCTGAGTCACAAATTACTCTCTAATTTTTGGCAGACTTGAGGTAACCTGTGCCCTCCATGCACAAAAAATAAATAGAACTAGACAGCCACCAGTCAGTGTGTCTGTCTCTGTACCGTTAGGGTGATGCGTTCTGCATCAGACCCATGCTAAACTGTTAAGGCTCCTGTAGTAAGTACATTTGATTTGTGGTTGGAACATGTTTTTCATTTTGTTGCAGGACTGTATATGGTACATAGAAATGTGACTTCATGTGATGCAGATGTTCTGTAGTGGTGGAGTACAAAAATTAAATCTATCAGAATCACTGGTAGCTATATTTTCTAAGTAACACACATCTATCTGTCTGACTGTGTTTAGACATCTTGTTAGAATTTAGGACTTGCCATCGCATGAGACACAAAAAAGGTTTGGTTCATTTTGTGGACAAATCAGCAATTAGCATTTTATTTCTGCAGTAGAAATCATCATTTGTCATTTAAATCATAGGCTCTCTTTGAGGTTTAGCTTTGTTTTTTCTTCTTAAATAGACAGGTCCCTAATTAAGCTGATTTCTAACAACATATTGTGCTCACTGCCACCAGTAGAGGAGTGGATGATTTAAAGAAAGGAATCAAATAAATATAGTTAAACATAACTTTGATTAACAAGACTTGTTATTCATGGATGACAGCACAGTTAATAAGTGTTTTCTGGCTGAGATGCTGGACTGGAATTTAATGGTGAGGCACAAGTGCAACAGACTGCAGATTCTCAAGACAAACACACACATCACAATCGCACTGAGAGGCATGTACGGAATTAGTATGTATTGGCTGTGCTTGTCCAGTTCAGGTTTTCCCCTTCACTGATCCAGGTGTGAACATGAACAACACTGTGAGCAAGAGACTTCTGAATGGGTGTTGGCCTGGAAGAAAACTGGTTCAGGTTTAGAAATGTTGACTGAAATTAGAGTTCCTCACTTGAAGGGACATTTTTTTTTATATTGTCTTCAGAGAAAAAAAAATTTTTAAGCAGGAGTTGTAGTTAAGACTTGCAGAACAGATATCCAGCTCACGTAATCACAAAAGTGCATCCGATGTTACACGTGCTATCTGTTCTTCTACAGTGAGTTTTCTGTCTTTAAACGTAAATGGCATAGTACTGCCTTTCGACTTTGTGAGTCACGGGAGCAGAGACAAAATGAGTTCAAATATGAAAAATCTGTTTTGTACATTTGCCATTAAAGGAACAATGCAATTTGAAGAGAGCTAGAGCCTGGATAGTTTCTGTAATAGTTTTCTCCTCCTATGCAGCCTTAACCACATTTTGGTAACTAAATCCATGTAAAGAGTAAGGAAAGAGTTATAGATATGTATTGTGATAAGTGTCTTTCTGTCAGCCCATCAGGGATATCAAAAACAAAACAAAAAAAACACTACAGAGAAAATTAGGAAAACCCATGCCCCTCTTTCCACTTCACAAAAATTCCTAAAATATGTGACCTCATGATGGTTAAAAGATAGCCAAGAGCCAGAGCTGGGCAATGATTTTATCACAGATTGCAGCCCAGCCATGTCATGGGTCATGTGGTTCAGCATGTGAACAGGAAGGTGAGAATTGGTGAACTTTTGCCTCAGTTGTGCAGTCCATCAGAGAATAAATGGACCAAATCACTGAGCAGCTGTATAAGGAGGTGAACGGCTGAATACTTTTCACACAGAGGCCTTTGTGTTCTGGACATGATCTAGCATTATGATGGGGTGCGCTAGGCTGCGGCTTTGTAGCAATTACGAAGCCATTATCACGCTAGAACACAAGATCATTTATCTTCTAATTCAGAGTGTCACCTGTTCTTCATTTACCAGTCAATAACCATTAATTATGCTCAGTGGAAATTTAAACAAAGCTGTTCCTCTCTGTTAAAACCAGTAAACCATTCAGTAATGACAATTAAATCTGGAGCTGTGTATCCCCTCTCCGTCCTTATTCTTGTTCTCAGCCTGGAGTGTAGTACAATATGATCTCTTACGGGAAATGTCTAGAAATTGATAGATCAAGGACCTCTGATAGTATGATGAAAAAAGAGCACATTCCTGGCACATTCTGTAGGGAAAGTGTGTAGCTACTACTTATACATAGATTTCTGATTGGCTACATAATATGTAACAGCAGAAATGAACATTTTTAATGCTGAGTTGTTTGAAGTATTTTCTGCCCACTGACTTGCCTTTGTCTTTATTTTACAAAAACTGCATGCACACATGTTCAAATGAACAACTCTTTACCTCCTTGTTAAAACAGTCAATTATTTTTTCATAATTATTAGAATGTTACTTTTCGCTGGTTTGACTAGGCTAATTATAAGATGGACTGAATGCCAAAAGAAAAATAAAAGGACAAACCGTGATAAATTTTCAAGTAATCATTATTCCAAGCACCACTTTTCCTAGCAGAAACTCAGGGAGAAGTTACTTTTAGTTTAACAGCATCTGTGTTGTTTGATCATTACAAGCCTGACCCTGTAGAAATGTACCACAATGTATGCTCCAAGATTTGCTTGCTCTTTGAAATGGTAGAAAAGCATGACAAGGCCAATCCAAAAAAGCTGGTAGAAAGTTTTAAAATATATATATATATAGAGAGAGAGAGAGAGAGAGAGAGAGAGAATTCATGTTGCCAAATTAAAAACCAAAAAACCCAGTCAATGTAGCATCAGATATTTATGTGGTTACTGGTTTTTTTGTGTGTGAAATATATATATTTCTGTAGCTCTCTGTGAAGCTAAAATGTGTTTAAGCATCACACAAAAATAACAGTGACTACATAAATACCTGATGCTATATTGACTGGGTTTTTTGGTTTTTAATTTGGCAACATGAATACTCTATCACGCTAAATATGTGCAACAATTAAAATATTTGTGTTATTAAATCATAGAAAATTGCTTTAAAATCTCCAAATACCATAGGTGGTATCCTGATTTAATTACTCCTGTAAAAGTCCCATTGATGGCAATAGGAGAGTCTGTATGAATTTTGACAGATTGAATAAGGACTGAGAGTCTGATCCTACAGTCCCTTATTCACTCAGATAGTGCCTACTCCTTTGAGCAATCCTATTGGTTGCAGGTGGTCTACTTAGGTAACTAAAGGTTTGTGGGATCAGGGATTGAGTTAGGACTTCAGGATTAGCCCCATGTTTGAAGTATTCATTTTTGCTCTGTTGAAGCTTGATATGCCTGTGAACCCTACAAGTCTAGTCAGATGTGAAAGAAAGGGTGTCCGTGATTTACTGTAACCTTGTGAATAAAACAAAAACCCAAATGTTCCAAGAAAGATAGTATTAAAGATAGCAATTAAGACCTCTCTTGCCAGCAGAAGGAATTTCATCCGTCAATCATATATTGCTGCGTCATTGGCTAGAGAGCTCAACCCTGGGGAGGAAAAATAAAGCTGCTGCCATTGTCCCACCCAGCATGCCACATCCCTAAAGCACAATTAATGTCAAGGACATACACAAGAGTTTCCCAAAATCCCGCCTTCCGTGCACATTTAAGAGGCAAAAGGAGCGTGTTAATAAAATCTCTCAAAAATATTAAAGATTCAAAAAAACAACAGGAAGCAAAATGACTTGCAAATAGAATACTTGGAAGGGAGTATATCTTCTTGCTTTGCCTGACACTGATGTACTAAAAGTGGGAGTGGGGGGAGAGAAGAATTGAACTTTTCAGGTGGTATTTACTGAGAGAAACGGAGCTGTCCCAAAGCTTTTATTAATCTGATTTGCAGAGTATCCGCTAGCATCTGGGGACCTACTAAAGTTTTCTTTAAATCTGATGTGAAGAGGTCAATGCAAATAGTATTTTGGATTACACTATAAGAAGATGGCAATTCCTTTTACCATATGGAGAAAGAGATGAATTATTTTGCTTTTGTGAACTGATTATTTATTAAAAGAAGGCTGTGATGTGTATAGATTGCTCCCTGTTTCTAACTTAAGGAAATAAAGTGTTTCCATCACTTTGACGTAGAGTGATAGTTTTATTTTTTCCATCTATAGTTTCTGGGTGGCAGTGTGGTCTCATGGATAGAGCACTGGATTGGGTGTAAGAAGACCTGGCTTCTATTACTGACATTGATTGGCTGTGTGCCTTTAGGCAAATTATTTTACCTTAGTGTGCTTCTGTTTCCCCTCCCCCCCCCCCCCCCCCATGTCTGACTTTTCTATTTAGACTGGAAACTGTTCGGGGCAGGCGTTCTCTCTCATTATGTGTTTGAACAGTGCTAAGTACAATAAAGCCACAAAATCTCCTCTGGGGCCAGTAGGCACAAATGTAACACAAATAACAATAGTAGAAATCTGTGAAGTTGTGATTTAGAAACAATTCTGATTTTGGTCACCGTTCTGATCTTTGCACAGCCTACGCTCTTTGAAAGAGAAGGAGAAGTTAGGCAAACACTTAACAATTAGTATTTCCATACATTGAAAAAGGGAATCTTGCTTGCTGTACCTTCAAATGCATCTCCAGGTGTGTGCAGGAGGAATAGCTGAATTTGAAATAATGCACTATGAAAATATTGGTCCTTGATTTTTTTGTAGTCCTCTCTGTCCTGTATTTATTTGGGTTAAATCTAGTTTAAAATAGTCAACTGTGTATTTGACCACAGTTAGGTAGTTCTACATTTTTGCCCTATTGACAGCATTCCTTAAATTGGAGCGGGGTATATAATATTTTGCTTTCCATTACATGTGAATAAATGTAAGGTTTATAATAAATGGGTTCTTTCTCCTAAGCAGTACTCTCTACTTTTGAACACTGAGTCTTGATTTACAATATCCCCCACAGAAATCCCTGGTGTGAAACAAAGAGAAAATCAGGTATATTACAGGCAATTTTCTGTAATGTGAAATAATTCCAATTAGTCACTCGTAAGAGTTGCGCTGATCTAGTTAACAGCCTTGTGTTAAAAAGCTCTAATTTCCCTAGTTGCATCCATACATATATCTGATTATCTGCAAATCAAAATGTGGTAATATAATATCATGTACAAAAGGGCCCACTTACAGGTGCACTTAATCTGGATTTGTTTATCTTTCTGCAGGCTATGTGGCTGATGTTGCAAACGGATGAGCCAGAGGACTTTGTCATAGCTACTGGGGAGGTCCACAGTGTTCGTGAATTTGTGGAGAAGTCATTTAAACACATTGGGAAAACCATTGTGTAAGTATGAATGGGAGCTAGCAGCAATGGGTTTCAGAACCCTATCAGCTACTGACATGTGGCTTTGATTTTGCCATTACATCGTAATATTTCTTTTGTATTCTTTTTCACTTTCTGTGTTTGTAACATAAGGCCTCTGGATGTGAACCACTGACTCTCGCTCACCCTCTCCAACCGCAGGATATTGCTCCATCACCCGCCCCTCCACCAAAAACAAATCTAGCAAAATTTCATCCACTCCAGGTGGGGTAGGTTGTAGATATCTCACCTCGGCATTCTTATAGGCTGATTGTTTTCCATTGTAAATCCCATCTCCCTGCCCTCAGCTCCCCAACACCGTTGCCCTCCATAGTCTGGGAGGGCTGACCACTGTGGCTGAGATTACAGTGCTATACTATTCTGTACTGGCTCGTAGAGAAGGGATGCTTGAGACACATTTTATTGTTGGTGCACTTTTGTCCTCATCACCAGCCCCGAAACAAAACCTGCCACTTTATCCACATTCCCGGACTCCGCCCGTTTAAGATGTGACACCTGTAAACGCGGTTCCTTTCCGTGTGGCAGCACGTCGGCCTCGCTGCTGGGACTATATAGCACCATCGCTCTGCATTCTTCTTAGTTCTTGTCCTACTGAGCCATAAAAATGTTGAGCTGCGGGTGCAGAATGTTTACAATGCATATTCTACATAGTTTGACTGAAAATACAAAATTCCTTCTCAAGGCCAGATAATGAAATCAGGCTGGTTTTGTGAATGCTTTCTGTAATTTATATTTTTATTGTTTGTTATTTTTTCAATTTCCCTCCTTCTTTATCTTCTCTGGGCCCCATGCATCAACATACCAATCTCAGCTGGAAGAGGGAGAGGAAAGCCACAGGCTCTTCCATGACGCTAGCACGAGGGCTCTTCCTCAGGCCATCAAAGACACTGGTGCAGCTGGTGAACTTTTGACAGGGCCAGTAAGTTTTACTTGGGAGCAAAAACTTGACACATTCAATAAATATGCAGAAGTGCACAGATATATACAATATTATTTGAACAGTCAGTGGGTGGTTGGATAGATAATAACATTTTCCCTTAATGAGTGTTAGCCTGGTTTCAATTTTTGGCATTTACTTTCAGAAAAATTCAGAGGGGCAGTATAGGTATGAATTTCCAGCCCAAAAGCTTGATTTTAGGATATTTTTTTTCAAATATTTATCATCTTTTTTGATTTGCTTACCCACCTTCTCTACCGCTACACAGTTAACAGTGTGAACTTTAACAACAGTGACATTTTTCAAGGCCACTAGGAATTGTTTCCTCTCTTTTTTTTTTTCTGTCTTTATTAAGTTTCTTTTTTTATGACCGACTTTCACTGGTAAACATTCTTTTAAATTGAAAGCAGGTGAAACATTAGTGTGTACTGTGGAAATTGTTGTTCTGTACAGATGCATAATCTTATGATATCCAGAACCCTTTCTTCTGTCTCCTATTGTATGTTGCTCTGCATTAAGAAGAAGGCGACTTGGTGGCCAAAATTTTTAAACGTGGATCTCTAAAGTCAGGCACCAAAATTCATGTTTAGAAGTGCTGGGCACCCACTTACTTCAAGTCTACTCACTTATTTAAAATTAAACACCCTACTTTAGAGTTTTGCTGGACAGGTCTAGTGTACTCGGCACTTCCAGGATCAAGAGCTAAATGTATATATTCTTGTAAGCAAAAGAAAAAATAAACTCTGAACTCATCTGCCCCGCAAAGGAAAGGAATGGTGATTGTGTGGAAAGCAAAAGGGAAAGAATTTTGCAAATAGCTCCTATTATAAATAATGAGGAAAACCCCATTTTCAAAAGTCACTTAGTTACTAAGGCCTCTACCTTCCATTGAGTGTCAATGAGATGTAGGGATTTTAGGCTCCTAAACCACTTAGGCACTTTTGACATTTTTGCCCTTTTACATAGAATTTACCAACTACTCCCATAAGCAATATCTGGCAATACTAATATATTCATCTATAGAAAAGGAGTACTTTTGGCACCTTAGAGACTAACCAATTTATTTGAGCATAAGCTTCCGTGAGCTACAGCTCACTTCATCAGATGCATACTGTGGAAAGTGTAGAAGATCTTTTTATACACACAACGCATGAAAAAATGCTCCCCCCACCCCACTCTCCTGCTGGTAATAGCTTATCTAAAGTGATCACTCTCCTTACAATGTGTATGATAATCAAGTTGGGCCATTTCCAGCACAAATCCAGGTTTTCTCCCCCCACCCCCCCCATAAACCCACTCTCCTGTTGGTAATAGCTTATCTAAAGTGACCACTCTCCTTACAATGTGTATGATAATCAAGGTGGGCCATTTCCAGCACAAATCCAGGGTTTAACAAGAACGTCTAAAGGAGGGGGGGAAGTATTTTTTTGTTATATATTCTTGTTAAACCCTGGATTTGTGCTGGAAATGGCCCACCTTGATTATCATACACATTGTAAGGAGAGTGGTCACTTTAGATAAGCTATTACCAGCAGGAGAGTGGGGTGGGGGGAGATATTTTTTCATGCTTTGTGTGTATAAAAAGATCTTCTACACTTTCCACAGTATGCATCCGATGAAGTGAGTTGTAGCTCACGAAAGCCTATGCTCAAATAAATTGGTTAGTCTCTAAGGTGCCACAAGTACTCCTTTTCTTTTTGCAAATACAGACTAACACGGCTGTTACTCTGAAACATATTCACTTATGGATCAAGTAAGGTAATGTGTTAATATAGTTTTTGCTGTTTGGGTGCATTAAAAACTATGTATATTATTTAGGTGCTAATGACTTTTGCTTTGAGAATAGCGCAGTTGTGATAATTTTAATGTAGTTTCCCCAAATAATCTCAGCTAAATGGTGTTGATAATAGGGATAGACAAACTTGCTTAGTTTAATGTAAAATCCCAAAACCATTGCTCATCTCTCAAACTGAACTAAATCTAAAACTTTTTTGAGGTTTGGGAAAGATTTTTTTTTTGGAACCTCCCTGATTTTCTAGGTCCCAACGTGGCCTGTATGGCTTCCCAAAACATACACTCTCTCTCTCTCTCCTTACTAACTACTGCCTTCTTGGCTGGATGGCTGGCAATCTTTCACCTCTTTGCTGAACACCTGATGGCCGTTATCTTGAAATTGGAAGAGGTGGGGTATTGTCTTTGGGAATTAACCATGCGGTCCCCTTCTCCACTCTAGTAGGTCATATTGATCTGCCACTTTAAAATTAATGACGCACCAAAGACGTGATGCTCCAGAATGCACTGTGATCATTAAATCAACTCCTACAAGAAAAGCTGATTCCTTCCTCCCATCCTCCCTCCTTGCAAGATCAGTTTTTCATAGGAGTTATGAAATTTCAGGATCTCAAATGGCACTCTTGGGAATAAGCTCCTGGCTGCCTTTTACATTTTTAAAATGACAGCAAATCTTCCCACTACTGCCCCACAGTGCACCAGTGGTCTTTCGAAATCCACAGCTTCTGTAAGCTGTGCCCTGAAACTGTAGGATAAGTATCCAGAATGCAATGCCTTGAAACAATTCATGAAAGGGCAAGCCTGCAATGGTTCTTCAACCCCTTCAGCTGGGCTAATTTGTGTTTGTCAGTGTAGTAACAAGTGTCTGTCCTCCAGTGCAGACACAGCCATCATATTTTTGGTTGCTTGAGATTGCAGTATATGGTATCCAGGAAAACAGTTTTGAATGCTCCATCACCACATTTAAACTTCTCTCATCATTTGTACAGTCATTTTTCTTTCTAGTACATATTAATTTGTGCAGTTAACCATACAGTACAGACTAATAAACCTTTCAATAAAGTTACATCATACTCTCCTAGTCAAAGATTACAACATTTTATTTTACCATATTATCTAGTCTAAAACATGAAAAAAGGAAAATGTTAGTACATCATGTAAACAATTAGATATATAGCTGCAACAAGACTAGCATACTATTTCTCTGAAATGTAGTATAAAATGAACACAGAGATTTATTTTTACAGGTTTGGTTTGTTTGGATTTTTCTCTTAACACTTTTTTTTACCAGGAAGAAATTTGAAATGATATTTATAGAATGGCTCACACTCATTCTAATTCAGCCTTTGCACTGACAGGAAAGCCTCCGAGCTACAAATATTTTCCCCCTGTAAGCATTACACTTTTTTTTCTTTTTACTTTCCCTTCTACTTATTACTAATTAAGTAATACTAGGGGAAAACACTTCCCTCCTATAATTTGAACTACAGCAGGGTTAAACCAAACAGGCAAACGCTTGTCTTGACTAATTTTCTGTCATTAATCTTATTAAATTAGAACAGGATTGCAAGATAGCCTGAAACCACTACAGCACTTAGAATTCTTTGCAGACTACTGTCTGCAAATGGCAAAAAAAAAAAAAAAAAAATCTATTCAGAGAATGGAAAGATTTATTGTGTTTTTTTTTATGTTGTTAATATAAAGCTGCATGTACATTTGCAACAGAAATATGCATTGCTTCAAGGGCCAGAATTAATGCAGGAAGATGAACATTTTACCACATTCATGGTGGCTCCATGTTTTATTCTTTGTGATAGTTAACTTGCCACCTAGTCTGTAATGATCACCCCACAAATGGGATTCCCTATAATAAGAAGGTGGTCTGATGAGGTGAGCCTCTGGAAACCAAGGAGTGTTTCTCTCTCGGTGATGTGGAACAGCAAATGGGAGGTGGAACTGAGAGAGGGGGGCTTTTTTATTTTAAAATGGAAGGTTAGGATTAGGATGTAGGAACATGTGAGAAATTGGAAGGACTACTGAAGGAATGCAAGCAGATGGTGCAATGATAGTGATGTGGGGAAGGGGAAAGGGAGCCGTCCAAAGACTTCATGAAGAGTCACTGGTTTCACATCTGGCTTTTGACCACAAGGTCTTGCTGTCTGGCCAGTGACTGTGTGTTGTAATTAGCAGTATGAGAAAATCAGAAGCTTTCAGATCAGGAAGAAAGGAACTGAAGCACACACAAACTGAAGAAAATGTGAGAGTGAAGGATCGAAAACATCCGGGCAAAATGCATTTGTTTAGATAAATTCATACATACTGTTTCCTCCTTTTGATTTCTTTCTTGTTGCTTTTTCTTTACATTAGGTATTGTAATATCACTTTAAACACTTCATGCCAGGCATTCAAGTCTCCACCTTATAAACCCGACAGGCATTTCTGCCTCCCCTGAACTCTCTGATTACATGAGTTTTAGGAACTGGCAGGTGAAATAACTGCCCGAATCTGCCTCAGACTGATTCTGTTTTGAAAACTTTATTAACATTTATTCATTTTCATATGCCAAAAGTGCTGAAATACTATGAGCGGCTACTCACGTGATATTTCTAGCCTGGCCAGAAACAGGAAGTACTGAAAGAACTTTCAACAGAACCTGATGCAAAATTTGGGGTTGGAAATCTTGCAAGAAATCTGTTTAACTTGGTCAACAGGAAGAAGCATACTTTGGCAGGGTGCAGTAGCCCCATCTGATCCTTGATGAACAAAGAGTTAATTTCAGTTGATTTTCTCCTCCTCCCATTGTACAGATGCTCATGGAAGGGAAAGCTGAGCTGAAGTTAAGTGTTTTCACCAGTGACCAGGCAATGACCATTCTCCCTGTCATTCATCCAAACATTTTGGGTGATCATCTGATCTAAACCTTCAGACCTTTTGAGATTCACAATTGTTAAATGAAAACATTTGCTCCTGAGCACAAGTGTTCCTAATAGGATGCAGACCTGCCAACTCTTGCAATTTTATCCTGAGTCTCATGATAATTGGTTGTTTTCTTAAAGCCCCAGCTCTTGTTGTCAGGTGGTTTTTTTGAGAATCTCAGGTTTCATTTTTTTAAGTAAATTTCTAGCCCTCACAAAAGCTTGAGCAGGTGAACCCTAGAGGTTGAAAAATCAGAAGGCAAATAAAAAGCTACCAAAAATATATTATTTAACAGTCTCGTTTTTAAGACAATTCCATGAGTTTTTGGACCTGTCTCATGATTTCTGAACACTTGCAGTTGGCAATATTGGGAACGTACAACTCCATTACTCTAGTGTGGTCAGTCAAATTATAGATATGGGGGTCCAGTTAATCAAACCACTTGAATACATGCTTAAGTTCATCCCTGTTCAACAAAATACTTAAGCATGTACTGAAGTTCATCCCAATTTAAATTAAACAATTTAGATTGAGTTGAATTAGGGCTTGTAGAGTCAAATTTAAAATCTAATCACATGCAATAATTTTGTGACATGACAGGGTGGGGTCCCACTCCTGTCTCTTTTCAAGCAACAAATCACTCAGAGACCATCTTCTGGTCAAACCACCTCATGGGTTAATTCGCCGTGTTCCCACCACCACCTGTGCAAACTCATGCAGCTCTGTATTTATAATGTCATACAATCCTTAGTTTGGTCAGCCGTGGAGTAGGGAGACAGAAGGTTTCTTCTCCCTGAAAGATCTCTCCTGGCTCTGACTGTGAATAGCCTATGGATCTCTTTCTCCCTCCTTTTGCCTTTCCTACCTCTTGGATAATGGGCTAATTAGCCTTTGGGCTCTGCTCAACCCATCCCAATTCACCAATTAGGCACAGCTCTTCCTAGTCAGGGCTACTCTGGCACACTACTTGTAGTTGCAGTGACCGGATTGCTGCACCAGCAGCTGTTTCCCAGCACTCTGTCACAGACATGCATTAATATTCTGTGTTACACATACTGGGTTACGTTTTATAATACACCAGACCAGATCCAATGCAGTGGGCAATCTAAAGGAATATTGGTGGTAAACTCAATAATCTGAAAAGTCCGTGCAAGTTATATCTCCTGACAGCTGTGAGTGATGAGTGGAATTTTCCTGAAGTTTTGTTTTTTCCAGGTTCTTGTGAGAGGTTTTATTTTTAATCAACTTCTCAGGCACCCCAGAAATAAATGGAGAAAACACATGTACCATTGCAATCACAGTACATTTCAATGTCGTGGCTTGTATGTGGGATGAACTAGCACTCATGTTTTGGAGAGAAGGAAGGTTGTATGGTTTTATTTGCATATTATCTTGCTGCTGATTAGGATGGTGGTTAAAAAAATGCAGGGGAAATCCTAATCTTCAGGACGAAAGAGGAAAAATAATGTTTTATAATCAGTAATATGCATAATCCTAACAAAAATAATAGTAACCTTTTAAAATAAACTTTTACCTCTTCTACTGAGTCCAACAGTATGAATGTTCATGAGGTGAGACTCCTTTTACACTCTGAACCCACATTTGAAACTTGATCAATTTTTTTTATTTACATGGAAATTTCTGAGGCCTCTTTGTAGGTAGTGTCCACTGTGCTTAAAAGTGACTTCATGTAATATAAGTATTATAAGACACGCACCACAGGTGACTAGGTGCCATGTAGGGATAGCCTGGAAGTAAGGGCTGTCAAATCCAGGTTATCAGTAAGTGCAGAAAAAAGATCATCATCCCACATCCTTCTTTCGAGGTGCGTAGAGTTCTGGAATACAGCTAAAACTATTATCTATTATGAAGGACAAACCACCATCACAGATCCTTCCCCAAACACCCTTCTCTTGGTTTGGAGGATGTGGTGATCAAATCATTGTGGTGGTATAGTCACGGTCTCTAAGCGTGTACGTGTGTGTCTGCCTCTAAGTGTGTCATGAACACATAGGGCTAGAGAGTGTAAGGTCATGGTTTTGATTCTAGCATTGTGGGAGCTCAGTTTCCAGCCTGCTTTAATTTAGGCAAACCCTGTTTAACCCAACTTTCGTTAAATGAAACTCTGGGTTAACCTAGAGTCTTCCCCAAATTCCACGAGTACATTTTATTGCATTGTCAGGCTTCAGCCTTGTGAAGCAAAACCTTAGGGGATCACTACTAAGGAAGGGGATCACTATATTAGGAAAAACTTTTTCACTATGAGGGTGGTGAAACACTGGAATGCGTTACCTAGGGAGGTGGTGGAATCTCCTTCCCTAGCAGTTTTTAAGGTCAGGCTTGACAAAGCCCTGGCTGGGATGATTTAGTCGGGGATCGGTCCTGCTTTGAGCAGGGGGTTGGACTAGATGACCTCTTGAGGTCCCTTCCAACCCTGATATTCTATGATTCTGTGATTCACTAGGACTGAAGCACTTAGCTATCTAAAACCACAGTGGTATGAAGGTTTCTGATGTCTCTTTTCTCTGACCCCAAGACCTTGGGTTAACTTGGCTTTACCTTTTCTAGATTATTAACTGTTCTGAAAAGAACATCACTGTGTATTAAAAGATTTTTCTTGTGATTTTAAAAATGTATGTAGCAGGTTAGATTAACGTGCTCTTCATATCTAGTCTGTATCAGATGTAATGTCCCTTTTCAGCAAGGTGGTCTCTACTGGTGTAATGCGAGTGTCAGTGATGCCAATTATAATTTAAAATTCTGTTTGCAGTTGCATCTCCCCTTTGTTCATACTGAGAAATGCTTCTTTCCTTATGAACTTTTCACATTACTGAGCAAAGTGGGTGGAGTTTTCCCTTAAGTTATTTCTATTGTTGTAAAACTTTGATGATGGTAATAGTGAGTGAGTTTCTGTTGGCTCTGAAGATCCTTTTGTAGACTGTTGGGTATTAAATGGGTCTCAGTGACCTCCAACAGCAACTGACGTCTCCTGGTCCGAGCACTTCCTGTAGTTTTCCTGGTGACCGTTGGTTTTCTATTAAGCTCATTTGAGGCCTACTTAGTTTTAGCCTTTGCCCTTTAAAGGGAGGGGCTAATGTTAGTTTTGGCTTCTGAATGAAAATGTTTCTTACAGGCTTCGAGCAGAACAGCTGCAAAAAAACCCAAAACAAAAGTTAAATCACAAATCATATTTAGCATCCCAATGTTACTCTTTACAATGTTGAATGCAGTACAGCACTGCCGCAAACATTAGTGCAGTTAATGTGTACAGTATACAAAAATTAAGTGTTTTCAGCCCTAAACATGCAAAAGCCTTGAGTCCGCCCTCCCCCCCTGCAAAAAAAAAATCATGTGATTGGCTTAAAAATCATGAGATTTTAAAAAAAAGTTTTTTTTATCTGCCTGATGGTTTCTGAACCTATAGAGTGCACTTAGGTCACATTTGCAGGTTTTCTCCAGAACCACGTAGACTAGAAATTTACTACTTTGTTTGTTAATGAAAGCTGAGATTCTTATGAAATTAAATGCTTCCAGGAGCTGAAGCTTCAGGAAAAATATCATATATTGTATGATAAAATCACAAGAGTTAGCAACACTGAATATATTTCAGGTAAAGGGCACGACTGGTAAAGGCAGATAAAGGACACTTCTCTCCTGTTGCAGATGATTGAAACTGAATAATCTAAATCTAAATCACAAGTGCTGCTTTTCAGAGATTTTTTAGCTTAACCCCACAAAAGCATAAAGAAAAGGAGTACTTGTGGCACCTTAGAGACTAACAAATTTATTTGAGCATAAGCTTTCGTACTCCTTTTCTTTTTGCGGATACAGACTAACACGACTGCTACTCTGAAACCCACAAAAGCATGGAATTTGACCACCACCACCCTTTAGTGCCGAAGTATTGCAACACATCCACTGTTCAAAGCTCCCATGCTTACGCACAAGCTTAAAGGAATAAAGATAGTTTCAGTCTTAACTCCGAATTTTGTAGGTTTCATGAGTCAGACCTTAATATTTTTTGATAATTTATTTTGAAACAGGCCAAATCCGCAAACTTCAGATCTGGACTTTCAAACTCCCCAAAGTTAAGGACACGTTGGCTCTAGTGGTCCAGCAAGCCATTTGTATTATTCTTCAGATCTTGCCAGTTTGGAATGTGAAAATCGAGTTGGAAGGATAAAATGGGAAGCACAGATACAAAATGTTTCGGTACACCCAACAGGCTCCTACAAATTACATTAATATTAGAGTATCAAAGCAGGAAGGAAACTAATTTCGGCCCCAGTTCAGTTAGACATGTGCCTACTTTTAAGCATGTGGGTAGTCCCATTCACATTGGGCATGTGCTTAATTACCTGGATGAATTGGGGCTTAAAACTGAAGAGCCTTTTCTTGGCCTATGTCTACACTTAAAAAGCTAATGTGGCACAGATGCGGTGCTGCAGCTGCACTGTTGTAGCACTTCAGTGTATCCACTCACTATAGCCATGAGAGGAATTCTCTTGTCGTAGTTAATCCACCTTCCTGGAAGGCTGTAGCTAGATCGACAGAGAATTCTTTTATTGACCTAGCGCTGTCTGCACCAGTGGTTAGGTTGGCTTCCCAACATCGCTCCAGGGTGTGGATTTTTCAAACCCCTGAGCGACGTAGATGGGTCAATTTAACCTTTTAGTGTAGACCTGGCCTTAAACTGAGCGTGAATTAGAATATGGCAGGATGGAATAATAGTGCTCTCGAACAGAGCTCAGCTTTGGTAAATTAAGAGGCAGATAAAAGATTTCCTGTGAGTTTTGCCTTAGCTGTAAAAACAAAAAATATTTTTTAAAATAACATTTTTATCTACTTCATGCTAAGCAATGAATAAAAAGCATGTGGGCATATCTTTTAGAAGATAAGAAGACATTGGAAATACCAGTAAGGTGCTCATTTTATTTTATTTTAATTTTTTTTCAGCCGTGTGTGTTTGACTTGGAAGTCCCATGTTTTAGGACTTACAAAGCCCATGGACTTCAAAAGCCATTGTTGCTCCATTCTTGTCAAACTGCTGCCTTTGTTCCTAGAGCTAATGAGTTTATACAGTCCTGCAGAGAGAATTGACACCAGCCTCAAATAAATGAAAACAAACCAAATGCTACTAAGATCAGTGCACTAAAGTAATTATGGGTTGATTAAATGTTTATCTTCTTTACAGGTGGGAGGGAAAGAATGAAAATGAGGTAGGCCGATGCAAGGAGACTGGCAAGATTCATGTGACCGTCGATCACAAATACTACAGGCCAACTGAAGTGGTAAGCAAATGCGTTCTCTCAGCTTTGCAAATGAATAATCCAATCATTCAGCCAATAAATTGCTGCATTTGGCCAGCTGTCTGTGGAAATGGTTCTAATTGCACTCCTGCTGCCAGCTTTCAAATGCTCTAAATTAGGTTCCTCATCAGCGCCCCCCTCCCCCCCCCCCCCGCCCGTAGCAAGTTCTCCAAAAACAAACAACAATTTCTGGAAAAAATCTGGAGGGCCACATTTGCAAGGCAATAATTGACACAGCTGCGGTGTTTAAACTATTGTCCTTACACAGGACAGAAAGAGCATGTATGAAACTTCACCATGCAGGAAACAAACAAAAGTCAAATCAAAATGTTCTCTCTCTTTAAAATGCAGTATTTGATCATCTCCCTCCTGTTAGGAAAAAATGAAGAGAGGTGCGTTGATAAATTTTGCATTTTAAAATATTTCCTCAATATATAAAATAAAAAATAGTTTGTAGCATAATCGATAAACTCCCTCCATTGAATAGCCTGGGTAAAAATTCCATTTTTGTGAACTTTGGTAGCATAGTAGTTATGAAATACTCTTTTTTTTTAAAAAATGTTTATAGGGTCCCACTTAGCAAACTCTTCCTCTCATAATACTCTCAAACTTTTATTCACATGAGTACCCCATTGAAGTTGACAAGGATACCATAAGCGTGGTCTGCTAGATGGGGCCAATAATGTGTGTGTTCTAATTGAATAGAGAACTCGTGACAAAAAATTAGTGAACGATTAGTATGCAGCCAGGTGGGGTCATGACAATACATGGTGCTGGCATGGAGCGCCGCCCAGGTTTTTACACCCAGAGAACAATTGTTGACTGTGTTAACGGAGAGTGGATGTGCCTGAGAAAGGATGTGTTCTGTCTCCTGGGGAGGACACAGACAGCCCTGCTGGCTGCTGACACAGCATCAGCTGGCCATGGGTCCATTCAGAAGTGCTGGCATTAACTTCCTGATAAGAGTGAGGTGCTACAAGAGCACATTTGTCTTGACACAGATTGCGGGAGTGGGAGGGGAGGCATGTTTATGAGTGACCAACCGTTCCAAACTGAAAATTTAAAGAGCAATAGAAACTTTGTTGTAAATAACTATTCAAAATGGCTGGACTCTTATACCAGAACCATTTCAGAAGCTAAGAAGTCGTTAAGAATTGCCTGTCATTCTTTACTTGGGCAAGGTGTTGGAGTGATAAGAGGGACATAAAGACAAAAGGACTTGCTGAACAGGAAAAGGACACTTCACCCAACAAGTCTGTGCTGTATAAGACACCACTTTCCTGCTTTGTCATCATACCCCCAATACTTTTCTCTTACCTTGCAAATGTATATTCACTCCCCCTAACTCATTGGAATTAGGTATCTGCTTCAGTGACCTTACTCTAGTTCTACTTTACTCCATCTGTTTGCTGCTTTCTGCTTGAAATAGTTCTGTCCAGGATCTCCCCTTTTGCCTTACCCGTCCCCCTTTTTTAGAGCACGATTTCTGGATTTCAAAACCTTCTGCACTGTGAATAGATTGTTCTATGGCTGTGTTATTGCTCTAACAGGTAAGCATTGATTCTTCTTGGGACTACTCATGCAACCACTGATTTGTGCACCTGCATGGGTATATGTGCTTACAAATAAAGGCGTTCAGAATGGTAGCCGTGTTAGTCTGGATCAGGAAAAATAATGAGGGGTCCTTGTGGCACCTTAGAGAGTAACAAATTTATTTGGGCATAAGCTTTCGTGAGTTAGAACCAACTTCATCAGATGCAGACTTTTGAAAATACAGTCCTATTTAGCTAACATAAAGATTTCTCTTGAACCATGAGAATAAAATAAATCTTTAGTGTTTCCTGAGAACAGTAAATAATTTGAATTTTGGAACCCACCGAACTGCCACAGCTATAGTATCTCTGAGGTCACTGTATCCTTACTAATGAAACTGGAACAGAATTCACTGTTGCAGAGGAGCTCTCACAAGGGTATGGTACAAAAATAAATATCAGTGGATGAACCTCAAAAAAAAAAAAAAAAAGTTTCATTGTGCATAAGCCCTGAAAAGTTCTGAAGGTTACTGGAACTTCTCCAAAACTTTTTATTTCTTTGCTTCTCCCCTTCTCTAGTTTCCATTCTCTCCTTCCATCAACTTCATTTCTACGCAGGCTTCCTATTTTCATATTGCCATTAAAAGATCCAGGAGGGCTGCAGAGCTGCTCTATTAAGATCTGGAGCACTCCAGGACTTTTCTGGGTCAGAGGCATGTGTTTTGAGGCACCTCTGTCCCAAGGAAACCTCAGAATGACTCTTCATTAAATCCTAAGCCTAATAGTGAAGTGGCAGAAGCTGTTAAATTTCACGATGGGCCTGATGGTGGATGCAGGTTGTAAGGGGACTGGAGAGGATTTATCCAAACCTGGGAAAGGACAGAGGTTTGTGGCTGGCTGGCTGTTGTTTTACTCCCAAATCAAGTTAATCCATCCATATTTACAATATTCAGAGCAGTCAGCAAAACATTTAGGGCTTCTGCAGGGTGATTTGTAAAATCATGGGTCAGTACAACTTTAAATGCACAGCATTTCTCAGAGCCACTCAGACTGGCTCTCTGATCTCAATATCCTTATGTACACCAGTGACACTGACCAAGACTTTCAAAAGTGATGAGTGATTTTGGGTGCCCAACTTGCTAAACATCCACCATCTGAATATCAAGCCCCTTTAAAGTCCCTTAAATTGGACACCAGAATCGCTATTTACTTTTGAAAATCTTGGCCAATGGGCTCAATCCTGCTCTCACACCAGTGAAAATCAAAAGTAAATCCATTTAAATCAGTGGAACCACATCCACGTAAAAGCAGTATGTAAGAACATCAGAATGGCCATGCAGGGTCAGACCCATGGTCCATCTAGCCCAGTATCTGTCTCTGATAGTGGCCGGTGCCAGGTTCTTCAGAGGGAATGAACAGAACAGGGCAATTATTGAGTGATCCATCCCCTGTTGTCCAGTCCCAGAACCCCAGCTTCTGGCAATCAGAGGTTTCGGGACACCCAGAGCATGGGGTTGTGTCCCTGACCATCTTGACTAATAGTCATTGATGGACCTATCCTCCATGAATTTACTAATTAGTTTCCAAACCTAGTTATACTTTTGGCCTTCACAACCTCTCCTGGCAATGAGTTCCACAGGTTGACTGTGCGTTGTGTGAAAAAATACTTCCTTATATTTGTTTTAAACCTGCTGGCTAGTAATTTAATTGGGTGACCCCGGACTTTTCTGTTATATGATGGGGTAAATAACATTTCCTTATTCACTCTCTCCACACCAATCACACCTCCCCTTAGTTATCTCTCTTCTAAGCTGAACAGCCCCAGTCTTTTTAATTTCTCCTCATATAGAAGCTGTTCCATACCCCAATCATTGTTACTGTCCTTCCCTGTGCCAATTCTACTCCATCCTTTTTGAGATGCAGCACCCAGAATTGCACGTAGTATACAAGGTGTGAAACCAAAATCTGATCCAAAGCCAAAAAGCAAGGAAATGTAATCGGGAAAATAAAAGGAGTTATTTCACTCCATCTCCATTCAAGGGCAGAAAGCCCCAGCTTGAAATTTTGAAAGCCAGCTAGGGGATTTAGCCACACTGCTCCCATTGAAATTAATGGGAATTGTGTGACTACATCCCACTGCTGACTTCGAAAATCTAAGTTTCTGCACAGTAAAGCAGCTTTCTGCGCTCAAACTGCAGACGTGTACACACTGCCAAGCCACTTTGTGCGCAGAAACTCCTCAGTTGCAGCGCTGCAAAAAAAAAAAAAAAAAAAAAACCACCTCGACGAGCACCGTAAGGCTATTTGCACAGAGGCTCCAGCGCTCTATTGCCAGTGTAGACACTTGATTGCTTTCTGCACTGTAATTGGCCTCCAGAGCTGTCCCATAATGCCTCAAGTGACCGCTTTGCTCATTGTTTTGAACTCGGCTGCCCTGGAGACATGCTCTCCTCCCCTTTCAAAGCATGGTTTCTGACAGCCATTGCGTGCTGTGCTGATCGCTCTGGGACACAAAGCAAACCATTAATGTGGAATGCTTGTGCTGTTGAACACAGAGGCAGGTGTGTGTGTGTGAGAGAGAGAGAGTGTGTGTGTGTGTGAGAGAGAGAGAGAGAGTGTGTGTGTGTGTGAGAGAGAGAGAGAGAGATTGCTGTGCAGGGAGGGGAGGGCTGAGGTCGGGGTTTCCCCCTGCCTCAGGACTGGTTGCTTCCTGCCGCTGTTTGAACTTACAAGACAGCATGCTGACACACTCTCTGTCCCCAAAACCACACTTTTTTTCTCTTCCCCACTCCCACACACACACACTCCCTGTTACACACACTTCCCCTCCCCCCCACACACACACATACACACTTCAGTTGAAAAGCAGCTGGCAATGTAGTAGGATGCCCAAGGAACAATAGGATTGGGAAACCTGCATCATGTGATGCTGTGCCTGCCCCATGAGGCATTGCAAACCCTTCCCAAAGCACCCTGCAGCCAGTTGCGCAGTGGGATAGCGACCACAATGGACTGCTGTCTTTGCCCTTGCAAGAGCTGCTAATGTGGATACACTCCAGCGTCACAGGGAGCATAGTGTGGACACGGAACAGTGGTTTAATTCCAGCATTTTAATAAAAGTGGTATAACTTGTGCTGCTGAAGCTTTTTCTTTTTTAAGCTTAATATAATATTTTGAAATGTACAAACAAATGGACACTCATACTACATACAGTTCTGACTGCATGGATGAGTTCATTTTTTAAATGTATTTATTCCAGTCAGTTAGCACTCCCTCTGCTTCAGTACTGAATTGAAAAGCTTAGCAGCTTTAAGCATCTACCCAGCACTGAAGAAGAAACCTTGAAATGTGAGACTATCTTCTGGTTGAACTAAGTAAACTTTGTGAATGCCTTGCCTCTAAATCTGTTGGCTGTCTTTGGATATTGAAACCTTTGACTGCTTTGGGGCCCCCTGGTACTCAGTGGCCTTGGGAATTTTCCCCTTCTGACCCTCCCCTTCCCCCTGCCTCTCCCTCCCCTTGCTGATCACAGACCTAACAATACCATTTCTTTCTATTTGTATTCTATCCCTCTCTGTATCCAGTCTGACATTTTTTAAAAATGTATAGACAGTATAGGCTAATGGCTACAAGAACCTTTATACCCTTCTCACAGTCAATAGGTTTCATGAGTGCTGTGTTACAGTCCCAAATACACTCTCTATGGGTTTGTTGCCTTTTGTGTTCTGTGATTATGTTTTCAAACAGTGTGCGGGCTTTTTAAGCACATGGCTCCTTTGCTAAGAGGTGCATGACTAAAACTGAAGCTTGGACAATATAGTAATAACCTCCCCTTACTGTTTCATTTACCTACAGAATTCAAATCCCTGTGATTTTGGTCTCATTAGCTCTTACTCTTTACTATGGGCAAAATGTTTAAATGTGTATACTTGAAATAGGGCAGCTTTAATCCATTTTTAGGCACCAAAATTAGGGATAGAGTTACCTAGAGCACAACATGTCTGAAAAAACATGCCTTTTATTGAGGTACTTAAATACAAATTTAGCCACCTAACTTTCAGTGCCCATTAAAAAAAATTTGGCAGTATCTCCCATGTTTTGATCTTTCAGCAAATGTGGTTTATCATTAATTTGCTATCTTCTCATGCGCCTAATTTACATATATTAGAAGCAAGGAATGGCCCAAAACTAAAAGACGTCCTAGTAATATCTGAAGAAATTCAGTAAGCTAGCTCTAAGCAGAGACCTCCCTCCAAGACTAACACAATGGTTGCTTATAATCAAATTATGCTTCTTGAGGTGATTTAGCAAAACTGCTTCTAATATTTTTCCACAAGTGATGTTAAGATAACTGTTCTATAATTGCTCCCTCCCTTCCATGGCCCTCTGTTGCAACAATGATGTTTAACACTTCCCAGACCTCAGGAATCTGATCTGTCATCAGAGAACTTAAAAAAATACCAGTTAGGATTTCACTAATTTCAGTCTTCATTTCTTCAAGGAAAGGAAAGAATCTCTTTCACCTTGTGGAAACATTATATGTAATCTAAATCTAGCACTTTGTATATCATAAGTGGGATCCTTTTTTCCACACTTTTCCATTGGCATCTTAGGGTTTGTCTAAGATGGGAAAATTTACACTCTGGATTAAGTTGCATTGATACACTGTGTCTACATTAGGGGTTTACACTGCTGTAACTACTGCTTACCTTAATGCAAATTTCCCTAATGTAGAGACACCCTAACACTTCTCTCTTACCAGAAGACACACTATTGGCTTTGAAGCAGTTGTGCATCCTCTTCCGTAAAGAACAATGGCACACTAACCTGTTCCTTTTGTTATATCCCCTACTTCCAATTCTTAACAATTTAGGGGAGGACCATTTCTTTTTCTTTTGCCTTTCTAGTGTAGCTATACTTGACAAAAATTGTTAGCTGGAATGGTCTTGACAGCAGAATGTCCAGTAATTCTTTGTCTTCCTGTAATTATCTGTTTAACCTGTTCTTGCTTGTTTTTAATAGATGTCTCAGTCCTCCTTACCAACTTGTTTATATTGTGAAAGGATTGTTTGTTTATATATCTATATATATTTAAAGTCTTCTACTTATTGCTTACCCTAATCTTTACATCCCTGCTTAACCAGGATAGCTTTAAATTTCACTCTCTTTAAATGTTTTTCAAATATTCAGCTCTGTGTTTCCCATACTTCCTAGCATTCCAGTAAAAATTCCTTGGGGCATATCACATTCCCCCAAATTCAGCTCTCCTAGAGTTAAAAAACGTTGGCAATGCTTGCTTTAAGTGTTCTTGCCCTAAAGAGTATTTAAAATCTAATGAAACTGAACACAGAATGAGACGTGCTACTGGACCAATTCCTACTGTCAGGTCCAGAATTGTCTCTGACCCTGTACACTGTTGAATTGTCTGTATAAGGAAACCCATGCTTCCCTTCCTTAAGAGTCTGTTTTGTCACCAGTAATTTGTAATTATGCATATGTAATTTGCATTACCAATTATGAGAGTTAGATGCTAGCTTTGAAGGAAGAACAACAGACCTCTCATCTATTTTAAAAGAAAATCTTGATCTGCTTTCTTTTCTTGTCCTGGAAGTCTGTGTCTCATCCGATAATACCTTAGTATACGATTACCTTACTTGTCCTTAACTCTTCTCCAGACTGACTCTGCTGCTGTGTCAGCCAATATATTTTCTTTACTTAGTTCAGACTCAGTATTATCTGTCAGTTCCATTGCTACCCACCCCTCTTTTTCATTTTGCCTTTCTGTCTGGTAAACTCTGTCTTCTGGTATTAAAACCCTGCAGACATTTTTCTATTTCAGTACAGGTGTCTCTTATGTCAGATACTTCAGAGTTACCATTGAAAACTTACATTTCTGATTTAGCTATAGAAGGATAATAATGTGTCCCTGTGTTGTGCCTTTCATAAGGAACTCAGCCCTTGACAAACATTGAATAATTAAGCATCTCAAGCGTGTGAAATAGATCAGAGGTGCTGCTGCCTCCCTGTTTCACTAGTGAGTAAATTGAAGGACAAAAAAAGCTAAGCAACTTGCCTATGGTCATGAGTCAGTGGTAATGCCAGGAATAGACCTGAATAGCAATGTGCTCTAACCATGTGCTTAAGTGCTTTGCCAAACCTTCATATGAAGTGAAGCAGTTCAGCTCAAATAAGAATTGACCCAATTAAGAACAGAAGAACGGCCACACTGGGTCAGACCAAAGGTCCATCTAGCTCAGTATTCTGTCTTCTGACAGTGGCCAATGCCAGATGCCCCAGAGAGAATGAACAGAACAGGTAATAGTCAAGTGAGCCATCGCCCATTCCCAGCTTCTGGCAACTTATCCAATTGATCCAAATATTTGTGGAGATTCAAAAAAAGTCAATTGTTTTTTTTTTGTTTGTTTGTTTTCATTTCCATGCACCTCTCTAGTCAGGACTAGACATGCCGAAATACTCCAAGAGAGCCTGTTCTTATTCCATATGTATATGTCTATGTATATATGAAGTTGTTTTTGCTTTCTTTTCTTATCCCTCCTTTGCTTTTCTTTCTCCTATATTCCTTTAAATTCTTTTTTTACCTTGAATATCACTGCGTTCCTAGGTGAAGTATGTGAAGATCATTTTTGTTATTAGATTGTCTTTTTTGCAAGGTGTCTTCCACCCTGCCTATCTTCAGCAAGTTCATGCACAATTCTGCTCGCTGTCTTATTAATCCTCTTAATAAATACCCTTGTCCTTTCCTTCTGCTGTAAGACTAACTACTACCCTGGCATTCATCCCTTTGTATAGAGCCACTATTCCACAATGCATGCTTCAGATACTCTTCTGCTTGTTGTTGTTTCACAATTTGCTCATTACATCATACTTGACAGTCCCATCTTTTAAATCCACCTCAGTGACATTCAATGCTGGAATCCTGCTGGATGCTACCATTATAGTCATCCCATGCTATGCTTCTCAGTTAACCAGTTGCTGCCCTTTATGTCATCCGTTTCTCCTCTGCTGTGCCTCCAATGTACTCCTCTGGCAACTTTCACAGCTGGCCCTGCTCCTCCTCCTGCCCTGTTGTCATTCCTGAGGTTTAAAATGAGCTGTGTGTCATCTGTGAACTTCCTGTATTCATTGATCTTCCTGAGAACATCTCTCTAATTCTGCCATTTGATCTCTTAGTAGTGCAACTAACTGACAACCCTTAACAAAAGGAAAGTGTTCCCTTAACTCCTCTGATCTAAGTTACAACTGTTTTGCGCTCTGAATGTTGCACTGTACTTGTTATAAGATTCATGGCCTTTTTTTTTTTTTTTTTTCCAAAGGGTGAAAGTGGCTGAAGAAAATTGACTTTAGGTAAAAATTTTCTGCTGTGGCTGGGTGAAGAGATGTCAAATCCTTTGAAAGATTAGTTTGGAGACGGAGCTGTCACCCAGGCAAATGGCCGCTGCTCCCTACCCTTCCCCATTTGATCATTCCTCTAAATGAGGCTGACAAGTGGTAATTACAGAATTGCAGGAGATCTACACCCAACTCTTGGAAACAGTTTTAAATCAAGCCTGAGAGAATGGAGGATTGGAACTGAGGGAGAGGAGAATGAGAATCGAAGGTTATTTAGCTTCCTAATTAGGCCCCAACCCTGCAAAGCATTTAAGCATGTGCCTAACTTTATTCATGTGAGTCATTGATGGGATGTCTCACACACCTAAAGTTAAGCATGTGCTTAAGTGCAAAACCTTCAGATGAAGTGAAGCCCTTCATCTCAAATAAGAACTGACCCAATCAATCCAAATATTTGTGGAGATTCAAAAACTTTCAATTGATTTTTTTTTTCCCCCATGTCCCCATACCTCTCTATTCAGGAGTGGACAGGCTGAAGTATCCCAAGACAGCCTGCTCTCCCCAGATTCCCAGCACAGGTTTGCAGACCTGAAGGGATCGGATTAAGTTCACATAGCTTTTTATTTTTAATCAACTGTTCCCCAGGCTGTGCTTCCTGTCTCTGATTGACAAGAAGTGCTGTCCCCATCAGGCTAGCTTATTTCAATCACTCCTCTCCTGCTTTCTTCTCTTTTGATTTTGTGCCTCCTCTTTGGGTTTTCCCCCCATCTACGTATTTATTTATATTTTACATCTCTTCTTAGTTCCCCAGTTATCCCCTTGTCTCCTCTTTCCCTCAGCTCTCCCTCCCCCCCATTTTGACTCTCTTCCCTCCTTCATGATCTCTATCTGTTTTCTCACCCTCTTCCCCCATGCTTTTGTTTTCTTATCTCTGCCTATACGGCAGGCTCCAGCTGTGTTGGAAGAAGCACAGTCTCACCAGAGAAGGAACTGAGAAGGGGGAGAGACTGGAGGATATAAAATACATAAGAGCTCTTGCTTCAGACAGCTCCAGCCCTAATGCATCCTTGCCACCTATCTAGTTTGTTGCCCACTGATCTTTTTCTGCTTGAGTATTGCCCAGCAGCCCGGTCCCTTTTCCATTCACCCACATGGGATGAGATTTTCAAAAGAGACCAGGGCCAGATTTTCAAGTGCTGAGCACCCAGCAGCACCCATTGTAACACTATCATATTTTCAGAAGAGCTCAGCATCTGATTTGTTGGGTTCTTTTAAAAGTCTGGCCACTCAGTTTGGTTCCTAAATGGGAGCTGAGCTCTTTTTGAAAATCAGGGCCCTTTGTAGAAGCATGTCAAAAAAGGTTAGAAAAAATTTTTTTTTATGAAAAATGGGCAAATAATAAAAAAAACTCACCATTTTTCCGCAACTGTAGCCCTACATTTTTCGGGTATACATTTACCCCCATTGCTCACAACCCAGATGGCATTCTCCCAGGGTGTTTTGTGCATTTAGAATGCGTTAAGGGCATGAACTGTGTGGAAAAGAAAAACGCCTCTTCTGGGCTTTGGATTCAGGGGAGAGAAAGAGTATGGGGTCAGGTTTCCTCCATCAATCCTGGAATAAAACGCTGGAGTGCTAGCACTTCATCTACTTTCCTCTGTCTACTTCTGTTGCATGTGTGTGGGTGTAGAGAGGGAAATGACAATTACAAAATACTAGAATGTGATGTGTGAAGCTTCATGCCGTAATATTGATGTTAAAAATACCTTCTGCTAAATTTGCATTGAAAATTAGCCTACTTAGTATTTAAGTCTTCCAAACAGGGCTATTCAACTGTATATGCCACAGCACACAGTTTTTTAATGTTTTAGGAACATTATTCATTTTTATGTAGAACGCCATCTCTCTCATCGCTTCCCCTGATGTCTCTGGTTTACCCGTACAGTCAGTAAAAAAAATCTGACAAATTACACATTTGAAAATAAATAAAAAAGCAAGTCTCTATAAAAGCGAGACATTGATTTCCAGTAAAACAGTGAATGTTTCTGCAACAGGATGTGGATTTGGAGAGTTTTCAAGGGTGGAGATACCATGCAGAGAAGCTGGTGTGCCAGCTCGGACTCCTGACAGATGACTGTACTCTTGGTTTCCAAACAATCACCTTTTACAGTGATATTAGGGAAATACCAGTTTGTGTCCACCCTATCAGCAAGATAACTTGACCTTTTAATTACCAAGATTTTTTGTTCTGTTTCTTTCCTGTCAGCCTTTTTTAAAGAGTCGTATAAAGGTAGCCATTCTTTTTTATTCTGATAATGGACTCAGAAGGTGTCTGCTTTCTGAAGTGCACATAACAATCCTCTCAGGTGCGTGCAGCAGTCTGATACCCTACAACAGCAACATACTTCCTGAAAGGGTGAACATAGTCAGACAAGTTGGATAAGTGCCAGATTGTGGCCTGTCTGGCACTCCTGCCCAGGCAAGCAAGTGTCCCCAAGACATCTTTTAGCCCCCTGTACCGGCTGCCCACATTGCAAATAACATCACAGTGGGGAAAGCAGCCTCAGCAGAGCTGCTACTCCCCTTCCCTTTTGGTGGGTGGCAAATGAGCCCCCCAATGCACCAGAGAGTGCAGTTATGCTAATGCTCTGAGGGATGTACCAGGTATAGAGCTGCACCTGTTTCAAAACAAGGGGAAACTAGCATTGCGATAATAAACATGGGGCTTGTGAAAAAGCCACAGTTTAGCCTCTATGTAACTGACAACTAAATCGTACTGATTTTGACACTTGCAATTCCTGTTTAAATCTCTGAAAATCAGACCATTAATGTGAAGGGTATGAAGGAGAGAAGAAAATGCCAGATTTGGTTACCGAAGGAATAGCTCAAAGAAAGAAAATAGGTCAAAGACCAATGTAAGACAAACATTTAACTTGCTTATATATACACAAGTTCGAGAAAGGATACTCGAGTGGTTAAAATGCTAGTCTAGGACTCAGAAGATCTGAGATTCCTGGGTCTGCCACTATCTCCCTTTGTGGTGTGGGCAGATCTGTTTGGCCAAGACATAGCAAAACTCTTAAGCATATGCTTATCTTTAAGCGGGGTACTAAAGTGCTTTGCTGAATCAGGATCTTGATCTCTTGTGTCTTGTTTTGTAAAATCTGTACAGTGAGGATACTGCTCTTCCTCAGAGTGAGAGTAAATTCATTAATGTTTGCAAGGTACCTTGCATAGGTTACTGCTATGAAGACCATAGAGGTAGATAAAGTTGTAAAGAAACCTGGGTGCATAAAATTCAATGATGTCTAATTTAAAAAATAGACTTTTACATACATTGAATTTTTAATTAAAATTAAATACAGGTATATTTTTAAAAAGAAACATATTTAAAATTAAATTTGAAATTAACAGCTTATGTTGGGACCTAAACTACTTATAAACTAGTCAAATAATTTAAATTAAATACCAAAAAAAGACACATAAGAGTACATATGTGCTGCCAGGTTGTAAAGAAAGTCAAACCACTGACTAAGCACCGGGACCCAGAGTTTGCTGAAAAGTGCTAAACCAACATTTGATAGCAGTAACCTCTTTGGCAGGTACAGAGAGAGAATTTTCGTCATTTCAGTTTATTCAACTAGTTTAGTTCAATAACTATTTCATTCAGAGTTGAGAAACCAACTGGAAGCTGAAAAATCAGGAAGGCTTGTGTTCCTCTTCCAATCTATGAATAAAAACTAGGTGTGAGAGGATTAGCTTTCCTAGTTCTAAAATCTTGAAGGACATAGTGCCCAGAATCAATTAGTTCAGTTCACTAACTACAGATAAATAGTTTAGATAGATAGGTAAACTGTTTTAATAATTCATTTATCTTTAAATGCAAAAATTGTTTTGATAAACTTTTTTCTTCTGCATGAAATACATTTAAGAGTTTTATTTAATAATAATAAAAAATAAATTCCTATTTTTGTGAATTTTCAGTTGAATTTGAATTGCAAATAACAATAATCTAGTAAATAAAAATGCATCATTCACCATTTTCTAACATAAAAGAATAAAAATTAAGAATATGAATAAGAGTAAAAGTTTAGCTGTATAACTGTTTAACTAAATGTGTATAGGTATAGTGTATACTCCTGGTTAGCAAAAAGAAGCACCAAATTTAGTGTAAAGGCTATATTTAGTTGCAAATCAATATGCTTTAATGGTTAACAACCAATAAGAATCAACCTTTCTGTAGTAAAATAACTAAAAAGTATAAATGCAAAACATGATTAAAATCAATTTAAATCAGAGTTTCCTCCTTGCTGATTTCAATCATGATTAAAAATGGTGATTTAAATAATTTTGATTTAAATCAGTCCATCCTGAAAGACATCCATAAAGGGGCATCCAGTTCTGAGGAAGTTTATTCCTCCTAGAGCTGATCATAACCTGAGTGTTTTTTTTTTCCTGTTGACTTTTCATTGGAAAAACCAAGCGCTGAAATACATTTGACCCAAAAAAGACGCCCCAGATATTCAGTTTTCTAACAAAAATTAATAATTTTGGGGGAAAGCAGACATTTTCATGACAGTTTTTGCTTGGTCAAAACCCCAATTTTCTGTTAGAATTTTCCACAGAAAAGTTTTGATCATTCTGTTTTACTCCCAGCATCTCCATCCTTTTCACTTTAACTTTTCTCTCTTGCTTCACTTTGGGCAAATGGTTGATGGGGGTGGAGGATTTGAAATGTTTGTTTTAAAAACTTACAAATCCACCCCTTTTTGTCATCTTTACCAAACTGGCAACATTGGGAGGGAGACATGAGGATGTAGGGCATGTTTCCAATGGCGCTGCCCAGATACAGTAGAGATTGCTCCTTGAGAAATACACTGGATGGATGTTATCTTTGGATCACATTATTTCCCATCTCTGCATGACACCAGGATAGCCTGTGACAGTGAGGCTGCCTGTAACAAAACGTGAGCAATTTTGAACAACATTGCTAATTGATTTTAGCCTCATGCCACGTTCCCAGTGTTTACTAGTGTTCAAAGAGTATTTACATGTGTGTGCAGGCAAGCATGAGAGATCTAGCTGTCTAAACATTTTTTATTGATTAAAACCCCCAGAAATGATTTGTGTGCTGTAATAGCTACAGTACTCTCCCTGAACCAGGGAATGGATCTTAATGCCAGTTTTGGATGGTCCCCAAGTTGTCTGGTCTCCCAACTGGGTAGGTGAAAGGGGACACGGTAGCTCTCAGCAAGGCAGGGGGAACTCACAAACAAACAAAGAGCATTATGCTTGTGATTAGCTGGTGGTCACGGCCAATGTTCAGGCATAGTATCTGACAAGCTGACCAAAGCAGACTATATGAAAAATATTACCAAGCGTCAAAAAGATTTAGTAATAGATTAAAAGTGAATGCCTGCCTCGACAGATTTTTTTTTCAATTGAGAAAGGATTAAGGCTGACAAGGTGAAGTTGTTTTAATAATTCACAGACAATAATACATCTGTCACTTGACAGAGATAGTGTTTAAGATGTTAACATTGTCTGGCATAACATAAAACAGGGTCACTCACCTCTTGGAAACACCTAGCCTGGCCTCATTTAAATGTCTTCTTTCCAGCCTTGCCAGTATATTTTTATAGCTTTGGTAGAGCTCTCAGATGTAGTGACTTTAGAATTTTATCTATTGTATTATGGTTAAGAGTGCAGTAAACTAAAACTCCTCATCAGCCCTTCTGCAAATGCAGTAACACTTAAACTACAGTTCTGTCGACAGTCATTGAAATTCAAAGCAAACCATCTGATTGCCTACCAAAAATATCTTTTAAAACAGGTATCCTTTTTGCAACCTTTTTGTATTTTTTGCAGGCTCTCTTTTTGCCAGAGTGCTGAACTGTACTGCATTTCAGTCATGCTTAATATTGAATAGCTACATGCAGAAAAGATGGATTAATAATAATGAAAGCAAAAAAATGTATTTTGAAGTGGGACAGCTGCCTATTTTCTTGTACAGTAATCTGTGACAAATATATGTTTGTAATTCACTACATCTGTTACTGAGTCAGTGCTTTCCAGAGCTTAGTTTAACAGATTTCCGGGTGGGGTGAGTGGAAAAGGAATTGTTTTTGTTTTGTTTCATCTGATTAACTCACAAAACACATTTTCCACATTCTGATCCTTAAGCAAATATATATATATATATATATATAAAAAATCTTTTTTAAAACAACAAGGACTGTCCTCTGACCAAAGTGATTGGCTCCTACTATAGTTTCTCATTAGATACCAGTTGTAAATCCCCATACCTCTAATCTCTGGCACAGTTTCCCTCTTGATCCTAGGCTCTATTTCAATGCATTGGGGGGATTAGAAAGTTGGTTATGATGATGGAATTGTAAACAGAGGAAATGTGAGGTATTAGGAAAAGCTCAGGTTAGCGAGATGACCAGGTTTGCTCTGTGTGCTGTATTGGTAACTAAGCAACAAAGCCTACCAAACCCTCTTTTTATATCACTTTGTGTCACCACTGACTGTGTGTTGTGACATTTACTCCTCACTCCAAACAGTTCTTCTGTACTACTAATCCCATAAGGTTAACACAGCCTTTTATCCTGAACATAGTTAAAGAGGCTGCAGAAGAGTTTCCTAAATTGTATTCAGGCTCCCTCCCCACTCCACTCTTTCCCCCCACCCCAAGAAATGGTTTATGGCTATTATCTTTGTATGTAACATCTTTGTCGGGTGCCTATTGCAAGAGCACAACAACAAAAGTCAAAACCCAGAGTGTTACAATCAATCGAAAAGAACCAACTAGCTCATATACTGTATATAGTGAGACAGAACTCAGGAATTAGGCAAAGGAGGAAACCAAATAGCCCTAGAGATAAACAACCTACCTACAAAGAGGTCAGTATTCACATAGTGCAAAGGATGGGGGGAAAGATGAACACAACAGCAAAAAGAAACAAACAAGGGAGAGAATCTGCAAAATGGTCAGGGAAGGGTTAATCCCAACATAGAAGATTTATGCATTTCGAAATGCAGCCAGTAGGGGTTTGTGACAAATGGGTCTGAACGGAGTTTCACTCCTCAGACACTTGGCAGAGAAAGCCCTACATTTTTCTTCCAGTGTTAAGGACCAAAAGCAGATCTACCCTGTCCTGACTGTTGTTGCTGGGCAGATTCAAAAAGCAAGATGTGATCACTCACTCAGGTAGCTAAATCCTATATTGTGAAGGAGTTCATATTTAATACTAACACCTTGAACTATATTCTTTGACATCCTGGTAACAGTGTAGCTGGTGACAGTTACAAGTAACCTGTCCCTATTTTAAGAAGCAAGCAGCTGTCTCCTACAACTGCCTCAGTCAATGATCAGTTTCAGAGTATGCCCAATTAGGCAGCACATTATAATAGTCTAACCAAGAGGTCACAAAGGCATGGCTGACTATGGTGAAGTTTGTGTCTGAAAGAGAGTAGCAGTTTTTCTAGAAAGTGGAGAGGATTGTCATCACATGTGCTGTAGTTATTGTAGAACAATTACCAAGATTTGCATACGCCAAATTTAACTGAATGGGTTTTTGTAGGCCAATGTAGAGTTTTTGAAGTGTCCCATTGACTGAGATCCTCTGTTTATCTAAAAGAAAAGGAGTACTTGTGGCACCTTAGAGACTAACCAATTTATTTGAGCATGAGCTTTCGTGAGCTACAGCTCACTTCATCAGCTCACGAAAGCTCATGCTCAAATAAATTGGTTAGTCTCTAAGGTGCCACAAGTACTCCTTTTCTTTTTGCGAATACAGACTAACACGGCTGTTCCTCTGAAATCTGTTTATCTACAGTGCTGGTACTGATGCAAGTTTCTGCACACTATTTTACCAGCTGACCACAATCATGATCTGGAGGGATCACCTTGAGGTGAAAGAAAATCAGCTAGGTCTCTGCAGAGACTGCCAACAAATGTACCAGTGATAGGGTTTTTTTATGTGGGTACCTGTCTGCTAGTCAAAGCAATGTGATCAACAACTCATTTCACGTAGGCTACCAAATACTAGTTACTATTAGGGATGGACAAACTAATGTAATTAAAAATCAATCCATCCCATCCCTGTCGACTAGAATTTCCTGCTTCTCTCCAACCAACTTCTCTCCAACTTTTGCTGAATCTTGGGAAAGGTGGGTTCACCAGAAATGCCTCCTATCTTATGGTTAGATGACCGAAATTCAGCCTGCTGCTGTCTGGGCTTTCCTGCTGATGAAGCCTCAGTGGGCACAGCACTTCCATAAAAGACCCAAATCTTGGGTGAACTGAAGGTTTCTGAGGAACGCTGTGTAGTTTACAGTATTTCTGTCAAGGAAGCCTCAGAAACACCTTATTCAGAGAGGACATCAGCAGACCCCAGTACCACAGCCTGATGTGATGATGTGGAGAGCCTGGAGAGCCTTACTTCCCTTTAACACTTCCCAGACCCAGAGACCCACAAGAGGATCACTGAGGCAGAGGAAAGAAAACTGTTATCATTCTCACACAACAAAGGTAGAGAGCAGGGAAAAATTCAGAAAGTTTGTTAAACTAAGTAAAGATCCGAAATTAATAGAAATTCAGGTTTGCTCATCACTAACAATATGTCTGAGGTTTGAACTGGTGACCAAGGTGTAAAAGATGTCAACGACTAGTAACCTGGCCATCCCAATTTATCATATACAGGTATTTAAAGTGAACTCTACAGGTTTATACATTGAGAAGCTATAGGTTGTATCTCAGGCCTGTTTCAAGGCAGCCAGTAACCCATTTTACTGACACAGATTGTTTATTTTAAATCTGGATTATATATGTGTGTGTTAGAGAGGGAAAACTGAGGTTTTGCCTTTCCCATAAAGAGGGTTCCAGTGTGTGAGTGGACAAAGATGAGTTAACATTACGTCAGTGGAGGTAAATAACCTCATTTCTGTGGAAAGGGTGCTGACAAGCAGTAATTCTTGGGAAGCCTCCAGCTAGAGTCCAGACACTGATTTTAGGGATTTAGGCAATATAAAAGTGATTATTAAAAAAGAAGAAGAAAAGATATGTACATAACTGGGCCTGTAGTGTTTCTTAATAATTTTTTTTCTATTAAACATTTCCAGAAACACTTGTACAGTTAAGCCAAGTGCTGTGAAGAGGCTAGTATTCAGTTTTGGATACATTGTTCCAAATTTATGTTTTCAGTTAAACTGAGTAGGTTTCAGCTGCAAGTCTAGCCTGCTTGAAAAATACACACACACACACACACACACACACACGGCCTGAGTCTGGTGGACCTCATATAAACTTGGACTGAAAATATTGCATTTCAAATAACTCTTCAGGGCAGGAGCCTTGCTTTTCTACTTTTTCTGTAAGGCTCATTAGGGGTCATTGATGCTGCATAAAAATAAATAAGTAAAATTAGGTCCTGTTCCTCCAAATCAGAGTCCCGAATATTCAGGTATCTCCCTCACCCAGTAACTCAGACCTAGCTGCTTGGGCAGCATTCCTCCTTCCACACTCCACTCTTCGTTATTTTAGTATCAAACCTCATCCTAGTCCCTTGTCCTAGATATCTAGACCTGTCACCCCAATCATCAGACTTTGGTCCCTAGATAACACCCCATACCCAAGTCCTAGAAGTTTAAAAGGCACCTCCACCCAAAACCAAATGTTGGACTTCCAGGAGACACCTCTCACCAAGGGACCTTGAGTCCTGGCTATCCAAACACACGTGAGAAAGTCATATTAAATTGCAAGGAGTGATTTCTTTTCTATGGGTTTTTCTAACCTTAGAATTCTGTAGCAAGGATATAAAATTATGTAGGATTGATAGAAAAACCTATAGAAAGGAAATCACTGTCTGTTAAAAACTGTAGATTTTTACAGTAACTTTTATGGAACCCTGTTGGCTTTATCTCTTAAAAACCCTGACCCATGAGTGCAAGCTCCCATCTGTATGCAAAATCAAAGGGAATATAGGAGCCTGAGTTCACTGGCTAGGCAACAAGACTGCTTTTCAGTGCCTTCAGTCTCAAGGATCTCATCCTCTTACTGGAAACTTTGTATGTCATCTTAAAAGGTTTGACTGTATTTCTATACATAGTTTCCAGCCTTACGTGGATCAATAGGAAGCCTGTTCTGAAAGCCAAACCCTTCTTTCTTTGCATGAGTAGGGTGTGTAAGCTTCAAATTAATGGTCCGAAACTGTAAACTTACATCCTCTGTGACTGATATATATTTAACATATAAACCACTCGTGTATCTGTGCAGCTAAAGTAGGGTGGAATATCCACATGCAGTGAGGAGATCTGCAATGTGACCATGAGCACTGCTAACAGTTCAGTAACCAAACTTCATTATTCTAATGTACAGGGAGAAAAGAAGTGCCAATGTTACAACACAATGGGTTGTTGTTACTGTAATACACAGGTGTTAGATAGATACTGTGTTTGTGTAAATGTGAAATCAACACATTTTTAACAACTGTGAGGAACCTTCACAAACCTTCTTGCTGGCATAATTTTTGAAGGATGTATATTATAGAAATCAAAGAATTTTAAAGATGTAAATGTGGTCTCATCTTATTCCTTACTTAGAAAAGCTGGGGAAATATAGTACAAGCTGTTTCAAAAGGATCCTGTCCTTATGTAATAGGCTCACAATGTGGTCTACTATACAGTAGGAAAGGAAAGACCTTCTAGATTTTGATTATCTTGCCTTATGAGAGGTAGTGGCTTCTGGGAAAATGAGCACAGGGTTAACAATTGGGCAGTTGTGAGTTCTAATCCTGTGGCTGTCAGATTTACTGTGTGACCCTAGGCATGTTACTTCATCTTTCTGACCATGTCCCCATCTGTAATCACGTGAAATTGTGCTAGGATAAGAATACTTATCAGACCTGCTTCACAGGGATGTAGTGAGAAATAATATCTTCACTCCAGTTTGAATTTGTAAAGTGTCATAAGTGCTAAGTATTATTTTTTATTTATTTTAGGAAGGTGGGGTTTTTTTTAATCTACCACGCTAGGAAATTAAAAGTAACAAAATGCCACTTGTTTTGTAGACTCTACAACAACTCAGTGACTTGCTTAGCATCAGCTGACTAACAAACATTGTTTCCATCACAATGTTGATATTCAAGACTAATCTGGTAGTGCACAACTGTGTTTGCTTAGAAAAGAAGAGAAAGGCTGAAGTTGTTAAATGCAGCTCCATTTAATTCCAGCTCCATTTAAAACACAGGGAACAATTAAGTTGGCTAAGTGAAAAAAGAAAACATTGGTAGAAGAAAAAAAATCATTGGCTTCTAAGGGAGCGTTTCAAACAGTAAGAAGAAAAGAACAAATTTCAAACAAGTCTTGTAAAAATTTTCCTGACAGTACCATTTTTGATTAATTTTATCATTTTAACATCAGAAAGATGTGTGTACTTTAAAGGGGTTTTTAAATGGGAGTAAATTATATTTACACTTACTTGAAGGCTACTTTCCGCTGCTCGCACAATGTAAAATGGCCTTAGTTTAAATGAAAATCAACCTCTTTAGAGTTTAAGGAATTCACAAACTTAGGCACAAACTTAACTTGACTAGTCTTGTGTGTAAAATTAAGCAGGTGTATAAGTTTTTGAAGGAGTGGGTCCTAATTGACCGCTACTTGTTCCTAGTTTCTATTCATTGAGCTCTATTCTATTCATTTCCTATTCATTGAGTGTTTGTACACTGAGTCACTGTATCTAACTATGGAGATAAATTTTCTTTTGTTTGATTTGACCTTAGATGAATTGTGTGAGTCAGCTAATAACCTGTGTTCCTTCACTCCCTCAGATATTCTGAATTTTATTTCCCTCCTTCTTCCCCACAGTTTTCTATTATCACTAAATATCTTATTTACTATTATCACTAAAGGGAATGGAAGTTTACTCAGTGTTAATCTTCCTCTTGCTACTTCTCTCTCTTGTTCTCTCGCCTACTCGCTCGCTCCTCTTTTTTAAACAATACTGGTGGCTGTTGAAACTTGTAATCCATACACAATTCTGTCATGGGCTAGCCACCAGGTAGCAAGACAGACCTTCAGAATACTTTGCAACCAGTCAAGGAGTTAGAGACTCATAAAAGAGATGAGATAGGAGCTATATGAGGGAAACAAAGTTCAGTAGAACACAGGCAATGATTTCTGAAAAATATTTTTCTTACAGCCTATGAGGCCTACAAAGTCTTTGTCTGGTGCAGTTTCTACACTTAGCCAGGGATAGTATTATGGTGTGGAAAAAGGCAGAAACGTCACATCCATTCCTATTTCAATTTCAGTTTGACAAGGAATTTCACACAACTTCAAATTAAATTTAAGGCACCTGCAAAAACCTGCCTTTTGCTCTATAGGGGAGAAAAACACCAAAAATGTGGGTGAAAGTAACAAGTCTTTTACTTTTTTGTGAAACTAGAATAAACATGATTTTTTTTTCTTTCTGCTAGGAACACCAACAGTGTGAATATTTTTATACAGCTCTCTACATCTGATTCCAGGAATTTTCCCACTGCTAGGATCATGCTTATAGGTCTTTAGTTACCTGCCTTGGGCTTATTTGCAGAAATTTATCTTCACATGCACAATTATTTTAATAAAATGTGTACTTCATTTTATTAAAATAGGTAATATGCTAAGGTATATTTACAGTTAGATTGTTTGAGCTATACTTTAATAACCCCTATACTGCAATGCTACAGAGTAATTTCCCAAAGCACTGTGGTAACACTACTGTAAAGCAAAATATTTGAGACTACTACTATAGAATACTCTACAATTTAATAAGGAAATTTAGAGATTTAGAACAGAAGAACAGTCATACTGGGTCAGACCAATGGTCCATCTAGGCCAGAATCCCGCCTTCCAACAGTGGCCAATTCCAGGTGCTTCAGAGGGTATGAACAGAAAAGGGCAATTATCAAGTAATCCATCCCCTGTTGTCCATTCCCAGCTTTTGACAGTCAGGGGCTAGGGACACCCAGAGCATGGGGTTGCATCCCTGATCATCTCGGCTAATAGCCATTGATGGACCTATCCAGGAACTTACCTAATTCTTTTTTGGACCCAGTTACAGTTTTGGCCTTCACAATATCCCCTGGCAACAAGTTCCACAGATTGACTGTGTTGCATGAAGTAGTACTTCCTTTTGTTTGGTTTAAACCTGCTGCCTATTAATTTCATTGGGTGACTCCTGGTTCTTGTGTTATGTGAAGAAGTAAAGAACACTTCCTTATTCACTTTCTCAGCACCAGTCATAATTTTATAGACCTCTTTCATATCCCCCCTTAATCCTCTCTTTTCCAAGCTGAGAAGTCCCAGTCTTTTTAATCTCTCCTCATATGGAAGATGTCCCATCCCCTTGATCATTTCTGTTACCCTTTTCAATTCTAATATTAATAGTGAGTACTCTTAAAACATTAAGTACCATTCTTTATAGGACTATATTTTAATCAAATGTCAAATATTCTACTTAATGATCCAAACAGCAACAACCTAAGCAAAACAAATGGTAAATGATAACCCGTTATTAAAATTATGACTGCATGTGTGTATTTTGTTGTTATTATGGCTGACAGTGGTTCCTATTTGTTATGCTTTAGTTGGTGTACTTACCTAATGTATCAAAGTAGCTGCTCTGATTTGTAGTAGTACAGATATAGTAAGAGTTTTATGACACTACAAGTTACTACCTGAATATGAGAATGTTTTGGACTTCAGCCTCCAGGAATTCAATACATCCCTGTACTTCACATTTCTGCTTGTAGCCATTTGTCAGGTCCACATGTTAAAAGCTGATCAAGGTGGAATCTCTCAAACAGTTATGAGAATGAGAAAGTATGGAGTTATTTATAGCATAAATCATCATTTTGGGAGATTATATTGAATTGATTTAGTTGTAGGTTGGGACTTGTAAAACAGAACTGCTAATACTTGGAGTATATAGTACAAAATAAATGTATCTGTGCAGTCATGTTCTTTAGATTTGTGTATTTATTATTGTAATTATTGTTTACATAGCACCCAAAATGTGTGATATACTTTATAGACATGTATTCCTGACCAGAATATCTTGCAATCTAAGAGCCAAGTCCTACAAACAAGTAATACCAGTTATAGAGTAAAATCCTGGCCCCACTGAGTTCAAATGGAAGTTTTGCCATTGACTTCAAGGAAGCCAGGATATTTCACTCTTTCTTTGTGTTTACTTCCATTGAAGTGGACTAGATAGCACTGATAGGGACTCCCCACAGTAATAAGCATTATTCATTATTAAGGTCTCTTCATAGACCACATACAGTTGGGTGGAGTTAGGGGTGAGGGAGAGGAATCGAAATGCAGCACATCATCTCTGGGTGGAGAAATGGAACTGCAGTGCATCATGTTTGCATGTTACTTTCAGAACAAGTCCAACACATCCCTATACGGACTAATGTACAGCTGGTACTGGCTGCTCTGAAGAGGTGATTTAAAGAATGAGTTTACAGAACTTCCCCCCCCTTTTGGCTAGAATATTGTTCATAATGTTGCAACAAATCTCTGATGCCGTTACGGTGACTTTACTAATCGCCTCAGCCACATTTGAGGCCAGCTTTCAGAGGTGCTGCTCCATACCGTCTAAAACTATTTTAGCCCCAAAAGCTCAGTCATGTTCTAATGTCTGATAATCATGCTAATATTAGACCAGATTGTGCCTGAACCTGATGCCACCACTCAGCAGAGTAAGACCTTCACAGCTGCATTAGAGCTGCTCCTGGACGTTGGGTCCTGATGCAAGAGGCGACGTAGTAGCTGCACACACCCCTTGAGCAGGTGGGCAAGGGAAACAATCCTGGAGCCTTGGGTTTGACACCCCTCCCCCTTCCTCCCCCCCTTCGCCCCCAGCAGATCTGAGTCAATGGGGAAAAGGGCTGTAACAAATTACTCCCCTCACCCAAAGCAAGGGAAGAGCAGAGGCATTGAGCAAAGGTTCAGTCTAACTCCAAAATCTTATCCTTCTGATTCTCTTTTGGGAAACAACCTTCTTCCTGAACCAGTCCAGTTGTGCCATGTCCCAGTTACAAGCTCATAATCTACACATATTAAATCAGTTGAATGGTAACGAACTGGCATCATAGACAGATTTTATGGAAAGGCTGCTTGTTTACCACAAGCAGTGTTGCATAAGCATGAATGTCTTTAGCACAAACATATGTGGTGTCCAAGTAGGGGGTTCTGTTGAGTTCCTCAGTCAGTTTCCTTCTTTTTGGTAAAACAGTGGAATTTTACTGATAGTGGCTGTGAGCTGAGACTAACAATTCTTACATCCTCAAGATGGAAAGGTACAACCACCAAACCACACAAATGTTCGGCAACAATCTGGACACTGATCTGGTCTGAGTTTGTTATTACAGGATGAACGGACACAAAATCAAAGAAAGTAAAACTGTGTGCAGTGCTGCTAAACTTAAAGCAGTGGCACCAGAACTTATACTGTACCATATATATTATGCTTTGCTTTTTAAACAGGTTTATTTTTTACATTACTTTGCATTTTACAGCAGCATAAGCTTTAATTCTTACTTTAAATTTGTGATTACACAGATCTCTCTGTGTGCATGTAAATACTGTTGATAAAGTAAACACATACAATGAGTGTGTCTCCAGTTAAGAAAGGAGTTGGTTCCCTCAGTGGAAATGTGTACTGGACATAGAAAGAGCTACAATTCAGCACACGCATCTCATTTAACTCTTCAAACTGTCTTTTGCATATATAGGCTAGAATCCAATAACATTAGGAAAGCCTCAGTGGCTAGTAAGCTGGGACACAAAAACCAAAAGTCATAATTCAACACAACTGATAGTCTCTAGTTACAGCAGTCTTGGGGCTAAATTATGATGGAGACTAAATTAACTGTCTTTCACTGAGAGGGTGGTTCCTTCCAGATCAAGGTTAAGGTCATTGGTGGGGCAGCATGGCTATGTAGTTATATGCAATCTACTTTACTTGTTCAAAAAGGAGTTCAGCTTTAGTGCTGTCAGCCTTAACGCATGCAGAATCATACATCCAGAAACATTAGTCTATCAACCGACCACATTTGCCACCAGACAGTACTAGTTTAGACTTGCAAACAAAAGCATTTTTCCCCTCTTGCTACCTTTTTTTCCCATTTCTGTGAAGCAAATAGCTTTGATTTCCCTCTGTGTCTCTCCCTGAGCAAAGTAGAACAGGGAACTGTTTTTAGACTTGTTGATTGTGTAGGAGAGAAATCATTTACAAACCTTAATCCAGGTAACTTGGTGTTGGAAAAAATAACTGTTCAGTATGTCATATGGAATTCCCTCTTCACCTTGAGGGTATTGTGGCAGAGCTCCGACCTTGTCCCGTGGGTCCTGCGCTTCCAGGCGGTTTATGCTAGCTTCAGAGGCTCACTGCAACCCTCCACGTAGCCCTTCTCTCTCTGGGGCCAGGGATACAGTCTACTGAGCCCTTTTCATCATAAGCGAGCAATGGAGGTTGGTGAGAGAATGCCCACAGTCTCTGTTGCTCCTGCAGCCTCATGCCAAAACAGTTTAGCCTCCTGACCTGACAGTGACTTGTTTTCCCCTCTCAGGAGGTGTTTCTGCAGTGGTGGGTTGGGGGGAACCCGGGCCCGCCCTCTACTCCGGGTTCCGGCCCAGGGACCCTAATGGTAGCAGCTGTTGGCAGCCAATCTTTCACTGCGAGAGTTGCTACATTTCCCTAGGCCACTTCCCCACAGCTCTCCTGCTTCTCCCTTCTTCACCCTTACCTTAGGACTCCCTTACCAATGACTTGAGGGTGTCTTCATTAACCAGCCCTTCAGCTGCGCTTCCGCTCCTCTCTGCCTGACTAGAGTGAGCTCTTCTCTATTATCAGAGGGGCCTTAATTAGAGTCAGGTGGTCACATTAGCTTAATGGCCTCATCTGACTCTTTGCAGGTTAATTGGAGTCAGGTGTTCTCATTAGCCTGGAGCAGCCCCTGCTCTGTTCAGTCAGGGAACAGAAAACTGTTAATCTAGTGGCCAGTATATCTGCCTTCTGCTGTACCCAACTGGCCTGGGTCTATCACATATCCCTCCCCCCTGCTCAATACCAAGGGTTTGAGCAGCTTGGGACGCCAGACGGTGTATGTGCGGTAAGCCATCAGCATTGCCATGGTGACTCCCTGCTCTGTGCTGTGTGCGGAACTGGAAAGGTTGGAGGGATAAGAACCACCTGGTTACCCTTGTGTTCTTTTCCTTGTTCCGTTGCATCCACTGAAGAAGGGCATGGTCAGTCACAAGGATAAATCTGCGCCCCAGCAGGTAATAACGCAACATTTCTGTGGCCCGTTTTACGGCCAGGCGCTCTCTCTCTACCACTGCATATTTTCGTTCCCTTGGAAGGAGTTTCCTACTGAGGTAGAGAATTGGGTGTTCCTCTTCCCCAACCATCTGTGACAGGACGGCCCGTAACCCCACCTCGGATGCATCTGTCTGTAGAATGAATTCCTTCGTGAAATCCGGGGCTATAAATAAGGGGTTACTGCAGAGGGCAGGCCATAGGTCTGTGAATGCCCTCTCTGCTGCATCGGACCATCTGACTGGATCAGGACCATGGGCCTTCACTAAGTCCGTTAGGGGACTTGCCCTTGTGGCAAAATAGGGCATGAAACGCCAGTAATACCCCACCACCGCTAGGAATGCTCAGACCTGCTTCTTTCGACTCGGCCGTGGCCAATTTTGGATGGCCTCTAACTTATTCAGTTGGGGTTTTACCAGACCTTTTCCTACCACGTAGCCAAGATATTTGGCCTCCGTGAACCCTACGGCGCACTTAACAGGGTTCACGATAAAGCCAGTTCGCCTGAAGGTATCAAGGACCGCCCACTCTTTTTCCAAGTGGGTCTCCTAGTCTGGGGTATGAATCACCACGTCATCCAAGTAGGCCGCAGCACAACTGGCATGGGGGCATAACAACTTGTCCATGAGGTGCTGAAAGGTAGCTGGGACCCCACGTAGTCCAAAAGGGAGGACTGTATATTGGAAGAGACCCTCTGGTGTAGAAAACACCATCTTTTCCTTTGCATCTTCGGTTAGGGGAATCTGCCAGTACCCCTTTGTCAAGTCTAGGGTTGTCAAGTACCAGGCATTGCCCAGATGGTCCACTAGTTCATCTATGCGGGGTATAGGGTAGGCGTCAAACTGGGATATCTCGTTTAGTCGACGGAAGTCATTGCAGAATCTCATGGTGCCATCAGGTTTGGGCACCAACACTATTGGGCTGGGCCACTGACTGTGGGATTCTTCAATGATCCCCATCTCCAGCATTTTCCTGACTTCTGCTTTTATTTCCTCCCTTTTGGCTGCTGGCACCCAGTAGGGCCTCACAGTTACTCTGGCCCCAGGGTTCGTGATGATGGGGTGATATGTCCTGGTTGTGCAACCCAGCTTTGTCAAGAATACGTCTTGATATTGGGCAATCATCTCAGTTCCCTCTTTCTTCTGGGCTGTCGTTAGATCAGGAGACACCCTCACCTGTTCAGGATTTTTGTTCCCTAGGTGCAGCTCTTCTCAAACCACTATGCATGCCTCTCGCGCATGCCAGGGTTTCAGAAGGTTGACATGGTATATCTGCTCTAGTTTTTGAAATCCCGGTTGTCGCACCTTGTAATTTAGTTCCCCTACAGGTTCGACTGTTTCGTAGGGCCCTTGCCACTGGGCCAACAGCTTACTTTCGGCTATGGGTACCAGTACCATTACTCGGTCACCGGGTTGAAACTGACTAACCTTGGCTTGACGGTTGTAGTAGGTTCTCTGGGCCTCCTCTAGGTGCTCCCTCACTATGGGAGTGACCCGGGCTATCCAGTCCCTCATCCATAGCACATTATCTATTACATTCTTCCCCTCACTGGGTTCCTCCTCCCAAATTTCCTTGGCTATGTCCAGGATGCCTTGGGGGTTACATCCATACAACAGCTCAAAGGGAGAGAATCCAGTGGAAGCTTGGGGGACCTAACGGATGGCGAACATGAGGTACAGTAGGAGGTTGTCCCAATCTTTCCCATCCTTGCTTACCACCTTTCTTATCATGGCCTTGAGGGTCCGGTTAAATCTTTCCACCAGATCATCGGTTTGTGGATGGTAAACCAAGGTCTGCAGGTTCTGGACATGGAGAAGGGAATACAGGTCCTTCATCAACTTGGACATGAATGGTGTTCCCTGGTCTGTGAGGATTTCTTTTGGTAGCCCTACCTGGGCAAAGATTGCCACTAATTCTTTGGCAATGCTCTTGGAAGCTGTGTTTCGTAAGGGGACAGCTTCTGGCTACCTGGTTGCATAGTCTAGGATGACAAGTACATACTGGTGGCCTCGGGACCTTTTCTCTAGTGGCCCCACAAGATCCATGGCGATCCGCTCGAATGGAAGCGGTCTCTGACCCCTCCTCCATCTCGGGGCTCTCCCCTTCAGTTGCCCGTGTATGTCTGCCTACACAGGCGGCCCTTTGTCCTTGTATCAGGATTCGGGTACCCAAGGCCTTGGCCACCCTTCTTTCTCTCTTGGTCTTCCTGCCTTTCCCCAGGACAGGGAATAGCTCCTGGGACATTTCCATGAAAAATGGGAGATGACATTCTGCCGCGGAAGCCTCCTGAAGTTCGGGGAGCTCCTCTCCCTCCAATTCCTCTGGTGGGAGCAAGTTTCCAAACCCAGGGAAATCTCTACCTATGAGCACGGGGTATGGTAGGTTTGGGACTACCCCTGCTTTCACCCTGTGACGTTTCCCTGAATTTCAATTTTCACTGGTATGATGGGGTAGTAACTAACAGTCCCATGGACACAGGTTACCCCCGTATGCTTAGCCTGCATTTACTGGCTATGCTTCACTAATTTACCCGAAATTAGGGTGATAGCACTCCCCAAGTCTACGAGTGCCATGGTTTCTACCCCATTCAACTTTACCTGCCTTGTATATTTATGTGAGGTGACTGCAACCCCTACAATATTGAGTAGGCTGCATGGGTCTGCCCTGTCCCCCAGGTTACATTGGGGACATTGGGCCGCTATGTGCCCCAACTCCCCGCACCCATAACACTTATAATAACTTCTAGTCACTCCCCTATCACGTGGGTTAGGGGGTTTAGTCCCAGGGTCCCCCCCACTCAGGCCTTTTCCTTCCTTCTGGGTTCCCTGCTGGTTTTCAGTTCCCCTCTTCTTCCATCTAGGACGCCCTGCGGATTTGGCCGCCCAACCCTCCAGGGTCAGGGTTGAGTGTTTGCTTTGTGAGGAGCCTTCCTTGGGGAGTTGGGTCAATTCCCTGTCTGTCATCCATCTTTCCACCAATGTGATCATTTCATTGTAGGTGGAGGGATCATTCTGGCATACCCATTTGCGGAGATCTGTCGGTAGTCCCCGCATGTAATGGTCCATTACCAAAGTCTCCAAAATCTCCTCTGGGCTGCATGCCTTGAGCTGTAGCCACTTCCGAGCGAAGTGTTGGAGGTTGAATAGTTGGGACCTCAGAGGTTTATTCTCCCTGTATTTCCACTCCTGGAACCTCTGGGCCCGTACCGCTGCCGTCACCCCAATCGTGCTAGGATCTCTTCCCTCATCCGGGAATAGTCAGCGGCGTCCTCGGTGGGCAGATCAAAGTAGGCCTTCTGGGCCTCTCCACACAAAAAAGGGACGAGAATGCTGGCCCACTGCTCCTGGGGCCATGCCTCACGCTGAGCAGACCTTTCAAATGAGAGGAGATATGCCTCTACATCATCCTCTGCTGTCATTTTTGGCACACAACCAGAGGACCTCATGATTCGGATCCCATCGGGCCCCTGGGCCTGGGTGGTGAGGATCTTCAGTGGTCCATTACCCCGAGCAGGAGGGCTCGATCTTGGATCACCTGGCTCATTACTAATTGGTTGGTTTCCTGCTGTAGCCTCATGCACTCCCGTTGTGCCATCTCCTGAGCCCAGGTTGCCTCCTGCTGACTGCCGTGGCTTGCACCACCACCCTCACCACTTCCTCCATTGTGGTACAAACAAAAACCCAACACCAAAAAACCTAGTGCACTTTTTTTTTAAACCTCTTTGTTCCGCCACACTGTGAACAATCACGATCCCACTTTCAGAGGCTCACTGCAACCCTCCATGTAGCCCTTCCCTCTCTAGGGCCAGGGATACAGTCTGCTGAGCTCTTTTCATCATAAGCGAGCAATGGAGGCTGATGAGAGAATGCCCACAGTCTCTGTTGCTCCTGCAGCCTCATGCCAAAACAGTTTAGCCTCCTGACCTGACAGGCCTGTTTTCCCCTCCCAGAGGTGTTTCTGTAGTGGTGGGTTGGGGGGAACCCGGGCCCACCCTCTACTCCGGGTTCCGGCCCAGGGACCCTAATGGTAGCAGCTGTTGGCAGCCAATCTTTCACTGCGAGAGTTGCTACATTTCCCTAGGCCACTTCCCCACAGTTCTCCTGCTTCTCCCTTCTTCACCCTTACCTTAGGACTCCCTTACCAATGACTTGAGGGTGTCTTCATTAACCAGCCCTTCAGCTGCACTTCCGCTCCTCTCTGCCTGACTGGAGTGAGCCCTTCTCTATTATCAGAGGGGCCTTAATTAGAGTCAGGTGTTAGCTTAATGGCCTCACCTGACTCTTTGCAGGTTAATTGGAGTCAGGTGTTCTCATTAGCCTGGAGCAGCCCCTGCTCTGTTCAGTCAGGGAACAGAAAACTGTTAATCTAGTGGCCAGTATATCTGCCTTCTGCTACTCTGCTGTACCCAACTGGCCTGGGTCTATCACAGTATTTTACTACCAATTTCACTGAGACTGCAAGCTCACCTCAAGTTAGAGGTCCCCTTACTGCAGAAAAATCTCTAATTGATAGTATGTATCCAAAACAAAACATGTACAAGGTAAAAATTGCTTATTAATCTGGACAAAAGCTAATTGAAAGTGTCATTTCTTGCTGAGAAAACAGGTTTTCTTGGCAAAGTCACTTATTGATGGTTTTAGCAGAATCTTCTGCCTTTTGATATTTGGTTTAGGAAGGAGCAGTATTGGTTTTCCAATCCAGTTCAGGATCTTACAATACCCAAGGGAAGGGATGCGTCAGTTTTAAGGAATCCCTCACACCCCGCGAATCTTGGAAAGCTTACATTTATAAATCATGTCTGCTGTTGAGAGACAAAATGTTGTTTTCAGAATTGGCTTTTAGTCTTTTTTCAGTGTGGTTTTCTTTTCAGATGTCTCAAAAATCGAGTTGGCTGCTGTTACGTGTCAGCCATTGATATTAAATTGAACAGCAATAACTAAATGGCAGCTTGTTAACAGGTATACCTGAAAAGTGAATGCAATGTTTTGAAGAGAACTGGGCCAGATCCTGGGTGTAAATTGGTGTAGCTCCATTGACTTCTCTTTTTCTTCTTTGTTAAGGTTTTAAAGGGTTCACACAAGGCACTGTCCATTTTTCTCAGCCAAAAAGAACTGGTAGCCCAAGTCATTAGTGTAGCTAATCTCTATTCCTTGCTCCCACTCTCTCCCTGCTATCTGTGGGGGAACAGAGCTCATTTTAAAACAGAAAGTTGTCTTTCAGATTCTTTTGTTGCACACACTAAGAGGACAACCTAAACTGCCTTTCAAGTTTTCTGCATTGTTACCAAGATTTATGAAAAAGATAAATTTATTCCCACTCCGGTTCTTTAATTCCATGCTGCCCTTTTCCAGAGAAGTCCCTAAATCCAGTAATACTCTTGGATGCCCAGTACTGAGACTCAAATAGAGTACGTCAGCTGGAGCAGTTTATGGGAATTGGTGCTACTTGGGGGATACCCATATTAGTAGATTGCAGGGAAGTGCTTCCTAATGGACAATTTGTACCTGAGTTACTATTTGCAGAGAAAATAAAGTATGTATTAGTGCAATGATGTGCTGATAAGTTAGGATTTGATTTAGGCAGTTCATTCTTCTGGCAGGTTGTCTTAAATATGCACCGTGTGAAGTACAAGGCCTCCATGTACTCAACAAGCACACACTTGCCCCAGGTCATCCTCCTCCTCTGAGTGCTGTTTTTGCCGGTCAATGGCTTATTAATGTCTGCAATTCATCTCTCCTGTCTTTTGTAGGAATTTTAAATATGATACAGTATCCCTCCGATGCAGCCTCTCACCTTGCTTTGTGATTTGAATGACTTGGGGGCCTAAAAATCTTCAGGTTGCTCATTCAATGAGAACTTTTCCTCTGAGATAATTTCAAGGCTGGCTAAAGCCTACAGGCCTAATCCTGTAGCTCTTCTTCAAGTGAGTAACCCTGGATCAGGTGAGTAGTCTCACTGAGTTCAGTGGATCTGCTTACGTCAGAGAGGGCAGAAGGATCAAGCCGTAAGTGTGAAGGACATAACAAACAATGTAGGACTGTAGAAATAGCTCAAGTTATTATGACATCACATCTACCTATCCGCTCCATTCCACAGTATTTCCCATTTGTGTCCTTCCCTATCTTTTCTACAACTGAGTCCAGTATAGGGTTTCCTCTCTATATATTCTGTTTAGTCCTTATACCATGCCCGTCACCATTGTATCATAGCATTTCATGTTAATCCCTTCATCCTATCCCATAAAGGTCCACTTTCAGCACTGCTATCTCCTGGCCCTGCCTCCTCAGGAAACTTCTCTGCTATTTTATTTCCAATTCTCAAAATCAGGGTTCTCTGTGGTTCCTCCCTCCATGTTTCCATCCCCATACGTGCCCATGGCAAGGTTTGTGTTGTCTGCTTCTCTCTGTTCCTTTCACTTCAGTCCTTCCCATTCATTGCTATATTTTTATTTGTACAAAATCTAGAGCTACATAAATGTACTTATTTATGTACCTCTAGATTTTAACAGCACTTACATGCATGCAGCCTTCTATGTCTTTTTGTTGTCAAAAACTGAATCTGGAATAGTAAGTACTGACGATTTTAGCTTTTCACTGTGTGACAGGTTTTGGATGTTGTTTTGTTTCTAAAACAGTATATTGTAGGCACAGACACACATACTGTAAACACCACAAAACCTATTTGCAGTTAAAGGTGAAATTATGTTTATTGTTGGGACATTAAAGACCTGAAGTGTTGTCCTTTTTGTCACTATGTGATTGTGAGTTATAGTTTTTAACTATATAAAAAATATGCACAGCACATACAGTCTTCATCCTAATAAGGTTTCCTTTGCCAATGTTAATCAATTGGCACATTGTATTCCTTTCTATCAATAGGGCTACTCTGAATTTACACAGTGGTTATTGTGGCCCCGTAAATGCAAATCCAGTTGATCACATACCATAAAAATATTTGTTGTATAATCTACAAAATATTTCCCATTCCTGTGTGATGTGTTTAAAATTCGTACTTCTAAAATAAAGAAAATTGAAAGGTGGGTCATTTTAGAGTGATCCATATTCAACCAGCTTGACCATCCCACAAGGTAAAATTGTACATGTAGCCCAAGCATTGTAGACTTCATAGGACTGAAGAAATACTGAACAAAACAATTACTAGGTAAGGACACCTTTATAGTCTGTCATGCCTACCGCACTCCATCCAGCTGATGCTGACCATCCTATTGAGTACATTGGATCCCACTATTCTATTGGTCTGTTACTTTGACTCCCTGGCTTTGGGACTATGGCCAACCTGGGTAAAGTTCTGGTAATCTCCTTTCTGATATGAGGCAGAAGAAGCCACTGAACCATCAGGAATGGTCAGGAGCAGTCAGTTAGGAGTTGGGTTATAGCCAGACTGAGAATGCTGGAGATTTCTCAGACATGTACTTCTTGCATACAACTTGCCATAGAGGAGTGGTGGGCAGTTAGTGCAAAGTCAAAATTAAAATCTAGATAGACTCCAACTAACTAGGATTTTCCCACCCAGGGACAGCTTCTTCTCCAAGAATATTTCTTTACATATCATATATATAAACACAGTGTATATCTGTGGATACATTTATAAATATATATATATATATGTGTGTGCTTATATATGTAAATATATATATGTATAATACACACAAAAGTAAAGTATACATTACCCAAGATAAGCTGTGTTTGCCAATGCTTTAATCTCAGTGGGAGACTGTTTTTACTGGAGTCAGACTCTTGAGCACCAGCTGAGGATAGGAAACTAGATTCTGGCGTGCAGGGTGTGGGAGGAATCTCTTTGTCTTCTCCCTTTTTTTTCCCCAAATACATACATAAATAAAATTCACATGTGGCCTTGAATGATGTCATGTGTGCAACTGACTCCAAAAGAAGTTTTCTTAAGAGTGTGTAGCCTCTTCAGAGCCTCTGTCATTTTGTGGAACAGCAAGCAATGCAATGTCATGCTGCAAGGTAACTTGCCATGTTTCAGAATGCTTTTTTCTCCCATGCAAGGAGTTAAAAAACAAAAAACAAAACAACAACTTAAAAACAAAAGTTGATGCAACAAAAAGCCTCATGCTTTGCATGTCTGTATTTTTTTTTCTGCTTTTAGTACATCTGATCTTCACTTAGAGCCCCATGACCCTGCAGCACATAGATTCCTGTTTCTGTGGCTTGAATAGGAGAATTTTTCTGAGTTCTTGTAGATTCTCCACCCACTGATATTGTCTGTCTGTAGCTGCAGTGTTCCCACTGCACTGTACATATCTGTCATGTTCAAAATCCAAGGAGGGAGGGAAGTTATGGAGAAGATCCTCAGCAGGCATAAATCAGCATAGATCCACCTTACGGATTTCTTGATGAAAAGGGTTTGGAAAGGTGATGTTTCCACTGACTGCTAAAATGAAATATTTTGGAGGCAAAAACAGCTGAACCATCAATGCCGTGGGTGCAAAGTGGATTAATGAAAAAGTGGCAATTCCTCCAGGGTACAAGTAAAACAGGGAAACCTGTGTTTGGAAAATAGCCACAAAATCTTGTAGGATCTGCTATGGCGAGAACATTCTTTATTAAACATCATGTAAGCTCTGTTCACACTGACCAGGAAAATAGTGAATCTGAATCTGCTCTTATACCAGTGAAAGGGCCACTGAGAGTTGGATCAGGTCATAGATCAGGAATGACTCCACTGATGTCAGTGTAGTTACACTAGTGTAAGTGAAATTAGAATCAGGCCCCGCATGAGTGCTTCCTAACAACAATTGTTTTAACACACATGGAAGGTGCTAACACAGTATCCCTGGCCACCATAGATAGGACCAGAAAAATTGGCTTCTCTAAATCAATCATAAATTGTTAGTTTGAAATTGCATGTTGATTATGATTTATTACCACTGTTTATTTAAGTCCTGGCCAGGGATAAGCATTGACCAGACTCAAATAATAATTGTCCTTATCCTATAGTGACACACACACAGAAGGTAAGACACATTGAAAGATCTAGAGGAGGTACTCAATTCAAACGTAAACTATTCCCCTTCATTGTAAAATGACAACTTATATGAATAAATTCTCTTTGGCCGGTGGATAAACTTCAGAATAGATTTTAATAATCAAATGTAATGATATATTCTAATTATTTTTACATACATAATCAATGTGGAAGGAGAGAAAATGCCTGGGAATGGAGCTAGGTGTCAGGAGTGTGGACTGTTGTTGTAGCTGTCTGAGTCCCAGGGTTTCAGAGACACAAGGTGAGTGAGGTAATGTCTTTTATTAAACCAACTTCTATCGGTGAGAGAGCCAAGCTTTTGAGTTTACACAATGCTCTTCTTCAGGGATCAGAGTGTCACAGCTAAGTACAAGATGGAACAGATTGTTTAACAAAAGAAATTAACAGGTATTTCATGGGACCATTCAAGGTGGCCCATTAGCACCCCTCCAGTCATAGGAGGAAAAGGAAGGGGGGGAAGTCGTTTTAGTGGGCTATAGATTGTTGTATTAAGTAAGGCTGCATGCCTGTCATAAAAATCACAGAAGTCATGGATTCTGTGACTTTCTGTGACCTCCAGCAGCAGTTTGGGTGCGTGGGAGGGGGCTCAGGGCTGGGATGGGGTTGGGGTGCAGGACGGTGCTTACCTCTGTGTGGGGGGCTCCCCAGCTCCTAGGTGGAGGGGCCAGGGGGCTCTGTGTGCTACCTGCGCCTACAGGCCCTGCCCCCACAGCTGCCATTGGCTGCTATTCCCGACCAGTGGCGGCTGCGGAGCCAGCGCTTGTGGTGGGAGAAGCACGCAGAGAGCCCCTGACCACCCTTCCGCCTAGGAGCTGCAGGGACATGCAGAGCCAGGTAGGGATCCTGCCAGCCCCGCCAACCCTCCCCCCACCAGCGCCAGTGGGGGTCCTGGGCCACATGCCGCCCGCCTATCCCTTTCCCCCCAGCACCAGCAGGGTCCCGGCCACACACACCCCAGCACCCATGGTGCCCCCAGACCAATCCCCCAGAGCACCCACAGCCCCCCACCCAGGTTTTAGTCAGGGGTATATAGTAAAAGTCAGGGACTGGTCACGGGCCATGAATTTTTGTTTATTCCCAGTGACCTGTCCATGACTTTTACTAAAAATATCCATGACTAAAATGTAGCCTTAATAATAAGACATAGATCCAGTGCCTCTATTGAGTCCATGATTTTTAGTGGCTAGCAAAGTTATGAATTTAAGCTCCCAGGCTTGTCTTTTGAATGCATTGTGCAGGTTTTCTTTGAGGATGAGGACTCAGAGGTCAGAAAACTCTGTGTAGCTAGAAAGCTTGTCTCTTTCACCAACAGAAGATATCACCAACAAAAGATATTACTTCACCCACCTTGTCTCAGGAGTATGGAAAGGAGACCCTTGAGAACTCTGCCTCACGTCCTCACAAACAACAAAAAAGTTCCGCTCTTGGGTTGTTGGTTTCCTCCCCACTTATTAGATTTCAATCGAATGACAAGCCTTCATTGATTTTCATTTTCATTTATTTAAAATGAATTTAAAAACCACTGGAAACCATAGGTCCCTGAGGTCCCCACAGCTCGCAGTGAGCCAACAGTATAAGTTTGAATTTTGCTTCCCCCCTACCCCCCGTCTCCTCCAACTTAATCTTTTAAATTGGTGCAAATGGAGTTAGACCTCCCCTCTAGGAGCAGCCAGTTTTATTTTTCAACCTGGAGTTGAGTTTAGAAGTCAAAATGAAATGTCCACTGAAGTCCGTGCAGTCCTTCCATTGCCTTCATTGGCCATTGAATCAGGCCCTGATTGAATGGGTATTTTTATTTTTGAGCATGGTTTGCTTGCTGAAGAATAGATTTAACCCTAACCTGTTTCACTGTACCTGTGATGAGAGTGCAGTAAGTTTGCCAAGTGGAGGAGGAGGTGGGCTAAGAAAGGCTCTACAAGACACAATCTCATTGTATTCCTCTCTCAGAAGAACAAGCATGTCTGGTGCTTTTGCCTGCTAAAACTTGACCAGCAGCCAATTCCAGGTTAAGCCTCCCAATGGGCACACCCAGATGTCAGTTGTTTCTATCTATGGGACAGAAAGAGCCAGCTGGCTCTATCTTTTGTATCATTCTTAACTTTGCCTGCATCATGCATAGGAATGTTCCCCATTCAGAATAAATAAATATGTCTTTTTGCCATTAGCTAGTTTGTGGTTGAATAGTTGGCGTTATAGCTCATTTGTGACTAGGTAAGGCTTAATGTTGGGGGAAGGTTTGCCGAAGACATTATATTGTCATAAAATCCATCTATGAGCTGAAACATATAAGTAGTGCTGTATATTTCCATTGCACTTTCCAAACAAAGATAAGACATGTTCCTGCCCCAAGGAGCTTGCAATTAAATGGAACAGAATCCGCCAAATTATGAAAGCTGTCCATCTGAGCTTCTGCTTTGCATCTATGACTTATTTATGAAGAAGCACACTGTCAGGCAAACATGTTGACATGAGCAAAGGCAGACAATAGACCAGGGGTGGCCAACCTGTGGCTCTTCAAAAGTTAATATGCAGCTCCTTGTATAGGCACAGACTCTGGGGCTGGAGCTACAGGTGCCAACTTTCCAATAGGTCAGGGGACATTCACTGCTCAACCCCTGGCTTTGCCACAGGCCCTGCCCCCACTCCACCCCCTTCCCTGAGCCTGCCATGCCCTCGCTCCTTTCCCCCCACCCCTGCCTCCTGCATGCCACGAAACAACTGATCAGGAGGTGCGGGGAGGGAGGGGGAGGCACTGATCGGCAGGGCTACCAGTGGGTCGGAGGCACTGGGAGTGGGGGGCGGGGAACGGATGTGGGGGCTGCTGACTTATTACTGTGGCTCTTTGGCAATGTATGTTGGTAAATTCTGGCTCCTTCTCAGGCTCAGGCTGGCCACTCCTGCAATAGACCATCACATAGTTTGTAATGATCAGATTTCCAAAGATGTTTTGGCATGTAAAGATGCAGAGAGATGCCTAGTGGGATTTTTCAAAAGTGCCTGAAAAAATTAGGCACCTAACTCTTATTAAAATTAATGGGAGTTAGGCACCTACCCTGCTTAGGGGCTTTTGAAAATCCCACTAGGCTCCTATCTGCATTGCTACATGCATAAATACCATTTTTAAATTGGGTCCTAAACAGCTGTGTCTGGATGGTGAAGACAAGATTCCCAGCAAGGGCAAAGAGTTACTTTTGAATGTTACATGCCCACAATCATGGGTATGTGCTATTGTTAATCAGCTCTGCTGAAGTAACTTAATGAAAGCTTCCACAGTCATATTAAGATGGTATTTTAGTCTTTTAAAAGAAAAGAAAGGGATTGGGTTTTGTGAGAAGCTGAAAAGAGTGATTTGAAGGCTTAAGCAGGACTTAATTGGCTCACAGGCATTGTTCCAGCCCTTTGCATAGAAGTGAATTTCATAAAATCCATATACAATTTTATCCTATTAGTAAGATGATCTTAATGCCACAGTGTTACTTAACTGATGTTCTATTCCTGTATCTGATTCAGAGGATGTGAAGAGATATTCATGATTTGGTGATGGGCATGCAGACTTGTACAATTCATATGTTCACAAGCTGCTTAGCCTTTCACATGTTTTGGGAAGAATCAAATTAACACTTCCTGGTTTATGAAGAATTTTTTATATAGCCTAGCCGTATATACATTAATTGAGATATTACTAGGACTTAAGATGTAAGATATGTATAAGTTTATCTAAACAGAAATGCTATCACAGAAACAAGCAGTCTAGCTTGGAAAACAAAAATTGACCACCCAAACATGATAAACTATAAGCCAATTAAGGTGAGCCAGTTATTCCCCCATCTCCACCCTCCAGGAATGATAGAATGTGAATTAAGAAGCACAAAGCTCTTAGGCACTTACGATTAAAGTTAAAAGCATGGTAATGATACCTTGACGACTGAATGATGTCTGCCAAACTTCCTCAGGGACTTCAATAATATGAGGATAATACATCATTAGAAGTGTTGAACACTGTATCTGACATGTTTAAATTTATGTATCACATTCCTCCGAAATAATAACAAGTAAAAAGTTATTAGCTCTGGAAATATGTTGGAGATGTATGCAAAACCACAGCATAGGTGATAGGTTGAACTGGTGGCATCCAATGAAGGTGTTCAAGAATAATTATTAGTGGATTTAAAAATTAAAAGAAGAGGCCATAACATAGTATTGTTAAGATTTTGTTTCTTTTAAGTTTCTTTTTATAACACACTAAAAGTGTGAAGTCAGTTGATGGTACAATTAAGTGCTTAGCACTAAAATGCATACATATTACTAGCATTCGTTGCTAATAATGTAATAATTCATCATTAGCTGCAGTTGTTGAAGAAACAGAAAAGAATCAAAGTGAAGGCTGGTCATTTCCAAACAATATGTCTAATAAAAAGAATTCACTGACTACCTAACAGTAGTCATCCTCAATTTACGGCTTTATGGCTGTATGCAGAAGTTTGGGACAATATATACAACTCTAATGGAATCCATGAGTTTGATTGGAGTTGCTGTAAGCAGTCAGGAATGGGGAGAAGAGTTTGTCAAGCGACGTCACAGAGAGAGAACTATAAAATAATCAAGTTGCTACATTCGGGTCGGTACTGGGACCAGTCCTATTCAACATATTCATAAATGATCTGGAAAAAGGGGTAAACAGTGAGGTGGCAAAATTTGCAGATGATACAAAACTACTCAAGATAGTTAAGTCCCAAGCAGACTGTGAAGAACTACAAAAGGATCTCTCAAAACTGGGTGACTGGGCAACAAAATGGCAGATGAAATTCAATGTTGATAAATGCAAAGTAATGCACATTGGAAAACATAATCCCAACTATACATATAAACTAATGGGGTCTAAATTAGCTGTTACTACTCAAGAAAGAGCTCTTGGAGTCATTGTGGATAGTTCTCTGAAAACATCCACTCAATGTGCAGCAGCAGTCAAAAAAGTGAACAGAATGTTGGGAATCATTAAGAAAGGGATAGATAATAAGACAGAAAATATCAGATTGCCTCGATATAAATGCATGGTAGGCCCGCATCTTGAATACTGCGTGCAGATGTGGTCGCCCCATCTCAAAAAAGATATTGGAATTGAAAAGGTTCAGAAAAGGGCAATAAAAATGATTAGGTGTATGCAACAGCTTGCATATGAGGAGTGATTAATAAGACTAGGACTTTTCAGCTTGGAAAAGAGACGACTGAAAGGGATATGATAGAGGTCTATAAAATCGTGATTGATGTGGAGAAAGTAAATAAGGAAGTGTTGTTTATTCCTTTTCAGAACACAAGAACTAGGGGTCACCAAATGAAATTAATAGGCAGCAGGTTTAAAACAAACAATAGGAAGTATTTTTTCACACAACTCACAGTCAACCTGTGGAACTCTTTGCCAGAGGATTTTGTGAAGGCCAAGACTGTAACAGGGTTCAAAAAAGAACTAGATAAAAGTTCATGGAGGATAGGTCTATCAATGGCTATGAGCCCGGATGGCCAGGGATGGTTTCCCTAGCCTCGGTTTGCCAAAAGCTGGGAATGGGCAATGGGATGGATCACTTGATGATTACCTATTCTGTTCATTTCCTCTGGGGTACCTGGCATTGGCCAATGTCAGAAGACAGGATACTGGACTAGATGGACCTTTGGTCTGACCCAGTATGGCCATTCTTATGTTCTTATACAATTTATCAACACATAACATCCAAAGTGTTACAAGATGCAGATAGTATAGAGAAAGAGATTGCTGTATGGAGTTTGAAACCTATACAGGTTGAAATGGAAAAAATCTATGGAGTATAGGAAGAAAAAAATGAAGATATGGAAGGAGAAAAGTAGAAGTTCCAGTAGTACAATATAAAGCCCTGCTCTTATTTGACTTAATGATGCTTTTGCCATTAACTTCAATGAGAGCAGAACTGGGCCCTTAAGAATTAATTAGAGCATAATCTTCTTGTTCTCAGGCAAATTTCCATTGCTTCACCATTGATATTAATGGGATTTTCACCTGAGTAAAGACTGTAAGACTTGACAATTATGGTTTAAATCCCTTCTTCTGAGCTTTTATGATTATGCACTGATTCTCTGTCCCATCCTCACATTGCTCTTCTGCATATCAGGATGTGTGTACTGGTGTTGGCAATAAAAAGATCACCTGAAATATGCAAAAAGGCACTTCCATCTGGGTGTGGTTTGGTGCCTGCATGCTTCAGGATAGATATTTGGCAGGATTCCCCCCTTCTTGAACCAGACAAGTCATAACACCGACTTTGAACAGTTTATAAAAATATTAAGCAACAAAGATGCAGCTTATTCCAGTGCTTGTGTGAATCTACAAAATGTGGGTGGCTTCACAGTATGGTACAGACCTCAAAGAGGTATAGACATCATCTTTTGTTAATTGGAAAAGTTGTTCCAGAGCTTCAAGTGTTAAAAGGTGGAAACTTTGTTTCAATATCAAAATATGGAACTACTACTGCTTCAGAAAAATCAGTAAACACATTTCCTCCTTTACGGGTGGCAGTAAAGCCAGGCATGGCAAGTAGAAACATAAATGAAGATAATGATTTTCCTTACATTTTCACAATCTTTTCTTTAAAAGATTGATTCTAAGATAATATAAGATACGTGACATAAATAAATAACATTTTCTGATGCTGAAGGAAAGAGTAACTGTACCTGATAACGATGGAACAATTATTCATGAAAAAGCTCAACCTTGACATGGTATTAGTTACATGATGTTCGCAAGGACAGTGACTCCTAGGGTTATCTACACCATAAGTTAAAGCTGTCTAGAGACAACTTTGCAGCTGAATCCTGTTCACCTTCCTCACACAAGAAGTTCATTGCAGTCAAAAGGACTACTCACGTAATGTGACCAGATTTGGTCTTTCTGTATAAATGAAAGCACTAGTGCCATATTGTGAATCGCTGTGGTGTTCTTGTTCACACATGACTTTACATTTTACTCCATTTATGTATCCAAAAATCTAGGTATCCTACCAATTATACCATATCATTTAAGTTGGGAGAGCCATGTCCCATCATTTTTCTCATTTATCAAGATGAAATCCAGATACATAATGACTGTAGGAATCCATCAGCAAGAGCATTAGGAAGCAGCAAAGATATAAAGTCATTCTAGATGCAATAAGTGACATGCAGCAAACTCTTAGATGTGAAATTATTAGATCGGTGCATATGTTTGTATGGGACATTCAAGAGTGCTCAGCATTGGCCTAACTGTCTTCTCCCATTGAAGTCATTGGGAGCTTTATAATTGACTTCAATAGGAGCAGAATTATGGAAACATGGGGTGCTTTTGAAATTACTGTTCATACAGTTTATGTTCTGATTTACAGGTACCACTGTAAACTTCAACACGCAAGAACATTGTTTAGATTTGAAATATGCACTGTGGGATTTCAGTTAATTTAAAAATATTATTTTGTTATCTAGCATGGGGTAGAATTCTGTTTCTGCTTGTTTCATGACTAAAGACAAATTGTGCAAGCATTTTCTTCCAACCAGCTTTCTCATGTTTCAGTGAAAATTAAATTGATGTCCTATTTTGGTGCCAGGTGTGAGAGGGTAGAATAGAATGTAATTTGTTGATAGAGAATGTAGGAAAGATTGCAGTGTATGTGATATGCCTGGTACTAAATGAAAGCCATGCACTGTAGCACTAGAAGCAGTATGGCATGGCCTAAATGGCATGCTGCAAATGACAAACAAATATGTGGCATGCTTTTTACTTTACTCTTGTGCTAGCTACATGCCACTAAATATTATAACCCCATCTCTTTTCTTCATGGCAGTAATAGTGACTTGGTGGAGTGTCCAGGCTAGAAGTTACCTGATCTTTGGCCGATTTGTGGTATCTGATATTTTTACAAAATGTCCAGGATAATCCAGTGTAAAATGATTTTTTGGATTAATTCTTGTGACAGATTTTTGTTATTCCTAGCTCTGTTAAGAGATAAGCAGTATACTTTCAGGTAAGGTGTTTTGGGGATCTGTTCTCTGTCTCAAAGCCAAAACCAGGTATCCCCAGTGAACAAAACATGATTAAATATAGCCATGATTTAATATAACTTCTGGATGTTTCAGAAGTTCAGATTTGCCATGGTTCCATCTATGCATTGGGAACACATCTTTCTTTATATAAGGAAGAATCTGATGACTATCATGCAGCCCTGAACACACCAGGGGTAAAATTCACCGATGTACACAGGAGCAGCACAAGGCCTGCTGACTGCTTAAATCCCACTGAAGCTCTCAAAATTGATAAGAAGGCCTGGGGCTGACCTTCTGCACACTGGGTGACTTTCACTCCAAGACAGTAGAATTTCCTCCTCCTCAGTTCTAATAAAAGGGTACAAATCTACAGTCAGCACCAAATAAATTTTGAATTTACTACACCCAATGCAATGTGTGAAATTAAATCCTAATTTAAACTAATTATCAGTTTGGCAGGTATTTACGTAATACCAACTGTGATTTGTCCATTGTGCAACATCAAAGAACAATACAGTCCATTGTCAATCTTTTTTTTTCCCCTATAAGACCAATTGATTCTTCAAAGGTAAAATCTGAAGGGTATTTTAAGAATGTTTGTGTTGATGTACTCTCTACCCAATTATGGTCTGGCTAACAATAGAATTTACGTTTGTTTTGTTATGGCAATTCCAAAATAAGCTGAAATTCCTTCGAATCTGCTATGCTTTACCATAAAGGGATCTCAGGCTCTCATCTGACTACTGTAAAACACTCCTTTTACATTGTCAGAATATGGGTCCTAATTCACCACTGCATAACTCCAATTTTATACTGAGGTAATTCCATTGATTCAATTACTCTGGCATAAACCTGGAACAATGCAGTGGTGAATCAAGCCCATAGGTTCAAACACAGGAGTTGTCCTGTTGGCGTCAAGGAGGCCACACAGCGTGTAAAGATTACCCATATGAGTAAGGAATTGCTGGATTAAGTCCTATGTTCTTTGCTGAACTGTAGCCACTTTCAAACTGAGGGACCCCCCCACCCCCCAAAACACTATTTTACAGGTATGAAGTATACATGTACACAGGATCATAGTAACTAGAGATGGGAAATATTTCCTATAAATCCATCTCCCATGTTTTACATGCACAATATAGTTCTTAGGTCAAGGACAAATCAGACATTACTCTGATACTGTATTTGGTCTTAGCCAGTGTGCAGTCTGTACTGCACCTGCATGTATATATGGCTTATTTGCTGTGTGTTACAAAATATATGGGGCCACGGAGGGCAGGGATGGAGAAAACAACTAAGTTTGAATACCAATTTAGGGTCAGATTCTGAAATTACAGTGTGAGGGTGGGTGCAAAGGTAATTACCTGTCTTGCCCCATGCCTGGCCCATCTAAGGACCAGGCAGATTTGCAGCCCTGTCCTGAAGCAGGCACAGAGACTACTCCATCCCTACTCCTCAGGTGCTTATAGAGCCTCAAAAGAGACTGGTGTCATGTCCTGGCCCATGTCCTCCACCATAGTTCGTGGATCAGGGGCTGCAAGAGGATCCCTGTGAAGGAGATTAGCAATTGGGAAGTCACCCCTGCATGTCAGGAAACTTCGGGAGTTATTCTGCCTGCCAGTGGTCCTTCTGAGGTGGTGTGACTCCATGCTGCCCCTTACTCCAGGTAAGATCTAGTCTCTTAGCAAGTTAGAGGAGACCAGCAGTAGTGACATCCCTGATTTGATTTCAATTAAACTAACCAGTATGTTAGTTTTAAAAAAGATCTAGCTCTTCTGCCACTGGTAAATGACCATATAAATTAACTGACCTAAATTATAAACAAAGTTTATTGCCTGTAAAAAGAAAAGGAGTACTTGTGGCACCTTAGAGACTAACAAATTTATTTGAGCGTAAGCTTTCGTGAGCTACAGCTCACTTCATCGGATGCATTCAGTGGAAAATACAGTGGGGAGATTTATATACACAGAGAACATGAAACAATGGGTGTTACCATACACACTGTAATGAGAGTGATCAGGTAAGGTGAGCTATTACCAGCAGGAAAGCAGGGGGAAAAAACCTTTTGTAGTGATAATCAAGGTGGGCAATTTCCAGCAGTTGACAAGAACGTCTGAGGAACAGAAGTTACCTACTACAGGACAGGCCCAACAAAGAAAATAACAGAATGCCACTAGCCATCATCTTCAGCCCCCAACTAAAACCTCTCCAATGCATCATCAAGGATCTACAACCTATCCTGAAGGACCACGCATCACTCTCACAGATCTTGAGAGACAGGCCAGTCCTTGCTTACAGACAGCCCCCAACCTGAAGCAAATACTCACCAACAACCACACACCACACAAAAGAACCACTAACCCAGGAACCTATCCTTGCAACAAAGCCCATTGCCAACTGTGTCCACGTATCTGTTCAGCGGACACCATCATAGGGCCTAATCACATCAGCCACACTATCAGAGGCTCGTTCACCTGCACATCTACCAATGTGATATATGCCATCATGTGCCAGCAATGCCCCTCTGCCATGTACATTGGCCAAACTGGACAGTCTCTACGTAAAAGAATAAATGGACACAAATCAGACCTCAAGAATTATAACGTTCAAAAACCAGTCGGAGAACACTTCAATCTCTTTGGTCACTCGATTACAGACCTAAAAGTGGCAATTCTTCAACAAAAAAACCTTCAAAAACAGACTCCAACGAGAGACTGCTGAATTGGAATTCATTTGCAAACTGGATATAATTAACTTAGGCTTGAATAAAGACTGGGAGTGGATGGGTCATTACACCAAGTAAAACTATTTCCCCATGTTTATCCCCCTCCCCCACCCCCCACTTTTCCTCAGACGTTCTTGTCAACTGCTGGAAATGGCCCACCCTGATTATCACTACAAAAGGTCCCCCCAGCCCCCGGCTCTCCTGCTGGTAATAGCTCGCCTTACCTGATCACTCTCATTACAGTGTGTATGGTAACACCCACTGTTTCATGTTCTCTGTGTATATAAATCTCCCCACTGTATTTTCCACTGCATGCAACCGATGAAGTGAGCTCACGAAAGCTTATGCTCAAATAAATTTGTTAGTCTCTAAGGTGCCACAAGTCCTCCTTTTCTTTTTGCAGATGCAGACTAACATGGCTGCTACTCTGAAACCTTTATTGCCTGTGTATTTAATTATTGTCCTTTTCTGTGTATGTAAAAACAAAATATAAAAACTGTTTCATCCACTCCCCTTGGCTATAACAATCAATATGCCGCATGTAAGATGGCTGTTGGATTGTTTACATAAATTTTGACCTAGGGCCAAAATTAAGCTTCAGAAAAGATTATTATTGCTTTTTTGAGATGTAACCCTACCTTTGTGCACCAGCTCAAAAATATTTGATAACCACTATCTGCATTTGGCATAAGGACCGCCAACTCAAACAGGAGTTTTGTATTTTTCACTCTTTTTTGGTAAATTCTTGTTTTAACATGAAAGTTATTTTATTTAACCACCATTCATGAATGGGTGCAGTAATAACAATTATTATTATTATTGCTATTATACATTTGTTTTGCATTAGGAGATGACAGACTTCGTGGTAGTGCTAATTAACACTTAGGCAGAAGGCAAAGCAGAGCATCTTCTAACAAATTACCACACAATCTGCCATGTTTTACTTTCAATGAATGCCATGGGCCTGATTCTCATCCTCTTTACACCACCATAAGGCCCCAGTCCAGCACTAACATCCATGTTAACAAACCTCTAACTGGAAAGTGATTCCATTGAAGTCAATGGAGTGACACCACATAAAGCCTGTTTAGAATTAGGACCAAAATGTATTTTTGTTTTGCTTTTTAATTTAAAAATTAAATTTCTAAGCAGTATACATCTGCCTCAGAAAGTGCTTCTTAGAGATTTTGTATTATCTTTTTTAATTGTAAAATTAAAATTTTAAAGGAATTTTAACCTGATTTTTTACACTCTCCTCCTCCTTTTCTGCTTATGACTCCTCCCTAGGAAAAATCACAGGTTCCCTACCTTCCTGCTGCAACCTCAATGTGTCAGCTTTATTATGTATAGACAAATTAAATTAGAATCATAGAAACACAGGACTGGAAAGGATCTTGAGAAGTCATCAAGTTCAGCCCTCTGGACTGCAGCAAGACCAAACAAACCTAGACCATCCCTGAGAGGTGTTTGTCCAATCTGTTTTTAAAAACTTCCTGTGCTGGGGATTCCACAGCTTCCCTTGGAAGCCTATTTTGGAGCTTAACTACCCTTATAGTTCGAAAGTTTTTCCTAGTATCTAACCTAAATATCCCTTGCTGCAGATTAGGTCAATTACTTCTTGTCCTACCCTCAGTGAACATGGAGAATAGGTGATCACGGTCCTCTTTATAACAGCCTTTAATGTATTTGAAGACTGTTATCAGGTCCTCTTCTCCCTCCTCCCTGTACTCATTTTCTCAAGAATAAACATGTCCAGGTTTTTTTAACTTTTCTTCACAGGTCACGTTTTCTAAACCTTTTGTTATTTTTGTTGCTCTCCTTTGGACACTCTCTCCAGTTTGTCCTCATCGTTCCTGAAGTGTGGTACCCAGAACTGAATACTACTCCAACTGAGGCCTCAGCAGTGCTGAGTAGAGAGGGGCAATTACTTTCCATGTCTTACATATGACACTCCTGTTAAAACACCCCAGAATGATACTTACCTTTTTCTCAGATACATCACATCATTGACTCATATTCACATCCTTTTCAGCAGTACCACTACCTAACCAGTTAGTCTCCATTTTGTTGTTGTGCATTTGATTTTTCCTTCCTAACAGAAGCACTTTGCACTTGTCATTATGGAATTTCATCTTGTTGAATTCAGACCAGTTCTCCAATTTGTCAAGATCATTTTGAATTCTTATCCTGTTGTCCAAAGTGCTTGCAACCCCTCCCCGCTTGGTGTCATCCACAAATTTTATAAGCCTACTCTCCACTCCATTATCCAAGACATTAATGAAAATATTTGATAGTACCAGAAGCAAGACTGACCCCTACAGGACCCCACTAGGTAAGCATTTTGACAGCGACCAGTTGTGCACCTACCTTAGAGTACTTTCATCTAGACCACTAGACCATGTGGGACTGTGTTGAAAACCTTACTAAAATCAAGATATAGTAAACTGGCTGCTACTTAATCTTTGCACTTGGATTTTTTTAATGTAAAATGAGAATAAATAGGAATTCTGTTATTGAAAGATGACAAAAGATAAACTATATCAGAATATACACTGTCATATATTTACTGTATATATGTCTCCAATATAGAGAAAAGCACACACTTGTATTACTTTATGGTCTGGTGAAAGGGTCATTCCATTTGCTGTGTACATGGTACAGCCATGATGAAACTTCCATGATGAAAATCCTGCTTCTGCATGAGTAGTAGCTGTGCTTGAAAATTTGCAGTACTACCACTAGACCTAGTTCTGTGAGGTGCTCAGTGCCCTCAATCCCCACTGACTTCACTAGCGATTGAGGACAGTCAATACCTTAGAGCAAGTGCTCCGGTCCTCTCAGAAGAAGGCCCTACTGTTAGAAAAATGTCTCCTCCATCACTAAATTCAGCAGTTTTCAATAAGCTAGTGCCAGATTCTTCTCTTTTCAGCCACTGGCTGCCAGCAAGAGAGTGTGAAGAAACATGGTCCCAGTGGGAGCTCTTGGAAGAATTGGGCCACGTTCTTTGATGCCTTATGATTCCTTGGTGCCAACTAGACTGGTACAAAGGAGCCATCGGGTAGGCATAAGGCCCCCACAGAGCATTCCCCAGGTCAGAGGAAGGAAGGAGCAGAAGAGGGCATGGCTGTGGCATTCTTAGACGTGGGCAATTCTTCATCCCTGCAACACCCATAGGGGCTACTGCAACAGGAGCACTACTTAGGACAGCCTTTGGATGTTCACTGGAGGCTGAATGAGACACCAGCACCCCCTGTCCCAGAAACTGCATCCACACAGGAATGAATCTGGCTTATTGTGCCTCAGTCAGGCACAATGCCTCCCACAGGCCAAGGAGAAACACCTTTTTAAAAGGGTTCACCCTGCACAGTATAACTCTTAACATTGAATTTGTTTATATAGGAGAAAAGTTGTGTGATATACTAATATTGTGCAGTTCATTTTGCGGGGAAGAGGAGGATGGCACTTGCTTTATTTTTTACCCCTGAGCCTGTCTTGTCTGTACATTTATAAAAGAAGATAAGCCTGCCACCAAGCTGAAAAGGCTGACACTTCTAGAGGTCAGAGGTTGTTTAGAAGGATAAGCTGTGGTCTGCTGATTGACTCATGAAAGTGGGGGTTTGTATTGCAAGGAAGCTGTTGTCAGCTACCCAGACTGAACCAGTGGACTGAAATCATTTTGAGGGCTGCATGTTTGTTGGGAGTGAGCTATGTGGAAATGAGCCTCCTTGTCTAGAATTTCCAAAAGCCCTACAGCTGTGCAATGACAGTCAAGCTCTGAGCAAAAGTCAATTTTTGTGAGTGGGAGAGAAGAGAAGCAGGAAGTGGGGGCGGGGGAGGGGGGGGCCGTAGTTCAGATAAAGGCTATTCATGGAAATCCATCCTGCCCAGTTTGTGCATAGTTAGTGTGAAAACACATTTTTTTTCAAAAAAAAAATTTAGGGAACACCTCCGGCCATAGCGTGACCTGCAGATGACTTTTGCCTTTGCAACGGTGGAATGCAGAATAAAGCAAAGAAATGTAGCAGTAGGGGAAAAAAGACATCGTAAAATGATCATCTTTGACTACTTTAACCATCTTTTAGGGGGACGTCTGTTGTCTCTAAATATTGGCTTATTTTAAACAAAGGTCTCGATACTTTTATATGATGTTGGCTTTCTTTTTTTCTAATCAGTCTAGAAGCACCATGCCAGTATGTTTATATATAGTGAACATGTGTATTTAGATTGTAAGCTCTTCAGGGCAGAAACTGTCTTTTCACTGTTTGTTTGTACAGCGCCCAGCACAGAGGACCCTGATCCTAATGGGGCCTGGTGGCTACTACAAATACAAATATTAATAATGGTAATAATTTAGAGGCATGTTTTTCAGGGGAGATGCTTTTCGTCTTCTTTTTTCTCTTATACAATCAACTGGGGTCGGGTCCTTGTGCAAACCTCAGCCATCTGTGTCTGTCTGAAATGGCACTAAGGTCCTTCTGCTTACCATCTTCTTTGATGCAATCCATCCATCGCTTCCTCCCGTTTCCTTGGGGTCCCTTTCCTACCACCATCTCCTGCCATGCTATTTTCACCAGATCCCCTTCATTCGCCATCTGCATCTGTCCAAATCAGCAAAGCCATGTTTCTTGAATTTTGTCAGACACATCCTGGACTTGGACTTTCATCCTAATACTTTCATTCTGAAATATTTTTCTTCTTGTAACTCCTCTTATAGTGTGAAAACATCTCATCTCAAACACCTGTAGCCATTGAAACTGTCGGCTCTTTATCACCCATGTTTCTGCACCAGAAAACATTGTGGGGCACTCCACTGTTCTATATGATTGGGCTTTCAGTTTCAGTGGTATACACTTGACATTCACAACCCCTGGAGTTGCTTTTGCAGCTGCAATTTGCACCTTCATATTTTCTCCTACAGATATTAATTTCAGGAATAAATCTGGGTATCTGCACCTCTGAGTATTTGAACTTGAAATCGGGTAGTTAATTTTTCAGTTGCCCAGTTAGCCACAAATCAATTGAAGGTGCACAAATGTTCTGGGTGAAAATTGCACCTGGAAAAGGAAGGTGCTCCAGATGAAAATACATCCACTGAGTATGTACAACCTCAGATCAAGAACATCATTTCTGGGTGATGCATCTTTCCCTCGATTTAATGAAGTGCCTTCTGGAACTCTTGCTAGCGCAGTGAGTCCCCAGCATGGATAATTGTCTTAATGATGTTACCTTACAGAAAAAGATTTTATCTCATTCTTGTCCTTTTCCCTGACAAGTAAAGAGAACTAGAGAAGGGCTCAAGCCAAAATATGAGATCTGAGTACATCTGAATGTTGGCAAGCTGATTATAACTGGTCGTTATCTCTGTAATTTGCAAATCATTTTTAGCAAACTTGGTTAAGTCACTGAAGCAACTACTAAAACAAGTCTGACACTGAGCTGACAGGGTGTTCCAACTTAGGTGTGAGTTTGGCTTCAAACCGAGCAGGTATGATCCATCGTACTGGAGGGATGGAAAGACAGTTTGTGGGAAAGAACTAGGACCCTTTTTAATTATAAGAGAATTGGAGTCCCAGGCTATACAACCCTGCTCAGATATCCCAAAATTAGAAAAAGTATATAATAAAAATAAATAAAATAAATAGAAAAGGGGGTTATAGTTAGCAATCAATATAAATTAGAAGTTGTGAAGTGTAGAAAATTGATAAGGGAAGCTAAAGAAATCAAGAAAAAATTCATGACAGGCAAGACAATAAGGAGGGTTTTTTTTTAAAGTAAATTAGGAACAAAACAAATCCTCCCAATGGTATAAACCCATTATTAGATGGTGTCAATAAAACTGTTAATCATGCAGAAAAGGCAGAAGTATTCAATAAATACGTTTTTTCTATATCTGGAAAGAAGCAGGATGATGTGCTTGTATCACATGAGGATGATGAAACCTTTCTAGTCCATTAGTGATTGAGGAGGATGTTAAACAACATGTACTGCAGAAAAACATTTTTAAATCAGCAGACCTGGATAACTTACATACAAGAATCCTAAAAGAACTGGATGTGGAGATATTTGGACGGCTGATGTTAATTTTTAGTGGTTAATCTTGGAATACCATGGAAATTCCAGGAGACTGAAGAGCACTATTGTTGTGCCAGTATTCAAAAAGGACAAGTGGAATGAACCAAGTAACCATAGGCCAGTTAGCCTGACAGCTCCTGAGCAAAAGAAAAGAAAAACTAATATGGGATTCGATTAAAAAAGAATGTAAGGATAGGAATATAATTAATTATAGTCATTAATAGCAATAGGAATCTAATTAATGTTAATCAACATAGCTAGACTTGTCAAACAAACCTGATTTCATTCACTGAGGAGATTATACATTTGGTTGATAAAGATAGCTGCATGGATGTAATACACTTAGGATGTTGTAAGGCATTTGGTTTAGTACTACATGACATTTGATTAAAAAATCAGCACTATGAATATCAATAAGGCACATGTTAAAGGGTTTAAAAACTGGCTTACTGACATCTCAAAAAGTATTCATCTATCGGGAATCATCATTGAAAGTGGGTGTTTCTAGTGGGGTTGTGCAGAGATGGGTACTAGGCTCAACACTATTCAACATTTTCATCAGTGATCTGGAAGTAAATGTAATGCTGATTAAAGTTGCAGATGAACAAATACTGGTGGAGTGGTAAATAATGATGAAAACAGGACAGTCACAGTGATCTGGATCATTTGGTAAACTGGGCCCAGTCACCCAAAATACATTTTAGTACAGCCAAATTCAAACTTGTACATCTAGGAACCAGGAATGCAGGGCATACCTACAGCATGGGGGACTGTGTCTTGGAAAGCAGTGACTCTTAAAAGGCTTTATGGATTATAGCAGACAAACAACTCAACAGGATCTCCCAGTGCAATGCTGTAGCAAGAAGGGATAATGCCATTCTTGACTTTATAAACAGGGGAGTAGTGGGTAGAAATAGGATGGCGATTTTACTTGTATATAGGTGAGACCAATGCAAAATACTGTGTCCAGTTCTGGTGTCCTAATTTAAAAATGGATGTTGAAAATTTGGAGAGAGTGCAGAAAAGAGCCACAAAAATGATCTGAGGTTGGGGGAAATACCTTACATTGATTGACTTAGAGCTCAATCTGTTTAGCTTATCAAAAAGAAGATTGAGAGGTGACTTTTATTGCAGTGTATAAATACCATCCCAGGGAGAAAATACTGGGTGCTAAAGGGGTCTTCACTCTCGGGGAGAAAGACATAGCAAGTGCAAACAGCTGGAAGCTAAAGCCAGACAAATTCAAATTGGAACTAAGGCACAATTTTTGAATTGTGATTAATAGAACAAACACCCAAGAGACCATCTCTTGAGGTCTTCAGGTCAAAACTGGATGCCTCTCTGGCCTTTATCCTTTAGACAAATGAAGTTATGCTTTAGTTAAACACAAGTTACTGGACTCAATGTAGGGATAACTGGGTGGATTTTATGGGCCAGTGATAAACAGGAGTCAGACCTGGTGAACTAATGGTTCGTCTGGCCTTAAACTCTATGAATAAAAGAAAAGACTAGTGATCACTGGACTGTCCAAATGTGCTATGGGTGACATCCTGGCCCCATTCAAGTCAATGGCAAAACTCTCCTTACCTTTACTGGGGCCAGGATTTCACCATATGATCTGCTCATACTAGTTTGTATAGCAGAGTTTTAGCTCAGGGCCAATTTTCACTGAGTTACTTTTCATAATTTTCTGATACAAAAAATGTTTTCTTCATATAATAATTAAATATAGTTGGTGTTCCTAATTTCATAGATCAGCTGATATTCTTAATTAGCCCATTGTTTTAAATGAGAGTAATAGCAACCACCTCTTTCTTTTTAGCCTCCTAATCCTCATGGTTGTTTTATAGCTGTAAGGAATCATAATTGAGGTGTCAAGTATCAGGGGGTAGTCGTGTTAATCTGTATCCACAAAAACAACAAGGAGTCTGGTGGCACTTTAAAGACTAACAGATTTATTTGGGCATAAGCTTTCATAGGTAAAAAAACCACTTCTTCAGATACATGGAGTGAAAATACAGATGCAGGCATTATTATACTGACGCATGAAGAGAAGGGAGTTACCTCACAAGTGGAGAACCCATGTTGACAGGGCCAATTGGATCAGGGTGGATATAGTCCACACCCAATAATAGATGAGGAGGTGTTAATTCCAGGAGAGGCAAAGCTGCTTTTGTAATGAGCCAGCCACTCCCAGTCCCTATTCAGGCCTAAATTAATGGTGTTAAATTTGCAAATGAATTTTAGTTCTGCTGTTTCTCTTTGAAGTCTGGTTCTGAAGTTTTTTTGTTCAAGTATAGCTACTTTTAAATCTGTTATAGAATGTCCAGGAAGATTGAAGTGTTCTCCTACTGGCTTTTGTATGTTACCATTCCTGATGTCTGATTTGTGTCCATTTATTCTTTTACGTAGGGACTGTCCGGTTTGGCCAATGTACATGGCAGAGGGACATTGCTGGCACATGATGGCATATATCATATTAGTAGACATGCAGGTGAACGAGCCTCTGATGGTGTGGCTGATGTGGTTGGGGCCTCTGATGGTGTCACTAGAGTAGATATTGGGACAGAGTAGGCAACGAGGTTTGCTACAGGGATTGGTTCCTGGATTAGTGTTTCTGTGGTGTGATGTGTAGTTGCTGGTGAGTATTTGCTTCAGGTTGGGGGGCTGTCTGTAAGTGAGGATTGGCCTGTCTCCCAAGGTCTGTAAGAGTGAGGGATCGTTTTCCAGGCAATGTCCCTCTGCCATGTACATTAGCCAAACCGGACAGTCCCTACGTAAAAGAATAAATGGACACAAATCGGACATCAGGAATGGTAACATACAAAAGCCAGTAGGAGAACACTTCAACTTTCCTGGACATTCTATAACAGATTTAAAAGTAGCTAACTTGAACAAAAAAACTTCAGAACCAGACTTCAAAGAGAAACAGCAGAACTAAAATTCATTTGCAAATTTAACACCATTAATTTGGGCCTGAATAGGGACTGGGAGTGGCTGGCTCATTACAAAAGCAGCTTTGCCTCTCCTGGAATTCACACCTCCTCATCTATTATTGGGTGTGGACTACATCCACCCTGATCCAATTGGCCCTGTCAACACGGGTTCTCCACTTGTGAGGTAACTCTGTTCTCTTCATGTGTCAGTATAATAATGCCTGCATCTGTAACTTTCACTGCATGCATCTGAAGAAGTTTTTTTTTACCCACGAAAGCTTATGCCCAAATAAATCTGTTAGTCTTTAAGGTGCCACTGGACTCCTTGTTATAATTGAGGTGTGGTTTAATTTAACAGTGATCTGCCTTTACTAATATGAACATTATCGGGGGCAATGGAGTGGCTACCCTTCATGAATCCTTCCTCTGCACAAGCTATTCCCTTGAATTAAGATGTGAATGGCCTCCCGTGCCTCCTGTATATTTGGTGAGGTATCATTTAGGGAGTAAATCTTGTTGAAAGTTGAGTCCCCAACTGTCCATATCCAAGAACCTCTACAGGAACGATGGCTTAGGGAGACCCATGTGATCTGATCCTAGTGAGTCCCCATGTCTGGATCTGCCACACTTGGGGTTAGGAGGGCCCCTTAAACAAGAGGTTGCTAACAGATTCCTCCACACACACACCAAATTTTCTTTTATGGGCAGCAGTTGCAACAACAGGGAGCAGATTGTATTGGACAGTCTACTGTAACGGCTGCACCTTGATCCTCCCATGACATCAAAGCTACTGCGTGGAAATGAGAGAGAATTAGAAAATACAGAGGCTTTATTTTTTAACACTTAAAACGTCTCTCCTCAAATTTTGCTTCTCCCCTTTGAAAACATTTCTTTATAGTTTGAGCATAACTACACTTTAAAAAGCTGCTCCCTTTCACCTGAGGATTTGTATTTCTGTACTGGTTGAAACCATCTCTTCATAGTATATCTAGTTAAGTTTTTTTTTTAAGTGATTTGGAATTTGCTGCATGAAAACCACCCTATAAATTTAAGATATTGTATCATTAAGAACAGCAGCATTACCAGATGCTAACGCTGATCCTATTGCCATAGTGTTCATAGACATAGAGGGATATATTCTGTTCTGCTTAAGATGTATTTATGCAACTCCTATCAATGCAAACAGAAAACACACACAAGAAGCAACTGTAATGTTTTTAATTTTATCCTGAGTCTACATCTTAGAGGGCCCGATCCAAATAGAAAGACTCTCTTTGACTTCAGTGGATCCATTTCTGTGGATCAGGCCCTAAAAGTTCAAATAATGCTGAAAACTGTCTGTCTGTCTGTATATTACAATGAGCTGAGTGAGGTAGGGTGGAAAGGGGAGGGGTATTAGGAACAAACCATTGAGATCTAAATCTAGGACACGTTAACAAAGAAAATGACAGTGTCTCTTGTCAGACTTAAGCTTCCAATAGATTGCTTAATAAATGGCAGTAAGAGCAAAGTGAAATGGGGAGACTTAATGCTTAGCTATCTGTGGAGGGGCGGAGGGCAACAGGGGATGGTACAATTGAGCATCACTCAACTCACACAAAAAATTGGTTGAGAAAGAGCTCACCAAAGCCTTCTTTCCCTGAACAGATATTTATAGACTAAGGGTCTGTTCTGTCTCTCCCATTCCTGTAGGGAAAAACGAACAGAGATGCTTTCAATCAGGCAGGCTATTTGACCAAGTCTTCTTTAAATGTTGGTTTTAGTTTTCATCGTTTTAATGTGTATTTCACTAACCAGCATAAATGACTCCACTTTGATTTGAATCACAACACTACTCAGTTTCAAATCCTAGCGTACACATTTCTTCTGGATTATGTGCAGTTATGCACCAGATATTTCTTTCCTGACATTTTCTTCCCGCCATGGTATACTCGCATTTGTTTAGTTTAATGAAAATCAGATGACATTGCTGCTAGAAGTAACTGAGGTAATGTGTCAGGTAATTTAACTCTTACACAATATTCTCTTTCTTTAATTACTTAATACTGGTGGGAGGTTTCTGGTTGTTGGTTAGTTTTATACAGTTACGTACATGCATCTCCTTGCTGCTTCAGATTTGTAAAGCGTGAAGCAAGTTAGCTTTTTAATTTATGTAGTGAACTAAGACATGGTTTGCATAAATATCAGTGGACTGAAGTTGTTCAGTCTTGTTTAATTCACTTCCTCGCTGCAATCCTGGCAGTAGTTTTGAATGACTCATTTACTATAATATATTAACCAAAGACAACACAATTCTTCCACTTCAAAATGCCTGGCCATTAGTAGATTGGAGGTTTGATTGTTGTTCTTTATTCTTGTTATTATTCTTTATTCTTTATTTATTCTTTCCTGTGTTTTCTAATTAAAGACCAAGGGTTTGCTCCTGCAAAGCACTCCCACTAAAATCGTTGGGACTATTCACTTACTGACTTTGCTGGATCGGGGCCAGAGTACTGAGCAGCTGGCAGGATTGAGACCCAAATCCTGTTCACCTGTCTCATTCATTACTGGTATTTTGTCAGTCTACGCAGTGCAGAAATGGTATTTTATCATTCTGTACATAAGGACAGAAGATAATAAATCTAGATGGTCTAGATAATACTTAGTCCTGCCTCAGTGCAGGGGACTAGACTAGATGACGTAACGAGGTCCCTTCCAGCCTGATGTTTCTACGATTCTGTCCTTGGATTGTGTTTATTTCATGATCGTTCCCTACTTCTTTGGAACTATTGTGAATAACTGCATAATGGGGGGTGGAGGGTTCAGTTTAGCATCTCTTATAGATAACCACGTGGTAGGGTACACGTGCTGCTATGGAGAAACATTTGCTGGGGTTAATCAAGATATCCTGAAGGTGAAAGAGCTCAGGATTTATTAGAACTTACCCTTACTCTAAACTGGAATGATAAAGAGACTATAGAGTTTCTAGAGGGAATACAGGTTAATCTAGGATATATAGCTTTGGTTTTTTAAAAAAATTACTTTTTATTGTTTTGGGGTGGGGGGTGTTCAATCAATCAGTCTTTAGGAGCAACAATTTGAGATGAACACAAATCTGTCACATTTTTAAAAAAAAACAAAACTATTTTAGCCTAGTTCCCAGCTCTTCTTGTGCTGACATTCTACAACCTGATTTTCAGAAAGGACTGTCACCATCAATTTTTCTGTTTTAAAGGACTTTAATTCTTTCAGCATGTTCATATGGTTTTATAAAGCCCCAGATACATGGCAAATCCCCTTGGTGTTGTAAGACAAGATTGCTGTTAAAAAATGTTTAGGCTTAGTCAGCTTCTTCTCACCACTGAACTCATGAGGGACTCTAGGAAATGGTGTTTATACTAAGCTTAAATTGATAGGGCAAGTTTAATGCAATCAGGTCAAAGGTACAACTGCTTAGCTAGTCTCATCAACCACTCAGGTTTCAGCATCAGTTTATAAGTAAAGGCCTGTAATGATAACATCTGGCTGCTAGCGCATGGGCTGCATTTTGTGTGCTGTGATTGAATGTAATTTAATGGTGGGGAGGAGCAAATTTAGGGGCAGCTTCATTGCTGAATTATGATTCCAGATAGATAAACTAGGACTGACAGACTTTGATCAAAATCTCGGTCGTGCTATCAATTCATTTGATAAAGAGCCTTTCTTCAGCACACCCCAGGACAGAGATTGCTCATGCACCACCCCCACAGAGCAACTGAGCATGATCCATCCCCTCACAGTGCCTCCTTGTGAGTGGAGCGTGCATGCCTCACCCCCAGAGAAGACCTCAGTGTGTTCTAGCCCAGAGCTAAAGGGATGAAGCTGGATTTTCCCTATAATTAATGCTGCAGGCTGGGATGGAGTCAGACACTGGAACTCAGAGCAGGGGGCCTGTCGCTCCTGCGCTATCAATGACCCCCATCTGAGGACAAAAATGGATTGGGGAGAGTGAAAGGAATAGACTGGGAAAAGGAATTTGGTGAAACTGTGGGACTGGAGAGGGTGCAGAGAAACTGGGACTGGCTGGATAAGAAGACTGGGACTAGGAACTAACGTGGTGGAAATGAGGGTGAAGGGAGAGGGGACACAGATCTGACAAAGAGCTGGGTGTGTGGGCAGAACTGGAACTAGCTGGGCAAAGAGCATGGGACAAGGAGCCAGGTCAGGAGGACAGAGGCAAGAAGCCAGGGAGAGCGTGGGAAGAGACTGAGATTGGATGAGGAGTCCAGGGAGAGAGACTAGGGCTAGGAACCAGGGGATGGAGGAAGAGAAGGAAAGATCAAATGAGGTGCTTGGAGGAGAAAACTGGAACTGGCTGGGCAAGGAGACTGGGTGTGGGAAAGGAAAGAGTCTGGGAGCTGATGGATGATTGGGACTCAGGCAATGAGTCTAGGACTGGCTGGGCAAGGAGACTGGGACTGGGATGAGAAACCTGAGAAGTGGAGACTGGGTCTGGGTTGAAAAGGAGAATGGTACTGGGACCAGGAGCCAGAGTTGGGGAGAAAATAGGACTGGGACTGGATGGGATGTTAGGAATGAGGCAGAAAGGGTCAGGCTTCAGGGAAGCAGGCAGAAGAGTCTCTGTCCACTAGAGAACACGCCCCTCCATAGCGTGGAATGAAACCCAAGATTCCTGAGTCTCACCATTCCTCTGCCATCAACAAATCTCACCCCTCTTTAGTGATGTTCCACATAGGAGATGACAGCCTATTACTGCTATCAGTTATTCCATTAATTCAAGTGGCAGAGAACTTTGCAGTGGATCTAAAGGTTTCAGCCTTTCCACTGACCCACTGGGGTGTCAGTATGATGACACATCATAGCATTTCTGTTTTTTCAGTGTCCTTTTTTTAATATAGAAAATTACATACCAAAAAATTACTTTAAAAGAATATTATTAAGGTCACTCAGGCAAACTTAATTCTGACATTTCCTCTCATGTGAGTACTTGACTTTGCAATCTTAATGTTCTTTTAAATACGAGTGGTTTGTTTTGGGGGTGGTTAAGAGTAGTACACACACACTTTTCAAGACGGTACAAACTGACATGTAGGCGCAGTGTCTTTCTGAACTTCTCAGTCATAGTTCAGCACTAAGGGGAGATTCATATGCTCCCCTTAGTCTGTGTGTGCAACTCTCTCACATACAACAGATTTTTGCCACAAATTGAAGGGGCTTGTTTTGGCTGTTAAAGAGATCTGTATCTACCATCTAAGATCCTTTTCTGTGCGTAACAGTGTCCAGGGCATATGGGTTTCCTCTTTATCATATATTCTAAAAAAGAAACTGCTTATTTCAGGGCTCTTCCAGGTTATACCTTGAACATCCAAGGTGACTATAAAACAGGCATTTTTAGCTGACTGGTATATTTTCATTGAAATATGGGTAGTGATAAGGTAGATGACAATTTCTTATCCAGCCACTTGGGGAGAGTGAAAGGAATAGATTGGGACAAGGAATTTGGTGAAACTGTGGGACTGGAGAGGGTGGAGAGAAATCTGGACTAGAAACTAGTGTCTATGCTGGAGGTCAGTCTACTCTATAGGATCATAATGGTCCCTTCTGGCCATAAAAAGTCTTTTAAATCTAATATGCTGCATATGTGACTATTTTAAAGAACACTTACAGAACACTTTTGTTTGTTTCACTTTAAAATTTAAAATCAAGTCAGCATTAACATATTATACTGGGATTGTGTTGTTAAACTCTTTTTAAAAATGATCAGGAGATTCCAGGGAGAAGTATGGATTTACTCTTCTATAACCATTTTCACAAACTTCCTGTAGATGGTAAGACATGCTGTTCTTTGTAGCTGGATGAACCACTAGGTACAATAGGTCAGTGTTTAGGGCTCCTGGTTCTAGGGTCAGATACACCTTGGGCCTGGAAAGCACAAGAAATATATTGCCTCCAATGAGGCAGTCTGGTTCTCAAGGGGCTACTGAATCGGACTGGCACCACCTGCCCACCACAGCCGAGATCTGAGCACCATCCCAGACCCAGTGCCACTCCTGTTGTTCCTGCAGGCCAAAGGGAGGAAGGGATCCTGGCTCACAGCTGTCACTGCCACATACTGCCATCATCTAAAATGAGGGCTCTGAACATCACCCCTCGAAGTGTGTGTAGGTGAGTAAGGACATTAGGAGGTGGAACTGAAAGTAGCCACATATTGAACATACTTAGGGCACTGAGTTGCCTTCATTCAACCTTGATGCTCTTGAAATCTTATGTGACACAAGGGTAAACCTTGTATGTGTATTTGTGTGTGTCTTGCCCTCTGTCTGTCTGTCTGGTAGCTTTTGCATGTGGATTGTTCTCATATTTGTTTGAGGATGCTAAGTATGGGATGTTTCCACTTCAATTTTATTAATCAGCATATATGGAGTGGGGGGGGGGTTGTCTATGAAAATAGTCAAATTTTGGGGACTTTTCATCTGAGGATCTCTGTGTGCTTTTCAGACATTCATTAAGTAAACTTCACAATATGTCTGTTATGTCAGTATAATTATATCACTGTTTTCCAGAAGGGAAAAGCAAGGGTCAGAGAAGTTCGGAAACTTGCCCAAGGTCACATGCAAGTCAGTGGTAGAAGCAGACTCCTATTCCTGTGCTCCAATCATTAGGCTACTCTCCCCCACTTCTTGTTTGTGATTTACATCCTAGTGTAAGACTAGCTATAATTCATCATCTGGGATAGGATTTCCACCTCTGCTATTTTTGTAAGCTTGAAATATATGGGGTTTATGTTTGTAATTACAGGTCTTCTAATAAAATACTTACTAATTGCACTGTAAATAGTCAGCCAAGGGTTGGCTCACATTTTTTCCACTTCTTTTGGATTGCCTCAATTGTTTTTCAGTGCCGAGATTAGCCCATTTATGTTCCTTCTCTTGCAGATGGGATGGAACCCTTTTAAAGCAATAATGAGTATACATCATACTGCTAGAAGTATAAACTGCCTTTGAACATATTAGCAAAAGCTAAACTACCAACTGTTAATTCAATGAATCATACTCTGCACAGGAGTGTTTTATATATATATGAAAATCCAACTGTATATGTAGATGGAGGGCGTATATTTATACACCACATGTGTAAGATATAAATGATCCCGATGAATACTGCTGAAGTAAATTATGTTAATACCCTAGTTAGAACTATTTTAACATTAGTTTCTAAATGTTTTTGTTATACTGTAGATTGGATGTCGGCAAGATAAAGGAACCTGGACTCTTAAGTGCAACCTCTGCACTACAGTGCAACTCTGTGGGGATGTTCAAAATTAAACATTTGGTTTAAGCATTAAACATTAAAGTTTTCCTTTTAATTCCGAGGCCTGTGTTAAAGCAGAATGGGAAATGGTTTACAGTATCTCCCAGTGTGGCGGGTTGCCACACTGATATTGTCAGAAATTACATAATTTTCATTTCTTTTTGTAAGATTATCACCAACAATAGAAGGCTTAAAAATTCTAAATGTAATTACAAAAATATTTTTTAAAGTAGGCTGATAGTGTGTTCCTGGTAACAGGTGCGCCTTACCTTTAAAACATAGATTTATGGGGGGGGGCCTCGGCCTTTAAGAGTAGGGAGCTTATTTTAATGAGTGACTTACTCAGTGGAACTCCCACTGCCACCACCCATTCATACTAGATATGATAGATATGAAAAGACCTATCACCAAAGGATGTTATTGGCTCTTCATTCACCTGCACTGCTCAGCCAGAGTTGCTAGCTGCTTTGTGGCAGACAGTTTACAATGTGCATCAGGCTGCTGGCACTCTGTAGATGAGAACCTAGTCCTCTGGTCTCCCTGCTAGCTCCTGTACTACTCTCTGCACTCTGAGTGTCTCTTGCCATACATTGGAACAAGAAGAGGAGACAGCCTCCATACCTGATCTGCCACCAACAATATTTTGCCCCATTCTCATGACTTTAATACTTTGGTATGTTGGGGGAAGGTAGTCAACCTGACTGGATCCTCGTATGTAGAGGTGGTGTGACGAGACTCCTAGAGGGAAGAGGGTGTCCTAGTGGGGAGGGAAAGAAACCATATAGCAGATGACAATAAGGGAAATTCCAAGGTGAGAGGGAGGGTGGAAAACACCCCAGTGAATGAAAAAGGGAGGTGACTCTGAAGGGAAAAGAAAATCAGTGCACCCTAGTGGGAGGAAGAGAATAGAGAAGCAAGAGATTGTGAATAGAGCAAACACCAGGGGTGGGAAAGAGGGAGAGAGGTAGGAAAAAAGGCAAGAGGGAGAGATTTAGATGGGGAAGGGGCAGAAGGAAAAATGCCAGGTATGCAAAGAAGGAAAGAAAAAATCTGAATGAAGATAAGGAGAGATCAGGCCTTAAGAAAAGAAAGGAGTAGTAATTAAGGTTTTAGTATTTTGTGGGGTTTAGTGAAAAGTTTGGTACTGGAGTGGAATGTAATCAAATGTAAAAAAAAAAAAAAAGCCACACAGCATGTTTGCTTTTATACAGTAAATTAGGGGGCATCATTCTAAAGAACAAAATGGAGTTTGGGAGACCTGGCTCAACATGTGGGATGGCTATAGGAGACCATATGAGAGATGGAAGATAACTTGTTCTGGTTTAATTTGATGTTTACCATATGGATTCTAGCTTATATTGACCTACATGGCCAAAATCCTCTGCTGTGAGTGGGAATGTACCCCACAAATGGCAGGGAGGAGTGCAAAGATGAATTTAAACCATCTTTACATTCCCCTGACTCTGAGAGAGCTATGTGTCTGAAGGCTGCTGTAACTTATTTACAGCTTCCAAGGGCCTCAAGGGGCCATGTTGGCAGGTGGAATGCAGGAGAGTTCTGGGAACGCTTCTCAATGTGCCAGATCCCCTCTGCTGGCCATTCTGCTGTTTATCACACCAATTTAGCAGCATACTAATTTCCATGCCAACTAGTTGTGATGTCACAGAGGGTTATGACTTGGCATGTAAAATAAGCAACAGGAGATGAACTTTTAAGAACCTAGGAATTGCCACACCAGATCAGACAAGTGCTCCGGCTAGTTCAGTGCAAGAAATCCAATACTGAGCAATACCTCTTTTCAGGGTTGGGCCCATTTATCAATGGTGGAAGCTGTCTCTCTAACCAGTCATGCAAAATGCTAAAAGCTGAACCCCAGACTGCGTTTTATTTTTATTATTTATTTATACTTGTGGAAAGATGTTGATGTAGTGAGCCAGGAGCACCCCAAATTTGTTCAATCCTTATTATAAAAAAAAACATCAGTAGTCCTTTAGAACAGATCAGCGGCACTGCTATGGGTACCCGCATGGCCCCACAGTATGCCAACATTTTTATGGCTGATTTAGAACAACGCTTCCTCAGCTCTCGTCCCCTAAAGCCCCTACTCTACTTGCGCTATATTGATGACATCTTCATCATCTGGACCCATGGAAAAGAAGCCCTTGAGGAATTCCACCATGATTTCAACAATTTCCATCCCACCACCAACCTCAGCCTGGTCCAGTCCACACAAGAGATCCACTTCCTGGACACTACAGTGCTAATAAACAATGGTCACATAAACACCACCCTATACCGGAAACCTACTGACCGCTATTCCTACCTGCATGCCTCCAGCTTTCACCCTGACCACACCACACGATCCATCGTCTACAGCCAAGCTCTGCGATACAACCGCATTTGCTCCAACCCCTCAGACAGAGACAAACACCTACAAGATCTCTGTCAAGCTTTCTTACAACTACAATACCCACCTGCAGAAGTAAAGAAACAGATAGATAGAGCCAGAAGAGTTCCCAGAAGTTACCTACTACAGGACAGACCTAACAAAGAAAATAACAGAACGCCACTAGCCGTCACCTTCAGCCCCCAACTAAAACCCCTCCAACGCATTATTAAGGATCTACAACCTATCCTAAAGGATGACCCAACACTCTCACAAATCTTGGGAGACAGGCCAGTCCTTGCCTACAGACAGCCCCGCAACCTGAAGCAAATACTCACCAACAACCACATACCACACAACAGAACCACTAACCCAGGAACTTATCCTTGCATCAAAGCCCGTTGCCAATTGTGCCCACATATCTATTCAGGGGACACCATCACAGGGCCTAATAACATCAGCCACACTATCAGAGGCTCGTTCACCTGCACATCCACCAATGTGATATATGCCATCATGTGCCAGCAATGCCCCTCTGCCATGTACATTGGTCAAACTGGACAGTCTCTACGTAAAAGAATAAATGGACACAAATCAGATGTCAAGAATTATAACATTCATAAACCAGTCGGAGAACACTTCAATCTCTCTGGTCACGCAATCACAGACATGAAGGTCGCTATCTTAAAACAAAAAAACTTCAAATCCAGACTCCAGCGAGAAACTGCTGAATTGGAATTCATTTGCAAATTGGATACTATTAATTTAGGCTTAAATAGAGACTGGGAGTGGCTAAGTCATTATGCAAGGTAGCCTATTTCTTCTTGTTTTTTCCTACCACCACCACCCCCCGGGTGTTCTGGTTTAACTTGGATTTAAACTTGGAGAGTGGTCAGTTTGGATGAGCTATTACCATCAGGAGAGTGAGTTTGTGTGTGTATGGGGGTGGGGGGGATGTGAGAAAACCTGGATTTGTGCTGGAAATGGCCCACCTTGATTATCATGCACATTGTAGGGAGAATGGTCACTTTGGATGAGCTATTACCAGCAGGATAGTGAGTTTGTGTGTGTGGTTTTTGGGAGGGGGGTGAGGGGGTGAGAGAACCTGGATTTGTGCAGGAAATGGCCAAACTTGATTATCATGCACATTGTGTAAAGAGTTGGTCACTTTGGATGGGCTATCACCAGCAGGAGAGTGAATTTGTGTGGGGGGGTGGAGGGTGAGGAAACCTGGATTTGTGCTGGAAATGGCCCAACCTGATGATCACTTTAGATAAGCTATTACCAGCAGGACAGTGGGGTGGGAGGAGGTATTGTTTCATATTCTCTGTGTGTATATAAAGTCTGCTGCAGTTTCCACGGTACACATCTGATGAAGTGAGCTGTAGCTCACGAAAGCTCATGCTCAAATAAATTGGTTAGTCTCTAAGGTGCCACAAGTACTCCTTTTCTTTTTGCGAATACAGACTAACACGGCTGTTCCTCTGAAACCTTTAGAACACTGAAACTTACGTTAGGGAAACTGCAGTATTTTGGGTGATTACTGTAGACTGTTGTTGTCGTAGTATCTTAATAAGGGAGTTGAGGATTGCTTTGACAGCTTAACAGGAGCCTGAGGGCAACTGCACCTAATTTGCATTAAATGGAACACATTGCAGCCCCCTTCCTTCTTAGTACAAAGGTGTGCCCCATAGAAACTACAGGTGCCAACATGCAGTGATCTAGTTTAATCCAAACAGAGAGGTCGGGACCTGTGTAATCTTCGCAGTCCGCACCTCCCTGTTAAAGATGTGACTGACTGCAAGCCTACTGCTGTTGTACTCCACGAAACAAGGACTTACAAAAAATGTGCAGCCAATAGAGTTAACTTTCATCTCACACCAGTTCAAAAGGAGAAGCCTCTCATTGTCACTCTCCTTTCATAGTTGTCTGCTCTAGGCCAGTTCCGTCACTGATATTTAACATAGCAAATAAAAGGGGGAAATGACTGTCACAGCAGGGTATTGACCTCTAGGGATTATTTTATGTGCTACGATGTTGAAATTGCTACCCATCATCATTAAACAGACATTAAATAGACATTAAAAACTCATAGCATCCTTTTTCATGTACCAAATGAGCAAGTAATTTGACACTGTTATTTAGTTGTGTGTGTGTGTACACAAATGCATGCATATAGCTGTTTGTCCTTATGAGCAGATAGTTGTGTATATGTATGTACAGCTGTATTTTCAAGGTTTGATTTATGATGTATTCAAGAAACCAAATTTAAAAGAATGACTCTTGAGAAAACTGTCTTTGTTTCATATACACTTGTTTTTCACTCTGCTGATCATACATAGATGATGTTTCAACTCTGTTTAGAGCTACTTGTAAAAAGCAGTATTTGTAGTTCTAAACTATTGGAACTTCAGCTCAAGAACGTGAATCTCCTCTTGGTATAAATTACTGTGTGTAAATATTCCCTGAAATCTTTTAGTATTGTAATACTAAGGCTTTTGAATTGTTGATACCGTGAGAAAGATATACATCTAACACTTACAAGTACTTTAAATCACTTCAGCATAATTCATGAGCTAATGAATATTGAATACAGGCTATTCATTTTCATTATATTCGCAGCTTATGTTCAGCCAACCTGAAAAGTGAAATAGAAATATGTTAAAACATGCTTGTATCATTTTACTGCCTTGATTACATTTATTTGTATGATTGTACCCTCATAACAGAGGATGTAATTTGCCTTCACTCTTCTTCTTAATGTAGAACATGCAGTTGGCGGGTTAGAATTTTTCTTTCCAGTGGAAGTACAAAAGCTACAGTAAACTTTTCTAAATACAACAATAATGGAATAAGTGTAAGCATTGCTTTTTACAGAGAACTTTATGAAAATCAAACTTTTCCATAAATTGTCTTTTAATATAATTTTAAGATGACTTTTTGGGGAGAAGAGGATACAGAAGGGTGACTTTTAGAGCTTATGAAACAATGGAACTAATAAGACTGGCTACTATATATCAAGGTATCTTGAAGTCTTATCCCTTGCATGCTTCTCTGTAAAATTCAGTCAGTGTCTTTTAATCAAACCATACTTCTTCACTCTGGTTCTTTAATTTAACATAGGATGTCAGACATGCCCGATAGTGGGGTGGTTTGGTAATTGTGACAAACATCCACTGATAAGGCAAAATTCACTAAATTCATATTCACCCTTTTCATTGGACAAAGATTTCAACTCACTGACCAGCCCCTGCTGCCTTTCATATTTGTTTTAACTTGGAAGTTAGAAATGTTAGTAAACTAAATTAAGTCCTTACATTCTTAACGAATCAATTTTAAAAAACTTGCCTTAGCAAATATACAAGCAGTTATTTTTATTAGGGTACTTACAGTGTGTGATGAAATGAAACATGTATTCCATATCATAATGACTTGTGTCACACCTTGCTGGGTCAGATTACCATGCCATTCAAAGTATTTGGGGTTTAACACAATAAAATTGCCAAAATTTAAAAGGAAATGTTTATTTTCTTGTTCATATATAATAATTCATACTACAGTAGTAGTTCTCTGTAAGATGAATCTGGCAAACTGACGGTATATTCTTTTTGCACCAGAATATAACCACATTTTGATAGTAGATAAATGCAATTGTATTTAAGTGATATACCATAGCTGTCTTTCAAATTTAACTTATATTTTAGACATATATCTGATAGTATTTTAGCTATAGTTGTCTAAAACAATTGAAGATATACTACTGCCAATTGGCATCATAGGATACATCCACACTGCAACAACAACAAAAAAGGTGTTTTCTTAACTTGGGTTCGCTAACCCACATTGGCTAACTCAGGTTAAAATGGCAGTGAAGACTGGCAGTGAAGATGGCAATTCAGCTTTTAGCTCAGGTTAGCAGCTCAAGTTCAAACCCAGGCTACCCTGTGGATTTCAACTCAACCTGCTGACTGATAGGTACCTTTGCAAGTAAAATATGTTTCTAAAATGGTAGGCCAAATTCCACGTTGATTGAAGCCCATTGGCTTGATTCTGCAGATGGCCAAATTTAACCATTTATTAAAAAGTTTGGAGATGGGGAAGCATTTGGAATTGGATATGGAAAACTCTGAGTTAGGATGAGATCTGAAAACATTAGCTCAGCGGACTCATGATATTTAAAATACTTGGCTAGATTCACCCCTCAGTTTACCCTTCGCCAGTTTCAGAGGATGCAAATACTGGCGAAGGGTAATAGCTACAGAAAATCTATCAGAGAAAGAAGTTGCAGCACAAGAAAGTGGCCACAATCTCCCTTGCAAGAGTGGGGGATCCGGGGGAGGGGGGGACTGTGTAATTCCTACATAGCCCATAAGTGAGCAGTGCTGACTAGGAAGGGGAAATGACCGTCACCCGAGTGACTGGGAAGTGCACAGATTTAGCTCTGGCCTTCCCTCAAAAGCTTCCGCCCTCAGAACTCCCATGCATCTCTTTGGGGAATTGAAGCTGCTTTCCCATACACACACCCAGCAGGAACTCTGAGGTCAGGTGACAGTGCTAACACCATCTGCCCTTCCTTAGGTTGAATACCTGAAAGGGCTTTGCTGGCATAGGGAGGCTTAATGTACACCTCCCTCCACCAACTTCAGTTCATCTGACTCACTCTTTACTCCTCATTAAAAATAGGTTTCTTTAGAGGGTTTTTGTTTTGTTTGTTCAGTTCAGTATTATAATGATGCAATGGTATTAGACACCCTAAGGTGTGATTATACTGTGAGAGGTTATTTCAAGGCCAGCAACATGCCCTACATGCAACACTATCTTGTGGTATCATCACATATTACTGTTCCTTATTGCTTAAATATTTTGAGATGTGCATCATGCTTTGGCAATGCATGTCAGTCTTTTGAGACATAAGAATAAAGATTGCTAGGGCTAAACTGAATAACACAGAGCTTTACATCCCAATGGAACCAAAAATCCTTTATTCATCACACTGAAATGCAGTCACCTCAGGGGTGGAACACAGCAGCCATATAACAACATATACTGACATTTCACAAGTGTTTAGAAAAGAAAGTTAATATGTTGTGACCTGATTTCCCTCAGATAATTTGTATATCTTCAAATTAATCCTTGTTCAAACTAAGTTTTAGGAAGAATGGCATAACTGCACACATTGGGAATAATCCTGACTTTACACTGATGCCAACAGGGATGCAAATGGAATTATACCTGCATCAAACCAGAATCAGGCCCCTCCTGTTGGTAACACTCAAAGTAGGAAGATAAATCTGATTACTTCTGTCTTCTTATTTGACATAACTACTTAGCAGGGAAGGAGAGCTAATAACGGACAACGCCAAGAAGGCTGAGGTGTTCAATGCCTGTTATGCACTAGTCTTCACTAAAAAGGTTAAATGTGAGCAGATGCTTAACACAATTGATATTAACAACAAGGAGGAAGGATCAGAACAGGTTTAAGGATATTTAGATAAGTTGGATGTGCTCAAGTTGGCAGGGCCTGAGAAAATTCACTCTAGGGTACTTAAGGAACTAGCTGAAGCAATATTGGAACCATTAGCAAAGATCTTCAGGAACTCGTGGAGGATGGGTGAGGTCTCAGAGGACTGGAGAAGGACAAACATGATACCCGTCTTTAAAAGGGGAACAAAGAGCACCTAAGAAATTATAGACCAGTCAGTCTAACTTTGATACCAGGAAAGACACGGGAACAAGTTATTAAACAATCTATTTGTAAGCACCTGGATGATCATAAGATAAGTAATGACCAGTGTGGGTTGGCTGAGAAGAAATCCTGCCAAACCAAACTCATTTCCTTCTTTCACAGGGAGTGAAAGAATAGATTGGGGGAAAAGTGTACTCCTTTAAGGGCCAGGCTGGAGCCTACAGCCTGGGGATAATCCAGGAGACCCTGCCCCTGTCTGAGCTATTTAAACAAAGGAAGAGGCAGCTGAGGGGAGTTAGAAACCAGGCAGGCTGCAGTGGTGTATGGTTTCTCTCTCAGGCACCAGGAGACAAGCCTAACCTGACTCTCAGACTTGAGTTTGTGGACTTTTGGGGAGCTCTTACCAAGGTCCTGATAAATGGTCTTATGATTCCTGTCCTGAAACCTTATTGAAAGGGGACATGCTATTTAGCTAATGCATGCTAGCTTCTCCTTGCCCTGGGTGGTTAAAGTGAATCTATTGCTGCTCCACTTGGGGAAAGTCAGGTGGAGAATGCCTGCAGCACCACTTCAAGTCACAAGGAGGGAGTTTACTAGCATAATAGATAGGAGGAAGCAGTAGAAGTCATATATCTTGATTTTCGTAAGGCTTTTGACACAGTCCCACGTGATATTCTCATAAGCAAACTAGAGAAGTGTGGTCTAGGTGAAATTTACTATAAGGTGAGTTCACAACTAGTTGAAAGAACATACTCAAAGAGTAGTTATCAGTGGTTCGCTGCCAAACTGGGAGGATGTATCTAGTGGGGTTCCACAGGGCTCAGTCCTGGGCCCAGAACTATTCAGTATTTTCATTAATGACTTGGATAAGAGGGTGAGGAGTACACTTATAAAATTTGGGATGACACCAATATGGGAGGAGTTGCAAGCACTTTGGAGGACTGGATTAGAATTCAAAAAGACCTTGCTAAATTGGAGAATTGGTCTGAAATCAACAAGATGGAATTCAATAACAACAAATGCGGTAGGAAAAATCAAACCCACAACTACAAAATGGGCTAGGCAGTAGTGTTGCTGAAAAGAATGTGGGTGTTATAGGGGATCACAAATTGAACATGAATCAGCAATATGATGTGATTGTGAAAAAGGCTGATATTCTGGGGTGTACTAATAGGAGTGTTGTATGTAAGACATGAGCGGTGATTGTTCTGCGCCACTTGGCACTGGTGAGGCCGCAGCTACAATACTGTGTCCAGTTTCGAGACAGAAAAGTTGTGGACAAATTGGAGAGAGTCCAGAGGAGACCAATAAAAATTATAAAAGATTCAGGAAACTTGACTTTATAGGAAAGGTTAAAAAAACTGGATACGTTTAGTCTTCAGAAAAAAAGACCCGGGGAGGTGGGGGTGTGGGGCTGTGAACAATCTTCAGCTATGTTAAGGGCTATAATAAAGGTTTGTGATCAGTTTTTTTTCCATGTCCACTGTCAGCAGAACAAGAAGTAATCGACTTAACCTTCAGGATGGGAGATTTAGGTTAGATATGAGGAAAAGCTTTGTAATTATAGGGGTAATTAAGTTCTGGAATAGGTTACCAAGGGAGGTTGTGAAATCCCTATCATTGGAGATTTTTAAGAACAGGTTAGACAAACACCTGTCTGCGATGGTGTAGGTATACAGGTGATGGAGTGTTGGAAGTCCTTCAACATTGCTGATTGCGTCACTTATATTAAACAGTCAATGCAGCTGGTGAAACCTATGGAAAGAATGTCTGAATGATTTTAAGGGTTTCCCGACCATTGACAAAGAAGTGAAATGCATTGTTCAGGTGGCCAGGCAAGTGGGTGGTGATGGCTTCGTCGACATCCTTGAGGAAGAAATTGAAGAATTAATTGACAGCCATAGAGAAACATTGACTAACGAAGATTTAGAGGAACTGATAAAATCGTCTACAAAAGACGAAGATGATGACAACGAACAGGAAGAGCCAGCAAGTTGGAATCTTCATAAATTTTCTGAAGTGTTCCAAGCAGCAAAACACTTGAATGATTTAATTTCTGAATACGATCCCTCTATGGAACAAAGCCTCAAAATCACACGTAGTATTATGGACGATTTGAGATCGTATCAAGAAATGTTTGAGCAGCTCAAGAGACAACAGCGACAGTTGCCAATCACTATGTTTTTCAAGGAAAGACATCCAGCAGCAGATGAGCCTACGCAATCAACTTCACAAGCTGAACCAGAGCCAACCACTTTGTCTACGACTCGCTCTCTGTCACCTCCATCTCCTGGATCGACATCAAGCATTGACGACCCCCTGTAATTACCCCCTGTAATTAAAAATACATTACTGTAAAATTATATTTGGTATATGTATGCTTTATTATATACTGTACATTACTGTATACATTATACATGTATACATATTACTGTACAGGGTTGTACAGTATACACAAAACCATGTACAGTATACTGTACTTTATGGGCGATTTAAGGGATTTTCAAGGGTAATTTTGACTATATGTGATCTTTGCTTTAAGTGCTGACTTTAGAACCCAACCCCCACGTAAGATGCGACTCCACTGTATTTGGTCCTGCCTGAGTGTGGGAGGACAGATTAGATGACCTCTCAAGGTTCCTTCCAGCTCTACGTGTCTGTGATTCCATTATTCCCACTAGTTGCCAGTCCTGTTTAAGAGTCTTTATTCTGTGTTATTTGGAGAGTAATGTTCTGTTTTTTCAAGGACGGCTCTGTGTGTATGATCCTTTATTATGTTCTTAATTTATAGTTCTCCCATTAACTATAACATATGCAGAGTTAGAATAGCAGTTAAAGGTATAATACAATTTGGTAGCTGTGCCATGTCAAATTGGAGGGGCAGGGGGGAGTGACAGGATGATCCCACAATTACCAACAAAAAGTGATGATATGCTCCAGTTTTTCTGAATTTTTTTCTGAATTCCCCCGCCCCACACACACACACATTTCAGATTTTGCCATCTTTTGAGCTGGCAGCGATGAGAAGTGGAGAAATGCCATAATTACCTAACTCCCTTAAATCTCTCTTTTGAACCACTGAAAGTGTTTTAAGCACCTTGAATATCAGCTGACAGAAATTTGTGAATGCTAACATCCCAGTAATTAGTGGCAACAACCGACTCGATATCACCAAAAACATTTTTTAGGTCAAGGCCTAAAAAGATGTTTAGCTAAATTGTCAAAATATGTATTGGTGTTTTAGCATCATGAACAATGACAATGACCGACTGACCTCTGAAATACTGGGAGTTACTGATACCACTGCCTAGAACAAGTGCGTGAGTATGTGCAGTGAATTTATGGAAAATTTCAAACTCTCTTTCATAGCTGTCACCAGTCATGTCACTATGTTTTTATGACTATGTAGAAGTCTAAATTACAATATATTTTATATCTATATCTATAAAATGAGTTTTTAGCAACAAAGAGAATTAAACTATAACCGTGTTGAAATCTTAAAGGTACATTTACACTGCACACTTCTTTAAGTGGATCTGTACTCTACATGCTGTTGAGACCAACTAGCTGTTGAGACCAACCATATAAACAGCAGTGTAGCCAATGAGGCACGGCTAAGGCAAGTAAAGACACACTTGAAGGGTGTGAGTATGTACCCTACACGCTCTCTACTTGCCCAAGCCGTGCTTCCCCATCTATACTGCTGTTTTTAACAGTGCAATGTCCAGCTGCCTCCCTGCTGTTGGAGCCTTTCTCCTCCAAAGGAAAAGACTCCCCTTGCAGGGAAAGGCTGGGCGGGAGAGCCTTTCCCCACTGCCTCCCGCCTGCTGCTGCGGCCTTTCTTCACCACAATGAAAGGCTCCCTCAGCAAGGAGCTGCTGAAGCTTTTTTCCCCGCCGTCTTTCCCCCTGCCAGAGCCTTTCACTGGCACGTGTAGCTACACACTACAGTGTGGACACAGCAGGCTTTTCACAGTGGCGTGTAGCTACACAAACTCTACACACCACAACCACTGGTGTGTAGTGTAGAAACTGTAGATGTAGCCTAAGACCCCACCCCCACCCTCCCACCCATAGGAATGGATTGATTCTAAGATTCAGGGTAACTGCTGAGTCATACTGGCAGATGAGTCCAGTTAGCTCCAAGCAGGATATAAGGAGAACATTGGGCTTGTTTGGGCAGAGGCTTCTCTGGGTAAGAAGAGAGGCCTCCAGGGGGAAGGTGTAGGAGCAAGCTAAGTGCAATAGCTAGTTTATTGTGTTATTTAAGTTAAAAATGTAAATCAAAGGTAGGGAGAAAGTTTTGGACACTGGGTGGGAGCAGGAGGTGCTGTGTGGAGAGAGTGGGGTGCAACTCTCCCCATTTGCCCATACACAAGTAAAAACATGAAGTGTCTTGATTAAAACAAGATACAGATGTGTGTCATTGTATATACAATTTTCTTGGGGTACAACAGATTGTTGCTGAAGCTTTTGCCATCACTGCACTTGAAGATATAAGCAGATCAAAGGGGCGGGGGAATAGGTTATCAAAGGATTCTTGTGTGTGCTGTAGACTTGGCATCCAAATACCAATTAAAATGTTCTTAAAGCATGATAGGGCTTTGCATAAGAGGTTCTCATGTTTGTAAGCTCTCCAGAGCCAAGGACTCTACCTTCCTGTTTGTAAGGACAGTGCCTAGCCATATTGTGGGCACTATTGGAATAATGATGATAGTGAAGAAAAATTAAGTTGTCTGGAAATCGTTTCACTGAAGGTTGATTCTTCAGTGTCAGACATCTGAAATCATTAGCCAGTGGACGTTTTTCTTTCCTTGTTCTTGTAAATATATGCCTGCTTTCATAGATTAAAGTTAAAAATAACAGTTCAGCATATGCAGCAAAGAGTCTTGTGATGGTGTCCCTGGTGTAGATATGTGGGCAGAGTTGGCATCGAGGTTTGTTGCATGGATTGATTCCTGAGTTAGAGTTACTATGGTGCGGTGTGTCGTTGCTGGTGAGAATATGCTTCAGGTTGCGTGTGGGCGAGGACTGGCCTGCCTCCCAAGGCCTGTGAAAGTGAGGGATCATTGTCCAGGATGTGTTGTAGATCACTGACGATGAATTGGAGAGATTTTAGCTGAGGACTGTATGTGATGGCCAGTGGAGTTCTGTTGGTTTCTTTCTTGGGCTTGTCTTGCAGCAGGAGGCTTCTGGGTACACGTCTGGCTCTGTTGAACTGTTTCCTTATTTCCTCATGTGGGTATCATAGTTTTGAGAATACTTGGTGAAGATCTTGTAGGTGTTGGTCTCTGTCTGAGGGGTTGGAGCAAATGTGGTTGTACCTCAGTGCTTGGCTGTAGACAATGGATCGTGTGGTGTGTCCAGGATGGAAGCTGGAGGCATGAAGGTAGGCATAGCGGTCGGTGGGTTTTCGGTATAGGGTGGTGTTAACTTGACCGTCACTTATTTGCACCGTGCTGTCTAGGAAGTAGACCTCACGATCAGCGATACCATCACCGGTTCATTCACCTGCACGTCCACCAATGTAACATACGCCATCATGTGCCAGCAATGCCCCTCTGCCATGTACATCGGCCAAACTGGACTACGTAAAAGGATAAATAGACACAAATCAGATATTAGGAATGGCAATATACAAAAACCTATAGAAGAACACTTCAACCTCACTGGACACACAATAGCAGATTTAAAGGTAGCCATCCCGCAGCAAAAAAATTTCAGGACCAGACTTCAAAGAGAAACTGCTGAGCTTCAGTTCATTTGCAAACTTGACACCATCAGCTCAGGATTAAACAAAGACTGTGAATGGCTAGCCAACTACAAAAGCAGTTTCTCCTCCCTTGGTATTCACACCTCAACTGCTAGAAGAGGGCCTCCTCCTCCCTGATTAAACTAACCTCGTTATCCCTAGCCTGATTCTTGCTTGCTTATTTATACCTGCCTCTGGAAATTTCCACTTACATGCATCCGACGAAGTGGGTATTCGCCCACGAAAGCTCATGCTCCAATACGTCTGTTAGTCTACAAGGTGCCAGAGGACACTCTGCCGCTTTTACAGATCCAGACTGACACGGCTACCCCTCTGATACAGTTCAGCATATGAAATATGAAATTAAATAATTCTTCAGGCTGGAAACAGCAGTGCCACAGCTAGATAATAAAATAAAAATAATGCAGGCAATCTGAGGACTGTAAGGATGGAGTATCAGCACAGGCACACATTTTTACTTTTTTCTGTGGACACAATTAGGGAATTAGTTGTTGTTGCTATCTCCCAGTTATGCCTTTTAACTTAATTATAACAACTTTAGTTCAGTCAAAAAATTGAAGTAACATAATAAGTGAAGGAAGAGGGTGTCATGTTTATTAACTATATCCAGCCCCATTTAATTCTTCAATTCATTCTCTAGCCTCAACCCTGGCCATACTGGCTTCCAAGTGACAAGTACTCTATTACACCCAGAATGTTCCAGATCTTAAAGGTGATGCATCTGTACACAGTCACCATGGCTGGTAGAGCTCCCTACATCACAGTTATAATGCTTTAAAGCCTATAGGATCTTCCATGACTATGGCAGTCCAGTGGCTTAGACAGCGACTCTACATTTCATAGGTACAGTCCACTTCTTCTCCTCTCCAGTTTCTTTCCCTCTCGGTTTCTCCCTGAGATTTCTGGCCCGTTAAAAGACAAGGTGAGGACAAGATTGGGTCAGTCATTTTTGGCCACCTTCTCAGAAGGCTCACAGTGGCCAAAATCTGGTATTTGTGCAAATGTACCTTGGCACTCAGTACAGTACTTCAATAGCCCATGTTTTACCAGGTAAATGAAGACAGTTGTAGTTCAGAGGGGTATATGCTGGCTTGGAGTCACCCCGGCAACCAGGCATACGTGTTCTGGAGGCATTTTTTTAATTAATTATAATGATATAACATTGGGGAGTTTGGCATTCAGCTGAGAAGGTGTGTACTAGCTCACTAGAATGATGGAAAGACATTGTATGTAAAGAACGTGGATTACCCCATCATCCTTGAAAAAAGGATTAGAGATACAGGTTGCACAACACATCTCTGATGCCACTTAGGGGAAGGGTGAGGTTTGGGGTGAAGAGTTCATCAAAGCATCCATGTAGACAGTAGTGGAGGACTGCATTGTAAACTGAGAGACTGGGAGTCTGTTCTTACTCTGTTCTGACATTGTGGGAGCTTGATAGCACCTGCTGAATTTGAGTCTGCAAAACCGTTTTATTTACATCCTTCGCCCTCCAAATCTTGCACATCTGCACACTTGGGAGTTTCTGTAACACTTGTCTTTTGGGATGAAATTTTCTGTGCTTGGTCTCTGTCCAAACACAAATGTGATTACCAAGGTGAAGCAGAATCCCTTCCGTTGTTGACTCTTTTTCCATTTTAAAATAGTTCGGGCATACCGGAAAAAGTGGCTACAGTTTGGAACTTGGTATGGACATAAGTCTTCACTGAAGCCTGGCTTTGGTTTGTTTTGAGGGGAGGGGGAATTGGTTTTGAACCATTTGAACATTTTGATCATGGGTAGTAGAAATAGCCTTATCTGGGACAATGCAGATTTGCAAATTGAGAACAAATCTATAATTTGGAGGAACTGGCTGAGCCTGGTATCCTGGATTTCTCAATTAGTCCATCATGAGGACTTTGTCCCTTTTCTAATACTAAAGGAACATTATGAACTGCCATCTGCAGTGGAGTGGCAGTACTTACAACTAAGACACCTGCTAATTTATCAGTTTGGGCCAGATGCTCTAGGACTGCCAGAGGCCCCAGAACTATTGGGAACCTTAGAAATGCTTCATGAACTCCCCAGGCCAATGTCCTTAGGTGCCGGCTTCCTCATTTCCCCAGGGGTGCTTGATCCCTGCTCTGCCCCAGGCCCCGCCCCCACTCCACCCCTTCCCCCAAGGCCCTACCCTGCCCTGTCTCCCACCCTGCCTCTTCCAACCCCCTTTCTGCCCCTGCCCTGCCTTTTCCCCCCAGCCTCTTCCCTTGCCCTCCCCAAGGCGCTCCCCACTCTCACTCCACCCCCTCCTCCCATCTCCTGCACGCCATAGAACAGCTGATCTGTGACAGGTGGGAGGCGTTGGGAGGGAGGGCGAGGAGCTGATCAGTGTGGCTACGGGCAGGCAGGAGATGCTGGGGGGAGGGGAGGAGCTGATCCATGGGGCCGCCAGTGGGTGCTGAGTGCCCCTTTTTTATTTTCTTTTTTCTGTGGGTGCTTCAGCCCCAGAGCACTCACGGAGTCGACGCCTATGAACATGTCCACTGTGTACACTTTACAAATGAAGAGAAACTCCATTGTTCTGGAGTTCTTTGTGAAAGCGTGGGAAAGGGATTTATCACAGCCCTTAAAAGAATCCCAGTGGCAGAGCATATTACGGAATGTTAAAAATGCTTCTGTTGATCTCAGGCTGCACTTGATAGAAAAGATTTTATTGAAAATGTATTGGATGCCACCAAGGCTAAAGACCGTATCCTCAGATATTTGTTGGTGCTGTTCCAAAGAAAAAGGAACCCTAATGCATATGCTGTGGGACTGCCCCACAGTCAGGCAGCTGTGGAAAGAGGTGAAAATAGAGCTTGACTTGAGCAACCAAACCTCAGCCAAAAATTATATCCTAGGTGATATCCCTGCTGAGCTGGGTTTAACTCCTCCATGAAGACTTTGGGCTACAATGATCACTGAGCGCATGATTTTACAAAAATAGAAGAGTAGGCTTATGTCCAGAATGGAGCGGTGGTATGCAGGCATGTCTAAGTTAGCAGCTTATCACTGTAGAGAGCAATTGTATGAATTTGAAGAAATTTGGACCCTGTTTCTAGATACATTTGGATAAAAACTGTTGAGATGGCTCAAATAATGCCAGACCTCCATTCCACCTGACCTTTTCCGCTTTTTCTCTCTCTCCCCCCACTGGTCCCCTCTTTTGCCTGCTCTTGTATGTCTTCTCCTATTACGTTACTGTTACCCCCACCCAAACATGTTATGTCTGTGTAAGTACTTGTCTTGCAGCTTTGGCAAGTTGTAAAATTGCGCAGTTGCATAACTCTGTTGATGATCCTGTGAAACATGCAGTATTTGGAAACATATACAAGATGTAAGTTAGCTACCATTGTGTACTTTTCACTGGCTGTTTCTTTATTAAAATAAATAAGAAATTCATCACACAAAAAAGAAATAGCCTTCGGTCCCAGCTCACTGTAACACACACAAACACTGCACCTCTGTGCACAACTGATGGGAATGCGAGTCTGTTGATTTCAGCGGGCTTTTAATCATCCCCCTAGTTAGGAACACACTTGTTAGGTGAAAGAAATTACAAGCTCTGCTAGCAAAGCTGGGTACATTTGTTACCTCTAGTCTCCACTGTTGGGGTTTCCTTCTGTGTCGCAGAATTTTTGCCACATTAGTGTTTTAACAAAATGTAGGATAACCTTTGAGGAGAATCTATTATAATAATTGCTTTCAGTAGCATGTCTTCCAGTGATGTTGCACTGCTGTAAAACTCTTATTTCCGCTGCATAGTCTAGTGGCTAGACCTTGAGTTTTACTCCCTGGTCTGACGCTGGCTTACTATACATATTCGGAAGAGTCAATTGACCTTTCTCTGTGTCTGTGCTGCTTTGAAATTATCTGATAAAAGGTACTATGTAAATGCAAGGAATTATACTATTAATATTATTATTTATTGTTAGAACTTGTAATTTTATATTCTTGAATTGATTGCTGTGGAGGAGCTTTGTATCATAAAAGGAAATAGGATAGTATGTTTGTCTGAAGGGGGAAGGGTAATGAGTCAGAAATGTAGTAGTTATCATATACCTTTTCTGTCAATTACAAATAGAACTATTTGTTTACATTACAGTGGTGATGTTTTAGTAATCTGACTGGTGATAGTATTGAATCAGTGATCCTGGTATCGTTCCTCACGCTTACCACTGCTAATAATAATTATTGCATAAATAACTATTTATAAATACTCCAGGTCTGTTTATACCCCCCACTAACATCAGTATCCTGCTTGAAAGCATTCCAAACTCAGCCAGTGTCATAAAACAATAGAGAAAATTAACATTTTTATTGTGGACGCAAGTTACAATTGAGCAGTAATCTGGTGGATCATCTGATTTTTATGATCCATGATGAGAAGTGTAGCTGTCATATAAAGAATAAATTTCCCATCATAAAACCTCCCTATCTAATTTCAGCACCAGACTGAGCACTGCCTCAGTTGCTCATTCTACTAATAAACACTGTTGGAGGAGTGAGTTCCCCTTCTGCTTCCCCTCCCTCCATTCATTACACATTTTGGCAACAAGTGTTTTAATGGAGCCTACCTTCCTCAGGCAACTGTTATCAGAGGTCCCCACTGGGTAGCTGGTGCTGCTGAAGATTGCCCATGAAGAAGTCTCTATAAAATAGTGGGGTAGGATATTATTTCTGTCAGTATTCCGTGAAGCAGTTTCTCTTCAGGGAGTTAAGTCCACCAAGTATCATCCACGGTGGATCAAATAGAATAAGGTGTCTGGTGCCATCAAAGGATCCCCTGTCAAGCTGCAAGTGTCTCAGTTTGAGCTGAACTCATAGCATTCTATTTATATACAAGTTTCCTTCATGTGAGAAAACTCTATGCATGTTGTGTTAGGATCAAAACACAAAGTTACTATAAACTGGAACCGCTCATTCATCAGCTTTAAGATTTTTGGTATAAATTGATTTGGTGCAAATAGGAAAGGAAATTAAACATGAAACCTGATGATTGGAGCAAAAGTACAAATTCTGCTTTCAGATTCACACTGCAGATCTCTTATATTTGGAATAGGTTGCACAGTTTGCAGTGCTGACAGACACCACTACCCATAATGTTTGATTCACCATTCTTCCGCTGTCCTTCAAAGGTTGTGGATCTTTGGGTCTACATGTCTTTGGTATTAATGATAGTGAATCGGAAGGGGGGCTGTTTAAGCTAAACATGGGTGATTTTCACAAACAGAATAAATTATTCCTCTGCTACTGTCTGAAAAGGGCAGATCTGGAGCCAATTTAGTGAGCATAAGTTACAATTGACTTTGGAAGCAATAACTTCTGCTCTAGAGCTTTCTCAGATATATAGCCAAGGAACTGTCTGGCTGCATGTGTTTTTACACATCCTTCAGCTAAATCAGAAATCCAAATGCAAAATCTAGTACTTAGAGACATCTTGTGGATTTGTGACACTCCCAGAAGGACTTGGAACCATCAAACAATGTATGGTTCACACTGATAAATATAATATACATAGATTTTTCATCTGTGGCAGATACAGTAGCCTTCATTTTAATAGTTACTAATCTTAAATAATAAATCCAAATATAATTTACCCCAATCCTTGCAAGTGAGGAGCTATTCCCACTAGCAAGCTGATTAATAGAAGAAGCCAAGTTAATTATACACCTGCTGCACATACAGATAAATGACCAAGGATTCAGGATTGATATTTGAGTGTGTCGTGGTTAGCAGATGTTCAGGGATTCATGAAAAAGTAGGATCAGAAACTGGAATAGATTGGGAAATTGAAGGTCAGGTAGCAGTAGGAGAGGAGCAAAATCCTTCTGGGACTCAGGGAAAAATGCAACAAAGAATGATCACGAGGGATCACCAGTAGAAAGAAGAAAAGTCATGAACAGAATACCTTGGGGAATGGACAAGAGCAGCCAATGTAAAGAGGGGAAAAGGTTGGGAAGAAGCTTCTTGTTGACTGTTGATACCCACAAAAGAGGACCTCTCATCCAGAGTCCACTGAAGACAGTCAAAAAATTCCCATGTACTTGAATGAGCTTTGCATCAAGCTCAGATAAAGGAAGAATAAATAAAGGCAATAGAAAGAGCAGGAAATGAGACAGGCACAGGGTAAAAATATATACTTTATTTATGTTGTAACATTTCAGGAGTTTAGCCTGATGAGATGCTAACAATAATGGACAATGTTAAGGACGAATATTAAAAAGCTCCTGTTTATTTAATATCCAAAAGCTGCTATGTCCTTAGCCATTTGTTTACTCAGTCCTTGAGTAATGGTCTCAAGTTGCAGTGGGGGAGATTTAGGTTGGATATTATGAAAAACTTTTTCACTAGGAGGGTGGTGAAACACTGGAATGCATTACCTAGAGAGGTGGTGGAATCTCCTTCCTTAGAAGTTTTTAAGGTCAGGCTTGACAAAACCCTGGCTGGGATGATTTAATTGGGGATCGGTCCTGCTTTGAGCAGGGGGTTGGACTAGATGACCTCCTGAGGTCCCTTCCAACCCTGATATTCTATGATTCTATGATTCTTACTTGGCCACATTCTTGTTTATTTCGGTGGGAGTTTGCCTGCGTAGTAAATCAGGATGTGGTCATATATATGAGAACGCAAAAGAATGGAAATTATTTATACACAATATGCTGCTAGACATATTGGAGAGTTTTATTGAACTGCTGGGGTTTACTTAGTTTGTGATTCTAACAGTTACGAGTACGCAATATGGTCAAAACTTTCAATGTTAGGTATGTAAAATTAGGTGCCTAAATCTATATTTCAGCATCTGGGCAAAGGGGATTTATTTTCAAAGGTGCTGAAAACCACAGTTCCTGCAGACCTCTGAAGATACCTGAACTTTTCATTAGGTGTCTAAATATGAATGTTGGTGCCTAGCTTTAGGCACCCAAATTTTCAAATGTTAGTCTATGTGAATTGGATAATCCTTATATATGCTGCTTTGTCTTGTCATACGTTTATTGGATATGTTGTACATTGTCATTTCTGATGAACATATACTCATAATAGGGGACTAGATTTTCTTAATTCTGTGCATGCATTTATGAACATGTATCTTCTCTGCATTGTACCTTGTCTAGTCCGCACCTATGCAAAGCATGTGCAAAATGAGTGTAAAACACTTACCTAATCACGTTTGTAGCATCTCATACCAACTTTATGCAGGAGTATAAACGACTATCTAAGATACAGGGTAATGGAGAATCAGGACCTATGTGCCTAATTTTTGCATGCAAGTAACCATGATTGATCATACAGATCACACACAATAGTAATTGCATGTGCAAATGGCCAGTTAGTTATCTAACTGGTCATTTTAATATGCAGTTGGCCAGCAAATAGGTCAGCAATGCATACACACTGTTATGAAAATCTGTCCCAAGATATCAATCACTGTTGCTATTCTGTTTTACATTATGTCCAACAGAGAGGTGAGTTAGAAGTCATTCTCAGATTAGTCAGACAGAGCAAAACACATAAGTAGACGCAAAGATCGGAAAGCAGATATTTCTGTATTGACTGTATTTATTTAAACATTGACCATATTTAGTAGAAGTGAGGATCTGGAAATCCCATCGCCTAGAGTGCAAATCTATTTAACAGAAAGAGCAAAATATGATCCTAAGGTACATTGTCCTAGTCTCACATGTCCTCCTTCTCTGGGGGTCTCTTATAGTCACATTAGATTGCTATTTTAATCCAGAACTACTTTGATTTATCAGCAATAGTTCTACTTTGAGCCTTGCTCACATTACTAGCAGAATAAAACTACCGAGATATTTATCTAGCCCATTATTTCAGCTGCTTTTTAGTTTCTCCACAGATACATGACAGTTCTGTCAGTCCTTGTTCTCTGTGTTGGGTAATATTGCCCCCTGACTTTGGAAATAGATAAAATCAAATAAGCCGAATGGTAGGAATTATAAGTGACCTACCCAGGAGAGAAGAAATGAGATTTAGAAGTATTCTGCTTGCATTTTTCAGGAGTACATTTGATTCTGACAGCTTTTTGAAGTAGGGACTGTCATTTATTACGTGTATTGGGAATGTAGAATGGAACATCTGCCTGGCCTCTGTGTGCTATCACCATGTAAATGAAAACTAATAAGAATGGGGGGGGGGGACAATTGAATATCAGGGGAGGATGAGGCCATCTATAGCCTGATTGAAGAACAATTCAGCCTGAAACTTAGCAGTAGGTTACTGTTTGAATGTCTAAGGGACAGTTTAATCACAGGATAATTAAGTAATGGATGCATCTTGCATTTCAAATATCACACAGGTGATGCCTTAGGGAGATTCCAACTCAATGCCCACTGTTGCATATAGAGCTCCACAGAAAATTGCTCTGGACTTCTTTTTCTCTTGGACTTAAAAGAGGCTTGGTAATTAAGGAAGGATCACTAGAAAATATTAATTTTCCCCTTTCTGTAATGCCTTGTCTTATTCGACTGCTACAGAGTGAAATAATCAAGGTTTTTTTGGTAGCAGATCAAAAAGTCCTTTCTTGATTTAACTGAAGGTAGTTATGCGAAGAAGGTCATAGAGAGAACAAATTTAAAGAAGCGCTTTTTGCATTTAGCAATGCTGTGAAAAGGAGTGGAGTATATTATGCATATGTTTAATGTATATATGATGAGTGCATTGCCAAATTTATGGAAGCCTCACTCGTAGGCAACTTCTGTGAACAGTAATAGTAGTAAATGTCTGTTTTTGTTACTGTAGGTGAGAAGATGCCCCTTAGACTTCAGTGAATCTTGCGTGCTTTTTTTTTCATTTGCTTCCAGATGCTATAGTAGTTTTAGCCCTATCAGCTCATCTGCATTGTGTGGATGGCACTGCAATTTCTCTCACCCTCTGCAAAATATTCATCAAAATTCAGAGGCTGATGGAATTTGGTTTTCAGTTACCACATATCATTGACCCACAAGAGTCCCTGGGAGGACAAGTAAAAAGGAAATGAGGTTCGGGGAATAGGGAGAGAAGACCAGAGCAGAAGAAGTTGGAGGTGGAAAATACCTATGGAGAAAAATAACATGAGAACGAAGTATGAAAAATCAGTGTTGAAGAAAAGAGGGGAAAGGACCAGGAGGGGCATCTCACTACGAGGTGACTGGAGAGCATGGAGGGAAACTAAGGTATGGGAAATGTGGGAAGGAAATAGTGCTCAACAGAGAAATGTGAGAGAGATTGAGTTAGAGAGAAAGGGAGAGAAACATCAAATCAGAAATGAAAAAATGTCTTGAAAAAGAGAGAAACTAGGTTTAACAAGTGGGAAAAACCTAAAACATTTCCTAAGAGTGAAAAAAAATAGAGAAAATGGGCCAAATTCAGACTTGATGTAAGCAAGTGCAACTCCCCAGAAGTCTGTGGAGAATGAAACCTCTTACCCCATGCTTAATTTGGCCCAGGTAGTCTGTGGGAAAGTACAAACGCTGAAGAAAGAATGCCTGAAAATGAAGTTGCGAAAGAGGAATAGAAAAAGGAGAAGATGGAAGAAATGTTTGTCTTATTTTACCGAAAGATAATTTTATTAGCTTTATTGAATTTGTGGTTTATGGTGATTTGTTGTGTTGTTGTCTTTGTTTGTTCCTTTTAAAGAAGAGAGAGAGAGAGAGAGAGAAAAAAAGTGTTCTGAAAAATTTCCCTAACCTTTCCTGCATAGGGAGCTTGTGTCCTTCCCTGGATCCAGCATCCTTTGTGCATAGTATTCCTGTTTTTATTCTCAAAAGTTGACTAGTAACATAAGAATTTGCTTTTATTACCAATCTCTGAAAACATAAAACAATAAGTAAGTTTATTTTTTCATGTCACATCAGCAAGACTTGGGCTTTGACCAGTAAGTAAGAGTTCTAAGGCCAGATTCGAAGGCACTTTGCTCAGTTATCTGAATTTACTGTTACAGTCCAAGAATGTTACATAAATGCTGGCCAGTTCGCTCAAAGGACAATGAGAGTTTTAAATATGTTGTTTACTTAATATATGACAATGCACATATTTTATGTTCTAGAATACCTAATTTTTAAATCAAAGAAATGCACTCATTTGTTTTATTTTGTAAATGCAAGATCATTTGATTTTGCAGTCATGTTTCACTTCTTGAATTAATGTTAACTGGAGATTTAGAATAACATTATGATAAGTCCATGTGTATTTTCACTGAGCCAAAAAAACCACCCATTTAGAATACACTGAATGCGTTGAGTCCTGGATAGACAGACAGAACTATCTCTCATCTTTGTAAAGTATTTTTGGATCCTCGGATGAAATGTACAACTTACATGCAGTGTGTAGGTAATGGTGTGTGGAGGGCTTCCTTGTGCCCAGATTAGGATTCAAATTTTTGTCATTGCATTTAACAAATGATGTTGGTAGAACACTTCAGCCAACCTTGAGGATGATCCACAACTAACTCAGAGATATTCCCTCGTACTCCAACTACAGGCTGATGTGACTGTGCAGCCTGATTTTCAGAGGTGTTGAGCACCCACATCTCCGACTGAACTCAACAAGCTGCAGGTGCTTGGCGCTGAAAATCAGGCCATGTAATGTATAAGTGAGCCTTTTTTGATGAATTAGATCAGGGGTCTCAAACAGCGGGTGGAGTTATTTGCTGCAGCCCACCAAGCTCCCTGCCCCCTCCCAGAGTTATTTCCTGCTGCCACCAAGCTCCCCTCACTTGGCCTCCCTCCCTACCCCCCAGTGCCCCGCATCCCCGCTCCTCTGCCTACCTCCAGGCGCTTAGCGCTCTCCAGGAGGGAGGGGGGAGGAGCGGGGAGCCGCGTGCTCAGGGGAGGCGGCGGAGAAGGGGCAGGGATTTGCGGAAGGGGTTGGAATAGGAGCGGGGAGGGGTGGAGTTGGGTGGGGGCAAGGAAGGGGTGGGGCCTCATGGAAGGAGTGGAGTGGGGGCGGGGCAAGCGGAAGACATGGGGGGCTTTTGTATCTTTATATGAAAAGTTGTCAGTGATGTGGCCCTCGGGCCAATGAACTAGTCCTCATGTGGCCCTTGTGGTGATTTGAGTTTGAGATCCCTAGATTAAATTGTGAGCCCAGCTCTTGTGGCTATTTGAGCATGCTCAGCTCAGAAACCAAAAGGGGAGGGAGGCAATGGTGTCTTTATACCAAATTTCCACTCCAGTGGCCATTCCAGTAGCTAAGGATCATAAAAGCAGTGCTCAGACTATAGCCCTGAGGCACCTGCCCCAGGACTGTGAGGGTTAGGGGAGCATAAGACCATCTAAATCATCTCTGCACTGCTGGAGGGATCTTCCTATGCAAAGGAGGTCCTCAGTTGGCCACTTAAGCCATTCTTAAAGCTGCTTTCTGTCACCAGAGTGGTGCACAGCAGACTTCACGTTGGCCAGGATCTGACCCTTTGTCTTCAACAGTCTGATTTGGTGGCATACATATACAATATAAAAATAAATTTATTTATGAGCAGGAAATACAGCAGCCTCCTATTGGGCAAAACATGAGTCTGAGGTGTTAGCTGTGGCAAGTACCTGCAAAGGGTTACTATTTGTAGCGTCCTACTTGGACTTGTATTCTAAAGCTTTCATCAAAGTAAATCTGATTATTTTGCACATGGTTTTCCTGAAAGGATGTTATGATTTTCTAGATGTTTGGTGGCTGGTGATAAATTAGGCTTTTATGATGTCATGTGAAAGGCCACTGCTTGGATTTCCTTCTCTATCGAGAATGCTGAAGAATACGTTCAGGACATGTTCAGAATGTAAAATTATCCTACCGTGCTTTACTTTAACCCTTTCATGGATCATTTGTTTTGTAATGAGAAGTGTTTGAGGGAAAATAAAGCAACCTATGTGCCAGCTTCATGGAGGGGCCCATAGCGCCCCTTCGCCCCCCTCCCCCCCCGGTTGTTTTTCTCTTTGCACATTTAAATGGCTTTCTTTAAATACAGGTAATTTTTGTGGCTGTTTGGCACGTAAGATAAACATAACTCTTGAGCGTCTCTTTTAAACATTAAAATCCTACATTATCTCCAGTTATCGTCTACTGATATCTGATTCTGACAATTGTCAGTGACTGATTGAGATGCAGGTAGAAAGAGTGCTTATAGACAATTAATCAAGTATGATTGGTAATGACGACATTTAGGGCTAGATTGTGTCTCTAGGACACAACCAATAACAAGGGGCAGCATATAGTTGTTTTGTGCAAGGAAAGGAATTGTGGCTCCGGGATATATATTGGCCCGTAACACAGCAAATTATTAACCCCCCTCTCATGCTGACGCCACATGAGTGGGTGGATACAAGAACCCACTCATTCCCCACCTCTTCCCTCTCCTCCGGCTTCCTGCCCACCTGCTTCTGGGTAGAAAGTAAGTGAATCCAAGGTCCGAAGAGCCACGGTAGCAGTGTAAAAGGGGTTTTTACTTTTCTGCCCAGGCCTGTAGTCCAAGTCACAACTTAGCCTTTAACTGTTTGAGGTTATTAACTAAACATATATCCAAGAAAGGGAGATAATATATGATGATCACAGCTGTTGGAATGTGTCCATCAAAATGTTTTTAGACAGAAAATGGCTTTTTGATTAAACTCAAATTTGGGGGGAGGGAGAAATGTTTTTATTTAAAAAAAAATGAGATTTTTGTTGAATAAAAAGTGAATTACATTCTCCTTCATCAGATATTACATTTACATCATCACAAAGTAGTGATGGTAGAAGAGTGATAGGGATGTACCTTTAGACATCCATATTATAGAATTAAAATATACTAGTTTGGGTATTTTTGTCAAGCAGTCATGATATAAGTGTGAGTCCGTAAAGGGAAATATTGGAGGTGACATGTCCAAAGACAAAATGAAACTCAGATTTTATTATCCATTGTGGAGGACAGGAGGATTCTTTTTCTGTGAAATGCTTCATCCCTAGGTCTGTATCAAAATAATCTCTGGAGATTCTTAGCAGAAATGGTCATGCTCAAAGAAATTAGAGTTAATCTTTCATGTGTTAGCAGCCACTAGCCTACTGATAACCTCTAATTGGAATAAGAAAAATAGCCCAGAACTAGAGAAATGGTTCCCAAAAATTTAGGAGGTTGTTATGGAAAAATTAATACATCAATAATGTACCCAGCAAAATAGACAGAGGACAGATAGATTCTTTGAATTTTGATTAAATGGTAACCAAATATCTAACACTGTGCATCCACCCCTGGGGGGGGGCGGATGGGGGGAGAGAGCACACCTGTCCAATTTTTTTAAATAATTTTTGATAGAAATGCCTGGCTTGCTAAATATGAGTAGAGACAGTAGTTTCACTCAAATTAATGAAATCCCCATTAATCACATGGCTTGGATGTTGTAAAGAGGTTAACTCTGTAATATGGTAATACCCTGTTAAATAGAGATTTGATTATTCTATTACTTTACAACATTTCTCTAAACCAGTGGTTCTCAACCTGTGGCCCGTGGGCCACTTGCGACCCAATCAACACACAGCTGTGGCCCATATGACATCCTCAGGGTCATAAAGGTAGTATTGGATGCGGCCCACAATGGTAAATAACAAGCTCACTTGTCATTTTCATTTCTGATACTTACGTAGCAATGACTGGCAAACCTACTAACACTTCTTAAATGAATAAATGGTTTTTAAAAGTGATGCACTGTTTTTGTGTGGCAGAGTTAAAATTTAGCAATATAGCAGTAGGCCAGTTTTCATTTTCACCTTGCTGAGCAGATCAGTGAATGTGTCAAAGGTTTTTAAGCATGCGTCAGCAGCTTGCCTTATAAGCATTGAATACCTGATTCCACCACCTTCGTTCACATTTCTTACTACATAATTAATCTCCGTGAAATCAAACAACTTTAACAATATAGTAAAAACACATGAAAAGCATGACAGGAAGAGGAAATGATGAGGAAAATAATCTTCAGACATAATTAAAAATTATCTATGGCAATTACATTTAAAGAGCCTCTCACCCGCAATAATAAGCTCTCTGCCTGGTAACAAGTGCTTGTAGGATCAGAATGTGTTTTACTTGCGTAAGGAATAAAGAATTGGGTAAAGTCCCATTCACTTCCACAAGAGTTTTCAAAAGATCAGGGCATAATGGAACACAAGCTACAACATAATACAGTTCAGTAATTAACAACAAAAAATTGATTTATTAATGAAAAGATGGGCTGATAGCTAGAATGGTATTCTTCTGTTATGTCACAATTGGAAATGACCTCTTCTCATTTTGCCTCCCTGCTGCCTTCTAAAAGGATCCCACTATCAGTAAAGCTCACTAAATTTCTCTAGAAGATTTGAACAACTCAGTTTTGTTTGTCATAAAATGTGGTTTCAAGTTATTTACTTTTCAGATTTTTTTGCAAGTTAACCCAAAGGTTTTTTTCTGTGCACGTGTGTGGAGCTGGCTGGCTGGATACACAATATCAGAGAGAAAGAATGTGTATTTACATGTGCATCTTTAAGGTCTGGTCTACCATTAGAAGTTTTACTGGTATAACTATTTCAGTTAAGCGTGTGATTTTTTTTTTTTTTTTGGACTGAATTCGTTAGTGGTGAAAGCTTTAGTGTGGATGAATGTATATTGATATAAAGGTGATTTGTAATTATTCCCCTTCCATATGGGAATACGATATACCGCTATAACTGCATCCACACCAGGGGAAAAAGAAAAGGAGTACTTGTGGCACCTTAGAGACTAACCAATTTATTTGAGCATGAGCTTTCGTGAGCTACAGCTCACTTCACAGCTGTAGCTCACGAAAGCTCATGCTCAAATAAATTGGTTAGTCTCTAAGGTGCCACAAGTACTCCTTTTCTTTTTGCGAATACAGACTAACACGGCTGTTCCTCTGAAACACACCAGGGGAGTTATATCACTTTAACTAGACCAGTGTAGTTAAAGCAGTACAACTTTCTAATATAGACAAAGCCTGCTTGAATAAGTTTTCTATGTTGCAGTGGGAGGAAGCAAAAATCAATGCATTGTAATTAAGATTTCAGCCTTCAGCTGCAATGTGGCCACTTATTTAACCAATGTGTGTGTGTGTGTTTTAAATTTGTATATATGCACATGCTCAAATAAATGTGTTAGTCTTTAAGATGCCACAAGTACTCTTTTTCTTTTTACAAAATGGTATATTGTCCCATGTTTTAAGTTTCTTTTTTTCACCATACTCAGGATTTACATAATAAATGGTACGTGCAAGTGTAGTTGATTTAATTTTAGTCATCTTCCCTAGAATTCTCACCATTCTTATCATCGGCACCTGTTACACTTCAAAAGATCTCATTAAGTGGAAGCCTTCATTGGTGTCTGCAGAGTCCCAAACTGGGATTATCATTGTGTTTATAGAATCATAGAAGCTGGAGTTGGCTCACCCAGTTTATCTCCATGCAAATGGAGGATTGTGCCCTATGGTACATTTCTAGGGTGAAATCCTGGCCCCACTGATGTCAATTATAGTTTTGCCATTGCCTTCAGTGGGGCCAGGATTCCATCTCTAGTGTCCAGTCTAGTTTTCAAAAGTCCTGAGTTGTACGGCTTCTTGTACTCTCCTTGTGAGACTATTCCACATGTTTACATACGTCACTGTCCATACATGAATCTCATGTTCCTGAAGAGTATCTGGGCTCAAACTGGATACACTGTAACAGTAGCTGGCCTATAAAAATCTCCAGTAAAGAACACTTGTGTTGAGCAACTGAAAGCCTGATTCAAAGCCCTTTAAAGTCAGTGGTCTTCTCATCCAGCCCAAACTCAGGAGGAATTTTATCTGAACCAAAGACTAATTTTTGCCAAGACATTTTCTCAGGCTTCATCTGGGAAATTAACAGAGTGACTAATACTTGACCATATTAGGCATGTAACTCAGTTGACTTTTGCACAAAGATAATAAGTGTAGTAACCTAACGTCTGCATATGCTCTCCTAAGAGGTACATATGCATTATGCTCTCGTGTTGATTAACTTGTGCACTGCCTCCATCAAAGTGATAAAGCCCTGGCAACGAGACTCATACCACGCAGAGGGTCAGCTCCCTCTCTTTTGCTCCATTTGCCATTTTATCTCCAATGTCAGTGTGCTTGTCCAAGCCAGTGCTGACTGACTCAATTTCCCTGAAGTTGAGCTGAAGCATTGTTTTAGCACTGACGGCATTCTGTTGGCCTCCCTGATGGACAATGCCACTGATTCCCAACTTCCTGAGCAGACCAGACAGTTTGCTGTTTTCTTCGTGTCTCTTATCACCCCTGTCATTAAAAGAGAGGTCTGGCTTCAGCTTCAATTTGTGCTGATACGCAGCAATGAAGTGGGAAAGTGGTGGGGGAGGGGAGGAAGAGAGGAGAGAGAATATTCATGACTAATTATCACCCTTCTGTTTATTACTGCTGTGAGTTCTCATGCCTGCCTCTTTTGAGGCTGATCAAATTGAAGATTATCAAACAGATCAATTAAAGACACTGCTGTAATGTGTCTGGTTTGTGGTACAAGAGGAAAGGCTGATCTCATTCGATTTATGTTTAGTTTATATTAGTTCATACAATGGAACTCTTTGATTGGGCCTTATCCTGAAGGTAGTGAGCACCCCTAGCCCACCAAAGTCAATCACAAATGCAAGTGCTCAGCACCTCTCAAAATCAGCCCCATGCTAAAGTCCTTCTATTCCACAGAACTGTTGGATTATACGTGAAGTTTCCTAAGCAAACAATTTCTGCATATTAAAATACACTTAGGAAAAAGGTCAGGATTTCATTGCAAATGGAGTTTCACAATATCCAAGGTCAGTCTGAGCGGTTTCCACCATATAGGCATTTGCCCTTGTCTTTCTCTAGGGCTCTTTGTGAAAAGTACTATATTTCAGGGGGGAGGAATCACTGACGCAACAGTGAAAGCTAGCCTGCTCATGCCACTTTAAAACAAATTTAGATAGGGAACCAAATTCACTGGCATTCTTTTATTCCCTTGATACGTTAACTGTTCCACAACTTTGCTTTTCTAAGAATAGTGGTGGAAAATGAAAACTGAATGCCACTCCATAACTGCCCTTCTTAAATTCAAGATATTTTCTCTGTGTGTGTGTAGATTTTGAGCTTTCCTCATTGACACACTTCATCTTAACACTCCCTTCTTATTTACAGTGCTTACAGGAATAGTCTCTAAGGTGCCACAAGTACTCCTGTTCTTTTTGCGGATACAGACTAACACAGCTGTTATTCTGAAACCAGTTGTTTTATTATATATTATTATTTCCATGGCATGATAAGTGTGTATGGCACTTTACAGACAAATTAAGGACAGTGTCCCCTGCCTTGAAAATCTCAGAGTATAAGGGCTGCAAGCACCTACTGCCAAACTATTGTGATTAGTTCCATGTAGGTCTTCATCTGAGCTCAGTGGTACTATTCCCAGCAGTACTATACCTAGTAATATGTGCTTTGAGGCTCTTTGGCTCCAATCTTGCAGATTTACACACATGATTAACTTTACGCAGTGAGTATTTCCATTTAAGTCAAGGGGACTGTTCACGTGCTTAAGTCTTTTCAGGAACAGGGCCTTAGTTAAGACACACAGTATAACACAGCCTGGTGACGAGTAATGGGAGTGTTAGGGGAATAGAAGATAAGGGCGACAGCAATTGATGCAGTTAGTGATGCATACATCTTGAGTATCCTGGGTTGTCTGGTTGATCAATCTCCTCCCTAACTAACTGATTTCAGGAAACTATTTAACAAAGTCTGATATGTTTTAACAGTGAAGTATGGGGCTGACCTGTCAATGAGCTGCGTTACATGATCTCTCAGTAAAAATACATATGAAAACTGCTCCAAAAAGTACCTGAAGAGAGAATAATATTCCGTGTAATAAAATACTTATAGGGGAAGCTCAAATGGCCTCAGCATGTGCCCCCAAAAATTACAGAAATGGAGAAATTGTACAATATTGCAGACTTCTTAAATGGTTGTTTTTTTCATAGCATGAGTCAAAGATGAGCGGGCTGTCTCAAGAGGAAATACATAGGATAGAGGAGAAAAATGGGGTTTAGGGAAACCTTGTATTCAAATTACTACATTCTTGAAAACTTTCTGACCTAGAAGCCCAATTCTGACAACCTTTCTCAGGCAAAGAACTGCAGGAACAGGCACTTCGTTTGGTGACTTTTCAGAGCTTCGGCTAACCCCTTTATCAGTTTATAAAAGATCTGTGACCTAAAAAGTCAGCTTCCAGAAAGCCTTCTGCATCATCTTGTGAATGTGACCACCACAACTTTCTGACTGCAGCGCTATTACAATTTAGCCAACTCTGTCTATTTTAGGGATGAAATCCTATCTTCATTGAAGTCAATGGGAGTTTTTGCCATTGACTTCCTAGGTTTTTTATAGCACCTATAATCTCATTAGATTTGCTCTTGATTTACACTGGTGTAACTGGGGGCAGAATCTGACCCTAGATGCTGAGTTAAATGAATTAATCTAAATGTTATCAGATCAACTGTAGTATTAGGAGAAAACTTACAGTACTTTTAAGCAATCTGTATGCCTTTTTTTCCCCTCATGTTGTCTTGAGGCTTTTCAAATTTTCAGTTAAATTTAATTGAATTAGTAATAAATTGCACAGTGAAACCAGATCATTCACCTAATGAGTCAAAATAAAAGTAGTGATGACACTCAGAACCAGAGCTGAGGAAATGTGATCTTTACGCAGAAATATTTTACATTTTTTTATCTGGGTTTTATAACTCTTTAAAAAATACCAGGCCACACTACACAACAAGTTTCTCTGTACTCATGTGTGTACCTTTTTGTTTGTTTGCTTTAGCTTGGTTTGGACTATAAAACCGAATCTCCATAAAATCAGGTTTAATAAAATTTAGAGGTGGTTTTGGGGGTGTGGTTTTTGGTTTTTTGCACATTTAGGCTTTAAGCTATAATTATAAACAGAGTGGGAGAGGGCTAGACAAACAGAAAAGATCATATCAGATAGATGCATTCTTTTCCCTGGCCTAGAGAGAAGATCATATCACAGCTAAGTGAAGTTAAATCTGTCAGAGATTTCTACAATAGTGTTAAATGGCAACAGACAATTTGGCTGTTGCCTTTTACCCCTTTAGCTACTTCACCGACTGCTCAGCTTTCCATATTCAAGAACAAGTTGTAACTCACATGTAAAACGTGCCATTTGTATGCTTCATTTTCTTTTTCATGGAAAATAAGAGTCGGATGGCACTTCCTCCTAAAATGGATACTTAAACATTTCACTGTTACTTTATTTGCAAAGTCCAAGTACTGTAAAATAACACAAAACAATTAACATCATTTTCAGCTTTGGTAAAAACAAAACAAAAAACCTCTTACTTGCCTATCTATTCCCTTGAATTCTACATGAAGTCAAGGAACTTTCTTTTTATACATTGTGTGTGTAAAACACAACGATAAAAAAAATCCTGCAGAAATACTATGTGACTATACTTTACCGACTATGGTATCAGAAACAGGAATATTGGCTGGTCTGTATTCAGCAGCAGCTGTCTTTCAAGAACGACAAAGATCCATTTCCCCTTGTGGGACTCACCTCATCCTCTTCCTTCATAAACGTTTTTGGTCTGGTTGTGCCTCCAGAAAGTAAAGCCCTGGGACTGAAAAGCTGTAAGCCCCTGGAGTGGTAAAGTAGGGCTTTACCGGACTAAATCTGAAAGTTAAATAGGTGCAGCTCTAGTTTCAATGAAAGACTTTAATTACATAAACAAGCAGTGATTCAGTTCCAAGAGTTTTTTTTCAAATACTCTTATTTAATTGTAATTACTTTATTGTTTTCATATTATGCGCTACTTGTAGAAAAATACAGCAAACGTGACTGCAATACAATCCTTTAATCAGTAATAGCTTTTTCCAGTCATCATTAAGAACATTTCCATTCTGTGTTTCAAGCTTTCACTAACAATACATTCAATCCTCAAATTTAGGTGTAATGTTATGATGATTGGTTTAAACTATAATACTGTTTTTCGTATCCATGTTATCTTCTATCTACTAACTTTTATAGCTGAACAGCTTAAAACATCCACAGGAAGAAATTCTGATTATATAATGTTGTTTGTAATTAAATCTTATTGTAAAATAGGGTTTCAAGAAAGTATATAAACTTCTCTAGGAAAGTCATTTAAAATGTTTTAACCTGAGTCAAATGGGGAAAATTGTATTATCGTATATAGTAAATCTTTTTACAAACTAAGCACCAGAGTACTTTTACTATTTTATTGTTAAAGTATGTGAACTTTAAGGTTTCTCGTTTGTTTTTTATCTTATATTCTTATGTTGATTTCATATACTAGCTTCTGTGTTATCTTGTATACCATCCAGCTGTACTCACTGCAACTTCAGAACTTTTATTGATTTGAAAAACAAATCTTATTTTTTGCTTATCAGCAATTGAGTGCTTATGTTTGTGAATGGAGGGTTTGAATTGAAAACAAAAAAACGTTTTGGAAATGAATGGTTTTAAAGGAGAACATTTGTGTTAGGAAGTTTAAAGACTGCTCCCAAACCTTTTAAAAGCAGCATATATGTAGTTTTCCTGTAAACTTATTTGCTGTGCAATGAGACAATGACATACCTTGTCTCTTGACCTTTTTCCACAATGAGTAAAAAAAAATAAAAATCAATACCCTAGATTTGGCAGGGTTTTGAAAGAATCTGTTTTTGAAATAAAGATTGTGGATGTAAAATTATTACTTTATACAGTGTTTTATAAAAATGAAACTCTGGTTTTATTATATACCTTTTATTATGACTTTTAAAATTAGATTATATTAAAAATACTAAGTTACTAGCTAATGGTTTAAATGTTTAAAACAGCTTGCATTAGTATTGATTGAAAGGAAACTGGTTTTGTACAGAAATTTGTATTTTAAGAGGGTTTTTCTTTCTTCTAGACATATGTAATGCATGTTAAACTAAAACAAGAGAGAGGGCATACATTTTAATACTTCCATTTGGATTTAGAACCTGATCCAAAGTCCATCAGAGACAATGGGAGTCTTTCCTATTTCACGTTTCAGAGTAACAGCCGTGTTAGTCTGTATTCGCAAAAAGAAAAGGAGTACTTGTGGCACCTTAGAGACTAACCAATTTATTTGAGCATAAGCTCACGAAAGCTTATGCTCAGATAAATTGGTTAGTCTCTAAGGTGCCACAAGTACTCCTTTTCTTTTTTCCTATTTCAGGGCCAGATTTTGCAATGCTATGCTCACTTGGGTATTCCTTACTTGGAGGAATAATCTGATTACTCCAATGGGGTTACTCAAATTGGTAAGGGTTTTACCGAATTTGGCCCCAAAGGTCTACTGCAATTTCCAAACGCCATGATAGAATTGCAATAGGAAATGTTTAGGATAACTTAGGAAAAGAAAATGATTTTGCTTGTCATTTTATTTTGTTTTGGATCTGGCTGTTTAGTCTTTTCTGGAGGAAGCCAATGTTATTTTTAGCATACAGACTGAATTATTAAAAATGCTGCCTGGAACATTCTCAGCAGACCTGTTTGTTCCACAGCCTCGTCTGCAGTACAGTACCTGAGGTGATTTTCCCTCTACTCCTGGAAGGGAACTCTAGTTTTACGTAGCACACTTATGAAGAAGAATTTCCTACCTTTGGCACAGGGCGAGGCTATTTTTGGAAGTTAACATGATCACAGACACGCAAGAAGATGGTATCTGTGTGCAGCGGTACTTCTTTTGGAGAGCTAATGCCACAAAATGCTCATTGGCTCTACCACTGGTCAGAAAGGATGGAGGAAGGAGGGGAAAAACCCACATTTTCCCAACTTTAGAGACACCAAATCCTGCTGTGTTACATCACGGAAGTCAAATATGAGGGCAGAATTTATCCCAAACATTTTTCTCCCCACGTCAAAGATGCAGAAGACAATTAGCTGTGGAATTATACCCCATCCTTTCACATACAGAAAGCTTTGAATTGTGTTTTTGGTGAGCTGTGTACATAAATTCAAGCAAAGGGATATTTGTATAACTAATGTTTAATCTAGAAACAATAACAAAATATCTTTCAGTTTCATTAGAGATGCAGCATGTTTGTGTTTGTGGTACTTTAAATAGTCAACCACATCTTTATGATCCAAGCCTAACAGTGTCTGGGTTCCTGTAATATACTATTTCAGGGTAGTTTCTATGTGGATGTTCAAGTTACTTCTTGTAAAAAATAGTGTGCCAAAAGCTTTCACTCTCCACGTATCTGCTGGACGTGCTATCGCCGCCCTATAACAATGCAGTAACATGGGTTCTAAAAGCTATTCAGCACAGTCCTTCCATGATCACATGTTTTTTATTTGAAAGAGAACATTTCAGTTGTCATGTTTGCTTTGTGATTTACTTCTGTTTAACCAAAAGGGGGAAAAAATGCAATAATTTGAAACAGCTCTCTTAGTAGTATGATCAGGACATATGGCAATGTAATGTAAAGGGTTTACCATTAAAGAGTCAATAAGGTTTGATGTAAAGAAGAATTACTCCTTACGTTTTAAGTGGCCTGTGCAAGGTTTCTTAAATGTGCATCCTGGTGATTTATAGGCATCTGAGCTTTAACTGAAATTGTACAATCACAAATAAATGATTTTTGTCAGAGTTTCTAAGTGTGGCCTGTAAAGACACTGATCTAGCCCAGGACTTGCAAGGAAATGTGTGTGGACAGAGGAGTCTCTTGTATAAGTGGTGCTAGACAATAGCTGTCAGCAGTTTTGTGTGGCCCTTGCCTTACCTTTCCACCTCAACTGCAACCTGTTAAGGGAGTCAGGCCAATGGTTTCGTTAGCCTGAAGGTTTTTAGTCTAGCTTCATTCTTTTAAAGACAAATTACAGCTGCTGGGGGCCTCAAGATGCTTTAGATAAGGAGCACACAGTGCAATGGCAAACCTTACACACTGTAACAAGGAACACATAAAGAGGTCCTACAATGTTTCTTTTCTTTTCCTTTTCCCAGGATTTTCTTCAAGGAGATCGTACCAAAGCAGAACAAAAACTGAATTGGAAGCCCAGAGTCACTTTTGATGTAAGTTCTCTTACTGGATTGTTTTATTCCTGTTTGTGTTGCGTTGTGGAAAGAGGGAAGCTCTTAACTGGTGAACAAAAAGAGAAATTACAGTTTCAATAATGATTAAATGAAGGCTATTTAAAAATCCAGCTGCTCATATTGAAGGATTGAATGCTGTAATAATCATTGGACTGAATATTGTGGTGCTGAACATTTTGGAAAATAGTTAGCTTTAATTAGAGTCCCAGCCTTAAAAGCCAAGCCATGGCAGAAAAAAACAGTATAAAAGAAGCACAGCACTCACTTAAAGCATGGAAATGCACAAATAAAACAAACTAAGGTTTCTATTAATAAAGCATTTACATTTCGTATCACTGCTATTTTAATATTGGATCCTTCAGGAGGGCATTTTTCTCATAAATTGTGGTATTTTTTAAATTACTGCTCAGTTGTCTCTGTATTTGACAGCCCCCTGGAATTTTCTTTCCTGAACTTCTGTTTGCTGCTGTTAACATCAAAGTTAACTTTTCCCTACAAGTTAAATAATAATTGAAAAGATACATAAAATGAGGGGTTGGAGGGGTGGGGTGTTTTGTTTTTAGTGCATTGAGTATTGCACAATGGATTGGCAATTAAACTTAAAAACAAAAACAAAAAAACCAGGCATTTGAGTCTTCCAAAAGACCAGAATAACCACCACATGCTGTTCCTTCTTGCAGGAGTTGGTGAAAGAGATGGTGGAAGCTGATGTGGAACTCATGAAGAATAACCCCAATGCCTGAGCCTGCTCTTTGCCGCCAAATGGTCTTCATCTCCCCTAGAGAAATCACTCCTGACGGTTGGTGGAGGCTGCCATCTGCATCTTAGTTGGACATAATCGATTGGAGGAGAATCATAATCGGTGTAAAATGCTAGGGGGGGGCTTTAGTTAATTTTATTTTATGTACTTGTCTAAAATATACATTTAATTTCCAGACCTTTAATTTGCAAGTAAGAGAAGATCTCAAACACCTTTACTACTGCTCCTGTTTAACTTTCTTAAATTTGAGGTTTATCTCCAGGGTTGTTTCCCCTCATCATGTACCTGAAATATATTGGCTGGGATCTGACAGATGGGTTTTCCAGTTAATTTCCTTTTGATATTAAAAATCATCTTTCTACAAAGGACCTGAAGTGCATTTTAGTGCTCTCCCCAACTAAAATGAAAGAAAATCAAAACAAACAAACAAACAAAAAACTTTGCCACTAACATTACTCCAGCTCTTTTCCCCTAGTCTTCCTTTTCTGTACACTCCTTGTTTTGATTTCCTGCTGCTTACCTCCACCCCAATGTACCATTTCCACCACTTGAACTCTTCCAAGTTTGAACTGATATAACTTAACAGTGAAATTGCCTTTGGTCCATGGCAAATTAATTTCTAATTGCTCAAATATCTTTCAAACTAGTCAGAGGGGGTTGTTTTTTTGAAAACGCCGGTTCCTGTGTGCATGAGAGAGAAGAAATACAATAAGCTTCCCTATTCAGCACCTTTATGATCCAATTCCTATAGAACTGAGCCATTCACATTTCTGCTGACTATCATTAGAGCTCACCCAGGAGCTCCAACCCTCTCGAAAGATGCCTTGAGAAATAAATAAAATAGCAACATCAAGGTAAGTAAATATTGTTGAAAGATGTCGTGCCAAGGTACCCAGGTTATCCAGAGGTCGTGGAGCCCATACATTTCCCTTTGGTTGAAGATCTACCACCCAGCAATTAACTCTTCTCTTAACTGTCTGTCTCGAAAAGTTGCCAGACTTCTGTCTTAGGCAGCACATTTAGAAACATAAAAATTAGATCCTTTAGACAACTACAGAACACACTGGCAAATAACTGGAACGCTGATGTTCTCTCTCTCTCTCGCTGTCCTGTGTGTGTGTGTGTGTTTAAAAAGTAAATGTTCTATAAGGATTAGAAGGGGGGACAGTCTAAGCCTATAAAAGGAAAGGTGGGGGCACAAGGAGATTCGAGCACCAATGTCTGAACGCGATCGTGTGTGTATTAGCCCCAGAAACGGTCCTGAACGTATTCAAGAGCCATTTCATGACGTGCGTGTATGTGTGGGGACTTGAGCGAGCTTGTCACCGTTTGGGAGTAACTGGGCTGCCGGAGAGAGAGGCTCTTTGTGTGCCTGTGTGAAAGGCAGGCAGTTGCCAGAGGTGTAATGGAAAAAGCGTGTGGTGCGTGAGGAGGTGGTTTCAGTGGGATACGGAGCAAACTTGGGGCCGGGCTGTTCCTCGCGGAGCGGGTGCTCAAAGGGCACCTCCTTGCCCGGGAACAGTGTTCGTCTTGAGCAGGAGCTCGGAGCCTGCTAATTGGAAACAGATGCTTCCTTTAAGGCTGACCCTGCAGGACGGAGTCTAAGCACAATAGATGTCCGTATACACACACCCACCCCATCGGCTTGCATTACTCCCTACAGGTGCAGAGCGCGCACTTCATCTTCAGACGCTGAAAGCGAGAGGGTCTGTTTTCTTTGCAAATACAATCGCGTCCTGCCCGCTTTCATTCTGAGACGTGAGAAACAGGCAACGTCGTTGGGCTATTGAAAACAATCCCAGAGTGGTAGCAATGTCTGCTCGAGGCTTCTCTAGGACAGGCAGAAATAAGGAGCGGAGATTTAATACACGTATACTTTGAAATGGCTTTTTAAAAATACAATCGCTCTTAAGATGGAAGAGCATATGTTAAAGGAAAAAAAGTGTCCGACAAGTACTTTTGTCCCTTTCTCTGCTGCTTCTAGATAGTGGTGAGCTTATGGGTCTCTTTATTTCCCTGCCTTCAGAGCCTCAAACCCTGCCCTGAGTTATCCCCGAGGATCCCCCCCCCCCCCCATTATTTTTCATAAATTTTCCTTGTAAGGGGAATAATGCTGTTAAACAGCTCTGGCTGTTCCTACCTGGGATTTTTTAAGTTTAAAACTCCAATTTCTGCGAGTTAGTCTCTACAAACTATGTAGGGCCTATGCACCACTGGCTAAACATGGCTGAAAAATAATTGTTAGGGTATGTCACCCTGGTTAATAGTTACCGTGTGTAATTAGCACGCGAATGGAGGTGTGTGTACCTATACTCTCATGGGTCCCTCTGTACACAAACAATTGCAGACAAAACACACACACCAATAAGATGAAATACACAGTAGACGAAAGCCCCTGGTTTTGCATTGTAATTCCAACGAGCATCCCCGAGCTTTCCTCCTCATGAGAGAAGCTAACTTTCAAACGTGTCATTTCAGAATGGGTGTCACTTGCGCACGGAAATTGCCTTGCGCCGGTGAAAACGACATGAGTATTTCATGGATGGGGCAATCGCCACAGGTACAATTCTTCAATTTCAGCGGCTCTTGCTAGCTAAGAGACCGGTCCTGCATGGAGATCGATGGGAGTTGTGGCGGAAAGGCGTCTAGCTGCCGGACTACACTGCCGGCTTTTCCCTTTTAAAGAGCTCTGACCCACATCGCTAAACGTTTTGCAGCTCTTTGGTGGCACATGTAACTAAAGGCACGAAAACAAGGAGCGTTCCTTGAAACAAGGCGCTTTTGTATCACAAAAGACAATTTGCTCCGGGGAAAAATCTGTAATGCTGGTATGTTTTGATATATATATATATAAAGAAACGCTGCGTTTGAATAGTGGTTAACGTACCTATAAAGACGCACTGGACTATTTTGCACAAGCTGCGAAGGTTTGTTTCCCCCTCCCCCATCTTCATTTTTCTTCAGCAACTTGAACCGAGAAACCGAAGTGTTCCCGTCCTTTACTTTTTTTTTTTCTTTTTTTGGGGGTGGGGGTGGGGGTGGGGAGGGGAATCGACAAAACTACATCTGTATTTCAGAAATAGCCCTAGGCTTCTATAACCGTGCTTTTTAATTTTGCAAGGGTTCAATTTGTTGTTACTTTGAGAATACATGGCCTGTGATTGTAATTTACTACATTGTCCTCCTGTTAATCTACTGCTCACTAAACTGTATTACTGAATCACTCATTTTGTAGAGCTGTTTAAGAGAGCTAGCTAATATCCAGGTGCCAGTTATACAATGAAGTTTTGTACGCTGATTTGACACGCAGTACATCTTACGTACACAAATGTATAAACACACTTTTCCCTGTAAGAATATGTGTATATTTATAGCTGCATGGTTTTGTCCCATTGGCGTTTTAGATCTAAATTAAAAAAAAAAAATCCTCGCTAATAAAAAGGGCAACGGTAATTGCTGAGGTTAATTCATCACACTTATGAACCTGCCCGCGCAGTCTGTGCTCATCCAAGACTGCCATTTGCGTCAATTAGTGGGTGTCCACGAGTACCGGGAATAAAACGCAAACAGCGTTTAGAAAAGGAAGCGACTCCAAACCCTCATCCCAGCCTCTGTCCTTTGCGAGCCAATGAGCAGGGACAAGGGAGCTCTTCCCGCCCTGCGGGCCCGAGCCTGCATTCCCCGCTACAACGCCCGGCTTGCCTGAATAAGGGATGCAAGAACTGAACCTAAAACAGGACCAGCCGCTCGGTTTCGAAGAGATCCGCAAGTCGGTCGAAATCTCAGCGCAGGATTGTGCTAGAAGGACAAATCGCGCCCAGTTGCCCCGTTCCCCTTTTCAGGGATACAGGGGCCTCGCGCCATCAAAAGCTTAGGGCGTCTGCTCCTCGCTCCATTCTAACTTCGGCCCCGTGTGTTGGTGGAAATAAACTACTACATTGCTACAGCAAACTATAGGCTGCCAAGGCTTCCTAGGTTTCCCCAGAAGCCTTGGACGCAACGTTACAAACATATGGGGTTGCCATTTAAAAAAAAAGTTACAGATTTTGTGACACTTTGGGGCAGAAAAGCCTCACTCTTCCTGGCGTCCCCCCCAATGAAAGCATTAGCTGTAACAAGGCTCTGACGCTTTTTCCCTGTTGTTTACGGTTGTACTTGTTAAAGTCTAGTGAATAAAAACACGAGTTATGCCAGCTAAGGTCTCTTTTTATAAATTGTCAGCGCACGGAGATTGCGGATGAGGGTTGAAGTCCTGCAGCAACAACCCAACCCGAGCTGAACGCCGGGAAATGCTTGGGTCTAGTGAGCCTCACTCCCGGCTCCCTGTGTTGCACTGTCCAGAAGGACGAAAGTGCATTTTCAAAGTTGCTGCTGCGGCTCCTCTCTACTCACTGAGCTCCTCTCCTTCCAAGTTTCTCTTTATCACTATTACAAAAAAAAAATCTTTCAGCGAGCGTTATTCTGTGGGCGATTCCTACCACTACACAGACAGACACACGCACAAGGTACAGACAGTAGCTAATAAGACCTAACTGAGAGACGAAAATGAGACTATAACAATGCCCAGCTGGACCATTTTGGGCAATATGTAAACATTTGCACCTGATAAAGCATGAGCAATCAGCACAAGAGCTCAAGCCCCTTTCCCCTCTGGAAAAGGACAGGGCCAGGGCCTAGTTCCGATCTCGGATTGCCAGCTCTTGGTGTAACATCACAATCTGGGCCCAGCAGTGATCATATAGATACACACACGAGCTTCTCTCAACTTTCCTTTTCTTACTACTACTGTTCAGAAAACAGTTAGTGTTATAAGGTTAGAGGAGCCAAAGCCATGGGGTGGGGAGATCTGCTGATCTTTCCTTAAAAACCAACAAACAAACCAAAAAAACTTCCCCGCATTGCAGTCCAGGATTTACCCTATTAGCTAAACGATATGTGACACTCCGGTGGGCGCACACACACAACTCCCGCCCCCGAAACTAATAGGTGATTAGAAACGATGCTGAAGGCAGCCATGACTGAAGGGTGAGACGGATCGATTTTTTTAAAGTGTGAGATTTAAAAAAAAAAAAAAATCAACCTTAGAGAATGGAGTTCCCTCATGTTCCTGTGAAAATAAAGAAGACTCTTTTCTGGTGGAGACAGGAGCAGATTCTGGCTCATCCTTTTGGCTTGTCACTTCTTCTGCAGGGCCTAGAAAAGGGGGGAGTCCCCACCAGCCACTCTGGGAAAGACTTGGGTGCCATAGACTTAAGGCACTGAAGGAAAGATCTCCAACAGTCCTTGGCCCTCGGCACTTTTACTCCTGCCCTTCAGCAGCATCAGAGCTACTGGACCGCTTGGTCCAGGCCTGAGCCTACTGCCTCCCTGTGACCCCCCTTCACCTCTGACATTTCATTGGTGGAGCATCCTCTCCAGACACAACAAACCCAGAAAGGCTCATTACAGCAGGCAACGCTCCAACCTTTTGTCGGGTGTAAGAAAAACACCAACAGCCACCTCGCAAGTATTGGGGGGCGGGGGAGGGCAGAGAAAGCTAGCGTGGACAGAGGCAGCCTAAAGAGCAAAATCTGCTTGCAAGCTTTCTAATGAAATTGTGTCACTTCCCTCCACTGGTTTCTTGGGAGGTAGGCAGCCCTGGGGAGAAAGTTGTGTATTTTTGCATTTTTTTAAAAATAGCATTTCCATTTCAGGGACAATGTTTTAGAATTGTTGGTGGTGAATATTTTAATAATTACATATTAGGAGGGAAACTGTGGTCAGTGCTCTACTGAAAAATAATAGGGCGCTTGCGTTTTTTCTATCCTGGTGGCTGTTATCCTGTACTACAGTCCCTGTATTACTAGTTTTTCCATTTCATAAACTAACACTATTCAGAAGTAATTCTGAAACATTATTCAGAAGAAGGGGGGGAGAGGGGAAATGTCCCTGCTCTATCCTGCAGCTGCAGCCCTGTTTCACGTACTCAGAAAAAAACGCTAGCAGAACTTACATCAAAACCTAAACTCAGTGTGAACGTATTTACACTAGGAAATCTTGCACGCACTGACATTATTTAAACAATTCTCTTCTGCTTCGGACGATATCAGTATTTTTACATTATCGTGCTATGAAAAAGAATGTTTTCCTTATTTCAACTATTTATTAAAAAAAGTCAGAGATGTTCTGGCAACTAAATAAATTCCAAGAAGCTTGGGGGTGGGGAGGAATTGCATTGGTATTTGTTTTAAATCGAATGCTTGTTTTTTTACAGACATGTATTTTTAGTGATATGCCCTGTCTATTCATATATAATACGTGTAATAATATCCTGAATACAATCATGAGCGCAATAATTTGAGTATCTTTTATACTCCAGGAAATGCAGCTATTTTCAGTTAATGGCTCTATATGTGTTGGTTTTCCTGCTTTCTTTTCCCAGAGGTAAAGGGGGAAGGGATGCTGTCTTTTTTAAATTTGTTGCTGAAATCAGTCTAAAGAAAGTTGAGCTGAACTCAGGGTAATATATTGAGCAGCCCCTTGACAGCTAAAGGTCAGGTGAAAGTCTCCAGCAGGTAAGTCTCGGGCCAACTGCCTGCCCAGAGCTCGCTCCCTGGCTCACAAATTGTTCCCTTCTGCCCACCCAAGTCGATTCAAGCTGTGTTTATTTAGGGGGCAAAAAAATTGCCGACCACCCAATTCCCATCCAGCCGGTGACCTACAAGCTCTGGCCTTTGCAGGCAGAAGTGGCTGAGACATGCATTTGTTCTTTTGCACAAAACTAAAGACGACAAGTTGCAAAATAAAGAGCCCCCTACATGTCTGATTTGGGAAGAAGACCAGAGCGTAAACACGCAACATTTTATTCTTGCTCTCCCCACTACTCTCCGTGAAAAACTCTCCTCAGGCTGTAGGAAAATCCAGAGAGGGCTGCTGCACAAGGAGCTCCCTGCAGCGATGCGCAGGAGCTGAAAGAAAGGGACACGCATTGAGCGTGTGCCTGGGCCCTGCCTGGACTGCTTTTTCTCTGCAACATTGCAGACGAGCTGCAGCCCTAGGAAACTTTAAACTGGCGTGCGGGCCGCCCACGGAACTCGGGTCTCGTTTTCTCAGCAGCAGTAAGTGTGTTCGGCATAGTTAACCCGCTTTCAGTCCAGAGGAAAATGAGCTGGAGGAGATCTCGCCTTCCTGGCAGGGACAAACTAACGTTTGTAGTCATTGTTACAGTGACTAAAGCAGGAATTGGAACTAGCCTCCCTGGGTTGGAATAGCAGTGTCTCACTCCCAAAACGCTGGGATGAAGCTGTGGGAGACACCTCCCCAGAGCCTGGACATATGTGTATGGGCATCTGTGCATCACTCACCCCAGCACGTTATACATACAGTTAGAATTCCAGCTGCCCTCAGTCTCCCATAATATGCTCAATATGCCAGCAAATTTAAAGTCAGTCAGGGAAAACGTCAAGTAAACAAATTATATATAATATATAATACAAAACAGAAGGTCTCCTCCCAGCAACTAATAGAATGTCTGGAAATAAATGTAACAAAAGAAAGAATGCTTCGTGCCCGCCTTTTTGTTTTCAGTAAGGCGGATATGGTCCATTTTCTTCAATTTTACACTCCTAATCTCTTTTTCTAGTGTTTGTCGTTTCAATCTTTCTTTAACAAAAACAAAAAAACAACACCCCATAACTGGACCGTCAGCTCCACTGATTTTTCGTGGACTAGGAGTGCTGAACTCGGTGAGCCTATGCTGCGGGGCTGTGCAATAATATACCCCCTTAAACCTCTCCCTCCACTAGCGCCCCCACCCCAATTATTTCTAATCGGTTGGGCCGAATTCTGCTTTCCGTTTACACCGGCATGACACTGAAGGAAAACTCGGCCCAGCAGCTGAAGCGGCCTTTGTCAAATGGATCAGACAACTATTAAATCGGAACCCAGCACAACTGGCCCGTGTTCACACCAGGACAGCTCATACAAAATTATGTTAATGATTAAAGGAAAACAATGGTGGGAGGGCGTGGAGGGTTGGATTTTTTTTTTTAAACAAAACAAAAACCGAGCAGTGTCTCCACTAGCAAGCCAAGAGAGCTTAACACTCACATAATGATTTGTGTAGGGTTTTGTTTTGTCCAGCGAGCCATTTTAAAACATAAATTATAAGACTGTTTTTCTCCTTTGTATCAATCACTGAACTCTTCTTCACCGATCACTGGTAAACCCCAATCCAGTTTTCTGTCCCCACAAATTGTCACGGTTTGGATCATTAGGACTTATTTTCCCACGCGATTAGTACACTTTTAACACAGCCAGACTTTCTTGTACTAGAGAATTGCAAGCTCCTACACTTCCTCACCCTTTTGGCCCCCACGGAATAAAGGAATCACCCGAGTGAAGATGGGTAAGAGCGGGCTCAGAGGCGCTAAAACCCAAAGAGCTGGGATTTAAAACTCCCAGGCCTAGTCGTCCACCCCTCCCCCACCCATCTAGCGATTGTTTGATTAAATTAGACTCCACTCGATAAAAACAATCGCTCATTAGCTCTTCCCTCCTCCTCCTCCACCTCCACCTCCGGTGTGTTGTGAAATGGTGACATCCTCTCCCTTGACCTCCGTCTCCTTTTCTGCCTTTCCATCCCCCTGAAAAATGATGCCGCAAACTCTGATTGAATTTTATTCCTTCCTGACCTGGCCGGCTTTTATGGTACGAGACACCATCAATCGCGACCTAACGCGACGTTTGTTTATGACTTTGGAAAGAGGAGAATGGCTTTATGAGCCTGATCATAATTAAACCTGGAGGGACAAAATTCATCCCACCACCGCGCTACCTTTGTGCACAGTTGCCCGCACATTAAAACGCTCCTGAGCTCGAGCCTCTGCAAAACACAAACAGAGCTGGTGTAAACGGCAAGAGGGCGCGGACATTTGGAAGAGATAAAAATGATCGAGGAAGATTCTCGGATAGCACAGAAAATGGTCCTATTCCACTACATCTGTTACTCCATCCAGGAAAAAGGTGAGCGGTCGCATTATGCTTTTGAATATATAGCTAGATCTTGTTTAGCAGGTTTCTCGCGCCCGCCCTGATAAAGCCATATCTTGCTACCATCCATCCATCCCTCTCACACACATACACTTAAATATATGCTTCAAGCACCTACCAAGAATCGCAAAATGTATTTGACCCACTTATTTTATTAATGAATTCGTCTTAAAAATGAGAATTTTTTTAAAAAAGAGAACTGGACTGAATAGTAAAGAGAACAAAAATGAACCAGCTAAAATAATGGGGACATTTTAAACGAGAAGTTCCTCCTTCTAAAATTCAGTGAAATCTGGATAAACTTGGAGGGCACGCTATGACTCAATACACTGTCATTGGAGCAAGTATTTCTAAAAGTCATGTAAGCGCTCTCTCTGTGTACACACTCACACATACCTGTGACACATATATTGATTCCTATTCAATGCATAACTAGCCTTCAGGTGTACGTGATAAGTCACCAGTTCGGAACACTACCCTCCCCCCCCCCCATATCCTAATACTAAGTGCCTGGTTACGTTAAAAATCTTTGCCACAAAACATGGGCCAGTGTTAGAACGTGTAACTGGAAACACAAAATAATTGAAGCCTTGGGGTGGCTTTCCATAAACAACGTTCGCTTAATTCAGCGTTAGCGTTTGGGGGTGGGGTGGGGGGAGGGAAGAGAGAACAAAGGAAAAGAGATTGTTGTTGGAACTAAAAAGGATTTGAATAAGATGTAAAGCACAAGGGTTACTAATAACATGCGAAGATTATGATGTTGAAGTCCACATATGGAAAAAAATATTCTCAAGCTTCCTTTGAAATGTATTTTTTCTGAACTTCGCGAGTAATCAGTAAAGCCTTGAGATCATGTTAACAAATATATTGCATTCTGAACAAAAAATCTACCGTCCACTTTAGTTTTATTCTTACCTGGCATGTGAGGATAAATAAATGTAAATATGTTCAACAAGGTTTTTAAATTATTTAAATGCGCCATTTCTCTATGTGAAAAATATACAAACTTTTTTTAAAAAAAGATAAGAGGGAAATTATCTAGGAAAGGAGCATTTTCCCTTTCTATTTAATGCAATTTAAAATTAATTTTGGCTTAGTTTAACTGCTGAATTAGGAAATAATCATATTCAATCAGCTAAAATACAATATTATCTAGGGTCAAAAACAAGCACAATTTTTTTCCCGAGAGAAAAGCAAGTAGTGAACAGTGTTTTCCAATTTAGTTTTAACTTAAAAATACTGACACAAACGTTGAGCTAACCATTTACCTACTCAACCCCACTGAAGTTAAGGCAGATACCCGGGATGTATGGCAGAGCAGAATGTGGCCCACTCTGTTTGAAGGATAACACCACAGATGCAAGGGGTTCACAGATGCATCTTTCATCTGCTTCACTGGCTCCAGTTCCTTGCAAATTCATTACAGGGTTTGATACTCTACTTGAGCTTGTGTCAGACCGATCGCTACTGGGTGGTTATCGTGTATAATAATGTATGGTTTGCTTTTCCTATTTCTCACGGGCGGCGGGGGGGGGAGGGAGAGAAGAAATAATCTATTATTGGTTGAATAAACGTCAAGGGTGATCGCTTGTTCTGAGCTGGGCTCCATCTCTGAACTGCTGGAAGTTTATGTCCTAAAGGCAAAACGTTTGCCTACAAGGAGGGAAACGCAGCAAACTGAACAGAAGAACCCGTCAACATTTGCCAGAGTCCAAAAACTTTCCTAACAAAGACTCCCAATCGTCTCTGAGCCTTTTAGCTTTTACTAGCAGCAACGTATCACAGGCCAAAAAGCAACTTTTTCTTCTCTGCCTCCTTCCCATCGTTATTCTGAACGTTAGGTTGAAAGTTGTATCAGAACAGCTGATCAACAGTAGGAGAGCACCTAATTATATTACCTAGCTGCCTATCCAGGTAACCTTCGCCAAGTTGCCCTGAGTCACTGTCTACCAGGGAGACTCTAAGCACCCACTAATATTATTTACATTCTCATTTTCCGCCTTTAAACATAGTGTGGCTAGCAAAGGCACCTCTTCCTTCCTAAACGGCATGAGGGCGAGCCATTTGCCTTAACGTTGTAGTAACACTGCCAGCGCCTTGTATTTATTACAACTGCGCGCGTGCACACACAAATCAATGGAAATACCTGATTGAGATGTTTTCATTTGCTACCATCTAATGCACAGTCACGTCACGCAGCCCCAAAGGAGCAGCACCGAATAAACGTCTGAAACATCAGCTCCTGGTTTTTTCCTGTTTAAGCGAAGAAGGGCTGCTAGGAACACAACGAAGCAAAGTCCAACTATCTGTGAGGCGTGAAGAATGAAATGTCTCTGATCCTTCCACCTGTGGCTGGGTTCCTCAGCCCACGTGTCTCTTCACAACAAAAGAAGGCGGCAATTGATGAGTAAATAATTAACAACAACAGCCTGGACCAGCTCACAGAAGCCAGCAACGCCAATTTTCAGAGAGACAATGAGAGAAAGAGCATAGCCCTGTTCACCAGGCGTTGGTGCTTAGCCACTCACGGGGCATGCGGGTCGTCTCTGTTAGAGCCCCTGGGCTGCTTTGACAGTAGGAGTAATTATCCTACGCTTGTTCAAACTGCCCCTCCGACTAACCCCGCTCGCAATCCAATGGGTGATTAAACAGTCAAAGCTAACTCTGGTTTGCTGTGCTGTTTATCCCCCCCCCCCTTTTTTTATTTTTGCAGACCGCTGAGACAACAACTGAAGATTTTGCAACCTAGTTTTAACCAACTAAAACAATCACAAGCAACAGAGTCTAACAGACAAATGGCACAGGCAATTATCTCGGTACAGCCTATAATTAAGTTAATTAAATGGAAAAAGTCAAAGAAATTACCATACAGACAGCTCCATGGTAAACACAGTTTTGCTGCTGCCATGCTTCTGATCTGCCTTTAAAACAGAAAGAGCTGAAAAGCTAGAGTGGAAATATCCCTCCGTTTCTAAGTAAGTCAAAGAATCTTTTCCTCCAGGGAATGATCTCATTCTGGTCAGCCTAGGCTACAAATATAAAAACATTTATGTCACGAAATAATCGGCACCTGTTTAAAGCCTGGGGGTGCTTAAAAATCAAGCTATTCCTATCTAAAAATTAGTAAACGTAACTTTCTCAGTAATAAAGTTAACAAGCCTAGGAATTTTGCTATGCAACCTTTTGTATCACTTCTGAGGGGAAAAATACTTGGTTGTTGCTGTGCTTTACAATAAACAAAACCTTGTTATCTCAATTTCATCTTTATCTGCAAACTATATTGCGTAAATATATACACAATAGCTATTTAGAGCGGGGGAGGGGGGAGAAAGCGTGTAGGAAGTTATATTAAATATATTCCAAACCCCTGTTCTGTGAAAAAAAAAATCGAACCGTTTATTCGAGCTGAACATAAAATGTTCTAAATTTTAGGTGATTGCTTTGGAGAGGCGACCCAGAAGCCACATAAGATTTTACTGAAATTACCTTGCATTTATTTACAGTGTAATCCTTAACAATGCAACAGCAATTACTGCTAAGTGTTGCCTTTTGATAAGAACGGCTGATAGGAAACTGTATTATCTAAAGCAAACTTTAGGCCCTAAATATCTGTAATCAAATAATTGACTTCCAAAATCTGACTGACAGGGCGGCTCATTCTAAGCTAATGAATTTATTACATTTTCTTAGTTATTTACAAAGAGAGAAGGTGATCCTGATTGCCCCTACGAACTAATTGTAAATTGACCAGAAGGCGAAATTCTTTATCTGACAAGGCATCACTCTCTGGAACAGTCATCTACCCTGGTATTTTCTTCTGAATTAAGAAAGAAAGAAATGGGGGGTGGGAAAGAAAAAAATACGTAAGAACAACTCTCCCATACAAAGTCCTCCTAAAATGATTTTATTCAGAAGAGCAGTTAGTTATTTCCAACAAAGCAGCAACGTTCTTAAAAAAAAAAAAAAAAGTCACAGCTTTGGGCTGAGGTTGGCAGGGAAGGGAAGAGTTGTTGGTGTTTTTTAAATAACTGGTTCATTTTATAAGACAAAGGATTAAAAACTGTACTTTTAAAATGTATATTACATAACCTGCTTAATATGTGTGTATATATAATTATTAATTCTATAGAGCACAGATCTTTTATATGCTTTCATTACATTTAGAGATATATTATAGAATGTCTCCTATATAAAATCTGTACTATGTCGATTAGATACGTGTGTGATATATACAGACATATTACACACACACATATATATATACACACACAGAACCCAGAGGGAAAATTGCATATCTAGGAGAAAGAAAAGGAGGACTTGTGGCACCTTAGAGACTACCAAATTTATTTGAGCATAAGCTTCCGTGGGCTTCAGCTCACTTCATCGGCTGCATTCATTCATCCGATGAAGTGAGCTGTAGCTCACGAAAGCTTATGCTCAAATAAACTGGTTAGTCTCTAAGGTGCCACAAGTCCTCCTTTTCTTTTTAGGAATACAGACTAACAGGGCTGCTATCTGAAACCTGTCATATATAGGAGACAGTATTTAAGATATCCCTATAAGCAATATAAGCATATATTAAATATGGAACGTTGTAATACTATTGTGTATGGTCAAATATATCCCAGGTCCTGTCTAATCAATGCTAAGAAAATGTGTTGGTTTATTTGCCAAGCTACAGCTGCCCTGGGGAAGTATTTTCTTTTCCTAGCGAATAAAGCAAGCTGACTAAGTGGAACATATTGCAGAAGAGAGCGAAAAAGGCCGACCTGGCAGTTTCTAAGCGGTCGTTGGGATTTGTGCGGAGGGGAACGAGTTGTTCCATCGCCAATGTTAGCCATGAAGTCTTTTCATTTAAAAAAAAAATGTATGAAAGTATCCAGACGTGTAAGGTATTCCAATTGAATGGTAATTTATTAATAAACAAACAATGCAATACCTCAGAATATTTTCAGGAAAAAAATCGATAGAATAAGATTAATACAGTTTCCCTTTTTATATATAATGAAAAAAAATCAACGTTTCAGGCACTTTTAATGTCCGTTTTCGGGGGGAAAACACTTTCTGGCGTTTGGTCCACAACATCCACCTACACATTAAAAATAAATTACTATATCGCAATTTACATTTTAAAACAAGTCCTTGGGGGGCGGGGGAAGCTTGTAATCTATACTGCATATTTTGTCCTCTTTTAAACACAGGGCATAATAATAATACCTTATGAGATGGGGGAGTGGGTGGGGAGGGAGTATTTCTCAAAAGCAATAAAAAAACTTACGTGTTATTTGGAGTAACACTGTCCTTTTAACAAACCAAGGCATGACTTATTTTTATTTTATTTTTTTTGGCTGTCTCTGTACAAACTATGTGAGAGTTCACTGGGGTGCTCGCTGCTTGCAGGAGGCGGCTTGGTTTGTTAAAGAAAAGATCTAGTCCTTGCTTGAAGTTTGGCCTTTTCTCTGTATTGTTCGGGGGGGGAGCCTGTCCGCCGGGCCTGGTTTTGGTCAGAACTTGCTGCAGTCATACACGAAAGCCCCTGAGGTGCGGTAGAGAGACTGGCCGGAGGGAAAGGCCATCTGACAGCTGCTGCTATTCCCGTTCACCGGCGAGTTGTTCAAGCCCAGCCGCTGGGACTCGAACATCTCCCGCACCGCGTGGAAGTTCTGCTGCGGGGCGGGGTAGCCGGCGGCGCTGGCCAAGTGGCCCAGGTCTCCCGCCGCCGTGGCTTGGTTTAGGTACCAGGAGGCCAGGCGCCCTTGGTGCGCGGCGGGGTGCGCGTGGTGCCCCTCCTGGTGGCCGGCCGCCGTGCTCAAGCTGCCGTGGCCCAGCGAGGAGGCGCTGCTGTTGCTGGGCATGGCGTAGTCGGGCAGGGGGTCCTCCACCGGGCTGGCCCCGCTGCTGGCCAGGTGGCCGGCCCGCTCGCCTCCCCCAGCGGCGGCGGCCGCGGCGTACAGGCTCATGGCTTGCATGTTGCAGTGGTAGGTCCCCCCGCCCGCGGCCCCGCTGCCCGGGTTGGCGCCCTGGCTGCAGGGCGAGCTGTAGAGGGAGCTCTGGCCCGGGGAGTAGCTGCCGAGGGCCACCGAGGGGGGGATGCCGGTCCGGGACGAGGCGGCCGAGGCGGAGGAGGCGGCGAGGAGGCTGGAGCTGAGCTCGGGGGCGCCCTGGGGCGAGCCCCGCAGGGAGGTCATGATGTTGTCCACGCTGAAGCCTTGGCTGTGGTGCGGCTGCGGCGGCTGGTGCTGGGGGTCGGGCGCCTCCAGGCTGAGCGAGCGGCTGGAGGGGAGGCTGCTGTGGGGGCTGCTGCCGCTGGACAGGCTGCTGCTGCTGTCCGGGCTCTCGATCTTGGGCACGGCGCTGGTGAGGGCCGCCGCTCCCCCGCCGGGAGGCGAGACGGCCTGCGGGGGAGAGGCGGTGCCGTTCTCGGTCTTAATGTCCTGGATGCGGACCGGCGGCGGCGGCTGCGAGCCGGCCCCGCTCCCCGCCGCGCCCCCGGCCCCGCCGCTCTCCTGCTCGGCCTGCGGGTGCTGCCGGGGCTGGGGCTGCTCCTTGAGGTGCAGCCGGTCCTTCTCCTCCTTGTCCTTGACGGCGTCTTTCTTCTTGAAGCGCCGCCTCCGCCGCAGGAAGCTGCCGTTCTCGAACATGTTGTAGGAGTCCGGGTCCAGCGTCCAGTAGCTGCCCTTGCCGGGCTTCTTGTCGTCCCGGGGCACCTTGACGAAGCACTCGTTGAGCGAGAGGTTGTGGCGGATGCTGTTCTGCCAGCCCTGCTTGTTGTCCCGGTAGAAGGGGAAGCGCTCCATGATGAACTGGTAGATCCCGTTCAGGGTGATCTTCTTGTCCGGCGCGTTCTGGATGGCCATGGTGATGAGGGCGATGTAGCTGTAGGGGGGCTTCACCATATCCTTGGGCTGCGGCTGCGGGGTGTAGGGTCCGTAGGCTCTGGCCATGCCGGCCGGGTACTGCTCGTGGGCCGGGTGCGAATACATGCTCATCGGGGCCGGCATGGCGGTGTAGCCCCCTCCCGCAGCGGCCCGGTAATAGCTCTGCTCCCCGCCGAGGTAAGGCACGACTCCCAGGGAGTTGGGACTGGACACCGAGTAGCGAGCCTGCATGTCCTCCCGTCAGGTTCCCGCACCCTCCCCGCCGGACCAAACAACTTTCCCTCCCTCCCTCCCCCCCCCGGCCCCTCCAGACCGAGGTCCTGCCGGCGATCAGTCACCCCCCGGCCTCGCACACAAGCGGAGGGGGGGGGAAGCCGCCTCTTCTTCGGCCTGTAAAAGGCACCCGCAAAAGCCCCGCACTCCACACCAGTGCTTGCCGCGGAGAAAGCCACTTCCAATGCCAAAATAAACGCCCTGGGCCGAGCGGCTCCCACACGCCCAGCGCCTGGCTCCACCGGGATCGGCAACACGTTGTCTCTGCCCAGGAGGGGACAAAAGTGGTGGTTTCTTTCTAAGGGGAATTTACAAATATCCACCTTCCCGGTCTCCCGATGTCAACTCTTTTGGGGGGTGGTTCTTTCTTTTTTTTTTTTTTTTCAGTCTCTTTTTCGGTCGCGGGCAGCTTTGGGAAGCATTGGAAAAACTTCTGAACTTTTGAGCATCCGTCACCAAGGCGAGGACTTTTTTACGCACTTACTGTTTTTTTTCCTCCTCCGGCGGCGGAGCTCCGCCCTGCCGAGGCCGGGCGGCCAATGAGAAGGGAGAGCCGGGCTCGGAACGGGGGGAAGCGCGGGGGGGACCCTGGAGCCGCAGCAGCAGCCCCGAGAGTTCCAGCTCTGGGACTGGCCACACACACTGGCCCACGCTCTCCCCCACACGCAAGTACCTATCGCTCTCCACGCCTGCCACAGCCTTTCTCCCTCTCCCATGCGCAAAGCAGAGATCGGCTGTCCACGTACACCGGCCTGCCCATACACACGTTACACACACACATTCCTGTTACAGGCCGTGCGTTCATACCTATATATTTCTGTCAACACATTTGCCTAGTCCTATACGCAGATGCGCTCTCCCGGAGGACGCAGCTTTTCACATACACCTAAATACAGACGATTCCGCTGCACGCCCGCTCACCCGCCTCTGCTCCGATAGACACCGCTCTATGTTCCTCGCCTCTCCAACACCCTTCCTCGCCTTCGCACACATTCACCTTCTTCAGATCTATCTGTATACAGGCAACTTCCACACGTGTGCACGTGCTCAGAGCTCACTTTCTGCTCCCCGGGGCGAAGGAAGGTCGGTGTCACCCGCCCACCCCCATCTTCCCACCAGGCAGGGTAAATGGGAGAAGGGGGAGGGAGAAAGGGGAAGCGAGAGAGACCCACTCCTCACCAGCACCAGCCTCCTTACAGGCAGCTGCCTGAGCACGCGTTTCTGAGGGGATTCCATTCGACAAGCTTTTGACGAGTCCTGCAAAGCTCCTTTTTATTAATCGGCCACGAAGGGCTTTCCTCTGTCAGGCTGCAAAGCAAGCGCCGGCTGCCTGTGCTGTTTATAAACACAGACAGATGTCTTTGTACGTGCCTTTAACCGGCTTGTTCAGGTAACCTGCTGGGGTCTGATAGGCTAAGCCCCCCTTTTGCTCAGAGAGAGAGAGAGAGAGAGAGCTCGAACGAGCATACTTTTGTACGAAAGCCATTGCAGCCCGCGGAATCAGTGGCATGACAGGTGCGTTGTTGACAAGAGAAAAATAGGTGTGTTCAAAATTGTTTAACGGTTTGACTATCAGGACTTAATTTCTGCTAAGACCGACTCTCTTTAAATGGCTGAAAGAATACTTGTGCTGTAAAGAAATGTTTGGATTGAGATTTTAAAGTGGATTTAAGGCTGAGCTGCGGGAAACAAGGAGGGTCATTTTTCTTACTTTTGAACATCGTTAATGGAAATGACTAGTGTCTGCGGGTTGAACAGTGACAGCGGTTAAAGATGCTGATTGGACTGAAATCCAGCCCTTCACCCCCTTTTTTTAGCCTGCTGCTTTCTACCTCTGCACTCCCATTGCAGTTAACAGTGGGTCAGTTGATAGAACAAGCTGAAGTGCAGACGTTTGGGAACTTGTGAAGGAAAAATGGTCTTGAGTACATGTGGTTTGTGGGAGATGAGTTTCACACTCCCCTGGGTTTGTGACAAACTCTCACGCTGAAGATGAGTCACAAGACCCTTTTGGCTCCACTGATTTTAAACCCCCTTTCCTCAATTTATACAGTGATTGATTGCGCTCCAAACCACAACAGGTAGAAGAGACGTGACGGTGTTAAGGGAACGTGATTTGCTTGGTAGTATTTCAAGTCAAGCCTTTTCCCTCGAATCATTAATCAATTTAAAACAAGTGATGGAAAACGGCGAGAAAGTTGATATGTTCTAACCTTTCCTCCATTTCCTACTCAGATGTAACTGTTCTAGTTTTGTAATAAAAATAAGTCCTTCAATGGTGACTATATTATTCAGTTTTACCTGTTGCGTTTGATCTTCTGGAATCCTTTCACCTGCTCCTGTCCAATTCTACATTTCCCCCAAATACTGACGAATTAATCGTCTCAGTGGCACTGACCTAGGCATTAGTTTCGATGTAGTTTCGACATTTTGTGTCTTCAAAATCTCTCACTTGCTTTACTAGAAAGAACAGCATTTTAACGCATATCGATAGAACCCAGGTCACCCAGCGTTTCCCACGATCTTACCTGCAGTTAAAACGATTTCCAAGTATTTCACATTCATTCCCACTAATCACTGTACTGTTCTGTTCAAAAAGCCTATCTTTCGGTGACTTATAAATGTAACGGGATACGGTGTAGGTTTAATGCTCATGATTCTGAAGTTAGATTATTAATTATTCTTTATTATTTTATTGGGATTATTTAATCCCAGTTGTATTGCATCTAATATATTTTGCAATAGCTACGCTCTTACATTACTGTGCAGTGATGCAATAACTAATGTGTGTTAAATTACACATCTGAAAGCAGCAGCAGCACTGTGGTTCTCTACTTTAGGTACAAAAACTGCCATTGTGAAACTAGTAACTGGCACGCGCAAACAGTTTTAGGAAAAACAAAGTTTTATAGAAGCAGAAAGATCAGTTTTCTGACTGGTTTAATTTTGGATACAATCCAGGAAAAGTAATTTGTGTTTGTGTTTTACATACTTAAGTGCGGGACAGGAATGAATTTCAGATGTCTTGTTTGTTTATTTATTGTCGTACCCACCATGGCCTCTGGATGAAAGAGTAACATTTTGGGGTGTGTTTTTGGTGTGGGACTGAAACGAAATCGGCACCTATTCAACGTCCTTTTTAAAGCTGTGGAAAGGGCAGTCAAGCCATTGTGGGGGCGTTTGTTGCATTTACTCTTAACCTTATTTATTTAGATGATCGAAAGATAATATCAATAGCAACACGGTGAAGGAGTAACATTTAAAGTGGGTAAAGCCAACAGGTGGATCCAAACAATTTGCTGAAGGGTTTCCTCTCCGCTCAAAGACCTAGAGGTGAAACGTTTTTCAGACTGAGGCTATTTATGTTTATACCTACTCAGAGCTTCACCTCTCTCTCTCTCTCGGTTTTAACATCACTGCAGTATCCCTGCCATTCACACCTCTATCTCCCTACCCAATCCCGGCTCCTTGAATCTCAGGGTAAGGATTTCCATGTTTCCCAAACCGAAGTGCAGGTCATTTGGAGTGAACTGAACTATATGCTTTCAGGTGAAAATATACCCTGGCTCAGCAGCTGAAAACCTATTGTCCCAATTAAACCTGCTCAAATCGATCTATGTTGCAGCTAAGAATAGGTAATTTCCTATCTATATTGTGATTATTACAAATACATTATTTCTGACCTTTGCGCAAAAAATTAACGCAAGAGAACTCCAGAGGAAGTCTGTTTTAATGGCAAAGTAATCAAATTTAATGAGATAATATGCTCATTTTATTGCCTGTTGTAACTGTGTAGCTCGATAGTTTTTGAATCCAGGGAAAACTTTGTAGTTTATCATCTGAATTAAATAATAATGAAAAACCTCTTGCATCATTTGGCTTTCTATTCCAGTTGAAGAAAAAGTGAATTTTCATTTTAGCTTGATAGACAGTAATTGGTGATTTATTTCACAAACGGAATAACTTGCATTTTAAATCTACAAAGTATATACAATTAACAATCTACAAAGAAAAATCGAGACCCTACATTGTTTTGCAAACGGTGCTTCCCATCTTTCCACAAGAATTGTCTTGGCAAAATATTACTTGGTTTTCTATAAAAATATTGTTCTTTGAAGAATAGTTTGCGACTGAATGATGACATGAATAGATCATTAAAACACATACAATGCCTATGGGTTCCAGGATTTTTATTTAATTATTTATTTGGCTATTAAAATGCAAGTCTAATAACTTCAAAAATGCAACTTCCTAGGGGAAATAATAACCCAGTGCGTTTTCTAACCCTGGCATCTGCAAAGTGCTAATATCTGCGGGAAGATCTCCTAAAAAGATGAGAAATATCCAGGTCTGAATTTATCTCCTATTTTTCTTCAAGGTCCATCCCCTGTCTCTTTTGTATTCCCTTTCCTTCCTTGCTAATTTCCTTTCTCTGTCTCTCAGAAGCTCTAGGGAGAGGCAGAAAAGGTGGAGGGGGGCTGAATCCATTGGGATCTCCAGCATCCCGTAGCTGAACACACGCGCGGACACTGCTGCTCTCCTCCCCGTATTGCGGGAAGGGGATGGGGAAGGGAGAGACTTATTTGTTTCCAGTGATTTATTTACGTAAGACTGAAGCGACAGTTCCTCGCTGGTGAAGTCTGGGAGTGATAGGTGTTTAGCAAGTCAGTGGATAACAGGCAGGCAGTTCAGTGGTAGGCTACCAAAGAAAGCTTGCAGTCAGTCTCTGATTATAATAGTCAGTGAGTTTTTACACACACACACACACACACACACACACACACACACACACACACACACACACACACACACACACACACACACACACACACACACACACACACACACACACACACGTTGGGAAGCTAATACTGACTGATTTGTTTTAAAGCACCCCTGCTTCAGTGAGTCAAGCCAAAGCAGGCAGGTCCCTCTTAGAGTTATTTGTTGGGGAAGTTGGACGCTCCTCACAAGCATTTGCAAATTCACAACCTGCGGAAGGGATGCTGCCAAGTGCCCCTCCTAGGGGATTAGTCATTGAGACCAGCGTCTCGGAAAGTAAACCGAGATGGAAGCAGTAAGTTCAGATGTTATCGCCTGGCAGAAAGATACACTGAGGCTTTACGCTGGGTGTTCCTTTCCTGTGGCTACTTCAAGCAGCTCCTACAAATCCATCTGCTTTTTTACACGAGTCCAGTTCCCATTTCTGAACTGATTACAGTCCCATCTCTTTATGCCTTTCACCAGAGGCGTCCAGGGCACACATCCTGTCGCTACGGTTACCTCCCTCGGGCGATGATGTCCCGTTTCCTGCACGTGGCTTGGGGCTGGACTTGCTGCCTATGCAGCCGCCCAGCGGGCTGGGAGCCTCTGGGTCTCCAGGGCGCCCGCTCTGCTCTTTTTTTCCCAGCTGGCGACCACCTGTGCGGTTGGTTCAGGCGCTTCTTGTGGCTGGAGCGCCCCCTGATGGGCCCGGTTAGACGCATGAGCACGGCCGTCTTCCCTCCAGCTCCACCTACAGGATCCGCTGTCCCCCCATTCCCGTGTTTGCCGGCGATTCCTCGCTCCCGGAGGAGCAGCAAGTGGCAGTAAAGTCAGGATTTAAGCAATGTCGCTGAGCAGGCGCCTCAGTGAGCTATGAGATCCCCAACCTCTCCAGGCTCCCTATGACCGGCCTCCCCCTGGGCTCGTAGCTGGCCATTCCTCCCTACTCTTTTGCAGGGGGGCCAGTGTCAGGATATGAGGGAAGACAAAGTGAGTGAGGTAATAAGTAATATCTTGTATTGGACCAACTGCTGTTGGTGAGAGAGAGAAGCTTTGAGCTCCACAGAGCTGAAGACGAGCTCTGTGTAAATCCAACACACTTGCCTCGCTCACCAACGGTTGGATAAACTATGTTACTTCCTGCACCTTCTCTCTCATTCTTCCCTAGTTTCAGAGTAGCAGCCATGTTAGTCTGTATCCGCAAAAAGAACAGGAGGACTTGTGGCACCTTAGAGACTAACAAATGTATTTGATTCTCAGTGCTCCCTGCAACAAACACATAGGCACACTCACCTCCTGCCAACATCCCAACACCCCACACTAGCCTACACTTCCTTCCCAGCCTGGACACTGCCCCCATAAACACACACCAGCCAACATAACTATATTGACACAAAATATATATCGCCTCCTCAACCAAAACACACCATCCTGCCTACCCATGTCCAAATTCCCTTGCACACTTATCATCCTCCAACACTGGCAAGGAATTCCCCAGACCAACTGTCTTACACCAACCAAATACCCCATCAACCAATTGCTCCCCCACTTCAACGTCCTCCAGGCATACCCAAACCCAGCAAACAGCAGACAACCCAGCCTCTCCACTCATTAATTCATTACAGCACTTGCCCTCCAACATCCACCCATCGATGACACCCACACCCTTCTCCCCACCCCAAAGAGGAAAAAAAAATCCTTAGGCCAGTCTCTTTTTTTGTTGAGAACCTTGAATTTTAGCCAAAAGGCACAGACTTCCTGAAACAACTCTAGTTATTAAAAGTGAACACTACAGGAAGGCAAGGCCATTATTTTCTAGGCAATGCCAAGGAATGCTTTGGTGGACAGGTTTGCCAATAAAAGTTGCAAAGGAAACGTGCCAGTTTCCAGGAAAATGTACTTCTGTGTTTTGACCTCCCCCTTTTCTTCCTAATGACTAAACACTGAACCTCAAAAAAAAAAAAAAAAAAAAAAAAAAGAAAAGAAAAGAAAAAAAGGCTTCAGAAAACTGAGCACTAATGAAGAGTTAAATTCTTCTGGCAACTACAGGGGGTGGTAACACATACATTTACATATAGGGAGGCATTTATACATACCCACACACTTTAGACACGTACACGTATTTTCCAGCACAGAGATTTAATAACATTTATGCGCAGACATAGATTCATGCAGATTTTTGCCCACACATAGCTACACAGAAACACAAATAGCTATATTTGCACATAAGTAGACCGAATCCACATATAGGTGTCTATACAGAGAAAAATGGCTAGCTACACTAAGACTGTTTAATCTGTAAAGGAAAAGAGTAAGACAAGATAGAAGAATTTAAAATAATGAATGGTATTGCAAAAGTTGATTGAACCTTCCTATTGACCGTTTCCCATAAAGCTGGAGCAAGAGGACACTGAATTAAAAGGCAACAAGCACAGAAAATATGAGGATTTTTAAAGCGCAACATATAATTAATGCAAGGAACTTTCTGCTGGAGGATAAGACTAGCATCTGTAGTTATGATAGGCTAAGATTAAATTGTAGAGCTATCTGGATTCTTACTTTTAGGCCCTAAACATATTAACAATTAAGGTAAGAAGAAGGTATCATCCATCTCCCACAGTACTTTGCCACTTTCTCCCCACTTTTTCCAACTCTCCTCTCCCTGCATCCTTAAGGATATGTGTACTAGTTCTTTAAATCTGTAGCAGGAAGTCAGGCCGGATGGTTCTAGACAGAAGTTTTGCATTAAAGCAGAGGGAGAGAAGCTTTAGAGATATTGCTGTTCTCTTGTTTCTAACTGATCTTTTTGTTCCGTCTTAGGAGAGAGTGACTGTTGCTGTGACTCTTTACCATTGGCAAATTATTTTAGCTCCTTTTTTTTTTTTTCAACCAGCAGTTGACAGGAGCGTTGATTTGTTGTTCCACTTATACCTGCTAAATTCAAGTCCTATTGAGAATGGTTGCCCAGCTGTGGTAGGGGAGGATGCCTTATCTTTAGGTACAAGTAAGGTGAGAAGGCACTTGAGCCTGAGTTGCCTTACTTCTGTTGCTTTGCACAGAGGAAGAGGTTGCAAACCTAATTCTAATAATCAGATTATCAACTTGGAAACATTTCATTTTGTAATTGCAAACACAGGTTTTGTCTTTTACTGAATCATATGGAAAAAATCTGATAGGTTTTTTTTTTAAAGTAGTTATTTTTAAGTGTCTAGTTTGGTAGCCTTTAAGTAGACTCTTAGCATCTCAGCTAATGCATACATTTGAAATCAGGTTTTATACATATGAGCGTGGGATGTATCTGTGGGTCGATGAATAAATATGTTTTCTGGTAAATTTTATGGCCATAAGTTACACATGAGAAATTGCTAAATTGGGACATCCTGGTGCATGTCTTTTTGCCCTAATTAAATAGAATTGTTAATAGAAAACACCATTTCAGTGTTAACAAAGCTTTCTGGTAGGCCACAGTGAGTTTCTGACATACTGGACAGGCTCACAGAGGTAGTAGGCAGTACCATATGTACTGGGATAGAGAATGAATCTGTTGCTACTCTCCAAGGGGCAGGTAGTTAGCTCCTTGAACACCTACTAACAGCCAGTTCTGCCTATTAGAGAGGCAAGGTGGGTGAGGTAATAGCTTTTATTGGACCAGTTTCTGTTGGTGAGAGAGACAAGCTTTAGAGCTAATACAGAGCTCTTCTCAGTTTTGCCTGTGTCATTACTAAGGAAGAACGGATAATGTTTCAAGAGCAGCAGACAGACAAAGCCATTTTGAGATTGAGACACAAAAAACCCCCAAGCAGTATTAAGAACCACTAAATCACATAGAAAGATCCCAATTAAGTGGAATTACCATTCCCATCAAGATGAAGTGATTGCTAGTGTCATTGATCGTCAGTTCAGATATTCCAGTTAGGTAAATTTCCTGACTAGGCATGTTTAAACCCTAAGTAGGGTGAACTGCCTGTGTTGATGTGTGTGTTTGTTTATGTAAATGACTACTTTTTTTCAAAAGTGACTAGTGAGGTTTGGGTGCCCAAACTGAGAAACCTTAAAGATCGATGGGGTATTTTCTGCGAGGATCACTCAGCACTGTTTGAAAATCCATCCATTTTCAGGTGCCTCAAGTTGGGCACCCCAAAACTGGGTACTCAAAATCACTAGCCACTTTTGAAAAACGTGTGTGTGTGTGTGTGTGTGTGTGTGTGTATGTACACACACAGTTCACTCCACTTAATTTACACATGCTTAATGTCTAGAGCTTTGGATGCTTTGAAAATAAGCTGTGCTTTGGATCTCCTAAAGCAGGGATCAGCAACCTATAGCACGTGGCCCACCAGGGTAAGTCCCCTGGCGAGCCAGGCCGGTTTGTTTACCTGCCACATCTGCAGTTTTGGCTGATCACGGCTCCCCGTGGCTGGGGTTTGTTGTTCCAGGCCAATGGGGGCCGCAGGAAGCAGCGGCCAGCACTGCTTCCCGCAGCCCCCATTGGCCTGGAGTGGCAAACCGCAGCCAGTGGGATTCGGGATCGGCGGAACCTGTGGACATGACAGGTAAACAAACTGGCCCAGCCTGCCAGGAGGCTTACCCTGGTGGGCTGTGTGCCAAAGGTTGCTGATCCCTGTCCTAAAGTATAGTTTTAGAGGCCTCAGAGATGTTTTCAGATGCAAAGATTTCTGTAAGATGTAATGTGCCATATGTTTAGGTGAAAAGTTAGGCACATAGCTTCTTACATCAGTGCCTCCTTCTTTACCTAGTTGTTTATGTTTAAGCTTGAAGTCTAAAGCCTGGGTTCAGCAGAAACAGAATACTAACAGTGCTATGGAGAAGGCCTTCTAAGTAGGCTTGTTGCAGTGGCCCTGAGCTGAGTTTGCCAAAAGAGTTTGCAAAGACGGGGAGAAGGGTCTAGGACTAAACCTAATCACCTTGCCCTCTTTAATAGAAATCACCTAATCACCTTGCCCTCTTTGCTGTCTACATAATTGTATCTGCAATTATATCTTCTAGTCCGGAGAGTTTTCTAGGCTGGATTGGAGGAGGAGGTTTTCTTTGGCAATTGGTAGTGCTTTGTCTGTCTGTCCATTCACAATCTTCCCTCCCAGAGTTGAGTTTGCACTTCATCCATGTGCTGAATGAAGAAAACACTTCACCACACCCATGGCTTCCAACATTTGCCAAGTCTATTTGTATATCATGTCTTTTTAGCTTGTAATTTCTACAGGTAGGGGTTGTATCTGATTCTATATGTGTACTGTGCCTTGTACAATGGAGTCCTGATCCTTACTGGGTCCTTTGTGTGGCTATTTCACTGCAGAGACCCATAGATTGCATGCCCTTCTAGCTAACACATCACAGCTAGGGAAGTGCACAGTTAAATCAGCACTGAGATTTGTGATTTAGTTTAATTTTTTTTATTTTCCCGTTTGCTTTTCACTTTTCCTTAAAAAAATGGGGCCAGATCCTCAAATCACTAAACTGAATGACATCAGCTGGCTGAGGGAAATTACAGTGTAAACACCTGTTCCAGTTCAGCGCTGAGGCTGAGCAATTAATCATGCAGGTGTCAAGACACTCATACATTAACATACTTACAATATGGGCAACTCTGCCATACTACACATATGTATTTTGCAGCTCGCTGCCTTTGAGCACCACAGGGAAAAATTGGCTGCTGCCCAGCCACAGGGTTAGGAACAGACCTCTCTCTACCGACAGGGTAAAGACCATCCTTTAGTAATTGCAAAATGAAATAGGGGCCAGTCATAGCTTTTTGCAGGACAGAAGTTTACTAAATAATCCTTTAAACCTGTTAATATCCTAGGGCTGAATTCAACTGCTGTTGAAGTCAATGGAAAGACTCCCACTGACTCTTTAATGAGAGCTGAATCTGGCCTGTGTGAAGCATTATCTTTTATCATTTCCACTTTTTAAAACATTTTATCAAGTGTTTTCAGTAGGAATCTGTGAGTGCTGCCTAACTACTAACTCACTTTGCCCAGGGAAAAATCGAACTATAAACTGAAACATGATGCTGAAAACTAAGTTGAGTAGAAAGTGTTTAGTCTAGGGTGGGCTGAACACTGAAAGCACGTATCTGCAAATAATTTCTCTGACAATCAATGGAAAAGAAAAATCATTGAATAAATTCTTTGCCAATTATTCTTTGACTGTCTCTAGAGTTGATATAAATATTGCAAAACCAAATTGCTAACATTTATTCAACAGTAAAAAAACTGCTTTGTCAGACTAGCTCCGAGTTAGTCTAATTTTCCAGTGCCCTTACGGACTGAGACAAAAGGACAGTATTGTAGTAATTTTTGCATTTGCTGTGTATATGTATCTAATCTGTTGGTTACATTTTACTGAAAATTGCAATTATACCATGATCCGGCAAACACTTACGCACATGCTTAATATTATGCACATGAGTAGTCTCACTGAGACTTTAGAAATGTGTGCAAGATCCCAGAATGCACTCACTGTCCTTACTGACACATGTCCATCCCCAATTCCTGCCAAGTACCACACGCAATATTGTACCGTGCGGTATGTACCAGGCTGGGTTCGAAGAAGCTATCCCTGTAAAATATAAGGCATATTTTATTGGAATAGCTGCAATCTCCATATGTGATGACGCAAACTACAATATATTAGCTTAATTGTTGTACAGAAGCTTTTTATTCATTTTTTATGAGACAGGGAATACTGAGTTGTCTTTATTAGCTTGACCTCGCAGGAGTATGGAGGTGTTTTGCTTGGGGACAAAATTTACAGTTTGCATTGCAATTTGATAAGCTTCTTGGCATCTTTTCCCACATTTCCTCCTACACCACTTCCCTCTTCTTACACTCCACCCAAGCTTCTTTCCTGCCACTCCCTGTGTCTCTTTCGCCCAACACCACCATCGTGCCTTCTTCTGTGCCACTGCGCACACTTAGAACAACATCCTAATTAACATTTTCCAGGCTCTCTCTGCCTGGCACCTCCTTCATAAGAACTCTTGAAAACTTGCCTCTCCTCTGAAGGATTGATGCCACAAGACAATCCGTGTTCATTCTGAATTGCTCCACTGAGCCAAATTTGGCCTATGGGAATGATTTTCATTCCAGTGTGATTGATGTCAGTGGGCTTTGGATCAGACCCTTAGATTGTGAGTTCTTGGGGGCAGGAAAGATAAGAATGGCTTGATTTCTAAAGAAGTGCTGAGTACCCACAAATCCCACTGAAGTCAAGGAGAGCTGCAGACACATTTCTTAATCAGACTTGGTCGGTGCACTTTACCTGTTGCAGAGTGCTGCACTGCTATAGAAATACACAGCGTGTCAGGCCAGATGGCTACAGGAGAGTGTTTTCTTTCCCAGGAGAGAGCGCAAACACTGTCTCCCACTATGACAAATTATGCAGTCGAGTTTCCTGCATTTGGGGAAATTGCAGGGGTCAGCACACCCACAGTGCAATGAATCATAGAATCATAGAATATCTGGGTTGGAAGGGACCTCAGGAGGTCATCTAGTCCAACCCCCTGCTCAAAAGCAGGACCCATCCCCAATTAAATCATCCCAGCCAGGGCTTTGTCAAGCCTGACCTTAAAAACTTCTAAGGAAGGAGATTCCACCACCTCCCTAGGCAACACATTCCAGTATTTCACCACCCTCCTAGTGAAAAAGTTTTTCCTCATATCCAACCTAAACCTCCCCCACTGCAACTTGAGACCATTACTCCTTGTCCTGTCCTCTTCCACCACTGAGAATAGTCTAGAACCACCTCTCAGGTAGTTGAAAGCAGCTATCAAATCCCCCCTCATTCTTCTCTTCCGCAGACTAAACAATCCCAGTTCCCTCAGCCTCTCCTCATAAGTCATGTGTTCCAGACCCCTAATCATTTTTGTTGCCCTTCGCTGGACTCTTTCCAATTTATCCACATCCTTCTTGTAGTGTGGGGCCCAAAACTGGACACAGTACTCCAGATGAGGCCTCACCAATGTCGAATAGAGGGGGACGATCACGTCCCTCGATCTGCTCGCTATGCCCCTACTTATACATCCCAAAATGCCATTGGCCTTCTTGGCAACAAGGGCACACTGCTGACTCATATCCAGCTTCTCGTCCACTGTCACCCCTACGTCCTTTTCCGCAGAACTGCTGCCTAGCCATTCGGTCCCTAGTCTGTAGCTGTGCATTGGGTTCTTCCGTCCTAAGTGCAGGACCCTGCACTTATCCTTATTGAACCTCATCAGATTTCTTTTGGCCCAATCCTCCAATTTGTCTAGGTCCCTCTGTATCCTATCCCTGCCCTCCAACATGTCTACCACTCCTCCCAGTTTAGTATCATCCACAAATTTGCTGAGAGTGCAATCCACACCATCCTCCAGATCATTTAGGAAGATATTGAACAAAACCGGCCCCAGGACCGACCCCTGGGGCACTCCACTTGACACCGGCTGCCAACTAGACATGGAGCCATTGATCACTACCCATTGAGCCCGACAATCTAGCCAACTTTCTACCCACCTTATAGTGCATTCATCCAGCCCATACTTCTTTAACTTGCTGACAAGAATACTGTGGGAGACCGTGTCAAAAGCTTTGCTAAAGTCAAGATACAATACATCCACTGCTTTCCCTTCATCCACAGAACCAGTAATCTCATCATAGAAGGCGATTAGATTAGTCAGGCATGACCTTCCCTTGGTGAATCCATGCTGACTGTTCCTGATCACTTTCCTCTCATGTAAGTGCTTCAGGATTGATTCCTTGAGGACCTGCTCCATGATTTTTCCGGGGACTGAAGTGAGGCTGACTGGCCTGTAGTTCCCAGGATCCTCCTGTTAGGATATAGATATTCAGGCCTGTCTGTAAAGGCCTATACTCTAAGAATTTAGGTGTATTCTTATCACTTGGCTAGTGATAGAGGTATAAAAGAAAGAATCAAAACCACTGTCTGCCAGTGTAAGGGCCTTCTCTTACTGTGACAGTTTGTGGCCCTGTGCTTAGGCTCAGGCCTTTGGCTAAGCAGCAGAGGCAGCCATAAGCTGGGAAGCGAACGGTCACATCCTCACATTCCAAACTAGTCACATTGAAATAAGGTGCTATTGGGCTGGTAGGCACTATCAGGACAGGATTGTATTCCTATCACCTCCAGAGAAAGGGAAGTGCCTAGAAAATGTAAAAGGAAACTTAGTTTGATAGCATCCTGTCTGGCAAGAACTCACTTATCAATAGCTGGGATGTGAAATCCTCACTTCTGTATTGTTTTGTCATTATAGTTCCCACTTTGCTGTTGTTTGTCTGTATAATCTCTGTCTGGTTCTGTGATTGTTCCTGTCTGCTGTATAATTAATTTTGCTGGGTGTAAACTAATTGAGGTGGTGGGATATAATTGGTTACATAATCATGTTACAATATGTTAGGATTGGTTAGTTAAATTTCAGGAAAATGATTGGTTAAGGTATAGCTAAGCAGAACTCAAGTTTTACTATATAATCTGTAGTCAATGAGGAAGTGACTGGGTGTGGGTGGGCATGTGGGTGAGGGAGATGGGAACAGGGAATGGGGGTAAGAAAATTGGAATCATGTTTTGCTAAAGGGGGAAATGGGAACAGGGAATGGGAGTAAGGAAGTTGGAATCATGTTTGGCTAAGGGCAGGAATGGGAACAGGGACACAGGTGTAAGGCTCTGTGGTGTCAGAGCTGGGAAGGAGGATACTAAGGAAGGAAACTGGAATCATGCTTGCTGGAAGTTCACCCCAATAAACATCGAATTGTTTGCACCTTTGGACTTCGGATATTGTTGCTCTCTGTTCATGCGAGAAGGACCAGGGAAGTAAGTGGGTGAAGGAATAAGCCCCCTAACACCTCCTTCTTCCCTTTTTTAAAGATTGGCACTACATGAGCCTTTTTCCAGTCATCCGGGACTTCCCCCGTTCACCACGAGTTTTCAAAGATAAAGGTCAATGGCTCTGCAATCACAGCCGCCAGTTCCTTTAGCACTCTCGGATGCAACTCGTCCAGCCCCCATGGACTTGTGCACGTCCAGGTTTTCTAAATAGTCCCTAACCACCTCTTTCTCCACAGAGGGCTGGCTCTCTACTCCCCATGTTGTGATGCCCAGCGCAGCAGTCTGGGAGCTGATCTTGTTCGTGAAGACAGAGGCAAAAAAAGCATTGAGTACATTAGCTTTTTCCACATCCTCTGTCACTAGGTTGCCTCCCTCATTCATTAAGGGGCCCACACTTTCCTTGGCTTTCTTCTTGTTGCCAACATACCTGAAGAAACCCTTCTTGTTACTCTTAACATCTCTTGCTAGCTGCAGCTCCAAGTGCGATTTGGCCCTCCTAATTTCATTCCTACATGCCCAAGCAATATTTTTATACTCTTCCTTGGTCATATGTCCAACCTTCCACTTCTTGTAAGCTTCTTTTTTATGCTTAAGATCCGCTAGGATTTCACCGTTAAGCCAAGCTGGTCGCCTGCCATATTTACTATTCTTTCGACACATCGGGATGGTTTGTCCCTGTAACCTCAACAGGGATTCCTTGAAATACAGCCAGCTCTCCTGGACTCCTTTCCCCTTCATGTTAGTCCCCCAGGGGATCCTACCCATCCGTTCCCTGAGGGAGTCAAAGTCTGCTTTCCTGAAGTCCAGGGTCCGTATCCTGCTGCTTACCTTTCTTCCCTGTGTCAGGATCCTGAACTCAACCAACTCATGGTCACTGCCTCCCAGATTCCCATCCACTTTTGCTTCCCCCACTAATTCTTCCCGGTTTGTGAGCAGCAGGTCAAGAAAAGCTCCCCCCTTAGTTGGCTCCTCTAGCACTTGCACCAGGAAATTGTCCCCTACGCTTTCCAAAAACTTCCTGGATTGTCTGTGCACCGCTGTATTGCTCTCCCAGCAGATATCAGGAAAATTTAAGTCACCCATGAGAACCAGGGCATGCGATCTAGTAGCTTCCGCAAGCTGCCGGAAGAAAGCCTCATCCACCTCATCCCCCTGGTCCGGTGGTCTATAGCAGACTCCCACCACTACATCACTCCTGTTGCTCACACTTCTAAACTTAATCCAGAGACACTCAGGTTTTTCTGCAGTTTCGTACTGGAGCTCTGAGCGGATGAGCTTCACCCTGGGAAAACCACCTTTGTGATCATGGTATCTCCCCTGCCAGGTAAGTTTTTTTTTTTTTTCGAAGCAAAAGATATATTAGTCCCAGATTAAGCAGGTTCATTTTCCCTGGGTAAGGTAACAGGGGCAGTTCCAAAAACAAACAAACAAAAAAAAACCTTACTGGAACAAAGTCAGGCAGGCAGGCTAATTAGGACACCTAGAGCCAATTAAGAAGCTGCTAGAATCAATTAGGGCAGGCTGGCCAATCAGGGCACCTGGGTTTAAAAAGGACTTCTCTTCAGTTTGTGGTGTGTGCGTGAGGAGCTGGGAGCAAGAGGCACTAGTTGCTGAGAGTGAGTAAGGCTTGCTACTGGAGGACTGAGGAGTACAAGCATTATCAGACACCAGGAGGAAGATCCTGTGGTGAGGATAAAAAAGGGGTGGGAGGAGGCCATGGGGAAGTAGCCCAGGGAGTTGTAGCTGTCATGCAGCTGTTCCAGGAGGCACTCTAGACAGCTGCATTCCACAGGGCCCTGGGCTGGAACCCGGAGCAGAGGGCTGGCCTCAGTTCCCCCCGAAACCTCCCAACTCCTGATCTGACACAGGAGGAGTTGACCTGGACTGTGGGTTCTACCAGAGGGGAAGGTCTCTTGGCTGTTCCTTGCCCCACATGGTGGATCAGCAGACACTGCGGGGATTGTTCTCCTCCCTTTCCCCATGCTGGCCAGTGATGAGGTTAGCTGAAGCTGAGTGAACGGCAGGTTTGAGCCACTAGCAAGAGTGGCCAAACTGAGGGCTGCCGTGAATCTCTGAGGCAAGCAAATCCGCCAATAAGCGCAGGACCCACCAAGGCAGAGGAGGAACTTTGTCACAATAGTCATAACAACTGTCTATGCATCTTAAGAGATAAATCAAACAGCAAAAAATTAAGCTATTTGGTTTGATTTAATCCCATTTCATTGTAATTATATATTTGATTTGTTTCCGTAGGGAGCAGCCCTCCTAATATACATTTTGCTGGAAGGGTGTGAGAGAGAGGCAGGCTTTAAATAAATGCTTAACAGGCCATATGCCTCCATCCTGCCTCCTGGGGATCCTTCAAGGCAAGGATCATCTGCTCATCAGTCCCTGCAAAAGCCCTGCCGCCACGGCTACCCCAATTGGCGGCTATTCCAGGAAGCACCCTTAAGGTGAGGAAAGGGGTCTCCAACACTATGAAGCAGGCTGAAACTTACTCTGTTCCATAAGCATACAGGTAACACACTATGCCCAGCCTACCTCCTGCCCTATCCACTCTACATATGTGGAATGGGGACCACAGAGCCCCTGGGGGTTTGAGGCTCCTGCCTGCTGTGGAGCAAGCGAATGCAGGGGAGGCCTCAATTTTTAACCAGTTCTTTCTTTGGGAAACATCCCAATACATGTCAGGGAGTTTTGCATGATTAAGAACTAGTTCTGTTATTGGTGCCCAGGGGTACACTGAAGTGAGTTTAAATGCTTTGCTGTGGATCAAATTCTGAAGTGATTGCTCAGGGCTATGTCCTCAATCAAGGCCAAAGTTCAACACAGCTGAGTTGGGGAGCAAAGCAGACTTTAAGCCAGCTGGGCATTGGCATAATCTGAGCAGCAGCCTCCAGAGTTGGACAGGTATATCCTGCTGCCACCGACTTTCAATTGCCTATGCTGCAATCGAGGGAATGCAGGGACACTCGTGCCCTGTGTTCTTTACCTTGGCCACACTCCTTAGGCTGGGGAACTGGGATGAGGTCTCCTATGGCAGCCTGAGAGCACTGCAATGCATTAGCTGGGTAAGCCTGATTTTAATGCTGGTTTGTACTTCTGGAACAGCACAAAGCAGCCTTAACAGTGCCAAAGATATGGCTCTTTGTTTTTACTTTGTCCTTATTCAAGAAGAACCTCTTACTGAAGACCTTCGGTAGGGGCTGAGTGAAATCTGAGTAGGAACTTCAGGATTTGGTGCTGTAATATTGATCTTTTGCTGTTTGTGTTAATGTACAGAGGGGAAAAATAAATTATTTAAGGGATCAGCCTTGTAAGATGCTGAGCCGCTTTAGCTCCTGTTGAAGGCAGAAGGAGCGGAGGGCAACCAGCATCTTGCAGGAATAAGCTCAAAAGCTGGAAGGACCTAGCTTGGTAAAAGCTCCATTCCAGTTCACCGGTTGATTTAGCACATGTTTTGGCACATTTATTCACTCACAGAAAGGACCAAGCACCCATTTCTCTTGCAAATGACCTGCTTTTCCTATTTATTTTTATATATGGAAAAGCCACTCCTCCTTACTCCTTTGCAATAGTATTACATATTCATAATAACTGCAATCCTGAGCACTTGTATCAATGTTTTTAATCTTCAAAGCACTTAATGAGCACTAACTACTCTCATGCATCATAATGGGTAATGTGGCACCCTGTGTAGGCAGAGAGTCATGTAAGAGTGCTCCAATGCACTCATGCATGAAGGGCACAGGGAGTGTGGGCCTCTGCCTGCACCAGTCCCCACATCCTGCAGATCTAGGGGGATCTACATGGAGTGCCTGCTTCTCTGTATAATTTGCAAGCTGGTATTTCAGCACTGCTGGCATATTTGGCCCATTACTTTTTCTGCTAGTGGTCTGTTAGCTGTGCTGTCTGGTTCTTGACCCCTAGGAGGCTGTTGAAAGGCATAGAACCGAAGTTGATGTTATTCTGAGTGGATTTTCCATCTGGGTTACATAGGTGATATGGGTTGGTAGCTGTTCTTCAGTTCCAACCCCTTTCTAGCTGACCATGACTGCAAGGTTTTCTGCAGAGTCTTAACGTCTTGCCCATGATACAAGACTCGTGGGGAAAACGGGAGCACACAGCATTGCCACTTCTTCCCTGCCTTGGTGAAGTCTTGGTCATAGCTATTCTTTCTGCTTCTTTGGCCATCCAAGCTGCAGAAGGGAACATCTGTCATGGTAAATTTGGGAAAAAAGGATTCTAAAGTATGATTTTACTGGAGGGTCAAATTTTCAAAGGGCCTCATCTTTGTCTCCATTTGTTTAAACAATGGACACTTAAACACATGGAAAGTAGCTCTCTTTTTCCTCTTTATCACTAATGCATCCAACTGCACATGTATAAACCTGTTTGCTCTTTACGCTTATAAACAGTGTTATTGTGTGCATGTGAAATCTATCCTCTGAATGCAGAAGTGATAGTGTACAAAGCTGCATGTATTAGTGTTTCCATGTGCAAAGTAACACGTGACAAGTGAAGGTTATGTATTGAACATTTGACCCAGACTGCTTAGGTAACTTCAGGAGGCTTATACATATCACAATTTCATTAAAAGAAAACCCCAGACCCTATCACTGCAACCTCTGTTTCCTAGATAAACACTCTGTTCTCTGTGAATATTTGTAGTTGCTGCTGTTTGTGAGAAAAAGGAATGTAGTATAGATCAATGCACATAGTTACTATTTTTTCTAAACAAACTAGTTTTAGCTTTGCTTTTAGTTTAGGGTAAAGTGTGTGGTTTTGTTTTTTTTTTGGAGACGAGGGTTGTGTCGGTCCTAGTGGGAGGTAAGCATGGCCAGTCTGTCTGCACTGCCATTTTGTTGCTTATCCTATTTGTAGGGCTTGAGGAAAATGTGGCTTCATAAAATAAGGGAGTATGATGGTGTTGTCTCTGATCATGTGATCAGTGAGGCATCTGAGAGTCACAATAAAAGTCAGTGATCTGGCAAGAGTTAATCTTACTATACTTTTTTCTTTTCTTAAAACCTCACCTCCTGAAATCCATTGAATAGGTAAGAATCTCAGCTTTCAGTTAAAAAAAAACCCAAATATTTCTAGCCCTCACAGTTGCAGAGAAAAGCTGCCTGAAAATGTGAACCCGACTGTGCTCTAATGGCTCAGTAACTGGGAGGCAAATAAGAATTTGAAGTTTATTATTTTAAAAATCTTGTGATTTTTTGAAGCTGATCTTACTCTTTGGGGGGGCCTATCTCCTGGTGCTTTTTGAATGCTTGGGGTTAGCAATCCTGTGAAGGGTTAATTTCTAAAAGGCAGTGTGCCCTGCCCTCTGGGTCATCCTGCAGGTGAAGAAGCCAATAGGAGTTTCTTTGGAGCATTTAAGCCTGGTAACACAATGTCTTGCTGCGGAGGTTGTGGGGATGGAGTGTCTGTGGGACCAGAAAAAATTGGAACCCTCCCTCTTGCTCATACAGTTCCAATTAAGCTCAATCAATTAACCTTTTGCTCTTAATAAAGTCATTTGTTATCTTTTCTTTCTAATTCACCCCCAACTCTTTTTGATGATTGTTCAGTCAAACACAGCAACCAGCTTTTGTGAAGGAAGAATGGGGTATGCCTATGCTGCAGCTGGGAACGAGCCCGTAGACTTGAGAGCTCATGCTCGAGCCTCAGCCAGAACATCCAGCCGGCCATCTTTAGCGTGCTAGTTGGAGCCGAGCTAGCAGGAGTCTGTCTCCCTGAGCTGGGAGGCTTGTTTCTAGTTGCAGGGCAGACATACCCCAAGTGTCTCCTTTGGTTGATTTCTGCCTGTCATCACATTATGCCCCTTCACGCTTCCAAAATTCTGATCGCCTACGACAAGTGTTTGCGGAGTCAATGTTTCTGTTTCCAACTGAAATGGAATATACACCCTAATCTGAAAGCAAAACCAAACCAAAATGGATTGGGGAACAAAACTTGGTCACCCAATTATTAGTGCTGAGTCAGACTGTTTGACCCAAACAAAGATTTGAAAAGAGAGGTGAAATGCATGGCTGTCTTATTTACCCTGAGAATCAGTTGGGTATAGCGTGACCAGATGTCCTGATTTTATAGGGATAGTCCTGATTTTTGGGGCTTTTTCTTATATAGGCTCCTCTTACCCTCCACCCTCTGTCCCGATTTTTCACATTTGCTGTCTGGTCACCCTAGTTGGGTAGAAGGAGGAGCTGAAGAAGCTTGAATAAATGTGTCGCTTCTTGAGAAGAATAAAGGGTCTGCAAGCTTATGGGTGTTGTATTAAATTGTATGTGTATTGCTGAGTGGTAGTGAAGGTGAGAGAGAGACCTCCATACGAAAGTTGTACCACTTTAACTGAACTGGTATTCACATGTGGCAGGGGAATAAGCTATATTGGTATAAGGCACCTTTGTATTGGTATGACTGTATTCACATTTGCGGTTGGATCAGTATAACTGAGTTTAAAAACCACTCCCCTAACTGACATAGTTATACCAGTACAGAAGCCGTGGCAAGAGTCTGGAAGGAAGACTGGATACGTTCAGAATGGTGGAAGAGATTAGCTCAAACAGACACAGAGCAGCTACAAAGGCCTGACTGGAATAGTTCAGCATGACCGGTGCGGGAAGAATAGATTTGCAGGGAGTGGTGAGGCTAAAAAGCCCTGACAATGCAGTCCTAACTTACAGGTTAATTTCAATGGGACATCTCCCTTCTTTACGAAAAATCAGGCCCATCAAATATAGTGGCCCATAGTGCATAAAGCAGAGGGGAAACTTCAGAGAGGTGAAGTTACCTCACTCTAGAGATGTTTAAGTCTGTTCTGTACTTCAGTATTTTATCTTTATAACTGTTGGTTGGGGTGCAATGTTTTTACTGAAATTGTTATTGGTACAAGCCCTAATGAAGACGCAGTTATCTGTATGAAGGCAATTTATATCAGTGTAGCGTACTCCACTTCCCAAACCAGAATAAACTATACCAATGTAAGCATTTTCAGTGTGGATGTAGTTATACCCATATAAAGTGTGTTTGTCTTCTGCTTTAACTATACCACTATAGTTAAAGTGGCAAAACTTTCTAGTGGAGACGAACCCTGAGTCTGAAAATCAGGGAAATCTTCCCCCAGTGAGATCTGTTTTGGCAGTGTAATAGTCTCCCAAGGGAAGTGGTGGAAACCAAACCACCTATGACATTTAAAACTAGGTTGGACAAAGTGCAGGAAAACATGCTAATAATTTGCTCTGACAGAGGAAGTTGCTAGATTAGCCAATGGGTCATTTCCACCTCTGCTTTCTATGATAACTGTGTGTGGAGGTGGAGTCGGGGGGGCGGGGGAGACAAGAGACTACTCAGACCTATAATACAGGGTCTTTAAGCCATGTTTGCTCCTCCCCGATGCTGGGCTGTCAGTACGCCAGGCTAGATCCCCAGCATATATTGGCTAAAAGCTGCCCTAATTACTGTGGCGGCTGATAGTGCCAAGCGGCCATTGTGGCAGTTGGGAATCACTGGGCACAGGGATGTTCCAGCAATGCCCCCTTTGCCCAGGTCAGCCCCTTAGCCTGGCTGCAGGGAGTGAGGAGCAGGTGTTAGGAGCTGCTATGTTGGTTGTAAGCTAATAGAGGGGATCTTTCCTTGGTCAGCTATCCTGGCTTTTGGGTTACTGGTACTGGTGTAGTGGTGCAAAGCAGCCCTGCTGCAAAGGAGGATTGGGCCCTGGCTGTTATTTCACATAGATTATTTTAAATCTATTTGTCTGCTACATTATTTAGATCTTATTTGAATAGTCTTGTATCAGGCATGCTAATCATGAGGGTGAGAGTTTAGACGAGATTAGCTAGGTTCAGCCTGGCTTTAACCCTCCTATGTTATCCTTTCTCTTGTCTCTCTCTCTCTCTTCAGGACTACCCCCATGTTGTGCTCTACATGTTGGCCTGGCAGGCTGAGGTGCATGGAGGTCCCTGGAATTAGACTGAATGAACTCTGAGTAGCTCACGCAGACCCAGAGTAGGGATGAAGGAGGAGAAGGTAGGGAAGGGCAGTGACTGTATGTGAGTAGTTCATCTGGTTCTACTGGGCCAATTTTGTGTGAGCCTGTGGGACAAAAGGTGCTGGACTTGCAAACTATAGAGGGACTTTGCCACTTGAACTTGCCTTGTGGCAAACTCTTCTGTGAAGAGCTGCTATAGGAGAGACTTCATTTGGGCAACAACAGAAGAAGGTCTAGAATTACCTCATGCTAAATGGGCTAATGCCAGAATATGGAACCTAAGAGTCAGAGTAAACAGAACAAAAAAGCATTTGTTATTGTAAAGATAAGCTAAGAAAACCTGTTATTGCTTCAGCTTCTCCCCACCCCCGAGAAAGTTAATTATAAAAGTCTAATTATTCATAAAGGGCTGGTGTTATGGCATGCTTGGCAAAATCATCTGTCTCTCCTTTGAAAGGCATGTTCCAGATTTTGTGCCTCATTGTCACAAGCTTGTTATGATTTAATTATAAATTGATATTGATAGACGTTTCCTGTGACACTGTATTCACTAGACCTGAATCGTTGCTTTGTAAAACAGGACTGGAGCTTCTGGTTCATCATTTTTCAGCCCCAAATGAAAAGAATTTACAATGTTTAAGTTCAGGCCACTCGCTAATTGATCTGGCCCTTGAAAAGACTGAGGTGGAGCACTAGTTCCACCTAGTGGTAAGAGGGTAGTAAGACAGCTTGCTGGAGCTGGGGAAATCGGAGCCACCTGAAAGCCACACAACAAAAGCACAAAGACATTTTGTGGAATGGTTACATTCTGCTCTAATAGGCAGTGGTAAAGTATTTTGAGCTTGTAGTCCATTTGTCAATTGACTTAGTTTAGTATTATTCTATACAGCTTGAGAGCCCAAAAAGGGAATACAAATGTGACTGTGGCTAGCAAAATAAAGCTGTAAAAGAACAAAATCTTGTGCTCCTGAAAATAAAAAGGTCAAAATCCAACAAAAGCTGGAAGAAATTAGTATATTTGAATGTGAGAAGACTAGGCAATTATAAAATGCCTCGAATCCAAGGTTCTCAAAGCATTTTACAAATGTGGGTATTTTTCATTCTTAATTTGCTGGTGGGAAAAGTGGGACAGAGAGGGAGAGGCCCACAATTGTGATAAATAGCCTCTAATTCTGAGCACCTCCGTTGTTTGGTACTCAGTCTGAGACACGTGGGGCCTGGTTTTCAGAGATGGTAAGAACTGTCGACTTGAAATGGCACAAAGCAAATTTAGATTGTAAGCTCCTGGGAGCCCGGACTGTGTCTTTGTTCTGCTCCATGACTCAGGCCCCTCAGTGTTACGGTTATACCTATAATAAATAATAACGGGTCCAAAGTCTCTCCAGTTGGGCACCCAAAACTGAGGCACCTGCAATTAAGCAGACACTTGAAAATATTAAGCCTAAATGTCCCTCTGCCTGAGGCAGAGCTGGGAATAGAACTCAGGTCAAATCCTGTTCCCATTTAGTCAATGGCAAAAAGCCCATTAATTTCAAGGGAGACTGGTCCTGGCTTTGCTCTCTCCAAGTCTCCCACTCGAATATCCAGGTTATGCTGCCTCCTTTAAACAACCAGATGCTGCAGATGAGGGATAGGCTGCATGGAACAGCACATCTTCCAAAAGGGGATGGGAATTGTGGGGGGGCGGGGAGGCAGTTATGCACACAACCCTGGTTTCTGTTAAGGGAAGTTCTGAGTTCAAAAGTGAAATTCTTGCTACAGGATCAGAATGAGAGCAACTGAGGTGATTCTTCAGTGAATGGAAATGACTGACACTTCTGGGCTGATTAAACAGCCAGGCATGACATGAGGTGTGTTTAAGTTATTTTAAGATGCTGTGGGTTGCCTCAGGTATTATGAAGCTCTGACACACATCCAAGTGGATCTGATTCCCCAGGGGTGTGATGATCTCATAATAGCCACACCCTCAGGATTGGCTGCCTGAATGCAATTATATAAAACGTCTTTTTATTAACAGGGAAAAGTGAATAATTTGTAGCTGAGGAACACACAGATCATTGTTCCTCCTCACCTGTGTGACTCAGCCAGATCAAGCTGTCTGTTTAGGATATCAACTAACATACCGTGTTGGGAAAGCTAAATAATACATGAAAGAGAGAGAACACACACACCTACACACACAATTGTTGGTGATGATCTCTGATTTTTCAGATATTTTAAGCTTGTTTCTTTTGTGACATTATTGATCATTATTTTTTAATGAAATAATAAATTATTCTCTGTCCCTAGACTGCACCTTCCGTTTCAGTGTCTCAAAGTGCTTTACAAATATTAATGGATGAAGCCTCACAACATCCCAGCGTGGTAAGCAAGACTGATGGCTAACAAAATGTAACCAGTTATCATTGTATAACATCTGAATACAACCTTACTGCCCAGATCTTGGAGCATGGCGTCTCCCAGCTCAAGCCACTGACAGTCACTGATGATCTCCCTGGGACAGGGAGGAGCCATTTTACACTCCGTATCCCCTTCTCCCCCCAAAGTGGCTACAGCGTGTTCTACAATTGCCATAATAACTCTGCTGCTATAGGTTCTGTGGCTTCTGCATGGGTCCAAAGATAGGTGGAATCCACATAGATGCATATTCACCAGTTTCACTTCCAACCTCTTCCTCCATTCTGCTGCATATCCAGACCCTTCCAGCATGGCAGGGAGCCTGCACGATGCACCATCTGGCAGCACCCCCTCACCCCAAGGCAGCCTGCCTAACTCCTGTGCCTTTTTGCACAGCAGATCTGCACCAGATTCGCTGTGTCTGGCAAGCCCTCTGCCCACAGAAGAAGGCCAGGTTTCATCCCTAAAAGCAGTAACGTTTCTAGTCTCTTTTCCTCTTTGTTTTCAAGTTGACAGATCATTAACTTGTAAATTGTTTGGGATGAAATATTAATGAGTCAGGCTAATATCTGAATAAATATGAAACCCAGTTAGTAAAAGGATTTCAGAGAATGCACTATCCCAATGCTGCTTAGGTAGTGGAAGCAGCTGCAGGAAAGCTAATAGCAGGGTTGAAACCAGACTTGCCAGCAATTTCATTCTTGGCCAGACAGTCAATTTTTTCATGCTTTTGTCTGGCTGTCTCTCTTTTTAGGGCTGCAGAAAGGAGAGCAGTTTGATTTTATTTAGTTATTATATGTACATTTTTCTGCTGAATTCAGCTCCGAATGGCATAATAATTTTCCAAGGATGCCTGAGTGACTGAATAATGAAGATGAATCAGGATTATTTTTTTCTCAAATCTTCCTTTCCATGCAGCCCAAGCCCAAGAATCTGCTTTTAAAGTCCATACAAAATAAAAGAGCCATTTATTTGTCCCTTCTTATTTTTCTATACATACAGTGAAAAGGATTTTGTGTATGGCTTTTCTGTCACCCTCCAGAAAACAATCTGTGCCTGTGATACTCCAAGAAATGCACAAGAGCAGTGACTCTTTTTTAATAGGAACTCATTTAACTTACCTGCAAGTTGGTTTTCAGCTGAGGACACACTCTGTACTTCAGTTCACCTAGGATACTCCTCTTGACAAAGGTGAGGGGTCTAAAGCGTCTTTGGCTTGGCCAGAGCATTCATTAAAATACCACAAGTTGAGACAATGCTGGTTCCGAGGCGTACGCAGTGCATTACAGTGTGGGAGTAGTTGTGCCGAGTTTCCAGTAAAATGAAGTGATTTAGAAAAGTCTCTTCTTCAGCCTCGTGTATCCCAAAGAGCTTATTTTGTGTCTGGGTTTTTGATGAGGCTCACTATGTAAAGTGTGTGTGTGCCATTCCCACAGAAAATCTTGTGAATCATTTAACTCCTAACAAACACACAGGGCAGCTTTCAAAATGTCCCAAGACTGTTCTTTTGTGTCCAATAAAAGGAAAATGTTCTGCTTTGGACTTTGAGCATTGCGCATATTGGGCCAAAGCTTCAACTGCTGTAAATCCGCATAGCTCCATGGAAGTGAGTGGAGCCAATGTACACCAGCTGAGGATCTGGTTCTAAATATCCTTGATACTCTTCCAGGCAGAGTTGGACATCTCAGACAAAAGGTACAGAGCTGCAAAATAATCTCCACTGTAACAGGCTGCCATGGCATTGTGATGTCTGTGTCTTGTTGCCCACAGTTTCATCATGTATTCATGCAATGCTGTGATGTTAGCATTACAATTCAATGCCAGGCCAAATTATTTTGTGGCCCTCTGAGGCTCCCTCTGGACTACAGTTTTATTCTCTTCTCAGCCCTCCTTGGGGGCAGAGAAGAAAGGGGGTGATGCAATATGTAGTAAGTAGGCTGGCAGCATGAGTTTAGCTAACATCTATCCTCTATGTTGCTGGGCCAGATACGTAGCAGGTATAAGGTGGCTTAAACGGAGCTTAAGATCTAGCCCAATGTTTTTCCAAAATGAAGTAAACCCTTGAGACTGGATTTTATGGCTGAACATATTCACTGTTTGCTCTATCTTTTGTTATGTTCTAACCCACAGTTAACCTGACTGCCAGTTTGAATATGTATCAAATCTGCGTTGGGACAAAAAGAAAAGTAATTTGAACTTCACGCTTTAAAGCCTAATGGAATGATTTCTCCCCCTAACTTTATAACCATTGTAAATTATTCTTTTAAACACGCTAATGGAGGACCTGACCCAGTGTAAGTCAGCACAGCTTCAATGAGGTCAATGGAGCTATGCTGATCTACACAGCTGAGGTTCTCACCCAATGGGCCTGCCTCTCTTTCTGGGCAGGCAATAAGGTTTTATTTTTGACTTTGATGCTCTGAATTGTTTGGGATTTGACTACCTGAGGAACCACATCTCATCCGTTGTGACAAAGCAGTCTGGGTACAGGACATCTTCCTTGATTCATGCTGTACTCTGAATACAATCTCCGCCCCCAAATGCATCCAAGTCCAAAAGAGTCCAGAGGAAGGATGGGAATCAGCAGATCTGGATTCTCTACCTCGCTCTGCAACAGACTTCCTGCATGTCCTTAGGCAAGTCGCACGATCTGTCTGTGCCTCAGTTCCCCATGTGTAAAATGGGGATACTACTTCCCTATCTCACATGGATGATGTGAGGATAAAGTCCATTCATGTTTGTGAGTTTCTCAGATTCTAGTGACCTCCTATAAATAACTAGAGAGAGGGAGTCCAAAACTGTGTGTCCTCAGGGCACATTGCAAAGCTCATGTATTTTCTTGTGCGTTTGCTGGAGGTGTTGGGTTGGAGTGGCAAGATGACAGAGTTTGCTATTGGGTGGGTTAATTTCTAGCTCATGGGCTGCATTTTTTAGCATAGGCTGATGAACTTATTTTGGACTTTTAGTGCTTTGAGAGTCACAGGGCAGGTCCTCAGCTGGTGGGGTATCATCGCCCCACTGAAGTCAGTGGTGTGATGAAAATATACACCTTCAGTTTCTCCATCAGTCCCTAAAGCTTTGTGTAACCCCTCTGGGGTTTAGAGAGCATGGCCCCTTTAAATCTTTTTCCGGGGGGGGAGTGCTGTTGGTAGGGTTGCCAACTTTCTAACTGTGCAAAACTAAACTCCCTTACCCCACCTCTGCCCTGCCTCTTCTCTGAGGCCACTCCAGCCCCCCTCTCTCAGTTGCTCCTTCTCCCCCACCCTCACTACATTCATTGGGATGGGGCAGGGGGTTGGAGTGCAGGAGGGGGTGAGGGCTCCAGCTGGGAGTGCAGGCTCTGGGGTGGGGCCAGAAATGAGGGGTTAAGGGTGCAGGAGGGGGCTCTGGGATGGGGCAGGGGGTTGGGTGTAGGCTCTGGGGTGGGGCTAGGGATGAGGGGCTTGGGATGCAGGAGGGGACTCAGGGCTGGGGTAGGGGGAGTACAGGAGGGGGTGTAGGGCATAAGCACCAACTCTGTGGGTGCTCCAGCCCCAGAGCACCCACAGGGAAAAATTGCCCCAACTCACCTCTGCCTCCTCCCCTGAGCATGCCTTCCCTGCTTCTCCTCCCAGTGCTTGCTGCCACAAAACAGCTGTTTTGTGGCATAACAAGCTGTGGGAGGGAGGGGGAGGAGTGGGAACATGGCATGCTCAGGGGAGGAGGTGGGGACAAGGCAGGGCAGAGGGGGGAATTTGGGGAAGGAGTCCAATAGGGGCAGGAAGGGGGCGGAGTCAGGGTGGGGACTTTGGGGAAAGGGTTGGAATGGGGGTGCGGCGGGGTGGAGTCGGGGCAGTACCGGGGATGCAAGCGCCCACTGGTGCCAGGAGCAGTTGGCGCCCAAGGTGTAGGGTGAGGGCTCTGGGAGGGAGTTTGGGTGAGGGAGGGGGCTTAGGGGTGGGGTAGGGGGTTGGGGTGCAGAAGGGGGTTCAGGCTCCAATGGGGCAGTGCTTACCTCAGGCCGCTCCTGGTCAGTGGCGTAGTGAGGCTAAGGCAGGCTCCCTGCCCTGGCTCTGCGCTGCTCCTGGAAGCAGACAGCATATCTGGCCCCTAGGCGGAGGCATGGCCAGGTGGCTCTGTGTGGTGTGTGCTATGCACCAGCAGGTGCCACCCCCACACCTCCCATTGGCTGTGGTTCCCGGCCAATGGGAGCTGCGGAGTCGGTGCTGGGGATGGGGACAGTGCGCACCTAGGGGCCACAGAGACATAACAGCCACTTCTGGGAGCCTGCCTTAGCCCCGCTGTACCACCGACTGGACTTTTAATGGCCTGGTCAGTAGTGCTGACCGGAGGTGCCATGGTCCCTTTTCAACTGCGTGTTCTGGTCAAAAACAAGATGCTTGGCAACCCTAGCTGTTGGGGGAAGAGGGCAGAGACAGAGGGAAGAGCAACAGGGTGTGTGCCTGGAGCTCAAGACAGAAGGGCTGCAGCAAGCAGGCCCTCACAGAGTGAAGGAGCCAAGAACCTTCCTGAAGTCTTGGAGGGACAGAGTGGCCAACTGGGGACACCCCAGGACAGGAGCCAGGAGGAACACCGGGCCAGAGAGCAATCGCCTGAGAAGGACAAATGGGAGCTGGAACCAGTATCACTGCTGCCCAGAGCTGCATGGAGCTGTGAGTCCTGGGACTGGTGACTTTGCATTGGAAACAAGGAGGGAGGCTGTACCTAGTTAACTGGGGAGGTGATCACTCTGTGTGGCTTTGCAGAGAGCAGCAGAAGAGGGCACCGGAGAGTTTGTTGGGGAAAGTTTACTCGTGCTGAAGACAACAAGGAGCACCCAAGACTCAGCACTGGACTGGAACTTTGCCTCTAGGGCTCCTGTACTCTGTGTGCAGACACTTTGCTCAGTGTCTGCCCTTTCAGACTGTGGTACCATTGGGCTGGTGAGGTCTTGTGTTGAATACAACCCTGTTTTGCCATTTCCCCCTATATTTTCTCCTGTTCATTTTTCTCCTCTCATTCCTCTGTAAATAAAAATTTCCCTTTCCTATATTAATTGTACTTTTCCTGTGTGTGTGTGTTCACACTGGGGGGTTTAGAACAGGTGCTCCTGGGGTGGAAGGGACTTGCCTGGCTGCATTCCTGCGCGTGCCTTCTCTTGGCCAGGGCAGCCTGCAGAGTAGACTCCATCTTGGCCACAAGGGTGCTAAAGTTACACTTGGAACAGGTGGTTTTAAAGAGAGATGAATAAAGTTTTAAAAGTGTGAGTTCTATAGGAATTTGGCCTTCAGCTAAAGAGAGATTGTGTGTGCCTCTTCTGTGGTGAAAAATGTAGGACCTGATCCTTTTGCTCCACCTCCCCTTGAAGCCCATAGGACTTTCAATTGTGCCCAAGTGACTTAGGAGCACCAGTTCTAATTGGGAATTGTGCTCCTTAGTCACTTAAGCACTTCGGCCTGAGTCGACAATGCAGGACGCGGCCCTTTGAAACGTGCTTATTTACCAATCCACTTGCCAACAATAACAAAAAAAACCCCAAATCAAATCCTTTCAACCTGATCCGTAACTTCAATGACTGTGACATGATGTTAACCATCCACAGCATGGCTTTCAAATATAGGCCTTTTTCGGCTATGCCTCTCATTCAAATATCTAGTTCTTTTTCCAACACCAGGAAACACAATTTAACTGCAGTAGGCTGCCACTGCAGTGATTACTATAGCATTTAAATGTTATCTCCTTTTCACTTAATCTTTGTCTATTAAAAAGCAAGTACTAATGTTACATCCAGGCCTACTATCTGGCATCAACACAGACCAATGTGCATCTGCTCTGAAGATTTACATGCAGAGAAGAAATTTGATATGTCAAGCTTTATATTTTCACGTTGGCAATTGAAACAAGGCATGAACATTTTATTACATGCTCAGTACGTGAGTCCATAAGCCAGTGATCTGCAGGCAGCTGTAGAATAACTACTTAAGGCAGACACAATTCTGGGCCTGATTTGCTGCTTATTTACACTGGTTTTAGGCTGCTGTAACTCTGTTGATGTAGCTGGAATTACTCCTAATTTACTATGGAGTGAGGGGTGTGACACTTTCTCTGGGTGCCCAGGACTGTGAGTCACCATATTATACACCCGCTTGCAGTGAGAGGAAGTCTTTGTTGTGATAGCTGGGTGGGCGGTAGGCATAAGCAGACTAAGCAGTTGTTTAGGGCCCTGACCAGGTCAAGGAGGCCCCCTATTCACTCTGTGTGTATACATATTCCTGCTTAAGGCCTGCAGTGGGCTAGCACCACCTCTGCCTGATGCTACCAGCCCTTCAGCCACTCAAGCTTATGCCAGCCCTGAGTTTGCCTTGCAGGTTAACACTAGGTGCACCCCAGTCCTCAAGTTTCCCTACAGCACTGGGCATTCACAGAAATTATTGGGTAAGCTGTCCTTAAAGAGACAATACACGCACATGCTTGTTTGATTCAACTGAATATAAGCTCTAATATAACAACACAGCACTGTAATCTCATTATGTTGAAAACAAATATGTTTATTAAGAAAGGTTAAGATTTAAGAGCTAGTGAGCAAGGGTAAAAAGAACAGGTGACACAACAAAAGGTAAAACGTGCTTCTTACAGTCTAAACTTAACTTTAACAGGCAAAAGCCCTTCTCTAAAGAAGTCTATTCTACTTAGGTGCTCTTTACAGTGCTTTCAATCAAACCCTGGTTGAGATCCCGTTTTCATAAATTTAATTGCACTGACCAGTTACTCTTTAAGTGCAGGATAAAATGGGGTCCTCTTGCTTTCCTCTTATACCCCAAAGTTCACTGTCTTTGCACCCCAGACAGGACATCCCTCTGTGGTTTAGTCTTCCCATGTTGACATCACTGTTTTCATGTGCAATGCAAATGTAGGTCCCATTGTGTTTGGCTTCCAAGCATAGGCGCTGACTCCAGGGTGCTCCAGGTCTGGAGTACCCACGGAAAAAAATTAGAGGATGCTCAGCACTCACTGGCAACCAGCTTCCTCCAACCCCCTCAACATCTCCCATCTGCCAGCGGCCCTGCCAATCAACTCCTCTCCTTCCCTCCCAGTGCCTCCCACCCTTCATGATCAGCTGTTCTGCGGCATGCAGGAGGCACTGGGAAGGAGGGGGATGAGCGAGGACATGATGCACTTGTGGGAGGGGTGGAACTGGGCAGGAAGAGGCGGGGCAGCAGTGGGGACTTGTTGGAAGGGGTCAGCAGGGGGCAGAGTGGGGGATTGAGAACCCCCAGGGCCCAGAGGAAGCCGGCGCCTCTGCTTCCATGGCTTAATTTAAATCAGAGACAGGTATAGGTGACTAGACATGCTTTGTTTGGCAGAAAAACCTGTTTGTCAACTCTGCCTGGTGACATAGTTTAAAACATATTTTTAGTAGGTACACATAACTCCTTACACACATCTTGCAATGTTTATGATGACCAGTGTGTCACTGGCTTACATTCAATACCTTACAAGACACTATTTATGGATAAATACTATGACAGCAATGTGTTGGGTGTAGTGAGTTTGTCAAGGCCTCTCAGGAGTTGCTGACACAGAGTAGTAGTGAACCCTTTGCAAGCTGGCACCAGTGGGCTTCTGTGTCACAAGAGGAAACTCAGGCCCTCTATTTTTACCTGCCATACATTTTTATAATGTATGGAGCCTTCTGTGTGAAGATTGAGATGAACTCTTTTGTTCTCAAAACATTAGTCTAAACTTGCATACTAAATATGCCCCGTTAGAGTGTGATAAGGATGAAGTGGCTTTTGAGAGTAATTTGCCAAATCACATTGTAAAAACAACTGTGTGTCTTGATAGTTATTTGTCGGTGAACACTCTGAAGGGGTAGGCTAATCAGCGACCCATATACATCAGCTGCAATCCTAATGCCAAAGGAGTCATTTAATATACCGAAGAAAAAGTCACAGAGTGTGTAAGTATGTATACATGCCTTTCACTTCAGCCCCTCTCTCTCTGATTAGGTAAATGTGGGCTCTATGATTCCACCAGGGTCTTGGAAGAATGTTTCATTTTTTATTAATCCAAATGATTAATGCAGTGATTTTTTTATGTCCAGCCTCAATTTTCATTCTTCCATTTCATTACGTTGTCTCATTATTATTTTTAGGTTCCCTTAATCATATTCCTTCCTTTAATGCTTGGGCCCTTCAGATCTTTGGAGCTGGTTGGTTACACCAAATCTTAATTTTCACACATTACTTTGAACATGTAAAGCACTGCATGTGGTAAGAATGATTCATGACATATTAATTATGTTCACTTCATTCTTCTAGCTAAACAACACATACAGTTAATCCTTTTAGCCTTTAATCCCTGATCGTTTCCTTCAGGCTCTCAATCATCTTTGCTGTCCATACTTTTCTTCTACGGGGATGTCCCTGTCCACAACCGTATGAACTGTTTCAAATGTGGTCACACCATTCTGTATAAAGTCGGAATGATTAACTCGCTGGTCCATGATATTTTGATCTTTCTATATAGAAAAATCCAAGGTTATTTGGCTACCATATCAGATTGTGTAAAATCCTATTTGTTGTGCTATCTACTGCCATACCTACCTTTCTTGGCATTATTGTTTTTTAAGCATCTTACTTTCCCATTATATTCTGTGCTTTGGTTTTCCCACAAATATAAATGTAAAATTTTCCTGTATTGAATCCCATTTGGTTAATTCCAGTCCAATTCTCAAAACCCTCTAAATTTATTTGCATTTTCACTTTGAGCTTCCTTTTTCCCTTTACCTCCTCTGCTCCCCCGCCCCTCCCCAGCTTGGTATCAACTGTGAATATAATTGTTACTCTTTTTTCATTTCTGCTTCCAGATAACTTCTGAAAGTGTTCAACTAAACAGGACTCTGGTAGGACCCTGCTAGACACTTCATTCAAACGTATCCTACAGAGATGATACAAGGATCTGTAGGAGGAGACAATACATTTGTATTCATTGTAACCAATGTTAATGGTGTAGAAAACACTGTGGTCTAACTTGGACAGACTAGTAAATACAGCTATGCTATGCTAAGAGACATATGAGAAATGGAAAGAGTCATGGACAATTTGCATTGACAACGGGATTTATTTCAAGCTAAAATCTATTTACAAATTATTGGGTAATAGGCCTTAGGTACTGGAAAATTGTGGAGACTCTCTTGCCATTACCCATTTATTGGTGTTAGGCTAGAAAATATTTTGTCAAATTGTCATCGTTGTTAGGTACATTTACAAAAAGAAAGGGAGTGAAAAATTGAATGTGGTTTTTGAGTTTATTTCTCCTTTGCTTTTCCAAACATCTTCCACAGGCATATTTTCCACTGCTTTAAAATAATAAGGATAATAAAAGGAATAACAAGGACAATAGTTAGGATAATAAAATATATTAAACAAAATAAAGCACTGCCTACATGCTGTCTTTACCTCCACGTTCAAATGTACTGCTGAGACTGAGAGTCGCAGTGAGTGCAGATCATTTGGCAATGAAATCCATCCAGAAAAACTTTGTCTCTGCAAGCGCTGCAGCTCTGGGCCTTACGTGCCTTCTCTGTGCGAGTCTGTCTCCCTCCAGGCTGCTTCAGACAAATTCCCTTATTTTGCTCCTTTGCTTTGTTCCTTGATTCTTCTCTTATGTTGTCCCTTGTTTTGGGCCTGATACAGAGCCCTTTAAAGCCTATGGAAATACTCCCACTGCCTTCCATAGGTTTTGGCTCAGACCCTTTCATGAGAAAGATCTGGCAAGTATGCTGTGGGGAGCTGCATAATGGCTGATGCATGTTCTCTTCAAGCTTAATGCACTGACATGGAGCATTGCAGGCATAAAGTAAAAAGTGTTGGGTTATGTCCATTTTGTATGTTTTGTATAATTTCAGGATCCCATATTGATGATCAAAATGGAGTTTGTGCCCATGTGATCCAGCTGATCACAGTTTCCCCGCCTTTTATTTCTCCTCAGAAGTGGTAAACAACTTCTGAATAGAACTGGTTTTTACCGCCTTTTCCCAGAAGGGGTCTTCTCCTCCTCCTACGGGGTTTCCCGGGCCAGATTATATAAGTCTGCCCCGAGCACTACTCAGCTGCTGTCCATGACAGTAAGGGTCAGACTTGCACTCACCTACCCATCCTATCAGTAGAGGGGGGCTAGGGTTTTCCTTCCACATCTCTGCTTCTACTTTGTCATCACCTGCAAGGAGAAGAGAAGGACAGACAGCCACATTCCACTTACCATCATCCACCTTCAGCTGCTGTCCCCCAATGTACCATCTACTCTTCTACAGACCCAGAGGAACATCAAGGGACTCCCTGGAGCTCCTCTCTAATGGCTTTCAACTAGCCGGAGGATTGAGGTCCCAGGCAACAATCGACACTTGATCTATAGAAGGAGGTTTCTGTTAAGGGGTTTACTTACCTGTATATAGGGTTTATTTTGGGAAAATTATGTATTGCATAATTTTACTGTTTACCCCCTCCTTTTCTTTGGTCCATTCATTATACACCAATCCCTCAATACACTCCATTTGTTTTTCACCTTATCACGACTAACTCCTCGTTATTCAAGGTGGGAGGGACCCTTTATGGGAAGATCAAACCTACTAGATGACAGATGCTGGATAGGGAGGGTCGACTCTAAGGAAAGAGGAAGCATAGGAATCTCTTGCCTTATCCCACATATATTTCTTTGCCTTTCTGTCCTGTCCTCTAACAAAAGTGCTGAGTGGGACAGGGAGGGCAAAGGAACCTGACCCTGCATGAAGGAGAGTGCAGCTGAATGAGCCTTGGGCATAGTCTTGCCTAGTGGTGGGAGGCTCAAAGGGGAACACTAAGCTAAATGCCCCATCAGCACTCACACTTTAACCCCCGTCTCTTCAGACATACCTACCATGAGTGAGCAAGCAGGGATATTGAGATTTAATACCACTTAGTGCAAAGGATCAAATCTAGGGCTTATCTTTACTTGCACCCACACATAGTCTCTGCTGGAACGTGTGCAGTAGTGCACTGACACTGGGGCAGGAGGGAGGGATAGCTCAGTGGTTTGAACATTCACCTGCTAAACCCAGGGTTGTGAGTTCAATCCTTGAGGGGGCCATTTAGGGATCTGGGGCAAAAATTGGGGATTGGTCAGGGGGTTGGACTAGATGACCTCCTGAGGTCCCTTCCAACCCTGATATTCTATGATTCTATGACACTGGACTGCACACTGTGTGGACTTGACCTTGCACAGAAAAATTGGGTATTTGCAGGGCTAGCAAAAATTGTGCTTCCCAAATAAAAGTGAGAGCAAGCAGGGAAAGAAAGGCATCCCCAAAGCAGGAAGAGAGAACAGTGGTACAGATTCAAGTGAACCGTGAAAAATTAGAACGCTGTCCCATTAGCAACAAGAGACAAATTAAAAGCTGAACTCTATTGGATAGTAAAATGAAACATTATTGAGTGAATTCAGAGTGAGTGGGCAAAGACTATGGCCACTGTTATAAGACCCCATAATTTTATATAGATCCAAAAGATTTGAATAAGGCTGTTAAATGTGAGGATTAGCCCATTAGGACAGAGGAGGTGGTCACAGTGAGACTTTTAGATGATATTAACATCAAATAAAGTTGTAACGTTTTGCAGCTCTGCAAAGAAGGTGAAGGTGATACAGAAAGAGAATGGGGAAAGAAGCCAGCGAGATGGATCTCCGCACTAGACGTGCTTACGGAACGGCCAGTTTCTGAGTGTGGCAGTGCTGAGGCTATAGGGCCGCCTCCTTTCTCACAATCTCCCAGGTCAGAGCAGCTCATTTAAGAGAATAACCATAAGCTCAACGGTGGGTTCAGGAGCAAACGTGAGAAATCTGACCACTCTGAAAAGCATGAAACTTTAATGAAAGAAAAGTTAGCTTATGGGCTGGATCCAAACTGGAGTTTCCCAGCAAAGTTTCTGGTCCCATTCTGGTTTTAAAAAAGTTCAACTGGAGATCTTTCAGACTGCTTTTGTGGAAGGCAGGAAGAAGGAACTTCCTTTCCTTAGGCTCAGGGCTCATTACACTCTGAGCCCCAGAGTGTAATGAAAGCTGTAGAAATAGCACTGAGATAGCTGATAATGTAGAAGAGGATGATCAATCCAGCTAAAAAAAACCTTAATTGTGAATTAGCCTCATAGGGGGAACCTTAGGGAATGTGGAAAGCTAGGGAAAGAAAGTCAAACAAATGAAGAAAAGGAGAAGGAAAAGCGTTACATCTAAAGACAAAGAGAGGGACGAAAAGTGCAAGGATAAATCCAAAGAGAATTAAAAAGACTTAAGTTCCAGAGAAGAAAGAAGCGCAATTCTCCACGAGAGGACCAATTAAACAGGGGGCAGTATAGTCCGTCCAGTAGGCTCCTACATTCAACAAGTCTAATCTCTAGTTAAAACTAATCTAGTCCTCCTAGTTAAAGTTTATCATTAGACCATTTGGGGCTTTTCAGTATTCATCTATATGAGAAGCCGAGATTATTAAAAGCCCCCCCTCACTCCCTGCTCTGTCTTATTGACTTCATTTACCTAGATGCTATTTTTCTATGCATTCTTTAAGGGACATTTTTATACGTGGTCAATAGGGCAACATTTTCATGGCATGTGTATGTGCTGGGGAGGAAGAGGAGGAGAAAGTGCAGCTTTTCCCAAACTGCGGGTCATGACCTGCCAGTTTAGAGGGTCATGGCTGAGGATTTTAAAAAAGTTTTAATTTCCTTTCTTTCCAGGGCTGATGTATCAATGAAAATGCAATAACCCTGCAAGCTACTGGCTATTCCCCCTCTCCCATCTTCATCCAGGAGTTATTTTGTACTCAGTGCAGAAATGGAAACTGCTTGTGTAGAGTGGGATGGGGAGGGGACATTCCTACTGATGCCACGGTTTCCAGGATAAAATGACAGGCAGTTCATTCTTGTCATGGATTCACTGGCTGCTGCTGTCTCCGTCCCCAGCAGCTAAATAGTGGTACGTTTAAAAAATTCATCTACTGCTTACAACACAGACATCAGCTATCTCATGCAGATGTGCAACCTGTGGAACAGCACTCATCATGACCTTCTGCTCCAAAACCAAACAACTCTGCTACCTGAGCTAATGGAGAATGTCTGATAGCTTATGGTAGTAATTGTAGAAGGGGTATATGCTCTATGGGCCACTCATTTGCTCAAGGGAGACAGTCTCTCTCACGCTCTCTCACGCACACGAGCAGCTTTGACCCATAAGGGGGTAGTAGTGACACACATGTTCTAGTAATTACATTACATAAGCGACTGAACATTGTTCCAGAAAGTCATGAGTTTTTGAATAAAGTGTCGCGATGTAGAATCTCTGAAATGAGGGCAACTCAGGTGAAGATTTTGGAGGTTGAGCACCGGTAATGTTTTTGAAGCTGCCTAATCTGTTTTTATTGCCTTATACCTGGCACCCTGGAGAAGTCCATCACAGAGATTAGAGCTTAGAAAAAGTATACTGCTGTTTGCTCTTTTTAAAAATAATAACGTAAGGAAAAATGCTCCTTTCAGAAACATGCATGCACCTTCCAGGAAAGCCAGTGAGGTTGTGTATGTGTATCGGTGGGAAAAGATTTAGACATGAGTACTATGGCTAAGATTTCCCATTTCCTAAATACAGTCTAGCCCACTTAATATCAATTTGCCCAAGAGACAACCACACTGTTTTCCATTCACCAAACCATTTTGCACCAATTCAGTACCTGCCTGTTTAATATCGATTTATTTTAACACTATCTTGTTTAATACCAATTGAAAACCACTGATTACCTGATCCAAACAGCTCATTGTGCCAATTGTTGCCCCACAGCACAAACATTCTCCCCTCCCCCCACCAATTAACTACACTATAGAAAACAACTGTGTAGAACAATGATATGGACTGACTGGGATGATGATTTCACTTTTTTGTTTTTTGAATCCAATCTGATGCACACTGGAGTCAGTGGGAGTTCTTTCACTGTCTTAGGTAAATATTGGCTCAGGAATTATTGCTCTCAGGTGAGTTCACCCAAAACAGGTGGGGAGAGGATGACAACCACACCTGCTATAAGTTTTATCCCAGTGGTTAGGGTAGTCACCTGGGATGTGAGCGACCTGCCCCAGTTCAAGTCCCCCTCCACTTGAGGGGAAGAAGGCATTTGAAAAAGGATCTGCCATCTCTCAGGTGAGTGCCTTAACCACTAGGGTCTGGAATATTCTGACGTGAGGCTCCCTCAGTCTCTCCTTTTGACTTTGTTTCACTTTAATTAAATAATTGAATCAGTGATTATGCAGCTGAAAGAGCTACTTAAAGAGTTAGAATGACTTACGTGCCTCCCCCTGTGAGAAGGGCATGGCTTAGCACAAGCACATAGACCTCTGGTTATTGGCTAGCTTAGGCAGCTCCCTGACTTTGCAAATCGCAAGCTCAGGAGCCTACCTCTCTCCATTCGTTGTATAGAAGCTGAAGTGCCTCACTCGGCTTTGTGGATCACAGTGTTGTTCCTGTGATTTTTCTAGGCACCTAAAAGTTAGGTGCTGCGACACGATGCATAAGTCCCTTCATGGATCTGGGCCTTAGTTATTTCAGCTGTAGTTTGAGAACTACACTAGGACCGCTGACAGGGCTGGGCAAATGAGGCAATTGCCCAGGGACCCGGGTGATTTAAAAGGGCCTGGGGACCCCCAGCCACCGCCGGCAGCACAGCGGGGCTAAGGCAGACTTCCTGCCTGCCCTCACCCCATGCTGCTCCCAGAAGTGGCTGGCATGTCCCTGTGGCCCCTGGGGAGATGGTCTCTGCGCACTGCCCCCACCCCAAGCGCTGACTGTGCAGCTCCCATTGGCTGGGAGTTGTGGCCAATGGGAGCTGCGGGGCGGTGCCTGCGGGCAGAGATGTGCGGAGACCCCTGGACTCCCCTGCCTAGGAGCTGCTGCCAGAGAGATGTTCTGGTAGCTTTTGGGAGCTGCCCGAGGTAAGCGCCAACTTGTTGACCCCCTCCTGCACCCCAGCCTCCTGCCCCAGCCCAGCGCCCACACCCAAACTCCCTCCCAGAGCCTGCACCCCACACTCCCTCACACACCCAAACTCCCTCCCAGAGCCTGCACCCCACACTCCCTCACACACCCAAACTCCCTCCCAGAGCCTGCACCCCACACTCCCTCACACACCCAAACTCCCTCCCAGAGCCCACACCACACACCCAAATTCCATCTCAGAGCCCACACCCCTTCCTGCATCCAAACTCCCTCCCAGAGCCTGTACCCCACACCCCTCCTGCTCCCCAGCCCCCGCCCCAGCCTCGTGAAAGTGAGTGAGGGTGGGGGAGAGCGAGCGATGGAGGGAGGGGGAATGGAGTGAGCTGGGGCGGGGCCTCCGAGAAGGGGCAGTACAGGGGTGTGGCCTCATGGAAGGGGCGGGGCAGGGGGCAGGGGGCAGGGGCAGGGATTTTGGGTTTGTGCGATTAGACAGTTGGCAACCCTACTGCGCGGGCATGAGGAAGCCCTGGCCGTGCCGGAAGAGCGCACCCAGCAGCGCAGCTGGCAGCTTGCTGGGCACCAGCCAGTGCAGGCACAGCACTGCCCAAATGTCAGGCAGGCTGCATCCACGTGGGTGCAGCTTGTGCGTGCGTAGCGGCCCATTGACTGTTCTGCCCTGGGGCCCGGAATTGCTGTCGGCGGGCCTGCACGTCACCTACTAGAAAATCCCAGCTAATGCCAAAAACTGTGGCAGATAGAACTGACATTTCCCAATCTTGACTAACTGTGGCCCTGTGTGTACAAGAATGCTGCACTGTTTAGCCTAACTCAGTTATTAATTTATATTTACTTAAGTCCTTTGCCTGGACTCCTTTATTTTGGTTTAAGGGTGGTGTAGTTTGTTTTAGCTTCATTTGATGCCTAACTGATTTAAGCTAAACTGAAACAATGCTGATGTCATCTGAAATATGGGCATCTGCATAGTCTTTTGCACTGGTTTAACTAAATCAATCTAAAATCTCATCTTAAGTTTAAACCAGTGCAATTTTCTCATGTAGATGTAATAGATGCATACACAGCTATCAATGATGCTGCTCCAGAAGTGCTTTTCTTAAATATGCCCTAATTTAAAAAAAACCCAAAAATAAAATAAAACTGAAGGCTTCAGAACATAATGGAATGTAAAACATCCAATGATGGTGTTTAACATTGATTGTTTTTATTTCTTTAAATAAAAAATGATGATGGAAAAATACAACACATTGTCAAAAATTTGAATAGAAACTGCACAAAATTGTGATCTGGGGTGTTTTTGTTGGGTGGTGGTGTCTCAGAAATTTCTTTTGGCTCTTAAGTGGTTCTCAGCAGGAAAAAGTTTGAGAGACACTGAACCTTATTAGTTTGTTATTGGTTTCTCCTATCATGTCTCATGGGTAATACCAAGAATACAATATGGCTCTACTCCCCTTTGTCAAACAATTATACTTATGTTTAAAGTTGTGTAGAATAATAGGTCTCTAAGCACTCTAATTTGCATATTCCCCTGTTGTATTACATAATATGCACAAAAAACACATTTTTAAAAAAATAAAATTATTCTTTTGGGTTCTGATCATTTCTGGATGATTCTATTAGCTGTTAATCGGTGTTCACAGTGGTGTGTTGTAATAGGAAGTCAGGTTGGAGTTAATGGTTTCCATAAGGTAGAACAGTTTTAGAAACAGTCATCTTGTTTAGCTCAGTCATACAATCAGGGCTCTGTCTTTTAGAACTTAGCTTGGTATATTGAAGAGGCAGGACCATGCTTTCTGCTGGTAGTTTTATTACTTTTTTTCCTCTACTGCTCAGTTAATTGAATAGTTATGGCTATCTGGGACTGTGCAAGCAGAGATTTAACTAGATTTAAGATTCTTAATATTGGTTAATTTGCTTGTCTCAAGACAGCTCTGTAAATGGCTTCTTCTAAGCAATAGTTTTAAATATTTTCTTCACTTTCATAGGCTGTAGTTAAGATTGCTTACTTAACCAACTATAAATTGGCTGGTTATTTATTAATAACCAGCAAATCCACCTGCCCTGAAACAAAGTTATTTTTCTCCTCTGTAAACATTCTTCGTTATCTATAGCTATACTAAAAAATGGATTCACACTAATTTTGGGAAACTTTGGTCTTAGCTTATCAAAAGGAAATCACACCTCAGAGGTGTTCACTCTCAGGATTCTAATCTTTACTAAAAGCTCTCCACAGAAAGACATTACAGAAGAGTTTGTAACCAGTGCGTTTGGTCATTTGTGTTGGTCGATATTTTCTTTTTCTGTCCTTAATGATAAAATAACTATAACTAATAATTGTGACTATTTTGCTTAGTCTTGATCATGGTGTCCCCTAAGATATGTAAATGGACTGAATGGCAGTAAAATAAACTGTTAGGAAAAGCTGGCCAACCATTTCTTGTCTCTCTAAACTAAATTTTTTTGGTAATTTTTAAAACACAATTACTTGGTGTTCAACAATTTAAAATGACCCCCTTCTAACCCCACAGTGACTTGCCCAAGGTCACCCAGCAGCTCAGGAATGGAACCTAGGTCTCTTATGTCACCATCTACTGCTCTAGCCACTAGATCATACTGCCTTTCACTTGAAAGTCAGTTGACTACTAGTAAGCAAAGATTGGAGGATTAGGTCTCTGAGGGTTGCCAGTATTTCACAACATAAGCACGTTTTGTTATGTTATTAGCTAAAGTTTTAGAAAGCACTTAAGCATATGTCTACAATGCACACTAAGCCTGGACTATGACTCAGGTTTGAGCCCAAATCCCCCTTCTGTCCACACGCAAATCAGCCTGACTTGGGTCAGCAAGAACTCAGGTTCTCGGATGCTGCTTGTGGTTAGGTAGGAGCCCAGCTCCTGCTGTGACTCAGCTCTCAGCCTGTAATTTTGCAGGATGGACGCAGATCAAGCTGAAGACCCGAGTCAGAAGGTCTGCGTAGTGCAGTATGGCTGTGTTAGCATGGCTGTGAGACCCAGGTCCAACAATTGTAATCCCAGTGTGGCTGTTCAAGTGAGGGGTTGGAAATACTGAGACCACAGACCCAGGCTTAGTGTGCAGTGTAGAATGACATTGGCTATGTCTCCAGTGCAAAAAAAGAGCTGTGGCAGCGAGTCTCAGAGCCTAGGTCAATTGATTCATGCTTGTGGGGCTTGTGCTATGGAGCTAAGACTAGTAGTGTAGACATTTGGGCTTGGGCTGGAGCCCTGGCTCTGAAACCCAGCAAGAGGAGTGGGTCTAACAGCTTGGTTCCAGCCTGAGCGTGACTGTCTACAGCACTATTTTTAGCCCTATAGTGCAAGCCTGAGTCAGCTGACCTAGGCTCTACTGCGGTGGGTCCTTTTTTTTGCACTGTAGACATACCCTTAGGAGACAGTGATTTAGGTATTTTTTTTAATTTTACCCATTATTCCATACAGGAATAGACATGATAGTGTCTAAAATTTGTACTATGCTTTCCTCATGTCCAAAAAGCTGTTAATGCAGTAAGAGACAGGGGTGTTGGAACACTTTTTATGGTGGGGATGCTGATGATGGAAACTATGTATTTGGTTTTTGTTATTACTATTTCAAGCCAGGGGTACTGCAGCACCCCTAGCATCCCTAGTTCCAGCATCACTGGCAATAGAAGAATCCCTCCCCTCACATTTAAGACTAGTTAGTGGGCTTTAGTGAACGTGCACCCTTTGAAAGGATGTCATATAGACATCAAAATAAAATGTCTGCTTCTCAAGATTTGTATCTTGAGTTACATAACTGAAGCTACTTAGCTCCAAGTAGATTGTATCTTTTTTATTATTATTTTTTGGGTTCCATGTTCCCAATATTTCCAAGAGCTGCGATAATAGGGAAACATTGTCTCCTACCGCTAATTCTGAGACCGTTCTAAGGAGCCTGTCACCTTGGTATCTAAGCACTGTATAGACTGAAGAACTATTGGAGTTCATAACAAAATATGGTGCTATTACATTTTAATTTGATCTTGACAGCTGTTGTTTCATTCAAATCACCAGGTTAAAATCTATTTGCGGAGGTTAAATAATAAAGACATTATGATGGCTGACCTCCTGGTTGACCAAGGAGATGATGGAGGGATAATAGTGAGGGAGACCGAAGAGCTCTTAATGTGAACGGAAAAAATATGCCCTTGCCAGAAGGAGGCAGGGGTAAAGTGTAAGAGTGGCCAAAGACTGCCATGGTCTATACATAGGGCATGAATGTGTAGAAGAGGGATTTAGCAGAGGTGAGCTGATACCGGGCTAGGAAAAATCCTGTTGCTCAGAACATGAGACAAAAGCAAATGTGCTATTTTAGCAAGTAAAAGTATTAGACTTTCTACCTGCCAGACAAAGGCAATAAAGGAGGCTGTGGATGGACTGAGTAACACCAGCCTTGAGCTCCCAGTCAGATGAGAGGGAAGCCAGAGGGGTTGAATGGGCATGGAGCAAAGAGATTTCAGCTGCCTCCAAGAAAGCATGGAGCTGAACAATAAAGCTCAACCGCCTGTCAAAAGGGAGGAGCAGCAGGAGGAGGGGCTGAGTGGAGCATTGACTAGGTTGTCAGTCAGCAGTGAGGAGGTATGGGGAGGTAGGGCTGAACAGGGCAAGTGAGTTGAACCTGCCAGTCAGAAGAGAGGGGGAATGAGTCTCATTGATGTCATCCACACAAGTAATGCCTTGGGGTGGGGGGATTGAGGCAGAAGAGCACTGCTGAGCATGCCTGAGGGTAAGCCTCTGTTTGAAAGTGTGGTTTATAAATGCTCTGAGCAGAGGTTTGTGAGAATTTGGATGGGAAGAGACTGGATTTGGGTTTTTCAGCTGCAGTCATGTAGTTCAAAGTAACGATCATTGCTAAAAAGGCAAACAACAACGTAATGTTCAAGCCAAGCCAGAATAGCAAATTCTAGAGCCTTGCAAAATTAGCAAGAGTTGCAGCTGCTGCAAGACAATTTGATTTCAGAGTGAGAGGGAGACAAAAGCTGCAAACTCTAGGCTGCAGTTAAATCATTGAAAGGCAGTTATTTTTGCTAGACAGGCAAGTGATAGTTTAATTTGCTAAGGAAGCTAGTGTAGGTTTTCTATTAAGATAAACTGCAATTTGATTATTTGCTTCAGCTGCAAACGCAATTTGTTTGAGTGTTAGAAGAGTGATGGCCTCTCTCTAATAGTGTATTACAGCCTTTTGTAATTGCAGATTTAGCTGCTACTTCCAGAGCCAAGCAGTTTAATTTGCAAATCTTTCCTTAGATGCTAACTATTTTGAACATATTTCTATGAAAGCTACATGGATACAGATGCTGCTGATTTTTATAAAAAGAAAGGAAAACGTCCAGAACTACACACACAACTACCCTAGGTTTTGTTGTTTTTTGGTAGGGTGAGGTGAGTTTAAATGTCCTCCCACCCCCCCCAGGAAACAACCACTTCAATCAATAAACAATTATACACAAGGGGAAAGCACATGACAGAGTATGTTAAGGAATCTTGAGAAACATAAGTCTCAATACATTTTCCAGCATTAACTGGAAGATAAATATGCATGGGTTCCATGTCAGGGAAATGAAATGGCTTGCAGAAATCATGAGATGTTCTCTGTGAGGAACAGGCCTCTAATAAATGGGTATAAGCCATTTAGAATTGACGACTTGCGTATGCATTACAACTGTCTGAAATGCATAGAAATAACAAACGTATCGCTTTGTCTGCTGGATGCTCTTATTTCTGGATAGCTTCCTTAACATTCCCCATGAGGAGATCCAAGCATTTGCCATCTTGTTTAACTGCACTTATATAGTCATTAAACATGATTTCAATTTTAAAGATTTTTAGATACACTACAATTTGGAGGCCAAAACTGGCCGTGATCAGACTATATTAACATCCACTGAGCGAGAGATTTTTATAAAGGCAGCTGCAAACTTTCTTGAGAAACTGTCAAAAATGCATACAAAAAGCTAGGTTTATTACTGTGCTTGTTGATGGAACCACAGATAGGTCTGTAGTTGAGCGAGTTTGTATATGCCAGCTTCTTCAAGAATGATGTTGAAAAATTGGAGAGGGCTCAGAGAAGAGCTATGACAAAGATTAAAGATTAGAAAGAATGCCTTACAGTGATAGATTCACGGAGCTCAATCTAATCAGTTTATCAAAGAGAAGGTTAAGGGGTGACTTGATCACAGTCTATAAGTACCTACAGGGGGAACAGAAATTTGATAATTGAGGGCTCTTCAATCTAGCAGTCAAAGGTATAAGAAGACCCAACAGCTGGAATTTGAAGTGAAACAAATTCGGACTAGAAATTAGGCACACATTTTTAACAATGAGGGTAATTAATCATTGAAACACTTACCAAGGGTTATGGTGTATTCTCCATCACAGGGAATTTGTTAGGAATATTCTTGAGGAAACCGAGAGGCAAATTTTTGAGCACATTGTGTTCTGTTATTGAACTATCACTTTTTAAGGAGATCTCTTGTGTTTCTGAAGCATTGCAAAAGTGGTATGGTGGGACTCCTATTAGTCAAAGGATGTCTTGGCGCTCGTGTCCAAAAATATATCCCTAAAGATGTCAAATTGGAAAGGGTAAGCATTTCTGTGTCTTTATGGCAAAGCTTCAGAAAAATCCATGTCTATATGCTTGGATTTGCCATTGAACGTACAGATGTCAGAGCCACAAGGCTACCACACCCATTATTCACCATGGTTTAAGTGCTTTAACTCCTCATTGTGGCCGAGTGACTAAAATAGGTCCCTCACCCATTATGGCATTGTACAAACTGACAATCAGCCATTTCGCTTTACCCAGGTATTGAAAAATTGCCCAGGTTGGTATTGCCTTTAAGATTACACTTGAATCCCATCAAATCCACAACAGTTGACAGTGCACATGCATGTTCATCAAAGCTCTTAACCATCAGGTCACCTGTCTTTCAGTTCTTGGTGGAAAATACTGTTCTCATTGTGCTGTAGCAGAACAGGGGTTTTCCACAATGACCTTAAGCAAGCCTATGTGCCTATGTATATATATATATATATATATATGAGAGAGAGCAAGCATACTGTTATACCAATAAAATAAAAACCAGCAGGATCTTATTAAAGGGGAAAAGGCAAAATACCACATTTATTGTGGCTACAGAAAGAATCATAGTAAGCAGTTAGTTATAGCTATAACATTCCATTCAATCTCATATTTATTCACACGTTCATTCATACACACACACACACACACACATACACACCCACACACACAGGTTCTGCAAGGTTGTTATCATAGTTACCAGCCTTAGAGTTGCTCATGCCAAGCCACTGGCCAGGTGGACATGAGGAGGGAGCAGGGCCTCGTCAGATGCACATCTGATGCTCCTGGAAGTTGGTTTGCAGAATCAGACCCCAAAGTTCTCACTTTCCAGAGTCCATTTTTATAGGAATTTCTACCTATGTCAGTCTATGGGAATTGCTTCATCATGTTGTTGCTGAATCAATCAGCAGATGGCACATTCCTGATGGCTCCGTGCTGCCAGATGTTATATTGTTCTTTGGTTCTCCCATTCTTGAGGCTGTTGGGTGGATTCCAGTCTGCCCTCTGGGGGTCCTCTGGTTATTTCCACTTGACGCCTTCTTCAGCCGATGGACACTGGATTCTTAGGCTGGCACCTCCCTGATCATTCAGTTATTATCCACACCAAGCATCCATCCACATAAATCATCTATCTCTATTTTAATCACAATTGTTAACAAAGTGAGATGAATACAACAAAAGGGCGGGGAGTCTCTGGGTGCTGTTTCTATTGTTACAGAGTATTGCTTTGAGTCTCTCTCTGTGTGAGTAGTTGATGTTACAAAGAATTGCTTTGAGAACAGACTCTGCCTTAGAATGTACTAACACAATTAGCAGCTTGCAAGTTTCACACATAGAGGGAGAGAAACAGTACCAAAACCCAAGAGACCTCTTAATTGGTAATACCCTGGAATTTAAACTATGGGGAATCAAACTCATTTGTGATTTTAATACAGAACTTCTTTAATATGATCCAACAATACTCCAGGATTTGGTGAAGATACCAGTAAGTGGTCCAAGTGTTGATTTCTGGCCTCATTGCGCTATCTCCTACTGAAATCAATTTCTCAAAGAAAAAATACAGGAAATTCTAGAACAGTGGTTTTCAACCTTTTTTTCACTTGCAGATCCCTAAAACATTTTGAACGGAGGTGCAGACCCCTTTGGAAATCTTGGACATAGTTTGCAGACCCTCAGGGAGTCCATGGACCACAGGGTGAAAACCGCTCTTTTATGGTAACAACCTTTCATGGGCCCTTGAGACATAGTCTGTGGACCCCAGGGGTCCATGGACCCCAGGTTGAAAACCAGTGCTCTAGAACACCATTAAATAGACAATGGCCTGTCTCAATGAATTCTATAGCACATTTATATCTTGGGGTTTGAATCTGGGGTCAGACAGCTGGAAAAGGAACTAAAGCAAAAATAGTCCAGTCAAATTAATTTTGCTCCTGGGGATGTTAAAAAGCACTATAAAAGCTAGGTATTAATATTATAATCATTTAATAAATCAAAGAGCAACTTCCTCTCACTGGAAACTCAGTTTCCAGCAGATGGCAGGTGGAGGAACCAAGTGGATTGAATCTGATTTTTAAAATATCAAAATTGAATGATATGAAGAGATGCATCTTACAGAGGAGAGATTCTCTGGAGTGCACGAAATTTATATGTGAGATTTAAATTTAATGTGAGAAGATTAGATCAGAGAGAAAGGTCCTCTGAGAATTACATTGGCAATGCAGGAGAAAAAAGCCTAATTCCTCTGCTGTGAGGTAGGCAAGGGTTGACAAATAGAATATAAATGTAGGAATCCAAAGATTTTTATATAGGTGAGTACAACTGTATACTGTACAAAGATGAAACCCTGCACAAACAGAAAATGTAGACAGCTACAATACAATAGCAATCATAATCATTTTGGGATTAGGGCACTGAACTGGGCCTTAGGAAATATGGACTCAGTAAAGTGAGCTACAGTGTCCCACCTAAATTTTTTATCTAGAACCACTGCAATGTATGTTATACTCTTGTGACTTTAACAGCTTACATTGGCTGTTGTCTGAGGCTTTAACTAGGCCCATGAACCACTGGAAGGATTTTGTGATTGTGGTTTCTGATTTTCTAAAAACGCGAGTAGCAACAGTTCTTCCAGAGGGTAACCTGGAAAGGAAACATACCTTTTCCCTGAGCAAAAACTTCTCTTAAAAATTAAAGAAAAATCTGTTACTTGTGCTATTCCAGGAGTAATTTTTTCTCTCTCTGAGAGACTTGCCTGTGTATGGTCTTGAGAATCTAAGGGCTTGTCTACAGAGAGAAATTTACTGGAATAATTATATAATTATAGTTACATTGTGGATCCATTGTCTCTGAATGCATGCCTAGTGAGGAGTTTTGTTGACCATGCTTGACAGCTGTGGGCTCATTGCGTAAGTCCTTTGACTGAGTTCCCTCATTTCGAAGCAGGTAGTGTTGTTTGGATACTCAGAGTCTGCATTAGACTCAACAAAAAGTATTGGAATAATCAGCTTTTGCAGAAGTAACTAGCAGTTTCTTACGAATGGTCTTGATTAGGATATATGGGTCACCACTGTCTTTTAGGCAAAGTGTCGGAGCTACTCAAAGGTATATGTGAGTGCATCTCCCTTTTTAGCTGGTGAACTAATGGTGTTATAATTAGTAGACAGTCTCCTGTAGCTGAAGCACTAAGGGTTTGTGTGTTTGGAGCAGAAGAACCTGAATTCAATGCTTCATGTTGCATGTATGCACAGTATGGTTATTACTGTAAGTATCTGAGTTGTGTGTAGCACATGGATTTGTTTTGTAAACAATTTGCATATTCATTTACCAGTTTTGGATACCTTTAATACATTTAATAAGTCTTCCCTTTCAGTGTGATTATAAAATCATTGAAGTTAGCGAAAGAGAAGACTTTTGTGGCCAGACTTTTAGAATTACATGTACACAATTGCACAGCTAATTTGCCCATTTTTGTAATGATTACACAAAAAATTGCAGACTTCCACGTATAAGTGGCCAGTTAGATGAGAAAGTGGCCATCTTTAAACCCAAATACCCAATTTATGTATGCAGTCACTGAAACTAGGTGTCCACATCATGTGAGCCTGGATTTTTGCATCCCCAGTCCCCAGACCTGGCCCATCAGTTCTCATTTCCATCTCCTTGCCAATGAAGAATTGTCCTGAGACTCTGTTGTTGGTTTTTTTTTTTTTTAAAGGATTGTCAATTTGGCAGCCTATGTTTGAATTGTAAATTGTTGAATTTATTAGAGATTGGCCTGAACCAACCTCCCAGATCTGAATAGCCTTGCACTTTGGAGATCTAGATCTAAATTTTGCATTTCGATTCCTTTTATTACTATTATTTTTATTGTCATAGTACCTAGAAGTCCTAGTCATGGACCAGGACCCCATTGTGCTAGGTGCTGTACAAACACTGGTTCTCTCCTTCAAGTGACCTTTCTGGCAGCAGACGTTTGTATGTTTTCTAGTTTTGAACCACGTAGACTACCAGTGGTGCTGAAAAGTGTAATGGTGTCGCTCATGTTCCTGTGCCCATGCTAAAAAAGTCAGAAGTCTTTCAAGAGCACAGTTCATTACTGCTTATTACAAGTTGACTTGGGCAATGTGCTTCTAAACATATCCTCTTGAGTGGCACATGCCATTTTTCTGGTGCTAATTCTGAAAATAAATCCCTCAGACGGTGGTGCTCCTTTTTAGTTCTTTTCATGCACACCTGGGGGGAAGAGGAGGCAGAATGTACTACATTTCAGCTGTCATACACAGATATAGACTTGAGTATTTAAAAAAAAATTGCAGTATGTGTATGCACAATTCAACACATAAATGGGCCTGACACATTTATGTATTTCTGTTGTGGAAGTACTTAAAGGGTTCCAACTGGAGACTGGGACCCAAGGAGCTTACAAATGCTCCAAGGAGTGTATGGTCCAAATAGAAGATGAGAGCCAACAGGCAGATGTAACAAACAGCTGGAGGCGCACAAGATAACAATGGGATAATTAGGTTTAGTGTAATAAGCAGTGGTTGCAGCATGCCAGCTGCCTAGTGATTGTTGAGTGGTTTGTGCACATTGCAGCTGAGGTGAGTTTTGAAGTATTGCTTAAGTGTTTTTAAAAATATAGCCCTTCTTATTCGGGAAAAGAATGGAGTTGGAGAGCTGCTGCTCTCCAAAGCATGCTCCTGGTGGAGATACAGGTGGCTATTGGGGTAGCACCTGTGCTTTGCACCGGCACCCTTTGTAAGGAAGCTGTTGCACATGTGCAGGTATCTGTCAGTTTCTTATAAATGTGATGCAAATAATTTATCTGCCTTGTTTATATTTTGTAAATTTAAATTAATGGTTTTTTTTACCCTAAATCTTTCAAATTTGATGGTAGAATGTAAGATATTCAAGTGTATAATAAAATTTGCCCATGAATTAGAATCCCCTTTCCAGATCAAATAAATATCATTACTATTCATTATTGGTAGTGGCTAACAGCCCCAACTGAGATGAGCATCCTATTGTGCTAGGCATTATACAAACATACGGTGAGGGAAAGCCTCACAGATTAAATAGTTTACAGTTTAAATATCACATCAATAAATCTCATTAGCATATTGCAATCATAAAAATATCTCTTCTTAATCTCCTTTAATGTATATACTGATCCTTCTTCAAATAAACCCATGAATAGACTTATAGTTTTGCATACACTGGAGCCTTATTTGTAGCAATAGCTCTTAATTGTAAATAAGTGTCTGAAATAAAAAATAATTCTAATATAATATGATATAGCTAATTTACCAATTCCCATATACAGTAATATTCAAACAATATCTGAGAGCATTTACACCATAGGATATAGATGTACATAAGCCCCCTGCATCAACGGAGCATAGATCCAGCTTAATCTTTAATACGCAAAGTTCTGAGTTCAGAAATGAATTCTGTTGTCTTTTACACAATGGCAATGCAGAAACCAATGACTGTGAATAAAAATCTTTATATTTTGAGAATGCTTCTGTCAATGAACCAATACCAAAAACTTCTGGATATCCAGGAAGTTAGAGATATGTGAATATTATGTAGCAGGAAAAACAGGATGAAATGGATGATCCTGTATTATTTGTTAGTTTCTATATCAATCATTTTAACCCTATTTCAATAATGTTATGCATTTGCTTTTCCTAGTGAAATGTGGGGGTCATAATAAACTATCTGTAACAATTTATATCTGTTAATTCAAGTTACTTCAAAACTACAGTTGCTTTACTCTGATCAGCTGACTCAATAATAATTTGGTTATCCCTTGATAATTGTACCTGAGAAAGAGCTGAAGCAGTAGAAATGTCATTACTTGTACATTTCTGGAAAAATGACATAATGACGTGTAGTATATATTTTGTTGTCATTTTCAGTATACAACTTGGCTATATTTTTGATCTTTTACTGCTAGTTTTGAGCAGACAAAGTTGCTCACAGGACATTTGAACCCTGCTTTTTGTTTCTGTAACTAGATTCTTTGGTTTGTGTAGTGCTAATCCTTCTTCTATGTAACTTTGCACTGCAGCCAGTGTGTCACATAATTTTCCTTATGGGTCTCCTGAAGTCCTGGGGGTCAGCCTGCAAAGTGAAAAATGCAGAGATAGAGGAATGGCTCAGTCAGCTGAAAGTTACGGGAAGGAAAAAGCTCCAGTTTCACTCAAGGAAAAAAAAAAAAAGAAAGAAAGAAAGGAGCCATTCAATACAGACAGAGGCAATCTGGCTGAGAGTCAGCGAGGTTTAAAAATCCAAGAGGTCTAATAACTGAAAATCTGTATACATTCAAAGCAATATTTTAAATACCGCACAAGTGCAGATAAAAAAAAAGTGTGGTGGTTTTTCCATCTTGCTGGTGCATATGGCCAGCCATGTTCCAAAACCATGTAATATTTCTTTCTCAAACTCTGAGAGCATGTGGCTAAGTCCAGCCCATGTTGTCAAAGGATGTGGGTGAAGGCCTCCTATTGGAATGACTCCTTTGGTCACTTTTCAGTAGGATGATGGCTGGCTGCTTCCACGAAAAAATGAATTACTTTTGTTATCCCATTAAAACATGAACACTGCCCTTGTTACTGTAAAACCTGCGCTAAGCTAAGGTTCCGGCAATGGTACAGTCATTAGCATCTGAAACTGAATTACTGTCTGCTGACAGGGGTCTAGTTTATAGTTTCATTTTGTGCTGAATAAAATGACATGGAAAAATAAGAGTCCTGGGATTTGAAGCACCTGGTTGTGAATTTATCCCAGAACTTTCACACTCCTTCCTTCTTTATCTCCCTCCCCAGTGCGCTCTCTGTCTCTCTGTCTCTTTCTCTCTCTCTCTCTCCATCTGTGTCTCTCTTGCTCTCTTTTTAATCCCCTTATTCATTGTTCCAGCTTCTTCCCATAGTCCCAGACAGGCTCTGAAGCCATACATGAAAATGCAGGCAAAGGGCAAGAGATCAGAGAATAAAGCACTGAGTACTTACCTCTTAGAGCCCGTTATACTGTCAGCTCAGAGTTAAAGTGCAATAAATCTGGTGGTCTCACGTCAGTCCCTGGTGTATTGCAGTCCACCTCATAAAACTACTACATAATTAAGTACAGTTCAATACAATTGGCAGTCTCTGCTCAGCAAAGGCCTAGGACTGAACACATAAACTTGCTCTTGGTCCCTGTAGGTTGAGGGCTCAGCAGGGGAGTGAGAGCGGCAGTTGCCAGTACAATCCTTTTACCTGCTTGTGAGTAAAGAGAGAACTTCTTTGGGTTCCAGCATTCCTGGTGAGCACAAAGGAAAGATCAGACTGGACTGCTCAGGTGACCCCTGAAAAGAAGTGGTAGTGGCTTTATAGAGAGGTTGGCTTTGATCTCAGACAGGCTGGTAGTACCACCAAAACTTGTGACTGTCCACTTTTTGTTGGCCAGCGCAGAGTGACTGGCTGGTTTCAGTTTGGTTCTCAGTGACACGGTGTAATGGCACCTTGGCTGGTGGTCTCAGTGGAGTGTCTGTAAAGACTGAACTATCCTGACATGTCTAAAGGTGATTGGTCCTCCATGTCAGTGCTGAGTTACACTGCCACTTTGTATAAACACCGGGCTTTGGTCTCCAGGGCAGCCAAGCTAGCACCTGCCATAAATATAGAATCTACTTCTTAAGAAAGGCACAAACTGGCAAAAGAAGCAGCATGTTTTTGCCATTTATTTCTATTTATATAAATATTTCCCTCCTCCCTTATCCTTGACGTCTAATCAGTGTTCTATAAACATTTACTTCAACATCTCTGCTCAATAAACTGTTAGACTATCCTGTCTGTTTAAAAGGATGAAGTAGTCCAAAAGGTCCTGTGTTCATTCTTTAGTGTCTCATGCCTATAACTCCTTCAGGCTATCTGGGAGCTGCAAATAGTAAGCTCTGTAAGACGCCTACCACACGCTTTGGCCTTTAATAGAAGTACTGTAGTGAATGCTCTCCACTGGGCATATGTTCTTCTGGAAATTAATCAAATCTCTCTTTTTAAAAATAATAATATTTTTTGCTTAATCACTGTTAGAAAGTGTTTTAAGTGACTTTTAGCTCACGGTTAATGTCACTGAGAATGATGGATATTGCAGCTAGAGAACTGGTCATATCATAGCGGTGCCCCCTAGTGTGACTAGAAGGTTCTTGCAGTCAGCTTTTCTACCTGGCAGTAAATGCAGGCTGGCTGTAAATGTTCGGTCTGGGCTGTGAAGCTTTGCTCACAAAATGTCTGAAGGAAGGGAATTAATTTGCATTTTGAAAAATAAAATATCCCTTTTGAGTTGCATATGTGAAAAATAAATCAGATGGCCTAAACCAAAGCCCAGATCCAAACAGTCCCCACTTTTTTGACTGGTATTGATATATTTTTAGCAACTTCACAGCTCTTTTTGGGGTCAGATTCACTCCTGCGCAGAGGGTTCCCAATGAATGTAACCCTTTATCCTTACTGATATGCTAGCATCTGGAAGTGCCAACCAACATCAAGGTCCATTATGCTAAGCTCTTAACATACACTTAGTAAGAAGCTTTTTGGGAAGGGATGCTTTAACATTTAACTAGGCAAGATAGACAAAGGAGGTACTGGTTTTGATATTTTTAGAGGTAAAGAACTAAGGACATGGAGGGGGAAATCCTGGCCCCTTTGAAGTCAACAGTAAAGCTCCTATTGAGTTTAGCGGATGAGGGTTTCGCCCACAGAAATTGGATGACTTACCAAGGAAATTTGTGGCTGCACTAGGAAAAAAACCCAGAGCTCCTTAGTCATATGACCAGCATTCTACTTTAACTGTTCCAACACTGTATGATGGTAACTAAGTATTATTATCCCCATTTTACAGATGGGGGAAAATGTAACCCAGAGAGACTAAGTGACTTATCCAAGCCACAATGAATGAATGGCTGAAATAGGAATAAAACCCAGGTCACTTTACTTTCAGTCTGAACCACTTGAAGTCAGGTCTCCTGGACCACCCGGGTCTCCTGGTTCCTCCCTTTGGAATTTGAATTTGGAGCTAGATTTGAATTTCATGGCTGGTCCCTATTTATGTCTTGGCTGAAACAAAACCCTAGAGGAAAACACCCTGAATGCTGAGGAGTCCAAGATCTGGATTCAGAGCCAGATCCAAATTTTGGGAATCGGGTATTTTCTCTTAAAACAAAATAGAGGTCAAGGTTTTGGATCTCTCAACTTTTTCAAAAAAGGGTCTGGGATTTTTTTAAAAAGAAGAAACCAAAGTTTATAACCTGTTTTTTCCATAAGGCAATCTTCAAAGTCCTTTTGGGGAATTTTTTTTTAAGTGGCTGGCATACAACCATGCAACTTAGTGGAATAAACTCTGCCTGTGTCCAAGGAGCTTGCACAGGTGTAAGTGAGGGCAGGCTTTGTCTCACTGACCTCACAGTATTCACCACACTTCTGGAGGATTGCTGTATTGTCATCATTACAGTAGCATGAAACAAAGTTTTGCCTTGTTTCATGAACCTTTCTAAGAACCTGAGGCCATAGCCCTTGGTCTAACTAAGCTGTGCTTGGTGCGAAACCAGAATGGTGTGGAGAATGGTCCCCAGCATAGTTTTGAGGGACTCTAACTTTTGCCAGTAGAGGGACTGTCTGGCAGTCAGGGATTGATGAGATGTAGAGATGTCCTAACCAGGTCCTCTTCCCCTGGACCTGCTTTCTTTTGTCATGGGTCAGTGGTTAGCATAGGAACCCCTATGGCAGCTCTGTGGCACAGAATGATTCCTCAGTATAGGGGAAATGCTCATGGGCTTGGTTAAAGCAGCTCTGTGTGTGCTTTGCACCAGCAGAATGGCACAGAGCAGCACCAAGGATCTGGCCCCTACCCTGAATTGTGAATGAACTTGGACTGACATTTTGAACGCAGAAGTTGGTGGCTTTGGCTGTCTCAGGTGGTGCAAATCTACACCCATTGCAACTGAAAAAAGGGTTTGCATAAAGTCCTGCAAACTCACACTGAGGCTTTTGTACAGCGCTGTCTCTGTGGTATCATGCCGTTATGTGTTGTAACTGCATGACTGCACACGGGGCCTATGTGCTCATAGGGAGAGCTGCCCTCTTAGTGGAATAACAGAATGGTAGAGTCCTCTGCCACAGAGAGAATTTTACCCTAATTGCAAAACTCCCACTGACTTCATTGGGATCGGGATCAGATGTATTGACAGTGATGGCTAAGAGGATGGAGAATGCACACTCCATAGTTCTCCTTTTGGAATGGGTTTTGAAAGCTGAGACTTTAGCTGTCCCAATTAATGAAATCCTCTTAAATTCTGCATCAAAACTTTTACAGCTGGAAAGTTAGAAGACAAACTCTTCTTCTAGCTCTTGTTTTAAAAGTTGATTTGTTTAATAACTGTTTGAAGTTTGATTGTTTTCTTTATCCCAGTTTCATAAGCTTCTTAATTACTTTTTCAAACTTGTGTTGGTTGGGAAATTCAGAGGGAGAGTTCAGAGGAAAAAAGAGTGACTACATGCAGGTTCTTTTCCAAAAGGAAGTTTTAGCATTAAGGGAAAATTCCGCCCTCAGTTACATCATGTGCTACCGTCATAGAGTGGGAAGGAGTATGGAGACAGAATCACTTTGCTCTCCTCCCAATAATAATGAAGCTACTGTGCTCTTTCTGAGCTGCAAATGGGGAATCTGCCTCTGAGCTCTTACTACAAGATTTATTGCAATAGTCTATGTCACAGATGCATACTGTATAGTTACTTGGTCAAAGCCCATAAATCTGGTGACTTTGCAAAGATGCTATAAGCAATCTGTGACCAGGGAAGACGTCTGGTCTTCTGAAGTCAGCTCCTGATGGATCCCAGTCAGACACTAAGCCCCTGAAGCACCTGCTCATCAGAAATGTGGGTGGTCAAGAAAATAGCTGCACATCTCCTACCTGATGCCACCAGTGTCTTTTTAATTTTGGGCTAGATCCTTGGCCCCACTGTGGCTGCTTTGTACCCCGTTGGCACAACCATGCTCAGAATTTCACAAGAAGATTGCCCATGTATAGGTGAATCCTTTGGAGGGATCAGGTCATTCTAGTACCACATGTCCCCCCTTTCTGTCATATGGCGTAGAGGGTGTTTCTGGGAGAAAGGGAGTATGGCAGGAGCTGCCAGAACAGTCCTTTGAGGCTGGGGGCAGCAGGCTGTCCTGTATTACACCAGAAGACTTGTCTGGCAGCCATCACAAAGTCACATCTCTGGCACCAGGGGGGCATTGGATTCACAAAGGCTGGACTGGAGAATCTGGCTCTTAGTTTCTGTCAGCATTTAGTCACTAGTTTCTGCAGCAGCATTCCTCGCAGGGCTGGGCACAACTGGAGGTGGGAGCAGCCTCTAATACCCAGTATGAATCAGAAATGGGGGGGGGGGTGACGGGTGGGATGTCTTCTAACAGACCTAAAGATGCTGGAGTGAGTGAAGTTTAGACGCACTCGAACCTGGACCTATTGAGGCATAAGGAGTACATCTGACCCTGTGCCAGAGCTCTGATTCCTAACTGCTCCTAATGGCAAAGTTGATTGTTTCAGTCCTACTTTGCATAATCAAACTGGGGCCTTGTTGGAAAGTATAATTAAAATGGTGGTTCTGACTGAGGGAGAGAAGAGACCCATTCACTTGTGAAACAGAGAGAAGTGTTTCTTAAAAGTGTTTTGCAGATTCCATTTTTTAATCATTCCTATTCAATAGCTGTTTATTTAGATACCAAATGCATCGGAACCAGTCACCACAGTTCTCCCTTAAGGGGGGCTACCCATTTGGCGTCAGCAAAGGGGTGAGCATGACAAGTCTGTGGTCACTGGCAAGGTACCTTTCTGATGTAAGGCCAGGGGATTGTCTTTCCACATGCAGGTAGTAGAGCCTCACACCTCCAAAGTCATAAAAGTAAGGTTTTTTAATCCACAGCTGAGGATTAAAAACTCCAGAAGCCAGACCCAGTGGGACAGCGTCTTGATGTTGCCATGCTGGGTACTGGAGTTTTTAATGCCTAACTGTGAATTTCCTAGCTCATTTCTTGTGGGGTTAACATTTTTGTCATACGGTCTTTGTTGTGTGAGTACTGCCACACTGTCAGCTTGAAGCTGAAATGCCATAAATCTGGTGGTCTCATGTCAGTCCCCTATGTATTGCAGTTCACCTCATAAAACTACTACTTAATTAAGTACAGTTCGGTACAATTGGCAGTCTCTGCTCAGCAGCAAAGGCCAAGGACTAAGCACATAAATGTACTGCTGTCGTATTTATGCCATGAGGAACAGTAAAGGGCCTTGCACTGCTGAAGTGTGTGTGTGTAATTTAAGCAGAGCTGACAAAGAGATCCCTTTAGAACAACAGAAAACATTTATAAATCACTTTAAACCCCACTCTTTTAATCAGAGAGCAGCTTTTCTATGCCTGAGGGGAGTGCTTTCTTTTTTTCATATACATGAGTACCTCATCCATTCCGAAAAGTTTAAAAATAAACTAACAAATTAGAAGGAAGTGTATGAACATTTGTGAATTGTTAGCATGTCCTGGTTTTTAGGGTTACCCGATGCATTGCTTCAGGCTGTCTCACTCTAAGAATAAGCAAGAGATTATAATAATGAATATTTAATAACTCTTGGCACCTCTTAATCCAAGATGTCCAAGAACTTTACAAACATTAATGCATTGATCCTCCTAGTGCTCCTAGTAGAGGGGTAAATATTATTACCCCCTCTATACAAATGGGGAACCTGACGGTTGGGGAAGTTAAGTGACTGTCAGTTGTGCAGCAAGTCAGTGGTGGAGGCAGAAATAGACCCGCAGCCTCCTGACTCCAAAACTGTGCTCTAACGTCTAAGATGGTCTTATTATTGACTGGTATTTGTTCCAATTAAAAGAATTGTTATTATCCAAATAATAGGCATCTGAACGGCCAAAATGGTGTCTTCTTTGGCGATGACTGGATAAGCACTACAGGCTTCTCTTCAAGTCCTTATGTCTTCTATCTACTTAATAAATAATAATATATTCCGAGGATTTATATAGTGCCCCTCGCGGTGCCTGTGAGTTATCATTGCCTACGTTAGGGAATAGCAAGAATGGATGGTGTTGACAGCTGGGAGATCCAAATTGAAACAGGTTGGAGAATTCCATATACTGACCCAGCAAGCCCTGGATATATTATAATAGAGGTTACATGGCACTGTGCCCTACCATCATTTCACACCCTGCCTCTTTCCATACACTCTATCCATTCCCTAAAGTCTGTTATAATCCATGTCAATTTTGCATTAAAAGTAATAATAGGCTATTGACCTGAAGTCCCCAGCATGAAAAGTATTTAGTCCTCAGTACTAGGGACGGACCTATAATCTGTAAGCCCCCCAAACAAAGCAATGATTTTCCTCTGCCTTGTATTGAGATCCAGGGTCAGGTGAGGTGATGGGTTTCCTCCCCCTTCCGCTCATGCTGCCAGAAGGAAAGATCAGGGTTGGGCAGTTAGTTTCCTTTCCCTCTTGTCCCATTGCAACACACACCAGGAGTTCCTGAATACGCAAAAGTGTTTGTGTTCAATGCTTGTCACTGCTCAGTACTGTCATTTATCAAACCAGTGGAAGTACAAAAAATATACAACATGGAGACCGTTGTAGGCATTTGAAAAGCTGAATGAAAAAGAATGTGATTTTTTTTTCATCTGCCCTGAAAATCTGTTGCAATCTCCATTAATATATGCATTATAAATCTCTGTAGCAAGGAGAGAAAAACAAGGCTAGCAAGATTTTTCTCCTAAGGATAGAAAACATGGAAGGTTAATGGAAAAAACTGCACCAAGTGATGCACATCTCTCATGTATTGCAACAAAACAGTGCAAAACTCAGTGCATCTGAAAGCTAGCTCTGTCATGTCTTCTCCATTTCTTTCTCTTGAGATCTGTAAGAAAAAGTAGCAAATCTCCCCACGTTACCATAGCAAACAAAATGGTAATCTGACACCAGATACAGCATGTTTTCAAAATACTTCTTACTACTATAGTCATGTGCGACAGAGCATGAAAATGAGAGTAAGCTAACTGAAAGTGGAGGTGGGGCAATACAACAATCTGGATGCAGGGTCTTTTTGAAAAGACATAAGGGCGATATATTTGTTAGGATTTGATTTGATTTTTCCACTAGACAGGAAAAAAGAAACTTAAAGGGGGTTTTGTCCTAAATATACTTCTGAGTATAACTATCACAAAATGGCACGCTTGCTTAGACCAGAGGCTATGATAAAAAACACTGTATACATGTGAGGTATTTATTATTACAATTATTTAGATTAATATCCTCATCAACGCTTTTACATCATGATCCCACATGCAGCCACTTGAAACTTATTCTTCTCAGTTGTGTCCCAGAATCCTTTGCATTGATTTCCTCCACGCTTCTAAGGAGGTACTGGTTCCCTTGGTGATCTGAAGTAGTGCTGAGAACACTGGTTTCTGGCTATGGCAGGGGTGGCCACACTTACTGACCCTCCAAGCCATATACGACAATCTTCAGAAGTTTGAGAGCCAGGGTGTGCCTGCTGGGGTACAGGGCTTCAGCTCTGCTCCTGCAGAAACCCCGAGGCCCAGCAGGTGCGTGCTGCAGGGCTAAAGCCCTGAGATGCCCCTTCCCCACTGGGCAGAAGCCCCAAGCCCCCTCTCCCTGCTGGGCAGAAGCCCCTACCACACCACCCTGCTGCAAGGCAGAGGTCCCAAGCTTCCTCCCTCCCAAGTATGGAAGGTGGAGGTTGGGGGTGGGGGGCTCCACAAGCAGCACTTTAATGGTAAAAGAGCCACACGTGGCTTGTGAGCCACAGTTTGGCCACCTCTAGCTATGGCATCTGAATGGGAACAACTGAAAATGAACAAATTTGCCTCAACAAACGATTGGACTCGGGATAGGGGAGCAGGCTGACTGGATTCCTCCAGACAAGCACTGGTGACCCTGTGAGGGTCATGAAGTACAGACAGAATTGCTGTATTAGACCGTCTGCTGAAAGTTAGCTGTTTGAATAATGAGAAAATGACTGAACTGTAATGACGAGTCATCCTTAAGCATTCTGCTACTTCAAAACATCATTCCTACATAGAAAATTGAATAGCAGATTATTTGTAAGAGTTCTGGGATGATAATACTTGTTAGCATTTACGATTCTGTTACAGTAGTGCCTAGAGGCAACCTGCAAAATCAAGGCCCCATTGTGCTAGGTTCTCAGCCAACATAAAGCTAGACATGATCCCTGCCTCAAATTGCTTACAGCACCTCTGGTATATACTCACTTGGTGCTAAATCCCACAGTCTTCTTTATTTGGAATAACTTCAGTTGGGCTGAGGCCTTCTTGCTCACTCACATGACACTCCCACTGAAGTGGAAGTACAAGTGAGGCAAGCAAAATTTTGACTGGCTTCATTGGGCATTTGGAGTAGGTGGACTTCAGGACTGGGCCCCTGGGGAATCCAGTCAGATATAAGCTATGACAAATATATTCCTCAGAATGGTTCTTGAACTACTCCGTATTAGCCATGTTAAAGCTCAGCGTTGCTTCACAGATGGATATATTGTTCCCTAAAGTAATTTTTAATTGTGGAGAAACTATATGAAAGGAAGGCAACTGTTCTTTTTAAGGTTGCATAGTGAAAAGAAATTTGTGGACTAAATCCTCAGCTGGTGTAAATTGGCCTAGCTCCATTGGTCCTAAATTACTATATGGTCCAAACATCTGAAATGTGCAACATGGAGGCTTTCTGCTAAATGGAAAATGTAGATGTCAGTGGCAGAAGTTTTGTAACACAAAAAAACCCAACCCCTTCCTGAACAAACCCCAAAACACATGTTCCAATTTACAGCTCGGTTGATATCCTCTCCTGAGGCTGCAGTAATTTCTAGTTTGGACATGTCAATAGATCAATGCCACAATCCATCAGTGAGGCAATGCCCAGTAAAGTAGCTGACATTTGAAAGTCACACTGTGACTCTGAAAACATGGAGCCAAAAATCTCTCAATACACTTTCCTACTTCATTAGTTTTCGCTTTACACACACACACACACAAAACCCTCATTTTTTCCAGTGAATAATCATGTCTGCCTTAAGACAGATAGGTCTACAGGCTGTGCTTTTTAAATGAAGAACAGGAAATTGATTCCAGCATGGCAGTAATGTAAGGACATTCTGAATGATGATTTTTTTCCCCCTACTGAATATACATTTCTCTATGTAAGCATAAGCTTGTCTCTTATTATACATAGACACACAGAGATGCTATAAATAAAGGTGCACCTTTGCAGAAGAAAAGCCATTGTGAGTCTTTTGTGCTCATGCATCGCGTGAGATTCCATAGCTGACATGTTTTTTTACTACTGTTATAGTTAGTAGAAAGTTGTGACAGACATAACTGTGTGTCCAGAGGTGACTTCTTCACAGTCCTCATTTTCCGCTGCCTTGTGCCATGCAAAGTTCTATACACCTTGGCAAGGTGTGTATAAAATGCTAACATGAATGGCACAGTTTTATCACTCACTCTGTTCTTATTTTGCACAAATGTAAAGGACTACACAGTTTGCAAGACAGTGGAGAATCAGGCCCTTCTGTAGAAATAAGGGATAGAGTTCAGAGCTCTATTTCCTTGAAAATGAAATCTAGCTTCTTGCGTCTAGGAAATGAAGCCGCCTATTAATGGAGACAAAGAGACTGTCATGTAACTAAATGCATTTATCTCTCTAGTCTTCAAAAGATGATTCCCAACACACACACGATTGAAAACATCCTTTTGGATGACAAAACAGTGACTTCTGAGCACAGAAATGGAGAAGGCCAGGAATGGCAGGGGTTATTATGATGCATTGACTGCAAAAAAATGTGTTCTATTATATACTTAAGGCAGAAGTTAAACAAACAAAGCATACAAATCTAGAATACTTGTAACAAAAGAGGTGGTTTTTTTTCCCTCTCAGTGGAAATATATTGCTTTTGTGGACCAGGCCATGACACCTGGAAACCTTTACAAGTTTTGGAAGAATTCATCTGTGCTTGCAGTGGTACCAGGAGATAAGTTAAGCACTCCAAGGGAACATTTATGGGAGCCACAATTTATTTCTGCATTAATACTACCTATAAAATAGGTTTTTAGACATTTATGATGTAGAAAACAGTAAGTGAAATACTGAGATGAAAACCAGCAAATGAGAAATTTATGACCAAATTGAAGACAACTTAACAGAGTTTTAGTTCTAACCCCAGCTGCAGTTTAACAAATGCCATGCATCATTAAAAACAAATTTATATTCTTAATGGTAATGTCTACAATATCTCCAGATGACAGCTCATAGTCAGAACACTTGATCTCTTCCCAATGACAAGAAAATGATGAAAACAGAAGAGAAATGCAAACTCCACACTTCAAATATTTTTCACGGGATCATAGGGGCTGGTTCTCTGCTGCCTTGCAGTCTGGGCAAGGTAGGTGCAAAACCTTACTGCCAGTGTTTGTTAGTGGAGAATTCTGATTTGGTAGCACAGATGTAAATGACTGCCCAAGGTGTGAGATAGGGCCTGATTCTCCATCTCCCTTTGCTGAAGATCAGCCAAGTTGCCTTTGCTCTCAAATTTGAGATTCCATCTCAGGGCAGAGAGCACTGGCATGGATATCTAGGGGAGGAAGGATGGCTCAGTGGTTAGGATGCTAGCCTGGGACTCTAGAGCAAGGGTTCTCAAACTTCCTTGCACCGCAACCCCCTTCTGTCAATAAAAATTACTACATGACCCCAGGAGGGGGGACCAAAGCCTGAGCCTGCCCAAGCCCCGCTGCCCCGGGTGGGAAGGGCAAAGCCCAAGCTCAAGGGCTTTAGTCCGGACAGAGGTCCTGTAACCTGAGCCCTGCCACCCATAGCCAAAGTCTGAGCCTTGCTGCCCAGGGCTGTAGCCCTCGGGCTTCAGCTTCAGCCCTGCATGGTGTAACACCAGCCCAGGCAACTCCATTAAAACAGGGTCCCAACCCACTTTGGGGTTCTGACCCACAATTTGAGAACCACTACTCTAGAGTGTCCATGTCCTGCCACAGTCTTCCTGTGTGTCCTCAGGCGAGTCACTTAGACCCAAATCATCCAACGTATTTAGGCAGTTCTCTCTAACTGAAATCAGTGGGTGTTAGTCACCTGAATATCTTTGAGGATCTGGGCCTTAGTTACTTTGTGCCTTAGTTGCTTCCCTATCTCACAGGCTGCTATGTGGGGTAAATATATTAAAAAGCTGTGAAACGCTCAGCTACTTCACTGATGGGGCCATATAACTACCTAAGATAGCTATTACATCTAATACCTGCCGTGCAGCATTATTCTCTATTATATATGTTGCTAATAGTTTTGTAGGTTAGTTACATGTAGGGTCAAATTTAGTTCCCACATTGAAGTGGTCCCTATCAACCTGTATCTTGCATACTGCACACATGGTATGAAAAAGGAGATTTTAAAAAGTTTTTTATACTATTGTTAATTATTATGAAGATGTTTAAAATAATTTTAACTTAAAATAAAGGTGAATTACTCTGAAGTGGCCATTGAGCTGTTAAATGGCTAAATGTTTATCAGTCAATCATAGATTCATAGGCATTTGAGCACTTTCAACTGCTGAAGAATAAAATCCTAAATGAAAATTCCTTCTTTATTTCATACACTGACCTAAAGTCTGCTGATTGCAAATGCAGACAACAAAAAGGTTCCTGCCCTAATTAATTAGTACATCGGTTTACTCCTGAGCCCCTTGTGGCCTGCAAGTTCATGCACTAGGCTGTATCTTTGTCATGGCCATGACTTCCAAGGCAAACCCCTGTGACTTAAAGGGAATTTTCCTTGGAAGTTAGTCTTTGTCACTCTGGTCAATCCGCTACTGAGCGTGAATATCTACGCCACAGCTTTATGTATATCCAGTGTAGTAGAGTATGAGATGTTGAAATGGTTTTATATGATTATTGAAATATTACCAGATGATTTTAAAACCATTTGAACTGTAAAATAAAGGAGAATTATTTGACTTTGTCATAATTTGCTATTGCAGCTAATACTGATTAAAATATTCTTTGCCAGGATTTTTTTTTAACAACTAAAAGCATTTTTTTGCTATGACTAATATCCCTCTTTAACTCTAATTTATATATGTGTTTCGTAAACAGATTTCCCATTAGCCACCTTGTTTTGCAGACTGTCAAGTCAGCAGATTTTGGACAAACACCTGCATTGGCACTAGACAAGTGCCTCAGTTGTTAACCCACCTCCGGTTCATTACAAATAATAGCAGGGTAGTAGAAGTGTGCTTTTGGGGGTAGTGGGAAAAATAAAAGACCATATATTATCTTCCTCTTTAGTCAGCAGCCTACATTCTTCTTGATCAATGAATTCTTTCTTGCTCTAGCCAATTGTAAGAACTTGTTTTTAGAACTATCAGAGTTTGATTTTTCTTCCTACAGTGCCATGCACTTCATGGCTCAGTGGGAATGTACATTTGTCTTTCAACATTGGACGTATAAACACATTTTACATTTTGGAAACTGTGTAATAGAGCTAATTGGACAACTTGCTCTAGAGCTGTCTGTTATATGTGGATCAAGTTTAAACGTGTCATTTTAAAACCCTGAAACCAAGATTAAAAAGTGAAGGCCTGATTCTCCTCTTACTTGCACCAGTGTAAATCAGGAATAATTCAGTTGAAGTCAATGCAGTTACATGAGTGTCAGTGAGATCAGACCATTGTTTTCTGTTTTGCATCAAAGATATTTTTAATTATAATTATGTTACCTATATTTTCATAGACTGAGTTAATGATTCGGGAGATACATGGTGGGCCAAACTTATGCTGGTGTGTGGGTTGGTGCAAATCCCACTCGAGTGAGATTTCATTCAAAACTTGGTAATTGTTCACATGTGCACCCATTGCCCTCTTCTTCATATATAGCATACCAGGATATTGTCTCTGAAAATATCAAGATTGGTTTTATGCTTTCCATGGTGAGGGCATGCTATATTACATGACTAAGTTAACGCATAGGCATGTATATATCTGTACTCAGAATTCCAGTAAAAAAACAACAAAAACAAACAAAAAAACAAGCCAAAACAACACTCAGACAATAAGGATGGAGTTTTGTTCAAAGACACTACACCTGGAGCCCTTCAAAAGAATGGAGCATTGTGGGTAAAGGTCCGGCGGATTCAGGAAGTTCTGTGCGTGTAATATTGTTTGTGCTCGTGTGTGTGTCTGACTTATTTCCAACCAGACAAATAACAAGGAAATTACGGCATTTTTTATACCCATTACAGTAGCAAAAATAATATTTAAATACCCTTTTATTTCAACATCAAAGTACGCATAAAAGAATAGCCTGTTCCTGGGGAAATTACGAGACAGAAAGCCAGGACACTTTGCTATTTTTTAAAGAAAATTGTTTGTTTCGCCAGGGACCTCAGGAAAATAGGTCATTTCAAAAAGTCAACCCTGTGCCTTTTGGGCTGTTATCAAACTAATAAATTTAATGTGAGGCAGAGTCAAAGAATTACTACAGAAAAAGACAAAATACAGACAAATTGTATAGAATTACACTGAAATGAGCTAATGCTATTCGGCATTACCAACGACAACAAATTGTCCTTTAATTATTCACTTGAAAGTGTAGTGGGATATCAGATTCAATGAGAAATGAGCCATCATTCAAAGAATATACCTTCACAGTCTAAGGGGCTGCTGAATTCCATTTCCTTAGTGACAGCCTGATCCAAAGCCTACTGAAATCAATGGAAAAACCACAGGGACTTCATCTGGACTTAGATCAGGTTGTATGACCCTGTCAGGTGCTGGATGCTTTCAACTTTCCCTGGGGTGGGTTATTGCTAAGCACCTTCCAGTGCTGTGCACCTCTCAGAAGGGCTAGAAACTCTTCTTGTTCTTCTTCTTCTCTCTCTTTTTTTTTTTTTATGAAAAAGCTGAGCTTTCTCCCTGAGGGGTCAAAGGCTGGTTATGTTAAAAAAGGCTTGCATGAGCCCTCTTCAGCTCATCACTGTAACTTGTTGAGCCCTTTTGGGGTTTTGTGTCATCCGTGACCTCACCTGTCCTGCTCCCATGAAACACAGTCTGAACAATGTGTGTTAATCTGACTAGGAAAATATTGACAACCCATCACTTTCAAAATTCAACCTTGGAAAATGCAAATTGCACTAGAAGGGTATGTGGTTGCTCTCACTTTTTAGTTGGGAGTTTAGAGCCAACTAGAGTTGAACCAAAAGGGTGTTAGGAGTGGGCCTTGAAGTCACACTTGGAGGCTGTTTAATTGCTCTCACTCATTGAGCTGGTGTTATGGGAGAGAAAGCAAATATACCCTGATCATATAGAATAGCCTAATCCAAGATCAGACCTCCTGGCCTCCTTGCTGCTTCAGGGAAGGGGTATACTGTGACAAGTCTATTCGTGCATAGTACGTGCTCCCCTGATGCACCAGCACAGCTACCTCACTGGGACTGTTAGGGGTGGGAGCTGTGGCTCCACCCGTTCCACACTCTTTCTCATCTGCTTGTGCCCAGAGCCTGTATCCACACCTGGGATGTGGGTAGCTGGCGCAGGAGCACAAGGAAGCTTCTTGTGTTCTATTAGGCTGCTGTATAGCCCAAGCCACAATTTGGCCTCTAATTACAGTTGTCTGTTGGGTTCTCAGGAACTGGATGTGATGTTATGAAGCCCAAGTATTATTAAACTGTTTTAAGTTGCTGAATTGGAAATTGAAAAATGCCAGTTATTTGTTAAATCACAGACTTGTAGACCACCTAAGAGGTTTGATTTTTAAGATTAAAATTTTCATGTGATCATTTGACAGTGGGATTAGTACACATACACAGTGGGGGAGAATATATACATAATAGTAATATAAGGGGCTATAGTGAAAGATAAAAGAAACTGAAATGCCAGTACAAAAGTAAAGGATTTCAGAAAGACCTTCATGAAAGTATGGGGATTTAGTGGTTATAGAAGGGATTAAGAAATAGAAGTGAATTTTGCTATTCTACTTGCTTTAAAAACCACAAAAAAATAGTTTTTCCATTTTGCTTTTGGTTTGGAACCCTTATGTGCAAATTAAATTTAAACAGATGTGCACTAGCTATTTGGTTTCAAATGCTCGAAGAAAGACCATGTCTGCATTTCCACCAATATAAAGTGACACACAACCACCATAAAATGAAAGTCATTGTATGATAGAGCTATTTATCTTGTTCGTTTAAGATACAGAAACATTTTAAATGAAAATGTAAACAGACCATTAAAGCTCACTGAAGGGGGATGCCAAAAATGTTACTTTTAAAACATATGCTAGAAATTAGAAAATTGAAAATGAAAAATGAAACATTGTAACTGTTAGATCAAGGAGGGAGAACAGGAAGAACTGTGTGTTTGGGGGGGAGGGGGTGGGACGAGACGGACAGGAGACACAACAGCATGTGAGGAGAGTCTCACATCCAGTAGTTACTTTAAATAACATTTTCTAATTAGAATTTATATTACTGGGTTGTTGGGGAAGGGGAGGGAAGCATTTTGCTAATGCAGCATTTGGTTTGTTTCTCTGTGTGGCTCTCGGTTGTTGATTCTTCTCACAGAAAACAAGTATGCACCGTTCCCCTCAAAGTCAGGAAGTGTAGAGTCAGCTCCTCAGCTGGTGCAAATCAAATTAGCGCCAATCAGTGGAGCTATGCCGATTTAGCCCAGTTGTAGGCTTGGCCCATATTCCTCAGTCAAAGGGGAGGTGATAGCATCCATTTTGTTTTTGTTCTTTCTGATGGTTTTGCTTTTCCAGCCCTTAACAGGGTGCCTGGGTAAACTTGGCCATCTCATCAGACACAGCTTCTGCCCCAGACCAGGTTTTGAGAAGGTTCCTGTGCTGACTTTCTCATTTTGCATGTATCTTTTCTTCCCGCAGCTCTTCTCTGTCCTTTGCTAAATTCCTTCTAATCCTGCTAATTTCCACCCCTCTTATTCTGCACATTAATACTTCCCATTTTTGCCACTCTCCTTAAAGCTTCTACTTAAGGCTTTGCAGATATCTTTAAATGTCAGAAGTGCCATTATTCAGCAGGAATGTTCCCTCCCTCTCCCCTCTTACATCCGAGCTGGCACTAAATCAGGCAATTTTCCTTCTATAATATCACCAGAATTAACAATTTCCTCACTATCCCCACTACCAAAACTCTAATCCATCATCTAGCAATTTCTTGCCTCAACTACTGTAACATCCTGGTCTCTGGCCTTCCCCTATGTCACCTTTCTAACTTTCAGTCTGTCCAAAATGCCGCTGCCAAGCTCATCTTCTTCTGCCATTCATACCATTCTCCTTGAAACTGTGCTGGCTTGCCCTCTTCTTTTGCCTGCAGTTCAATCATCTCTTCCTTCAAAAACACTCCACATTTCATTCTCTGCCTACTATAGTGACCTTATTTGTCTTATATTATGTCCTGCTCCTGCTAATCTGCCGTGACTGCCCCCTTATGTCTCTTTTTCCCACTCCCAGTTTTGTGCCTCCCTCTATGCCAGTGGCTCTCAACCTTTCCAGACTACTGTCCCTCTTTCAGGAATCTGATTTGTCTTGGGTACCCCCAAGTCTCACCTCACTTAAAAACGACTTGCTTACAAAATCAGACATAAAAATACAAAGGTGATCATTTTTACCATATAATTATAAAATAAATCAATTAGAATATACACTGACATGTAAGTACAATGTTTATAGTATATAGAGCAGCATAAACAAGTTATTGTCTACATGAAATTTTAGTTTGTACTGACTTTGCTAGTGCTTTTTATGTAGCCTGTTGTCAAACTAGATAAATATCTAGATGAGTTGATGTACCCCCTGGAAGACCTCTGCGTACCCCCAGGGGTACACGTACCCCTGGTTGAGACCCACTGCTCTATGCTACCATCTGATTAATGTGTGTCAGTGCCCTCTATTTCCTTCTCCAAATCACTTCTTGGCAGTCTACCTAGTCCATAAAGCTTACCAAGGATAATGTCTCCATGCTACTTTTTGGCCCTGATTCTGATCTCCTTTACAAAAGTGTAAATCAGGAGGACCTCCATCATACTCAGTCGAGTTAAAACCAGTGCAAAACCAATCTAAGCAGAAGATGGAATTCTAGCCATTTCCTTGCACTTTGTGTAGTCCTTTATACCTGTGCACAGTATATAGCACGCTCTTTGTTTCTAAAGTCTGTGGCTCTGATTCTCAGCTGTGCCAGAGATAGCCTCAGAACAGTTGAGGATTGTGGGGACAAAAGATGGCTCTCAGTTACCTTCGGGCTTCCCTAATTCTGCCAACAACCAGACTGGCCCTTGTTGCAAGTTAGAGCAGCCTCTGCTCTCACCTATGTTGACTTGTAAAAGTCTCCTGTAAGCCATTACACCTGCAAGCGGATTGCTGGAATGTTTCACTCTCTGGCCACATTCTTGTCCTCCTCCACTCTAGCCATGTCTCCTTCTAGATGGTGGTGTATTGCTATCTAAGCAGGCTCCATGCTAATTGGGTATTTCCTGTGGTGTGCAAGTTAGGGCAGCCCTGGAACAGTGAAAAACAACCTTATTGGAGGCATATCTGGCTCTATCAATATGGTCTCTAGACTGAATATTGTGAGACAGGGCTTTTGTATTTTGTTCAGTATATTTTACTTGTCACAAAGCACCATGTACAGGTTTGGTACTTCCCAAGTAATAATAACTCTAGTAATCCAGTCATAATAGTGCTTTCTGCATGGACCTTTTTTATGAGTGTAATTATATTGCATGTATTTAATTTTAATTTCAAGATATCTTTGCAAATTTCCTCAAATTAAATTGTAATTATCCCCTTTCCTATGCAGTAGATTACGAGTGTATGATGGATCTATTCTTATTTTTTCTCTCTAGTCTAGCCAAGCCCTCATATGCAATATTTCACCTATATTAAAGCTGTGTCTCGTTGATATTACGTGCGTTTCAACTTAGCTACATTTGGGTCTATTTATTTTGGCTGTTGTATCATCACAGATTTAAATGAGAGGAAATAGCTATGTGCCTTCTAAATTACTAACACTAAGGGGAGCACTTAATCTTTAGACTATTTTAACTATAAATCCAATATCAACATGTGTGTCAGAAAACACATGAATTCTTTGTGCCTAAATATTCAGGGATCATGATTAATACTTAATGCAAAACACTCATATTAGGTGCATGAAAATGGAATGCCAGTTGCATTAAGCCTCATTAAAAAGGTTTAAAGTCGACATGTAATTATATTTTTTAAAAAGTCACACGTCTCTTGAACTAGACCTGTTTCTTTGCTGTTTCATCATTGCAGTTCTTCTGGTAATAGCTCTTCCTCCTGAGTATCTGACTTTGTGGCCAGATTCCCCATACAGATGCACATACATGGCATGGAGATAGTGACTGAGGAGTGAGCGGGGAGGAGAGACCATGCCTTCCCTGAGATCCCTGCACGAGGGCAGCCCGCCCCAGCTGACTCAGCCAAGGAAAGGTTGAGGGGGCTGATCAGCCCTACATCTCAGTAAGACTAAGTGGCGCCTGGACTGGAAGATTCCCTTCACCCACAGACCAAGGGGGGAAAGCAATGATTCCCTCTGAGTCACAACTGCACCCCACTTTATATATGGGAACTCTGATTGAGCTCCCTTTCCTAGGGCTCCTCTTCTTGCTCCCACAGGTCACTTTGGGAGAGCTGTTGCTCACTGCCTCCTTCTGGGTCTCCCCAAGATCTGACAACAGAGTGACTGAGCAGTTTCTCTGTGCTCACTATTGGTCTGCCAGTGCTGGTTTCAGAATTGATCAGAGCAGGGAGCGGTGCACCGCTGCACAAGTAAGGACATGTCTCATGGACTTCAATGGGAACAGTTACATGAGTAAGTGGACAAGGTGTTTATCCAAGGAGGGTTATAATGACTCACAAATACAGACAGGTACAACTTCAGAAAGGCTTCTCTGGGGCTTTCACTTTTATGGCCTCAGTGAGACCACTTCTCATGACACCTTTATGAATGATGGTGCTGAAAGACCTATGGGGAGTTAGCCACAACTGATTGCCTGATTCTGATGTGTGCATCTGCATATTGATGGATTTAGGAGTGTTTTATACTCTCTTTTAAAGTGTGTTGTGTATACACTGTAATGTTGTGTGGGTTTCACTTTAAGCAGTAGCTCTGCACTCAAGGTAGGGTGACTAGACAGCAAATGTGAAAAATTGGGACAGGGAGTGGGGGGTAATAGGAGCCTATATAAGTAAAAGATCCAAAAATCAGGACTGTCCCTATAAAACTGGGACATCTGGTCATCCTAACTCAAGGAGCTATTCTAGTCAGAGAGAATCAGGCAGTGAACAAACTTTATTGGGAACAAGCAACAGTTTCTATAGAGCTGTCTCACAACAATGATAATACTACTGCAATTCTCCAAGATCTAACTACCTACAGATTCAGTAAAACAGTATCTGTGAGAATCTTTATAATAGTGCCATCTAGTGACCCTCTGGCAAACATATCTTTTAACAAACACACTTCTATCTTTTTAAGTGATTTTAAAATGTCTGGTATTGTGAGGATAAATTCATTAATGTTTGTGAGGTGCTCAGGTACCTCAATGAGGTTCATCATAAAAAGTCTATAAATAAAATGTGTCTAGCTGATAACACACACATATGTTTGATTTATGCATTGTGTACAGTGTGATGCTCTCTTTGCAAAGTGTGCACAGTTCCCATGGGGACTTTGCAATTTGTACGTGGTCCAGATGCAGGCTGAGGATGATGAGGAGGGGCCAGCAGAGACTCAGATTAGGTATCAGTGGATCTAAAATGCTCAGAGTGGGAGAAACAGATATTCTTTTTGGAGCAGGGACCATAAGTTTTGTTAGTATGGTGCTTAGCAAAATGGGGCACTGATCCTGACTGGAGCCTCTAGACACTACAGAATACTTATATTTTATAATAATAATAAATAGAGAGAAGGCTAGGGGGAATGAGAAAGAACAGGCAACATTTGAAGGTGGGAGCAAGTCCAGGGGACCATCACATGGGTTTGGTAAGACTGAGAGTAAGGTGTTAATGTCTTCTTGGTGACTAATAAGATGAACCTCTATAATAGATGGATAAAGTTGTCTCAGAGTTTCTAGTTGTTCCGTGACTGGCATTGTAACACAGTGGGCTCAATCCTGCAATAGGGAGGTGAGGAGGCTTTCTAGCACTCTGAACTCGAAACTCAAAGGGAAACTCAAGGAACCCCAAACCATGCAAATGAAAGCCAGTGGGTGTTTCATGGCCCTCGTTCTAAGATTACAGCTGTGGAGAATGAGGGAGATACCATTTTATTTTGTATGAGTATTATATGTGCCTTGCTTTACCTGCTTGATACTATTCTGGCTGACTGCATGGTGTTAAATTAAAGAAGGCTGTTAGGGAAAGCAAGTAGGAAATGAAACAATGACAGAGATAAGGTATGTCTAGGAAGGATGCCAAGAGTCCTTAAGAGAAAAAATGGGTGAGCTAGTCATTGGGAAATCCTTACCTGCCTATCACCAAAAGGCCAGACACTAAAATCAAAAGATCATGAAGCAGTTAAAACCCCCAGCACAGAGGAAAAGAAGGGGGAAGCAGGCGACCACTTCTTGGGGAGAGACACTGAGATAGGCAGAATGCAGCAGGGCTATGGGACTAAGGCAGGGGCTCTGCAGGCAGTGCAAGACACAGCTGGATTCATTTAAGCTTTGAGAGAGGTGATGAGCTCCAGGAAAGACTCAGGTGTGCAGATCACCATTTCTCCCTGCTTGCTGTGCACCTTTGGGTGAATGGATGATACATCTGTTTGGAAAGAGCTGTTATAAATAATAAAGGCATGACTGCATACTGTAGCCAGGATGTAACATTACTGTGAAAATCTATGCCATGTTTATGTCACTCCACTGAAATCTTGCTCTTTGGAAGATTCTTGTATGTGTGTGAAATATAAGCACATCCCTGTTTGGATCCTGGCAGGGAAATCTTCCTGCATTTTGTTTTAGAAGTCTGTGGATCTGTGCTGAGCGGTCTACCTGGGGGGGTGGGTGTGTGTAGTGGGGGGAGGATGTGTTTTTCCTCCTATATCTTTTTTTGTTTTTTGGCAATCTGGCTCATTGTTCTAAACCCATACATCTCCATGTGTCTGTAGTTATACATTATTGTGTCTATCGTAAGCCTCGTTACATTAGTCAAATCTGGGGCAGGTTTCTTGATAGTTTCTGGACACAGTATAGACCTGTAGGGTCACTGTGTTTAGGTTAGCTGAAAAAAACCCCATGGTCCCAACAAAGTATGCAATAAGAATTTCTCCCCATTTCTGTTTCCTGGTACTGATCACTTAGTCACAGAACTGGCACAGCAGCAGTATTGTATTTTACAGGTGGGATTGCAACCCTTTGTGTCATGTGGATTATTACTCAATAAAGTAATTTATATGCTGCACTCTGACCTTTTAGCTGTGGCGTATCAGGCCATGGTATCTGTGCCTGGGATCTGATCATTCTGGAGCCTATATGGGAACGGGTATGCCTTAGTTACTGTTGAAATTTTCAGTGGACAGTGCTACTCTCAACAAACAGTCATGTTACTTAGGTCCTGTTATGCACCAGCCTCTTCCATGTCTGATGCCACAAAGTCTCTGTGTGAGAGCATGCTTCTGTGTGTTTTATTTTGAGGTAATCTCATTTGGGACACCTTTTTCCAGTGGTCCTTAGATTAAATTGAACTGCAGCACCTTGGATTTTTTTTTTTTTTAAAGAACTGCTTTCAAAATCCAACAGCTGTGTATAAAGAAAGCATCAAAGCTGTCACATGTTATTTGAAGTCATACCAGTAAATATACTTGATGACAGGATCTTTCTAGTCCAAATAGGAGAGCTCTGTCAAGTGAACTAGATGAGGGACTGTGCCAGCTAGTATTTAGTCATTAAGAACTAGCCATACTGTGAATACTTACTCTTTTTTGGGCAATTCCAAAGTGTTTCAGAATATATTATTATTAGAAGGCATCTCCAGGTGGCTTTCTTACACCCAGCATTCCTAGTTCTTTTTCTTTATGTGTGAGCAAATGTTCAGTCTTAGCAAGATATACTGTGGTGTTGTCGCTTTTGCTCTGAACAATTCTTTGTAGAGCCAGTGGTCCAGAGTGAGCTGGGTGAGCAGCAAAAGAGTATGCTATGTGCCTTGGTCTTGGCTTAGAATTAATCCTTGAACCATAGTTGTGCCCATTGGAACCAGAAATTGGTGTTGTGCTCAGATTCCTGAAAGAAGAGATTACCTGCATGGTGTTTGACCCCTTCTGTTCTGGGACTGGTGTACATATTTGTAAATAAAACAAGTTATACTCAGGCTATGTGATTTTCTGCTCATGTAGATGTACCTGTGCTATATGTGCTTGATCTATTTCAATAAAAATAGCAGGGGAAGTGGCTTGGGCTAGTCATACATTTACACTGCTCCAAGTAGTGTAGCCTTAGACTATACCTAGACTCCACACTACTGATTTCTCTATTCCACTTGAAAACCACTAATAACTCAGAATTCTGCTGCCATTCGATGTCCGCATGGGACTGTCAGAAGAAGAGGCACAATTTATTTGATCCTTAGTGAAATTGCTCTAGATTTGTATTGGTGTATCTGAGAGAGGAATCTGGCCAGTATGTCTGATTTATCACTCCCCTGTGATTTTGAGTCCTTGGCACATTCAGGCCTTGTTTACACTGGCTAATTTTTGATGTGCTAACCACCACTTACACTCCTTCACCTGCGTGTAATACACCACATATCGCACACAAAGGTACTCTCAATAACGCATGGGTAGGGCTAAGATTTTGTCATGCACAGCTTTCAGTAAAGACCACAGGGAGGACATGGGCAATAAACAATAAATCATGGAAGCCTGAGCCTCATGGCCCAGGGCTGAAGTCATGGACATCACAAAACATCACGGACTCAGTGACCAACTCGTAGCCTTATGCATGGGCCATCGCAGCGCAATTTGGACTGCACTTGTTCTAAGCAAAGGTAATATTATGTCCTCTCCTATCACTGTGTCAGTCTCCACCAGTACAGTGGCCACGTAGGCAGCTTGTACAGCAACTGTCATCTGTCAAGATGGCTGCCCACAGGCCTCTGCCGTGGGCCTACTCTGTTGGATCCCGCCTTTCTTTGCAGGCCCAAGAGCAGCTGAGATGGTACTTAGCTGATTTTGCTTCTGCTTGGCCCTGCAACCTTGACCTCAGACCCATGTCACAAAAACATAATGGAAAATACTACTCCGAACTATTTTTATTGTGGTTATTTTTCTCTCTCTCTTTTTTGTCCCTTGTCTTAAAAATCAGAAATAACAAATCAATGCTTAGTTAGCAGATGCACAGGCAGGCTCTCCCTCCCCCCAGTACACTACTCTGGAGGTAGACATGGGTGTGTGGGTGTTGTTTTAGCAGTGCCCCCCTCACTCCTGAGAGCAGGTTATTAGTTAGCTGATACAGAGCAAGACTATTCCTCTCCTTGCTGCCCATGCCTCTAGTAAAGTCACTAACCTCTGCAAAGTGCCCCAGTACCCACTCAGTCTCCTCAGTCCTCCATGAGGTTTGATGCAGCTTCTGGAGACTCAGTTGGAGTAGGTAGGAGAAGAGTAATGGAGGGAACTTGCATGGTCCCAGAACTGGGGCTGGAGCCTGAGCCTGAATGTCTACACAGCAATTTTTCAACCGCGGAGCCCGAGCCTGAGTCAGCTGACCAGGGTCAGTCAGGGTGGCGCCTCTAAACGTATCCTGTGTGAACCCACACATGATCCCTAGTGTAGATGCTATGCAGCATCGCAGTTTACACTGGTATAAATTGCAATGGTGCAATAATCTAATGTAGAAGCAGCTGAAAGCAATTTGAAAGTGGCTTCAGCTGATTACATGGAACAGAAACAAAGACATTGTATGCCTGATCCAACTTCAGTGAAAAGATTCCCAGGGACATAGATCAGGCCCTAACTGAATATCACCGCACGAATTGCCAAAATTAAAAAAACATAGCCCCATGGATGATTTCCAAGTTGACCCTATTACAGGGTCTGTTATGTGCAGCGATGTGCTTGAGGTTACGTAGTATAATGCATATGGTATAATAGTGAATGCAACAAGCTAGCCATGTATTAGAATGATTCTGCAAAACTCTTTGGTAACCATGTACGCAGTAAAAGTATTTAATGCCTTTAGAAGAGCCGCTTTTATAGCAAGGATGGCCAAACTTACTGACCCTCTGAGCCACATACCACAATCTTTAGAAGTTCAAGACCCGGGTTGCACCTGCCGGTACTCAGGGCTTCAGTCCTGTAGGAAGGGGGGTCTCAGTACCTTCAGCCCCAGGGAAGGTGCCTGTCCGGGCTCAGGGCTTCAGCCCTGCTCCTGCTGAAGTGCCAAGCCCCAGCAGGTGTGCCTTGCAGGGCTGAAGCCGTGAGACACCCTCCCCGCCTCCCCACTGGGCAGAAGCCAGAGGCAATGTGTGGGGGGCACATGGCGTTACGTGCCCCCGCAGATTTTTGCCAGGGTTTGCTGGCCCCACTCAGTCATATGGTGCCACCAGGCCTCCTCCCTGAACGGCAGCTGCTGGAGCCTGGGAGCTGTGGCCCTGGGGAGAGGAAGCAGCAAACAGCTGGGAGCTGTAGGGAGAGCAGCTACTTTTGCTACTGCCTCTCCCTGTGGAGCTAAAGTTGCGGGGCCTCCCTGCTCTTCCTAGCTCTGCATGAAAAGATGGCTGCAAACAGCTAACACCCGGGAGCTGCAGGGAGGGACCCCTGAGGGCAGGAGGGGGAGTGCCTGGGAGGGAATGACTCAAGCTGTTGGGGGACAAACTTTTAAATTGTGCCCCCTCCCTCAGCAGGTACCAGTTGTGCCTAGCTGAAGCCCCTAGCCCCACTACCCCACCACAGAGAAGAAGCCCTGAGCTCTCTGTCCCCCAATGCTGGTCTGCTAGGAGGAAAATGGGGGTGGGGAGCTGCGGGTCTCCATGAGCCACACTTCAACTGTAAAAGAGCCACATGCAGTTCATGAGCCACAGTTTGGCCACCTCTGTTTTATAGTCTTATCGCCTTTTTTTATTTTAGTGGGGATGCCCTTGATACTAATCAAATGCTGATGCCTATGGCATAAGTAAAATATTTCTTCCATGTTTTGAAGATTAATTTGCACTAGTATTTGCCAAATTCCTTGTTTCTTTATTTCTGCCTTAATATACAAAACTAACTCTCCCAATCCATCCACTTGAGCAAGGCATCTGGGTTTTTCTTGGCTGTTTTTTTGTTTTGCCACCAGCCTAGACACTGCCATAGTTGCTCATGCGCAGCCTAAACAGACGCTGTGGGTTTAAAGTTGCATTTGTACAATTCCTAAAGCATCATTGTTCACTTAAAAACAAAATAAAATACCCCCTCTCCCCCACAAACACGCCAACACATAGCAGGGACAGCTTACAAGAAAACAGGAAAATGAAAAGCAGCAGGGAAACTCAGTGGTAAGTTGAAAGATGGTCTAGAATCTGAGCAGACTTTCACATGATCTTATCCATGTGAAACAATTTTCCTAATTTTCTTCAAGCCAGATTTGGACAAATGCATGCAGAGGGTGAAATGTTCTCTCAATGAATTCCATATAAACAGCAGAAGATTTCAGGAAAACATAGTTGTAATTTCATATCATCGTCATTTTAAAATTTGGAAATCTGGTCAAACTGAATTGGGAATATACTTTTTTTCCCCCTAGAAGGATCCAAACCAGAACCCTCAGATTTGAACACCCATGAATATTAGCAGGGTACCAAATCCAGCCCCCAGTTTTTGGCACTAGACCATATCTAATTTTTCCATAGATTTTTTTTTCCATGGACTTTCTGGATTTTTTTACTTTGTCTATGTATATGATTTATAATATGATATTATTTATAAAAGTATTGCCTAGAGACCAACCATGAATGGGGTCTCACTGTACAAACGTAGAAGTAGACAGGCCCTGCCTTGAAAAGCTTACAGTCTAAATAGACCAGACACAAAGTGGGGAGAGGGGTCTAAGATAAGCAAAGTGAACAATGTGATAGCAGCAAACGTCATATTAGTTCCATGATTTTGAGGGAATTTTAGTTAGGAGGGCATTAGCTAAGTGGAAAGACAAGGGAGAGGAGGAGCTGTGATGGGGTACAGAGAAGGTGAGATGAGAGAGGGGACGAAGACATAAGGAGAGGAGTTAAGTGAGGCTGAGGTGAAGAGACTGTGAGATGTGATGGGGGCAGGGTTGGGGTTGGAGCAAACAGTTAATTTCTCGGTCCGTGCAGTCTGCTTCACTTTGATGGGATTATACTTGGAAAAACCCTCTCTATCAAACAGTCAGGTAATGATGCGAGGGCTGCCACTCCAACAACCTGGATGGATAGTTAGTTGAGTACTAATGGAAATTCTTTGTGCAAGTCCCATATGCATAAAGGGGAAATTAGTTCCCTGTTTATTTTAAACTACTGATGATGTTTTTTAAAAGAAAATTCGTTCAAACCTTGTCTATCCTCAAAAATATTAATTTGTTAACCTGGTTCCTATCCAAAATACTGAAGACTTTAAAACACTGTTTCAGATGAAATAGTATGCTGGGTTTTGCCTGCAATGCAAAAATTTTCATTGCATATTATTGTGAAAATACTCTGAGGTTTACCATGGTCTTATGCAAGCTATGTCCATAAGATGGAGCTCTTGTGCTATGAAAGGAATTACTGAGTACTTTCTCATCACTTGCTTTGGTTGCAAAGTGGCTTTTCATTGAACAAATGACGATGAGTATTATTTAACATTTCTATTGCACTAGCAGCTAGAGGCCAATTGGCTGGGCCCCACTGCTATGTGCAGTACAACCATGAAATCCTAATTGAGAAATGACTATCAAACATGAAAATGAAAGCTACTGTTTTATTTCTTTAAAGAGTAGATTCCATAAAATGTTTCATAGTATATTCAAAGTATAATCAATTTACCTACCTTTCTGATATCTAATAAATTCTATTTAGATATCAATTATGGATTAGGTAGATTACACAGACAAACAATACAGCCTTGATTATCCAAATCACAGTTATCCCCAAACTCCCTGCTTTCCAAAACATGCCTACTATTTATTAATTACATTGCAATTTCCCTTTAATACCCAACAGCTTGATTATTCATATCATACAAGTATAATAAATTCATTCAAATAAAAAGTAAGTGTGCAGTTCATGACAGAGTATGGTATGAACCACAATTATAAATAATAGTTAGATTTACAATATAAGTGGAAAACTACAGTTATTGCAATAAAATACATTATAGATTTGGAATGTTATTTGATTGTTAAAAATGTGTATAAAGCAGTAGTGAGTCATAGGGCAAATAAAACAGCTGGACAAGTGAAGAGAATTTTTTCCTAAAAGGATATAAAATATTCTCAGATGAAGTGATAACTCCTTTTAGTTTCTCTTATGTGCTTTGCATATTTAGACATAAGCATTTTAACGTATGGGAACATAGGGTCCAATCCTGGTCTCACAGAAGTCAAAGACAAAACCCCTGTTGATTTCAGTGGGGCAGGATCAAGGCTATATAGATCAGTGTTGACATATATAATTCTCTCAGGAGAGTGATTTGAAATCTTTAAATTAAATACATTATTTTTCCCAGGATTCTTTTTTGATTTTTTTTCCTCTGAGGCATTTTTGTCTTTTCAGTATAACTAGAAATGCCAGCAGGGCTGCACTGAACATTCTGGGGAAAAAAGTGTGATGATTAATTATCACACAATGGTTTTGGTTTTTTAAAAAACATAAACTGGTTACAAATTTTTTCCCCCTCTTACTACTAGATAACTAGGTGAAGTAATAGAATAGCTGCTGTGACACACACCTTGCTACATAAGTCTTACAGAGGAATACATTGGTCTTAATGACCAGGTATAGTTCCTGGGCCTACTTCATTAATGGAATAAGGTTCCCCCACCCCCTAAATCTATCAAATAAATAACATTCCAAATAGTTACTTAATTTTACTTCTGAATTTGCCTTTATGAAGCAAAACTCTAATTTGTGTCTGGAGTGGCTGCCATTTAGTCAGATGCTCTGGCGTGTGAATGAGGGACCTCCAGAGCTAAAAAGCAGGAGCTGTTACAACTTGAACGAAAAAGTCAAGGGTGTTCAGCTATGGCTGTTACCAGACTCTTATCTTTTGTGGATCGGAACTGGGGAGAACTGTAACACCCCCCCTCACCCCCCTGCCACCACCAGTGGGCTACATATATAGTTAATAGTAAAATTATATTAGATAATGTTAGTGGCCTTCATAGCTTGTGACTCAGGAGACCTACATTCAATTCCCAGCTCAGGCACAGGCCTCCTGGTGACGTAGAGCCAGTCGTTTGAGCTATGTTTTACCTCCGCTCCCTCTGTAAAATGGGGCAAATACCTTCCTGTCTCCTGGGGGTGTGTGAAGACAAAATCTGCTAATGTCTGTGAGGCACTCTGATATTGGACAGATTCCTTTTGCATTGTAGGTAGTACAAGATACAAATAATAAATAATCTTTATCAAACGTATTCAAGTATATAGACTCACCTAAAGGCAATGTATGCAGGGTGTCTGCTTATATACAAGTCAATTATGGGAACTGGTGTCATCCCTACTTGAGGACTATACCATTGGGGAAGAAAAAGAGAGAGACTTCTGGTTTGGCCTGTGGTAGCCCATCCTCCTGTTATAAGAAGCTTACTGGTGGTTCTTATAAGAGATGTTTTCAGGGCACCTGTCACTTCCTAAACCCGGTAAAAGTTTAGGAACCTGCATTCTGACCCAGGACTAACTGCTCTTGTTTTCGTATTTTCATTCCCAGGAATGGTTTCCCTTTATACGACCTGCTAGTTGACATGTAGTGCAGCTGTAGCTGTGTTGGTCCCAGTATATTAGAGAGACCAGATGGGTGAGGTAATATCTTTCATTGGATAAGTCTCTTGCACCAACAGAATTTGGTCCAATAAAAGACATTACCTCACCCACTTTATCCCCCCCAGTTGACAGACAGAGCACATGATTCTGATCTCACTGTGGCTTAAATCAGGATTTACTGAAGTCAGTGGAGTTACAAAGATGTAAACCTGGTATGAGTGAGATCAGAACTGGGTGCAGGGAGATCAAGAGATGTTAGTCTAAATGTGGGGCAGTTTTTTAAGTTAGAAGATAGGGAAGTCAACAGGGTGACATACGCTGGTTGGTACATATGTGAGTATATACAATGTATTATTTAGAGGTGGTCCACTTGCATTTTAAAAAACATAATAGAAATCTTACACTTAATGTAATATTTATTAAAGAAAATAATTGAAAGAGTTGCAGCAGGGCAAACCAACTGAACGATAAACCCCCAACATTTCAGCACTCATCTCCACTGGGGGATAACAACTCTTCTGTTCCTCCTTTGTTTTTATATATGTCTAGTCAGCTGTTTCCTCAGATGCTGACTTCAGCTTATTTATGCCAGGCCACCTCAGAGAGCTCAGTTATTTCTCTTTTAAAATTCCCTCATTTAGGGCCTGGTCTTGGGAAGTCTTCCTGTAGATTTCTGCGGGTGTTGAGAGACCATCACTGGATTGGGGCTCTTCAATGTTTTCCATGGTTTTATAGATTTTTGCCAAACCGTTGCATTTTGTTGTTAAAATTCTGCACTGTAAATTCCGAATGGTAATGTCACAGCAATGGGATATTTCTTATTTCATTTACAGTTGTACAGCCAGACCCTCAGCTAGTGTTAATTGCAGCCAGTGGAGTTGCACCAGCTGAGGATCTGACCCCCTAATACATCAGCATACATTTATTTTGCTAGCATTTGTGACTGTTGAATATGATCAATAAATTAAAAATGTCCAATTGGACTGTCACTAATATAATCCTTTCATCTCCTATAATCTATAACATATGTGTGGGCCTACTCTGGCAAGGTATTGAGTGCTGCTGTCCAGGCACTGATGTTTTAGCCAACTGGGGTTGAGAGTTTTCAGCATGGCACCTGGCAAGACTGAGGCCCTGCGACTACAAACACATCTTCTGGAACATAAATTCATAAGTTGCCACCCTTGTAATGCAACTCTACTAGTTTAAAGAAAGGGCTTAACATACATAGAAATCCAGGAAAGAGGTGGTGGAAACCGGATCAAACACAGAGCCTTCCATCTGTCTCTGTGGCACTAGTTTGAGTTCAGCCCAGACTGTAGTAGCCCTCACCATCTGAGAAGCTGTTCATTGGCCTTTGGGAATAGATTGCTGCCCTTGAGAATCTCGTTCCAGTTCTCGTTGGACTGGTGCGCACACTACAATTTATGCCAACACAATTGACCCTATTTAGCACCAGCACTAAACACACTGACATTTCTTCTAAAGTAAATCCATGTGAAAATAGTCCATAAAAATAAGCTTCCTAGAACTCCTCCTTTGGAACAAATCCTTCAGTCTTTCCTCAGTTTTAATTCATACCTTTTCATAGGCAAACCTTGCGCTTGACGTTAATGGATGCTTCACCTGTGTAAGGACTGAGTAAAAACTGAGGAACAGTTTCTGGTTTTGCCCTGAGTGAGGCTGGATAGAGTTATTATCACAAGACTAGAGGGTTCATCCTCTTGGCCTTGAATTTTCTTTATTCCTTTTCATCAGGAGCTAAAACGCTGGCACATTCTGTCTTTGTTTGCTTGCATCTGGAAATTGTTTGCTTTTACAAATATAAACGTGCAACTTTTAAACTGGATTTTGGTATGGAGTAGTGCAGCGTTGAATGTGAGAAGAATACAGGTTTTTCAAGCTCAACTCTCCCCCGCACTTTCTGGTTTGCACCCGGTAAGGAAAAGAGACGTTCTTGCTTCATAATTTCTTAAGTTGAGTTGGTTAAAATATAATTAAATTAACACTTTCTAGGAAATTATCAAATCCATCAGTTCACATTTCAAAATACACAGATAATGTCATTTGTTTGGAAAAATTCAGTGGGTCTGATTTTATTTTATTTTATTAAACATATGCCAGGGTTAATCCCCTTAATTGAGAGAAGTGGAAAGGTGATTTAGTCCATCTTGCCCTCCCCACACACAGACTTGGTACAGCTGAGGATTCACCCAATACCTTTAAATAATATGAAGTTATATTTTAATATATCCTTACAGTGTATCTCTATGCTGAAAAGGCAGTGTTTTCCAGTGGGTAGAGTATGGCACTGGGACTCCAGAACCCTACATCTATTCCTGGCTCTACTGTCCCGCCATCCGACCTTGAGCAAGTCACTTTCCCTTTTGGTGACTCTGCTTCCCCTTCTACTCTTTTTTTTAATCTTCTCTATTTGGATTAGAATCTCTGAGGCAGGGACGGTTTTTACTGAAGTCAATGGTAGTGGTGCCGTCTTCAATGAGTACAGGATGAGACCGGCCATGGTCATACAGTGCCTGACACAATGGGACACATCTGGAGCCTCTAGATGCTACTGAAAGAATAAATATGAAAAGTGGCTCTATTAAAAAGGCATCACAGAGTTTAACGTTTATTTCTTTTCAGTGACCCTCCAACCCCCCATATTGTACTTGCTCACAGTACAACTATAAAAAGGGTTTATCTAGCTGCTAGCTTTCAGGCTGAGCCTGGGACTGAAGGTCAAACCGTGTTCTTTCTGGCGAGTGGATCATTACAATGAGTAAAGATTTTTGCCAAGGTTGAAAATATTGACCTAAGTGACTTGTCTAAGGTCATACAGCGTGACAGTGGCACATCCCGAAATAGAGCTAAGGTCTGCAGATACTCAGCCCACGCTATCTCCTCTGTACAGCAACTACATTGCTTAAGGTATATTATTGCTTATAGATTTATCTTTCAGAAGATGCGAAAAAGACTTAAAATACACAAGACAAATTATCTGATGTATTTCTCTGGAAAAATGTTGTGCATCTTAAATGCAGCCAAAATGCAGAGTGCCTGCCAGCTGTAACAATAATCACTCATTTTCCTATTTCAAGCTCATTGTGTAACTACAGAACCGGGAACGGGCAATTCTAATATAAGACTCTTTGTCATTTTCAGAGATTTTCTTCTCACTTTTGTTTTTGGAAGCTGTATGTACTGTTTGAGGAGTTTTTCAGTCTGATCATATTTTTCGCTCCCTGCCACAGGGATCTAATCTAAACTAAACTGGGCATATACCACTTGCATCCCCATGATTGCTGAGCTGCTTTCTGAGCTTTTCACAGAGAAGCAGGTAATGGCATTTATAGGGTTAAACACAAGAAAATTAGCTGAATTGCAGAATTCCTCACTGTTTGCCAGTCAAGTGGATGGGACAGAAGACATTCATAGGCTGATTTGTTTTTGAACTGTGGCTTGTAGACTTGGACCATATTAGTACATAGAGCTCGATTGACACTGAAATGTCCATTTGATAAATATTTACCTTTCTTTTCTTTTTCTCAAGTGTTTTCATTCATTGTGCTCATATCCAATGTCCATCCTCTCTGCCTTAGCAAGTTAGTGTTTGAAAAGTATTTTGCACATATGGCAAGCCCAGAAAACATACCTACCAAAGGGATGATGCATTGCTTTTTCTTTAATGTGAATGCAATTTTTGTTGTTGTAGAGTGCATTTCTTTGTATTCTGTTTAGGATCTGGAAAGACGTCGCTAAACTGCATGTATTACTAGGACTCCAGTTAACCGCACAGTGGGCGCATAGTTCAGCTATTACTATAGTGAACTGAAGTTCAAAAACTGCTCATTACCCTGTAATCACTCAAGGTAAATTGGAGCACCTAGGGCATTTTGTCCTTTTTATCAATTTATTTGGAAAAGACTGTTAAAAAGGAAGATATGAAAAATCCTTGACATGCATAAAAAAACCTGGTTATGGCTTTGTGCAGTGGCGAGAACAGCATACAAAGCCCTAAAGGCCAAATGCCCTCAGGTCTACATGCACAAGTCTCATCTAAGTTATCTGGACTGTATCGATACACGTATGTGTGAGTGCAGAATTGGACCTAGGTCTACGCTAGGAAATTAGGTTGGCATAACTAGGTTGCTCAGGGGTGTGAACAATCCACAGACCCGAGTGATGCAGTTAAATTGACCTAACCCTCCTCAGTGTAGACAGTGTTAAGTTGATGGGAGAATTCTCCTGTTGACATAGCTACCGCCTCTCGGTGGGATGGGGGGTGATTACCTGTGCCAACGGAAGAAGCACTCTTGTTGGCTTAGGTAGCATCTGTGCTGAAGCACTACAGCATTTTTAAGTGTAGACCTGCCCTTATTCTCCTTGAAATAGCATTTGTAACTCACTGTTCTTTGAAACAAGCTTGCTTCTGAAAATGAGAGGTGGGCATATCTCTTTCAACACATAATTCAACGTATTTAGCACCTTTTCCTGCATGTGAAATATTTTAGTGTAATTTCCTCTAATTTATTCATTTTATACATAATATTTTACTCTTGTGCATCAATTATGGATATTCTAAATTTGAGCTGTATTGATTCATTATGAGTGGTCAAATAATTTTGGTATTTTATTTGTTTCCTAATGGCACAAGCATTTCTGGCATGAATATTGGCATATGCAAATTTAAAATTCAGTTTCTTTGCATGTTTGTGCATGCAACTTTTGTTTACTTTCCACAAACATTTTTGCCAGGAAAACTCCATTGTGTGAATAGTCACAGAAAGTGACTGCAAGAACAGCCGCAAGAAGATTAATTAAATAATTTAAATGAATATTCAGTGGGTTTTGGATCAGGACCAAAAATTGTAAAAATGATATTGGAGCCGTTTCAGCTGAACTGGGCAAATAATACTGATATTTTCCTGAAGTCGATGGAAGTCTTTCTAATGATTTTAATGGGGTTTGGCTCAGGCCCATAAATCATGGCTCCTGTGTCTTTGACTTTTTTTACAACTTACAAAGATCCAAATGTTGTGGTCCAAAATGTAAATGTTGTTTATTTGTGATGGAAATTGCTGTTCTTATGTGTGAATGTGTCTCCCAGAGGGTATTTCTTCTGATACTTGCTTTCTTATCAGAGTTATTTACCTCTGCACCTAATCATTCATTCATTTATTCATTCTAGCCATGCCACAAAAGTATATTTCAGTGAAAAACAGGCAATGCAGCGCTTTCAGATGTCGTGGGAATAAGCAAGAGATGTCTTCTTTCATGTTGTGGTACAAGAACAGCCAGGATTGCTTTGTAGTGTCCTTGCAATAAATGGATTTGGTGATTGATTAAATTCCTCAGCTTTGGCATTTGATCAGTCTCAGTAGCTATTTACTGCTTCATATACTACAAAGCAATTGAGATTATGTCTTAATTATATGCTCTTAATCCTAAAAAACTATGTTCATCCATCGTGGTCACTAACATTTAAAACTATCAAAAACATGTGTCTAACTCCCATAGCTAAGAATGTGTTTATGATTATTGAGGGAGTTAGGAATTTTCTATAATCAAGCTAAATTGGCATATTGGTTAGAAAGAATGACAAGTTCCATCTGACTTTCCTGAGTTAAGCATCAATTTGGGAAGACTTGAACTAGACAAGGATTCCCCATAGTTCCAGGGAAGATAGCCATGATAAAAAGACTAGATGTGTGTGTGTGTGTGTGTGTGTGCGCGTGTGTGCGTGCACACACGGTATTTCACTCCGCACAAAGAGCTGTGCATGTGCACAGACTCCAGTTTTGCACTCAAAGGAAATACAGCAGACATTTAAATATCTCCAAACCAAACAAGACATCCTGAAGGATTCTCTTCCTGTGGTCTCATTATCTGTTTCTTTCTGTGTTTTGAAATATCAAAAGAAGTGCAGAAATAGGCAGGGTAGCTTTAGACAGAAATACAAAGGAAGAATGAAAAAAATAAATGTAACTGTCACCTTAAGATCAGACCCCCTCCTTATCTGGGAGTCTCATGTTAAAGGCATGATCTTTCAAAACTGGAAACATCCTAAAAATAAAGCATCATTCTTTTAAGATGCACCAGTTTCTAAGGAAATACATCTTCTGAATGCACTATGAGATCTGCCAGAACTCCTCTAAAGGAGGTGGGGAGATTTGATCCTTTTTTAGAATTTAGGGAACAAGTTCTCCCTAAAATCAGACTTCTGAGTTTGCTTTATAATAGGAATGTTCTGTGAATCGATTCCCCTCCCCACCTAAATAACAGAGACCTAGAAGCATACAAGTTTGATGAGCAAATTGTTGACATGGCTAGTAGAGTGTTTCAAACAAGACCTTTTTCAATAGGTGCCAAATGACATACGATTCCTATCCAAACCCGATGTGAACCTTCCAAAGGGTGTTCCCTACCTCATGTCCCTTACAGTGCCCTGTTCTTGTCTCTAGCCCTCACTGTGGCTTCCTTTAGTCCCAGGCATCTTTAAACCAAATAAATGTAAGGTTGTGCCCTGCACTATCTGGTGGTCTCGTTAATATATCTAGATGCACAGGTAACATTTTAAAAACCCAAACAGTTTTAAAAAGACAGAGAATGAACTTCAATGGTGACTGAGTATTGTGGGCTAATTGCCTGCAAACATTTACTCTTGGAAAAATGAAATCCATAAGGACTTTGGCTTCAAAGTCAGTGACATGATGTGGCCATGTTACTGAGTGGAGCAAACTGCATTCTCCCTGAGAAATAGGAACAGCCCCAGATAGAATGTGCCTTGCTTATGCAATGTATCTCTTGTATCCCTCCAGGGGAGAGTGGCTGCAACTCCTCCGCTCAGGGTTGTGGTTTCAAAGACACAGTCTAGCTCACAGCATCAGATCCAGGAGGAGTCAGAGTCTGGGCCCTGCTGCGTGTGCCAAACCGGCTGATGGCTCATCTGCACGACCACTGCCCTATGCAGATGGTTGCTGACTGAGCTTATAGAGCAGTGTCCATGTTTCTGCTCACCTCCCTTGTACCACCGTGGAGTGCTGCGTTGTGGCAGGTAACAAAACAGGAAAGACACAGGACAGAGTGTGGATGTGATCCAGGGCCGGCTCTAGGTTTGTTGCCACCCAAACAAAAAAATGTTTGCCCCCCCCCCCCTTTTTTTTCTTTTTTTTGGCTTTTACACGTTTGCACTTTGCAATTTTTTTTGACTGTTTAAAATAAAAAAAAAATGAAAACAGAGAATTTGTACTTCGTGAAATAAAACAATTTCCTACGCATGTACTCATTTAATTTTAACAAAATCACAATTACAAACAATTTGGGTTCAACTATACACTGTAATGAAAAATGTTAGTGTCTTCCGGTGCGCCCAGTTTCTCATAAAAGAATTTATATGAACTCAATTTTTCTGGTTTTTATACTTGCATAGTCTTTTAATAATTCAGTGAAATCTAAATTTTTTGCAATGGTACTTTCAATTGAAATTAATGCAAGTACTGACAAAAGATTTTAAGACATGGTGGACCTCAAATAATTTTTTAGTAATTTCAGTTTTGAGAAACTGCGCTCACCTGAAGCCACTGATACTGGTAATGTTAAAAGAATGCGTAATGCTATAGCAGTGTTTGGAGTGAAAAAATAATTTTTTGCTATAAATTCTAATACTTTTAGAGGAGAAGTTTTAGGACTTATTAGCTCAGATAAAGCTATTAATTCATCATACAATTCTCCTGCATCAACGTCAGCAGCGTTATCAGTACTGAGCGCTAAATGTAGGTCTTGGCAGTGCTTCGTGAAGTCTTCTTTTTTAATATTTTTAATATTTCCAGTATCTTATAAAAATTCAAAAGTTTCACAATGACCATGCAACTGATAAAAATCTTTCTTCAATGGAAATTATAGCTACATCCAAAATACAATAGAAACATTCAACTTTAAACCTTTCTTTTGGATCAAGAATAGGATCATCATGAGCCTCATAACAAAACTGTCCTGTTTTTTTTCTGAGGATGAATGAATTGTTGAGGTACAAATGTTGGTTCAAAATCAAGATCCTCTGCTATTGTTAAAAGAAAAGGAGTACTTGTAGCACCTTAGAGACTAACCAATTTATTTGAGCATGAGCTTTTGTGAGCTACAGCTCACTTCATCAGATGTATACCGTGGAAACTGCAGCAGACTTTATATATACACAGAGAATATGAAACAATACCTCCTCCCACCCCACTGTCCTGCTGGTAATAGCTTATCTAAAGTGATCATCAGGTGGGCCATTTCCAGCACAAATCCAGGTTTTCTCACCCTCCACCCCCCCACACAAATTCACTCTCCTGCTGGTGCTAGCCCATCCAAAGTGACAACTCTTTACATAATCAAGTCGGGCTATTTCCTGCATAAATCCAGGTTTTCTCACATCCCCCCCACCCCCATACACACACAAACTCACTCTCCTGCTGGTAATAGCTCATCTAAACTGACCACTCTCCAAGTTTAAATCCAAGTTAAACCAGAACATCTGGGGGGGGGGGGGGGGGGAGGAAAAAACAAGAGGAAACAGGCTACCTTGCATAATGACTTAGCCACTCCCAGTCTCTATTTAAGCCTAAATTAATAGTATCCAATTTGCAAATGAATTCCAATTCAGCAGTTTCTCGCTGGAGTCTGGATTTGAAGTTTTTTTGTTTTAAGATAGCGACCTTCATGTCTGTGATTGCGTGACCAGAGAGATTGAAGTGTTCTCCGACTGGTTTATGAATGTTATAATTCTTGACATCTGATTTGTGTCCATTTATTCTTTTACGTAGAGACTGTCCAGTTTGACCAATGTACATGGCAGAGGGGCATTGCTGGCACATGATGGCATATATCACATTGGTGGATGTGCAGGTGAACGAGCCTCTGATAGTGTGGCTGATGTTATTAGTTATTTGTTGATGTTATGATGTTATTTGTGCTGGAAATGGCCCACCTGATGATCACTTTAGATAAGCTATTACCAGCAGGACAGTGGGGTGGGAGGAGGTATTGTTTCATATTCTCTGTGTATATATAAAGTCTGCTGCAGTTTCCACGGTATACATCTGATGAAGTGAGCTGTAGCTCACGAAAGCTCATGCTCAAATAAATTGGTTAGTCTCTAAGGTGCTACAAGTACTCCTTTTCTTTTTGCGAATACAGACTAACACGGCTGTTACTCTGAAACCTGTCATTATGGAAGGCACTGCATTTAGCCGTATGGAGTGGAAATCTATCAACTGCATGAAAAAACTTGTACAGATACAGACAGACATCATCTTCCTTTCCAAATGCAAACAGATGGACATCGTACCAAAAGGACTGAAGGTAAAAAATCCATTACAATCTACATACCACACAGACTATGCTGACAGCTTGTGCCACACGCTCTCAAAGAAACTGCGGAATCACCTGATCAAGATCCTCTACAGCAAACAGGGAAAGATTAAGAATGAGCTCTCAAAAATGGATACTCTCATAAAAAACCAACCTTCCACACAAACTTCCTCGTGGCTGGATTTTACTAAAACTAGACAAGCCATTTACAACGCACACTTTGCTTCTCTACAAAAGAAAAAGGACACTAAACTTTCTAAACTACTACATGCTACAAGGGGCCACAGCAATGGTTCCCTCAACCCACCTAGCAATATTGTTAACCTATCCAACTATACTCTCAGCCCAGCAGAAGCAGCTGTTCTATCTCGGGGCCTCTGCTTCTGCCCCTCCACCCCCACGAACATGATACAGTTCTGTGGTGACCTAGAATCCTATTTTCGACGTCTCCGTCTCAAGGAATATTTCCAAAATACCTCTGAACAACATACTAATCCACAGAGGCCTCCCTACCAACACTACAGAAAGAGGGATTCTAGATGGACTCCTCCTGAAGGTCAAAACAGCAGACTGGACTTCTACATAGAGTGCTTCCGCCGACGTGCATGGGCTGAAATTGTGGAAAAGCAGCATCACTTGCCCCATAACCTCAGCCATGCGGAACGCAATGCCATCCACAGCCTCAGAAACAACTCTGACATCATAATCAAAAAGGCTGACAAAGGAGGTGCTGTTGTCATCATGAATAGGTCAGAATATGAACAAGAGGCTGCTCGGCAGCTCTCCAACACGAGTTTCTACAAGCCATTACCCTATGATCCCACTGAGAGTTACCAAAAGCAACTACAGTATTTGCTCAAGAAACTTCCTGAAAAAGCACAAGATCAAATCCGCACATACACACCCCTGGAACCCCGACCTGGGATATTCTATCTACTACCCAAGATCCATAAACCTGGAAATCCTGGGCGCCCCATCATCTCAGGCATTGGCACCCTGACAGCAGGATTGTCTGGCTATGTAGACTCCCTCCTCAGGCCCTACGCTACCAGCACTCCCAGCTACCTTCGAGACACCACTGACTTCCTGAGGAAACTTCAATCCATCGGTGATCTTCCTGATAACACCATCCTGGCTACTATGGATGTAGAAGCCCTCTACACCAACATTCCACACAAAGATGGACTACAAGCCGTCAAGAACACTATCCCCGATAATGTCACGGCTAACCTGGTGGCTGAACTTTGTGACTTTGTCCTTACCCATAACTATTTCACATTTGGGGACAATGTATACCTTCAGATCAGCGGCACTGCTATGGGTACCCGCATGGCCCCACAGTATGCCAACATTTTTATGGCTGATTTAGAACAACGCTTCCTCAGCTCTTGTCCCCTAAAGCCCCTACTCTACTTGCGCTATATTGATGACATCTTCATCATCTGGACCCATGGAAAAGAAGCCCTTGAGGAATTCCACCATGATTTCAACAATTTCCATCCCACCACCAACCTCAGCCTGGTCCAGTCCACACAAGAGATCCACTTCCTGGACACTACAGTGCTAATAAACAATGGCCACATAAACACCACCCTATACCGGAAACCTACTGACCGCTATTCCTACCTGCATGCCTCCAGCTTTCACCCTGACCACACCACACGATCCATCGTCTACAGCCAAGCTCTGCGATACAACCGCATTTGCTCCAACCCCTCAGACAGAGACAAACACCTACAAGATCTCTGTCAAGCTTTCTTACAACTACAATACCCACCTGCAGAAGTAAAGAAACAGATTGATAGAGTCAGAAGAGTTCCCAGAAGTCACCTACTACAGGACAGGCCTAACAAAGAAAATAACAGAACGCCACTAGCGGTCACCTTCAGCCCCCAACTAAAACCCCTCCAACGCATTATTAAGGATCTACAACCTATCCTAAAGGATGACCCAACACTCTCACAAGTCTTGGGAGACAGGCCAGTCCTTGCCTACAGACAGCCCCGCAACCTGAAGCAAATACTCACCAACAACCACATACCACACAACAGAACCACTAACCCAGGAACTTATCCTTGCAACAAAGCCCGTTGCCAATTGTGCCCACATATCTATTCAGGGGACACCATCACAGGGCCTAATAACATCAGCCACACTATCAGAGGCTTGTTCACCTGCACATCCACCAATGTGATATATGCCATCATGTGCCAGCAATGCCCCTCTGCCATGTACATTGGTCAAACTGGACAGTCTCTACGTAAAAGAATAAATGGACACAAATCAGATGTCAAGAATTATAACATTCCTAAACCAGTCGGAGAACACTTCAATCTCTCTGGTCACGCAATCACAGACATGAAGGTCGCTATCTTAAAACAAAAAAACTTCAAATCCAGACTCCAGCGAGAAACTGCTGAATTGGAATTCATTTGCAAATTGGATACTATTAATTTAGGCTTAAATAGAGACTGGGAGTGGCTAAGTCATTATGCAAGGTAGCCTGTTTCCTCTTGTTTTTTCCTCCCCCTCCCCCCCCCCCCCCAGATGTTCTGGTTTAACTTGGATTTAAACTTGGAGAGTGGTCAGTTTAGATGAGCTATTACCAGCAGGAGAGTGAGTTTGTGTGTGTATGGGGGTGGGGGGGATGTGAGAAAACCTGGATTTATGCAGGAAATAGCTCGACTTGATTATGTAAAGAGTTGTCACTTTGGATGGGCTAGCACCAGCAGGAGAGTGAATTTGTGTGGGGGGGTGGAGGGTGAGAAAACCTGGATTTGTGCTGGAAATGGCCCACCTGATGATCACTTTAGATAAGCTATTACCAGCAGGACAGTGGGGTGGGAGGAGGTATTGTTTCATATTCTCTGTGTATATATAAAGTCTGCTGCAGTTTCCACGGTATACATCTGATGAAGTGAGCTGTAGCTCACAAAAGCTCATGCTCAAATAAATTGGTTAGTCTCTAAGGTGCTACAAGTCCTCCTTTTCTTTTTGCGAATACAGACTAACGGGGCTGTTACTCTGAAATCTGCTATTGTTGTTGCTTCTTTGACAGTTTCTTCAAATCCTTCATGTGAATGGTATTTTTTTAAATATTCCAGCATTTTATTCAAAATCATCTTTGCCTGGGATATGTCTCTGGTTATGTTCTGCATAACTTTGCTGGTCAAATTTCATTTGATTTAGAATATTATGCCAAATAACTGTGCAACATGAAAATTGAAACTGGATCATTTTCTGAGCCAATGTTTCAGCTTCATGTAGAAATGAAGGATAATACGACAAGTCCTGGCTTATTTCAAACAGTGCATCGTAAATCTCTCCCGATGAATATCGGAATGGTCTAATAGTGTCTATCCTGCTTTCCCATCTAGTTTGACTTAGAAGTTTAAGTGTGAGTTTTTGTTTAAGATGCTTCTTCAAGACTGCCCAACAGTGTGTGGAAGCACTAAAAAAGTTGTAAATTGCTTGCACTGTGGTAAAATATGAAATGGCATCTTTAGATGATTTGGCAGCATCCACAGACAACCAGATTGAGCGAATGCACATGGCAAGGAACGAAAAAAGCTTGATTATTTAAATTCAGTATTCTTTGCTGTACACCTACATGTCATCCTTGCATGTTTGAGCCGTTATCGAACCTTTGGCCATGCATATTTTTTAAAGGTATTCCATAGTGTTCCAATCTCGGTCAGAGCCAGCTCTAGGTTTTTTCCTGCCCCACGCGCAAAAAAAAAGGGGGCGGGGGCAGGAGGGAGGAGGCAGGATGCTGCCCCTTGAAAAGTGCTGCCCTTTGCTGGTGCCTAGAGCCAGCCCTGATCTCTGTAGAATTACATCTGTGAGGGCTTTCCCAATAGTTTCATTCACTGGTATAAATTCTAGAAAGTGTTCACAAATTTTCACTTCTTCTGCATTTTCATCAGTTTTCACAAACCGTAAAACTATTGACATTTGCTTGGTTTTGCTCAGATCTTGAGTACAATTAATTCTAATTGAGTAATATTTGGCATGTTTCAAATCCGATACAATTAATTTCTAATGGAGTGTGTAATTAAATTTTATGATCACATTTTGTGTATTTTTACCCAAATAATGGGTGTGAATCTCTCCATCTTTCACTCTTCATACATGCTCAGCCATAACACTATCAAATTTTGCCAATAACTCAACCAATTTCAAGAAATTTCAATTGTTGTTCTCATATAAAATATCCGAGGATCTGCGGAATGCGAGGCACTGTTCAGTTAGGAAATTAATGATTGCCGGTAAACGTTCCAACACACCTTGCCAATGTAGAATTTCTGAATTTAGTAGACGTTGCTGTACCGCATCGACTGTTGTACCAGAACGTAATCTGTTTGACAGCTCAATCCAGTTCGTCAATGAGTGTAAATGATTTTTTGATGTTTCATGTTCTTTCAAATGCTGATGCAAATTTCGCTAGTCATTAAAACCTGCAGTTGCCAGAAGAATGTCCGAGATACAGAACAGTTTGCAGCAAAACCAAAAAACTACATCTTGTGTTCTGAATACACTAACCACGATCTATTAATTTGTTCCCCATTTTTCATTTTTTTTCTTCGTACTGGATGGCATAAATTGATGATTTGACTCATTAAATGGATATTCAAATGTAGGATCTAGTTTTGAAAGACCTTTTTTCACAATAATCATTAGCATTGCATCAGTAATTATTGTCGGCCATGTACTTGGATCCGATCCTATGTCAGTCTCTCCACCTTCCAATAATTGTTCTTCAGTTTTAGATTTGGATAACAGTTCTTCGTTTCTGGACTCTTCAGCTGAAGAAGTAAATCTTTGGATGCATTGTGATTGTTCGTCTTTATCAGTTAGTGAAGATCATCTTTGGTTGGATTGTTCATCTTTATAAGTTCATAAAGATAATTTTTGGTTCGATTGGTCTTCATCAGTTGATGAATAATCACTTTCAATGCATTGCTTAGAGCTTTCGCCTTGATTGTCAACTTTTAAAAAATACTTATTTGAAGTACAAGATAGTTTTTCTAATTCTTTTTGCTATTTCTCTCTTTGCTGCCTGTAGGCAGCATCGGAAAGTCGTTTTTGTTTTTGTCCCGGCATTTTAACCCTATAACCACTGGCACCTACATGACACGGAAATTGGCATGAATGGCGCCGATAGGGTGGCACAGTACACACAAGTAATCGTGATTCCTGATTTAATTAATCAATAACCGTTAACGTTTACACATTTACGCACGTTCACATTATGAGTGACCGTGTCACGACATGACACAATATTTTTCACTTCATGCTCCTATCGCACTACTGGAGATTTTTTTGATCTTCATGTATTATTTTTTTTTTGTACATTGGTGGATTTGTAAATATTTGCAACAATACATACTCAAGTAGCTCAGAGTTCCATGGGGACCTTCATGATACATTCTGTGTACAGAATAACGTACTGGGCTGTCATAAATTTGGACTGTTTGACAGCTCATGTTCTGTTGAGACCACTGAAAATCCCGAGGACCAGATTCTGCATTGCCTCCCTCACTGCAATGAACAGCACTGTTGTGGAGATGACTGCCTCCGCAGAAGCCCCCAGAGCAGGGGACACTCCTAGGTAAGCATAAGGCCTGTCCAGGCAGACCAGAGGAGGACTGTGCATTGGAGAATTGTGCAGAGAGAATGGTGTTACACCCCAACAATTGCCCACTGTTACAAGCCCCATATGGGTGATGGCAACTAGTGGCCCAAGGGCTGCCCTAGCCTGTGCTGGGGAGTTGAACCCAAGTCTGAAAATACTGGCCTACATGAATTGATAAAGACCACATAGGGAGTCAGCATCAGAGCTCAGACTAGCCCCTGGCTTAGTCTTCTAAACCATGCTCCTCCCACTTTTGAACTGTCTCCTGCCCTTGTAGCCGGAAGCCATCCTGGCTATTCTGCACAAGGGTTGGCTCAGCCACAGGCAGCCAAAACTGAGCTAGGGTCTGTAAAAATCAAGAGTGCTCTAGCTATAGTTATTCTGGACCTGGGTGTCTGATGATAAATAACCTGCAAGTTTTAGGCAAAATGAATGATAAACTTCCAACAGTACTGATTGTTTTGCCTGAACACACATCAGTTGACATTGTTAGGTTATGTCTGCAGTGACAAAGGCTTCCTCATTTTTTAAAAGAAAGCTGAGATTCTCCGTTATGGGAGATTTATAATGGTTGGCGCTGACTAACTACCTGCTTCTGCTGATACCATCAGCTACTGTGACCACCCTACTGTATATAATAGTGATGTTTCACACCTGAGTCACTTCCTGTTGCTGTGGGCAATCTACTGGCTGCTGAATCTCTAGGTCTGTGAGTGAGGAGCTTTTACAGCATTCAGCTAAACATTGCCTCTGTCTTACATAGGACAGCCACCATCATAAATCCAATAGTTGCTGGTCATGTTGTAAACCTGCATGGGGATTTGTTAGGATAATAATTTATGCTGCTGATTTTCCTGATTTCAAGTAATTTTTGGACAATCTTTTTCCCTGGTGCTTTTTTTACTCCAAAGTGGTCAACTGAGACCTTTGTTTTTTAAAAATCCAGGAAGCCACTCATGTTACTTTACTTGATAAAGAGCTTGGATGCAAAGCTTTCCAAGAAATGAATAGTACTGCTCTAAGGAGCATTTGAACAATGCAATGTTATTTGTTTACTTCAGCTATTTTATAATAATTTGGCCACCCAGTCCACTTGTGAGGTTCCAGAGGTCTTTGATTTTTTTTTTTTTTAACCTCGGAACACAGGATGTGCTTATTTAAGTGATAAGAAAGAAACAACATTTTGTAGAGGAGGGAATCTTTATTCCTTCCGGATGACCCTTTCTTTTCAGGCAGATTCCAGATATAAGGGAAACAGGACACACTGAAGCACCAGGAATGGCTAAGTTTCATGTAACCTACAGTTCACGTTTGCAGGAATATTTTAAAGGTTTCACATGAATAAAAGTTTAACTTTTATTCACATGGCAGCTTAAAACTACATTGAACACAGGCGCTGATATTTGCACTCAGGAGTCTATTCTCCTTTCCAGATCTGCACAGAATGCCTGCTAGTTTCAGTAGAAATCCTAAAGCTATGTTGTAACTTTTAGTTAACTTACCAAAAAAACCATAAAGGTCATAAAAGGAGGATAAAAGTTGCACCAGGTAGATAAAGAGCAAAGAAAGTGCCTTGGATAAATTAAGAAATAGCTTGAATCGTCATAATAAACTCAGATGAGAACGTAAAACAATTTCTGAGGCTCAGCTTTCTTGTTCTTCCACTCTCTGCCAACCTTACACTTTCATGCACTTCCTGGTTTTGGCTGGGACTGGAAGGGGTCATACCAAATACCTCAGGAAAAGACTTGTTCTCGTGATATTTCTGACCCACCCAGTAACAGGCAGGAAGAACTATATATCTTACAATGATACCGGTTCCTCCTTCCCCCGCCTCAACAAATCCCTTAACTGGCATCCTCTTTTTCTTTATCAAGTTCAGTCTCCTCTTCCTTACCTTCTTGCTTGCTGCAAGTGCACCCCACCCAAAGTTCTTTCTTCAGACTCTCCCCCTTGCTCCTGTGAGTCATCCAAACCATCTCTCCTAACTGCTTCTTTTAGCTTATTCTCATGCTTGGCTTCCCACCTGATTCTGTGCCATGTCCCTATGCATGGAACAGCCTCCCGCTTACCATATGCCAAAAATCTTCTCTTTTCTTCTTTGGGTTCCTCCGTAAACCCCACTTCTTTTGCATGAAGCCTTCATAGGTTGGCTTCTGTCTGACAATTTCTTCCTGCCCTCTTGCATTTGACCTGCTATCCTAGACATTCCATAACTGAGGCCTCTTTGAGCCTCATCTTGGTGGTTATTTGCATTCAAAACTCACCAATTACTTAAGGATCCGAATGTCATGCTTTATGTCATTAGACAATTGTCCTTTTGCTCTATTGGGCTGTAAAGTATGGAACAGGATTTCCCTCCTGAAAATCCATCTCAGTCCTTTCCCCTCATTTACAAAAAGAACCTACAGTCTTTTTATTCTTGAAGTATGTTTTTTAGAATGCCCCTTGTTGGCCCTGTCTTGGATCAGAGCATGCTATGCCTTGTACCTCTCCACGGTCTCTCGTGAGTGTGCCCTTCCCAGTCATAGGCCCAGGGTCTCCACTTCACTCAAGGGGGAGTCCTATGGCGCAGCCACTCTCAGACTGGGTCCGTCGGCTTCAGCAGCCCTGTTTCCCAACATGGCTCTTTTAGCAGGGCCAATTTAGCTTGGCTCCCTGCAGGAGTCTTCTTTCTTGGAAGTTTTGTAGCCAGAAAATATCTGCAGTGACACAGTTCTGCCTTTTCAAAACAAAGTATTTAATAGTCAACAGGAATATGGTAATCAGAGAAATGGGTTAAAATAACAAAGTAGGCCTTCATGCGTGAATCTTATTTAAACTTCATTCTTTCCTTGCAAGTTTTGGGTGAGTTCCATTCAGCCAAGATACCCCTGCTCCTGGACTGGGAGAGACAGACAATATGCTCTCAGTATCTTTTTGTCATAGACACCTCTCACTGCTAATCACTCTTCTTCCTTTCTGGGCTAGCCAGTTTGGTGGGTAATTCCCAATTAATAACTTCCCCTTTGTTCTGTTGAGGATGCTTGGTATTTTCTCTGGAAGTATCTTAACTCCATTATTGTCTTGGTTCCTGTTGGTTTTCCCCTAACTACCTCCTTTGTTTTATCTGATGCATAATAATATCTAGCAGGTAAACTGAGATGAATATAATATTCCCAGAAATAATACAAAAATCTCCCATGATTTCCACAGGCCCTATATATATTGTTTTTCCTTCTAGTGGCTTTTTTCTCTCTCTTTTTGTATTGGACCCTCTTGTTCACTGCATGATTTTTAACAGGTTCATTTAATGATGATAATATGGTTTATATATAAATACATATTGTACAGTGCCCTCAGCTCATTTAGTGGAGGAGTGTGCTTTATAAATAAAATCATTATCACTGATCATCTATTGTTGTTGTTATACCACAGTTATCTGATTAGATTGTATGCTTCACAAAACAAGTGTATCATTTTCTGTTTTTTCCATTATACCAAATTAAAATAATGATAACTCAGCCTAAACTAATGGAATTGCTCCAGGTTTTCACTGGAATAACTAAGAGCAGAATTTGGCCCATTGTCTTTTTATGTTTGGAAAGTACCATGTGTGTGATGGGAACTAATCTAATTTAAAATTTTCTAGCCTTATTTCTGTACCAAAGAGCATGAAATAATCATTTGAACTTAAGCATCCAACCTTTTCAGATTCATCCCACCTCTAAAGGCCTTTAACAAGATCCCGCTGCTTTGCAAGAGGCTACTAAAAAAACTAAATGGTCATGGGGTGAGCAGCAAGTGTTGTCTTGGAGGAAAAACTGGCTGAGAGGTAGGAGTCAAAGAATAGGAATAAATGGCCTATTTTCATCATAACAGAAGGTTACCGGGGGATGCCACAACGTTCCATAAATATAGTTATTAACAGCCTGGAAAGGGAGCTGAGCAGTGAGGTAGATAACACAAAATTGCTTGGGTTAGTCAATCCTAGAGAAGGCTGAGGGACCTCAGAGGGACTTAACCAATCTAGATGAATGGGTAACATGATGGCAGGCAGATGAAGTTCAACACTGATAAATGAAAAATAATGGAACTGGAAGGGGAAAAAATAAATTGCTTATATACCTTAAAGGGTTCTAAATCAATTGTATCAAGACAGGAAAAGGACCTGGTAGTTTCTGTAGACAGCTCAATGAAGACCTCTGCTCAATGTGCAACTGTGGTCAATAAACACACCATGTTAGCACGCATAAGGAATGAGAGAGAGAGCGATACCCAAAATATTATAATGCCTTTGTATAAATCAATGGTATGGTCTCATGTGGAATACTGTGTGGAGTACTGGTCTCCCCCTCTCATAAAGTATATTGTGGAACCAGAGGAGATTCAGAGAAGAGTGGTGAGAATGATCAAGAGCCGGGAAAAATTGTTCTATGAAGCGAGATTGAAAAGAACGGGATTGTTCACTTTTGGGTGGAGATGAATAAGAGGGGACATAACTGTATATAAAATAATGAATGGTATAGAGAAGGTAGATTCTGGTTTCCCTACCTTGTAATACAAGAGCAAGGGGACATTCAATGATATTAACAGAAACAACTGACAAAAGGAAATAGTTTTTCACACAGCATGTAATTAGAATGTGGAGTTTGTTGGCAAAGGATGTCATTAAGGCCAAGAACTTAGCAAGATTCAAAGAGGACTTGGACATTTATATGGATAGTAAGAATATCTAGAGTTAAATGCTAACAGAAAGCATACTGGAGGGAGATAAACCCAACGTTTCAGGGTTTAAACCAATTCCAAGTATTAGGGATGATGATGAGTGCACATCTGCCTACTGTAGGGTTTTTTTTTTGTTTGTTTGTTTTTTGCACTGTCTTCTGAAGCATCTAATGTGGGCCACTGGGCTAGATGGACCTCTAATATGATAAAGTATAGCAAGTCCTATGTTCCTAAATTATATATTGTATTCCCATGCACAGACTGACCCATCAGGCAAACAGAATTGGAAATAGTATTTACCTCAGCATTGCACCTAAATTCCAATTCCAGATAAATATCAAGTATACAGATGTTTTAACCTTTGCTGGAAACTGAAATTTGGGTACATTCTGGTAGCGAAGACTGAACTGAGCAGAGAGTCCAGCTCTCTCTCATTTCACTGCATCACTATCTTGGATTTGATCAGATGAGTCAATGAATAATATCTACAGAGTCCTCTGGGTGTCATCGCTGTGGAATTCTTCCCCAGGAAAAGGAAAAATACCCATTGGGATGGAGCAGGTTGCTCCTTCTGGTGTGCCAGCCCTACTACATTAGCTAATGAAAACCGAACGGGGAGAGATCCCCATCTTTTTTGGGGGGGAGCAAGCATTGGGTACTAGGGATCACAGGAACTAACATTGAGAGTGGCCCCTGCACAGCCATGTAAGAGGGACACAGGAACTTACTGTCAACCCCTGATACCTGCACACCAGTTAGCACTCATGTCAATGTGTGCAGACTCCATTCTATGCATGTTATCACTATGGCACACCATCTAAACACCTGAAGAAGAGCTCTGTGTAAGCTCAAATGCTTGTCTCTCTCAGCGACAGTAGTTGGTCCAGTACAAGATATTACCTCACCTACCTTGTCACTCTAATATCCTGGACCGACACAGTGCATATACCATCTAAACAGTAAGTCCTATATTGTATTGCTCCTCAGTCTATCCTGCATGTACCTGAGATCCCCAAGGAGCAATGACTCCGTTTTGAGATCAGTACCTTCATTGATCCATGTGTAGAGTAGTCCTTTTTCACTCTGCTTTCAGAGAGAAGAATCATGAATAAGCCTCTGGCTTCTGTATCGTCTCTCCTTGTCAACCTTTTCTACAGAGCACACACAAAAAGTGGAGGCCATGTGATCTACATTAGTGTCCTTCTTGCTCATGATGGGAGCACAGAGCTGCATTTTTTTCTGTGTAACTAAGACCTTGTCTATACTCTGGATTTGGCCCCTATTTAGCCACCGGTGTAGTTGCACCCCAGTATAGGGTAGGAAACCAGAAATCTGCAGGAGTGAACAGTCTGAATAATTCCCAGAAACTCCAAATTTCCCTTTCTCCAGAGATGCCCCTGAGCAGTGTCTGTTTGATTTCCACATCTGTTTTCTGCCTTCCAGCCTTGGAGGTTTTTTGGTTGAGTTTTGTTCCTGCTATGTTCTACCTCAAAATCCCCGAGGTGACCTCAATCCAGAATAGCAAAACAGCTAACTACAGACAGGCAAAAATTCCTCATAGCATGTAATGCCTGTTCAGAACATTCAATGACCTTCTTTCAAGAAGCTGCCAGCATGCAGTGAGGTAACTATATAAGCTTAAAAGAGTTGCACTTACTGATTTAAGTGACTGCTCAGAGGACTGACAAAAACTGGTTACTTGATTAAGGTGGTTTGCTAATCAAGGTGTATTCACTATGTCTGGGGGGTGATGTGGCCTCTCTTAAGATGGGAGCCCTCCTAGTGCTAGCCCCTGCACAGTGTAATATGAACATGTTTTAACAACCTCCAAGCCCCTGCAGTGTAAGGAAAGAGTTACGAAGGAGCTGGATCAGGTGTGCTGCTAGGCATCAAATACCCTGCCCTACCACAATGTGCTGTAGTTATTAGTCCCATCTCCTGCCCACGCTTCCTTTCCTCTTTCCAGTTGCCCCTATGGCCCTGAGTTGCTATGTTACTGTGAACCTGCCCCTGCCTCGTCCAGAGGCGCTTCCTTTTGACCCATTCCCTCAGGAACACAGCTGGGGATTTCCTGATCTTCCCTTCTACAGGTGGGAAAAGAGAAGACAGGCAAACAGCAATAGGAGGAAAGGGATCAATAAACTTTACTTTTCTTTCTCCACAATACAAGGTTTGAACATAAGCAAGTACCTGGTAATTAATAAACACCTTTAAATATTGACAAGGTTGTACTACCGGGCTGTGGTGACAGTTACTGTTCTTCTTCAGAAAAGGAAGAAGTTGATGTGAGGGGAAGTACAGATGAAATGTAGTAGGGGCTACATGGCTAAGTGTGTGTTGAATTTGCTCAGGGTCAGTACTGGACAGTAAATGATTACAGGCTCTGTCTAGCTCCCACTGATTTCAGTGACAAAACTCTCATTGACTACATTGGGCCAGGAGCGAGTCCCATGTCCTTGAGTACAAAGGAAACTAAGTTTGCTGAGGAAGAAATATTGGCCAATCAAGAGGCAGGGAAGGATGCAAAGGCAGGGTTGGAAGTATCAGAGGTCCACCACTGCCACTTTGTCATGAGCATAATGACGGAAAGGAGATAGAGGTGTCTTCATGACAGGGATTTGGGAGTGTGTAAAAGACTTGATATAGATTTGGTGGAATTTCAAATTTATACTGGGCAAATTCTGCTCTCAATTATACCAGTATAGCCCCACTGACGTTGTCGCAGTTACAGGGCTAGCTGCATACGCCTCTGATGTCGTTCTCCATGCTGCCTTCTGGGAATTTGTCATCCTTGCAGCCTTCCCTTCCTGTTGGTTTGTCCTAGAGTCTGTCTCCTGGGGCACCCATGCACCCTGCAAGAGAACTGGGACCTTCTCTAGCCCCTGGTCTGGGGCTGGCACCCCATTCTGCCTCTGATCATCTTCATACAGCAAAGGCACCAGCTCTGACTTTTTAAGCTCTTTAAAGTTTAGCTTTCTTTCTTTCTTTGCACAGCTCCACTAGCTGATCTTGATTATTCATAGCTAACTTTTCCTAGCTGCGTTTTTTTTTTTGGTGCTCTTCCCAAAAAGAACATAGGACACCTTTCTCATGCTTTTTCCTTCCAAATACTCATTTTTTACTGCTGTTGTCACTAATGGAAAATTCACCATTGTTACCATCTGAAATACGCTGCCACCAATATGTCAGGGTTACAGAGATAGCTGTACCTTTGAGTAATTTCTTGGTCTTTCTGCGTGCACTCCCTCAGGTGTCAGGCCTTGTACTGTTCCCTCTTCTGGAACAGAATTCCACAATTCTTCCAATCTTAGACCAGGCCTGCGGCTACAGTAGCCTCTGTATCAACCCTGCAGATCTGATTAGGTTCTGAAGCTATGGTTCTGCCTTTCAGGGGTCTGTAACCAATGGTATTCATCGGCAAAACAGCTTTCTTAAAACCAAAGTATTGTTTAAATTTAATAGCAGGAATAGAGCATGTAGAGGGGGGAAAAAGTCTACATGCATGTCTATTATTTTAAGATCTATCTTACCTAATGGCTTAACATCCCTTGATGGTAAACTAGGCAGGCCTAACTTCTTTAGAAATCCCAGCAGGAGCCTGAGTCAGTCTGGTTTCCTGGAATAGCACCCTAACAATTACCTCCTCTCTTCAGAGAGAATCCTTTATAATCTTTTATAACAAGGTTCCTTCATTTTTGTCCATTTCCAGGGCTTGACCCTGCTTGTCCAAACCAGTTGGTAGCCTCAGCAGCAGGTCAAGCTAGATTTCTCAGAACTAAGGGTTCTGCCATTGTCCCGTAACAACCCTCAGTTGTTTACTTTGAGGTGGCTTATGTTGATCCATTGTTTCCTTCCAGCTTGCTTTTCATTACAGCCTCCTATTAAACTAAACATATATTTATACAGTAAGTATCCCAATAACTAGGTCAACATACGGTATTAATAACTTACACTGGTGCTGCCCTACTTACATCTGTGCTGGAAGTGGAGCTGCTCTGTAGTAAGTGAAAGCAGGGTTTAGTCTATTAGGTTTGAAATAGAACTGGGATCCTATGGATAGGAGCCTAATTCTGCTTTTCAGCTACATGATGTAACTTCCATTGTCTTCAATGAGTTACACCTGCATTTCTGAGTGTGGATCTAAGCCCTAAGGACTTTTATCTGCAATTGTGTTTAATAACTGCCCTCTGATACAGCTACAGACCATCTACACCTCTTCTGTCACATCTATTTTTATTAAGACACTGAAAAGTCACTTCATATTAAACCAGGTGTTCTGAAATGTTTTCACACTGCACTGTCTGGGGGAGACCTTTTCCCCCATTCATAACTGTGCAAACCGTCTTTCATCCCATTGACAATAACATAACATCCCTAGTGCAGTCCAGCAATTGCTGGAAATAGTCATCTACTTAACTGCCTTTAGCATGAAAAGTTTTGTATTTCGGTTGGAAAAGAGTTCACGGCACAGTCTATTCTGATCTTTGTTGAATCTCCCCCTGCCATCTGTTCTCATTCTCTCAGCTGGAAAGAAGGAGAGCCAGCATCATGTAACCAGATAGCTTTCTCTGGGCCACCAACAAATACTCTGCAGGCCACCAGTGGTCAACAAACCACAGCTGGGGAAACCTCTGTTTTATACAAAAGCAAATGAGAAAAAAAAAGTACATGGGTTAATTGTCAAGTCACTGCCTTGATTCCTCAATTAAAGTTGTAAAAGAGTTTCCAGTATGAATACACGTTGGCGCTAAGTCTGCTTTGGGCTCTCTACATGAGAAAGTTGCATCCGTTTAATTTAAGGCTTGTTTCGACAGAGAGGTTGCATTGTTTTAAGTTAAATTGGTTTAGTTCAACTGTGGCGCTTCGGTGGGTGAACACTCTTTTATATCAATTTAGAAATGATTATATTGTTTAGCTGGCATCTGTAAATGTACAGACACTACCTTAACCTATACAAGCCAGGCTTAAACTGATAAACACACAAGAGTTGCATTGGTTTAATGAAATTGGTATAAAATCACACCTTTAGTTATAGAAGTACAGCTTTGACTGTAGACCAGCCTTTGGGAGCGATTGGTTAAATCAGCAGCAAAAGACTGTGTGGATACCCTCATTTCACCTTAAGCTTATTTTGACTTTAGATTACGTTGATTAGGAGCAGGTTTAAACCATTCCAAAACAAACCACTCTGAAAGTGAGAAAAGAGTATCTACACAAGGGTTGTCACCATTTTGGCTAAATCAGCTTAAAAACTGTATTACTGTATAAAAACTTATAAACTGGTGCAGCTTTCTTGCATAAATAAGTCCTTTCTAAAAAAGCTGCTTTCTGCATAAAATAGTTCATGTGTATCCTCTTGATAGAGGTTAACATTTATTGGAAACATTTAGGTTAATCAGATCAAACTCCTCTGAAGTTTAGAGACTGAAAATATCATGATTTCTTGTTTTTTAAAAATTGTACTGTACTGATTTTGGTATTCATATTTATGTATTTGAGTCAGATCCTCAGTTAGTCAGTGAAGCAACACATAACTATGCCTACTGAGGATCTGGTCCTAGGAAACTGTGCTTGGTAATTACTCAAAAAATGACAGTCTAAAAATTTCAACCCTATTTTTAACTTTCTAAAACTGGCAGAACATGCAGTGATGGGCAAATCCAACTGTGTTCAGTAGGGTATTGTAAACTCCTCTTGTAAAAGTTCAAATAAACTGATACAATTAATAGGAAGCGCAATTCTTTCCAATATTATATTTAAAAGACTAGTAATGCAATTAAAATTTAAATCTAAATCTAATCTTAAAATACCTCTAGTTCCAGTTGTTGTTTGATAGTGATGAAAAGTCTCTTTGCATTTTAGGACCCTCTCCCCGCAAAATATTTCTTTTATAAATGACCAATGGAGAAATAAATATTTCCATAAATCATCTTTGGATTAAAAACCAAGCATAAAAAGGAGGCTTGAAGTTGTTTAATATTACAGATGTTTTGGAGTTCTATTCAGTAGTTGGCAAATCACACAAGGCTGCTCTGAATTCTTTATAATCTAGACACAAGGATCATTGCACTCTAAAAGAACCTCTGGGCTCTTATTCAAGAATATGTTGGCTTCTATTTACCTCTTTCCTCATTTGTATCTATCAAATGGCTAAATGTATAAATAAAGTCCGGGTGTTCTTATTAGCTAAGGCAGTATTTCATGCAGATTAATGCCGCAGATTTAGTAAAATGTATTTCTCTTTAAAGTTAGAGTATGTTTTGAATTAATTTCCTTGATGTGTATGAATCAGGTAGACCCTATTCTATGCCTGTTGTTTCACAATGCTCATAAGTATCACATCTGAGCATTGTCTATATGGGGCGTTAAAATCCCGATTCAGCAAGCCAATCTATTCAGCGAAGCACTTAATTTTAAAAAGGCGATTAATCCCATCAATTTTAACGGGACTCCTCACAAGCTTGAAATTGGAATGGAAAGATGAATCAGGGCCTGCCTGACAATGCCAGCTCTTTATTGAGCACAATTATTTAAATCTCAGCTCATGTGTCGAGGATGTATCTTTCAGCGTTCAATAAAATCAGATTTACTCCGACTGAACAAAAATCTTTAACCTTCCTTCGCCATGAAAGTTGGCTAATATTTCTCTGGATTCTGTAGACAATGAACAAGAAAATGAAGTGCATTGTCAATCGGGATTAAAATACAATACGAAATCAATCCGCTGACAATTTTGATAGAATAATCTGTGAGTGAATTTTGTTAAATAAATACACTGGATGTTTTCCGGAATATGTTAACCAAATAGCTGCTCCAGCTTCAACATCTCACACAAGATAGATCCGCACTTGGCTAATTTTGTAAACGTTAAACGGCTTTGCCAGAACTCTCCTGTCTTTTGAGTGGCTGAGGTTTTTCTGGTGTAATGTAAACACTACCAAGGAAAATCCCCATGTTGGTGCTTCAGGCTGTGAGGAAATCAGCAGATGGAGAGAAAAATGTAGATTAGATTAGATACGATACATTCCAATTTGGTCGACTGCAGTGTTCGTGGTCAAGATTTCATTCCTGTGCTACACAGAACCTCGCTTTAATGTGATGTAATTATGGGCATGTTAGTGTTTAGTCCACCTTTAATCCAATTACCACAAACTCTCCCAGCAAGTGCGAACTCTATTGCTCTGCTAACGGGGATGAGTTTACCTGTGATTGTGTAGATCAGTGGGTCTCGACTTCCTCCTCCTGTGCCCCCCATATTAGAAAAGAAGGTATAAAGACCTATCTAAAGAAAGGGTTGGTGACCACGCCATCCTGAAATCTGTTTGTGAACCGTAGCTTGAAAACCTATGACGTAGATCATATTTTCACACCCAGTCGGTAGAGCTGTATGACTCGGGTTAAACCACCGTCCAAGGAAGGAAGCTAGAGCCTCGATACTATGGGGAGGTGTAGACAGAAACTAAGGCAGAACCAAGCATGTCAATGGGTGCAAAGGGGATGGAAGAAGCAGAGCGAGGAAATAGAGCATGGTCATTGAAAATTCAGATAATTAATCACGGTGCTAATTGAGCTGGTGGCTGACTGAGATACATGCCCGGCAGCATTTTCAACCAGCTGATGTCCGTTTCAGTGACTCAACGGTAGGGTTCCCAAAAGGGTGACCCGCAAAGGGTTTTGGTTTTTTCCCTTCCTAATTGGGGTCGTGCCCTTTCTGCTTGGTTAGGATGTAAGTGGAAGCCCGGAAAGGGATTTTTCAGAATAAATAAATACAATTCTGTTTTTTAAACTTCAGAAATATCGAGATGTGAACTCTAGTCTTCTCTCGTTTTGCTGGAGCCTCCTGGGTGCTTCCGATATAGGTACTGTGAAAGTTAACCCGTGAATTAAAACGCTGGAGAAGTTGGATCTTTAACGAAGGCCTCCTTTCTCCAGACTGCTCGGTAACCACTGATGATACCCAAAGCAAAGCAAACCGAACCTTAGGGCGCTTTCAACAGTTTGATTAAAAGTCCCTTCTGCAGGGGCAGAGCTTTCCGGCTTTTAACCCTTGTGGCATCACTAGCCCTGGAGGTTCCTGGAGTCTTGCAGCCTAGAGCAGCTCGGAGTGCCGACAGTAGCAAACGCTAACATTAAAATGGGGCTAATTTGGTTTTATTTCATTGTATCCCCCCCTCCCCCGCCGCTTTGCAAGTCACTTAAATTTGAAAGAATTATTGGGTGAAGATTAGGAATCCATTTCACTGCCATTCCCCGGCTCCTGTTGATAGTTAAATCGGTCTGTTTCTGAAGCATTCTCTGTCTAAAAAACGTGGAAAAGAAAACGTACATTTACCGTCCAGAAATACAGAAGCAAAGGCAAGCTCAAAACTGCAATATTTCCTAGTATGGCATTCTTGTTATGAAGGTGTGTGTGTGTGTGTGAGAGAGAGAGAGAGAGAATATTGCCGGAATGGAATCACTTCCAGAAATAGAAAGAACAAAAATATATGGAATAGGAACATTTGAAGCACCACAAACGCCGTTGGTATTTCGGTCTTAATGGTCAATGACACGGTGGGTCCAGTAGGGGGCACTAGAACCATGGTCTATTCAATCTGTTAGGCAAATTCAGTTTTTTTGTCTTTGAGGTCCTGTCATTCTCTGTATAAACAAGTTACGTTCAAGTGTTTAGGATATAAATCACGACCAGGCAGGCTTGCCTCGGAAAGAATGTAAACACAGCACTGTGGTCGGAGCAAACTCTGAAGCTGACTTTATAATTTATTGCAGGCCCCTGAGAAGCTCAGGGGGAAAAAGGGCATGTTTGAGTATAAATATAAAAATGGAGATTTAAAAAAAAAATCATTCTGATCAAATTCACTCCCTACTTAGGAGTTTAAAGGCGCCAGGGGGCATGGATGCTGCAGTTTAAACAGGAGTTTGTTTCCTTCCTTTTAATATGGACTGGAGCTGCACTGAATTGTATCATGCCTGAGGATATGATTGCATGCGATCAGGGGGCAAACTTGCGGTCTAAGGGAGAACAGATCTTTTAGCACTGAATTGGCCAAGCCGGTGCCACAGTTTCTTTCCCGTAAGAAAGTGTGATGTGAGGGAAGACATACATCAGCTCGATTCTATCTAACCTACCGAGGAAGCAGACCAACAACATCCTTCATATTTAATTCGCCACATGGGCTACGGAATAGCATCCTGGGGGGCGGGAGTGAATTTCTGAGGCAACCATCCTTGCACGTACAGATTCATTTTGCTTTCATTGACGGATGCACATGAAAACTTGACAAGCTTGAGGTGGTCCCTTAAGAAATCCAGCCAATACAGTAAGGAGAAGTGGCTTCAAGAGACATTAGTGCATCTGATCCCCCTGTGTGGAAGTCTCTTTTAAGGCTCCATACAGTGTGATCAAAGGGTTGTAGTTTATAAACGTGACTTCACTGCTTTACGTAAGCAGAAAGGTGTATCGCTCCTGAACTCCAATGATTTAAGGGATGAACTGACTTTATGAGCTGAGATTGAGTAAATGTTCAGCTCCATGTAATTTTAGATCTATCCCTGGGGTTCCTTGCGGCTGCCCCACTGACACTCAGACATGTGTTTTCAGTATCTTGACATCAAAACTGCTACATGACTACCTGAACGAGTAATTAAGAAGCCACGATTTTACTTAACGAACAGTAGGATGCTTTTCTGAGTTACAAAAAGCCTGCCCCACAATCAGAAGTGACAAGGCACTATTTATCTATAGCTTTATCCTGCATTCCTAGCGCACCCCAAACTCCTGTTGAGTTCATTGTTTCGATAAGGACAAGGACAGCAGAATTTGGGCCAGCTCCGACCCAAAGCATTAATACAGGGAAAGAGCAAAAACAGGAACAATTCTGAAGAAGAAATCACAATCATGGTCAATTGGATGCTCTAAACATTGTTCAGTGCAATGGAGGCGTTAGATATAATTGAAAGACGGTTTGGATTTCTAACATTTTGATTATTTGTTTTTATGTTAACGCTTTCCCCCATACTATTACAAATCCTCCATAAGTAGCCGGGGAAAACGAGAGAGACAGATAGACAGACACTCCAAACCTAAGGCTAGCTCAGGACACAGATCCCTCTGCAGGTCAATTACTCTCACCCTCCCTTCAATAGTACCTGCAGGGTCTAGGGTGTCTTATTATACTTACTACACTTGGGTTGAAAGGGACAATTACAAGAAGGGTTAGAGTGAAACTAAATGCCTGGCCAGTGCATGTTCGTTTATACACATTTTATTGAAAAAGAATTTGTACATCAAAATATTTTTGGCAAACTGTAAAAAGTATACATAAGTGCAAATATATTCTCCTTTTAAAGCAGTTAAGTGTGCGAGTATACACAAGATGTATTTAAAATATTTCTTTTTAAAAATACTGTGGTAGAAAACAACTTTGTAAAAATAAAAACAAAACATTGTATTGTTGCAATACTGGAAAAAATGAACTTTCTTAAACTCTATACACGAAACGTCTAAACAATATACTTTTAATAATATTGATTGGTGCTGGCGTCCATAGAAAGTGTTTCGAAAAAAAGTAAACTTTAATTAACGCTCGAACCACTTAGAAAGGGAATTTGTCGCTGGTGTTGGGTTGAGGCAGATTTTTCCCAGTCAAAGGAAACTTGTTTCTACTAAAAAAAAAAAAAAAAAAAAAAGATAGAACTGAGCACTTTTGCAGACCCTAATTTTTAGGACAATGGAGATCACAGAAATGCATTTTATTATTAACTTGGATAGACTTCCTATAAAAGATACCCTTCCCCCGCCCTCCCAAGCACATACACACCCACAAAAGAAAATCTTTCAAAAAAGCTTTGGAGCATTACATCAACTTTTTCTGTCTTTCAAGGTGTGGCAGGGGACAAAATGGTAAACAGTGCTGCCTTATGTAATTTTGCTAAGTGACTTGTGTACTATTCAATGCTATCAGGAGTGCACATTACATTTTATCTGCGTGAGTCCGTCTATACCTCAAATCTGTTAAACAGCCACCTGACTGTCTTTATTTGATAGTGCTAAGTTCACATCACACAGGGTTTGATATCTTGACAGACGCTTTGATGGTGATGGTGATGATAGTAAGATCCACTAGCAGAAGGGTGAAAAGAAGAAATGCCATTAAAATTGAGAACAAAATCTTTCCTGTCACACACTGGGGAAGAGTGATGCTGGTAGCGAGGCAATCCCACTGCAAGAGAAGAAAATAACAAGAGCTTCTCAGAAATTAGCTCGACTCTGTCTGAAAGAGTGGTTCTCTGTCTGACATACATCGTAGTTATGGCGAATATAAATTCAGATATGTGGGGAAATTAAACGTTACAGATGTGATGTAGCCTTCTGGAGCATTTAAGAAGGCCTCCACGAAATGTTAATTTCCTTGAAGACACTTTCAAAAGACAGTCTGAAGGCTATTGAAATTTACAAGATAAGTAGTCTTGTCCCATTTCTCAAAAAAGAAAAAAGAAAAGTGTAAAATTATTGTGCACACATACATACTTAAATAGTTTGTGTGTGTGTGTGTATGTGTGTAATATTATAAACACAAAGAATATGCTTGTCAGTGTGGGTGTAGAGATCTAGATTATATAGATAATATGGATTATATAGATACATACAATCTATACCCATATACCCACAACACGCACAACCTCATATACATGTTATGTGTATACGGTGTTTGTGTGTGTGTATGTGTATGCAGGTATGTTTGCTGGAGTTGTGCACACACACATCTCTGTACCCCCTCGTGTGTGTGTGTGTGTGTGCGGGCAACTATGCAAACACACCTGCACTTTTTTTTTCTGAATTCAGTGCAGATAATGATCCTGATCCTGCCCTATCAAAATGAATGGGAGGTTTGTTATTGACTTCAGTGGGCAGAGGATCAATGAGAATTAATTTTATTAATTATAGAATGTGAGTGTGTGTGTGTACTGTATCTGGCTATAGTTAGACATGTGTATTCATATACTTAAGATACAGAGGAATGATGCCCTACACTTAAACCAAAAAGTACAATACCTCCCCCATACAGTATCACAGAGTATATAAATCAGGTATCAGCCTCACTCAGATATTTCAAACCCCACAGCCACACGCCAGTGTGCCCGGTTCCGGATGTGCTGTATTCTTTTGGGAGCAATTCTATACAACTGTGGGGCTGATCCTGAGGTCCTTTATTCAGACTTTATTCTCCCGGTGGGAGCTTTGCTTGAGAAAGGACTGCAGGATCTAACCCAGGTGTTCCCCCCCACCCTTCCCAGAGCAATCTGTTCATATCTGAAAGGGGATGTTCAGTGGGTTCAGATTTTTCCTCTGGCCTATTGGACCTTTTCAAATCTTATTGGAAAAGAAGCTTATTCGAGGTTCTTCAGTAGCTTATCAGAGTCCCGCAGAGACTGGAGCAAATCTCCGACAGCACAGAACATCAGCGTCTGCATTTGTAATCTGGATAAAACTTTGTAGATTCCAAGGCAAATAGGTCTCCAGCTTCTGTGCCCGGAGGCTAGGCAGCCCTCTTGTACAGTGAGGCACGTACAGTATTCATTGCAGCATGCCTATCTCTTCCTGAGCTGCTGTCATTGTCCCTTTCCTCACCCCACAGTGCTCACTGTGGAAAGGTGATTATTTCGCTGGATTTCCTTGGTCTTTCTAATAACCCTGCTGGTATGCTCACAATAAACCATTGCACTTTTTATTACAACCCTGATTCAATCAGTGAGCATGGTTTAATAGTGTGCGAAAAAATGTCTCCCTCAAGCCTCCAGGAGAACAAGTCTCTGTTTCCAATCTTTTCTTTTCTTATTCTTGGGTCAGATGCAAGTCCAAGGCTTAAACTCTACACCATCACTAACTTAAAAGGCTAGTGATTTGATATAGGTTTATTGACCGATAAAAACGCATTTTGGAACCAAATCTGCGTCGCATTAAACTAATAAAAAAGCAGCTACAGAAACATTATGTGCACTTGTTATTGCTTGTACGTTGTAGATTAATGAGAAATAATTGTTCTTATTCATTTACTATTAAGAATTCTTACAAACCCAGGAACTAATTTTTACCATATAGTGCCGCATATACATAAGTGTATATATTCACAAACAAAACCTTTTTAGCTACCTAGGGTATGATGATCTGAGCTGCTTTCACTAAAGGCCTGGGCCCAAATCATGGCATTAGTTTTAAACAGAACACATTTATTGAAATCAATTGGAAATTCCGTTCAAAAACTGACTGCACGATTTGCCCTCTGATCGAGCACATCTGAAATAAATATTAATTTGTCCCTTTGGCACAAATGATCTTAGCTAGCTAGCTAGCTAGCTGGCTGGATCTATATTTATAGCAGCGAGCTAGCTATGGGATCTGTACTTCTCTTACGTTTTAAAAGGATGAAACTGGATTTAAATAATCACATTATTGGAAATATTTGAGTTTTAACGGTAGAACAAAATCCCTTGAAAACAAAACAAACAAAAAAACAACCTGTACTTGGATTGTCTCCACGTCCCTTTCAAAATTAAAATGTTGCACTCTGATAACAAAGGTCACTTCTAAGATCCTGTTGATTCCATGCCCACTGAAGTTGCTTACTGCATTTTTGGGATACATTTTTTATTTGTAAACCTCAAAGTATTTCTAAAAGCTGTCCAAAGGTTATGAAAGTGTTCCTCGAGGGGTTGGCGAGAATATGCAATTGCGAACGCGCGTGTCTGTTCAGAAAAAGGATAAGGAAGATTATTGTTCTGATCATAAAACCAAAGTGAAGAATTAATCTAATCTGTAGAACGGGATTTACAATTAAAGGAGGCTCTAATCTGGCATTTCGAAAGTGCAGATTCCGCCTGGGCAGATGGAAACTCTTTGTGGAGGTAGGGTTCGCTTACTGTTTTCTGGACCAAGGTCCATTTCCCAGGAGCTGCCGTAAAGCACTGAATTCCTGTAGCTGCTGCTGCTTTACAGATCAGCCTCTGAGATTATTTTCAAGGTTTTAACGCTGCGGTTCTGTTTGGTCAGCTTCACTGCTGAGATAAATTTAGCCAATGCAAACTTTAAACCTTCCTTTCCTAAAGGACATCCAGAATCGTTTGCACTGTTAAGAAGTTACTTCTCTGCGAGCGAAGCAGCCAACAAAGGTTAAACATTGCTTTCCAAAATGAAGGCTGGGTATTTTAGATCGAAAGGTACAGTGCAATTCTTTGAGATGAACAGAGGAATGATTGACAGCCCTTCAAGTAGCGGGGGGTAGGAGGGGGAACCCAATGAAGAGGGTCTTCTGTATTTGTTACTTGTTGAAATTCCCATAAAATTGAACAAGACCCTGCTCTCATATGGGTTAAGTCAGGCTAAAATCCTCTTCGGTGTGGTCCAGCCCAGACTGTCTTTGTTTGGTTAACCTCCAAGACCCACATTTAAAAAGGCTATTTGGAAAATTCCCCCCTAACAACTTAACATCTTTTACCCATTGTTGTGCCTTGTTTTCTTCGCTAATGTCCCCTTTGCAGTTTTTCTAAGAATACATTTTCTATAATCACTAGAGCAGGCAGGGAGGGGAGAAATCCAGGCACATTTCCCCCTCCGGTTGTAGAAATAGATTAGATCTGCTTTAATCTCTTCTGCATTTTTAAAGATTATCGGGTTTTCCGCCCCCCCCTCCGCCGCAGCCTGCAAGACTTTGGAGGTAATATTAAACACCTTTTTCTGTCACTCTTGCTATAAATCTCCTTGGGTTTTTGTATTTAATGTCGGATTTGTAATTCTTTATGGTTTTCCTAGTATTTCTGTCTAAGAAATCAAACAAACATACCAGACGGGTTGAAACTGACAATACCATAAAGATAAGGATCTGGGTTTTAACCTCTAAACTAGAAATAACAACACTAAGGGACATGTTCATATTGAGATCCAAACCCACAGCAAGGCAGTAGTGGATGGCAATTTTTGTTCTCCCCATACTTAGCCAGAAACAGAGCAAATGTGTTCACGAACAATAGCTCTATTTGTCCTTCTCGGACCAGGTTTTGTTTTCTCTTGTCAAGCTCTGTTTTCAGAGAAAACACAACGCAGCCCCAGCCTCGCCCTTGTTCCTGGGCTCTTATCTGACAGCTTCAGTAAACCAGAGTCAACCACCAGATTGCCCAAACTAGGCAGCGATTGGAGAGCCTCCTCTAATCCTAGCAAGAGCCCAGCCCCAGCCGTAAAGGAATGAAAGTGGAAGGGGTATTACCTGACAGGTCTTCCCTGGCGTTTTGGTGCAGATAGCTTTGCTCCAAAGAGTAGCTGGGCATGCTGGAGTGGATGCCCGTGGAGGCTGGGTTACTGGGTGGAAGGGCCTGCTGCTTTATATACGGAGATGCCCCCGATGCTGTCCAGTGAGCTGACGGGCTCGTGTAGGGGGAATGGCATTCAATTGCACTAGCCAGGGCGGGTGAAGATGGCACGGGGCTGCTGCTGCTGTCGGGACCGTAGTCCCCGTTGGAAGTCACCGGGCAGCTGGCCATGTAGGTAGAGCCCGGGTTGGGGGACATGTGAGGGGCGTGATGCCCCCCGCTCAGCGCGTCGTAGCCGCCGGCCATGGAGTTAGTCATCATGTCTAGGTTGTAGCCGTTGGCGTGGCAGGCCAGGGAGGCGGAGGGCGCCTGGAAGTCAAAGCCCTGGGGCAGGATGGAGGCGCTGAAGCCGATGCTGTTCATCATGCGGTACATGGGCTTGAGCGCCTGGCACTTTCTGCGGAAGCCCCGGGGCCGGCGGCGGAAGGAGCCTTCCTCGAACATGAACTCGCTGGCCGGGTCGATGGTCCAGTAGTGGCCTTTGCCGGGGCGGCCCAGCCCCTTGGGCAGCTTGATGAAGCACTCGTTGAGCGAGAGGTTGTGGCGCACCGAGTTCTTCCAGCCCTGGTAGGAGCCGCGGAAGAAGGGGAAGCGGCTCTGCAGGAACTGGTAGATCTCGCTCAGGGTCAGCCGCTTGGTGGGCGAGCTCTGGATGGCCATCACGATGAGGGCGATGTAGGAGTAAGGGGGCTTCTCGGGCCGCCGCAGCCCCGAGCTCGCCTTCTTGTTCTTGCTGGAGGAGGAGGAGGAGGAGGAGGAGGAGGAGGTCTCCAGGGCGGAGGGGGGCGGCTGGCTCATCAAGGCGGACTGGAGAGCTCCGGGAGCCGGGCTGCAGGAGCGGAGAGGGGCCGGGGGCTCCAGCTGCTGCTGGCCGCTCTCGGTGGTCATCTGGCGGAGGGAGGGAATGGAGGGGTGGGGTGAGGCTGGAGCGGGGTGCGGCGGGCGGGTGCCCGGGTGGGCTTGCGGGGAGGGGGCGAGCTGCTGCTCCCGGGGGCACCTCCTAGTGCTGCTGCTGGAGGCGGCGGCGGCGGACTGCAGGCAGCGCCCTGTGCATCACTCCCCCAGCAGCGCCCGCCAGGCCCCTTGCGCAATGGCTCCCCTCCTTTGCGCCGCGGCGAGCGAGGCACTTGGCAGGGCGGATTAGGCTGCGCTCCGGCTCGCCCCCTGCCCCCTCACTGCACTGCCTTGGGGAGGGCTCGGCTCGGGGCTTCTGACATTCCAGCGTGGCCCCCCCACCTGGCGGCCATCCCTCGCTGCCTGAGCCTTTGAGAGGAGGAAGCAGGAGAGCCCCTCGAGTCTGGCGTCGAGGCTGAGCAGCCAAACAACACCCGGCCACCTATCAGTTCCTTAAATCTTGCTCTTGTTCTTCAGACCCCCCTGAATCCCTCCGAGAGCTCAGCCCAGCAGCAGCGAGCGAGCGAGCGAGCGAGAGAGAGAGAGAGAGAGACCACCCCCTTTCCAGCTGGCCCCTGTCCACTCGTCATCTGGGCAGGAGGCGCTGCCGTACCAGATCGGTCTCGCTGCCCTCCCTAACACACGCAATTACACCATTCATCAACCTCACTTAGACATTTCAATCCCCACAGCCACACGCCAGTGTGCCAGACTCCAAAGGTAACGTGCCGAGCTCTCGCTTTCCTGGCATGGCAATTGCATGCTCTCTTGTCGCTTGAAGGAATGCCCCCCCCCCCGCCCCTTGGGATGGAGGGAGTTCCCCACAGAGCAGCAGCTCAGGGGAGAGCGTGGAGACCGCAGGGGAGCTGAGGGGGTGGGGGGAGCATTAGAAACCGAGAGAGAATCTGAACGTACCTGTGCGTGGACTTTGCCACGGCACCCGCCCCAGGTTGACTTCCCGCACCAGGCAACAGAACGAATGTTGAGCAAGGAGCGGAATGATTCCGATCTCACAGTGTGTGTGTGTGTGAGTGTGTGTGAGTGTGAGTGATTGGGTTTCTGCCTGGAACCCGAGACAGCAATATTGCCGCTGACAGCCTGCCAGGGTTTTATATCGAGAAACAGCTCACGAGACATTGCCAAAAAACGATGTGCCCCCGGTGAAATCATTTCCAGTGAAACCCCCCGTTCCGTTATAGGGTTACACGTGCTTGGAAACAGGGTCTGATCCAGGAATTAAGGGGAGAAGGGAGGAGAGAGAGAGAGAGAGACAAAGGCTGGGGGTGGTGGAAGATCTCTAAAACCGTGGGGAGGGGGGAGGATGGATGGAAGCAGCACGGGAAGTGGAAGAGAAAGGGATGCTGGAGCAAAGAGAAAGGAAAGGTTTGCGGCCGAGCAGGACGCCATATCAATATGCCTGAAGCACTGTGTATCTGTCTGTCTCCAGTGCAGCTCCTTGCAGTGGGTATACGCAAGGAGGGGGTTGGGGTTGGGGCTGGTCTCAGACAGTGACCTGCAGTTGAGTGGAAGCAGGCTTTTTCCATCAAACTCTGCCTGGATACCACACACAGAGCCCAAGTGTCAGTTTACTGCCCTGAGCCCGGCTCCTTTTCCCTAAGCTCCACAGTAATTAGACAAAGAAAACCTAAATTAACTGAACAGGCGTCGACAGCTTCCTCCAGCTCACCACTGCTACATACATGGGAAATGTGTCCGAAAATGGCTTGATTGTACCTGAGAATCAGCTAAGAAAACACGACGAAGCTCCACACTATTTACCACACATTTTAATAGGAACCCCCGCCCCCCCCAATCGCTTTGTCAATATGAATTGTTTACCTTTCGTAAGACTTTGGTATAAGTTGTTCCCATACTGTATTTGGAGGCGCAATTTCTGAGCTTGTTGGAATTACCTCCTCAGAGAATAAAAAAATCCTCTTTTTTTTGCATTTAAAATCCTTCCCTGAGCCTGATCAGTGAGAGCAATTCTTTTTCTCCTAAGCTCTGTGACATCTGTTTAAATGTCCAGATCGTTCCACCACCAGAGAACACTGTAAAATCTTCACGCCCATTTCAATACACTCCTATAAGTTCTCTCTATTAAATATAAGGAGGGTAACTTTATGTGAAATAACTCCAACCAGATCATTAGGTTTAAACAATATTACGTCGGAAGGGGGAATTCTCTCAAAGTAACTTTCAGGAGAAATCTCTGCTCGCGGTGTAAAAAAATGCAATTGCATCATCTCTTTATTACAAAGCACCTGAGAAAGAAAGTTCACAAGTAAACCAAAATAGCCCCAATTGGGCAGAGAAGCACCTCTTATTTACATCAGTATTCTGCCGTAATCTCCCGTTTATAGGGGAAAGAGGGTAACAAATTGCGTCAGATTCCTCATACCTGACAGGAATTTACTCTGCCTAGCAGATGATTACTTTAAACAAATCATTAAGAAGCCAGGCGTGCTATTTACAATGAATTCAAATGATCGTCGAGCACTAGCGGCACCGGTGGTGGTCGCTGCTTCTGAGTTTTACTGTCTTCTTTATTTTTAGCCACACAAATCCTGCGTCCGAGACAAGGTACTGAACGTTTCCATGACTTTTTGCTGTTAGTATCAGCTTGAGGTTCCCCCGATTAAACAAAAGTACATATGCTGGTTGGTGAAGATGTTTATTTTGGTTGGTGTATCGATTTCTGTGCTTAACCCAGCTTTGGAGCTCTGCTTTGCCAGAGTATATGGACATTATACTTTTGGCAGATACGGGTTGGTCAGATGGTGTTCTATAATCATCCTTTTTATTCTAGGAAATCTCTTCATTATTGCGGTTTCAGTTTCACGTCCGTGCCCCTCTGCTTCTTGGGATAAATGAAATAGCTTAAACTAAACCAGTTAAGAAAATGGAAGACAAATATGAAAGATAAATGTTTACTGCTATCTCAGAAACTTCCCTTCTTAACTGCAGGCTCTCTCCCCCTCCCTCTCTTCTTGTTCTGAGGTCCGGCATATGAGAAGCATTTTTTCAATTAAATCCGAGACTGAAACTTAAACAAATCCCTTCAGTATTCTAAAAGTACGTTTCCTTAAGCCCTGGAGGATTTTCCCTCCACTGTCAGTTTCAGGGTGTCTGAATTTATCAAGATCTACATAGATCTCGACAGGCTGAGGCTGAGATAGGTAGATACATTTCAGCATTGGGGATATGACTGCATTTTGCGCTAGTTGAAAATGCTGATCAACCAAAACGATCATCCAATAGACTCTCTCGGCAAAACCTAAAGAAAAATCCAAAGAGAAGACAAGTCCCTTCAAAGCAAGGAAGGAGGGGAAGAGCTGGGATGGGGGGGGGGGGGGGGGGAAGGATTTAGTACCAATCCCAGACTCTGTTGCCCTTTCTTTGTCCTGAGCCCTCAGACCTCTTGGCTTCTATTGGACCTTTGGCACCAGGCCTAGAATCCGACTGTTTATTTGGATGGATTTTTCTTTTTGCAAACGCACATGTCACAGAGAGGACGCTTTTTATAGCCATCTTCCTCAGAACTGCATACTCCCCTATGTCCTTTTTAAATGATTTGATGCCTCTTTTGGCTACGGGGGAACATTCTGACATTTGACAATCTTTGTAACAGATTAACCATCTAACTGCTTTTCTGATAGGGACTGTGTGTCCATAAAGCAATCGGTGCTCTCGTCGGATCAGCCTGTGTCTAAAGAATAGACAAGGAAATACTCTACAAAACTTAAAGGCCTACCTTACTTGCAGTAAAAAAAAAAAAAAAAAAAAAAAGCGCTTTAGGCAACTAACGTTTAAAGGCAGTGTACCTTGAATAGATTGTTTTGAATCCAGCTGAGAACCCTAAATTGCAATAAGAATAGGATGTTTTAAATGACACGATTGCTACAAGAAGAAAAGGAGTACTTGTGGCACCTTAGAGACTTATAGAGACTTAGTCTCTAAGGTGCCACAAGTACTCCTTTTCTTTTTGCGAATACAGACTAACATGGCTGTTACTCTGAAACCTGACGATTGCTACAGTTTTCCAAAGTGTGCTGAATCACGCAAGATTTGGAGAGAAATAAACAGCAGACAGGAGTAAATACATTTTCCATTTTAGGACGGAATGTTTTCCCATGTCTTTTTGGGTTATCGAGGCCGAGCCCTTTGACGTTATTCTCTGCTGCAGGAAAGTTTCCTTGGCCTGAGAAGTTTTAAACTTCTCCCATCAGTGGCGATGTTATGGAATACCGTGGGGTTGAAGACATTAAGAGGAGAGAAAAGGAGTCCCTTGGTTATGTACAAAGGTAGAGAGACACAAAAACTATATGTACAATAGCAAAGTATTCTTAACATGAAATCAGTTGAGGAGAGGGGGAATGGGGAGTAAGAGAAAAGAAACACCCGAAAACAATGTATCAGGGTTCCCCATCATTATGTCTCACTCAAGCAAAACTCCCATCGATTTCAGTTTACCCTTGATTTCCGTGGGATTTTTGCTTGAGGGGGAAGTGCAGGACCTGTGTGCTTGGAATTCTTCAAGTGCAAACTAACGCGCAGGAATGTCCTACAGGGCCAGCTAACACCAGTGCAATGGAAAGTGTGAAAGTTAGTTGCTCGGATCTTGCAGCCTTTTGCTATTTTCTCTTGTAGTCTTTCTGTTTCCCAGGCACCGGTCTATTCAGCGCGCTGAGATGGGTTTTTCAGCTTTCCGGAAAGCCATTCTATAACCTAAGGTTTGTTGCCGCTGTTCACGAGTCTGCCTATATCATGCATTGTTTGAACTGGGTGAGCCTAAAATACCCCTCTCTTCCTCTTCACGGCTTGAGAAAGGAGGGCTCCAGTGAACGCCACGGCTAAAGTCCCTGGAAAGTCTCCTCTTAGAAGGCAGCAATGCGCGTTTTCTAGCTGGTAGATAATCTGTGAAGCAGCAACAGAAAAGGAGGGGGGAGACAGTGGGCTGATGACCCCTTTAGCTCTCCCAGATGTGAGACCGCTGCCGGACACCACCCTCAGACTCTCAGGCAGGCTACAGGCTTGCTGCAGAAAGACTGACGCAGACTTTTGCAAGGCAGCCTCCTGTCCAGCAGCCCGGCTCAGGTATGCGAGGCAGCTAGGGCTAATTGTTTTGCTGATCCAAACTGCTGTGTTGCGAAGGCGCCTTTCGCCACGGTCCTATACTTTTCCCGTTTGCTGTCCGCTGGCGAGCTAAACACTGAAATCCTACAGAAGCCTTCACTTCGTTATTGTGGTAGATCACACTGCACGTGGGCAGAGACTCAGCAGTATCTACTGCCTCAGAATGAGCCTCTGTAGCGTCAATAGCTCACACTAAGGTAATATGTGTGTATTTAATGAACATGTCATCTGACCTCCAGGCATTTATCATAGGAACTCCATGCATATTACACACACCCACTGGCAGGAATCTGTGTAAAATACTCACTCTGTATTGTCCTTTGTCTACTTCGTAAGTGCCATCCTACGGTAATTTAGAACATGTCTTTTTGCCTGTAGTATTAGGTAGATCTTGCTTTTCCTCCACCAGAGCACAATGTATAGGAATTCCGCCCCGCCCCTTCCCCCCCAAGCCTGTGATCTGCACAATTCTATATGAACTTCCCGGAGTATCAAAATAACCCCCCTACTGCGGACAGGATACAGGTCACCTCTTTAAAGGAAACACGACCCTTCCAAAAATATATAACATCTCTGACGCAAAAAAAATAAAAATAAAAAAAAATCTTTTGTCTCCTGGCATCCTTTGTACGGGTAAATAAAACGTGACAGGCGCTGAGTACAATAATAATAATAATTAATTAATAATGTATTTTTAAAAAGCAGAGAAAATACAAATTCTACGTTTAGTCTGGTTTTCCGTCACAGTTCAGGCTAGGACAGTGGAGTAGCATGCAGCACACTTGGCTTAGAAAGGGGTGAGCCTTTTAGGCAGGGATCTGTTGTGATTCCGATATAGCACGCTGGTAAGTGACAAACTCTGCTTTGGCAGAATCTTCCAGCATAGGATGCGAAGCGAGATCTGTCCGAACGGGAGAAATGCGGTTCTTGGTAGTAAAGGGCAATCTCAATCTCCAGTGCGTTTGTCCAGTGCACATTTGAACAACAGCCTTATCATGGAAGTTATTTTGGCTTCATAGTACTTCTGTTTAAAATAAAAATCCGAATCCTGCTCCCCATTCGCCAGTGACAGCAATGAATAAGGCCAGCAAGATTTGCCCGCAGATCTAAACACGCAATACCTTCTTTTGTTTTGCTTTTAACTCTCTCAGGTTTACCTTCCAATCAAATGAGATTTCTGCTCAAATAGCTTTTCTACATAGTCAATGATTTTCATACAGGGCTTCGACCTTCATTATTTTCCACGCCTTTTGTAACTGTAGGTGAGTGAGGGGAGGTGTCAGATCTGCTTCTAGTCTAGTTGTTTTAAAAATACTCTTCTCACTGAAGGCTGCTCTATTCCGACACTCTTATTTATATTAAGTGGAACCTTACTCCAGTGACTTGTGGGGCTACTGACAGAGTAGGGTGCTGTTAAACATGAAGGTGGGTGTCAGACTTTGGCCCAGAGTGGGTCAATTCTGTAAAGAAACACGTACGAGTTTGGGTTTCACTTTGCAATGGGGAGTGGGGTCTGTAGCTAAATATTAAAGACACAGGGCATAATCCTGGTGCCAGTGACGTCCGGGCAAAACTCCCTTTATCTTCACTGATGCAGGATCAAGGCTGTGATCTCTAATTTGGGCTGTGAAAGGAGAAATTGTTGGATCCGGTGGAGAGAAAAGACTCGATCTGTTGTTGTTGTTGTTTTTTTTTTTTAAAGGTTGCCTGGTTTGGTGTGGAAAGCAGAGAGCAGCTCGCCTTAGCCTTGCGATGTTAACTGGGAGGGGGAAAAGTGCTGTGGATTGATGTGACATAACCCGCAGTGTAATATGAATCTGACCTACGCTGTTTACGTTGGGAAGATGGGGATTCAAAGATTCGTTTCTGCCCAGGCCGCGTGTATGGAATGAGCTCAGAGGAAAAGAACATTACGCGTCTCCCATCCTTTGCGGAGAGGCCAGCTGGACGTCTGGGGAACGTGCTAATCAGGAGCAGGTTTCATGCCCCAGTTCGTGAGAGGTTTTCATTAATTTCGTAGTAAAGGCCATAAAATATAACGATCCACTCAAAGGTAGGGCCGAGTGACTGAGTGCCGGATTATTAAATGATTTACGAACATAGTTTGGAAAAAAGTAATAATCCAAGGAGCACCTACGAGCGAGGCTGCCAATTCCTGAGCGAGCTTTGCGCTCCCCGGTGCACCTCCTCGGACATTCAGGGAGACCCCGGCGCTGACTAGGGCAGGAAACAATAAACCCCGTTTTACATCATTTAATGGGCTGTGTGTCGGCAGAAGGTGCGTTGTGCCCTGCAGCTCCGCCGCTGGAGCGTCTCCCAGGGAAATAGATGGACCAAAGGGAAGAAGAAATGATGCCCTCCCATAGGTGCTGGGACTAGGGGTGCCGGGGGCGCTGCCCCACCCCCTGGCTTGCAGTGCTTTCCGTCACATCCAGGGTCTGCAGTTTGGTTCAGTGGCTCTCAGCACCCCCACTGCACAAACCCTCCCGGCGCCCCTGTGCGCTCCCCTACCGCAGGTGGCCTTCTCTGAGCGCCTGCTCTGGAAGGGCTCCCCGGAGCTCACCTCTCCCTGCGGCGGGGTGGTTCCGCTGGCACGAAACGTCTCTGACGGGTTTAAACCATTCGCCATCCACTGTTTTAGGGAGACGTTTCCCCCTTTCCCACCCCACTCCAGAGCGGGAGGGGAGGGAGCCTACCTGGAACGAGAACAGCTCCATGAGCGTGGTCAAAAGGGTACGCTGACCTCTCGGAAACCTAGAGTCAGCAGAATCGCCGAAGGATTTACTTGGCCTCCTCTTTGGCTTTCACTGCCACGGGCTGCACACTTAAAGCGCCCGCCCTTCTCCTAAGCTCATTAGGCTTCGGGGCCATGGCGAGTCCATCTCTTTCTCCCTCCCACCCCCAGGAAGGAAAAAGGAGCCCTGAACACCATGCCCTTGGCAGAAGGAACTGCTGCTCTGGAAGGGAGAGAGATGTGGAGGGGCAGGGCCAGGGGGGTTTGTATAGTGGGGGTGCTGAGGGCCACTGAACCAAACAGCAAACCCTGTATCTGATGGAAACCACTGCAAGGGAGGGAGGGGAGGCACCATCCCTAGTTCCAGCACCTATGGGTGGGACAGACTCCAGCTGTTGTTTGATACCTGGGGTGGCTGCTGCTGTCACCAATCTCCCCCAGCCGCTTCCATTAACTCGGCTATCTCCCCTGACAAAGGGCCCACGCCCCCGTCCTTTCTCCCGGCTCCCCAGAAGTAGCCCCCCGCCCCCCGCCCCTTTCTCCTGGTTTGTCCTTTCCGCTGGGTGGCGCTAGGCTCTTGCGAATGAGGGCTCAGGCGGCAGTCCCAGCACTTTCACCACCTGCCGGGCGAGCGTGTCCCGGGAAGCCCGCTGCTCTCCGGAGAGCGCCGACGGCTCCCCAGTGACCGATCGGGGGCACAGAATAGCAGCGCTGCCGGGCAGCACGCGTCTGCCCCTGAAACTGACGAGCGAGGAAATAGCTCGCTCCACTTGCGCATACTGGGATCGCGTTATGCGGAGGGCCATGCCTGTCTCTGTTAGAGCCACGTGCCCGCTCCCTGTGCTCAGCTTGGCAGCCAGGCTTCAAGGCGAAATCAATGGTAGTTGATAGTTGTTACATTTCTTTTTAAAAGGGTAGGACCTAGGGATGCCGAACGTGCTGAAAGTATTTGGACAGGTTTATTCCCAGCCCTGTGACTTAAGTGATTATTTGCTATTTGTTTTACTCGAGATCCAAACAAAAGTTTGTCTCTGGTGTTCGCACTACCACGGCAGAACGGTGTGTTTTTAAAGCGGGTCACTGCAAATCTGCATTTCCACCCGCGAAAGATAGCCCGTGAGCACGGAATGTTACCTACTTGCCAGGGCAACAATGGCTCCGAATCACCTCCGTTAATTGCTCCCAAAGAATCTTTACAAGATCCGGTGGGGCCTGGAACACAGGTTGTTGTAGGATGACTTCTAGCCCTGCGTGTGTTTTTCTAATTGCTTGACATTTTTCACTCTGCTGAGTTCGTGTAAAGACGGATAGCTATAGAAATACAAACATCCATTCTCTAAACTCAGGGTTATTGGTCCGAGGCTGTTAGAAAACACGCTAGCCTCAGTGTAGTCTATTGACTAGGGGTGGGGGTGGAGGGAGAAGAAGGGATTGGAGTGTGAGCACGTTTTCTCCTAAACTCGGTGTTTCTTTGCTTTTGTGGTTTTAAATCGGACTCTTATTTATGATACACTTTCCCACGTTGGTTCCTTTGTGCGTAGATAAGTGTCTTAAATCGAGTTAAAAGCACTGTACTTTAGTTACCTAATTTCCTCATTCGGTCTGGTAAGCATATTGTATGTTTTTTCCCCCCTAACCGAGCGTTTTGAGAAAGCTGTTTCCGAGACTCCCAGTTCATACAAAATAATTCATCAATCCAGCTCTACAATCCAGTTTCCTTTACATTTGAGGAGCGGGGGAATGGTTTAAGATTTACACATCGATATACTTTGACTGACGTGACAAACCCATATCTTTTATTCAAACTGTTCTAACTATTTTTCGTTAGGCTGAAATGTACACACATCTTAAAACAGCTTACAGCGTCGAGGATCTGGCCAATTTTAAAGAGAGTTTTCCCCAGATGAGTTATGTCACTGAAGGGGGGAAAGGACATTTTCAAAGAACCCATTTGTTTGGCTTTTATGTCACGTTTGCTGATAACAACATTCACCCCTGTTTCTTACTACGAACATAAATTCCCCCTCAGACTTTCTCAGGCAGAATTGTCCGTTCTTACCTCCGTGTGTTAGAGCTGTGAGAAACTACATGGTAATTTACAAGCGATTACAGTTCATCTGATGATGCTAAACACATTGTGTATGTTGAACAATAAAATACAACGGTGGCTGGCAAGGAGTTAGCAATATGTCAGTGCATTTGAGTGCACTAGGAAAATCAATAGACGTTTCTGAACCTGAATTCCTAAGGCAGGTTAGTTTAAGCAGCCATCACCTATCCAGTTCCTAATGCTCTCGCATCACATTTGTCCCAAGGCAACGTAAGAAAGACCATTTTAAACAGAAGGTTGACCATTTTAAACAGAAGGTTGACACACTTCGGCTATGTGTTCACATCGATTAGAACTTCGAGGATTGTTTTATTGTTTGGATTGCAGGGAAAGGAAGGGTGAGATCTGTTAAGCGATTTAGGTCACGTTGTTATGGTGCTTGGCATGAACAGGGTCTGTGTGAGAGAGGGGGCTGCTTGTGCCCAAACCGAAAGGGAAAATCTCGGTGCAAATAATCGAAGGCAGACATCCCTGGAGGAAATACGCAGGAGCATGGAATTTTGAGTCTTTTCTTGCTTTTGTTAGCTCCTGAGGAGGAGTCTCTTACAAAGCAAGAACCAGGGAATTGATTGATCCAGGTTTGATTACATCCAAAGAGGCTGGGAAACGGAGAAAAGAGTGTGTGATCTTTTTGAATGGCCTTCTGCGGATTGAGAGAAAACAAAAACAAAGGACTCATTCTGTGGCGTGGCTAATTCTTGTTGAATCATCCAATACATCCTATGTAAATGAAGGCAAAGAGTAGCAGTATTGTCATCTACCGACATACCTAGGGAAAGTCATTAACTGAGAGATGGGTAAATAAGTACATCAAAATACTAAGCTTAGGAGACTCGAACTGTTTTTCTTTTTTATCTGGCAGCAAGACGGGGGTCCAGGTTATTTCCCCAGACTTGCAGTACTCTATTTGGGGGTGGGTCGGAGGGAAGCTGTTAGTATATTTGGTGCCTGGTGGAAATTAAGAGAAATCCTTACAAAGGCACCAGACATCATAGCGCTATTCGCATAAGATGCTGCAAGTGGCAAGAGACGCCGAGTTTTCAAGCGCTATCAGGAAAGTAAGGCAAAGAAGCTATAAAACAAGACGCCCTGGAAAGCGGTTTACATTTCCTCCTTTGTGAACAAGACTCATTTAATACTGTAATTTAAATTAACAATAATAAAGCTGTTCATATGTTAGGGACAAGTATACTTAAGTCTCCGCAATGGCTGCATTTTCTTGCTTTTTCACAGAAACACAAATAGTAGTTAAAATAGATACATTTAATTTTAAATTATATTCAGTTTTCTTTCTTTCTCTTTTGGCTGTGTAAAGAATAATTCTCTGAATCTTGATTACGTCGTATTAGCTTTATGCCTGCTGGATATTATATGTGTAGGATTGTAAATTATTTCCTATGGAGCTTTCGATTGATTAGTTGGGATATTCTTATTCTTTATTGCTATAAATAGCAACGCTAATTATTGCTTATGACTTATGAGGTAGGCTGCGAGAAGAATTCCTGGGACCCGATCCTGCTCCCATTGAAGTCGTACTCACTGTAATCACATGCCTTTCACTCCGTGCTCATTTGATCCTTTCAGCTATATTATTCCTTTTAACGTCGCAGATTCCTGATAACTATCTAGCGATCTCAGTACCCAGCCAATATGCAGCGTGATTTCCCCCATACGGTGAACAATGGGAACCTACTTACCGATTCTCGTTTGTGAACACGACTCATTTACAACTGACATATACACGATGCAGATAAAAATAATTCGGAAGTAGGTTCCCAATGTTCCCAGTGAGTACGTACTTTTGAATGATTTTTATCTGCATCGTGTATATGTCAGTTAGGGAGGTAAGCTCAAGGTCCTATGGAAAGTTTCTTTTTGAATACTATCATATGGCATGCTCCTTTCTCCAGTTTTCTTTCTGTTTCTTATTATTGGGGCATGATTGCAGCTGAGGACTTGCTCTTCTGATGGAATGACGTGAAAATAGTTGCATCAAGGTAAAGTATGATCCGGAAGGTAGTATCATTGGTATGGAGTCTATAGAGGAAAACAGGCACTTTTTGGACCCGGTAAACAATGCTAATACTACTTAATACAAATAGGAAAGGGTCAGAAGCAGAGAGCTGAAAAGAATGGAATAGGATACAAAATTCTGCACCTAGCCCATGGAACCAATGAATGATCACTTATAGCCTTCATTTTCATTAGCCAGTTTTCTCCCCAACGTAGTGCTCTAAGACAATGAGGTATGATTCAGGCTATTACCAAGGGCTGTCACAGGTTCAAAAAGTTACACTTACACATGGGAACAACCTAACTCGTTGAGGTTTGGACACAAAGCTCTCTGGAGACATTCACAAATTCACTTGACTTCATAGGGGCAGGATTACTTTTTGGGGGGGAGGGATTATTTTTTATCATGCATGTATACAGAACCTCGCACAATGAGGCCCTGGCTCCTTGGCTGAGATCTCTGGACACTACTCCAGTGCAGAAAACACTTTTGCATTTGTACTCTGATATGTGAAAATACTCCTATAACCAGGCAGCTTCTTAACAGCTGCACAGCTGGGGATGCTCAAATTGCCTAGCTTATTTCTTCTAAAATACATAGTGGTTGAGACTCACTAAGGGCCATATGCTGCTCTCTGGTAAGACACTGGAAAAAATAAGTGTCACATCTCCATTTCTTGGCTGACACAGGATAAAAGATTACCACTGCTACTTAGGAATGGAATATTTCTTGTAGCACAAGTGATAGTGAATTGTAGTTTAGAGCTGATGGTGCCAGCCTCAATCCCTGCTCATGGGCAATGCTGGGCTGTTGCATGCATTACTCCCTTTAGCACCAAGAGACCTCAGGTTTGCCTTTTCCAGGCTTATGTGCCCAGAGGACAACAAAACTATAGAAACTGGTCACCTAAGAGGAACATGGAGAGTGAGAGAGAGTCCTTCTACATCACTTTCTGGGGATCTGCATGGCTAAAGACAGGGTTCCCTAGAGATTCCCAACTTTGACTATGTGATCAGGCCACATCTTCTGTCTACACTGCCCTGTTGGCTTCATCTGGTGGAGGACTTACTTACTATGTCAGAAATACAGTTGTCACAAATCTGCTGTGATTTTAGTTAAGCTTCCTCCCACCATCCCATATTCCTGGTCACATGAATAGAGAGTATAGGCACCTTGGACATTTACAGAGAAATAACTTGTGTATTTAACAGAAAACAACTTCCTTCCCCCCACCCATCATGTCTTCTTTTATAAACCCACCGTCACAAATGCAGAAGACAAGAGGATGTGTCCATTTCTGAAGGATAGCAGAATGCTGGTGGAGCAATTGTTTGGGAAAGGAGACTTGCTGCCAAAGCTATCCTGAAAATAACTGATTTATTCCCAGATGGATAACTCATTCCAACTCCTGAGATCAGCAGTGTGGATCCAAGAGAAAAGCTGGCTCAGAGGAGCATATTCACGCCCTAATCTACACACACAAATCTGTCTTGTCGTAAATGAAGAATGTATGAATGTATGATCTTAGGTGGGCAAAATGTCTTCTTCTCTATGTTAGTAGAGCCCACAGTATATTGGGGTCTTGATCTTATTGGGATAGCTGGGTATAGTAATAATAATAATAATTGTACATAGAAATTATTGAGCATATGTTCCAATTAATGTCTTTCACTTTTGATCCAAATATATCTCTATTCCATATGCTTATGTTATTTTTCACCAAATACTGCACCCAGTCCTGTGAGGAGTTGAGTTCCTCTTTTGAACTCATGAGTACCTCACAGGATCAGGCCCATTGTAATTAACTGATATCCTACATGGGAAAACATGAAAATGATTACATAGAAAATAGAATAATTGGATAGTTAGACACTTGTTAAATTAATTCCACATAGAATGACATTCCCTGGCCTGTTATTTTCCTGATGTACCTCATTTAAGGTCTGATCCAATGCCAACTGAAGTCCATGGGAGGCTTTGCTTTGACATCACTGGGAGTTGCACTGCATTCTGTGCATCTTGTAGGCCATTTGGGTCTTGGCAGGCTAAGAGCTGTGAGATGAAACCTCAGCTCATCTGTTTTGAAAATGGTGGTTACATGTGGGGAAAGTTTGCTCTAACTATATTTATATTATAAGTGGTGGAAATAACAGGGTATGGAATGAATTTATTTGAATACTGTGTTATATACGGAATATACATCAGGGATGGATGTGGTATGCTAATTTTATCCACACTGGTGAACCAGAGAACTTAGAGACTTGTGAGGTTAGAGGGACTGAAGAGATTGATGGAGTTGTGTGGTCACTCATCTCACCAATGGGCAGAGTGCACCTTTGGGACTTGTAGAATGCATAATGATAGTATAGTGGTAGACCCAAATTTGAAAAACAATCCCTGGCTTGTTGACAGTTGCATGTGGGATAAGTTGTTGTCTGAGTGCATCACTAAGCACTCTGAACACTTGATGAGTAACCTGCTAACTGTGTCCAGATTTGGGAACTGGAGAGGAAGCATATAGATAGAAAGGAAGGCAGGAGAGAACGAAGAGGTTGTGGAGAGAATGGAGTGATGGAGGTGGTTGTCTGTGGGGGAAGGGGCTATAACATAAAAAGGAATAAAAAATAAGTAAGGAAATAAGGAAATAAAAATGATGCAATAGGAGGAATTTAATCCCCTAAAGCATAAAGCAAACCTGCTAGTAGGGATAAAGGGACTTGGCCTTGGTTTTCTTCTCACATACACTGATATAAACAAGTAATAACTCAGTTAAAGTCAAAGGGGTTACACTAGTGTAAGTCTGGGATATGTGAGAGGAGAATTCCACTTCTTGAAGTCAGGGGAAGGTTTTCTGTTGACATCAGTTGAAGCAGGATTGGCCTTCAAAATACCATTTGACTCTCATCCATTTTGTACATTGTTTACGACAGTATTAATCAGAAGTGATATCTGTAATGTTTTAACAATGCACAAAAACATTGAAAACGTGGAAACGCTGCAGTTGTTTTTGGTCCCTTGCCATTGGGCGCAGTCCATTTCTGTGGCCATGAGTTGGTTACCTAAGAAACCACAATGGGATGGAGTTTGACTGGCTATGCTGTTAGGATTTTGGATAGATCTGGAGTAGCTGATGTGCATAGCATACACACATACATACACTGATATTTTTACATTAGTGAAAATAAATACAAATGGAATGCTTGACACATGAGCTCAGTTAGAACAGGAACATAATTTGACTTGCTGCAAGGAGGAATATTTTTCAAAGTGATTCAGAAGGAGATGTCGGTATTGGTTAGTTATACCAACAACTTTGCAAAGAGTACGTTTATGTGATGTAGTTGGAAATAACTTCTGCGGTACAAATGACAAATAACACCTGGCTTGCATGAAGGATGGAACAGTTACTGAGTTTATAATGCTCAAGACTGAGGCACAAAACATCACACAGTCATTGAATGAAACAGCACACGCTCTATTTTATTACATTTTTCTGTAATTTGGTGTAAACATCCTTTGTGTGGGCTGTAATGGTGATTTTCTTTAAAAGCCTGATAGGCCTGGTTGTGACTCATCCCAATCAACAGTCATGCCACTGAGTTCAGTGGAAGCAGGAAGGGGCCTCACCTGTCTGAGTATGTGAAGTAGAGCCGGTTGACATTTTTTCAGTGAAAAATGGCATTTTGGCCCAAATGATTTTTTTGGTGTGGAAAATATGAATTCTAACTGAAATTTTCAATGAAACATTTTCAGTGGTTGAAAACATTTTTGTTTTGTTTTTTCTTTCCTTCCTTTTTCTGGGGGACAAATGGGGGGAAATGTGAACAGCATTTTTTTTCCAGTTTTTGCTTTACTCAAAAAACTTTAAAAATTCCAACTAAATGCAAATGGATAAAAATGTATGGAAAATATATGGCATTGACTGATCAGCTCTATAGTGTGCTGACCTATCTCCTGATCCCGCTCTCATTGCAGACAATGGCAAAAACTTCAACAGGAGCTGGAGCACATCACTGCTGCCTGGTTTTCTCAAGTAATAGCACAATAGTACAACATGGTGTCATTTAACATGATACTGTTACTTACACTTACACACACACAGACACATAAAACAAGCAATGTGGGAAGATGTTTACTTATGCAATATGATTTTTCAGTTTGCGCGGAACCCTTTAAAAGATCTGTTCAATAGCTGACATGAATACGTGAGTAGAATGATTGCACTTAAACTTTTGAAACTATATTTCAGCAACAATTTCCTTGTCTACAACTTTACAAGGCTGTAAATAGCCCCTGTGTGCATAATGAATTCTGACATCATAGGCCAGGCCACTTACACACAGCAGGTTAGCCAGAACTTTTATTAGCAAGTATACCTTGAGGCTAAACAAAACCCCCCAATTTCTATTATAAATGTTGCAATAAAATGTTCCTTTGAGTTTTCCTTGTGTTCCATGTTCCTTCTTTCTTCCCGTTCCAAGTAATTCTTTCTGCAGAGTATAGGATACAGTCAGATTACACAGAAAATGTGTTTTGTTGCAGACATATTGGATATTAACTATTGTTACAAGGTGGCTTTCATGGTTAGACTTACAGGGCCAATGGAAGAGGGTGGCAAAGAATAAAACCAATATTTTTTTACTCTCATAATACTGCACTGGTGATCACAGTAATTCCTATATGATCTAAGATGTATATGTCTTGCCTTTATTTATCCAAATGGTGAGTGTAATGGAACTTAAATATGTTACTACATGGGGAAAAAGAGTGGACAGAAAAGATTAAAAAAGAAAAAAAGAGAATGCAGGGGGAAAATTATATACTTTTTCGTGGAATTATTTTGTAATGAAATTATTTCTCCTACCTGGTCTATATTCTTATTCGCCGATCCATCAGTGATGTTCTAGGTTCTTATATAAAACACAATAAAAACTAATGCAAATATAAAACTTTTTTTTTTCATGTTAGCATGTATATTTTCCACACAGTGCCTTACAGAAAACCTACACCCTGACACCAGCGCCGGATTTCCAGTTAGGCATACTAGGCATGTGCCTAGGATTGCTGGCATTCTAGGGGCACCTTACCTCTCCAAAACAGTGTGAAACACGAAGGTCAGCTGCAGGCTCGGGGGGCGCTGAAGATGCTGTGCCTAGGGGCACGTAAGGTGTAAATTCGGCCCTGCCTGACACTTACAACTAGGTGTAGCACTTACTTTTTTAAGTTGACCCATTTTGTTCAATAACACTGCTCATGGAAGTAAGAAATAGCCCCAATTCAGGAAAACAAGGAGGCCTGGGTTTTATTCCAGACTCAAGATTGCTGGATAAGTCACTTAGTTATTGAAGAAAAGCTCTGTATAAGAGCCAAGTATTATTATTATTATTTTATTATTCAGAAGGCATTTGCTTTAGTCTCATTGACTAGTTAAGTTAAGCACCTGTTTAAGTGTTTCCCTGAAAAGAGGCCTATGTCTAGCTGAAAATGCTATCTAAGTGCGATCTGTCCTTTTGTCCTATACTAAAAGACTTGATATATAGTATAACACTGCAGTGCTTACTATGCACCAAAATAAGAGAGCTTGCTGGTATTAACTGTGTTATTTCTGCTGACTCCCCAAGCTTTTTGGATATTTTTATGAAGAGCTGAATACTAGATAGAGAACTCATTGGGAGCTACTCAAATAATCCCTTCCACTATTTTTATTTCATTATCTCTCTGTTTTCAAGGACCTTTCATTTATGCCCCTATGTTACTGGATTTCTGAAACACTGAAATCACACGTTCTGTGTATGCTCTAGATTTACAAACTCCATGCCCATGTCTTTTTAATCAAGTTAAACAGATGTGAAGCTACATTCTTTTTCAATTAGATTTTGTCTGTATTTTTTTTAAACACCATAATATGTAGATGAGAATTTTAAGACTAACATAGCCAATATCCAAGTTTCGACAGCATCTCGACTCCTATGATGCAGCAAAGCCCAGTTGTGACTCTTTGAGAAAATCTTAGCTACCCTAAATGGTCTCTCTAGCCAGAACTGATTTTCTTTTCCTTTTATGAACTCATCAAGTGAACAGGAAAAGTGACAAGAGAGTTTTGTTTGGCCCAGTTCCTATGGGAGAGAAGCATCTTATTAGCTTGTTTTTTTCCCCTCAGCATATTGTAAGTTTCATTGTTATTGAATAGGTTATCAGGAGGTCAGTGGGCTAACTGGTTGTTTGGATTTCCTAAAATTGTGCCCCTCCCTAAACGTGGCTAAAAAGATTGTTTACAGACTGCTCTGTGAACCTGGACTGCACACTAAAAATTGAACACAATGCTACTGCTCTTTTGGTTTCCCCTTCCCGCCCTCCCAGTCAACCTAGGTATTTCATAACTACGTGGGGTTCATTAAGATTCTTAAAAAACAGAAGACAAACTTCAGAAACTCATAGTTCTACAGATTCCTCAGTACATCCTTATGAGATTTGCAGTAAAGAAATGCAGTGCAGAATGAGAGATCTTAAAACAAAGACTAAGCCCTGGTCTACACTATAGGGTTAGGTCGAATTTAGCCGTGTTAGGTCTATTTAAAAATGACTGCGTCCACACAACCAACCCCATTCCGTTGGCCTAAAGGGCTCTTAAAATCGACTTCTGTACTCCTCCCCGACGAGGGGAGTAGCACTAAAATCGACCTTGCTGGATCGAATTTGGGGTAGTGCGGACAAAAAATCGACGGTATTGGCCTCCAGGAGCTATCCCAGAGGGCTCCATTGTGACTGCTCTGGACAGCACTTTGAACTCCAATGCACTAGCCAGGTACACAGGAAAAGCCCCTGGAACTTTTGAATTTCATTTCCTGTTTGGTCAGCGTGGCAAACTCAGCAGCACAGGTGACCATGTAGTCCCCCCAGAATCGTAGACTGTAGAATGTTTCTACACTCCCCCTATCATCTCCGTCCCTGAGGTAACTGCAGATTAGAAGGCAAAAAACCCACACTCGCAATGACATGTTTTCCAAGCTTATGCAGTCCTCCCGCACTGATAGGGCACAGCTTAATGCATGGAGGCATTCAGTGGCAGAGGCCAGGAAAGAATTAAGTGAGCACAAAGAGCAGAAGCAGGATGCGATGCTGAGGCTAATGGGGGAGCAAATGGACATGATGAAGCATCTGTTGGAGCTGCAGAAAAGCCAACAAGAGCACAGACCCCCGCTGCATCCATTGTATAACCAGCTACCCTCCTCCCCATGTTCCATAGCCTCCTCACCCAGATGCCCAAGAACGCGGGGGGAGGCTCCGGGCACCCAGCTACTCCACTCCAGAGGATGGCCCAAGCAACAGAAGGCTGTCATTCCGTTTGATTTTTAATGTGGCTACAATAAGCAATGTGGCCTTGTCCTTCCCTCCTCCCCCACCTCACCCAGACTACCTTGTCCATTATCTCATTTTTTTGTAATTAACAAAGAAAGAATGCATGGTTTCAAAACAATAGATACTTTATTTCGAAGGGGGGAAGGGTGGTTGGCTTACAGGGAATTAAACTCAACAAAGGGGGCAGGTTTGCATCAAGGAGAAACACACACAACTGTCACACCGAAGCCTGGCCAGTCATGAAACTAGTTTTCAAAGCCTCTCTGATGCACAGTGTGCCTTGCTGTGCTCTTCTCATCGCCTTGGTGTCTGGCTGCTCAAAATCGGACATCAGGCGATTTGCTTAAACCTCCCACCCCAACATAAACCTCTCCCCCTTACTCTCACAGATATTATGGACCACACAGCAAGCAGCAATAACAATGGGAATGTTGGTTGTACTGAGGTCTGACCAACAGCGCCAGCGAGCTTTTAAACATCCAAAGGCACATTCTACCACCATTCTGCACTTGCTTAGCCTATAGTTGAACTGCTCCTTACTACTGTCCAGGCTTCATGAGCCATGGGAGCAAGGGGTAGGGTGGAGTAGGTGCGACCGTGCGGTGCTGCCGGTTGGGAGAGCAGCCTGAGGCAGAAGCCTCCAGCTCGCAGGAGAGCAGAGTTGCAGTGGAAGTGGTGGAGCCGTACACCATGCCCTGGAGGTTGCTAGAAGCTGGGCAGGGAAGACATTCCCAGAACTCCCGGCCAAGCTACATGTCTGACAAGGATGGCTACCAGTCCTACTGCAGAGTTGCAGGAGAGCAGAGCTGCGGTGGAGCCATACACCATGGATGAGGACGGCTAGCAGTCCTACTACACCGTCTGCTGTGAAGGCACCCAGGACCTGCTGCTGTGTAGCAATGCCAGCTGCTGCAGGTGCTTCTGTGTCGAATGTATAGAGGTCCTGGTAGGGCAAGGTACCTCGGCCAAGGCAAAAGGGCAAGAGCCCTGGAGTTGTTACATTTGTCAACTGCAGAAGTGCTATGGGGTTGTAGCGGGGTAGACACCAGCTCCTGCCCTGAGGGGCTTAGAACAGCCCAGGAGAGGGCTGTGGCAAGCAGCCCAGAGTGAGTAGGGAAGTAGGCTCAGCTGGGGCCATGCCACAATTAGGGCTCAGCTGGCCTTATAAGTAGGCAGTGAGCCAGGAGCTGACTCACTCTCTCTCTAGCCTTTGGAAAGGGAGGGATCTGGCTGCAGGGAGCAGAGAGTACCTAGATTGAAGCAGGGCTGGGGAAAGGCCAAGGGAACTGGGGAGCTCCATCCTGCAAAATTCCAGGCTTCAGCCTCGTAGAAGGCCAGGCAGGTACTGAGGTTGTGCAGGGGGCAGCCCACAGGTCGGCTGAGGCAGCAGGTCCAAACCCCTCCTTGCCAGTGATGAGTGACTTTTACATTGCAGTCTGCCCCCGATACAAGGGGCTAGTTGGTGACTGGCAGTAGCCTTACACTGAGGCAAGGTGGGGATAGTGGGTCGGGGTTCCCCTGGGTGGGGAAACCCTGAGAGACAGTGGGTGTACTGCCAGGGGGCAGCCATCCAAAAGACAAGGGGCACTGGGTCCTGGAAGGACGCGGGGCCAGCAGTAAGGCAGATCACCGACCTGCAGAGGGCGCTCCGGAGCCTGGTGAGCTAATTCCTGATGAAGACCAGCAGGAGGCGCTGCAGGAGTGAGTCCACTTCCTTACAGGGGTGTTACAGCGCCGACCGGACAGGAACGTATGGCTGCAAGACTTCTTCACCAGCGAGAAAGGACAGGAATGTGATGCACCTAAAATCTAAAAAGGCCCGCACATTTCCCAGAGTCACTACTCTTGATAACAGAACATCAATGTTTGCACTGGCTACTTGGATCACAGCAGCCCCACAGTAGACTTGCCCACAACAGCAGCGGTGACAGTGAGCTGAGCGGGCTCCATGCTTGCCGTGGTATGGCGTCTGCATGGGTAACCTAGGAAAAAAGGCGTGAACCGGTTGTCTGCCCTTGCTTTCAAGGAGGGAAGGGCGACAGATGACATGTACCCAAAACCACCCGCGACAATGTTTTTGCCCCTTCAGGCATTGGGAGCTTAACCCAGAATTCCAATGGGCGGGGGAGACTGCGGGAACTGTGGGATAGCTAGCCACAGTGCACTGCTCCGTAAGTCGATGCTAGCGAAGGTAGTGAGGACCCACTCCACGACTTAATGCGTTTAGTGTGGACATACGCAATTGACTGTATAAAATCGAATTCTAAAAATCGACCTAATTTCGTAGTGTAGTCATACCCTTAGGTGTTTGTAAGTGGCCTTTAAAATGGCATGGTATTGTGGTGAAGGAATTAGACTGAGACTCAGAGCTGTGTTTACATCCTCCGACACTGACTTCTTATGTGACCTTGGGTGAGTCACTTAGTCTCTCTGGGCCTCAGTTTCCCACGGATGATAGCACTTCCTTTCTCCTGCTGTTTGTCTGTCTTGTCTATTTAGATGGTAAGTTTTTCTGGACAGGGACTGTCTCTCACTATATGTTCATACATCATCTAACACATTTGTCACTAGTACCTGCTACAACTGTGATGCAGCAGCATAGAATGCTGTCCTGGGGAGAGAGACAGGCCATGAGAGGGTAGCTGAAGCTGGGGAGATATCTTGCAATCTGCCCAAAGGGGGTAGTTGAAAGATGGTTAGAGAGGAAGGAGGTGAAAAGGGACTGCCTGGGGTGGGGAGGGGAAGCGGGTTTGCTGAGAAAGCTGTATTAGAGGAAGCTGGACCCTGAAGGGCAGTGTGCAAGGAGCCTTGTCATGAGGGGCATAGACTGCAAGACCGGTAAGGTTGACACTGACAGAAGGAATACAGTTTGGGCACCTGCAGAAAGGGTGTGCCTCTCTGGGTGAGGAACTGTTGTTCCCTGGAAGGAGGTGTGGTCATCACAGTGTCAGAACAAAGGAGCTCTGTAAACCAGAGAGAGGAGATCCTGGGACAGGACGGGTGCAACTGGACTTTTTTACCAACTGTCACAGTGCCTTTCTCCTTTGGTGGATCTCAAACATTACGCAGGAAATTATTCAGGGGCTACCTGGTGATCATTAAGTAGTAGGAAGAACCCAGAAAGACTTAGCCATTACAAATGCAAAAGGAATTTGGACATTGGAAAACAATCACATCTCTTCTATCAGACTGCCTCATGAAGAGTGCAGAAGAGCTATACTGAAGAATGGAATTTGCACCAGATAAGGTGCATACTTTCGTCTCCAAATTATACAATCTGTATAAAAATGGAAGACCCCGTCAGGAACCATCATTTGCTTGCTACCCAGAAGAGGACAGAACACCTCAGTGACCCGGACTGTTGGAAAATTGTGATCTGTCTTTGGAACACAGCATTAGAGGGGAGACTGTAGAGGATGCTTTCTGAGTAATAGGCTTGCCCCACGGTTGGGACACATAGTGGGTGTGGTCAAATGAGGGCTAGGCCAGAGCGTTGCTGAGCTCCAGCAATCCCCAACGAGTCTAATGTCCGTTATGGTTATGGTCAGCTGGGGTAGTTTGGAGCATATAACTATCGTTAGTTAAAAGTTTTCCCTGAAAACTTTTTTTTGAAGGAAAATTGGGGTTTTGATTGATTAAAAATGTTTGTGGAATATGTCTGCTTTCCTTGAAAATTTTGATTTTCCATCAGGACACCGAAAACCTGAACACCAACATATTTTGTCCCCAAACTAATTTTTCCCCCTCTAATTTCTGGCAGCCACAATTATTTATTTATTTATTATATTTGGCAGTTTACAAGTTAACTTTTCAGTTAATTTATTTTTTATAACAAGTCAAAATATCCCACAGAAACCACTCCCTCCCCGGTTTTCCAACCAGCTGTTATAGAACTGACCCTAGCATTGGGGATCCTCAAATGACTAATTTGCATCTCCCTCCCCCTGCAATTCCCACCAGTTCCCCTGAAATTTCACATGCTACAACCCTTCCCAGATTTCCCAGAAAAAATTATCTTGGGGAGGGAGGGGCAAAAAAGGGAAGATTTTCCACTGCTTGACACCTTTTATAGTCATTTATACCTGTGCCGGGTAACATGCCGCTGTTTTCACGGGGCACCATTTTGGTCTCACTTTGCCCAGGTAAGGGCAGGGCAGTGGAGAATCAGACTCGTGGTGTTTAAGAAGTTCTTAGTCGTTGTCTTTTTGAGTACTTCCCTATTTCTGTAAAAATCATTCTCCTGCCAACTGGGCTGCCAACACCAAATATATTTTGTTGTCCTTGCTGAGGAGAGGTGCTGTTTTTAGTGTGGTTATTTTGGGGGCGGGTGTTAGCGGGAGAAATCACAGAGATACATGCCAGAGTGTGGCGTCAGTTGGCAAGCTTTGCCAAAGTGTGCACAGTAAGGGGCCCAAAATAGGGGAGGGGAACAAAGATGTTTACGTAGCTCCTTTATGCCCTCAATCCTAAAACAGGTTCTTCCTGAAGCATAACGGTGCAACAGGATTCAATCCTCCCACTTCTATCCATAAGAATAGTATCATGCTATATCTGCACATCACATAACTCTGATACACAACAGTGTGTGCTGGGACTCTATTCCCTTCATCACTGTTAATTTGGGTAGATATAGATACAGAACTAAAAAGTGGCTCCCAGCCATGGCTCTAGGAACCCCTACCATAAACTACAAAACCAGATACAACTAAATAGCCAGCAGAACACAAAACTCCCTTCCCATTCCTCCCCCCTATATAAAACCGCTGGGGGGAGAGGGAAGAAGGCACGTAGCTAGCTAGCTAATAGAGCTAGTCAGAAAATGGAATTTCATTGCATGCAAAAATGGGATATTCATTCAGAATCGGGAAAAATGTCAACATTTCCTTCTGAATGTAAAGTTTGGAAAATTTCTACAATAAAAACTAAACATTTTATTTTGATAGTGTACATAATTCAGTTTTGATAATGTTTACACAATATAATAGCTAAAACAACTATAATAGTTAACTAAAATATCGATATTCAGTATTAATATTAAAATTAGTAGTTCAACATAATATGAAAGTCAGAATGAAATATTTCAAATGATAAAGTAAAAATTAAATGTATTTACTTTATTGAAACAAAAACGTTTCAACATTATCAAAACACTGAAGTAGACGCATTCCCACAGAATGTTTAGATGAGTGGTTCTGAAACTTTTGTACTGGTGACCCCTTTCACATAGCAAGCCTCTGTGTGCGACCCCCCACCCCCAAAATTAAAAACACTTTTTTACATATTTAACAGCACAATTAATGCTGGAGACAAAGTGGCGTTTGTGGTGGAGGCTGACAGCTCATGACCCCCCATGTAATAACCTCGTGACCCCGAGGGGTCCCGCCCTGCCCAGTTTGAGAACCCCTGGTTTAGATATTGATGAAACTGCATTATCTAATGTAAACTGTTCCTTCAAGAATGCGTCTACCAGTTCCAATAGATAGACAGATGGATAAAAGAACAGGAATTGATTCTCTAATGGTAATGAGGTATTAGATCCAAAGGGTCTGTCTGATAACTGAGATAATGGGACCCGATCCTTGTTTATACTAAGTCCTGTTTATGTTACTTTGACAATGTAAAGGGACCTTAAAGTGGAAGGAAATTATATTTACTGTAAATAAATTTACATACATGTTAAGGCCCCTCTGCACTGCCACAGTGGCATAAAGAGCCATAATGCAAATGAAAATCTGGCTCAGAGTCTTCAGTTACTCCAAGCAGAAGTGTTCATTTTTGCTTGTCCTTAGACCAATGTGGTTTATTAATTGCAGAGAATATTGCCTTCTCGTTAGAGATATCAGTTCTTCACATTTACTCTTATTGTCACCGGCACTGTCTTTTTTTTTTCTTTTTCTGAGAGTCTTTTTTCTTGCCAACTCTCTTAATTGTATGTACAGATGTTCATAGAGACATAATCTTAAATTTCATTACTTGCCTGTTTGAGTCATTGCTGCTAAAATTCCTCTCATAACATTTTAAAAAAAATTGTAAAAACTAAATTAAAATGAAACAAATAATTGTTTAAAGAAAAGGAGGACTTGTGGCACCTTAGAGACTAACAAATTTATTTGAGCATCAGCTTTCGTGGGCTACAGCTGCAGCTCACGAAAGCTTATGCTCAAATAAATTGGTTAGTCTCTAAGGTGCCACAAGTACTCCTTTTCTTTTTGCGAATACAGACTAACACGGCTGCTACTCTGAAACAAATAATTGTTAGTTAGTTTTCATTATTAAAAATGGTATAATATTTTATGCATAGCAACAAATCCAGCCATTTCTCTGAGATAAAATTGTCCACACTATCAGGTTATTCAAATGACTGTATGACTTCCATTGTGTTTTATTAAAGGTTGAGAGCAGGATAAAGGCTGTCCAAGGATATCCAGGTGTATTGCTGTTATCTTAAAAAGCACCTGAAGGCTGCAGTGTTGCCTTGATTATCTACACACCTATAGAAAATATCTACTTGATTTTTCTGGGTGTGCTGAGCACAGAATCATAAAAGAGACAATAAAGGCAGTCTCTGTGAGTTTCCAAGACCAGAAGAAGAGCTTGAAAGTTTGTATCTTTCACTAACAGAAGTTGGTCCAATAAGAGATATTACCTCACCTGCCTGGTCTCTCTAATATCCTGGGAAGGACATAGCTACGACACCACTCATAGAGACTGTAAAAGGCAGATGTGGGAAAAGAAAATTACTGAATTGAGGATGGAAGCAAAGAAGCCATAGCTTGCTTACACAGTGTGATTCAAGAGAATGGAGGAAAATGATGCACCAGTTTGTAGCTATTGTCGGGGGAAGTGTGCACAATGTTCCCAAATTATGTGTTTCTAAACAGAAAGAGATCCGCCTTCTGGCAAGGATATTCAAGGAACTGATGCCAAAATCTTTGGCCATTATTATCTCAGAAGATGATTATAATATTTCAGAAACCTATGTGCTGTTTTCTGCTACACATTTTATGAGGAAAGAGATGGAAGGCCAAATGAGGTCTTACATGGGAATGGACCACACGATTTTCTATGCATCCTGCTGGAGTGGGGAGGGGACGAAAGGAGGGAAAGGGCAGACACTATCTCCCCATCCTGTGGAGTGAACAGGGAGCATGCCCAGAAAAGACCTTTGTAACACTACCAGGAACACAGAGTCCTCCTGCGGAGCCAGGGGCAAGCCCACCCATCTGCTATGGTTGGCAAGCAAGGAAAGAAATGGGAAGCTGCTTCTTGAGTCTCCTGATCTCCCATGACAGTGTGACTCCACCCGGTCTTTATCTGGCTCCAAAGACACCCATTGGGGTGGAGGGGAGCTGAATGTCATGATGAGGCATTACATGTTGGCAAAGACACAAGAAGAAGGATGCTGGATTTTCTCACAGGCTTGCAGGGTGATGATACCACATAGATTGGCAATTCCTCAACCACACCCCATCCTCCTTGCCCAGCTATATTTCAGAGCCCCAAACGTGCGAAGGACACTTTAGAATCAGAGGATGCTGCTGCTGTCTAAGTTCCTTGCCCTCAACTGCCACACAAAATGTGTCCCATTTATTCATTTATTTAACTCTCTCCACACTATTTGGAGGTTTTTTTTCTGATGGGAGATGATCAGGCTCACAGAGATATTAGGATATTAGTATTTGCATATGACAGAGTTCACCACCTTGAACTAAAATTTTGGAAATAACTGTTTTTTGAAAAACCAGTCTTTTAACGGACACATATCTTCACCCTTTGATCATGATTTGGAGAATCCGCCAGTACCACTTATGAATTCTGTGTGAGATTCTGAACTCTCTGTATGTACCTTCACTCAGCTGCAATCTCCATTTTAAATGTAGGAGCTAGTTACCTTTTCTGTGGTTTCCTTTCCCCCATCTTGGGCTGAGGCCAGGTCTACATTGAAAATTTAGCTTGGCATAGCTAAATTGCTCAGGATGAGTGATGTCGCTATGGCAACCTAACTCCAGGTCAATGGAAGAATGTTTCTGTCATCCTAGCTACTGCCGCTCCGGGAGGCAGACTACCTACCATGACAGAAAATCTTCTTCTGTCACTGTAGGAAGCATCTACATTACAGTGTTACTAGAGTGAGGTCTTCCATGGGAATGGACCACATAGCTATGCTGCTGTAGCACCTGTAGTGTTGATGTGGCCTCAGATTCCAAGGTGTAGTGACACAGGGCTGACAATAGCTGCTTGTTAAGGACTGTAAGCACCTGAATGGGCCTCACCTAGGGAGAACAAAAGAAAAATCTACCTCCTAGGGGAAACCAAAATTCTCTCCAAATCCCTTCAACAGGGGGCCTGGGGAGTGGAAATTCCCCAAGCAGGATGAAGATACAGGTGACTAAACCAGGAGGTTATAAAAGGGTTCATAGGGGGGAGACTCAGAAAATGTGGGCAGCAGCTGATCCATTTGGGATCTTTAGCCATTTTTACCAGCTCTAGAAGAGGGAAGCTACTATAGGAGCCTAATGAGGTAGGGGTGAGCTCCTTCCTTTCTGTACACAGATGGCTTCCAAGGGAAGGGTGAGTTAGAGGGAGGGACGTTGTGTTCTGGAAGTTTGTTGTTTTCTGCATGATCTGTACTCTGTGTATTTCTCATGCTTAAGTAAAGAGCAATAGAGTGTTATAATCCTGTGCAAAATAGCTGTGCTTTTCATGTGTCACACCTACCACATGCCCCTTGAAGTAAACCAGATGGCTCACACCTTTGAGTGGAGTTCTGGGATAGGGTGTGTTTAAGCTATGGGGAGAGTCTGAGAAGTCAGCACTGGTTCAGGGGCTGGGCAGCTCTCAGGAGGGAGTACTAGACAGAATATTTATACCCCAAGAGTTTGCCCAAGACAGGGACAGTGCCTGGGCTCCCTTCAGACTTTGAAGGCTTAAAATACCTGGGATCCAGAAGCTGGGTCCCTCTCACAACAATCTGGTGAGTGGCCAAGAGGGGATGTTCAACAGGACTTGCGACACCATTTCCCTTTGAGATGCTACCTGGAAGTCCTCCTAGAGCTGGTGAAATAGGCCAAGATTTTATAACTAGGGTGCTGAAAAGTACCTGTGCCTATATTTGGGCATCTAAATTTTCAAGCATCTGATTTTCAGAAGGTGCTGAGCATCTTCAATGCAGGAATTGTGGGTTCTCAACACCTCTGGAAGTCAGGCCATGCAGTTATTTATTTATTTCCTTTTGCACTATTCACCCAGTTCTAGTCCTTTTGTTCCATGAAAATCTGGTAAGAAATTTTTCATCTTAGAAAAATGAAGGCCCTATCTAAAGGCTATTGAAATCAATGGAAAGATCTTTCCATTAACTTCAGTAGGCTTTGGATCAGACCCTAAATAAACAAAATTCTGGGTTGCCACCTATGGTGATAATGGCTTTGTTCTGCCCTTTAATGAGTAATGATTATGTTATGAAAAGCCTTATGCAACTTTTGGCATAGTTAGACATCATATACTAGGCCTACTAGAGGTGTATAATTTTAGGAACATTTGGCTGGTTTCTTGGGTTGTATAACAAATAATTATGGAATCTTGCTGAGCCCTGCTTTATTATTACAGGGCTTCAGGCTCTTAGTCCCAGTAGCTCTGCATGCTTGTTAATATTTAAGCTATCTTGTAGTTTGGTAAATAATAAGGATATTTTTTTCTTTAATTTTCACTTCAGTAACAAAGATTACTGGGTTTCAGAAAGAATGCAGTAGATGTTATGTTCTTCTGATGGCATATTTTCCTGCTCTGATTCTTTTTCGCTGATATATGAACTAGATAAATTCATGGAGGATAAGTCAATCAATAGCTATTAGCTAGGATGGGCAGGGATGGTGTCCCTAGCCTCTGTTTGCCAAGAGCTGGGAATGGGAGACAAGGGATGGATCACTTGATGATTACCAGTTCTGTTAATTCCCTCTGGGGCACCTGTCATTGGCCACTGTCAGAAGACAGGGTACTGCGCTAGATGGACCTTTGGTCTGACCTAGTATGGCCGTTCTTATGCTCTTATGTTCTTAATGTGAAACAAAGGTCTTCCAAAGCCTCTTAAGGAAGCAAATGATAAATCATTCAGAAAGACCCAGCTTTTTTAATAAGGCAGCTTAAGCAACAGAGGAAGATAGTTTACCTGACTGAAACTTTTCATACATATAGATAGGCAACTTTCAAATGTAACACGGCTGTTACTCTGAAACCTGTATTAAGAGCCTGAGCCAAAGCCCATCTAAGTTAGTGGAAAGACAGTCACTGACAGCAATGGTTCAGGCCCTAAAAGTACGTCTACACAGCATTTTGGACTGAGCAGGAGCAAGCCCCCCAGGTCTGGTTGACAGACTTGGACTAGTGGGGCTTGCATTAGCACTCTAAAAATAGCTGTCTAGACGGCACTTTGAAGCTACAGGTCAGAAGCCCACCCCCTTCCCTAGACTTCAAAGCTCGAGCTCCAGCATCAGCCACAACTTCAAAGTGCTGTCTACACTGCTCTTTGTAGAGCACTAACGTGAGCCCTGCTCGCCCCACTAGCCTGGGTCTGTCAGCCAGGCCTGTGAGGCTCATTCCCACTTGTTCCAAAATGTCCTAATTGTTTAGGCAGAGAATATCTGTGCTAGAGACCAGTGTGGCTAAAACTGCACTTGCTTCTGGTGCCTCTGCTCTGTCCTGTTACACCTTAGAATCTCTTACTCTGCCTGGCCCAATTACTAGACACATCTTTCAGTTATTTCATTTAGACTCCTGAGGGCCTGTTACCTCTCTTCAGGACCGGACAAACAAAGCTGTGTTGTCTCCCCTAGCGTATCTCAATCAGAGCTCCAACTTGATGATAATTTAAAAACCCTTCTGCATATCTCCAGAGCAGCCAAGGTACTGCCCAAGCATGGCACTTCTGGTGGGCGAGGCTAGGAGGCTGCTGTGCTCAGAACTCAAGATGGCCCAGATAAGGCACATGGAAGGCTCTATGGATGAGACTTTCAAAATGACTCAATGTTAGCCTCTCAGGGGCCAGCCTGCAGTAGAGCGGATCTCCTGGTAACCTAATGAGCACAACTGGCCTGATAACAGCTGTCCGATTGACTGAGCCACCTGAGTGGCTGCAGGAGCCAGCAGCTTAGTGGCTGCTCACTGTGCTCCTTGCCTGTGGCTGTGCTTGTTCCTGCCCCTGTTCTATCCTGTACCTGTTCCTGACCCAGCCCCCAGCTCTGTCCTGGCTTCTGACTCTTGGCTCTGATGCTTGGCTATGCCTTCTGACTGTGGCTTTGGCTTCTGACTCCTGGTTCTGATCTTTTGGCTTTGCTCCAGGAGCCCCTGCTTGGATTCAGCTCTAACAGGTATGAATGTTATTCCAGGCATTAGGACAGATTGCCCATGACGTGGTCCCTGACATACCCTTGATTTTAATGGAAGCAGAGTTAGGCTAAAATTCCCATAACCTTCAATGAGACTGGAGTTCAGGCACTGTTGAGTGCTTCTGACAACTCCAACACATGCCTAATTGAAGGCAATGGGAAGATGCCCCAGATCTAATGGCCACATACAGCTTCCAGGTACCCTATGAAAGCCCAGGTGTACCTGGCTTTTGAAATGCGTAGCAAAGATCTTAAATCAGGGGCACAGCTAGGTGAGACTAGCAGAGGTGGAAGTTTGAGATGATTCATGATTAATTGCGATGGTTCTAAGGTTACCCAGGACTGTAAGTCACTTCAATACCCCTTGCTTGCTTCCATCACTGGGCAGTCTTGCTTGTGCTTAGCTGGGTGTTAGCTCCCTGGCACCATCAAAGTGTTAGCTACTCAAGCACTATCCTGTGGGCTATGTCAGCCCTTTCTTTTCCTTGCAATTTAATAATAGGTGAACCCCACTTCCCAAATCCCTTTGATGCATTCCCCTGTGATATCTAGCCCCTGTTGCTGGCTCCTCACAGAATTACCAAGTCAGATATTGCCAATATATTACCAAGATATTACCAATCCTCACAGAATTACCAAGCCATCTTGTATGATTCAATTCAGGATCAGCGCTTTGTTTAATATCATAGCACTTCAGTATATTTATAGTGAAAACAAGAATAAGTTTATTATCAAAGATTCAAGTGACAGTGATTAAGAATATTGGAAACAAATGGTTACATATAAAATAAAACCATAACTCCCTTTTCTAGAAAGCAAACTTACCTGACAGGTTAACCTCCTGTATAAAGAAGTTTTATCTCACCCAAAGTCTTCGGCAGCTTTTTCAACCAAGGTCGGTTGTGATTTCATTTTTGTGCATGTAAACATACTGTTTGTTTACTTCCTAGTTGCAGGATAATGAATGTTGTCTTTTTCTTCGACATATATCCCCAAAATTTACTGTGTTTACTCCTAGACTGAGTAATCAACCCATGGCTTGTTTTTCCCGTTTGCAGCTTCCCTGTTGACTTCACATCTCTTTGGTAAAATTTGACTTAATATGTAAATGGGCATCCATTGTGTTGGTTTACAAATGTTAATTTACATCCTGACACAAAGAGAGGTGAATAAACATCTGACAGAAAACCTGTTTTTCACCTTTGTTGGTGACTAATACTTTGATACAGATTCTAAGAACATATTTTCAGAATGTGTATATAACTCCTTACTTAGTATCTGTAACTACATTTTACAATGATATTAATAACCAGCATGGCACTGGCTTTCATTTGAGAACTCAGACATTCTTTGGTGAACCAGAATGTACATACCAGACTCAGAGCTGTAAGTTAAGCATATGTGTGACTGGTTCAGTCACAGGGACCCCCTTGGGGCTGTCACCTGACATGCTGGAATTACCTCTGAGCCCGTGTTTCCTGCCAGCTTGGGACTCCAGAACCCCATCTAGTTGAGCCAGACTTGGTAGCCTGCGCTAACATAGACCCAGGGTCTGGTCCATGCCCCCAAAGCTGCAGACTTAACTGAAAACAGCTCAGCAGGTTACCTATCTCCAGCACCCAGATCCCAATGGGATCCAAACCCCAAATAAATCCATTTTACTCTGTATAAAGCTTATACAGAGTAAATTCATAAATTGTCCACCCTCTATAACACTGATAGAGAGATATGCACAGCTGTTTGCTCCCCCAGGTATTAATCACTTACTCTGGGTTTATTAATAAACAAAAGTGATTTTCTTAAGTATAAAAAGTAGGATTTAAGTGGTTTCAAGTAATAACAGACAGAACACAGTAAGTTACCAAGCAAAATAAAACAAAACATGCAAGTCTAAGCCTAATACTTTAAGAAACTGTTTACAGGTAATATCTCACCCTAAGAGATGTTCCAAGAAGCTTCTTTCACAGACTAGACTCCTTCCTAGTCTGGGCCCAATCCTTTCCCCGGTACAGTCCTTGTTAATCCCAGCAGACATCTTAGGTGGCAAACAAGGGCTTTCTCATGACTTTGTCTCACCTTTGTCCTGCTCGACCCCCTTTTATAGCTTTGGCACAAGGTGGGAATCCTTTGTCTCTCTGGGTCCCCACCCCTCCTTCTAAATGGAAAAGCATTTAGGTTTAAGATGGATTCCAGTATCAGGTGACATGATCACATGTCCTGTGAGACCCCAGCCTCCACTCTTCCAGGGGTGGCCTGCACGTACCCAGGAAGTTTTGCAAGTAAACAGAGCCATTTATAGGTCATTGATTCTGAAGCATCCTTAATGGCTTCCACTTAATATGTTTACATCAGTAATACAAGTTTATATCTTATTCTCCTAACTCCAGACAAAGAAATAACACATGCAAGCAAATAGGATGAACATACTCAGTAGATTATAAGTTTTGTGATGATACCTTACAAGAGACCTTTTGCATAAAGTATATTCCAGTTACATCATATTCACACTTATAAACATATTTCCATAAGACATATGGAGTGCAACATCACAATATGCTTATGTGCTTTGCTGAATCAGGGCTAAAGAAAATGGTTACTGAAAGACCGGAGGGGCAGATGCATGTTGTTCAGAGTGGTTACATGGCCAATTTCACCCTCTGCACACCCACCACTGCTCAAGAAAGCAAAATTAGGAGAATCTCTCACTTGGTCTCTTATTTCAATATACAGTACTTCCTGCCATTTTAAAACCACTGGTGCCTTTCTTAGCTTTAAGACCAGAAATCCAGCTCTTCAAACTCTTCTCATGCAGTAGCCCTCATTCAAATATAATAGACTTTAAGGGTACTCCTTCTGTTAATAAAAATACTTGTACAAGTAAGACTTTGCAGGATTGGGCCTTGTGTTTGCAGTTCAAACATGTTAACAGTGTAACCTAGATTTCCTTGTTATCATAATATAAAGTTTCTTACCACAGTAGGTTTATTTTTTTTATTGAAGACATATATTACTTACATAGTCAAGAAAAGTGTAAGTTCAGACTTTTTGGCACATGCTGTATGATGGACATGCCAGCCAAGAGCCACAGGATTTTCATTTGCAACTAAAATAATATAAATGTATTGATCTAGTTGCTTGTAATTAGATAAAATAGCTCAAAGACTGCAACTGTTTTTTAACAATACTTCTACCGGGATGCCCTTTATAAAATATTTATTTCCCTAAAATTTGTTTTATTATTTTTCAGGAAGAAGATAGAAACGGCAGCGGAAACCGATCATTGGATGCAAGAGCAAAAACACAAAGAATTCAATGGCACTGTATAATAGTCTTGATTTTGATATTTTGTATAGGTGGGCAGAACAAAATCAAATTATTACAGATGTTCAATCAAATAAAAATAAGATGAAAAAATAGTATTTGTTATTAGGACCACCTTTTGTACTCTTTACATGAGAACATTCATTTTAAGGAAGCACTTTCAAATGAAGGCAAGCATCAACTATTTAAATATAATCCAATATCTCCTGTATGTACAAACTGTAGTCCAAGTCCAGTAATCACAACAGGAGGCTTCTTAAACAGGGTTACCAATCACCCTTCTTTGGTTAATCAACTTCTTCTTTGGTTAATGTATATGCATAACGCTCTGTCCTCCAATGACCATCACCATGTTGTAGCTATCTGTGTAATCTGATCAGTAGCGGGACTTACCTGATAAGTGGAAATGATACATGTGCATTCATTGAAGGTTGAAATTGAACCCCTAGGGCTATATTTTCAAAGTTTTGTGCAATGATGAGAATGTTTAAGTTGGACCCTTTTAAATCTTTTCACTGGAGACGGATATTCAGTCAGAGGGGGAAGAACACACTTGGGTGTTGGCTAGGCTCACTGGACTCCCCTATTTGTCATACAGGAGAGGGATGACTTTCCTCTCTGATGCAGGATAATGATAAGCCTCTGCTATTGCAAAAAACCAAATCCTACCTGGCAGACCAGGCCTATGGGCCTGATTCTCCACTGCCTTTCACCTTGTGCAGCTATTTAAACCTGTGCAAAGGGAGTACAAAGTGGGTGTAATATGCTACCAAATTGCACCAGTAGCATTTTACACACATTTAGCACAGGTGGCAATGTCTCCATAAGGTGCAAAGCAGAGGACAATCAATCCCACAAGGGCTAGTCTCGTATAAAAGGAGCAGAACTTAACCACTCAGCATCAGAGATTCTTATAGTATTCAGCCCTTTGAAGCGGGAAGATGTTATCCCGTTTAATATAGCAATAGAAAGATTTCCGAAGAGGCTCCTATTTACTAAGTATGGGCCATATTTTCACTTTATTTCTGGTGTGGAACTTTTATTGACATCTAAGGGAATTCTTTACAGAGATTGATGGGAGCATTTGACCCTTATGTTCTTGAGAGAAGTCGTAGTGAATATTTTTCTTGGCTATTTATTCTTGCTGTACATGGGATAGACACGGGGGTTCACTTTTTAAAAAACAGTATGAGGCAGTTTTTAAAAAAGGACAAATGCTAATTAAGGTTTTCCTGCAAAGAAAAGTCCCTAGTGCATTTCTAATAACTTTTCACAAAAAAAGGTTTGAAGACCTTGAATTTATGCACTTCCACAGCTAGCTTCTAGTTTCCTCACAGTTGCAAAGGAACACTGTGAAGTTGAAACCGTATTTTTAAAAAAAGTCTTGCCTGTGTTATAGTACTTCAAAGTGTTATTTAAATCTGAATGTTTTTCAAATTGAATGTACTTTTTGTTATTTTTGTTTGTTTTGTGTTTCACTCATCTTTGTGCAACAAAAATAGAACAGTTTGCTTTTCACCCTCTAGTCAGTTTCACATTGCTCTCTTGCAATGAGACAAAGTTTTGGTTGCAAGTACTACAGTGGAATGTTTAAAAGCAAATTAAAAATGGTTTTCTTTTAATAAAATACAATGATGAACATATTTTTATTAATATTAGATTTTAAATCTTGACAGTATGGCCCCAAAGTAGAAAAAAGTTAAACACACATGTAACTTCAAGCAAGTGAATAGTTGCCCCGATCCTGCAAAGATTTATGCACATTCCTAACTTTACACACTATGAATAGTCCCATTGACTTCAGTGAAATTACTCATGATGCATAAAGATAAACATGTGCTTAAGTCTTTGCAGGATCAGGGTCTCAAAGATACGCATGTTTTAAATTGTGTGTTGTACTGCGGCCAGTTTGACTTTGCGGGGCACAAGTAATTTCCTGTACATTGCTCAGGGATCTCATCACCTATTGCACTCAAAGGATTCACTGTGCCTACAGTAAAAGATAAAATACCTACACCTCAGTATCTGTAACTAAGAATCCATCAATATACTTTTCATAGAGTATATGGGCAACACACATTTAGTTATTTTCACACATGCAGTTATACAATAAACATGGTCTAATTTAAATATAGTAATTGTATTGAATGGTTCTTGGATTACTTATCCAGCTTTTTGTGGGCCATATACCACTCTGATCTAATTGATGCCAATGGAAATTGTGTGTGTGGACTGCAGCCAGTATATGCCACTTTATTAGTCATCAATTAAATACTAAACAGACTATGGAGAAAATGACTCTATTAATTGGTTTATGCATATAAAGTTCTCCTGGGAGTGTCATAAATTCATATGCTGTCCCAAATGTGGTATTTTGCATAACCTCTCATTTCAGCTGAAGTACATATAAAATCTCTTACGGTGAGGTGCTCCAATCCGACCTTGACTCTGAGGAGCTATGTTTATTTAGTTTATTTATGCGAGGATCTGGAATAAGATGAACTCAAGAAATGTTATATAATATACTTCTTTCAGACAATTAAATATGAATGGAAGGGAGGATACGGGTAAACTTTTGGTCAAACCATGCTTAATTTTTTGGAATCTTTGAGCACTAGCATGTTAGGTGTGTATCTATCCTGATATACTTTTGGAAGGCTGGCAGAATTATGACAAAGCAAAGTTTGTCAAAGAGATGGCTCCCAATGCACAGAATGTTATCAGTGGGCCAGAATCAAGCCTTGGTAGGTTTTAAATCTCCTAAACCTCATTTCTGAAAAGGTACCAGGATGGGTTAACTTGATATCACAATTCAATCTTCATTTCAGTGTTCATGAGATTAGAACAGATATTGGTAACTAATCATTCATGAACAGGGCTCCCAGTGGAGTTTACTTTACTTTATTAAAAAAAAAAAAGGACTTCAAATAAAACTCATGGTTCAAATTAAATACCCAGAATTAATTTGTTCTTGACGTATTTGCTGAAGAGACACTTTAAACATTAAATAGTGTTGCTATTAGGACAGGTTAGAATCCAGCTATCTAAGGTGGCATTCAACTGTCTAAATCATCCTTTCTCTTGCAATCCCCTGCCTCATGCACTGTGAACATTGCAACTTCTGTAACAGATGAAGCAGGGGTCCTAACAGACAACAGTGTCATTAACTACAGAATCCCAATTCATTTCTGAGCAGGTCCATCCTATGCACTGAATGACCCAGGGGCCCTTGGAAAAAGAATGTGATCATGTAATTAATGACTGTATCATAATATATATGCTCAAGGGGGCTGAATTAAGATTTCACAGAAACCTTGATTCTAGCATTTTCTAATTTTTGAGTGCTTAACTTTGCAACCTTATGTTCTTTTAAATTAGCATATTATGAGAAAATGTAAAATGTAGCCAACTATTACTGAAGCCATCATGTGATCTTGTATTTAAAACAACTGGCTGAAACTTGTATTAATTAGCACAGAACAAACATTAGCTCAATGGTTACCCAGCCCAAACCTTGTCCCTTGTAGGTCAATATGATTCAGTCAGACCAAATGTCTATCGGCACCAAACGAGCGCCAAGTGAATCCTGAGCAAATCGACCCACAAATTGCTCAGTCTGCTGTTCCCATTTGGAGAATCAGGCCCAATTATTAGGAGAATCCCAAATGTGTACATGAGTGCAAAGTCATTTCCCCCATGTTTAAATTAAACCATAAAAGTTTATATCCCTAATTTCTCACTTTAAGCCTATAATTCAAGGGTCTTCGAGGAACAATAACTTAAGTATTCCAGCTGGACAAGAAGGAAACATAAGTGGTAATCAGGAGTAACCCAGTTGATGTTGCAGGAGTTACCCTGGTATAAAAATGGTTGTGAGATCAAAATCAGACCTTTATTTTTTAACCAGCAATGTAAGGTCACTAGATCTGAATCATTCCAATAAACCTGAATCCATTGTTTCTGTCCCCACAGATAACCTCTGAAGGATGATTGGAGGGAGCCTTGCCCGCAGTCCATTGAAAAGTACAAAACTGAGAAACTTGTCACTCCCAAAGAAGAAGGTAAATAATCAGCTCCTCCCAGAGGATCCAATCCAATCTCCAGGAATTGGCAGGATTCAAATCTAACAATTCCTGGGGAGCATCTGTCAAATTTCTCTCCCATCCATTTACCTGGCTGCAAAAGATTTGGAGATTGTCTCTGTTCTCATGGGTTGTTGTAATGACATGGAGGCAGACATTTGCCTTGGCTTGATCATAGCCTTAATAGTGACTTTTATATCAATGAGATTGTGAATCAAGCTAAAATAAGGATTATAACTGAAAAGACCTTTAGTGTATATGTTTTTGCATCTTTGTTATCTCATATTTCAGAGGCTGAAATATCTGAAGCTGTCTGAAACACTCTTAACAGAGCTGGAGAAAGGAGGTCTTTACCTTCTTCTTGGTAAATCATCCTGGGAAGGGAGAGGAGTCTCAGGCTTATATAATGCAGGCTTTTCTCCCTCTCAGATAGTGTTTGGGAGGACACTATCAAGAAAGGCTATAGTCCTGCCTCTGTTAAAAAGGGTCTCTGAAAAATGCAGGTAGGACCTGGAGCTATTTCTTCTACTTGATCAAGACTTTTATTAACGTGTTGTTCTGAAGGGACTCTGGGGATGTATGTTGCTGAGCACTTTGGGGTATGAGTCTGTGTGATCTGTGGTCAGATCATAACCTCTCCGTCTCTGTTCTCATTTAACCTATTTCTTCTTCTGTGGTAGGGAAGAGAGGGAGGCACACTGGTATGATGATGTGGGTTATTCATAAGATGCCAAGCATCTATCGTGCCTTATTACCAGATAGTTATACATAAACTGGAGAGAGTTCAGAGAAGAACACTAATGACTTCTTGGACTGACTTAAGACGAAGAGCTACTGTATATGTGTACAGTTTTGCTAGGTGACTAATGGAGAATCTGATGATAACGTACAAATATTTGTTGGGTATATATGCCAAGGAGAGAGAAGAAGAATTTTTTAGTATGGTACAATGGGGTATAACTTTATTGTAAGTGCACGTTAGTAAGGTGATGGTGGCTATATACATACCTAGAAAGATAGTAACTGTTTAAAACTAAGAAGGAATTTTATTTTAGGGTGAATCTCAAGCAATATTTCTTGAAAACGAACTCTGTAAGGCTGTAGTGTGGTAACTATAGTTTGGAATATTTAAACTAAGCTAGATACTGTCTTGCATAGTTTCTACAGTCATTTACTATCCTGCACTGGAAGGAGGATGGATTAGATGATTCGGTAGGCCTTTCCTGTCTCTAATTTCTGACTTTTATTGAAAATCTAGAGGCAATTACTTTCATGAGATACCACAACCTTCAGCGGCAAATACTGTGGAAGGAATTAAAGTAAACAGTTCCCTGTCAAAGGCCTGTTCCAAGAGGCCATAGGTTACATCTGAGACCTTTTTGAAAATCATGGTGAAACTACCTTTCCAACAACACATGTTAAAAATCTCTAACTCTCTTTTATAATAACTGGCATCTTACAGATCATAATATACATTGATACAAATACAAAGGAAATTATAATTGATTAATCAGTGTTTGGCTGAAACTTAGGCTCTTTAAACAGATAACTATAAACCATTTTACACAACAGGATTTTGTCTAATTAAAACATCTAAGACTTTTCTATCTAGTGATGTAGTTTAGGATTGATTAATGGGACTTGAGCTCCAGCACTGTATTGACAATGTGATTTGGATTTGGTATGATAGCTAATGCTAAAACAAAAATGAAGAAGTTGATCATATCTTATGTTAAGGGTATACTTAATTTATAAAGGATTAATAAATGACTGCAAGATATAACATACCTTAGTAGGTATTATAGCTAGTTAAGTACATTAGTAGGAGTTGAAAGCAACTTGTTAGACTCTAAAATAATCAATCAACATTTATTAGAAACATTTATTAACCCTTCATGAACTACTCAAATGTACACTTTATATTAAGTGTGAGTAAGAAATTGGTATGACAGAAAATGCACAAGAGTAGTTTAAAACAATATATGAAAAGGCTCTACTACAGCAAGAAAATAAAGATGAAAGTAAAACTTTTCAAAGGCACCTAATTGCTATAAGATCACAGGGGTGGAATGAGGGATTGCGCTTTTCTAGATGCGTGTGCATCCCATTGATGCGGTGAAAATCTGACCCTTTGTTCCCAAAATGAAGTCTGTAGGGGCATAAAGATTAAGATTGGTAAGTAGTGGGATCCACCAAAGCTCCTAAGAACCTCCCGCATGGAACACTCATGAGAGTTAGGCCCCAACTGTTATACCAATAAAATAAAAACCAGCAGGATCTTATTAAAGGGGAAAAGGCAAAATACCACATTTATTGTGAATACAGAAAGAATCATAGTAAGCAGTTAGTTATAGCTATAACATTCCATTCAATCTCACATTTATTCACACATTCATTCATACAAACAAACACACGCAGGTTCTGCAAGGTTGTTATCATAGTTACCAGCCTTAGAGTTGCTCATGCCAAGCCACTGGCCAGGTGGCCTGGACATGAGGAGGGAGCAAGGCCTTGTCAGATGTACATCTGATGCTCCTGGAAGTTGGTTTGCAGAATCAGACCCCAAAGTTCTCACTTTCTAGAGTCCATTTTTATAGGAATTAATCATTATAGGAATCATCATTATATAGGAATCAATCAGCAGATGTCACATTCCTGACAGCTCCGCGCTGCCAGATGTAATCTTGTTCTTTGGTTCTCCCATCCTTGAGGCTGTTGGGTGGATTCCAGTCTGCCCTCTGGGGGTCCTCTGGTTATTTCCACTTGACGCCTTCTTCAGCCGATGGACACTGGATTCTTAGGCTGGCACCTCTCTGATCATTCAGTTATTATCCACACCAAGCATCCATCCACATACATTCTCTATCTCTATTTTAATCACAATTGTTAACAAAGCGAGATGAATACAACAAAAGGGCGGGGAGTCTCTGGGTGCTGTTTCTGTTGTTACAGAGTATTGCTTTGAGTCTCTCTCTGTGTGAGTAGTTGTTACAAAGAATTGCTTTGAGAACAGACTCTGTCTTAGAATGTACTAACACAATTAGCAGCTTGCAAGTTTCACACATAGAGGGAGAGAAACAGTACCAAAACCCAAGAGACCTCTTAATTGGTAATACCCTGGAATTTAAACTATGGGGAATCAAACTCATTTGTGATTTTAATACAGAACTTCTTTAATATGATACAACATAATGGGATTGTCTAAAGCACCTATCTGTGTCTTTTGCAGTCTAAATATCTTTACAAATCTGGTTCAAAGTGCAGAGTGTATAGATTACAGTAGGCCAGAGCCCGCTGCTCCTCATTAGTGCCAAAAAAGCTATTGGTAGGGGGCAGGCATGCTTTGTCGTCTTGAGCATGGAGAGGTCAGTATATGTCACACCAAGAAACCACGATCTTGGTGCTGCAGTGCAAAAGTCATGACTCTGTGCATTCTCATGAACCTCATTTTTAGGCATACTTTATCTTAGAAGAAGAAGAATAAAGGTCCACCACATCCAGATACACTAAAGTGGAGCATCATAAAATCAATAATAATACCTAATGAAAAATGGAACAGAATGCCATGTAAACTGTGCCTATGTTGTGGAGTAAGCAGACCTGCAAACTCCATAATGAAGCACAACCTGAAGTTCTTTTGGGAGGGGTCACAGCGGCAGCTCATGAGCTGAATGCCAGACTAATCTGACATGCCCCAAGTCCTGAGCTCGGGTTGTCAGGGTAATAAAGTAATCATGGGTAGGTGCCCCTGGAATGCATGGTTTGGGACACTGGAGAATAGTATCCAAAATGGCCCTTTTTCTTCCGAACATGAGAGAGATGGATCCAAATTCAGCCCTGGTTTAAAAGGGTATAACTGTTGAAATCAATGAAGTTGCAGCAGGGCTATAATTGACCCTGTTAAACTAAAAGCTGTGAATACCTGATGGAATTGGCACGAAGGTTTATCCTTTTTGCAATGGTTTTTATGGTCACTGTGTGAACAGGATAGGGCTTTAGGTGGCTTTAACAGCAATCTCACCAATGCTATCCACCCTTACCTTCAATGGACAAAGTTGACCCTTAAAATATATCCTGTTGTGTTACTCCCATTGAGTTCAATTGCATATGATTTGTCTCTCTCCTTACTGGCGGGAAACTTCTCCTTGTGCAGAAGCCCTACACAAAGCTGTACGGCCACTTAAGCTTCCTGTTAAGGACTGAGTCCAGCTGCACTTGGGGTTCCTTGGAGGAAGAACTGGTGAAGCTCCATTTTTCTGGGGGCAGAGATGGGGTGATTGAAGGGTGCATAAGGAATGAAGATTCTCGGTATGGTGTAGAGCTTTGGTCCACACCACCCCTTTTTCAGACCAGCACATGGAGAAGAAGTAGCAGGAATGACAGGGCAGAGGGAGAAAGAGAGGGGATCTCTTTAGGACTCCAGATAAGGTGAGCTGAAGTAACATTATTGGAATGACTCAGCAGCCTGGTGGAGAATTACCTCCCCTCCAGTATATTTATGTGAAATCCAGCTATTGCTGCTGACTGGAAGACTGGATTTTACCTTAAGGGGTTAACTGACCCTTATGTGCTGAATTGGACCTTGTTAGAAACTCTGCTTTGAGCTCAGTCTTGCCCTTGAATAGGGTGATTGACTTCAGTGGGGCTTTCAACAGGGATACTGCAGTGAGGAAGGGGTGTGGACTAGGGTCCTGAATGTACAAAGATTATTTAGCTCAGCATAAGGTGCAATGAAGAAAAATTTCCACCAGCTTAATTTATCATGCCATCAATAAATGTCTTGTGTAAAATGGGATCAAATAACTAGATGAAAATAACACTATCAAGAAAAAAGAAAAGGAGTACTTGTGGCACCGTAGAGACTAAATTTGTTGGTCTCTAAGGTGCCACAAGTACTCCTTTTCTTTTTGCGGATGCAGACGAACAAGGCTGCTACTCTGAAAACTATCAAGAAACTAGCCTGATGAGATCCGCCTACAAAGGTTATGAGCAAAGTGATTTGTCTCCACTTAAAATAGGAGTATTTAGTCTAGTTGTATTGTACCCTGCTAGGGCTCAGGTTTCTCAATATTGTTCAGGTTCTAGAAACCAATATGCTGCTGACATCCATGGACACTTCTGAGACTTGTAGTATGTGTTTCCTCCTCATGATTGAGACGTGATCTAATACCTGAAATAGCTTTCCCCTTAACCCAACGAGTCATGGCCAATGAGTCACAACTCACAAAAAAGAATAATCTGTGAAGCAGGATGTGCAACTGTATTGATCAATGGAACTGGAAAGCTATAGTTTAAACCTAAAGGCCTGAGGAGGCATTTAAGATTCCTGCAGGTCATTGTGTGCCAAGGGGAAGGTGTGTAGGATTTTTGTGTGCATGCTCCATGCTGGAGCAAAATTCTCATTGCCGCTGAAGTCATTGGGAGTTTCCTCTGAGCATGGAGCACAACTGGTTTCTAAGAGCCCTGAACTCCACCCACACTCAGCAGAACCACTCCGATATCTTGGTAAGAGTTCACATTGTCCTATAGGGCTAAAAACAGAAAGGGGAGGGGGGAAAGTATTGGCTCACTGCTGGTGTTTCAAATATCAAAAGGAAAATGCATTTGTCTCAGTTCTGTCATCCTGATTTATTAGGAGATCAGAATGACAGTGAACAGACATAAAAAACCCTGCTGTTTTGGGAAGGGCTCAGAAAACGTTAATTTGCTTGTTCCACACAAAAATGTAAAGTGTCGGTTCTCTGATTCCCTGCTTCTGGAAACTGTTTGGACAGGTGCTGTGTTTCAGTAGTCATCTTTCACAGCCGACAGGCTTGATTTACAGTTGTAGACCATAGATTTCCGTTCTCAGCTCTGGTCCCAATGCTGTGTCTGCTAGGGTATGTTAGTAGTGCACTGCAGCCAGAAAAGGCTGCATCTTGATTGAAGAGTAGCTACACTACCTGGATGAGATTCTAGCACAGAGGATTGAAATAGAAAGGGGTCTTAAAAGATCTACAGGCTCCTCCTTGAGGACACAAGACTCCTCCGGTTCTGGGTATTGGAGTGTCCTTGTCAAATTCTAAAAGAAAAGGAGTACTTGTGGCACCTTAGAGACTAACCAATTTATTTGAGCATGAGCTTTCGTGAGCTACAGCTCACTTCATCAGATGTATACCGTGGAAACTGCAGCAGACTTTATATACACACAGAGAATATGAAACAATACCTCCTCCCACCCCACTGTCCTGCTGGTAATAGCTTATCTAAAGTGATCATCAGGTGGGCCATTTCCAGCACAAATCCAGGTTTTCTCACCCTCCACCCCCCCACACAAATTCACTCTCCTGCTGGTGCTAGCCCATCCAAAGTGACAACTCTTTACATAATCAAGTCGGGCTATTTCCTGCATAAATCCAGGTTTTCTCACATCCCCCCCACCTCCATACACACACAAACTCACTCTCCTGCTGGCAGCAGGAGAGTGAGTCTGTGTGTGCATGGGGGTGGGGGGGATGCGAGAAAACCTGGATCCATGCAGGAAATAGCCCGACCCGACCACGCAAAGAGTTGTCACCTTGTGTGTGTATGGAGGTGGGGGGGATGTGGGAAAACCTGCCATTGTGCAGGAAATGGCCCGACTTGATTATGTAGAGAGTTGTCACTTTGGATGGGCTAGCACCAGCAGGAGAGTGAATTTGTGTGGGGGGGGTGGAGGGTGAGAAAACCTGGATTTGTGCTGGAAATGGCCCACCTGATGATCACTTTAGATAAGCTATTACCAACAGGACAGTGGGGTGGGAGGAGGTATTGTTTCATGTTCTCTGTGTATATATAGAAAAGGAGTACTTGTGGCACCTTAGAGACTAACCAATTTATTTGAGCATGAGCTTTCGTGAGCTACAGCTCACTTCATCAGATGTATACCGTGGAAACTGCAGCAGACTTTATATACACACAGAGAATATGAAACAATACCTCCTCCCACCCCACTGTCCTGCTGGTAATAGCTTATCTAAAGTGATCAACAGGTGGGCCATTTCCAGCACAAATCCAGGTTTTCTCACCCTCCACCCCCCCACACAAATTCACTCTCCTGCTGGTGCTAGCCCATCCAAAGTGACAACTCTTTACATAATCAAGTCGGGCTATTTCCTGCATAGATCCAGGTTTTCTCACATCCCCCCCACCCCCATACACACACAAACTCACTCTCCTGCTGGTAATAGCTCATCTAAACTGACCACTCTCCAAGTTTAAATCCAAGTTAAACCAGAACATCTGGGGGGGGGGGGGTAGGAAAAAACAAGAGGAAACAGGCTACCTTGCATAATGACTTAGCCACTCCCAGTCTCTATTTAAGCCTAAATTAATAGTATCCAATTTGCAAATGAATTCCAATTCAGCAGTTTCTCGCTGGAGTCTGGATTTGAAGTTTTTTTGTTTTAAGATAGCGACCTTCATGTCTGTGATTGCGTGACCAGAGAGATTGAAGTGTTCTCCGACTGGTTTATGAATGTTATAATTCTTGACATCTGATTTGTGTCCATTTATTCTTTTACGTAGAGACTGTCCAGTTTGACCAATGTACATGGCAGAGGGGCATTGCTGGCACATGATGGCATATATCACATTGGTGGATGTGCAGGTGAACGAGCCTCTGATAGTGTGGCTGATGTTATTAGGCCCTGTGATGGTGTCCCCTGAATAGATATGTGGGCACAATTGGCAACGGGTTTTGTTGCAAGGATAAGTTCCTGGGTTAGTGGTTCTGTTGTGTGGTATGTGGTTGTTGGTGAGTATTTGCTTCAGGTTGCGGGGCTGTCTGTAGGCAAGGACTGAAATTGTGGAAAAGCAGCATCACTTGCCCCATAACCTCAGCCATGCGGAACGCAATGCCATCCACAGCCTCAGAAACAACTCTGACATCATAATCAAAAAGGCTGACAAAGGAGGTGCTGTTGTCATCATGAATAGGTCGGAATATGAACAAGAGGCTGCTAGGCAGCTCTCCAACACGAGTTTCTACAAGCCATTACCCTATGATCCCACTGAGAGTTACCAAAAGCAACTACAGTATTTGCTCAAGAAACTTCCTGAAAAAGCACAACATCAAATCCGCACAGACACACCCCTGGAATCCCGACCTGGGATATTCTATCTACTACCCAAGATCCATAAACCTGGAAATCCTGGGCGCCCCATCATCTCAGGCATTGGCACCCTGACAGCAGGATTGTCTGGCTATGTAGACTCCCTCCTCAGGCCCTACGCTACCAGCACTCCCAGCTACCTTCGAGACACCACTGACTTCCTGAGGAAACTTCAATCCATCGGTGATCTTCCTGATAACACCATCCTGGCTACTATGGATGTAGAAGGCCTCTACACCAACATTCCACACAAAGATGGACTACAGGCCGTCAGGAACACTATCCCCGATAATGTCACGGCTAACCTGGTGGCTGAACTTTGTGACTTTGTCCTTACCCATAACTATTTCACATTTGGGGACAATGTATACCTTCAGATCAGCGGCACTGCTATGGGTACCCGCATGGCCCCACAGTATGCCAACATTTTTATGGCTGATTTAGAACAACTCTTCCTCAGCTCTCGTCCCCTAAAGCCCCTACTCTACTTGCGCTATATTGATGACATCTTCATCATCTGGACCCATGGAAAAGAAGCCCTTGAGGAATTCCACCATGATTTCAACAATTTCCATCCCACCACCAACCTCAGCCTGGTCCAGTCCACACAAGAGATCCACTTCCTGGACACTACAGTGCTAATAAACAATGGCCACATAAACACCACCCTATACTGGAAACCTACTGACCGCTATTCCTATCTGCATGCCTCCAGCTTTCACCCTGACCACACCACACGATCCATCGTCTACAGCCAAGCTCTGCGATACAACCGCATTTGCTCCAACCCCTCAGACAGAGACAAACACCTACAAGATCTCTGTCAAGCTTTCTTACAACTACAATACCCACCTGCAGAAGTAAAGAAACAGATTGATAGAGCCAGAAGAGTTCCCAGAAGTCACCTACTACAGGACAGGCCTAACAAAGAAAATAACAGAACGCCACTAGCGGTCACCTTCAGCCCCCAACTAAAACCCCTCCAACGCATTATTAAGGATCTACAACCTATCCTAAAGGATGACCCAACACTCTCACAAGTCTTGGGAGACAGGCCAGTCCTTGCCTACAGACAGCCCCGCAACCTGAAGCAAATACTCACCAACAACCACATACCACACAACAGAACCACTAACCCAGGAACTTATCCTTGCAACAAAGCCCGTTGCCAATTGTGCCCACATATCTATTCAGGGGACACCATCACAGGGCCTAATAACATCAGCCACACTATCAGAGGCTCGTTCACCTGCACATCCACCAATGTGATATATGCCATCATGTGCCAGCAATGCCCCTCTGCCATGTACATTGGTCAAACTGGACAGTCTCTACGTAAAAGAATAAATGGACACAAATCAGATGTCAAGAATTATAACATTCATAAACCAGTCGGAGAACACTTCAATCTCTCTGGTCACGCAATCACAGACATGAAGGTCGCTATCTTAAAACAAAAAAACTTCAAATCCAGACTCCAGCGAGAAACTGCTGAATTGGAATTCATTTGCAAATTGGATACTATTAATTTAGGCTTAAATAGAGACTGGGAGTGGCTAAGTCATTATGCAAGGTAGCCTGTTTCCTCTTGTTTTTTCCTACCCCCCCCCCCCAGATGTTCTGGTTTAACTTGGATTTAAACTTGGAGAGTGGTCAGTTTAGATGAGCTATTACCAGCAGGAGAGTGAGTTTGTGTGTGTATGGGGGTGGGGGGGATGTGAGAAAACCTGGATCTATGCAGGAAATAGCCCGACTTGATTATGTAAAGAGTTGTCACTTTGGATGGGCTAGCACCAGCAGGAGAGTGAATTTGTGTGGGGGGGTGGAGGGTGAGAAAACCTGGATTTGTGCTGGAAATGGCCCACCTGTTGATCACTTTAGATAAGCTATTACCAGCAGGACAGTGGGGTGGGAGGAGGTATTGTTTCATATTCTCTGTGTGTATATAAAGTCTGCTGCAGTTTCCACGGTATACATCTGATGAAGTGAGCTGTAGCTCATGAAAGCTCATGCTCAAATAAATTGGTTAGTCTCTAAGGTGCCACAAGTACTCCTTTTCTTTTTGCAAATACAGACTAACACGGCTGTTCCTCTGAAACCTGTGTGTATATAAAGTCTGCTGCAGTTTCCACGGTATACATCTGATGAAGTGAGCTGTAGCTCACGAAAGCTCATGCTCAAATAAATTGGTTAGTCTCTAAGGTGCCACAAGTACTCCTTTTCTTTTTGCAAATATGGCCCATCCAAGGTGACAACTCTTTGCGTGGTCGGGTCGGGCTATTTCCTGCATGGATCCAGGTTTTCTCGCATCCCCCCCACCCCCATGCACACACAGACTCACTCTCCTGCTGCCAGCAGGAGAGTGAGTTTGTGTGTGTATGGGGGTGGGGGGGATGTGAGAAAACCTGGATTTATGCAGGAAATAGCCCGACTTGATTATGTAAAGAGTTGTCACTTTGGATGGGCTAGCACCAGCAGGAGAGTGAATTTGTGTGGGGGGGTGGAGGGTGAGAAAACCTGGATTTGTGCTGGAAATGGCCCACCTGATGATCACTTTAGATAAGCTATTACCAGCAGGACAGTGGGGTGGGAGGAGGTATTGTTTCATATTCTCTGTGTGTATATAAAGTCTGCTGCAGTTTCCACGGTATACATCTGATGAAGTGAGCTGTAGCTCACGAAAGCTCATGCTCAAATAAATTGGTTAGTCTCTAAGGTGCCACAAGTACTCCTTTTCTTTTTGCAAATACAGACTAACACGGCTGTTCCTCTGAAACCTATCAAATTCTAGTCACATTAGTAGTAGTTTTGTTAGTCCCATTGAGTTTAATGGGGATTACTTCAATGAATAAATGGAGCAGGATTTGGCTCACTACATCTGAGGTCCAGTTTAGTTTGCTTGAGACCACTAAATCCTCTTGTAAAATCACTTTCTTCTAGTAACTAGTAAGCAATTAAACTAATCTGTTACTTAAGCCACACACACAACCTTTAAGAAGTCTGTATTGTGGGGAAAAACATTTCCACTTAACTGAAACTAACTAAAATTCCTAGGTGGCTTTTTCCATTTCTGAAGCAGAAAGATGAAAGAAAGTAAATATGGGGAGAGACATTGCTTTGAAAAGGGCCCGATCCTGCAGTCCTTACAAAGCAAAACTTCCACTGTTATCAGGGAGCGGGATCAGGCCCAGAGACTTCTTAAATTAGTAAATATCAGAATGTAATCCTATATTGTATATTCTCTTTTGAGTCTCTCATGCTGTTCATGCACTCTAATTTGGCACTTGCAAATTGCCACCTGGATTTGTAGCTAAAATTACCTGGGACACCTGACAGAACCCTAGTATTGCTGGAAAAAAAATCTGAACAGGTGAGCATTTGATGAGGAAAAGTAAACTAAACCTGCCAGGACTGATGAGGATACAGTTATCAAATATAATAACCATTATCCACAATCCTGAAATGCACAAAGATGCAAATCTGAAAAGTTGGTATTCATGTAAAAGATTGAAATATTTGAAAGCATTTTTGTAAGTCTTTAAATTTATATCCTTTTATATTTCATTCTTTTTAAAAGAATTGTGATCTTTTACAAAACAGGATTTTAAAAAGTGTTGCACCGGGTTTGATTTTTAAAAATACTTTGGTTAAATTTAAACAAAAAATACTATATTGTCATATCAAAGTACAATTAGTACACTGTGAAATCATCCCTAAGGATGTTAACAAGATGTTAGCCGTGGTCTAGAGACAACTAAATTCTCCATTTTTAAAGAGAAACAAAAAACACAAGCTATAGCAAAAGGTAGATTATGGAAAGGCAAATTAGTATTTGTATAGGGCCTTGAGGATAAAATGGTATTTAAGTGCAAATAATTTTATGGAAACCAATTCCTTTAATGGTTGATTACTATATACACTAGACACTGATCTCTCGCGGTGCTCTTATGGATGTTACGGTTTGAGCTAAAACACATGAAATCTGCATGGACTTTATTGAAATAAGTAAGGGCTTTCGCTTTGGGATTGTTTAAGGCAAGTAAATAGAAGACTTCCTTTTCTGCAGGCATTTTTAACTATTCTGCAAATTGTTCTGAAGAAAAAAATATCGAATGGTAAATGGAGTGAGGGAGATAAGAAAATCCAGAGAGTCAAAATATAAATAAAATACACCAGATTTCAGTTTATTCCTCTCCCCTAAATATAAGAGGTTATAAAAGGGATGGGGGGAATACCAGTTTCCAGTAGTGCAACCCTTTAGTTGTTAAGGCATTCAAATGAGAACTTTTAAACTGAGTTTCGCAACGTTGTTAAGATCATAATTAATTAAAAAAAAAAAAAAAACCAAACCCGTAAAGATTGCACCTCTTGCTTTTCTTTTCTTAGGGCTTTCCTGACAAGCCTTGTATTTAAAGGGGGTGTGTGTGTGTACCCTTGTGTGGTTTTATTAGTAACCGAAAACACATCAGGAGAAAGATGTAAGGGGGAAGGGGGGACTTTTGTTCTACCAAAAGCAGTTAGAATCAAGTTGTACTAACAACCTTCCTGAAACAACTTTCGTTTGTGTAAGGAGATGAGACAATAGGATTACGTTTCGTCTCTGTCCTCTTTTGAAAAAGGTACTGCAGAGAACCTTTTTTACAAAGCAAATGTTTAGCTGGTCCTCATTTCCCAAAGATTATCTTCCAAGGGCCAGTCCTTCTGAAGGAATGAACACCAGTACTCGAACACTCTTTGACACGAGGAATTAAACAGTTATGCCAACTTTGTAGCTAGATGTTTTCTCCGGGCTGGGGAGCACACTTCTTTCAAAAGGAAGAGAAATCCTACTGACCCAAGTCTCAGTCAACAGGAATGCTAATGAATCTCTGCACATCGCACATCTAAACGCGAATGGGCACTAGGGAGGGGGGCTGACAACCTCTCTCCCAAAAAATGCAGTTGAGCCCAGTGCTCTCCTTCAACGTGAGGGCTTATCTACCTCTGCAACCTGGTCCCTTTCTTTCCGCCCACAAAGCTTCTTTCTCTAGCACTATTTTACATGGTTTCCATGAAGTCGGTATCAACCCCCTCCCCGCCCCCCTGTCTTACACAGAGACATCACGCTATTCCTTGTGGAGTTCTTTTATTGGAAAATAACCATGAAGCCTGAGCTTTTTTTTTTTTTTCATAAAATAGTCACGCACAAATATACAGAGGGGAAAAAAAATCACTCCTGGCTTGCCAGTGGTCTTATCTCCAAAAACACAACTCGGAAAACAGATCGAGCACAGAAAGAGACCACGGCTGACATTTCATTGAACCCAACCTAACGATATATATTTTTAAAAAAGCTGCAACCTGCCGTGTTAAAACATTTTTTAGTTTACAATGTATAAATAAATCCACCCCCTCTCCGCGAAATGCTAGGTGCTGCACTGGAGGTGTGTGGGGGGGGGTTATTTTGGCACAGTGATGCATTGGTTTGGAGTAGAGAAAATGACCCAGCAACCTCTGGCACCTTTTCACTCGCCCAGCCCTCACCCTTGGGTGCACAGCGCACCCCCAAACCCGTAGTCGGGACAGAGCCTGACGGAACTGGTTCCCTGATCAATGACACATGGCTTTGCGCAGCGAGAAACCAGCGCGAGAGCAGATCAGGCACCTGCCTTAAGCCAAGTGGTTTCAACAATGACTGAGAAGCACTTTGACCCATTGCGAAGTCCAAATACAAAGCGCCCCCACTTTGGTTTGGTTCAAACCCCGCTCCCCCAGATCTAAGGCACAGTCACTTGTCTCTGGATAGAAAGTGCAGACGCCAGAGCCTCGTCGTCCTCCTCCTCCCTTGCTCCCCCATCCACGTGTTCCCCGCCTCCCCCGCCTTGGGGAGGAGGGGGTCTGTATTAAGTCAGGAGGCGCTCGAGGGGGTAGGGCGAGTACGAGGCAGGGAGCCCCGGGGCCGTGTGCAAGGGGCCGGGCAGCCGGAGGGGGCCATAGAGCGGGGCGCCGAGCAGCGCCTCGGAAGGGGAGGGGAGGAGCTGGGGAGGCTCCGGCGGGCGGCGGGCGCTGCTGGCCGCCAGCGCCTCCCTCCCGCGCTCCAGCGGCGGGGGCCCGTAGGCGTAGAGCGGCAGGAGGCCGCCACCGGCGTAGAGCGAGGCCGGCGGGGGCGGGTAGGAGCCCAGCGGGTAGGGGGCGGGCAGCAGCTGGGGGCCGGGCGGCGCGGCCCAGAGCGCCCGGCTCGGGGCGGGGGCGCGCTGGAAGGGCCGGCTCAGGATGCTCTCGATGGCGAAGGAGCTGGAGAACTTGGAGCCCGGCCTGGCCGCGGCGGCGGCGGCAGCGCCCGCCCGCCCTTCCTCGGCGGCGCCCCCGCCGCAGCTGCAGGGGGCGGCGGAGCCGCAGCAGCAGCAGGCGGCGGCGGCGGCGGGGGCTGCTGGGCGGGCGGCCGGCGGCGGCGGCGGAGCGCGGCTGAGGCGCTTGCGGCGGCGGCGGAAGACCCCGTCGGCGAAGGTGTACTCGCTGCTGGGGTTGAGCATCCAGTAGTTGTCCTTGCCCCAGGGCCGGGCCGGGTCGCGCAGCACCTTGAGGAAGCAGTCGTTGAGCGACAGGTTGTGCCGCACCGAGTTGCGCCAGCCCGTGTAGGCGCCGCGGAAGAAGGGGAAGCGGCCCATCAGGTAGTCGTTGATCTCGGCCAGGGTGAGGCGGCCGCCGGCCGAGTCCCGGATGGCCATGGCGATGAGCGCGATGTAGGAGTAGGGCGGCTTGGGCCGCCGCGTGTAGGGCTTGTTCCCTTTCCCGCCCTCCGCGCCCGCCGGCCCCGCGCCCGCCGCCCCCTGGCCGCCCGGGCTGTGGGCGGCGCAGTCCCCGTCCGAGCCCAGCTCGCTGTCGCCCGGCGCGGGGGACGGGGCCCCGCTGCCCTCCTGGTCGCTGCCGCCCAGCTTGTCCTCGTAGCGCGGGGCGAAGACCTCCAGCTTCATGGCGCAGCTGCTGCCTCACCGGGCCCCGGCCTCTTCTCCCCTGGCCGCCAGGCTGGGGCGGGGGGCGGCTCTAGGGCAGCCCCCGGAGCTGGGCTGGGGAGGTGGCTGGCTGACTGGGGGTCTCCTTCCCTGTCGGGAACAGTGTGTGTGGGGGGGCTCTTGTTTCTCCCCCTGGAGAGCGGCAAAGGTTTCCTCCTTGGCGAGCAGCGCAGGCTGGGGGTTGCCTCCCCCTTCACCCTTGGCAAGTAGCAAAGACCAGGGGCGGGGAGGGGGGGTTGGTTGGAAGTGGGGGAGGGCTCTTCCCACTTGGACAGGTCCCTGGAGAACAGGGTGCCCTCCTCCTAGCCTCCTGGAGCGTAGGTTACTTGGGGGCAGGGAGGTCTCTCTATTTCTTCCACCCCTCTGTGATCCCCTTCTCTTAGGGAGAGGCACCGAGTCCTTCCCCGCTACCTTGACTTTGGTTGCTCCAGGTGGGAAGAAAACCAACTAACCCCAAGTCAGTCGGTCTCGGATGGGTAGTTCTGCAAAGTCAGGTCCTCTCTCCAGACCCTCAAAGTTTGATCTTGTCCCTTTTTCGGGAGAGGTTCCTCATGTTACTGTCCACAGAGCAATTCAAATGGAATACATTATCTCTAGGGATGGGCAGTTACTCCTCTCTGTCTGTAGTTGCTGGTGCTCCTGTGTCAAGGGACCTGGTTTCTTCAGTCTTGAGATTCTGAGCTGACTTCTTGCTGAAGCAGTGGCAGCAGCCAAGTTATTATTGTTATTAGTAGTACTGTCAAGTCATTATCTCTCTCTCTCTCTCCCCCGTTGGCTCTGTGTCTCTACACCACTTTCAGACCAGCCTATTATAATACTTAGGCAGCCCAGGAGAGGCGGAGCTAGAACCAGGATCTGAAAGGATGATGGGCGGGGAAGCAAGGTAGCAAAGGTAGGTATCCACTAATAAGCAAGATCAGAGTCATAATGATCTCCCTGTCATCTCAGATCTTGTTGGAAAGTTTATTTCATGCAACATGTTTGGTTTGTTTTTGTGTTTTCCTCTGCCAGGTTCCACCCCTTCTCTCCCTCCCATCCCTGAGTGTTTTGAATGAAGGAAGCCAGCAGGGACAGTGTGTGCGCGTGTTTGTAGGTTTGCATAGCAGGTTCCTCCTGCCAGGTGTAAAGTTCAGGATGACTTGTAGGTGGCAGAGCAACACCAGCTACACATTTATTATTTTTACATAATACTGTGTTTGGTAACAACGTGTAATATGACAGCTCAACACCCTATTAAAAATAATACAGTGCTTCACTGAGAAGCTGTATAAACTTCGTTGTGAATTCCTCATGACTTATGTAGCTTGATAGTCATTTAATCCTCACCCTTATCCTCCCAGTCCAGAATGAAAAGTGAATGGGTCGGCACTTCTACATGCTCTGATGGAAATACTTCAACAAAACTCTGACCTTGATTTTATGTATAGATCTAATGAACAGAGACACTGAACAAAACAATATAGCTGACTTCTTTCAGAACCTGTCTTTGTATCTCCCTCTGTATAACTCTCTATTAGATCGTTACTTTGTAAATAAAACCTTTTTGAACATTAAAAAGCTGCTTTACGTCAGTGTTTTTTTGCATGCCCCATAACACTAGAATTCAAATACAGGACCAAAATTTATATAATGAATTAGGACTTAGAGTTCATTTGTTTTACCTGTTTCTTTCCAGAAAAATCTAACATGGAATATTTTTAATATGTATTTCACAATTGCTATGGTCTGGTCTTCATTGAGGTGAATAGTCCAATTCACTTCAGTGTAGCCTGTATTCAGTAGGACTGTTTACTAAAGGGAACAAGGACATGGACTGATAGCCAGTGGAACCTGTGATTTCTCTGAAAATTGCTTTCTATACTGGACTTTACAAAAAATCAGTTGACTTAAAATGGGAGTAAGATCTAACCTATTACAATTCTGCACTAGACCTCATTTGTCAGCATGTGGAAGACTTTCTAGGATATAATCTTTCCAGAAACAAAGATTATGTTCCATCTTTATAGATAATATACCTGAATTCTGTGTTCTAAGACCTGAATAGCTTGTTAGGTGGGTGAACAAATTGCTTAATAATAATAAAAGAAACATATTCTGAGTGCCTAGGCTTTTTGGACTGAGTGCTGATAGTGCGTAAGGTTTATAAAGTTACATCATAATTCTATTTTAGATGCTCGGCTAAAACCACTGTCCATTTATCCTTGAGGTTTGCATTGCCCTTTATCTTTTTTGCAGCTGAGGAGTGGTGGAGAGAAATATGGAAGAATGCAGATTTAAAAGTGCATTGAAAGAAACACAAATAGCATCACTTTCTCTTTTGATGGGATTGCTTTCACCCATGCACCTGCAGAAAGCCTCAGAAAACTTGCCAATTTTTAATTTTGCACATTTTGAATAGTAAACATTGAACAATGAAGGGAGTCTTCATTCTTTCATCTGTACTTTCCTGTTATATTTACCTAATTTTAAAAAGGGGTGGGTGTCTTCCACCTCAAGTTACCACTTGGCCCGTCTTTAATTTAAAAAGTCCAAAAAATAAGAGGGAAGCCACCTTTGGGGTTTTTTCAGTTTTTTTCCCTTCAAATAACATGAGATGAAAAATTTTAATGAATAGTTGACTTAATAAAAAAGTGAAGTGTCAATGTTTGTTCTAAGGGTATGGGGGAAAAAAAGCTCCTATTGCTTCCAAAACTTGTATTTTTCTAACATGATGCCAATGGTGAGGGTAGGTTTCTTCCTCTTCCTGCCTTTGTTGTAAATGGCAATGCAGAAGCCATGATTTGGTAAACTACCTTTTGATGTTTATTTTATTACCTTTCCACCATTTGTGTGGAAAATGTACACATTGTCTCTTATCCTTATTCAAAGAACTTAAAAGTCATTCAAATGCTGTAGGTGAGCATGTCAGACAAAACAGAGGCTTTTTCACGGCCATGTTCCAAGACTAGGAATGAATGGCAAAGCTGGAGTTTTCCCTGAGTTTGAGTTTCAGCTCAGAGGTTGATATAAATTTTCCACAGTTATCAAGGTACATTGATAGTGTGATCTGCATCTGATTCTGCTTTGACATGGGGTCCAAGTCCCCATGCTGTGAACACTTAAGCACATGTGTAACTTGATTGGAATGGGGGAGTGCCATTGAAGTGTATGGGGCTACTTACCTGAGTAAAGTTATGCACATGTGTAAGTGTTTGTAGGATAGGGTTTAAATCCAGAGTTTCTGGTGTAAATGAGAGCATAACTAAGCCCACTCTCTTGTGCTGCTGTTGAAGCAGCAACCAATGTTCCATGAACAGGAAAATATATGACTAAGTATCATAACTCACCATAGAGAGCATGTAACCTGCATAGGTCAGTGCCACAAGTCTCTTCCTGCTATAGTTTAAAAAGGTACGATACTGCCTTTAGATTTATGAAGATGAATACAATCATCAGGGAAAAAAGCAGATTCCATTAAATAAACTCACATCAAAAGCACTTTGATGTGCTATATTAGAGCAAGTTTAAAAAAACAAAACAAAAATCCCTCCTGTAAAGCAAATATAAATGAAGAAGCAAATATTACTTTTTTCTAAAATGAAAATTGCTCTAGGTCTTAAGAGTATCAGATTTTTATTTATTTTGACAGGATGAAATCCCCAAAAGCAGCACCTACACAAAAAGAAGGGAGGAGAAGTGACATACTATCTGCAAATCATGGTCCTGATTCTTCTACCTTCATTCTTGTGGAATACTACTACTTTACTCTAATTACTCTGAAGCCAGTAAGGAGTAAAGTAATATTTATTGCAAGTAAGTTTGGAAGAATCAGAGCCTATATTTCCCCCGTGGGCTGATTAAGTCATAAATAGGATTTTTTTAAAAAATATTACTATTAGAATTAATGGTTCCATTTTCTATTTATTCTTTTATCCAGTCATGCTGTCTCCACACTAGTTACACATTGGTTGTACACATCAGAATGCAATTTACAAAAGAAGTGTGCCACTCTTTAAAACAAAACAATGGTAAGAGAACAAATACCCTCGCCTCCCCTTTCTGCTCCAGTCTTGTTGAGCTGCCATCAGTTATGCTGCAGTTCCTTTCTGTTATGCCCAGGCAGTTCACTAGACAAAGTTAACCAGAACAGAGAAGACCTGTTGATGGTATCATAGGTGTCAGTGATGACCTCTCTGGTTGGCAGTAGAGAGGCTTATTTCTAGACATGAGATGTTCAGCACTTCAGCTGGATAGAGCACTTGATCCCCCGCCCCCCACCACTACAGCTTCAAGTGTTCCGTGGCTTGCCAAGAATGATGAAATCGGAGAACACAATACACTGGTAACAATGGACCAGTTCAAAGAGCTATCTTTGGATGAAGAAAAGGAGTACTTGTGGCACCTTAGAGACTAACCAATTTATTTGAGCATGAGCTTTCGTGAGCTACAGCTCACTTCATCAGATGCATACCATGGAAACTGTAGCAGACTTTATATATACACAGAGAATATGAAACAATACCTCCTCCCACCCCACTGTCCTGTTGGTAATAGCTTATCTAAAGTGATCATCAGGTGGGCCATTTCCAGCACAAATCCAGGTTTTCTCACCCTCCACCCCCCCACACAAATTCACTCTCCTGCTGGTGCTAGCCCATCCAAAGTGACAACTCTTTACATAATCAAGTCGGGCTATTTCCTGCATAAATCCAGGTTTTCTCACATCCCCCCCACCCCCATACACACACAAACTCACTCCTGTGTGTATGGGGGTGGGGGGGATGTGAGAAAACCTGGATTTATGCAGGAAATAGCCCGACTTGATTATGTAAAGAGTTGTCACTTTGGATGGGCTAGCACCAGCAGGAGAGTGAATTTGTGTGGGGGGTGGAGGGTGAGAAAACCTGGATTTGTGCTGGAAATGGCCCACCTGATGATCACTTTAGATAAGCTATTACCAGCAGGACAGTGGGGTGGGAGGAGGTATTGTTTCATATGTTCTGTGTGTATATAAAGTCTGCTGCAGTTTCCACGGTATACATCTGATGAAGTGAGCTGTAGCTCACGAAAGCTCATGCTCAAATAAATTGGTTAGTCTCTAAGGTGCCACAAGTACTCCTTTTCTTTTTGCGAATACAGACTAACACGGCTGTTACTCTGAAACCTATCTTTGGATGAGCTGCCCACAATACAAGACACAACTAGTGTATACAAGTGAACCAGAGAGGCTTGAAAGTTAGCAAATAGCAGTATAATTTTTTTAATAGTTAAGGAAACCCATCTGGAGCCTAAACTATAGAAACCCAGACTGGTACAAATGAATCAAGAAATGAAGAGGAATTTGATCAGCTGAATAGAATACGTGTCTATATGAATCCTCACACCATGAAGTCTAGGGATTCAGATGCTTTCTATAATAAAATAATTAAAATACCCATTCTATTTAGGAAGTGTTTTTAGTTTGGCTTTGGCAGGTACCAAAAACTGAATGTAAAGCCAGGACTTTCATTTCAAACCTGTTTTCACACATGAATATGTTTCTTAAGAGTTTCTCTTGGGCTGAAACTTTCCATGCCCTTTATATATTAAAAAAAAAAAAAAAAGTCAGAGCAAAATCTCTTCTCCCATGTATTGGTTTGTGTGGTAAAAATATCTTCTTGTTGTGGAAAAATAAAAGACTTCCTTATTAATAAACCCTTACGGTCCAATAATAATACATAGTTTTTACACAGCACTTTTCAGTAGTAGAGCTTGAAAGACTTTACAAATGAGGGTATTTTTCATATTTTAGAGATATATTTAAATATTTTACATATTTAAAGTATTATTCATATTTTAGAGAAACTGAGGCACAGAGCTGCAGTGTCTTTCCTAAATACACCCAGCAGGCCACTGGCAGAGATGGGACTGGAATCCAGGTTTCCTGAATCCCAGTCTAGTGCTTTAGCTGCTGGGGCCACACAACAGAGGCCTCAGTCAGCAGTGGTGCCCGCTGGACAAAGGACTGTCCAAACGTAAGATGCTGACTTCTGTGCCCAAAGAATTTACAGCCTAGCGGCCCAAACCTGCAACTCTAACTATGCTGAGCCTCATGGACTTGAATGGGGCTCCAGGCAGAAATAGAGGTTAGCTTATGTGGAGCATCTTGCAGGCTCAGTGCTTAAGAAAAGTGACATGAAGATTCAGGACGGGTACACTCAAAGCATTTTTGCAAAGTGTTATGTGTTAATAATTGTCCACATATGCCCTACCATATAACTAATTAGATGATTTCTTATACTACCATAACAGAGGTAAAATCCAAATGGGGAGAGAGGTAGTGGTTTTATGGATTAGTTTGAGGAGGGATTTCAATGCAGAGTGGAAGGCAAAGAGGGGGTTTTTGTGGGAAAGTGACAAATGGGGGGATGAAACTGGATGGGGTGTCTTTCTGAATGCTCTAACTCAATCAGCAGTTATGGGCTTGAGACACAGGAACTACTTGGTGAAATTCTATGGACTGCGCTGTGAAGGAGGACAGACTAGGTGGTCGTAACGGTCTCTTCTGTCCTTAAAGTCTATGAATTGGCAGAGCAGACAGGCCAATGTAAAAGAAGAGCAGACAAGTAGAAAAGGGCAGCCATGTGAAGGGGTTTTAGAGGTATAGCTAAAAGCTACTGAACTTTTCTGGCCCTAGTCCTTTCAGTGGAATACTTTCTAAGCCAATTTGAAAATAAAAGAATGGATTTATAAGCATTTGCGAAACCATGCATAATATGACATACATTTCCACTAAATTTAGTTACAGTACTGTTTTTGGGACTGGAATAACAAATGCATCATACAGTACTTACTCAGGTGTGGTCTTGGACTGTTATTTCACAGTAGAATTCCAAAATTGCGTAAGTTAGGGGCTATGCAAATATGGAAGTAAATACTGACATCAGTTAAGATGTTTTGACTGATTCTTTCTTCTGAAAAGAAGCAAAATAAGGACTTTTTTTTTTAAATAAAAAGGTAATATAATGAAGTATTTAGGTTGCAATTCTAAACATGCAGGAGGAAACTTATTTTGATGGGGCCCTCTCAAGATTCTGCACCATTAAATTTCTGTAGTAGAGCTGTGCTGGAGGACGTGTGGGGGGCTTCTGAAGCTCAAGTAGGGGGTGGCAGTACTGCACAAAGATTGCATGTCATTAGTCTGCACAATAGAGCAACATCAAATGTCAAAGGTTCCTGTTCTTCACATAGGATTAAAAAACCGTGGCAGTTCTCACTTTGAACACTTCCAGCAAACTGGTGGAGACCTTGGAGCCTGAACAGTTTTGAAAGTGCCAGAGAGGAGAAGTTATGTGAAAAACTAAGGAGACATAGTGCAACCATTCCCACTCCTTCCCCTTTTACTCTGTCCCCTCCATTCCATCCACCTCTTCACTTTTTCTTTCTCCTTCTTCCCTCCTGGTTCGTTATTGCCCTGTCTCCATCACTCACTATCCGGTTTTCATTTTTTCAGAGATTTTAACCTTGATCTCTAGAAGTCATTTGTCCAACACAAAGAGATAGAGAAAGAAAGGAAAAGTTCCAGGTTCTAATCCTCCCTCCTTCTGGCCAGCTCTGGAGCATCAACAGTAACTTTGAAAAACTCTTCCATGCTGATACTTGCAACCTGTACAAATCCCTTGTGGCTTCATCATCACTTATGAGTACTGGGGTCATCCCAAACTCATGCTGGTAAAATCCTTACATTGGCTTCCGAAATCAAGTGACTTTGAACTGTTTTGAGGTGACAAACAAAAATACACTATAAGCTTGGAGGGCCAGATCCTCAGCTGGTGTAAATCAGAACAGCTCTGATGGAGTCAATGAAGTTACATGGATTTATATCCTCTGAGAATCTGGCCTCAAGTTTTTTGATGAGTTTTCAAGGCATTGAGTGGCTGAATTTGAATCTCTGATATATACAAATAAATGAATTAACTACACATTTTTGTGGCCTCGTTCTTCTACGAATCACAAGGCACTTTACAAAGGTGGTGGCACTAGCTCTATTTTGCAAATGGAGAAATGAAGGCTTACAGCAGTTAAGCGTTTTGCCCAAGTTTACACAGCAAGTCAGTGGCAAAGTTAGGAACAGAACCCAGGTTACCAGACTACTAGACCACTGCTCTAACTACTAAGCCTATTGACTCAATATACTTTTGTATGTAGCTGCATGCTTTAATAATTAACCTTCTAGTGGGGACATTTTGAAATTGAACACTAGTCTTGGGTTTTAGTCATATTAGATTTGCATGAAGGGTGTGTTCTGGATTAAATGAGGCAGGTAGATAAATTCTTGCTAATTTTATAACAGTAGAAGTCAGTACCATATCAAAGCAAGTGACTAATTATGAAAACTATTGCCCTCTGCAAAAAAACCAACCAAACAAAAAAAAACCAAAAAACCTGTCCTGTCCTGTCAGTCACTCACAATTATTTTTATTAATGAATAACACTGATAATTATTTTGAATAAAAAGGAGTCATATGATTGCTGGGGAGGGGCAAGTAGTAGAACAGCTCCAGTAAATAGCTAATGTTCTCTTTACTGATAATTTTACTCGTAGGAACTTCACAATATTTGTTTTTCATTATGTAAACATGTGGAAGGGAGGAGACTCATGTGAGTCATCAATGCACCGAACACACAGAATTTGAACCCTCAGAAGCTGGTGCATTTGTATCACTCACAGCACCTGTGAGGAGAAAACAAATAGTTTTATTGCTCTAGAGTGGCTTCTTCACAGCTGCAAGTCAACAGGGCAACAAAGTGCTTCCGGCTGGTCTGAATGATACAATCCATTGGAGTTCTATACCAGAACCAACTAGGTATTTGAAAACATCGCTGTGGGATAGGACTAGAAATGCTGCTGCTAGGATGATGCACAGAGTGAAAAAAGATTACGATCAGACTATATTTATGTTCAGACAGATACATGCAATTCTGAAGAATCATTAAATAACTATTAACCACACCTGCCTAGAGCTTTTCTGGCAATGCTGGCTTATACAAAATATCGGGAACTGCCACATGCCTTACATCATGCTTTTGCTAAGGAGAAAGAAAAGTCTTGCATGTTAGCCCAAGACTGGAAAGTAAAAATTACGCATAGATTAAAGTCAATTTACGGTCCTGTGACCTGGCACACCCAATATTACCTTTAGTATAAATCTCTCACCAGTGCTACAGCAGCAACTGCACTGTCCTGCAGTTTGGACTATGGGGTGTGAATAGCAGTTTGCACCAAAGTGCTACGCTGGGGACACAAATTAAAAGATGCCTAGTTCTCATTAGCGTAATCCTGTTTGAAGAGGATTTCACTCATGCGAACCAGGAACCTTTTGGTTCACACGGGGAGTTACAGCGCAGCACTTTACTGTGCATTGCTACTCCTGGGCCCCAAGGTCCCGCAGTGTAGACAAGCCCAATCTCACACTAACATCCTATGAAAGTGTTGATACTGCAACAGCTGTTATACCAATAAAATAAAAACCAGCAGGATCTTATTAAAGGGAAAAAGGCAAAATACCACATTTATTGTGAATACAGAAAGAATCATAGTAAGCAGTTAGTTATAGCTATAACATTCCATTCAATCTCATATTTATTCACACGTTCATTCATATATATACACACACACACACACACACACAGAGGTTCTGCAAGGTTGTTATCATAGTTACCAGCCTTAGAGTTGCTCATGCCAAGCCACTGGCCAGGTGGCCTGGACATGAGGAGGGAGCAGGACCTTGTCAGATGCTCATCTGATGCTCCTGGAAGTTGGTTTGCAGAATCAGACCCCCAAAGTTCTCACTTTCTAGAGTCCATTTTTATACGAGTTTTTTCCTATGCCAGTCTATGGGAATTGCTTCATCATGCTGTTGCTGAATCAATCAGCAGATAGCACGTTCCTGACGGCTCCGTGCTGCTAGATGTTATCTTGTTCTTTGGTTCTCCCATTCTTGAGGCAGTTGGGTGGATTCCAGTCTGCCCTCTGGGGGGGTGCTCTGGTTATTTCCACTTGACGCCTTCTTCAGCCGATGGACACTGGATTCTTAGGCTGGCACCTCCCTGATCATTCAGTTATTATCCACACCAAGCATCCATCCACATACATCCTCTATCTCTATTTTAATCACAATTGTTAATACAACAAAAGGGTGGGGAGTCTCTGGGTGCTGTTTCTGTTGTTACAGAGTATTGCTTTGAGTCTCTCTCTCTGTGAATTGCTTTGAGAACAGACTCCGTCTTAGAACGTACTAACGCAATTAGCAGCTTGCAAGTTTCACGCATAGAGGGAGAGAAACAGTACCAAAAACCAAGAGACCTCTTAATTAGTAATACCCTGGAATTTAAACTATGGGGAATCAAACTCATTTGTGAGCTCTGGCTTCAGTCCAAGCATGAAGCATGAAGAGCTACACAGCAATTTTTCAGCCCCAGAGCCTGATCCCTGGGAGCTAGAGTCAATTGACGTGGGCCAACCATGGATTTCTTATTGTGGTGTAGACATACCCTTTAAAAGTCAGCACTGTTGGCTATTTTGTTCTCATTTGAGAAAGGAGCGGGAGGGTCACAGATCTGCACAATTTACCATGAGTGATATCTTGTTTTGGTGTCATAAGTGAGTTTGGAAGAAAGCCCCACTTCATTGTTCTCCCTGGCCAAGAAGAAGTCAAGCACATGACATTTAGCAGAGTCCATGTGCATATTGAAGGCTCCCAAGGGAAAGCCAAACCTCAAGGAGCCCAGGTAGCTCAGTGAGCACATACCATGGCGTTTTGAATATCTGCTCCCCTGTAAGATATCTCGTTTTGGTGACTCAAATTGATGTAGTTTATTTTGTGGGCACAGCTTAGAGGGAAGGAATGGTGGTACTCTTCCCCCCACAATTTGCCTACTGTACGGATTACAACTACAGGTGGACCGCAACCAGATGCTCTAATCTAATCATGTTAGGAAACCCTCAGATTCAGAACCAAACTTTGCAGTTGGGACTTTCACTATAGTGGCCTCGAATTGAAACCTCCAAAACTTCAGGAAAGTCTAAATTTGGTTCTTCGTTGATCAGGGTCATGACTAATTACTGTTCAATCTTCAAGCAGGTAATCTTAGATAAACATGTCATATTTAAGTGTATGGAAAAACTGTAGAATGATGCTGTTTTGCCAGAGAAATAATACATGAGCATATCATTAAAGACACAGCTAAATGAGTAATCTGAAATAAATAAAGTATCTTAGTAATTATTTGTTACAGATTCTGATCAAGTCTGAGAAGGATCCCTGTGTGTTGGGCTAGCACCAGCAGGAGAGTGAATTTGTGTGGGGGGGTGGAGGGTGAGAAAACCTGGATTTGTGCTGGAAATGGCCCACCTGCTGATCACTTTAGATACGCTATTACCAGCAGGACAGTGGGGTGGGAGGAGGTATTGTTTCATATTCTCTGTGTGTATATAAAGTCTGCTGCAGTTTCCACGGTACACATCTGATGAAGTGAGCTGTGGCTCACGAAAGCTCATGCTCAAATAAATTGGTTAGTCTCTAAGGTGCCACAAGTACTCCTTTTCTTTTTGCGAATACAGACTAACACGGCTGTTCCTCTGAAACCTGTGTGTTAATGATATGTGAATCCTTTTCACAAAGTGAAAGTTTACATTTCATAAAAGTAATGGGTTGATGTATAGACATGCAAGGTCTTCTTGAGTCATGAGCTTCAGAATACATGTATTTTATGTTAATTGCTAGTGTAACCTTTTAAGTAAGAGCATTTATGAGTAGACTGTATTTAATTGCTGGGTACAAGCTGACTGACACTGTAATGCCCCTTCCTGCAAACACTTACTCCTGCAAACACTTACACATGCATACCTTTTTGCGCAAATAAACCCACTGAAATCAATAGAATTACTCTTGTACATAAATGTATTTACCTGTGCAAGTGTTTGAAAGGGCAGGATCACAGTACTATGTAGACATAATCTTCATTTTCTATTTAAAACATACAGTCTTTATTCAAATGTTCATACTCGGATTACAGCTTGATTAACTTGATATGATAAACATGTTCTCCTTATGCAGTCCTTAATTTGCAAGAAATTGGAATACAATCAAAAAAATTTTGAGACAAATGAGAAGAGATTCTTTGGGATGTTTTGGTCAGCTTTTTGTTGGCGATCTAGTGGATCTCGAACAACTTTGCCTAAGAGCACTTGCAGGAAGCTTTTTCCTCAATTCATTGTGAATCTTCACGTACAGAAATAATGTCAGGTGTCAACCTTGAGGATCTCTTTTAAAAATGCCATTTCATGCTGTGATGAGGGAACTGCAGAAGTGGACGTGTACTAAAAGAAGGAAAGCCCTTTGAAAGCTGTGGCGTTCAAAAGAAAACGAATGAGTGACTTGACCTGAGTGAAGGATAGGAAACAAAGTTCCATGTACAAGAAGAAAATAAAATGAAAGATCTGAAATCTCTATTAGAGGTTCCCATTTAATAGTGGGTTCCACCTGAAAATCCCTGCGTCTAACACCACAACTTCAATGGAAATGACTGGGGGCTGCAGATATGCAGCACAGGCGTCTTCAGGTTGGCCAACTGGAAATTGAGTCACCCCAGATTATTGGATAGTCTTGAAAATTTGGACTTAATTTATGTAGTTTCTCTGTTTATTTAAGGTCATTTTTTATGGAAAGCAAAACCATTATTGTAGTATTGAGTCTAAAATTTGAAACCCAGGTTCAATTATTCAGAGTGGCTAATGGAAACTGCTTGGGAAAGGCATGGAGGATTGGCTTTCAGTCTCATTTTAGTCAACGGAGTTGCATTCTAGTATTCAAGCATCAATTGCTGTTCTTTGCTTCCTTTTCTCTTTCCTTGTTTGACTGTCACTCAGAAGTATTTCTTCATTTTTTTTTTTTACTGTGTGGCTCACACAGGAGGTTATTAATATTGGATGGTTTTGCAAGATCCTTCCATGGAATGAAATGGAAGGACTCCAGTGCATTGTCCAGGAAAAGGTGTACACTTCTAGTTGCCCTGCCTAATAAATAATAATGAGGTTATATTTGTTTTCCATTGAAGATGTGACCAAAGTGTTAACTAGATTAGACCACCTCGAGCTGCCAGCATTGCCAGTACTGGGGATTTCAACATTGCCAATAGACTTAAATTAAGCATATCCTCATTTATACTCTAAAACTTTTGATTCGTTGTGATGAATTGGTTAGCTCTTTCTATTAATTTTGCACCTAGAGGTCAAGAAAGGTATATAAGACCAGAGCATCAGCTGGTGTAGACTTGCATAGCTTCATTAATTTCATTGGCACTATGCTGAGTTATGTCCGCAGAGGACCCAGCCCATAATCTAGCAGTTTTTCATATTTCAGAGCATTTTGGGCCAAATTAACTGACTCTATATGTGGTTGCAGTGCTACTTGTATCTATTTATTACACTGAGATATTTAGCTTTTGGTATAAATACGACTGGTAATTATTTAATTTATAAATGAAGATCACAGTATTTTATATGTGGCAGGCCTTTATTGTATTGAAAGCCAGATCACTCTGGCTTTTCACTGAAGAATGCTAAACAAGTATCGCAGATGGAAAGCTAACCTGTGGTTAGAGCTAAGTGAATGCTTAACAATGAATAATTTCTTCAGCTAATTTCTCTCCCTCTTTGCAAATTGTTTGTGAACATTCACATTTTCAGATTTACCTATTATTCACAAACTTCTTCCAAAAATAACTCTGCAGAGCAGATTATTTGCAAACAATTTGTTGCTAATATTTGTAATTAGCAATTTGCTCTGTGTTTGGTTAGTTACTTAAGCCCTGTAAAAAGAAAAGGAGTACTTGTGGCACCTTAGAGACTAACCAATTTATTTGAGCATGAGCTTTCGTGAGCTACAGCTCACTTCATCAGATGTATACCGTGGAAACTGCAGCAGACTTTATATACACACAGAGAATATGAAACAATACCTCCTCCCACCCCACTGTCCTGCTGGTAATAGCTTATCTAAAGTGATCAACAGGTGGGCCATTTCCAGCACAAATCCAGGTTTTCTCACCCTCCACCCCCCCACACAAATTCACTCTCCTGCTGGTGCTAGCCCATCCAAAGTGACAACTCTTTACATAATCAAATCGGGCTATTTCCTGCATAGATCCAGGTTTTCTCACATCCCCCCCCACCCCCATACACACACAAACTCACTCTCCTGCTGGTAATAGCTCATCTGAACTGACCACTCTCCAAGTTTAAATCCAAGTTAAACCAGAACATCTGGGGGGGGGGGGTAGGAAAAAACAAGAGGAAACAGGCTACCTTGCATAATGACTTAGCCACTCCCAGTCTCTATTTAAGCCTAAATTAATAGTATCCAATTTGCAAATGAATTCCAATTCAGCAGTTTCTCGCTGGAGTCTGGATTTGAAGTTTTTTTGTTTTAAGATAGCGACCTTCATGTTTGTGATTGCGTGACCAGAGAGATTGAAGTGTTCTCCGACTGGTTTATGAATGTTATAATTCTTGACATCTGATTTGTGTCCATTTATTCTTTTACGTAGAGACTGTCCAGTTTGACCAATGTACATGGCAGAGGGGCATTGCTGGCACATGATGGCATATATCACATTGGTGGATGTGCAGGTGAACGAGCCTCTGATAGTGTGGCTGATGTTATTAGGCCCTGTGATGGTGTCCCCTGAATAGATATGTGGGCACAATTGGCAACGGGCTTTGTTGCAAGGATAAGTTCCTGGGTTAGTGGTTCTGTTGTGTGGTATGTGGTTGTTGGTGAGTATTTGCTTCAGGTTGGGGGGCTGTCTGTAAGCAAGGACTGGCCTGTCTCCCAAGACTTGTGAGAGTGTTGGGTCATCCTTTAGGATAGGTTGTAGATCCTTAATAATGCGTTGGAGGGGTTTTAGTTGGGGGCTGAAGGTGACCGCTAGTGGCGTTCTGTTATTTTCTTTGTTAGGCCTGTCCTGTAGTAGGTAACTTCTGGGAACTCTTCTGGCTCTATCAATCTGTTTCTTTACTTCTGCAGGTGGGTATTGTAGTTGTAAGAAAGCTTGACAGAGATCTTGTAGGTGTTTGTCTCTGTCTGAGGGGTTGGAGCAAATGCGGTTGTATCGCAGAGCTTGGCTGTAGACGATGGATCGTGTGGTGTGGTCAGGGTGAAAGCTGGAGGCATGCAGGTAGGAATAGCGGTCAGTAGGTTTCCGGTATAGGGTGGTGTTTATGTGGCCATTGTTTATTAGCACTGTAGTGTCCAGGAAGTGGATCTCTTGTGTGGACTGGACCAGGCTGAGGTTGGTGGTGGGATGGAAATTGTTGAAATCATGGTGGAATTCCTCAAGGGCTTCTTTTCCATGGGTCCAGATGATGAAGATGTCATCAATATAGCGCAAGTAGAGTAGGGGCTTTAGGGGACGAGAGCTGAGGAAGAGTTGTTCTAAATCAGCCATAAAAATGTTGGCATACTGTGGGGCCATGCGGGTACCCATAGCAGTGCCGCTGATCTGAAGGTATACATTGTCCCCAAATGTGAAATAGTTATGGGTAAGGACAAAGTCACAAAGTTCAGCCACCAGGTTAGCCGTGACATTATCGGGAATAGTGTTCTTGACGGCTTGTAATCCATCTTTGTGTGGAATGTTGGTGTAGAGGGCTTCTACATCCATAGTAGCCAGGATGCTGTTATCAGGAAGATCACCGATGGATTGAAGTTTCCTCAGGAAGTCAGTGGTGTCTCGAAGGTAGCTGGGAGTGCTGGTAGCGTAGGGCCTGAGGAGGGAGTCTACATAGCCAGACAATCCTGCTGTCAGGGTGCCAATGCCTGAGATGATGGGGCGCCCAGGATTTCCAGGTTTATGGATCTTGGGTAGTAGATAGAATATCCCAGGTCGGGGTTCCAGGGGTGTGTCTGTGCGGATTTGATGTTGTGCTTTTTCAGGAAGTTTCTTGAGCAAATGCTGTAGTTGCTTTTGGTAACTCTCAGTGGGATCAGAGGGTAATGGCTTGTAGAAACTCGTGTTGGAGAGCTGCCGAGCAGCCTCTTGTTCATATTCTGACCTATTCATGATGACAACAGCACCTCCTTTGTCAGCCTTTTTGATTATGATGTCAGAGTTGTTTCTGAGGCTGTGGTTGGCATTGCGTTCCGCATGGCTGAGGTTATGGGGCAAGTGACATGAAGACATGAAGACATGAAGGTCGCTATCTTAAAACAAAAAAACTTCAAATCCAGACTCCAGCGAGAAACTGCTGAATTGGAATTCATTTGCAAATTGGATACTATTAATTTAGGCTTAAATAGAGACTGGGAGTGGCTAAGTCATTATGCAAGGTAGCCTGTTTCCTCTTGTTTTTTCTTACCCCCCCCCCCCCGATGTTCTGGTTTAACTTGGATTTAAACTTGGAGAGTGGTCAGTTTAGATGAGCTATTACCAGCAGGAGAGTGAGTTTGTGTGTGTATGGGGGTGGGGGGGATGTGAGAAAACCTGGATCTATGCAGGAAATAGCCCGACTTGATTATGTAAAGAGTTGTCACTTTGGATGGGCTAGCACCAGCAGGAGAGTGAATTTGTGTGGGGGGGTGGAGGGTGAGAAAACCTGGATTTGTGCTGGAAATGGCCCACCTGTTGATCACTTTAGATAAGCTATTACCAGCAGGACAGTGGGGTGGGAGGAGGTATTGTTTCATATTCTCTGTGTGTATATAAAGTCTGCTGCAGTTTCCACGGTATACATCTGATGAAGTGAGCTGTAGCTCACGAAAGCTCATGCTCAAATAAATTGGTTAGTCTCTAAGGTGCCACAAGTACTCCTTTTCTTTTTGCGAATACAGACTAACACGGCTGTTCCTCTGAAGCCTGTCATTAAGCCCTGTAGTTTCTCTTTTCTGATTGGATGATTTATGAAACAAATCAACCCAACACATATTATAAATTTCAAATTTACCAACTAAATGTAGAATTATAAATTTGTTTCCAACGTATATATTTGTCCGTTAAATCTGAACACTTATCTTTTGCACTGTATTTGCATTAGTAAATCTTAACACTTAATAAAACTCAAGTGATCAAATGTCTATAGAAATTAAACAAGAGAGGGTCACCAATACTTTCAAAGTGAGATTGTCTTTCAAATTTGAATGACTATACAGAGAGCTTTCCCCTCACTGTTTATTCAGTTCTATTTGTGCCGTAGTTTTCACTTCACTGAGAGGTGTGTGAAACATGGCACAAGATCATGTAACTCTAGCAGCAATATGTTGCAAGATACATTAGCCAAGAATGCATTATTTCTGGACTGTATATAATTTGTGATTGCAGCAGTCACAGATAAGATATAAGAAATTGGGGGAAATTTTATATGCACTAGATGTTTTGCTCATTCATATTTTAGATATGTTACTTTGACTCAGCAGTTTCACCTGCATATTAATTATTTCTCACATAAACCCAGTTCAGCAAGATACCTAAGGTGAATAATTTAAAGTAGATTATAGATGAATACTTCCATTAATTTGTGCACATGCTTAAGTAAACTGCTGAATTGAGCCCATAGAGGTAAGTCTGTATACTGCTCTGTGTTGTGTCCAGTAACAAAACAAGTGGGGAGCAGAGTTGTGAGAAATGTTTACAATAAAACTGGAAACCAGTCAGAGTTTGTCAGGTTTCAATATAGATTTGAACTGCACCATGTTCATTATATGATTTGTCCATACTTACAAATTCTTCGCATGAACTCAGGCTCAGTTTAATGTACACAAAAATATTGTTCATAATTTTTAGTTATAATTGAGATTTGGGCTATTTGAGATTTTGCTTCAGAATTATGTGAAGTTTTCTGATTGGTATGGTATAGTAGAACCAGATAAAACTCAGTCAAAACTACTGACTGAATCTCACAATAAGATTTTGGGTTTGCACCCAAATTTAAAATGGAAACTTGAGAGTGGTTGGATGAACCAATTCAGGTAGAACACTGGTAAAGTGACCCCATCAAGTATTCCACAGTGGACAGGTGAAGTGAGGAAGATGATAGATTGAAACTTAGGTCCAGATCCTGCATTGAGAATCATGTGGGCAGACCTCTGTGCCTATTTGGAGCCCCATTGACTTCATCAGGGCTCTGTGTGCGCTCTGGTGTCCACCCATGAAGTAGTCAATATAGAACCAGTATTCTGTATAGTTTCAGCATCACCAAAACAAAATGTTTCAATAGTGCTAAATCAGAAGTTTTAGGAATTTTCATTTTGTGGGAAATTTTGACTTTTTTTTCTTCTTCAGATTTGGAACGAAAACAAATTTTGGAACATCATAACATCAAATCAGATAATGAAAATTATGTTTTCCTACCAACTCTATTTCTAGCCACTATTGCTGTGGAGCAAAGCTTGAAAATGTGACCCACGTGTAACCTAAAAGCTCAAAAACTAGAAAGCAAATAAAAAGAATCACCAAATTATTATTTTTAAAAATTTCATGATTTTTAAGGCAATCTCACAATCTTTTTGCAGCCTGACTCATGAATTTTGAATGTTTGGAAATGGCAATACTATAAGTTAGACGGCAGATTCTGTGGGGTTGGAGCTCTGACTTCCATTATACTGTGCCCAGGAACATTTGGGCACTGTGTAAGCTGTACATAAAAATAAAATATTAATACTGGTAATACTACTTATTAACAATTAACACCAATATACTGATGATTGTGTACACTGGGGCTTGAATAAAGCCTGGGTCATATTTGGCACAAACACTGATATTAAAACCCACCCACAAATATCTGCGGTAACAGCAGTACTTAGTGTAACAGATTCTGCCCTCAGAGCGCAAAGATGCATCTTGTTCTTCCAGTTATTCTCTTTTCTCAAACAGAAATCAGATTTATGGCCTGGAGTGCAATTGCACACAAAGATCCGTGGGAGTTGCATACACAAAAAGATGGCAAGATCAGACCATATATTATTTGTGTGCATATATATATCATGTTTCATGTGTATTTTCATCCAATATCTTTAAGCTAATAACCATAAACTATGTACTATAAGGCAATAATCGCTCAAACACAATAATATTGTAGGTAGAAAAGAAATTATTTCAATATAGGGATTCTTATTCCCATTACTTTATCCTAATTCAGTAAAACACCAAATTTGCGTGTGTGTACACACACTCACATACTTTCTCTTTGAGTTTCCCTGACTCTTCCCCTCCACCCTCCAAGCCAGGAGATCAGGATTACAATTTCCTTCTCTCAAGCTATATTTGTTTCTTTGAATATTTTCATTCCCCGTTACAAGTTGCCTTTCCTTTCCTCCCTAGGAAGGGATGAGTGATGGAGAAGGTAGCGGGAACTGATTGTCTGGCCAAATTTCTTCCCAGAGAGGCGAACAAGACCCATAAAAGTAGGAGTTGCTGATTTTCCCCTCTCCCACCCATGAAATGTGTGTGTGTGGGGGGGAGGGGCATATTTTCCATCAAGAAGTGTCTTTTTTTTTTCCTCCCCCACCAGGGGAGGGAATTTCTTCTGAGGGAGCAATTTTCTTCCTGTACCCTCAAATCAAAGGAGCGAGAGGCCTGTTAGAGGTGGGCATGTGGAAAAGCCAATGTGGTGTAATTGAGTTGTCCAGAACAGAGGGAAGGGGGTTGGAAACAGGCCTGACAATGGGAAAGAAAGGGAAGGAGCAGAATCCAGAATAAAGGCAAGTTTTGTTGGGAGGGTTGCAGCCTTGAATGCAGCTCTTCGTTCATGTTAGCTGGTGAGCAGCCCAATTGGCATTTGCTGACCTGGCCATCTATTAGAACCACCCCTGGGCTTTGCAGACAACCAGTGGGATTGAATGGAGTGTACATTGGGGTAGAATTTGGCCTGTGAAGTCATCTTACCTGGAAGAATTGAGTCTTAAGAGTACATGGTGTTTTACTTTGAGGATCTATTATATCTTCAGAGGTAGGGCTTCTGATGATTTGACTTTACACTCCTGCTTAGCAAACATGTTGATTCAATATTTAAGGGATCATGTTTCTTTGTGGTGATACAAGTACATACTGTAATATTTGTGGTATGCTGATGACACTCGTATAATGGTCAAAAAGATTAAACTGTGTATTTCTTTGATAATGTGTTAAACCAGTTCTGTCAAAATAGAACTAGTAAGTACTGGTGATTGTTTAGATAGTTGGAAAGGAACAAAAATGTACAGTTACTGAGAATGTCACAGGGTAATGATTTGTGTATGTGATTACAGAGGCCTGCGCATAGCACTATGGTTTTGAAATGGAGTATGGAGTGCTCATTTTGCATAAGGATAGAGCTGGTTACCAGCACTGTATATTAAACAGAAAGGTATCAGTTTAATCCAGCCTGATTGTATCTAAACAATCTCATTAAATGTACTAGACTACTTTAGCAATAGCACAGTCAGTGGGACACTGTCCATAGCTGGCACCTTGATGACTGCAGGGTGTTTTATCGTTAATAGGTAATAGGATTACTTTAAAAGACCTAAGCAATAATAATCAGTATATTGTTTACATCATAGTATGTCAAGTCACATGCATTTTGACACCTACAGACCAGTTACCTTGGATTAAATTGCAAAGAAGCCTTGGGTAAAATTCCTCCACGCCAGGGGAGCATGCCTGCTGGTACACCCCTTCATAGGATGCTGGTCCTGCTATGTGGGCCAATGCAGAGGGGGTTGGGGCCCTGGCTACCCCATCTCCATTCCTCCTCACCCATTTTGGGGTGTGCTGCTGTCCTTGTGCCCCACCAAGAAGCAGACTGTAATTATGCTGAGCCTTACCTGAGCCACTCAAGGGCAAAGGAAGGTTCCTTATCCTCTCTGCACCCTGCACAAATACCAGCCACAACCTGGCTCTCTCTGTTTTCCCCACTGTTTAGTGAACAAGCTAATTATTCAAACCCAAAGTCCATAGGGGTGGCTTCAGTTGCTATTGACCCTATATTATATGGTTATAGGATCAAAGTAATAGAAATGTGGATTCACTGAATACCTTATGGAGTCAGGCAGAATGAAAAGGATGAAATATGCTAACTGTAGTGGCTGGTGGAGGGAGGGGTGAGTGAAATGAGCACATGTTGCTTATTTGCTTTCCAATGGGATGAATGTAGAAAGGGAAATTGTTTAGAGGCCATTAATTTAAGATTCAAAGAATCCAATAAAAAGATTCAATATTGCATGATAATACATCACTTTATTCCTCTTAATATACTTTAATTTCTCCATAGATGACATATTCTAGACTTTATGGAACCCATTATTTATAATTGGGCTAATGTCAACAAGCAGCAAAGACCAGACTATCTGCTATTAGTGACAGTTGGCTTAATTTAGTAATAATACTTAGCGGTTATGCAGTGCTTTAAATTTTCAAAGCACCATTCAAACATGAGCTAATTAATCATCACAGCAATTGCTTTAAGTATTATTATCTCTTCTATAGAGATGGGTAAATATGTGTTAGCCTCATTTTAGAGATGGGAAAATTGAGACACAGGTGATTAAGTTATGTCCAGATGAATCACTCCATGAAAGGTATTTATAAGTAGAGCTGTGTGAATAACAGATTTTTTTGCTGTACTGGTCATTCAGAAAATTTGGAGGAAAAGAAAAGTTTTGTTCAATCCAAAATGAAACTTTTTTTGTTTTGCTTTTGAGCTTTTAAAAATGTATTTGTATTTTGAATTACATTGAAGCAAATTTTGAAAAGAAAAGTTGCTTTGAACTGAAAAATCAAATCAAGATTTTTCAGAATTTTTTTGATCAAAACACTTCAGTGAATTTTATACAAAGTTATAAAATGGTTAGGTCAACCTGATTTCTTTTCTGATGGGGGAGCGGGAGGGAAGAGTTTCAGACAAAAAATTTCACCCAGTTCTATTTCTAAGGTGTCTATCACCTTGATATTTAAGAACCTGAGGCAAAGTCTCTTAAAGTCAATGGGAGGCTTTCTAATGACGTTAATAGACTCATTGACCCTAATGGCCAGATTTTTAAAGGTATCTAGGTGCCAAAAGATAGGCCCTTAGTGGGATTTCCATTGGTTTTAAGCACCTAGGAGCTTTTGAAAATCCCAGTAGGGGCCTATTTGCATCTTTAAGTGCCTAGATGCCTTTAAAAATCTGCGCATAGTGTCAGGTGAAATCCATGGATAAAATTTAGCCCAGAAAAGTTCAGTAGTATCTTGTCTAAAGAGACTCAGTGAGTCAGTGGCACAGCCACTAAGTATAGGTTCTATCCTTTTTAGTGTTTGGAATTTTTTAGAATATACACTACTAGTGGATTATGACTAGGCTAACCAGATAGCAAGTGTGAAAAATCAGGACGGGGGTGGGGAATAATAGGCACCAATATAAGACAAAGTCCTGAATAGCGGGACTGTCCCTATAAAATTGGGACATCTGGGCACCCTAATCACAACCACCATCTATGCAAAAACTGACAGACAACTTCCTAAAGAAAGAATGAGGAGTACTTGTAGCACCTTAGCGACTAACAAATTTATTTGAGCATAAGCTTTTGTGGGCTAAAGCCCACATCATCAGATGCATGCAATGGAAAATACAGTAGGAATATATATATATATATATATATACAGAGAATATGAAAAAATGGGGGTTGCCATACCAACTCTTAACGAGACCAATCGATTAAGGTGGGCTATTATCAGTAGAAGGAAAAAAAATGTTTGTAGTGATAATCAGAATGGCCTATTTCAAACAGTTGACAAGAAGGTGTGAGTAACAGTAGGGGGAAAATTAGTATGGGGAAATAGTTTTTAGTTAGTGTAATGACTCATCCACTCCCAGTCTTTATTCAAGCCTAATTTAATGGTGTCCAGTTTGCAGATTAATTCCTGTTCTGCTATTTCTCATTGAAGTCTGATTTGAAGTGTTTTTGTTGAATCATTGCAACTTTTACGTCTGTAATTGAATGTCCAGGGAGGTTGAAGTGTTCTCCGACTGGTTTTTGAATGTTATAATTCTTGAGGTCTGATTTGTGTCCATTTATTCTTTTGCATAGAGACTGTCCGGTTTGGCTAATGTACATGGCAGACGGGTAGAGCCCGTTGCCAACTCTGTCCACATATCTATTCAAAGGGACACCATCATAGGACCTAATCACATCAGCCACACTATCAGAGGCTCGTTCACCTGCACATCTACCAATGTGATATATGCCATCGTGTGCCTGCATGCCCCTCTGCCATGTACATTGGCCAAACCGGACTGGGTAGCATTGCTGGAGAGGTGGAGCACAAGAATTGCTAAAGAGCACCAGCTCCTGCAATCCCGTCCCAAGACATAATGACGAAGATGTGCTACTTAAGCGTGAAGGTGGTGGACAGCATTCTGAAATTCCAAACAGCTTATTGCATTCTGAGAACTCATTTGTGATCTGAATTTAAATCTTTACTTAGAAACATCCCTCCTCTTTGCACAATTTCAGGTGTCAGCATATTAGCATTCAGAATTTGGAATGGTATCATTTGGTAGAATTACCAAAACTCCGTTCCCTTCTCAGTACCTAAGGAACATTTCAGTTATAAGGATAGTGGCACATTGCTTTTCATACACTTCAGGATAATGTGTTTGCTCACTGTCACTTACTGTGCGTTAAGATCAATTCAGGTCCATCTGGTGCTCATGGAAGATGCCAGAAATCTTCTGTCTACACAACAGCTACAGCATGGGTGGTGGCTGTGTGGATGATGTTCCTAAATGCTGACTTAAGAGGAACACCTCAGCTCACCCTCACTTTCTCAGTGCCCACCCAAAACCAAGAACATATACATAATTATATGGATTTCATAAGCAAATCTAAGAAGAAAGGTAGGTCACACTTCAGGATCATCAATTTTAACAGTAGCTCTGTTAAAGATGTCTGGGAAGCAGCTGACTGTAGCTCTAATAACTTTGAAAATGACCTCAATCTTCATAACTGCTTTTTAAAGGATTTTCTAAAAAGAGCAGCAACTCCTGGAGACTCATTTATCACTGTCTCTGCCCACTGGCAGTCCCACCTACACACTAAAGAATGACTGCTAGAATAATATTCATGCAGTAAACCATCTGAAATATGTAAAAGAAACCCATCTATAGGGATGATAGAGATTAAGGAACTCTTTGGTGTGGAGTTTTGGTGACTGGTTTATTGATTAATTTTTGCTGCTTTGTAAACATGGAAGATTTTTTAGGTTTCATGCTTTTTTCTTTTTCTTTCTTTTTTTTTTGGGGGGGTGTCTCTGGTAGTCCATCTAACCTAGGCAGACTGTCTAAAATTAAATAGCCCCCCCTCCTGAAAACAGGGCTTGCACTTTTTTCATCCTGACTTTAAATCAATGTTTCCTGAGGCAGAATACATTGTGTTTCCTTGCCTCCTAAATCCATAGAGCAGTCCAGAGAGAGTAGAAATATGAAGTAACAGAGGGACCAGGCCAGCACTAGAAACAAAGCTACAGGCAGAATTAGAAGCCTAAAGGTGATTTAGTGATCAGGGGTCTGATCCAAAGCCCATTGACTCCACTTCCATTAAGTCAGTGAGCCCCAGAAACTTGACTCATGAATGACAGAGAAGCCTATACAGGATTGGCTTTCATACTTTTTTAATTTTATGTGGCTCATGGTGCAAGGGTGAGAGTTACCCGCCCAACCTCCTAGCTCTCCTCCTTTCATGTCTTTTTCAGTGCCTCTGTAGATAATAATTCAGAAGTCACCACTGCATTGGTCATATATGCAGACAAAAGAATATCTAAAAAGATGAATAGATGGTCAGCCCATATTTGATCCTAAAGAGAGAGAATCCATGGAGGAGGTAGACAGAAGAATCCCATAAATAAGACCAGGCTGATCCATAGCCCAGACTGACTGAAAAGGCCTAATTTTAACAATCTCTTTAGAATGTATCTGCAAGACTGGGGATTGTGCGAGACTAGGGATTGTCTTTAAATATTCTTTTGTCCTTTGAGTCATCTGTGCTAATTCTACTGTGTCAGATACTCCATCACAGTTTCATCAGATATACCAGGGTGGTACAAAGGGTATGTAGTCTGGCCACAGCAGTCCAGCTGAGAATTTCTCTAGCACAGTAAAGCCAGTATAGGCAACTAGAGCTGACAACCTATGACAGGTCTGGGGTTGGTGACACAGTCCCAATAGTACTGTGGTGGTCTTAATCACTGCATCCCATCTCATATACATTAATATTTTATATCTCTAGCATTTATTGAATGTATTGTTCTGCACTTTTTGATACCTTATCACCTTTTGCCAGAGTTATTGTCACAAACAAATTAGTAACTGTGTCATGGGCATATGTTCTAGATTGGAATGGCATGTTAGATCTCTCTGCTAGCCCCTATGTCAGGGCTCTGGCCAAGGAATTGGATAACATTCCAACAAGTTTGTCCTTCTGTTGTGTTAATTCAGTACCATTCTGTTTGTACCTTTCTTTATGGATCAACAGAGCACATGGTGAAGAGGCAAGGTAACAATAGAGAGAGCAAACAGGGTCTGCCAAAAAGACACATTTAGGCTTCATGCAAGTATCAGGGCATGGTCCCAACATTATAGCACCAACATAGGTTCATCATCACAACCAGATACTGCTAATGGGAGCCCACATGATCTGCTGCTTGGAACCATCAGTCTATTTTGTGTACTATGGCAAAAGCAGATTGCTGGGTTATGGTGTCCCTGCTCTTGACTACATAGGATGTGGTACAAGTTGTGTTGTCTAATTACAAGATGCTGCCTATCAGGTCAGCATTTCTGGGGGGGGGGATGGTCATCTGCATGTTATACATCATGGTTTTCCTCTTCTGAGAAAGATGTTGGTACTACTGTAACTGGGAAACGAGATGGCATAGTAGATGTCTGAGGGACAAGCATGAAGGTCATGGTGGGGAAAAACAGGACATAGAAGAAGGGATAACATAAATGGACTCTATGAATACTGACAATATGTGCTCCGTACAGTAATTCTATATGGAAAGCACCAAGCTGGCATTTAACTTAAGCTGATAAGACAGAGTGTGGGACAGAGAACACCACCCTCAGTATTTAGGACCTGGCAATTGGCAATATGGCTGATTGAAATTTTCCATCAAAACTGTCCTTTGACAGAAAATTGGTTTTTTGACAAATCTATTTTTTTGTGAAAAGTGTCTGTTTTCTGTGAAAGTTTTAAATTGTTGTCAAAAAACTGAACACCAACGCCCTCCCACCTCCAAGTGTGTTTGATTTTCAGCCAAAAACTGCAAAATTTTGGCTGCAAACTGATAATTTTGATTTGGAAATGCCACTGCTGTGCCTTGGGAGTTGTACTGTGGGTGACTTACACCCCCATTCTTCTCAATGAGCTGGGCTCACTGGCCACACTTCATCCCCGATGATCCTCACTGCAGTGGCTCACAGTGGTTCCTCATGATCCCATGTGGTAATATTTCCAAATATTTTTTTTTTCTTTTTCCACTGGCATTTTTTAGGTTTTGATTTTTCACAGACAAGTCAAAATTTTCCAAGAAGGGGAAAAAATTTCCATGGAGGAATTTTTCTCTCCAGACCAGCTCTACTTGGCAAGAGAGTGTACAAAAGACAACTTAGAATTGCTTGTCGATATGGCAAAACTCTTACAATCTGTCTCCCTGTTTGCCTCTCTCCATTTTTGGGGAGAGTGTAGATTGGATTACACAGTTGTAGTCATTTGTCTTTTTAAACTTATAAGATCTATAAGTAGATGGGTGGGAGTTGCCTCATTTTCAAGTTTCTCAGTCATCCCTGGTTCACGCATACTGCAGCATGTATTGTTTATTGCCTTAAACCTCTGCATTCTGCTGTGCCTAAAGAAACCATATTTGCTTCTTTGAACAAGTAAAACGTTATTGCTAAGAAGGATCAGCTGTATGAAAACCGGGGCTCTGACACCTTGTACATATGGTGCCCTTGCTGTTAGGTAGTTCTATGTGTAATTTCTGGGTCTATAGGCAGCTGATATAATACTTCCACCTTCTTGTTTTTTATCTAAAAACAATTTTTTTTTTGGCTAGAGACTTGCAATTCTTTTTAAATAAAAATTTGCATAAACAATTGCATATGAATATATAACAATATTAATAATCACAAAAGGCAAATACAGACGTGTTGCAAATACATTGAATTTTACAGACAAAATTCCCATTGACTCAATCACTGCAAGACTGGCCTTTTAAATAAATCAGGGGCAAATACCAAATATTGAAATAGTTCTAATTTCTTTAGTGTATAACAAACACATAGTTAAAAAACAAACCATTTCATCTTGTTCTTTTAAAACAAATCAGTGACCTACATGACTTTATATTATTCAAATGGTGTAAAAGAAACTCAGTTTTAGCTCCAGCTTCTCCAGAATCTCTGGAGGTTTATGAGACTGCTTGAGGTTTGACCATCACTGCTTATGAGAGAGAGAAATCATTCAAGAAGAAGTAAAAACATTCCAAGAAAGATGATGCCTATATACTACCACTGCCATTTTGAGTGAACTGGGGTTAAGCAGCTTTAGACATCCGCAATGTGATAACCCTATCTTGTACAATGAAGCAGTTATGGTGCTTTCAGGTAGGTGTTATTGTTTTGACCTCTTGGTTATGACTTGGTCAGCATATTGCAATGCAGCAAAAATCAACAACCAGACGTTTCTTTCAGTAAGTTATAGCCGTAGGTAAAATACCACAGACTTGTGAAACTTTATTTTTTCAACTGTTCCCCTTGTCTTTCCATTGTTGTATAACTTATTGTCAACTGAGTCTAAGACTTGCTGGCAACTAGTTATGAAATATGAATCATCTTTCAAGAAAAACTGTGACCTGGTTTTGGGGAGGATGGGTTATCGTATAGTAAGGGTGCTAGCCTGGGGTTTGAGTGTCCCAGGTTCAGTCCCCCTGCTCTGTGATAGAATTCCTGCATCACTGCGACCTTTAGCGAGTCACTTTTGCCCAGATTCTCAAAGGTATTTAGGTTGACTGCAGTGTTTGTGGTCAAGATTTCATTACTGTACTACAGAAACTTGCTTTAATGTGATGTAATTATGGACATGTTTGTGTCCACATTTAATCCAATTACCTCAAACTCCCAGTAAGTATGAACTCTATTGCTCAGTTAATATGGATGAGTTTATCTGTATTGGGTTAACTAATGGGTCTTGACTTCCTCCTACTGTTACAAAAGTAAATAATTTGGAGGCTTCCTGACATTTAGCCATAAAGAAAAGGAGGGTGAGCACACTACCCTGAAATTGGTCGTGAGCCCTATCTTGAGAACGTGTGATGTAGATCAATTTTCACAACCTAATAAAACACCAGTAGCTGACCTGTGTCAGCTGACTTGGGCTCAGGCTGCAGGGCTGTAACACTGCAGTGTAGACATTTGAGCTCAGGGACCCTTCCCCCTCATGAGATCCCATGGCAGCAAGTCTCACAGCCTGGGTCTATTTACTCAGGCTCAGGCTATGGCTCTAAAAATAGCTGTGTAGACATTCAGACTTGGGCTGGAGCTCAGGGTCTGAAGCCTAGGAAAGAGAGTCGGCTTCAGATCCTGAGCTCTATCCCAAGCCTGATGCTCTACACAGCTATTTTTAGCACTGTTGAACTGGCTCTGACACCTGCTGTCATGGGTGTCTGCTTGTTATGTAGGTATACACTAAGTGGCTCAGCTCTCCATCTGTAAAATGGGGATACTAATACAGTCCTACCTCACAGGGGTGTTGTGAAGATAAATACATTAAAGTTCATAAGGTATGTAGATACTGTGGTAATGGGGCCATATAAGTATCTGAAATAGTGACTATATTTTGTGAAAAGAAAAGGAGGACTTGTGGCACCTTAGAGACTAACCAATTTATTTGAGCATAAGCTTTTGTGAGCTACAGCGCACTTCATCAGATGCATCTGATGAAGCTTATGCTCAAATAAATTTGTTAGTCTCTAAGGTGCCACAAGTCCTCCTTTTCTTTTTGAGGATACAAACTAACACGGCTGCTACTCTGAAACCTATATTTTGTGAGGAGATACTATCCTATTGCAAACTTTGACTGACTCCCCCCCCCCCCCGCCCCAATCCCAAAATTTTCCTCTAGCAGTAAGCGATCTAAACAGTGAACAGCTCTCAGGGATGGTGCTTAACTGTGGCAAAATTGGACACATGTAGGTATATTTCCACCTGGTTATTGTGCCATCTTTTTATTTTGTATTGTGCATGAGTTATGGTAGGTATTCTCAATTCTCAAATATAAAGTAATAAATGGATGGAGAAAATTAGATGGGCATATAGTTGTATAACAAATGTGCTATGTTAGATATGCATAGATGTACAGTAATACATCACACAAGTCTCCCACACAGTAGGGAGCTAATTTTTGGTAGTCTTAGAAGAAAGGCCAAGACGGGTTTGGAGACTGAGCTAAAATGTTGTTATAGGCAGAGCTGGTAGTGATACCCATAGTTAAGGTTGCCTAACACATTTCATTTATAGACTCCCATCTCAGGTGCTTATAACTTTGCCAAACTTCAACCATTCAGGCTGAAGTTTTCCATGCCAGGTATCTGCCTTTGACTGAATTCTTTTGGATCATTTCAGCAAAAATAGTTCAGCCATTTCTCAGAATCGGATGGGAGAAAAGGTTGTTTTGCCAATGTTTAAAAATTCTTGCAATTGTTTCACTGAGAAGTTCCCATGCCTCTGTGTTTTTGGAACAGCGGCTTGAAATCTGGCAGCAGGATATTCCTGTTATTAGGGCTGTGCTTTTACTGTCTCGGTGAACATTTGCCTAGGTTTTGGCCAGGCTCTCCATCTCTGACAAATCTGTCTGTACATGCTCAGTAGAGACTTAGTGTATGGCATCTACATGATCCAAAGATTCATTTGTATTAGGGCTGCTCCATCCCAGGAGTGCAGGGCCTCGGCAGGACTTCTGGAACTGTGACTGCCAGGAGTAATTAGGGCCCATGTGATCCTCATTTTCTGGATGCCCAGCTTGAGACCTTGGGGTCTGATTGTCAGGAGTGAAGGCAGACAGGGCTATTGGCAGGAGCTTGGGAGGTAGGAATTGAAGCCAGGGGTCAAAGTCAATATCAGGGTCAAGAGTCAAGTTTTGGGTTAGAGTCAGGGACAGAGTCAGGAATCAGGCTGAGGATCAATACCAGGTATCAGGTTCCATGTTGGGGTTCTGAGGACTGATCAGCAATTAGAATCCAAGTCAGAGCTGAGGTCAATACCGGCAGTTCAGAAGCAGGGCAGTCATAACACCTAATTAGGGATCCATATTGTTGCCTGGACACTGCCTGGTATGCCCCATGGGCTTATATAGGATCAAGGAGCCAATCAGAGATCGCTAAGACAACTGCAAGTCAGATCACTTAAGGCAGAACTTTCCATGGCGTGCAACCTCTGCAGATTGTGGGTCATAGGGAGTGGCCAGGTTACAGCTGCTGCTGCGTGGCAGTGTGGGGATGTTCGTTGTCTGGTAGCCCTGCAGGCCTGCATTCAAGTCCTGTCAGTCCTTACACTGATTTCCAGAAGTTCTGAGCACTCACAGCTACATCTAAAAAGTCAATGGGAGCTGTAATGTGCTGTCAAAAACTCTGAAAACTCAGGCCCCAAGCGTCTGAAATTGGGCATCCAAAACTAGTGGAGAATTTTGGCCTTAATCTCTCTGTACTTTAGTTCCCACAAATTGGGAATAATAATGTCTCCTTATCTCAGAGGGGTTGTGTGAAGATAATTCACTAATGTTTGTGAAGCACTCTTATTAATTTCCTCACAAGCTTTTCTATGGTGCTATCACTATTGTATCATTCTGTTTATTTAGTGCAGGATTTGGATGCTGTGCACTACATAAGGCATAGGGCCACAATAAGTGAGTATTAAATAAAACCCCAACAGTGAGCACCATCCATCCAAGCAGTCTGGGAGCATGTAATTAAAGACTATAACAATGCATGTGCACAAAGGGGGAGGTGGGAAGGGGAGGTGAATTAAGGTTGCACAGAGAACCTTAATTCTGGCATTCCTAACTTATGAGGCCTTGATTTTGCAACTTCAATGTCCTTTTACTGTAGGCTTTTTACGTTACATTTTTTTATATGTAATACCTACTAAATCAGCTGCTCTATAAAACCAGAAACTTAATGTGTTCTACATATCTTTTACAAGTTGCTAATGGGTCATTAAATTACAGCATGGATAATGGATTACTTTCTTAGGGAGTATATTTCTAATCGCAGCATCACTTATAAATGTAATGCTCCCATCAAGCCCAGAGAGCAATGGTGTGTCTATGGCCAGATTGTGATTTCAGTTACACAGGAGGTAATTTGGAGTGACTCCATAGACACCCGTGACATAATTTAGTAGAACTACTTTGGATTCCCACAACTGTAAATGAGATATGAAGCTCGTAGTCTTCCTAATATTTCTCTGTATTGAAGTAATCTTTGTCCCTATTCATTTCAATTGCCTTTCTGGGGCCTTTTTCTATTTCTGCTTTGTCTTTTTTGAGATAGGGAGTGTGACAGAGTGCTGAGACCTGGTGGGTGGGTCAGCCCTTTCATCACTATAGCCTGAATTTTTCCCCAGTGATGACTGATTGAGGAAATAGGGAGGAATTAGCTAATCAGATAGGAAGGCTGGGTGAGTTAAGGAATTAATTAGTTCATCAGCTGACTACTTGATAAAAGGCAGAAAGGAAGCATTGGGAAGAGAGACCCGACAGAGAGTTCTAGCTAGCTTGAAGGAGAGTCCAAGGAAGAGTTCTCTCTTCTTTTCGGGGCCCTCATGAACATTGGCTGAATTTCATAGGGATTAGGACTGTTGTGTTGCACTGTACAGATGCTGGTGGAGAGGACTCAAATACATTATACATAATGGTCACTAAAAGAAGAGAGTCTGAGGAGTTCCTGTGACGGCTAAGGAGGAGCGGCAACATGCACCGTGCCACAGGGCGACCACAATTGAGCATAGTGCGCTACGGCTGGTTAATGCCACTGTGTCTATTTACACTGGTTGGGGATCTAGCCTAGTATTTGAAGACTTAACATTTATTTTACATTAGAATGGGGGATAGATGAACTCTCTTTGCCTAATTTTGATCTGACTTGCACATAGTTGGCTTTAGAGTTAGGCTGGTAGTCAAACATTATTTGGGCTCTGTTTCACTTAGAGGAAATTATGGGGGGAGGCGGGAGGGTGAAAGGAGCAAAGAAGTGACAGAGGAAAGAACAATCCCACCAAAAAACAACCAAGGAATAAACAGGGTGAAAAATGGAGCAGAGAGTGGGCACAGTGGGGAGAAAAAACAAACCCAGTCGGAAAAAGCATGTGTGCGCGTGCAGTATACATCCCATAAAGACCATCTGTTGTGCAAGCTTAGCTTTTGGGGGTTTCTCCTCTGTCATACATTCAGCTAGAAAAACATGTTTATTTTTTTTTTAAATCAAACCACTCTTGAAAAAAACAGGGCTTCAAATTACAGAAAAATAAGGTCTGTGCAGTCAAACGAGTTTTGCAGACATAAACATTACTTTGAGGGGCTTGCAAAACCTGGAACTATGCAAGACTGACTTGTTCCTAGTCATGATACCTTTTTATATTATTCTCTAGTCCCATCTTAATACAGCCAAACATCTCATTCTCTCTCTTTTTTTAAAAAAAATCTCCACTGCCCATTTGATCGCCACTCCATATCTTCATTCACATGTCTGCAGAGACAGCTAATGTCTTTGCTGAGGGGTTACATCATCTTCAGAACCTGTCAATGCATGTTAGTAGTAGAAAAAGTAGCTTCTAACATGCATTATATTTCACTAATCTACACCAAATCACATTGCCATTTTATGTTGCCCACTTACCTAGCTTTGTTAGAATCCTGCAGTTCTTCACAGCTTTCCCTAGTCTTGATGAAGCTCTGCCTCTTTGTACCCTGATGACCTACTGACCCTGCTTCCTACTTCTCATGTGCTTAACATGTCTTGTTATTTATAAATATATTAAACCATACAGAGCCTGCTCTGGATCCCACTGAAGTCAATGGCAAAACTCCCATTGACTTCAATGAGTGCTGGTTTGGGCCCATACTTTTTAATGCAGTGTATGATAATGTATATTTATGTATCCCACACACTTGCTAGATTACAGAATGTATAAAGAAAAGAAGGACTTGTGGCACCTTAGAGACGAACAAATTTATTTGAGCATCAGCTTCCGTGAGCTACAGCTCACTTCATCGGATGCATTCAGTGGAAAATACAGTGGGGAGATTTATATACATAGAGAACATGAAACAGTGGGTGTTACCATACACACTGTAACCAGAGTGATCACTTAAGGTAAGCTATTACCAGCAGGAGAGTGGGGCGGGGTGAGGGAGAGGGCTGTCTGTAAGCGAGGACTGGCCTGTCTCCCAAGATCTGTGAGATTGAGGGATCATTCTTCAGGATAGGTTGTAGATCCTTGATGATGTGCTGGAGAGGTTTTAGTTGGGGGCTAAAGGTAATGGCTAGTGGCGTTCTGTTACTTACTTTGTTGGGCCTGTCCTGTAGCAGGTGACTTCTGGGTATTCTTCTGGCTCTGTCAATCTGTTTCTTCACTTCAGCAGCTGGGTATTGTAGTTGTAAGAATGCTTGATAGAGATCTTGTAGGTGTTTGTCTCTGTCTGAGGGGTTGGAGCAAATGCAGTTGTATTGTAGAGCTTGGCTGTAGACAATGGATCGTGTGGTGTGGTCTGGATGAAAGCTGGAGGCATGTAGGTAGGAATAGCGGTCAGTAGGTTTCCGGTATAGGGTGGTGTTTATGTGACCATCGCTTATTAGCACCATAGTGTCCAGGAAGCATTCTTACAACTACAATACCCACCTGCTGAAGTGAAGTGAACAGATTGGCAGAGCCAGAAGAGTACCCAGAAGTCACCTACTACAGGACAGGCCCAACAAAGAAAATAACAGAACGCCACTAGCCATCACCTTCAGCCCCCAACTAAAACCTCTCCAACGCATCATCAAGGATCTACAACCTATCCTGAAGGACGACCCATCACTCTCACAGATCTTGGGAGACAGGCCAGTCCTTGCCTACAGACAGCCCCCCAACCTGAAGCAAATACTCACCAGCAACCACACACCCCACAACAGAACTACTAACCCAGGAACCTATCCTTGCAACAAAGCCTGTTGCCAACTGTGTCCACATATCTATTCAAGGGACACCATCATAGGGCCTAATCACATCAGCCACACTATCAGAGGCTCATTCACCTGCATATCTACCAATGTGATATATGCCGTCATGTGCCAGCAATGCCCCTCTGCCATGTACGTTGGCCAAACTGGACAGTCTCTACGTAAAAGAATAAATAGACACAAATCAAACGTCAAGAATTATAACATTCAAAAACCAGTTGGAGAACACTTCAATCTCTCTGGTCACTCGATTACAGACCTAAAAGTTGCAATACTTCAACAAAAAAACGTCAAAAACAGACTCCAATGAGAGACTGCTGAATTGGAATTAATTTGCAAATTGGATACAATTATCTTAGGCTTGAATAGAGACTGGGAGTGGATGGGTCATTACACAAAGTAAAACCATTTCCCCATGTTTATCCCCCTCCCCCACCCCCCACTGTTCCTCAGACCTTCTTGTCAACTGCTGGAAATGGCCCACCTTGATTATCACTACAAAAGGTTCCCCCCGCCCCCGCTCTCCTGCTGGTAATAGCTCACCTTAAGTGATCACTCTTGTTACAGTGTGTATGGTAACACCCATTGTTTCATGTTCTCTCTATATATAAATCTCCCCACTGTATTATCCACTGAATGCATCCGATGAAGTGAGCTGTAGCTCACAAAAGCTTATGCTCAAATAAATTTGTTAGTATCTAAGGTGCAACAAGTACTCGTTTTCTTTTTGCGTATACAGACTAACGCAGCTGCTACTCTGAAACCTACAGAATATATGTGAGTCCCTTAGGTGAATAGTCAATATAGCTCTATCTCTTTCTTCTTATGCCTGGTTTTCAGACAGCAGAGAGATCCCAGTGCTGTAGAATTCAAGGACTTCACACTTCATAATACTCCCTGCTGGACTTCGAAATCCATAAGGATGAAAACTGAATTAATGTATTTAACCACTAGAAGGTTGTCTTAAAAACATCTTACAAAAGGCATCCCGACGTCATCGTTTTTTGAATCTGCTCAGTGATATTAATGTCCATTAGTGCATTTATTTCTTCCTTTGGTATGTTCTCCCCCCAACCCCCATCCTAATTAGCCCAGACCTAGTGATCTTCCAGGCATGTTGCAAAGACTACCTGTTGGAATTGGCATTGGAGGAGTGTTGAAGCAGTTGGGCTTGGCATTTCTGTTTGGGGGGGAAGATGTGAGGTGGGGTGAGAGTTTTAACTTAATATTGCAACTGATGATTAGTAGGAGATGTGGGGAGGGAGAAATGTTGCTGCTTTGATAGTGGCAGTTAATTTTCATTGTGCTTTTAAATTTCTGCTGAAAGTGCAGAGGACTGGTCAGTGGTGTCTCGAAGATAGCTAGGAGTGCTGGTATCTCGGGGGCCTCTCCTTTTGCCCCTCCACCCCCATGAACATGATTCAGGTCTATGGTGACCTAGAATCCTACTTTTGACGTCTCTGACTCAAGGAATATTTCTAACACACCTCTGAACAGCATACTAACCCACAGAAACCTTCCTATCAACACTACAAAAAGAAGGATTCTGTGTGGACTCCTCCTGAAGGTTGAAACAACAGACTGGAATTATACACAGAGTGCTTCTGCTGACGTGCTCAGGCTGAAATTGTGGAACAGCAGCAACACTTGCCCCGTAACCTCAGCTGTGCAGAACACAATGCCATCTACAGCTTCAGGAACAACTCTGACATCATAATAAAAAAGGCTGACAAAGGAGGTGCTGTCGTCATCATGAATAGAATCATAGAATACCAGGGTTGGAAGGGACCTCAGGAGGTCATCTAGTCCAACCCCCTGCTTAAAGCAGGACCAATCCCCAACTAAATCATCCCAGCCAGGGCTTTGTCAAGCCTGACCTTAAAAACTTCTAAGGAAGGAGATTCCAGCACCTCCCTAGGTAACGCATTCCAGTGTTTCACCACCCTCCTAGTGAAAAAGTTTTTCATAATATCCAACCTAACCCTCCCCCACTGCAACTTGAGACCATTACTCCTTGTTCTGTCATCTGCTACCACTGAGAACAGTCTAGATCGATCCTCTTTGGAACCCCCTTTCAGGTAGTTGAAAGCAGCTATCAAATCCCCCCTCATTCTTCTCTTCCGCAGACTAAACAATCCCAGTTCCCTCAGCCTCTCCTCATAAGTCATGTGTTCCAATCCCCTAATCATTTTTGTTGCCCTCCGCTGGACGTTTTCCAATTTTTCCACATCCTTCTTGTAGTGTGAGGCCCAAAACTGGACACAGTACTCCAGATGAGGCCTCACCAATGTCGAATAGAGGGGAACGATCACGTCCCTCGATCTGCTGGCAGTGCCCCTACTTATACATCCCAAAATGCCATTGGCCTTCTTGGCAACAACGGCACACTGTTGACTCATATCCAGCTTCTCGTTCACTGTAACCCCTAGGTCCTTTTCTGCAGAACTGCGGCCTAGCCATTCAGCCCCTAGTCTGTAGCGGTGCATGGGATTCTTCTGTCCTAAGTGCAGGACTCTGCACTTGTCCTTGTTAAACCTCATCAGATTTCTTTTGGCCCAATCCTCTAATTTGTCTAGGTCCCTCTGTACCCTATCCCTACCCTCCAGTGTATCTACCTCTCCTCCCAGTTTAGTGTCATCTGGTCGGAATATGAAAGAGAGGCTGCTAGGCAGCTCTCTAACACCACATTCTACAGGCCATTACCCTCTGATCCCACTGAGGGTTACCAAAAGAAACTACACCGTCTGCTCAAGAAACTCCCTGAAAAAGCACAAGAACAAATCTGCACAGACATACCCCTAGAACCCCGACCAGGGGTATTCTATCTGCTACTCAAGATCAATAAACCTGGAAATCCTGGACACCCCATCATGTCAGGCATTGGTATCCTGACAGCAGGATTGTCTCCCTCCTCAGGCCCTACGCTACCAGCACTCCTAGCTATCTTCGAGACACCACTGACTTCCCAAGGAAACTATAATCCATTGGTGATCTTCCAGAAAACACCATCCTGGCCACTATGGATGTAGAAGCCCTCTACACCAACATTCCACACAAAGATGGACTACAAGCCATCAGGAACACTATCCCCAATAATGTCACCACAAACCTGGTGGCTGAACTTTGTGACTTTGTCCTCACCCACAACATTTTCACATCTGGGGACAATGTATTCAAGTCAGCGGCACTGCTATGGGTACCTGCATGGCCCCACAGTATGCCAACATTTTTATGGCTGACTCAGCTCTTGTCCCCTAACGCCCCTCCTCTACTTGCACTACATTGATGACATCTTCATCATCTGGACCCAGGGAAAAGAAGCCCTTGAGGATTTCCACCATGATTTCAACAATTTCCATCCCACCATCAACCTCAGCCTTGACCAGTCCACACAAGAGATCCACTTCCTGGACACTATGGTGCTAATAAGCGATGGTCACATAAACACCACCCTATACCGGAAACCTACTGACCGCTATTCCTACCTACATGCCTCCAGCTTTCATCCAGACCACACCACACGATCCATTGTCTACAGCCAAGCTGTACAATACAACCGCATTTGCTCCAACCCCTCAGACAGAGACAAACACCTACAAGATCTCTATCAAGCATTCTTACAACTACAATACCCAGCTGCTGAAGTGAAGAAAGAGATTGACAGAGCCAGAAGAATACCCAGAAGTCACCTACTTCAGGACAGGCCCAACAAAGTAAGTAACAGAATGCCACTAGCCGTTACCTTTAGCCCCCAACTAAAACCTCTCCAGCGCATCATCAAGGTTCTACAACCTATCCTGAAGAATGATCCCTCAATCTCACAGATCTTGGGAGACAGGCCAGTCCTTGCTTACAGACAGCCCCCTTAACCTGAAACAAATACTCACCAGCAACCACACACCACACAACAAAAACACTAACCCAGGAACCTATTCTTGCAATAAAGCCCGTTGCCAACTCTGTCCACATATCTATTTAAGGGACACCATCATAGGACCTAATCACATCAACCACACTATCAGAGGCTCATTCACCTGCATATCTACCAATGTGATATATGCCATCATGTGCCAGCAATGCCCCTCTGCCAGGTACATTGGCCAAACAGGACAGTCTCTACGCAAAAGAATAAATGGACACAAATCAGACGTCAAGAGTTATAACATTCAAAAACCAGTCAGAGAACACTTCAACCTCCCTGGACACTCAATTACAGACCTAAAAGTGGCAATACTTCAACAAAAAAAAACCTTCAAAACGGAATCCAACGAGAAACAGCAGAACTGGAATTAATCTGCAAACTGGACACTATTAAATTAGGCTTGAATAAAGACTGGGAGTGGATGAGTCATTACACTAACTAAAAACTATTTCCCCATACTAATTTTCCCCCTACTGTTACTCACACCTTCTTGTCAACTGTTTGAAATGGGCCATCCTGATTATCACTACAAAAGTTTTTTTCTCTCCTGCTAATAGCCCACCTTAATCGATTGGTCTGTTAAGAGTTAACCCCCATTTTTTCATGTTCTCTCTGTGTGTATATATATACATCTTCCTACTGTATTTTGCACTGCATGCATCTGACGAAGTGGGCTTCAGCCCATGAAAGCTTATGCTCAAATAAATTTGTTAGTCTCTAAGGTGCCACAAGTACTCTTCATTCTTTCTGCTGGTACAGACTAACATGGCTACCACTCTGAAACCTGTGAACATTAAAGTAAATATTTCTTTTTGTAAATAGAAAGATGCTAGGAAGAACCTCATGTAATGGGACAGTCAGAGGCAGGGGAGGGGAGGAAAGAGAATGGAGAAACTATCCCTCCACAAAGATGATTCTTATAGTTCCTGGAACAATTGTGCAAAATCTATCTTAGTGTTTTCTCTCCTTCACTGTGTCACCACTGAAGTGCTGAATGTGATACCTTCAGAGCAGATATCTTTTTATGTAATAACATGAGACATGAAACCTTCTGAGCAAAATTCATTCCTGGTGTAAATATCATTGAGCTTGATTCTAACCTCATTTGCATCAGTTTTATACCAGTGAAATTTTACTGATGTTCAGTGGAGTTACTCATGATTTACACCACCCTGAATAAGAGGCCAATTTGACTTCAAGGGAACTACGCCAGGGGTGAATTTAGTTCCGCATTGAAAGGAAAATATTTGGTTATTTTAGACTTTTTATTTTTTAACATAAGAACTACAGAAACAGAACAGCCTGTTCCTGCACCAGGGTCCTGATTCAGGGTCCACCTAAAGTCAACAGACTCCCATTGATTGATTTCAGTGGGCATTGGACTGGGCCCTGATTCTTGATCAGGAGAAATTCTACAGTGACTTTTCTTGCTTGACTGTTTCACTCTTTGAAAAATTGTTTTGATCTAAGAAATGCTGCTGCCTGCCTCCTTCCATCCTTCTGCACTGTGACAACAGCTATGCGAAAGCTCCTGAATTTCAACCATCTGCTCTCTCACTACACCAACAGGGAAAAAAATGTTTTCCAGGTTATTTTGGGATGGGTATATTTTATAGCAGCATAACGAATTTCTAAAATAAACCCCCAAGAATAAATGTAAACAAATGTAAGACAATATGTGCCAGATGTTAATATGTGAATTACACAGTGTGAAAGGGAAGCTGCTTTGGGGGGCTAAGGCATGGGCTGGGACTCAGGAAAGCTGAGTTCAATTTCTGTTTCTGCTGCAGACTTTGTGTGACCTTAAGGACCCCACTTAATCTCTCTCGGTTCATCAGTTCCCCTCAGCTGTGAAATGGGTATAATAATCTTTCCTTTGGCTGGGCTGCTTGTGCATCAGGGAAGTATGATTTTAAGCATTATTTTTCAGGCAAGTATAAATGAGGGAAATAGTAATGTGTTGGATACCTCTGACTAAGTACTGTAAATAAATTTTTATGTAGGAAATATTGAATATAAGCTATCAATGAAGGATGACCTATTGCTCAGGTGACAAGCAATAAGCTGTTTCCCCTTTGTTTATGACTACATCTGGTCAAAAAAACCCTGTAAACATTTCAAATTTGAAAACTTTTTTGCTTTTTTTTTTTTTAAAGTGCTCTGGCTCTTAGCATTGCTGAGCACCTGCTGCTCCCACTGATTTAAACAGTAGTTGCATGCACTCAGCAGCACCAGAATCAGGCCACTTTAATATCAGTTGTGAATTTGAACATCTGGGCCTATATGCATGTGATTTAAACTTACAATAGTGAGAAGTATTATTTAAGTTAGAATGCCAACAAAAATGGTTGGAGAGTTTTTGTTTTGTGCTTTTTTTTTGGTGGGGTATTTTTTGGGGGTCCTATAGACTGTTCTATTATTTGTAGGTAGATGTCTGTTTTGCTTGGATTCTTTTTACTGGGGAAGAGGTTAAGAGTCAAGTTAAACAATTAGAAGTGGAATGACATTTGAAGTTTTGTTTTTCCTGCTGGACATGTGAATTCACTGATTCTGCTGGTTTTGGGTTCTCTTCCTCTTTCTTTCTCCCCAAGCCCCACTCAGTCATGGTGTCTTACTGCGTCTATAAAGGTGAAGTAAAGTGCTTCTCAGAGACAGTAGTAATTGACTGCTCAGCTCATGTATGCAGTTCAGGCTAAATGTTTGTGTGTGTATATAATGCACTATCATTTGGCACCTATGTACAATGGTGACTGACACAATATAGCTACATAGAAGGATGAGTAAATTAGATTGCCTGGTGGTGAACATTGTGCCATTGTCATTCTGTTGTATATGCTAACTCAGTATTAAAGTCAATAATAAGCATTACCACATGGTGGCAAGTAAATTTCACAGGGCAGAGCCTTTGTCCTTTATTTGCTTACTAAGCATCATGGACATCCAGGGTACTATATGGACAATAAAAATAATGGGATGACTGAACTTGTACCATTACATTTTGATCACATAATGGAGGGTCAACAACTCATGCTCCTGATGTATTGCTAGAATCTGGCAGTGAGTGGGAGTTAATAGATGTGATTGTGAAAAATAACACAAGCTACTAGACGGACAAGTTTCTGGCTGGCATTCCCAGGATGGTTGTGGATCTCTGTAATATTTAGCAATTCAGTCAGTTGTGTAGTCTCTAATTACAGGGTTCTTGAAAACAGCATGTTGTTGGTGCCGTAAATGAAGCACATAGTGGTGAGGACAGCGTACCAGCTCTTTCAAACGGGTAATTAAAAAGTGAGAGCAGCAGAAAGAAGGACAATGAAATACTGAAATGGAATTGTTTGCACAGGGCATTAGAAAGGCTGATGAGTAAACCAACCTACAAAGTCTAAATGCAGTTTACAATTACATCTTGGATTCTGTTTATTATATATTCTTTCTCAGAGCAAAACCAACCTATTTTTTTAATATGAACGCTATTGAAACAAGCTTGATGTAGGCCAATGTTTCTTGGTAGCATGTTCAGATAGTGGAAGGCAAACCAAGCAAGTTTAAATATTTCTTCTAGAGCTGACTGTAGTAGGGACAGTAAATTCAGATTTAGATGAAATTAGATTATTTCAGATTTGAATAAATATTCACACCTTTTTTTTAAATGGTCACTCATCTTGCTGTATAACTTCTCTCAGTGTGATTAGAGGCATATAATTTATAAGCAGTTCACACCATAACAAATCCCATAAACATAAATCCCAAAACACAAATCCCAGAACATAAATCCCATATATGGCAGTGTTGTAACTTAACATTGATATTATAAACAAAAAAACCCTCAAAGACTCTTTATTGTAAAGATGGTTGAATAGCTGGATAGAGCGGAGTGAAAGTCAGAATTTCTGTTCTGCAGGAACTTCTGATATTTCAATATTTGTTTTCATTCTAGGACAAAAAATACAAATACCCAAATTTGTTACAAAATAAAAGTTCCCCAAAAATTCCATTCAGAAATGGCAAAATATTTTATTTTGTGTCAGTTTAACTTTAAAATGTACATGCCTATGGTGTCATGGTGCCTCATGGGAGCTGAAATCCAGGTAGCTCATGGCCCCTATTTTATGGGCCAGGCTCCCTGGCTGGACTATGTCTGCTATGATGCACCTGCAGTTATGTGACTGCCATGTCCCACTACTTGTCTTGAATAGAGGGAAGACCACAATTCATCACAGGAGATATTCCAGACCAGTTCTAATTATGAATAATATTAGTTATGAATGTAGTCATTTTCTATTTGTGAATCACCCACAAACCCATTCTGATTTTCTTCTCAGGTGTCCAACAAAGCAGTTTAAATAAATAATTTTCAGACCATAAGCTGTTCATGAACAGTTCACTCCAAGTATTCACTATTTGCTCTTTACTTGGCTGCATAAATCACATGGTGGCATTTTTGCTGCCTCATTTGATGGCTGAAACTTTTTTAAACAGGAGAATAATGAATAACAAATGAGGCAGTTCTGTTACGACTTTTCTAAGAACTCTCATTCATCCTCAAATACCTGGCAATTGTCCCAGTATACATGGGGAAAATTAGTAATATGATCTCACAAATCATTATTGAGCTGAAGTCCACACTTTTATTTCTCAAAATATTTGTGGAGATTATTATTAGTATTTGATCAAGTGTCTCTTGCACCAGTCTGTGATAGAAACTCTGATTCACTGCCCCTTCTCCCTCCAGTTCCCACATTGTCACATTTGTGATCTATTGGGAGGAGAGAGCGAGAGTGAGAGAGCACTTTCCTGACTACAGACACTTTAATCAGTAGGGTATCTTTGAAATGAAGTATAGCTTTACCTCTGAATTAACTGGATAGGTCTATCAGTCATGTATCACCTCCCCTGCCCCAGGTTAAATTAGCTAAAAACATTTTGTCTGACTTCAGCAGTTTGGAAAAACGTGTATCATTAGGGTATTGTGAATGAATGGTTGGGCATGAACTCCTGCTGGACGATTAAGAGTTGAAGGCTGTGCCAAACAGCCTTGGAAAAGTTATTTCCCTTGATTTGAATTAAGATTTTGGATTTGAAGTGTGATTGCGATCTCACAAGATGTTAATGACCTTCACAAGGATAATATACACAAGGCAAATATAATGTTCCTCCTTGCCCATGGAATGTCAAGAGGTTGGAACCCTGGATCGTCAGCATCAAAGCACAACCTTAGCTACTTTAATGCTACTATCTGTCCATAATAGAAACACATGGACCAAAATGTTCAAACTTAGGTGGCTACAGTTAAGTCAGCTATGTCCATATTTGGAGTCTAGCCTTCTCTTGATGAACACGTTTAACTCCAGTGGCATTATTATTATTATTAATAATAAACAATTTGTGTAGAGTGTTCTATGCACTAAAACCTTTGGGCACTGGACAGAATGTAACTAAAAACATAAAGAATAATCAACACAACCCTGTACAATCTGAAATGGGCACCAGAACAAAAATGAGCACTCAACCACCTCAGGCAAGAAGGCAAGAAAGTAAAACAGCCACCCATAGTAAATGAGATTTTTTGCATCTGCATCAAGGGCTGCATCTTGCACCATTCAAATCAGTGGGAGTTTTTACATTCACTTGAATAGAGCAGGATCGAGCCCCAGGTAAAGAGCAGAATGGGTCTGTGTTACTTGAGTGGTGTCAACTATAGTTATGTACCCTGGGTTTAAAAGGATAGCTTTCTAATTATCTGGATTATGGTGCCACTATATTTTAGGCTTCCTGCTTCCTTTAGTTAGGTAGAGGTCTTAGGGTTGGATCTCTCTTTGTTGACACCGGAGTACACTGGACACTTCTTCCTCTGAGACTGGAGACCAATATTAATGTTGCCTCACAGTACAACCAAACTCTGTGCAGCTGAGAGGGTGAAGGGTCTGTGGTGTTTTATATTTCTTTCTATATTTATTCCATCAACCTCCTGTTATCTCATCTGATAAAATAATCAGGCTCATCAAAATCCTACTCCTGATTGAGGGACAGATTTTTCAAGAGAGTTCTGGGCCAGAGCTTTAAAAATGCTTTAGCCACCTAAATAAGGGCCACCTTTCCAAAAGAGCTCAGTGCATTGAATATTTGGCCACTTATTTTGATGCCTAAGTAAGAGCAGGGCTGGCTCTACCGTTTTTGCTGCCCCAAGCAGTGAAAAAACCAGCGGAACGAAGAAGCTGCTGCCGAATTGCCGCCGCAGCAGAAGTTCTGCTGCCCCTTTCTGACTGCCGCCCCAAGCACCTGAGTAAGAGGCAGGAGCTAGACTGTTCTGAAAATTGTTTCATTGTCGTAGTACTTTTATAATCTGAGCAGGTCTTTTTAAGGTTTGTAGCTCCTCTGTTATGTAACCCAAATTCTTTCATGGTGAGACTGCTCCAGCAAAGTTCTTCAGTATTGCTACTAGTTTGCTGGTTCTCTCCCTGGCCTTTCTGGATAGCTGCACTGTGCAAATTGCCAAGTTATCACAAACACTAGCTCCAACTTCCTGCAATCACAACTGCTTAGCTTCTACTAGTTAACTAGCCATCACCTTCCTCCATTCCCTTTCAAAGAAGGGCATACTGTAGCAGATCAAAGCAAAATAACATCAATGCCACATAATAAAAAGGCACAAATAACACAAAGCTTGAAATAATTCAATACAGGAAGAGTGAATAAGAATTCCTAGTGCATTTAAGAGAATAAAAGCAAGATCATTAGAAGAAGGCCTTTGGTGTGGTCACTTCTGTTGAGAATTAGTCTAACATAAGTATTGTTGTTGTCTATACTTGTTCTGTAATAGCTCCACCTCATTCATGTGTTTAGGAGAATGGATCAAAGTGAGCTAGAAGAGATATAAAGTTTATAAAAACATAACTCATTTGCTTATACTTTCCTCAGCGCCCGAGGCAGAGGTATTGATCATAAAGCAACCGAAACTAGTTAAGTCCTTTTTGTCTTCTTTAAGTTTGCAGATTGCATTATTGCAAGTGTTCAATGGAAAAAAACTCTGATGATGATTCATAGAGCACAGTACAAAGGAAAGACTGAAAGAACAAAGGTGTTTTAATACAACAAATGCTGTGAAACTGGGATTCAAATTGTATCGAGTCTTTCAGATGCTCCAAAAAAAAAAAAAAAAAAACCCAAAAAACCCCAAACAAACCCAACCCATTATCTTGTTTAGCATTTTTCTCCTGAGCCTCAATTTGAATGACAACTGGATACTATATAAACTTTTGTTTTAAAAGAAAACCCAATGAAAACTCCTCTTAATGAAAAGCCAATATACTTCATGCCTGTTATCTGAACCTGTTCATGGCTAAACATGACTGATTAATGTGTCTCTTATAAAACTGCTTTCTTTGGGTGCACCATGCATGCTCTAGGCCATCTACATCACTTAAACCCAGTGTCAGACCTACATTATAGGTGAAATTAGCTCCTGTGCTTTTACACAACCTAAGTCTTATTTTGAGGGCTTGAGTGGGACTTCAGAGATTCACAGACTTTTGGTGTGCCATCTGTACAGGGGTAATGTCATCCTAAATGAATATGTATTATTCAAATAACTATATATTATATATCAGGGATCGGCAACCTTTGGCACGCTGCCCATCAGAGAAAGCCGCTGTTGGGTCGGGACGGTTTGTTTACCTGCAGCATCTGCAGGTTTGGCTGATCGCAGCTCCCATTGTCTGCGATTTGCTGCTCCAGGCCCTTGTGGGCTGCGAGAAGCGGCATGGGCCATATAGCTTTAACATTAGGAGAATAAATATCTAACAATGACACCAAACAGTAAATTCTGATCAGTCCCTCATATTCACCAAATCCCATAATACAAAAACAAGGGCTCATCTGATGACAATTAATGGCAGGTAAGTGTAATCAAATAAAAAACAATACTTCGTAGCATAGCACATCGTCTTCCTGTGCAGTTACCACAGCAGTAGATCATAGTATCGGATGCTGTTGCTGAATTTATGAAGGTGGTCGATAATCATAGAAATCGTAGAAATGTAGGGCTGGAAGGGATCTCAAGACGTCATCAAGTGCAGCACCTTGCACTGAGACATAAAAAAGCCCCCCATGTGCTTCCCAGGTCATGCACGAGAAACTCAGACTCATTATATTCAAGTGTTCTTATTCATTGTATTGCTTCCTGGAATGGCAGCCTTGTTGCTGTCTGGTTGTTTGAACGAAATTAAATTCTGAAGGCTTTTAAAGGGCTGTCCAGTTAACACTGAATTTGTGGTTATTGGTACAATGTAGTGATATTAAGGGATAAAACATACTAATCTTAATGACAGGTTCAGAGTACCAGCCGCGTTAGTCTGTATTCGCAAAAAGAAAAGGAGTACTTGTGGCACCTTAGAGACTAACCAATTTATTTGAGCATAAGCTTTCGTGAGCTACAGCTCACTTCGTCGGATGTATTCAGTGGAAAATACAGTGGGGAGATTTATATACATAGAGAACATGAAACAATGGGTGTTACCATACACACTGTAAGGAGAGTGATCACTTAAGATGAGCTAATACCAGCAGGAGAGCAGGGGAGGTGGGGTGGGGAGAAAACCTTTTGTAGTGATAATCAAGGTGGGCCATTTCCAGCAGTTGACAAGAGACGTTCTTGTCCGATGAAGTGAGCTGTAGCTCACAAAAGCTTATGCTCAAATAAATTGGTTAGTCTCTAAGGTGCCACAAGTACTCCTTTTCTTTTTGCGAATACAGACTAACATGGCTGTTACTCTGAAACTCATCTTAAGTGATCACTCTCCTTAGCCCTGGTCTACACTAGGAGTTGATGTTGAATTTAGTAGCGTTAAATCGATTTAACCCTGCACCCGTCCACACGATGAAGCCCTTTTTTTCGACTTAAATGGCTCTTAAAATTGATTTCCTTACTCCACCCCCAACAACGGGATTAGCGCTTAAATCGGCCTTTCCGGGTCGAATTTGGGTTACTGTAGATGCAATTAGACGTTATTGGCCTCTGGGAGCTATCCCAGAGTGCTCTATTGTGACCGCTCTGGACAGCACTCTCAACTCAGATGCACTGGCCAGGTAGACAGGAAAAGGCCTGCAAACTTTTGAATTTCAATTTCCTGTTTGCATGGTGTTTAATGTGCTCCTCATTGCCAAAGTGATCTGGGCGGGCTCCATGCTTGCCATGGTATGGCGTCTGCACAGAAAAAAGGCGCGAAACGATTGTCTGCCCTTGCTTTCACGGAGGGAGGGAGGGAACGGGGGCCTGATGACATGTACCCAGAAACACCCGCGACAATGTTTTTTACCCCATCAGGCATTGGGATCTCAACCCAGAATTCCAATGGGCAGCGGAGACTGCGGGAGCTGTGGGATAGCTACCCACAGTGCAACACTCCGGAAGTCGACGCTAGCCTCGGTACTGTGGAAGCACTCTGCCGAGTTAATACACTTAATACTGTGGGGACACACACAATCGACTATTTAAATACGATTTCTAAAAAACCAACTTCTATAAATTCGACCTAATTTTGTAGAGTAGACATACCCTTACAGTGTGTATGGTAACACCCATTGTTTCATGTTCTCTGTGTATATAAATCTCCCCACTGTATTTTCCACTGAATGCATCCGATGAAGTGAGCTGTAGCTCATGAAAGCTTATGCTCAAATAAATTTGTTAGTCTCTAAGGTGCCACAGGTACTCCTTTTCTTTTAACCTTAATGAGTTAGCTCTTTGAAAACATGTTGTATAAATAATTTGGGGATTATTTTGGACTCTATGCTTCTTGTACCTAACAAAGTGTCACCACTGTCTGCTCAGTGTTTTTCCATTCCAAGAATATTGCCACGTTAAAGCAACCATTCTCTGTACAGAGATTTAAGTGCTCCATACAAGCAGACTTAAATCTGATTAACTGATGGAAAACCTACTGCCTTTTCCAAAATGGCTATGCTATATACCATCTTCAGTGATCTTAGATCTGTGGGTTAGATTAGATCTTAGGTTTTTCATAGGGGATAACTTTAAAGATCATGATAGGGTATCTGGCTTTCTTTTAGTTCTATAGACCATACTTTTGGCCTGTGGGGCTCTAATCTTCAGAGATGCTAACCACCTACAGCTCCCAGTGGCTTCAGTTGGAGTTATGGGTGCTCAGCATCACCCTTGTGACTAGGCCTTCTCCAATTATTCTCTTGCCATCTGGAGCTCTTGGTGCAGGACTCTGTCATAAAACACATTTTAACTTAAGAAAATAACATTTGGCAGTGAGTTGGCAGCAAGAGCCCTGTGTTGCCAGAATGTGTGTTCGCTGTGTGGGTGGCTCAGATGGCACTTGGTTAAATCCTCTTTTTTTCTGAATTCCCTGAGGTCTGTTCATTTCTATTGGTGATGAGTAACTAAGCCATCTCTAAGGTGACTAATGATGTTAACTTGCAGGAGGGAACATGGGCATCTATAATTGGCAAACGGACTTCAGTTTTATAAAGGCATCTGTTCATTTCCAGAATCCTCCTCCTTTAGTTTTTACAATACTAGAGAATGTCATTTAATAAGGTACATCTTCCTGCCCCTTGTCGTAGTGACTGGTTCTCAACGGCTGAACACAATATGCAAAATACTCGCCTATCCTACCTACTGTACCACTGCTAACTGTTGTATCCACTTGTCTCTAGTTCTTCATATTCAGGAACTAGACCTCACCTCACTCATTACACAAGATCTCATCCCAAGTTATCTCTGTCTGGCCACCAGTGCATTAAAAGTTTTCCTGTACAGACAGGTATTCCTGTCTATGCTGTGTGAGAAGGCAGGACTGAAGTATAAATTTCCATAAAAGGTGTTCACAGAACATTCCCTTTCTGCTGCCTGCCACACACCCTTTGAAATACTACATTTATTTTCTGAGCTCCTTGGAGTACTTTTAGTTGTGGTGACTGTTTTCCCAGCATAGTTTCTCATGCATCTAGCTAGAAAGATGCAACTTGTTTAGCAATCTTTTTAAAAATTCTTCTTGAGTTCCCGTCTATGTATATATGTTGGACATTTATTTTCCCAAACTGGCTTCTATAGTATGAGGAAATAATTAGCTTATGCATATTCAGTGCTGGATTAAATCATTTTGGGGCCTTGTGCAAGATGAAAACTGGGGACCCCTCACTTTTACTCAAAATTGGCCCTACTGCCTCTCCCCCATTACTCCCCTTCCTGGTCATGATGGAGTGGAGGCTGGGCCAAACCTGAGTGGTTTTATGACCCCATGCGACAGCTTGCAATGCCACTCACTCAAAACCGGTAGTTGGTGGCCCTTTTGAGATGGAAGCCAAGTGGACATTGGTTAATCCAGGTCTGCATATTCTCTCAGTGCTGACCAGTTGACTCTGGTGTCCATTTCACTGTCCTTATGTTTCTTATTTCGCAATCATTTTTTCTTTCCAGTTGCACTCAGAGGTTTTCCTATAGAGCACATGGTACAGAGATGATGGCATGGATATATTAGCAGAGAACATAGTTATAAAGAGTAAAAGTTGCAAAATATCTATGTGATTTAAAAGTCCCATTCAGCTTCAATATAATTTTGGCTCATAAAATCCCCTAAGCTTTTTTTAAAATGTTATCATTTAATAACTGAGTCCTCTGTTAATATGTACAAGTTAAATTGAACATAACTACCAAGTCATTTTGGCACTTTTGAAAACTTTACCCAAAGACTCTATTTTTCATGTACAATAGTTTCATTAAGTGGCCCAGTTGTGGATCTCATGTAATATCTGTCCAAGATTTTTAAGAAAGGTACATATCTGCCATTTATACCTTTGGAATTCCCCCACTAGCCTCCTCAATCCATCTCTAGGCACTCACCTAATTTGCAGAAATGTTGAGCGCCCATTGAGCTGCTGGGTGCTCAGCACTTTTTAAACTCAGAGATTTAGGAACCTAAATCTAGGTTCCTAGGTTGGAATTTCCAAAGACTAAAGATGTTGGGTGTAGGTTTGGGGCACCTAACTCCCTTAAGTGCCTTCAAAAACCTTGAGAGTCAACAGGTTTAACTGAATTAGCAAAATCTGATTCTTCCTTCTACTCCTGCCAGCGCATCCATTAGACTGATCAAGCACCATTGGTCCAGCTATTTCAGAATATGAATATAGTATTCACCCAAATTAGGACTTATGAATTAACCAAACACCCTACTAAAATGACTGGCAATGTTTCCTGAAACATGTTAATGCTCATCATCCATGTGTCCAGCAGAAGAGCAGATGTTAGCACAGGTTGGTGGTCTAGTCAGAGACCATCTTGCATTTCCGCTCTTTCATAGCCCATATTCTTACAGGCCTTTGGAGACTGCAGCATTTGGCACAACTTTTGAGATTTTAAGATGTTCCGATATTTATTTATTGAGCGCCACTGGGTGTACTTGGCAATGTACAAAATGGAGCTTATGATCTAATGGCTCTGTAGTGCTGTTTCAGCACAGCCCTACTCTAGGAGTAGTGTGGAGCTGCACCACCCTAGTAGGAGACCTTGGGCAAAATTCCTCCTGGAGTTTCTCAGTGTTGCACACCTTCTGCTACACTCCCTTGGGGGATGCAGTATGCTCACTCTGCGTTCTCAGCCAGCTCTACTGGCTGGTGAATAGGGTGTAACATTCCCGAGGCTTGGCCTCCTTTCCACCATCCCATCCCACTCTGAGGTGTTTGGCAAGCACAGGGCACATAGAAGAATCTGTCAGTGGGCTCCCAGGAGTGCAAGAAAAGCAGTTGTGCCTGGCTACAGAACAGATGTGCAAGAAACAAAACGATTTGTCTCTTCCTCCCCCGCTGTCCTCCTCCTCCGACACCTATGATATTGCTATACGGATTAGAAACCTGTACCCTCCTACAAGCAGATTTGAAGGAGCCAGAGGCATTCCACGTGTGCTCTCAGTGCCAACTCTTGAGGATAAAGTGGTTTGGCTTTGTGCAGTGTGTCAGTTTCACAAAGATCTGGCCTCCCTTTAGTTGCTCATCATATCCCAAAGTGGCATTGCATGCTCTTCAGCCATGTTGCTACGATGGACCAAAACACTGCAGCATACCATCTCTCAAACTCTCCTTTGACACATAAAGGGGTGCACACTCTGAGCCCACTTCGTGCTGCACATGGGGCCACTCCAGAGACTTGTAGATTTGCAGGACTGAGTGAGATGTGGAAACTTCGCTACATGACACTTGGTGTGATGCCATCACCTGTGGTCACTCTGGCTGGCACAACAGTCCTTAGTAGACTGTGTGTGTGTGTGTGTGTGTCTCAAATAGTGCACAATCAACCCCCATAACCACCTGTTTAAGCCATCAGAAATGCCTGGCTTGATGGTGTCCAATTTTACAACATTCTAACTTAAATGAGAATTGAGGGCTCTTGGCACCTGGAGAGATCTAAACTCATAGGAATGGGCTCACAATGATTGTGATGATTATTTCTGGGTAGTGATGTAAGGTGGGCAACATGCAGCTGGCACAGTTAAGATCTTAAGAAATAAAGAACCTGTTTTTATGCATACATCCTTAACCACAAAAAATGAGGGAAGAAAAAAGTTGTATACCATCAGTGATTTTTTTTCTGGATAAAGGGCCAGATCCTCAGCTGGTATAAATCAATTTATATAAATAAATTTACACCAGCTGGAGAATTTGCCTAAGAATGCTTTTCAGAGTTTCCCAGCATCTGTCTACTTTTATTTTTGTTCCCCAAAGAGACACATGAGGGGAAGAAACAGAAAAGAGGGGGGAAAGGGACCTTAAATACAAAGTACACCTATTCTAAATATTTAAATCACTCTTTCTAAGTGGGCCTGGTGCAACTTTCTTAGAAGTCCTGAGTATGTGAATCTGGTCTCCAGCATCTCTTTGTTTCCAGACACCTGAATACACAATGAGCACTCGCTCAAAGATATAGAGTAGAATGGATATTCTTACTCTTTACTTATGTCCCAATATTCATTTATTCACGAGTCTCTATGTATTTATGTTTGAATGCTATGTTCTGGTAGGTTCCAATTCCAGAAAACACTTAAGCATGGGTTTTAGCCTGTTCCTATTTAAGATAGCACTTAAGCATATGCCTAAACCCCACTGACTTTAAAGTTAAGCATATGTTTAAGTGCTGTCCTGAATAAGGATGATTTCCTGAGGCAGGGCTTAGAAAGAAACAGGAAAATTACATGTATCCCTTTGTGGGGTTTTGTCAAGACAAGAAAAATAGAGGAACAGGAAAATGCAAGTAAATTTAACCTGTGAATTTAACGCATCTGTGACCCTAAGAGCATCCCAGTGTCAGAGGGCAAGGGGTTCACTTGTGTCAGGTAGTGAGTTTCAGCTGACCTGACCAGTTCATTGTACCCCAATTCACGTATGTCATAATCTCTATCTAATATGTGTCAAGTAAGGTATCATTGGAAGATCAATAGCATGCTGATCATTAATATTCTTGCATGTTAAATGTATGGTAAAAGCCCAAATGTGGGACTAAAATATGTTTGAATCAGACAAATCTGGGAGTGGGTAAACAGGTATTTTCCAGACAAAGGAAAGGCCAGTGCCTCCATCCAGGTGCAATCACGGACAATTGGCAATGACAGTCAAGTGGCCATTCATTGGCATATCAGAGGCTGCAGGGACAAATCAATTTGCATTATACCAGCAGGGAAGAAACCAGCATGGAACCTTCTCCATCAGACTCCATGGCACCTTTTCTCAAAGCAGAAGCTGTGGATACACTTCAAAAGGATACACTTCAAAAGTTCACTGGATTATAGGAGAGAGAGGCAAAGAACCCTGAGTTATCTTTCACCTAAGACAAAGGATCTGAGCACTTCAGACTTTGTGGGAGATCCTGACTGACGTGGGGGTCAGCCATCTTTATGGAATGAGGTGTGGTAAGAACCTTACCTTGAACCAAGATTGTAGTGTTTTTAAGTCTTAGTCACTAGAAAGCATTTTTCACTTTTATTTTTGTAATGATTTCTGACTTTATCCTTTATACCTGATCTCACTTAAAATCTTTCCCTTTTTGCTTAAATAATCTTGGTTTACTTTTATTCTAATTGAACCCCACACTGTGTTTGACTTAAGTGATTATTAACTCCAGTTAAAGCATCAAGCTGCTGTGCTTTTGTCTCTTTAAAGGCGCAATGGACCTTATTATTCCTTTGAATGTTGCAGGAGAGGGCTGAACTTTCCAGGCAGATAGTTTTGGGGAATATGAGGACTGGAGGTGTGTTGGGATCACTTGCCCAGTAACTGAGGCTGGTGGAGACCTGAGTGGGGCTGTGGTATAACAAGCAGGTTGCTGCAGTCAGAGTTGCTGAACCAGGGCTGCTCAACACACAGACACACAGTGCATGCTTGTATGCTGTCTGGGAGCATTCATACAGGGAGCTACAGCAGCAGAGAATTTGAAGGCACTCAGGGTTACCAGACAAGTGATAACACAACCTCTCACTGGTCTGGGTGGAACCCCAAATCATGACAACATCTTAGTATGCTGAGATCTGATGGGAGCAGTCTCACATTTTTCTCTCAGATCTGCTGACTGGCTGTACCAAAGTTTCTCTTGCATGCTGTTGTGCAAACATACAATCAGTTAAGTGTTGTTTTTTCTAATGAAGCTTCCTGCTTACACCCCGCCCGGCATGTGTAATAATTCCACAGAAAAAGTGTGGGATGCTGTGGTGCAACTCTCCTCTCTCAACAAATAGAGCCCTCCATTTGTTAATATGTGTTCACTTCTATCTATGAAAATTCCACTTCACTGACAAAGGGCTCTTTAGATCCCTCCCCGCCCAACTGTGGTCATCTGTATGTCAGACTTATGTGATAGCATATTGTGCATATTTTTGTAGCTCATAATAATGTGTGGAGTCACCCATAGTTGCAACATAGCATGATAGCATCATCCCCATTCATAGGCAAATAAAGATGGGGTTTTAATCTTAACCGTGAGTTCCTTGTGCTTCTATTGTTCTTGGTAGTTGGTAAATAATGTACAATACAATAGTATGTAGATGGTCCATATAAACCAGTGACAGACTGTGAAGTACTCCTCATATAGAAATCGATTTCTCTAAAACAAGAGGGCCATGCCAGTCATGGTTTGTCTGGTCCTGTGGGACCAGATGCATGTCCAATTATGTGCAGAGCCACACGCTAACCAATACTGGCTGGGGTTCTTTTGCCTGGTCAGGTATTATAGATATGGATTCCAGAGTAACGTTTCAGCTCTGGATCCAAACTCCCCCAGAACTTAAGGTGGTTTGGATCCAGCATTTGGTTCATCCTATTACAGAGGTGGCAACTGGCTGCCCAGATTGTATCAGAATGTTACCTCTTCCAAAGTTGGGAGCTGGAGCCATTTTGGTTCAGGTCCATCTCCAACCATAATACAAACCTGGTCAGATCTGATTATTGCCTGTTATCATTCAGTTTCTTATTTGTGGTTGGCTGATGGGTGTGTGTGCGTGCAGAAACCAAGAGCCTTATTCCCCTCTTGACTTGGTCTGAGGCAGGAGTAATCTGATTGACGACAGTGGAGTTATATCGAAGTGAAATGAATGTGCTGAATCAGGCCCAAGGTGTTCAGTCAAAATTTCAGTGCACAACTGAAGCATCTTCTTTATTTGCTCATAAGCTTGTGTGAACACCCACAATTGCACACCCACGCGCAGTTCTCACCTAAAGCCTCCTGCTTTCTAAAGAGCTAAGGATTTATTTTTTTTACTCTTATCTATTTTTCTTGTCACCACCCAACAGTACACTCCTTCACTAAAGATCATTTAAGTTCACAGGACAAGTTTGCCTCTGGTGTAACTCCACTGACTTCAATGTAATTACACCAGGGAGGGTCTTGGCACAACAAGAATTACAGCCTTCAGGTACATGGACAGTATAATGATAGTCTTTCCATGCATAACATTTGCACAATGCTTTCTTGGAAGCACTAATTAACCTGTTATACTTCAAACATTCCAACCAATGACATAATGCTCTGCGTAATTAACCCTATTAACTGTTAGTCTGAGGAACCTCATCGATGAGCCCCTAATCTGACTATGTATGGAGGCTTTTGTGACAAAACACTGTGTGGTTTTTGAAGGAAGAAAGCTATTGGATAGATGATTTTGATGTAGTTACTGCCAATCACTTAAAAGCAGTGCGGTTTCCTACTTTTGAGAAGTCTAAGATCTGGTCTACAATACAGACCTATATTGGTATAACTGCATTGCTCAGAGGTATGAAAAATCCGCACCCCTGAGTGGCACAGTTTTACTGACCTAACCCCCCCATCTCTTGGGGAGATGGATTAACTACGCTGATGGGAGAGCTCTCTCCCATCGACTTAGAGGGTCTTCTTTGAAGCGCTACAGCAGCACAGCAGTAGGCTTGCCCTAAGTGTTCACAAGAGTCCTTACTTAGTCCAGGAGTTCAATTGTCCCTCACCTCAAATTCCTTCCCATCTATGGCACTCAAACTCTTCCTTACCTTTCATTGTTATTTCTGGGCCAGGTTCAGCACACTGGTGAATCTGCTCCTACCATCCTAATTTACAGTTCATGGATACTTCCCCAAAAGCATCTGGTTCCCTGTTGCTACCACAGACAAGAAAAGCTGCAATTTGCACCAGTGGAGAATACCTACCTTTGAAGCTCCCCTGGTGAAAATTGTAACTTTCCTTGTCTACTTGGTGTAAACCATTTGCTGGCTGCTGAAATCGAACCTAATTTTCATGCTAGACAAGGTCTTAACTTTTGAGTCTCCTGTGATGTGTAGCAGATCAGTTGCTGCCTGCCTACTGCATATTACTTTTTTACTCATTATTCAGCCATTGCTTCAGTGGTACCATTGATTTAGTTAGATATAGTCATTGCACTTATTCTAAGCTCTAGGCACTCTTGACAAGGGAAACTTTTCTTCCACTTGGTTCTTTTCCTGAATGTATGAAACTAGTTTCTTAATTTAAAATATTCTCATAAGGGGGATTTCAGTCTCCCTGATTCCTTCTCAGTTCAAGCCCTGCTTTCATCCTGTCAGAACTGGCAATCCAAGTGGAAAATATATATATATAAGCCTTCGGAATAGAGTCTGGATTATGATACACTCCAGGGGCCTTTGTGTCCAGCAAATGATGAATGGATCCTTCTGATGTAGCGTTTCATCTGTAACAGAGGTAATGTTGATAATATTCTTCAGCTTACTAGTTATATTTAAGACCACATTGTGCAAGAGAAACACAATAGAAACTGCCGACAAATAGAAACGACACTGGAGGGGAGGGTACTTATTTATCTAAGACCTGATTTATTTATTTACTCATTCAAGGCCTGTGAGGGATGTTCTGATGAGAGAAGACAACTAAAACTTCCCATCAAGTCTCTAATGGTCGGTTTCCAATGGAGCTCAGTCATAACTTAAATCTACATCTCCCACATAGTGCAAAAACCCAGTGAAGCATCCCTGCCTTCCCTCAGCGTGAATCTGCTCTTGACTACAGATAGTGAGGTTGGTGAAGTTAAGTACACTATAGACCTCACTACACCAGCTTTAGTTAAACAGGTCTATTGATTCTATTGGCCAGCATCATCCGTTTGCAGACAGCTGTACCTAGTTGGATTTGAATGATCAAAACTGTTTTTATTGCATGGATGAACCAACCAACCCTGCTATAAGCTATACCCTCTCTACAGTAAAATATAATTATATCTTATATACTTCATACAGTAGGATAGTTTATACTGAGCATTTAATGTTGTTACAGTGCTTTATTTTTTGGCGTTCCCACCTATTTTCTTCCTTTTGAAATTAGGAGTTCGCTTCCTCTTTGTCTCCTTAGGTTTTAGAACAATAAAGCTCAAGGGTTCTCTGTTTATACAGCCCTATATTTTTCTTTGCTCTTGATTTCAGAAAAACATACAGCTGTTGATATCCACCTCTAAATTTAAAAAGCACAGGAATACCCCTGTGGTCCCCAGATAAGCACACACTTTTGTTCATCCTTCTGTTTCTTTGAAGTGTTTATAGGTCTCCTGTTGAGCAGTTAAATATATCATGTGATATGATGTGATTTAATCTGATTCACCTACTGTGATGTGCTGCCAATCTTTTAACAAAGGGGAATCCCATAAACTCTATGTAGCAGGGTTGCATGATTCATACTTGTAAGGAGTTCTGAGGGACAGGGGGCATCTGTCATTTATTCCTCATTTAAACAAAAAAGATTGACTCATAATCAGTGATGTCCTCCTCTCAAGAGCTGGCTCCCACTCCCCACCCCATTTCTCTCATTGGTTCCCAGTCCCAATCGTGATCCTGGCTCAGGCAGTCCCTGCCTCCCCATTAGGCCCAGCTCCCAATCTCCTTGCCCAGCAAGTCCCAGCCTATCTATTCTCCTCCGGCTCACAGTCCCACTCTTTTTACCCAACAGTTCGAGCCTCCCATCCCTCCTGGTTTCCAGTCCGAGCCTTTCCTCCCATCAACTTCTAGACACAGTCCCTGTCTCTCCAGACTTTTTGTCCCAATGTACTCCTTCCCCTCCCTCCTGGTCTGACTCCTATCCCTTCTGCATTCAAACCAGGCAGCTTCCTCCTGCACGATCCTTGAGCGCCAGCAGGGCAGCCACTGATAGTACAGGAGTGACATGCTCTCTTGTGTCAGTTCTGGTGCTCAGCCCCATCCTTCCTGGAGCAGGGCACAGCAATTACAGGGAAAGTCTGGCTTTGCTCCTCTATCCCTGGGCTGGAACATGCTCAATCGCTCTATGTAGATGGGGCACATGCAGGCCAGTCAGCACTAGGAGCGCTAAGGGGATGGAGTATGCTCAGAGAGGACCAAATCTTCAGTGATTTTAGTTGCTAAACTATAAAGTCTACTGAGTATGTGAGGATGCTGATTTTTCATAGGCATATACAATTTGGATTTTCATGGGACAGCAAACGGCACATCCTTGACACAAAGATCACCTCTTCCTCCTTTCCCTGCCAAATTGCAAGTCCTGGCTCCAAAGCATGGGAGGGCTAGAGCTTTTAAAATGAAAACAGTGCCAGCATTTTTTAAAATGAGCAGAACAAATTATTCCCCCCCCAGACTGGTTCTTGGAAATAACTGACAGATTTGGCTAAAATTTCCCTGAAGAATTCAGCCTGACCCAGATATCCATCATGGAAAACTTCAAGCCCAATTGGATAAAGTTGGCAAAGTTATAAGCAACTGAAAACAGGGTCTTATAATGGGAAATGTCAGGCAACATTAATAGGCAGTGCCATCAGCCCCACCTATGAGAGAGACCTTTTAAGGAAGTCACGGGAATCTTCCTCAGTAGCCAACACATGATTCAGTCTAGTGTATTGCAAAGGGAATATACTTTTTCTCACTGCAGAAGGATTTCTATGAGCTTTGGGGATAAAAGTCATCTTTGGCAGAGATGATTTATCTGTATTCAGGCCATGGGTGAACTCAAGCAAAAGCTGTGAAACCACCCCAACCCTCCCTTCTCAAACACTGTACTATGTCATAATTTTAAACAAAGAGACACTGCCCCATATTTGGTTTATGTGATCCGGAGAGCAAGGGAAAGTGTCAGAGAACCAATAGTCTAGGTTTCATGTATGCTACTACTGGAGCCATGCTGACCAGAATGGTGTTGGGTCATTTGTTTGCCAATGTAGCCCAGTGGGCTAGTTGGCCTTTGTTATATTCACTGCGACTGTAGCCCAGTGGGCTAGATTTTCTGTTATATTTACTGATTTGCATTATATTCAGCAGTAATGCAAGAAACCTATAGGCCTGTATCCTATAAGACATTAGCTTCAGCAAGTTAGCATAAGGCTTGAGGCCTATGGACTTTGAACAGATAAACAGCCCAACAGAAAATCCCAAGTATTTGGGGAGCTGAAAATAGAGGTTAAGGGGAAGTTCTGACCACTGGTACATAGGTACATGATTCAAACACAGAAATGTCCTGCCAGTAGGGTGACCAGATGTCCCAATTTTATAGGGACAGGCCCAATTTTTGAGTCTTTTTCTTATATAGGCTCCTATTACCCCCCACCCCTGTCCTGATTTTTCACATTTGCTGTCTGGTGACCCTACCTGCCAATGAACTGACATAGATAACATGACATATGTCTAAGGGTAGCCTGCTTGCTTGCATATATATCTTTTCATATATGTTTTTTATTTTCTTATGGGTTTAATTATTTGTTTTATTATAATAGGTTTATATTAGAGTGTATTTTGGCTGTAACACAAGGGACCTGCAGGCCACATCCTGTATGTTGAGCTAAGGCAAACTTAGTATACATATGTTTGGGACCTTTCACCTAGATAGATGGTGATGAGCTAAAGCATAAGGTCCATATATGACTGCGACCTTTAACACAGAGGATGTGTTGAAGTAGGTTGACACAGGGGGCTTCCTAAGTTCATACTCTTTTTAAACTTAACAAGTACACCACAACTTGGAACTTGGAAAGAACTGAAATAACCAGTTAGGACAGAAATAACAAATGGGATACCTAACCACAAGAGGCCATGGTAACGAGAACCTGTTTGATGAGAAGTGACGCTCTTGCTCGTCAAGATTGAGTACCACTAGCTTACAGTACATCCCATTTGTGTACTAATGCACTATTCCAGCAAGCACTTATGCAGATGCCTATCTTTAAGCATGGGAATAGTCCCTTTGACTTCCATGGTCTTTGAATCGGGCCTTACAAGAATTGTTCAGCTTTCTTTCCTATTCCTTGTGCCTTACGCATTCATGAGGGGCTTGAGCCTGAAGGTGCTGAACTCCTTCCACTTCCATTCCACACACCCCTTATAGGCCACGTCCTCTTACTACCTCTATGTCAGGGTATAATGTAACCCTGCTCTCATTTCAGCTTTTAATTTTTGTTGCACTCCTGTGTAATTTTCCTTTGAGTCTCACAGGCTGGAGGGAGCAGGAGTAATTGTAGTAGTAAATATTTATTTTATGGAAGGACCAGAAGGCTTGAATCAGAATTGAGGGCCCATTGTGCTGGGCATTGTACAAACATGGAAAAGAGACAATCATTGCCCTGAAGGGCTAGTCTAGTCTGTATAGGTTCTTATGCCATGCTCACCACAGTAGTATATGAGGGTTTGCAATCTAAAGACACAATCAGAAAAGTGAGTAAGGGATGTGGACACAACATCCAAGCAACTGAATCTGGGGAAGAATTGACACGGCTTTGTTAGTTACATGTATTGTAGGTTGGTTGGTTTGTTTTTGTTTTAAATTGGGGTTAGAGATAGGGAAAACAGGAGAAGGGGAAGAGGAATAGTGACATCTCATTGCCTGTCTAACCATGATCAGCAGACTGGATTTTGTTGGCATCATGGTGAGGTTTGAAGGAGGATAAGATAGCAGACAAAAACACAAATTCTGTCTTCTCTACCTTCTATTGCTCATCTTCAATATTTTCTTCAAGATTCCTGCCAACACTTAAACACTTTAAGTGAACTTAAAATAGTTAGTTATTTGGGAACCTGTAATCATTTGCTTTTCTGAAATCCTAAGATTACCCCAGGGTCCTGTCCTTACTTCTAGCATTTCTTTGATCTGCTATAGTACAAGGTGTCTAATGTACAACACATAATATCTCTATACTGTCTACTTATCTTTGCTCCATCAGTAGAATGCATTCAATAGACATGAGCCCAGTTTTGCAGATGTTTGCGTCTGAGTCAAATGACAGGTTTCAGAGTAGCAGCCGTGTTAGTCTGTATTCACAAAAAGAAAAGGAGTACTTGTGGCACCTTAGAGACTAACAAATTTATTTGAGCATAAGCTTTCGTGAGCTACAGCTCACTTCATCGGATGCATTCAGTGGAAAATACAGTGCGGAGATTTATATACATAGAGAACATGAAACAATGGGTCTTATCATACACACTGTAACGAGAGTGATCACTTAAGGTGAGCTATTACCAGCAGGAGAGCAAAAAAACCTTTTGTAGTGATAATCAAGGTGGGCCATTTCCAGCAGCTGACAAGAACGTCTGAGGAACAGTGCGGGGTGCGGGGGGGAGGGGAATAAATATGGGGAAATAGTTTTACTTTGTGTAATGACCCATCCATTCCCAGTCTTTATTCAAGCCTAAGTTAATTGTATCCAATTTGCAAATTAATTCCAATTCAGCAGTCTCTCGTTGGAGTCTGTTTTTGAAGTTTTTTTGTTGAAGTATTGCAACTTTTAGGTCTGTAATCGAGTGACCAGAGAGATTGAAGTGTTCTCCAACTGGTTTTTGAATGTTATAATTCTTGACGTTTGATTTGTGTCTATTTATTCTTTTACGTAGAGACTGTCCAGTTTGGCCAACGTACATGGCAGAGGGGCATTGCTGGCACATGATGGCATATATCACATTGGTAGATGTGCAGGTGAACGAGCCTCTGATAGTGTGGCTGATGTGATTAGGCCCTATGGTGGTGTCCCCTGAATAGATATGTGGGCACAGTTGGCAACAGGCTTTGTTGCAAGGATAGGTTCCTGGGTTAGTAGTTCTGTTGTGGGGTGTGTGGTTGCTGGTGAGTATTTGCTTCGGGTTGGGGGGCTGTCTGTAAGCAAGAACTGGCCTGTCTCCTAAGATCTGTGAGAATGATGGGTCGTCCTTCAGGATAGGTTGTAGATCCTTGATGATGCGTTGGAGAGTCAAATGACTTATTTTGAAAGAAAAAGAAATCCTTTCTGGCAGAGAACTACTGAAAAGCATTGGCTCAGGATTTTCTGACTCTGGCTGGACTCTTTCTACAAAATGGTGTTATAATATCATACCTAAAAGATAGTAACTTGGCAATTGATAGAAAAGCTTATTGTAGAGCTTAATGAACATTCATCAGGCACATTTAATTGATTTCTGTAAAGGAGACCTTTACAAAGCAAATATAATTATTAATCTCATTAGTGCTTCAGCTAATATACCTAAATTATGTTTGGATACCAATATATCAAGCAAATATTTGTACAAGATATGCATTTCATTAAGTACTCAGCTGTAATGTACAAACTAACATCTTTGACAGCAAGGTCTTTGTTCTCTAAAGTTATACTTTATGGCTGAGATTTTCCAATATAGATGTTTAGAGTTAGGCTCCTAAATAGGTGATGTGATTTTCAAAAGTCCTGAGCACACAACAGCTCCTGTTGAATTCATGCACTTATATTTGGTACCTCATATGGCAGAATGCGAGCTCTTGCAAACTGGTCACTCCATGGCATAGTCTAGTGAACAAGTCTTTCAGAGATTGCTACCATTCAACTTCTAGTTTCACTGTTTCCCCCCAATCCTGAATGCCACCATTGAGCTTCCAGTGGACAATGAGCATATGAAAAATATTTGCATAAAATCATGTCCTAGGCCCCAGTCCTGCAATGATGTCCAGTTGAGCATACCTCTGTACCAACTCAGAGCCCCATTGAGATTGGAGCTTAGGGCTTGATCTTGCGCTCACTAAAGTCAGTAGTATAGCTCTAGTCGATTTCAGTACCGCAGGGTCAGGCCCATAGTGAGTAGTTGGCTAATTGTAGCTCAACCACAGTGGCAAGATAATTGCTTAAACATCAAGGTATTGAACTGTCCGTGTCTGAGGTCACTGTAATATAAACCCATTCTCCACGGGATTGTGTAAGTGTGAATGTGTGTTGAATCTGACAAGTAGGCATGTGATGGGGATGAAGAAGAGAAAGTGGGGAGCTACACTTAGGGGGTTCCAGTCTCCTGTGAAGGTGCTCCATTATCTCTTATTATTGCTGCTATAGAAAGGTCCCAGTCACAAATATTTGGGAGGATTCAGATTCAGGGGTCTGGCTCAAAGCCCTCTCTGTTTGATGGGAGTCTTGCAGTGGCAGACTAGATATGATACCACCCTAAGGTGGTAATTGCTTGAAGGTTATGAATTAATATGGGGAAAACTAGCTGAATTGCCAGTCTAACAGTATTATTATACCATATATTTAATATAATTGGGAGGCTGTGATAGGCTAATTGTGGATTTCAATTTCCATACATTACATGTAGAGATAAAAATGAGATATAAAACCACGATTTGTTAAGATTAATTTGATTACAGACTTTGTGTAACCTATGAAAACACTTCACTGTGATGCAATTTTTGGAATAAGGGGACATTCTGAGATTAAAAACCATACTTTTTTAAAAACATTTACCTACTGTTTGTTGTAAGTAAATTTGAACAACTTAGATTATTCAAATAGAAATAAGAAAAGGAGTACTTGTGGCACCTTAGAGACTAACCAATTTAGTTAGTCTCTAAGGTGCCACAAGTACTCCTTTTCTTTTTGCGAATACAGACTAACACGGCTGTTCCTCTGAAACCTGTCAAATAGAAATATTATTTTTTAAAAAAACCGAATCTTCCTTTTCCCTATTTGTCTTCCTTTACTTTTTTGCATTTTTTTTCAGTTTAGACAATGAAACAGACTAGTCATTATCTCTCTCTTATTTAAGAATGAGTTTCTAGTCAATATCACTTTCAGATTCTTATACCTTTAATTCAAAGCTGCAAACTGCATGGGTATCTGTGTGTTTCGTAAGACAAAATTTAATTGGAATGGGGAGAAATCAGGGAAACGCTTCTGCAGTCGTAGGTTTTGCCAAAGCTTGTTTTAGCAAACCAAAATTTTGACATGACAATGCCTCTTTAATTTGAGCAATCTGTTACTCATAATTGAAAAGGAGCTTGCTGGAGAGGACTCAGATAGGCTGAAGCTCACTATTGTCTATTTAGCTACTAGTATTTATCTACTTCTGTAAAATTCCTTGCGGAGTGGTGGTTTCTAAGCCATTAGGTTGATTAGACGTTTGGGAGTCAATTTCCCTTTCTGTGCTGTCTTGCAGGGGGATCACTAATTTAAAACACTTATTTGATTCAAACTGGTTGTGTGCTAGTACGAGTGGTGCGCTTCCACTTTAAATATTGAAGGTACCTTCTCTTTCCGTGTAATTGCTGTTTAGTGGCAGTTCTTCATTTTGAGTTTTACTAAGCACGTGTGGGAATTTTAAATTGGAAAAATGAAAAACTCGAATTGACTATCATAGTACTCAACTATAAATACACCTGGGCAAGGGGTTTAAGGGTCGCCCGCCCCATTTGTGAAAGAATGGGGGAAAGCTAGTTCAGGGAAGAGATTTAACTATTAATGAAGAGTAGGAAAGTGTTGTAAAGGGGACTAACTACTTGAGGAATGAATGAACTTGTCTTGGCTAATTTTGAACCCACGCTAACACTGTGGGTGTGAACATTCCACTTAGACTCCAGTGTTACTGGGTTTGGCCTCTGCTTAGGAGAGACAGAGAAAAGAGACAGAGGAAACAATCCAGGGAAAAAATAAGAGTGAACAGTAATACAGGGAAACTTGAAAAAAGGATCAGAGATGGGGGAGAAGAGGGAAAAATTGTAATGGAAAAAACAAATTCAGTAAATACACTGTATGTAGGACCCTCCCCTTTTGCTAGCCTGGTTGCTGGTGGGAGAAGCTCTTCTATCCTAAATGATTAGAAAAGCTTTTGCCTGGCCCTCAAAATATAAAGATTGAAATTAATCTGCCTTAGAAAATCATGAGTTTAAATTAGATGGCAGTGGAGTTTGCAGATTTGCCTGGAGTCTTCTCAAAATAGTTAGAGATTTTCAGAAACTCCAGCTCCAGAGGGATCACCCATCTCTGGCAATGACTTCCTATTCTACTAGCTTAACTGTAGTCTGATCAGTTTGATTGTACTTTTTATAAAGGGGATCTCTGGGTTGGCACTGCAGGTTACAACAGTCTTATTACATTTTCCTCTCATCGTCACATTTGTGATTATGTACAATTGATGTTTTAGTTCCCTGCCTGGGTCTTCAAATGATTTTTCTGAATGTTCTTGGGACACCTTAGTGTTATTTAATTTTCTGCAGTGGTAGCTGTTGATTAACACTTAGGACCTGATCATTTCCCTAATGTCTAGTTCAATCTATCTAGGTACTTCCATGGCCTTCCCATAGTATCTGAGCGCTTCACAATCATTAATGGATTTGTCATTACAACACCCCTGTAAGGTAGGGAAGCATTACCCCCATTTTACAGAAGGGGGACTGGGAACAGGATAGATTAAAGTTGTTGTCTGAGATCCCATAGGAAATCTATAGCAGAGCTAGGAATTGGATCTGGATCTTTTGAGTCCCAATCAAGTGCCTTAGACCAGCATTTCTCAGGCTGGGGTCTGTGGACCCTTGGGGGTCTGTGAGGGTTCTCCAGGGGGTCTGCGGGCCCCAGTGATCAATTCCTCCCCCTCCCTCCCAGCGCCTCCTGCATGCCGGGGGACAGCTGTTCCTCAGCATGCAGAAGGCACTGGGTGGGAGGAGGAGGAGCAGGGATGGGGTGTGCTTAGGGGACTGGTGGAAAGAGGCATGGAAGAGAGGGGAAGGGGTGGAGCAGGGGTGGGAAGAGGTGGGATGGGGGTGGAGACTTGGGGGAAGGACCTGGGGCTGAGTGGGGGGACTTGGGGATCCCCAAAATTTTTAAAATCAAAATGGGGGTCCTCGGGTTGCTAAAGTTTGATAACTGCTGCCCTAGACCATTTTTCCTGAAGCTTTAAAAAAATTCAGTCTGAGGGAAACCACAGCAGGGGAATTTTCACCCCAATGAGTTGAAGTTTGATATACTTATAAGCAACTGAAAACAGGGTTGTAGAATGGGAAATGTTGGGAAATCTTAACTACAGGCAGTGCTACCAGCATTTTCCTCCTGTAACTGCCAAAGTGCACTGCATAGGAGGATAAATCTCACTTTCTTCATTTTCCAGAAGAGGAAGTTGATGTACAGAGAAATGAAGTGACTCATGTAAGGTCAAACAGCAGATCACTGGTAGAGATGGGAATAGACGCAAGGCCCCCTGAATCCTAGTCCAATGCTGTATCCACTGGGCCACATGAAAATAATGCACTTACTAATGTTTAGTATACCTCTGTATGCACACAAACTATGAATTATTTTGTATTAGTTGCCATACTCTGTGCAAATATTCAATGAAGCCCTGTTGCTGTACATAGGCTCAAGGACACCAATTTATTTCCTGACTTTTCTCTGATTTAATAATCTCATTTTTAGTATTTACATTACCACTTAGGGGTGGAGTCATGTAATTTGGAAGAGCCAACCATAAGGATGTGGAGGAAAGGTGGGAGGAATAGTAAGAGACCAGTATGTTTGCATCAGGAGATCTTTAATGAACTGAAAATCAAAAGGAACCATACAAAAAGTGGAAATAAGGACAATTGCTAAGGATAAGCATACATGAATAGCACCCATGGGTCAGGACAACACCAGTAAGGCAAAGGCACAAAATGAACTGCAATTGGTTAGGGACTTAGAAGGCAATAAGAAGTTCAATAAATACATAGAAAGTAAGAGAATGATGAAGGAAAGCATAAGACCATTACTTAAAAGGGAAGGAGAGCAAGCAACAGATGACACAGAGAAAGCTGGAGTGTTTAATGCCTTTTTTGCTTCAGTCTTCAATAAAAAGGTTAATTGGGACCAGATGCTTAACACAATTCATGTTAACAACAAGGAGCAAGGATCTATGGCCAGGTTAAAGAATATTTAGATAAGTTAAATGTATTTAAGTCAGCAGGGCCTGATGCAGTGCTTAAATTGTAATGAAAGAGGTGCCCAGGCTCAAGCAATTAGGTGCTGGGGCTCAAGCAATATTTTTCTTTCATAACTGATGCAGCAAGCCCAGAAGTGCTGGGGCTATGAACTGCCAAGCCTAGAGGTGCTGGGGTTCAGCCCTGAGAAGATCTGGCATAAAGTAAGCACTGGCCTGATGAAATTCACCATGGAGTAATTAAAGAACTAGCTGAAGCGATCTCTGTACCAATATCAATGATCATTGAGAAGTCATGGAGGATGGGTGAGGTTCCAGAGGGCTGAAGAAGGGGGAGAAATGCTGATTGGTCCTTGAATCTTCCTAACTTTGGTAAAAGAAAGATACTGGAACAAGTTTATTCAAACATCAAGGATAAGAAGGTGATAAGTAGTAGCCAACATAGATTTCTTAAGAACTGATCATGTCAAACCAATCTATTTTCCCTCTTTAAAAAGGTAGATGGCCTAGGGGGGAAGCAGTAGACATGATATATCTGGACTTTTGTAAGACTTTTGACATAGTCCCACATGACATTCTGATGAACAAGCTAGAGAAATATGGTCTGGATGAAATTACTATAAAGTGGTTGCATAACGTGTTGAAAGAACTCTGTTCAAAGAGTAGCTATCTAAGGTTTATTGTCAGACTGGGAGGATGTATCCAGTGAGTTCTGTTTTGGGTCCAGTGCTAGTCAATATTTTCGTTTGTGATGCAGATAATGGAGTAGAGAGTAAAATTATAAAATTTGGGATGACATAAAGCTGGGAGGGAGTTGCAAGCAGTTTGGAATTGGAATTCAAAAAGTGCTCGATAAATTGGAGAATTGGTCTGAAATCAACCAGATGAAATTCAGGAAGACAAGTGCAAAGTACTACACTTAGGGAGGAAAAATCAAATATACAAATACAAAATTGGATATAAGTGTCTAGGCAACAGGAAAGCTGAAAAAAGATCTGGGGGATATAGTGGATCACAAGCTGAATATGAGTCAATAGCATGATGCTGTTGCAAAAAAGACAGACAAATGTTATTGTGGGATGTATTAACAGGAATGTGGTATGTAATTGTTCTACTCTACTTGGTAATGGTAAGGCCTCAGCTGGAGTACTGTATCCAGTTTTGTACACCACATTTTAAGATGTGGACAAATTGGAGGGTGTCTAGAGCAGAGGAACAAAAAATGATAAGAGGTTTAGAAAACCTGACTGAGGAGGAAAGGTAGAAAGAACTGGGCATATTCAGCTCAGAGACGAGAAGGCTGAAGGGGGAAATAACAGTCCTGAAGTATGTAAACATTTTTATAAAGAGGATGGTGATCAATTGTTCTCCATGTCCATTGAGGGTAGGACAATAATGACTTAATTTGCTGCAGGGAGATTTAGGTTAATATAAGGAAAAACTTTCTAACTATAAGCATAGTTATGGACTGAAACAAGTTACTTAAGGAGGTTGTGGAATTCCTGTCATTGGAGGATTTTAAGAAAAGGTTAGAAAAACACCTGTTGGGGATGATTTAGGTATACTTAATCCAGCCTCAGTGCAGGGGGATGCACTAGATGAACTCTTAAAATCACCAGCCCTACATATCCAGGATTCTATGTTCTGATTAGCTGTGGCCCCAAACTTAAAGTCCAGGTTCAACATCCTCCCACCCTTCTTATCCCCCAAACACTGGAAAAATTTGAATCGGGATCTGAATTTTGTGGCTTTGGTCTGTCTGTCTGTATGATGAAGAAATTCAGAATCAATGAATCCATTTATTACAAATTGCTGTATGCAGGATTTAGAAATAACTTGCATGGACATAGTTGGGAGTCATATAGTGTGTATGTATGAGTGCATGGTTTTCATCATGTGTATTCTGACAGTGCCTGAGGGTCAACTAAAAGTAGGGGCCCATTGTGGTAGGCCTGTCGAAACAGAGTGGCAGACTTTCCCTGTCCTGAAGAATTTGCAGTCTAAATAGACAAGACACAGTGTGGAGGAAGGAGTAGAACATACAAGCAGAGTGAACAGTGGGATGGTGGCAAACACCATGTTAGTTCCATGCTTTTGTTTTTGGATGGTGTCACGGGCTGGTCGGCCCTCTGAGGTAAACTGGGCTCAGCCTAGTGCATGACTTGGAAACTATCCCTCAGCCTCATTGATAAGATGGGGACATAAGAGCTAATTAGTGACCCTAGCTGACTGTTAGGGGGTGTAATTAGAAAGACTGACCCCCAGCTGTGATGGTGAAGCAGGGAGACCACTACTTAAATAGAGCTAGGCACTCAGGAAAAGGAGGAAGACTCTGGAGAGAGGAACAAGGGGGAGTTCCCCTCTGGGAAAAGCCTGAGAAAGTCAGGATGAGGCAGCGGTCCACTGGGAGCAGGTAAGTGCCTTGGAGTGGACTGTTATGTGACTTGGCCAGAGGCCGAGCCATAGAAAACCCAGAGTAAGAGTCAGGAGAAGACACTGGCTATGGCTGGCTATAGCAGGGCCAAGGAAGTGGCCACCAATGGATGAGTGAGAGACAAAGTCCACGCAACACTACATCTGGGAAAGGGGGGTGCTCTAGAGTTGAGGAAATGCGCTTACTGTGGGATGGGGGGGGTTGGAGTAAACAGCCATGCAGGACACAGAAAGAACAGCAAATGTAGAAAGTTCTCTGAACATCCAAAGGTCCTTGCTCTGGCTGCTTCTGCCCCTACTGGTTGGCTCCTCTCTGCAGTTTCCCCCCAAGGCTGCCTGGTCATGGAGGGAAGGGACCATCTGGGTCCTAGTGCCAGTGTGGCAGTGTCCCTTTTCACAGTTCTGGATCCAGTGGGGTGGTGGGACAGAGCGGTGTCTCCAGCCCCAGTGACCCTGTTTTACTTCTTCTCCTCAATGCAGTAGGTCCCTGCTTTGGTTGCTTCTGCTCCCACTGGCTGAAGTATGCATGTATGTGATGTGAGTCATAAATCTCATGAAGACCAACAGCATGGGAATTAGTAGTTTTTACAAACTAAATTAACTGAAGTCATTATTAGAAATGTTTTTAACATCTCAAGGGGAAGAGTAAATTCCATGTTAAGCATCAGTAGAGATTTCCTGATGTATTTTGAAGTGCTCCCCTTTTTAAAAATCAGAAAGAAAACAATCAAAGAACATAGATCCTAAATAATAAATTGTTATGAAAGAAACCCATCATCACCAGAAAACATTTTGAACTATTCCCTGTTTATGTGCCATGAGCCCCAGAATGGCACTGTAAGTGCTTAAATGCTCTTTTTTTTCATTGACTCAGTATCTTTTATGTGTTGAGTGAATGAAGATCCTTGCAATTTACAAATAAATAAAAAGCAAGCCAACTCCCAGCTGTCAGGTTTCCCATTACTTCACCTGGTTATAGTCAAAATATTTATATGAAGCAACCTATGTGTATCTCAGGGTATAAATGGGACTAGATACAAACCCATAAATATTCTGCCTCACATTTATAACCTTAAAGCAATCACCACATCTAGGGTGAGCAAGAAATTCCACTTCCTCCCCCACCATGCTGGCACTGTTCACCTTTTTCTGGAGTACTGAACAGAAGTCCTCTGTCTCTGGAGTTCTTTAGGCTCAGGTAGTTTGTATCATGACAGATTGCAGGGGGGTGAGCACAGGAGGTATCAGTCCTCTCTCTCTTCTATTGCCCATATATATATGTTCAGAGAAATGAAAGATCGAGGAAGTTTATCAGATCAAATCTAACCCTTCTCCTGTGTAAGATTGTTCCCTGCAATAAATGCTTCTGATTTTTAGTGTCACAAAGGAATAGGGCTTCCCTCGATCATCTTGGGAAAGTTCTTCTGAAGCTGAGCAGATGTCAGTGTCAGGAAGCTTGTTTCTGATGTTTATCCTAATTTTCTGACTTTACTCCCAATTATATTCAGTTACTTGTGTGGCATCATTCACAATAATAAATCCTCCCATCATCTCCTTCCACACAACCCTCAAAACTTGCACAGCATTTGGAGAGCTGCATCCTCACTGCATTCAACCCCTCTTCAGTTTGAGGGTGGCTGAGATGTGGCCTGCCATGGCTGCATAAGCCAAGGATATGATGCTAAACTTGCTCTGTGGCTCAGTGGTCAGATGCACCAATGGGCTCACTCTCCACCTCATTTGAGCCCCCACCCCCAGCACTGGTAGCAAGTTTGGCTCTATAGCTTTGCTGATGTTAGCTCCTGGGCGACTGCATTCTGTGAACATATTGATGGGGGTCATACAGAGGATACATGGAGAATTAATGCTATTTGTTTGCAGTGTGCTTGGTACTGGACGTATCACATTGAAGCAGCTATTCTCCAGCTCCTCCTTCTGTCCAACTACCCATGCTCTGTTTGGTCTTCAATGCAGGAGCTCAGCTCTAATTTTGCAGAGGTAATAAAGTGGCTACTACTTAGCTACATTTCCCTTCTGCTTTTACTCTCTGCCCCTCTTCCACAGGATTTCCATGGATCTGTCTCCGTTTCATGAATAGTTGTAGAAAACTTTTGTGTCACATGGTGCTTCAGGATGGCCTGGTGTCTGCTTTTCATATGACTTGTTAAATTAAGTATTTTATGCAATACCCCCATTCCTTGCATTAAATATCAGTTTAATGTGATTTTGATGGATTTTTAACCAATTCTTTTAGCTTCCACACTTGGGGGGTCAAATCTTAGGTCCTTATAAGATGTTACCCGGGCAAACTCCTATTGCAGTTTGTGGGCGTTTGCCAAAGATAGGAGCATAAGCTTTGGCCTATGGAGGGAATGTGGTCTGCAAATTACTAAACTGTTTCTGTGTGGATTGTCCTGTGTATGACAGCATCTGCCAGAGAAGACAGTATTTATATTACGGTAGTGCCCAAGGCCCCAGTCGCGTTTGGGGTCCCATTGTGCTGCATGTTGTACAAACACAAAGAAGAGATTATACTTACCCTGAGTCAGGCTTGCTGATACCTCTGTTCATTTACAGAAAAGAGAACAGGGATGTCTGCAACTGCCTCTCTGTGTCACCCACATCCTCATCTCAGAATATCGAAACATGCATCTTTGCATTTCTTGAGTGAAAGTGCTGTTTTTAACAAGGGTTTGCCTAGAAAGATATCAATCTTTTAATAAGAAGCCTTGAAGCATAGTTACAGTGATGTCAAGTAACTGATCTTCACAAGATATTGACACCTGGCCATCTACATGAGGGTGGTAGACTGGGGCATCTCTATAATGAATGATGCATGCAGTTTTTTAGAAAAAGTTATATATATATAAGGAGAGAAACTGCAACTTTTTGCCCTTTTTAAAAACAGCCTTTCTAAGTCTTATACCAAACTACAAATATTACTGATTTCAGATCAAGCCTTAGTCTTAAAATGTGTGTTTTCCTTCCCAGATTCAAATTTTTTAATTTACTTACATAATGTAAAACAGTGGGTCTTGGAGAGATGGAAGAAAGGAGATATGGGTAGTAGAAAATAATATACTGAGGAGAATCGCAGGCAAGCAGAGGGTAGACAAAGTGATGCTGGAAGAAATTAGAGGGAAGATAGGCTGGAGAGCGCACGTTTGAGTGGGCTGGATGTGTGATCAAAATGGGAGAGGAACGACCAACAAAGAAAGCATGGGAGAAAAAGGATAGTAAGAAAAGATATGGTAGACAGAAGATATGATGGAAAGACTCTGTCAAGAGATGTTGGAAGAGAAAACGACTGAAACTCCAAGACCTATGCCATGGACCGAAGGAATGGTGAAGAATTACGGGCACTTTCCACCCTTGTAAACAGGAAAAGGAGCCGAGAAGTGAAGTGATATTGTAAAGTGGGTTGCTGGTAGCTTAAAATTATCTTCCTGCTCAAGTATTGATTTGGATCTGATGATAAAACATGCTAAAAAAAAATTTGGTCTTCTGAAATCATTCAGTTCCTGACCAGTCTTCACTAATGTGTGTTAGAAAATGCTAGGTGTCAGACAACTCTAAAGAATGATGCATCATTTGCCATCAATAACAGGCTAAGCTTTGAATTTGCTACTAGTAGGCATTAGCAGTTGCACTAAAATGAGATCACTAGGCTAGTCCATGGGCTGATTTTCCACTGCAGAAATTCTGCCAATGCAAACATAAGGAACAGTATTAAAGAAGTAAAAGTTTATTTTATGGCCTGGCTCTTGTGATCAGCATAGCTTTGGAAAGCATATTTGATATTTTTCCTCCTGTAGAAAAAATGTATCCAGCAATGGAAAAAGCTCCTAGTGAAAATGATGGAAGCCCCATCTTTAAAATTATTAAAACGCCAGAAAATATATTGTGGAGAACACATTCTGTGTGGTGAGGAAAACAGATCAGATGGCATGAGAGGATTTTCCTATTTCTCTAATTCATTTGAACCTTGAAAATTTCTTTGAAACTTTCCCCCCACCAGATAAACAGTAGGGAGGGAAATAAACAACACACAGAAACAGATTAAGGTGAGATCAATGCAATGCATCTGGCATGGTTACATGGGCCCGACAGAGAAATAAGTAAGAGGCAGAATTAGCGGAAGCAGCAAAGTATACAGCTGACCACTGCAATCTAACCGCCTGCTGACAAGAGTCTGCACTGGGCTGTAGGAGGTGGGGGAATGGGACTGTTCCAGGCTAGTGGGCACAAGGCTGGGAGCAAGGACACAAAATTGTTTGAGTCTGGATCCACCAAATATAATGATTGTTGGTCCCTGCCCACATGTTTTGTTTAAAAAACAACATGGAAATTGGTTGTAGTGATAATCTTTTATAAATATCAGATTCTTCTAGCCAAAGCCCTATTCACTTGCTCATTGTAACAGCCATATGGACTAGAAGACTTCTGGTAATAAGAATCATCCTGGGAGGAAACAAGACTAGCTGATTGCCAGTAAATAAACACTTCCATGCAAATGCCATATGCTTTATGTCCTTCCTGCCAGGTATTTCTATAAAATGAGGATACACCCTGTTTTTGTGTTGCATGCCAGATGGAAATTATATCTCTCCACCAATGGAAAGGATGCCTAAAAATGTACCATCTATCGGGAGAACGTGGCGATGAGTTCCTGGATTCCGAACAATGAAAGCTGAGATGAAACAATAGGAAAGTGCGGAGCCACTTGTGTCAACACAAAGAAATAGAAGCTGATTAACATATGTCATGGAAATGTGTGGCAAAACTTATAAAGAGTCTGACTACTGCTCAGGTCGTCACTTCTCTAGCCTCTGCATGAACCTTAAGTGGAAGAAAATTAGTGACTTTTGACAATGGATATATTTATTAGGCCAACCAGTTTGGATAACAAGAGGCAGATCTCTTAAATCATCTTCACTTAAAGTTTGAACTAAGCTTGCCCTGAATGTTTTTGAGGTTACAAGTTGCATTAACTTTTTCATCCCATTGTGTTTCATTGATTGTATAGCCCTATGCTGGTTGTGGGCAGGAATGGAAATAGAAATGCCCATATTCTGGAAGGATGGTTGTGGTGTGTCTAGCCTGACACAGTTGTGGAAATGCCATAAACTCTCCCACCTAACTTTGTAGAAACATGGGGCAAATTTCAAAAGTGAGTCTACCTTGGTGTAACTTGCATTCCAAAGAGAGAAGAGTAGCAAGGAAAGCAACTAATAAAAGGACCAGCCTTTACCTTAATGTATGTGCACATTGTTAAAACTCCTCCTTCCAGTTCCTCAGTGTGTAGGCTAGCCCATTCATAGCTTTCACTGTGTAAATGTACTCTGTAAATTATAGCAGTTTAACCTCCATTATATATTGCAAAATGGGTGTAAGTAGGTATAAAGGAGTATAATTTGATTTGTCTTCTTTTAAAGGGAGATTAAGGGCTTGTCTGCAGGGACACTCAGAACCTGTTAACACTTGAAATACTACAGTGCCGCTGTAGCTCTTCAGTGTAGATGCTCCCTACCCAGATGGGAGGGGTTCTCCCTACCCCAAGATGCAGTAGCCATGTTGATGGAAGAATTCTTCCATAAGACCTAGCACTGTCTACGCTGGGGGATAGGTGGTTAACCTATGTCCTTCAGGGGCATGGATTTTTCACACTCCTGAACAATGTAGCTGGGTAGAGCTACTTTTTAAATCAGGCCTCTGGAAAATTAACCTGAGTTAACTAAAGGTGTAGATTTAAAGGGGATTAGTGAAACTGAATTAACACCCTGTGTGAATGCTCTTATTCAGCATTAAAGTGGCCTTAATTCAATTTAGCTTAGTTCAGTTCCCAAGTGACATAGTGAATTATGCTAAATTGAATTAAAGCCACTGAGTAAGAGCATCCACACAGGGGTTTAATGCAATTTCATTAATTTACTTGAAATGTTAATTTGGATTAATTTTCCTGAGTGTCTACATGTAGACAAGCTCTAAATTAGTTTAAGGTGTTGTTAGACTCCCTTATACTTCATCTCTGAATCTGATCTGTGAAGGTAAGTGCCTGGGCTGAAATCCTGCCCCCACTACTTTTTTACCATGGACTTCAATAGTTAGGATTTCATGCCTGAACTTCTGGGTGCTTGTCCAAATTGAACCTATAAGAACTTTAAGGATATTAAGTTGTCCAAACAAATAACCAAACTCTAATGTATTTCAAGAACCTCTCCCTCAACCTCTAGTCTCCTCTAGCAAGGAGTATATCAGTTTGTACAATATCTAGAATGTTTATAAGAATATTGAAAAATAAAGTAGAGAAAATATTTAATGTATGTATTAGTGTCTTGTCTTGAGGAGGGAATCTGCCTCTGTTTCAAATTGCAGGTATATCATAAAATGCTGAGATTGGCATGAGCTATGCATTTTTTTCCCAGGGGAGCATAAAACCCAAGTCTCTTGTTTGCACATAATTATTCCTGCCCTCAGGTTGCAGCATCTTATGCACACAGCTGCATTGTGAACATTTTTCCAGGTTTATTTAGTACAGAGTGCATGTACTTTACATGTCTGAGCTGGGAATGCTCCTGTTTCAGCTGACTCCCCTGCTTTGGGGTATTGTACAGCACTCAGGTGACTCAGTGAAAGGCAATCACACAAGCCTGGGGAGACAGTGAGCTTACTTAATCACATCAGAAAAAGAGAGAAGAGAGCCCAGCAGCGGACGGAGTCGGCCTCTGAGCAGAGACAGAGTCTGTCAGCAGACAGAGTACTACCAAGGCAATAGAAAGAGGCTCTGGGGGCTGCATTTTACAAGAAAATATCAACTCACATTTAATACACAAATTTTACAGACACTTAAACTCTTCTAATTCACCATGAGTCCAGAGCCATATTCAGGCACCTGACTAAGGGGCCTGATTATCACAAGTGAAGAGCACCCAGCAGCTTCCATTCCGAGTCTGCTTGCGGGGATGGCTTCATTTCTTGTGCTTTCACTTTCCCACCAGATCATTTCTTGGGCAGAGGAGGTATCAGTGCCTGCGGGTCAAGATTCAGTTTACCAGCTCCTCTGTTCTTTTCTGTGTTCTTTAAACTGCTTTAGGTCCATGCATATTAGTTAATATAGATGGCAAAGTGAGCCTGTTATATGACAAAAATGCCATCTAGGTCCAGAAATATCTCTGGGATTCTCCAGGTTTCTGGGTCTCTGTTCTAGCAAAGAACTTGCCCTGTGGGGGGTTCTTCTTAGCGTATGCCTGACGTGCCTCAGGTGGCATGTGACCAGGATTCATCACCGAATTTGGGCCGCTCATTGCATTGAGGTGCTGGTATCCCCTGGTGTGGCACTGGAAAGTGCAGTGGTACAGGTTCAGTCATTAGGTGTTTGTAGTTGGCAGAGAAGACACTGGGGCAAAGTTATGGTCTGTGTGATTCTGACTAAATACCTCAAACTCAATCACTCTTAGTGTAATTAAATGCCTGCAGTGGGTTACTTTTTAAAATGGGTATAGACAGGTGCACATCCTGGCTGTCATAGCATACATGTTTATATTTCCTGGGGGAAATATTTTTGTGGCAACTGAGTTAATTTTGTTCTTCAGTCAGACCTTTGATAATAAATATTGCTGTTGCATCTGTAGATCTAACCACACACATAGTACAGGGGATCATGTTGGATGTTAAGTCCAATATGGGAGACTATTAAGGGTATATGATATAGGCAAGTGAGAGGGAAAGAAAGAGGCAACAGATTTGCTAAAATATGACCACACCCTAGCAATACTACTGGTGGGTATTGGCACATAAAGATGGATTTGAATCTGACCCACACTTTCCAGAATTTGAAAGAGTTGGATTCAAGATTCCATTGGCCTATTTCAAGTTTTCACAAAATCTTCTGAATTTATGAAAAACTCTTGCCCTACCAAGTCTCAATGCAATTGTCACCAGGAGACAAAGCATTAGGATAGCCATTTCTGTATCTCTTCTTCACCCTCCCCAGTGATATCAGTAGAACTTCTTAGGCAGTGAGTTGTGTAAAATGATTGTCTTGAAACTTGACAACACTCCCATTTCAGGTTTCATTACAAACCGCAGATTTGGGCTAGATTCTCTGCACTTTGCAAACCAAGAAAAATTTTATAGGGAAAGCTGGACTCCAAAGCAGGCAAAATACAATGAATTTGACTCTCTGACATTGAATGTTGAAATCATTTGAACTCAGACATAGGTGGTGGAAACCAAAGCCAATAAAAAAGTTTGCATGAACTTCTGCAAGCTGCTGTTTTAGAGTTTTGCACAGATTTAGCAATTGGATCAGAGTGAGTGTCACAGGTGGGGCTGCTCTGTAACGCCCCTACAGGGTCAAGCATGGTGCTGCAGGTGCTCCCTCCACTAATCCACCAGTTCTGGCCGCCTGCTGGGAGCAGAGAAGCCAGTGCCATAAGTTTGGAATCAATTTTTAAACAGTCAGCTGAGGATAATTAAACTTAGCATTTGGCTGTCAGCTCCTCTAAACAAACAAAACTCAAAGGCAAACTCGTAGTTACAGCTCTCGAAGAGAAGGTCCTGAACTTGCTCTGGGGTCTGGCCTAGCATTGAGGACCCCTTGCTCTGTCCCAGTCTTTACCCCGCACTCTCCTGAGAAGAAGCAGGCAAGCCTATTTAACTGGCCTGCTGGCTCTCAGTTGGTTAATGTCTCCCCCTGGTCCTTCTAGGCCTCTAGAGGACTAAGGACGTACACCTATGGCACTGTGGTGGCACCGCTGTAGCGCTTAGTGAAGATGGTTCCTATGCCGATGGGAGAGCTTCTCCTGTCAGAGTAAGTACTCCCCTTCCCCAAGAGTGGTAGCTATGTTGCTGGGAGAAGCCCTCCCATTGGCACAGCAGTGTCTACCCCAGTGGTTAGGTCAGTATAACTGCATCACTCAGCGGTATGGATTTACCACTCCCCTGAGCGATGCAGTTATAACGACACATGTCTGTAGTGTAGACTGGGGCTCAGTCTACAGCACAACACACAGTAACTGAATTGCTTTGTGCTTGCACCATCATCTTTCAGGACGTATGGTTGCCATTCAGACAATGGTGATCTGTTAGTTTCGTGCAGGGATCTGCAGCAGGTCTAGCTTGTTGCTGCTTTTGATTTGTTCTTATCTTATAGGGCTTTAGATGCTGGTCTACCATCATGAGCACTTTTGGGTTTTCAGAGACATTGCTTGATCCTCTGGTTGGGCCTGGGTACTAGTGCTCTGTAGGAGTGGATCAGGGATTTAGTTTTCTGATCCTCTAGTGCTTTGAGATGGAGGGAACATTTTATGCTTTGGTTGAGATGGCACCAGAAGTGACTATGCCTTGCTCTGTGTTGATTGGCAGGGACAATCGCACTCAGTTCTGCTTTACAGCCATTGCATGCAAGAGTATCTTAAATTTGGAGGAATGCAAGGGATTTCAGTGTTTGTCTAAAGGTGGGTGGGGACCGTCAGAGCCTATGAATTCATTAAAATTCCAAGTTGTGTTGCAGGGTAAATGCGTGGGTCTTAATATGCAGGGCTCCAACAGGTAAATACTCGAATCTTGGATACAAGATTAAGCGAGTTTTTACCTGCCTTTCAGCCAAAAACCTCATCAAGTACTTCACACCCACCCAAAAGGCAGCATTCACCGCTACATGAATCTAATGCAAACTGACTGAAGCAAGCACAGGTTAGGGGGGAACAATTTGCCTCTCTAGATAGGTATTTACAACAAGTGTATGTGTGTGTGTGTGAGGGTCTGTCTGTCTGTGTATGTTGACAGTAAAGAAAACAAACTCTTGTTTTAAGAAATCAGACGTTCTTTATTGTTTTCTTTGAACACACTCTATTTCACTATCAGCATCCATTTTCACTGCCAATTTCTGAAGATTATATAAACACTTGCAGTATTCTCTGCCTTCATCACAGATTCAGACCTCTAGAAAGCATTCACTAGACTATTAGCTCCATGGATCAGAGGAACAGCAATTGGGGCTAAATTCTGCCCACAGGTATAGCAATCATTGAACTCTGAGGTAATTTGATGCTGTTGTCCAGAGCCTTTAGATGCAGTGGAATTCTCTTAAACTGAAGTTATTTTCCCACAGACAGAAGAACATCAGAATGAATCTGACTCTGCTGCCATTGAACTCAATGGCAAAACACCTTTCGGCACAGGGTAAGCAGAGCTTCACTACACCTGGCGCGGCAATTCTCACAGTCCAAATGTGTGGAAGTAATTTGTGATTCAATTCACTCTCGACAGGGCCAGAGCCAGATAGTTTGCTGTGCTAGGAACCCTGTAGGCTACTATCTGGGTGCACTGTGTGGGGCAGGTTATGGTTTCTGAGATGTGGTGCCCTTAAAGGGGAAAACAGCCCTGACACACACTGAAAGCTGGAGGGTGGGAGCAACACTGGAGTGGCTGTTTCCAAGTTTTGGACACGTACGCGTGGGTGGGTGGGTGGGTGGGTATGTCGGGGTGTGTGTGTAACCCTTGAAGGGGCCAATCCCTAAAAATTGTCCTGGGGGATTGCCTCACCAGCCACCAGAGCTTTGCTTTTGTGGCTCCCAGCTGATCAGGGTGGGGTGCAGATGGGTGAGTGGCATAGATAATTAAAAAATCAGCATCCTAGGTGACCACGTACGTCTAATGGTGACCTTGATTATGAGTGAAATTCACTCAGAGGTACAGAAGAAGTGGATGCTCTTAACATTAGAGAACCAGGGCAGTTCCATTGTGCAGGGAGTGGGTGGATAGCTGTGGAGTGCAGGGGACTTAATATCACCTATATGCAGAACTCCAGCCCCACATAAGTCATAGTATAGAGGGTTGTGGATCGGGCAGGGGAGAAGAAAGGGTGTGAGCAATGCAGCCTTGATTATGGGAACCCAATGGCCACAGGACCTCAGAGGGTGTACATGCTACCTAGCCTATGCAAGGAATTGTAATGGCAGGTGCCAAGCTGTGCCACATCCTGCATGTGAGCTAGGGGGTTGATTCTACTTTCTCAAACCCAGCAAAGTCTCTTCACAAAGCTCTTTAACTCAGATCATGCATGTACAAAGGAGGCTAGTGAAGTTCTTCGTAGAACAGGTTCCACTATGTATATCTCAGTGGATGGACCCATATATACATGGTGACTCTCTGGTCTATCGTTCCTATAACCAATAATTGTCGTAGCCCTTTAGATGACATGAAGTCTGGTTCTTCATTCAGCAGAGTCAACGTCCCACTCCTTTACCTTTTGAGCTGTCCAGTGAAAGCAGCAAAATCAGGGAATGTGAAACCACATAGCTGAGATCTTCTTTTATTTTAAGTTTTTAAAAAAAGAAACCAATGAAAAGTTAAAGACGAACTGTGGTCACTGAAAGAAGCAATAGCTCCGCTTCAGCAAGGGAAGAGAAGGAAAACATCTGCAAGGAGAGAAAACAGTCTACAGAGTGGTGTTATTCATACACTAGAATGCTGGGATTAGGCTTTTTTTAAAAAATCTTTTCCTTTTTAGAGCCCAACTGGCTTCAGCTCCTCCAGGAATCAGATATTAGAAAGCAGTTTTTCTGATTTATTTTTCCTTTGCAGAATGTGGGTCTTTCGAAAGAGTTGCTGCACAATAACACATTCAGACAGGTTATTTGATTGGGTCATTTTTTTAAATGAAAACAATCATTTAACTAACCACTAGTTGATTTCTTTGGCCCTCGGGGAGCCAGTCATGAAGGGTAGCAGGTTATTGTTTAACATGGTTAAAACCGAACTCTTCATTTTCCCTCAAATGCCCCCAATGACAACATCAATTATAGTGTGGTGGTTTTGTTAATGGTAGAGATGGGCCAATATGCTGAAAAATGATCAGCAAAGATCTCATGAGATTCTGAATTATTTTTCCCCCCATTCAACCATTTCCCAACCCTTTTTTCATTTGTTTTCCCATGAACATTTGTCCCAACAATTTTTCATCCAAAGGTTTTGGGAGGAGCTTTTATTCATGCAAATGTGTGGAGTTGCATCTGAATGCATATGTCCACGACTGAATGGGCATGTTCTTGTGTGAACAAGTGTACCTCTGCTAGCAGTTATTACCTGACCATCCTCATAGCTCTATATTCGTATGCAGTAGAAACTTGGAGTTACAGACGCCCCGGGAATGGAGGTTGTTCATAAATCTGAAATGTTTGTAACTCTGAACAAAACGTTATGGCCGTTCTTTCAAAAGTTTACAACGGAACATTGACTTAATACAGCTTTGACGCTTTACTACACAGAAGAGAAATGCTGCTTTCCCTTTTGTTTAGTAGTTTACATTTAACACAGTCCTATACACCTCAGTCTAGCCCTTCTTCCTTCTTCTTTGAGGGCACACAGATAATTTACAAAGATCTCTGCACACAGCAGAGCACACCAGTATTTTGTGTGCACTTCCTCTAACAGTCGCCATCCTGGAGGGCTGGGAGTTGGCTTGAAACCAGAGGCCAAATTCTGTTTGTCATCCCATTGCAAATCTAGAGTAACTCCGTTGTCACCTGTGTGGAGTTAGCCTGGATTTACACCCATGTAACAGAGAGCAGGATTTGGCCTCAGGTGTCTTTCTCTGAAAAATGTGCCCATGCAGAAGGGATAGGATAGAACCTGTGTCCGCTGGGAACAGCTCCTCTTCACTGCTCTCTGCCCTGAGTGGTTATGGCCTTGCTGCTATGAAACCCAGGCACGCAAACAAAAAATGTCACCATCCCTCTAGGCACCACAAGGATTAGAAAAAGCCCATTTGCAGTGATGTATGTAAATCTGCATACTAATTATTACTGGCAGACAAAGATGAGTAAGCCCAGAGCTGAAGTTTAAAAATAAAAGGTCACAAACATTTTTAGACGATGAAAACACTTATTTATATAGTTCACTGGGAGCTGAATTTCTTTCTCCTTCTTGCCTGCACTCACCCGTACACCAAACATACCAGCTTTCTTCTGTCTGTATGGTTTGTAAAGAATGCTAAACCAATCCCGACAGGAAGAAGCTATAAAAAGAAAGTTAGAAACAGAAGGGAATATAATGTTTTCAAATGCCTGCCATAGAACTGCTTGAAGTACTGGCAACAAACCAGTTTATCCACTGATTCTAGCTTTGTTTTCTGTTCATATGACTCTCAGCACCATAATATCAGAGCACCTCACAATCTTCAATATGTTTACTGTCACAACTGCCCTGGGAACATCACAAGGAAGTGCTAGTACCCCTGTTTTGCAGACGGGAACTGAGGCACACAGAAGGGTATGTGAGGCTATTAATTGTGGAGGCCCAACCCATACATCTAACAATCAGCAAGTAATTAGTAAAAAGGTGATAAATGCTTGTTTGATTTTTCCCCTCCTTTTGTGGAGTCCATTTTGAATCCCATGTGGCATCGGGGAGAAGTTGGAGGGCACTAGGGGAATGACGTTCTGGCCAGAACGGAAGCACACCAAAACCCTGGTTTGTATTAATCACTCAGTAGGGCCACAACGTAAGATGGAAATCCCTCCCATCCATATATTAATAAAGACAAACGTGGTGGCAGAAACTTATCAGTCTCCGGCTCCTGCTCTGATGCCAGCTGCTCCCCAGGGCCGCCCCAAACATCTTCTCCAAGTACACACCCAGGATATGCTGTAGCTGCTCCACCGGCCTAGCATGTCCCTTCTTGCCCTTCCTCCAGCAGCTGGCTCTCCTCCAGCATGCCTGTGACCGGAAGGGCATGGGGGGCAGGGGTTATGAGGGTGGCATCATTGCTCAGCAAATTGTCATGCACTGCTGTGGGTTCAGTGTTCGCCACAGTTCCCAATACCTCTAAAAGAGGCAGGAAGCCAGGGAGCTGCCAGAGGTTCCATTAGCATCCTTGGCTTTGTGGTAGTCTGTCCTTTGCCGGTTGATTCGCTCTCTGGGGTGTTCTGCTGTCCAGGCAATCCCCAATGCTGCCAGCTGCTCAGATATAGCTTTATATATATATAAAGCAGATATAGCTGCTCAGATTGTGTAATCATTTCTTGTGCTCTTGCTGAAGTCAAATATGTTCCTCGCCTTGCTTGAGAGGTTAACTAGAAGCCATCTGGGTTCCTCTGGCCAGCTAGCAGTGTGCTTGATGCAGAACTGCTTCTCAGCCATTGCTAATACAGGTGAAGGTTGACTGTGTTTCCAGTTGAGCAGCCCATGTGGAAATGAAGGGTAAAATGCCAGGCAGATACATTTGAATAAGGAGGTTGCTTCTGGTTCCTGGGAAGTGAGTGGCAAATTTAGGAACTGAAGGGCTGGGAAGCACAGCCCCAGAGGACTATGGGATAGCATTGGAAAACTCTCCAGATTCCAGTCAGGTGACCTGGACTTGAGCTGTGTACACACTATCTGGACTTTTGACCCATGTCACAGCGAGATTTGGGCTTTGACCCACCCCCAATGAAGTCTGCAGGTAAGATTCCAGAGGGGTCCCTGGCTTGAGTCATATTGATTTCTGCGTGGACAGAAGAGGGTCTTGTATTTAAACATAGCGCAGGCTTAGTATGCTGTGTAGACTACCTAGAGATGCTACCTGATTTGCCTAAGGTCACGCAGGAAGTCTGTGGCAGAACAAGGAATTGAGCCTAGGCCTCTCAAATCCTAGGCTAATCCCCTCACCACTGGACAATCCTGCCTCCATCTGTTCATGTGTCTATGAACTGAGCTAGGGCAAGATTCACCATTTCGTTAATTCAATTTTACTGAGGTGTAACTGTCTTGAAGTCACAGAACTGGGGAAATACAATGGGCTATCAGGCATTATGATTTTAACAGACTTGCTGGGCATTGAAAATTGTTCATGCACATTTGGGGCAAATATAGTTCAGCATACTGGTTATCTGAAAACTGTTAGCTGCAAGTATGGCTTACAGTATTGTGATAGGTGAAATTCTATCCAGTACTGGATACCTATTGGTGAGATTTGGTCAAGTGCTGTAGGTCCACACAAGATCCTGTACACCACTTACTACAGGAAATAAGTAGAGCTGAAATGATACAACAGGGCTTTCTGCACAACATCTACCTGGTGTCTATTTCACTCTACTGGATCTGTGACTGGTCACCTAAGTCTCTTGGTTTTGTTTGTGTTCCCTAATTGGCTTGCCAGCAGGGTGTTGTTAGTTTGTCTGTTTTTAAAATCAATTTGACTCCCTGATACTTGTCTCACTCTCAACCCCACAAAAAAACAACACACAGGGCAAGCGTTTCTGGTGTAAATATGTGTCAGCGTGCTTTGTCATACTAAAATGCACATGTTTGTATGTGGATAAGCATATATGCATGAATGAAAGCTCCTCTCCTAACATTTGCCAAGAAAAACTGCTCCCATGAACATCAGCAGGAAAGTGAATAAAATGAGTTGTGAACATGGACAAATAGAAACATGCTTTAGAATCCATGCTTCAGAATTTTTCCTACTGTTTGCCCATTTTTAGTCTGCAGACTGCAGTCACAAACTCTGTCTTGAAAATAGCACCCATAGTTCATTATACTTAACTCAATTTTGTACAAGAGATGGGCATGAACCTCTCTCCCCCGCAGTCAGAACCCTAGATCTGGGTTTGTGGATAGATTGGAGCTGGGAAGCCAACTCTATAAGGGGATACATTTGGACATTCTGTACTTCAAGATAATTCGGATCTGGATTTCAAGCACTAAAGTTATGTGAGGATTGGGAGTCTAAAGTCTGGTTTCTGCCCATTACAGAGACATGGGGCCAGATCTGCTCTAACTTAAACCAGGCTGGAGCGGCTACAAGGAACTGAACATGCAGCCCAGGGCTGATGTGGAGTGGGAGGTCAGTCATAGCTGCTTCCCCATGCTACACGGGAAACAGGGAGCGTGTGTAGTGTACGGTCCTCTACACCACTGGAGGGTCATCCTTATCCCGACGTAATTATCCTTGGACAGTTACATTGGGTTTTTGGCCAGATTATGTCAGGAGTGTAGCAGCATGGCCCAAGAGGGTCTAGACTGCAGATTGTCAATGTTTGAATCCTGGGTGTTTGATTCTTTACATTACAGGTAGTATTGAGATCCAGGTCAGGGGTTTTGATTTTGGCCTGTCTCTACTTGCTACCAAATAATCTTTTTCAAAAATAACAAGGTTATAATTCTTGATATAGGAGCCCTCAGGGACGCACTGATGTCTCTTTTTAGAACAGGCAGATATTGATATGAAGCTGTTTACAAATAAAGCTACAAAAAGAGCATCACCCCTTCTTTTTTCTTTTTTCTATTTTTGCCTGCTTTTTGTGCCACTCAGCTTGTTTGCCTTGTAAAATCCTCCTTGGGGCCACATTCGTGCAGACAGATGAAACCATTTTTCACTCTGAAGGAATCCCCTCAGGTTAAATTCACCTAGATAATATCACAGTTACTACATAAGCTGTTTGGATTATTTTTGAACACTGCACAGCAGCAGCACCAACAAAGAGAAACTCTGCATGATACATACCAGTAGCAACTCCCTACAAATTAACCTTTAGGAACTCCGTCTTTGCAAGAAACGCCCACATGTCAAATTTCTCTGTGGGTTTTTGAGCCAAGAGATTTAAGAGTTTAAACCTGATGAGTTTTTGTTTAATGACTTTTTCAACTTTGTTTCTTTTGTTTAAAAAAACCCCCAACCACCAAAAAACCAAGACTCAGGATAGTTTTAGCTGGTCACAGACAAAGACCGCTAAATGTTTCCAAATGTACAGGATAGCACACAGGTAACTTGAACATCATAAAATTTAATACACAGGACAAGCAAGCCTGAGTAATCACTTTACAACAATGATTAGATGTGGGCCCAAAACAAAAGCTAGGATCTGAACATGCCTGAACTTTGGAACCATTATGATTCAGGTCAAAACATCACGGCTCTTCTTTGCCTGAATAAAGAGCTGAAACAAGCTGCCAGGTCTGCAGTTTGGAGAAATTCAGATCTGGATTCAAATTCCACATCCTGGACCCCTCTCTAAGAATGCTGATGTTAGATCTCTTATTTTCCCTACTATATGGGCCTGGAGGAATGTCAGATGAATGCTCTTCCCTCAGGTCAGATTGGCAAAATCCTTATGGTTTTTCATCTTCCTTGGCAACATGGGGCACAGGTTGCTTGTTAGGATCATCTAGATATATTTCTCAAAATCAGTTTCCTTCCAGTGCAAGGGGCTTCAGGCATTGGTGTGCCTCAGTCCCTCCTATTCTCTGCCTGTGGCACACAATGGTTTAATCTCCTCAGGACTGTAATATTTTTGTGTAATCCAGGTTAGTGGGTTCAATAACTGGGTGGGATTTAGTGACCTGCACTATGCAGGAGGTCAGACTAGATGATATAGTAGCCCTGTCTGGCCTGAAACTGGGACACTGCCAAGATGGTAGCATGGGCTGTCCAGAGGTGGTGTTCCTTCTAATGGCTTGAAACAATAGGTCAGCAAGGGCTGTCCGTGAAAGCAACATTTTTTAAGGGGGGATGAGATCCAAATGGACTGGAGCATAAAGATCAAATTTTACCTGTTTATGAACTGCAGGACTGGGCCTGTAATAGTAAGAAAATTTGAAAAGGGAAAAAAAGATTAAAAGGAAAAGCTATATGGCAAAAAATCCAATCCAAAATAACAGGAGTAAATACCACAAGAATGTATTTAGACTAATATCTACAGAACCCTTTTGGTTTAATCCCTACCAATTTTTATGGGACTTCCCCATAAGAGGAAGTGCGCTTTGAACTTGTATAGTGTTTTCTATCAGAAGAGCTCAGTGTGCTTTAGAAACACAAATAAATTCAGCCTCCCAACAACGTTGTGAGGGAGGAAGGTATTACCTCCCCATCACCTGGGAGGAAACTGAGGCATGAAAAAAGGTTAAGTGCTTGCCCAAGGTCACACAAGGTACAAAGAAGTGTGGAATCTTATTGAATATATCTATGACAGCCCAGCAGTTAGTTGTAGTGACAAGACAAGGTTCTATCTTGTGCCTTAATCACAATAGCATTCTTCTTCACAAGAACCAAACATATGGCCCGCCCTTCTTAAAAGGAAAATGTATAGTATTTGAATATAAGGGTCCTTATTAGAAAGGCATATTATAAGGTCTATCATCATGTTTAACACCTAGGGACACTGGCATTGTAAACCAGCTTAATATACATTGTTAGTAGATCCAGAAGAAAGCAGTGTAGTTGTACAAATTCAATAAATGAACACCAGTCATTATAAAGCTGGAGTGATTTATCTCTACCCACTGAAACAATATACCTGTACCTATGTGCACTGTCATAGGAATGGTTATGCCCGGGTTTCCATGTACTACTTTGTTTTGTTTATAACTTAAGCTAAGAAAATTTGCTCCATGCTAAAACTTGCTCTTGCTTTAGCTTTGGAGTCGTCTTTTAAAACGTATGTCTACAGTGTGAGCCAGGTTATGATACCATTACTCGTGCTGAATGACTCCTGACTGCACAAATTGTTCCATTGATTTTACTCAGAGTAAAATATGAGTAACTGTAGCTGAATCTGATCCTAAAATACAGCTATATCCTGCCCCTAGCTACTCCCATCGAAGTCAGTGGGAATTTTGCCATTGTCTTCAAATGGAGCAGGTTTGGGCCCATCATTTTAAAATATCTGTTTTGGAATGCAAAGTGCACTGTTTGGTATGGGTAGAATTCATAAACAACTTGCACCAGATCCTGCAATCCTCGTGTGTACAATTATTATCACCTATTATTTGTATTACCATGGGGCCTAGGAGCCTTAGTCATGGACCAGGCCCCCATTGTTCTAGGCGCCGTATGAACCCAGAATAGAAAGATGGTAACTTCCATTCAAGTCAATGGGAGTTTTGCAGGTATAACAGCTTCAAGATTGTGCCTTCAGCTGTTTGTGAGCTTATTTTTTGAAATGTCATTTTAAAAGTGTTTATATAATGTGGTGTGGCAAAATACCTTGTTTGCCTCAGTAGGCTCAGTCCTTTTTAGCCTTGGAGACTCAGGTTTGGGGCAAGGCAAATCCTTACAGGTGGCACAGGGTCCTGCTACTCCTCTCCTCAGTCAGTCCCTTGTGCTTGTTTTCCTTCCCATCTGGGGAGCGAGTGCAGCCTTCCTACTTGCTGCAAACAGCCTACTGGCAGCTTCCCTGCTCCCCTCACTCTCCCCCTCCTACCTCCCAGGAGTGGGTTTAAAAAGGTCCCAAGTAGTTGGAGTCAGCTGAACCTAATTGGTTCCCTAGCAACCCCTTTTCCAGCTGAACCTTATTGCCCTGTGGTTCTCTCTCTCTCCTCAGTGGATCGGGAGAGGCCTTTTAATCCCCTGGGACTAATTACTACCCCCCTTTTGTAGCTGTTTGTCCTGGGTTTACCACATATCCCCCAACTCTGCTCAACACTATGGGGTTGGGCTACTTGGATCGGCAAACAGTGCACTCTCGACAGGCCATCCGCATTGCCATGTTGGAGTCCAGACCTATGTTGTACTATGAAGTGGAAGGGTTGAAGTGACAAGAACCATCTCGTCACTCAGGCATTTTTGTCTTTATTTTGGTGCATCCACTGCAGAGGGGCATGGTCCGTGACAAGGGTAAACCTCCATCCCAGTAGATAGTAAGCAGAGGCTTTCTACAGCCCATTTTACCCCCAGGCATTCTTTTTCGACAACGGCGTATTTCCGTTCCCTAGACTGGAGCTTCCTACTGAGGAAGAGGATGGGGTGTTCGTCATCCCCGACCATTTGTGAAAGTACCGCCCCCAACCCTACATCAGAGGCGTCGATTTGTAGGATAAACTCCTTCCCCCAGTCTGGGGCCACGAGTATGGGGTCAGTGCAGAGGGCCGTCCGTAGATCTGAAAAAGCGTCTTCAGCCGCGGTCGTCCATCTTACTATGTCTGGGCCCCAAGCTCTTGTTAGGTCCGTTAATGGGCATGCCCTGGTGGCAAAGTGGGGAATGAACCGTCTATAGTACCCCACTAGTCCCAGGAATGCCCTGACCTGTTTTTTTCGGAGTGGTTGGGGCCACTTCTGTATAGCTTCTAACTTGTTGAGTTGCGGCGTCACCAAGCCCCTCCCCACTATATACCCCAGGTATTTGGCTTCAGCTAGCCCGAGCGAACACTTGGAGGGGTTTGCTGTCAGCCCCGCCTTCCTCAGGGTATCCATCACTGCCTCCACCTTCTCCAAGTGTGTCTCCCAGTCGCGGCTATATATGATAACGTCGTCGAGATAGGCTGCCCCGTACTTGCCATGTGGTCACAACAGTTTGTCCATGAGCCTTTGGAAAGTGGCGGGCGCCCCACGCAACCTAAAGGGGAGGACAGTGTACTGATATAGACCCTCTGGAGTTGCAAAGGCCATCTTCTCTTTGTCAGCCTTGGCCAGGGGGATCTGCCAATAGCCCTTGGTCAGGTCCAGGGTAGACATAAACCGTGCTTTTCCAATCTGTCAATTAGCTCATCTATCCAGGGTATAGGGTACGCATCAAACTGGGACACCTCATTCAGCTTTTGGAAGTCGTTGCAGAGCCTCACATTGCCATCCGGCTTAGGCACTAAAACCACTGGACTTGACCATTGGCTATGAGATTCTTCAATGACTCCTAAGGCCAGCATTTTCCTGACCTCTGTCCTGATCTCCTCTCTTTTGGCCTCTGGGATCCGGTATGGCTTGACGTTCACCTTCACTCCAGGCTCTGTGAGGATGTGATGGTGAACCTCAGTAGTCCTGCCTGGCTTTTCTGAGAACACATCTTGGTTGCGTTTAATCAGGCTGATCACTTCAGATTGTTGCTCCGGAGTCAACTCCGGGGATATTCCCACTTGGTCGGGCTGGTTGCTTTTAGGGGATGGTGCCCCTAGCGCAACCACATGCGCTTCTCTATCCTGCCATGGTTTCAGCAGGTTGTCCCGGCTGTCGGACCTTATAATGGACTTCTCCTGTGGCTTCTATTATCTCATATGGCCCCTGCCACCTGGCCAGGAGCGTGCTCTCTGCCATGGGTATGAGCACCATACCCGGTCTCCCACCTGGAACTTCCGGGTCATTGCCTGGTGATTGTAGTATGTCCGTTGAGCCCCTTGGACCTTCTCCAGATGTTCGCGCACAATGGGGGCAACTTGGACTATCCTGTCTTTCATTTGCAATACATGTTCAACGACGTTTCTCCCGGGGTTCGGCTGTTCTTCCCAGCCCTCTTTGGCCATGTCCAATATGCCCCTGGGGTGGCGACCATAAAACAGCTCGAATGGGGAGAATCCAGTGGAAGCTTGGGGAACCTCCCGTACAGCAAACAGCAAGTAAGGCAGCAGGGCGTCTCAGTCTTTCCCATCGCAACTAACCACTTTCCGTAGCATGTTCTTCAATGTTCTATTGAAGCGTTTGACAAGACCATCGGTCTGGGGATGATAGACTGACGTCCTGAGTGTCCGTATATGGAGCATTGTACATAGGTCCTTCATTAACTTAGACACAAAGGGGGTCCCTTGGTCCGTCAGGATCTCTTTAGGTATCCCTACTCTGGAAAAAATCTGGACTAATTCTTTGGCTATGGTCTTGGACATAGTGTTCCATAGGAGTACAGCCTTGGGATATCGGGTGGCATAATCTAGTACTACCAGAATGTACTGATGACCCCGGGCTGACTTCTCCAGTGGCCCTATTAGATCCATAGTTATTCGCTCGAATGGGATTTCAATAATTGGTAGAGGGGCCCTTAGGTGTGGTGGGGGCCCATGTAACTGACAGGAGGTCATTCCGGACAGGAGGTACAATATCGCTGGACCGCCGCATAAATGCCAGGCCAAAAAAACCTCTGCAGAATCCGATCAAGGGTCTTATCTACCCCTAAATGGCCCCCAAACAGATGGTTGTGGGCCAGATCCATCACGCCCCTCTGATGCTTCTGTGGAACCAAGAGTTGTTCTATGACTTACTCTTGGACCCGGACTACTCTGTATAGCAGATCACCCTCAATCACATAATATGGCCCTGGGCCCTTGACTCTCCCCTCCACGGGCACCCCATTTACCTCGACTACTTCTTTACAAATATTGCTGTATATTGGATCGTTGGCCTGATCCTGACCAAAATTCCCAAGTGAGGTCCCCATTTGTCCAAACTCAGGGCGATTTACCTCTGTCTCCCTCTCAGGGAAAACCCCCGGGGAACTAGGTCCGGCTATTGGGTCATTGATCTCCTGCCCCGCCCCGCTGTCCATTGAGCCACGTCTTTCCCCTACAAGTGTAGATTTCTGGTACTGGGTCAAGATCCTCGTTCCCCTCCTTTTATCCGCCCTCCATTCCCTCCGAGTCTTCTGGGGCTTTCCCGGCAGGGAGAACAAATCCTGGCCAAATTCGTGGAAGGCCGGGGTGGTGGTGGTGGTTATCTATCTGGGCCACCCCCTGAGTCCCGGGTTCATTATTTTCTTCCACCTTCTCTCCAGGGAGTAGGCTATCAAATCCCGGGAAGTCTCATCCGATAAGGACTGGGTAGGGGAGTTTCGGAACTACTCCCACCGTCACCTTAGTGGGGTTTCCGAGAACTTCTATTTTTACGGGGATGGTCGGGTAGTAACTGACATCCCCATGCACACAGGATATTCCTGAGCATTTGGCCCGGGATAGTTGGTCCTGCCTGACCAGCTTTCCTGAGACCAGCGTGATTGCACTTTCCGAGTCTACTAACGCGGTGGTCTCTATACCATTCAGCTTAACGGGTCTAGTGTATCTATGAGGGACCATTGCAACCCCTACTAGACTTATTAGATCACTTGGTCCCCCTATATCTCCCAGTTTGCATTGCATGGGCTCTTCTAGATTTGGGCATTGGGCAGCGATATGTCCCAATTCGCCACATGCATAACATCGGTACCCTGCTCTGGGCAGCCCCCAGTTTTTTGAGCTACTGGGCTTTATCCCCTGAGCCTTTCTCCCCCAGTCCTCAAGTCCCTCCGGGACCTCTGGCTGCTCTTTGGCCTCCTTCTTCCCCTCTGTAGTCCGGCCTGGTGCCAGGGCAAACCGGGGCCTCAGCGCAGAGACTTGTCTCCGATTCTAGTGCCTTCATTCCCCAGTGGTCCACGAACGTTCTTGGGCTGCTAGGTGTCTCTCTACGAGGGCAACTAGTTCATCACAGGAGGAGGGATCGTTTTGGCGGACCCACCCCTATATGTCCGGTAGCAACCCCCTCATGTCCATGTCCAACACGAGCATTTCCACTATCTTCTCTGGCCCATGGGTCTCGGGGCAGAGCCATTTCCAGGCGAGGTGGATTAAATCAAATAGCTGGGACCTTGGCGGTTTGCTGTCCCGGTATTTCCACTCATGGAAGCACTGGGTCCGTATGGCTGACATCACACCTGACCTTGCCAGGATTTCCACCTTCAGCTGGGGGTAATCCATAGCTGTCTCTGTGGTCATGTTGAAACAGGCTTTCTGGGGATCCCCACACAGAAATGGAGCCAGGATACCTGCCCACTGGTCTTGGGGCCAGGCCTCCCACAGTGCTGTCCTCTCGAAGGCGAGGAGATATGCCTCTATATTGTCGTCCGTAGTCATCTTCTGTAAATAGTTGCTTGCCCGCAGCGGCCAATCCCCTGGGGCCCACGCGTCAGCATGGTCAGGGCTTTTAACTGGTTCACTACTTCATTCAGGTTGGCTCGATCTTGGGCCGCCTGGTTCATCAGTAATTGGTTCGTTTCCTGTTGGATGTGTACTGACTCTTGCTGGGCAGCTATCTGCACCCTGGTAGCCTCTTGCTGGGCCGCAGTGGCCTGTACCAATGCCTTCACTACATCCTCCATTTTTTTTTTGGTGTGATTTACCCTGCCCTGAGATGGCTTGCCACACAGCCTTACTCACTCACCACATCCCACTTCTGACACCATGTGTGGCAAAATACCTTGTTCGCCTCAGTAGGCTCAGTCCTTTTTAGCCTTGGAGACTGCGATTTGGGGCAAGACGAATCTTTATAGGTGGCACAGGGTCCTGCTACTTCTCTCCTCAGTCAGTCCCTTGTGCTTGTTTTCCTTCCCTTCTGGGGACGAGTGCAGCCTTCCTATTGGGAAGGTTTGGTGTCTTGCTGCAAACAGCCTACTGGCAGCTTCCCTGCTCCCCTCACTCTCCCCCTCCTACCTCCCAGGAGTGGGTTTAAAAAGGTCCCAAGTAGTTGGAGTCAGCTGAACCTAATTGGTTCCCTAGCAACCCCTTTTCCAGCTGAACCTTATTGCCCTGTGGTTCTCTCTCTCTCCTCAGTGGATAGGGAGGGGCCTTTTAATCCCCTGGGACTAATTACTACCCCCCTTTTGTAGCTGTTTGTCCTGGGTTTACCACATAGAGTATTAGCCCTTTTTCAGATTAAAGCCAATCATTTACTCTGATATTTTAAACTTATGTCTGTGCTTAGAATCCTGTAATTTTTTTTCTCATAGGTCAAATTTTGCAGTCTTGGATTCATAGATTCATAGATACTCAGGTCAGAAGGGACCATTATGATCATCTAGTATGACCTCTGCACAACGCAGGCCACAGAATCTCACCCACCCACTCCTGCGAAAAACCTCACCTATGTCTGAGCTATTGAAGTCCTCAAATCGTGGATGCCTAAGGTTAAATCGTCACTCTACAGTTAGGTTTCAGAGTAACAGCCGTGTTAGTCTGTATTCACAAAAAGAAAAGGAGTACTTGTAGCACCTTAGAGACTAACCAATTTATTTGAGCATGAGCTTTCGTGAGCTACAGCTCACTTCATCAGATGCATACCGTGGAAACTGCAGCAGACTTTATATATACACAGAGAATATGAAACAATACCTCCTCCCACCCCACTGTCCTGCTGGTAATAGCTTATCTAAAGTGATCATCAGGTGGGCCATTTCCAGCACAAATCCAGGTTTTCTTACCCTCCACCCCCCCACACAAATTCACTCTCCTGCTGGTGCTAGCCCATCCAAAGTGACAACTCTTTACATAATCAAGTCGGGCTATTTCCTGCATAAATCCAGGTTTTCTCACATCCCCCCCACCCCCATACACACACAAACTCACTCTCCTGCTGGTAATAGCTCATCTGAACTGACCACTCTCCAAGTTTAAATCCAAGTTAAACCAGAACATCTGGGGGGGGGGGGGTAGGAAAAAACAAGAGGAAACAGGCTACCTTGCATAATGACTTAGCCACTCCCAGTCTCTATTTAAGCCTAAATTAATAGTATCCAATTTGCAAATGAATTCCAATTCAGCAGTTTCTCGCTGGAGTCTGGATTTGAAGTTTTTTTGTTTTAAGATAGCGACCTTCATGTCTGTGATTGCGTGACCAGAGAGATTGAAGTGTTCTCCGACTGGTTTATGAATGTTATAATTCTTGACATCTGATTTGTGTCTGTTTGTGTGTGTAGGGGGGTGAGGGAGATGTGAGAAAACCTGGATTTATGCAGGAAATAGCCCGACTTGATTATGTAAAGAGTTGTCACTTTGGATGGGCTAGCACCAGCAGGAGAGTGAATTTGTGTGCGGGGGTGGAGGGTGAGAAAACCTGGATTTGTGCTGGAAATGGCCCACCTGATGATCACTTTAGATAAGCTATTACCAGCAGGACAGTGGGGTGGGAGGAGGTATTGTTTCATATTCTCTGTGTATATATAAAGTCTGCTGCAGTTTCCACGGTATGCATCTGATGAAGTGAGCTGTAGCTCACGAAAGCTCATGCTCAAATAAATTGGTTAGTCTCTAAGGTGCTACAAGTACTCCTTCACTCTACAGTTAGGCACTAAAAAATAAAAATGGCATAGTTTTCAAAGGTGGAGAGCATTTTCAAATTCTACTTAAACCACTGGGAGTTACAGGTATTCATCTTTGAAAATCAGGCCATTTTCATTTAGGTGTCTACATATGGATTTTAAGTCCAAATCCTCAAAAGTATTTAGGTGCCTAACTCCCATTGGTTTCAATTCCCTTTGAGAATCCAGGCCCAGGAGCTTACTTCTAGGCACTCATTTGCAAAAGTGGTCTTTAACATGCGGAAGACATCCATTTTTCAAACCAATACAACAATCCTTAAAGGCTCATGCAAAGCTATACTGCTCTCAAAGGTTGACAAACTGATCCAACACACACAGCCTGCTGGGTCAAAGATTACATTTTATTTTATAACTTGCCTATTTTAAACACAAAACCATTGTAATTTGCTGCATAATTAGGCTGTGATTCAGCGAAGCACTTTAGCATGTGTTTAAGTGCCATTGACGTCAATGGGTGCTTAAATGCTCTGCTGAATCGGGGCCTGAGGCATTGTTCAAACAAACTCTGAATACAGTGCCAGTGTGTGGATAATTATGTCTTGTTTACTAGTAAAAAAGGAGGTATTTTTGTCTAAAGCTGAATTAAATTCTATGGCTTGTGGCTAACGTTTCCAGATGCAGTTTGTGACTTCCACAGAATGCATTTCAGGCTTTCATGTACTGTGCATTTTCTTCAGTGTCTAAGGCCAGGTTTACACTATAATTTTGCATCATATAACTATGTACCTCTAGGGAGGAGGGGTGAAAAATCCACACTGCTGAGTGACGCAGTTATATCGACCCCGGTTTAGACACCGCTGTGTGGTGGGAGGGCTTCTCCTGGTGACATAGCTCCCCGTCTTGGGGAGGTGGTTTAACTATGCGGATGGGAGAAGTTTTCCCATCTGCATAGTACCGTCTTCACTGAAGTGCTACAGCAGCGCAGCTGCACTGCTGCAGCTTTTTAAGTTTCAGAGTAACAGCCGTGTTAGTCTGTAGGAAAAAACAAGGGGAAATAGGTTACCTTGCATAATGACTTAGCCACTCCCAGTCTCTATTCAAGCCTAAGTTACTTGTATCCAATTTGCAAATGAATTCCAATTCAACAGTTTCTCCCTGGAGTCTGGATTTGAAGTTTTTTTGTTGTAATATCGCAACTTTCATGTCTGTAATCGCGTGACCAGAGAGATTGAAGTGTTCTCCGACTGGTTTATGAATGTTATAATTCTTGACATCTGATTTGTGTCCATTTATTCTTTTACGTAGAGACTGTCCAGTTTGACCAATGTATATGGCAGAGGGGCATTGCTGGCACATGATGGCATATATCACATTGGTAGATATGCAGGTGAATGAGCCTCTGATAGTGTGGCTGATGTTATTAGGCCCTGTGATGGTGTCCCCTGAATAGATATGTGGGCACGGTTGGCAACAGGCTTTGTTGCAAGGATAGGTTCCTGGGTTAGTGGTTCTGTTGTGTGGTATGTGGTTGCTGGTGAGTATTTGCTTCAGGTTGGGGGGCTGTCTGTAGGCAAGGACTGGCCTGTCTCCCAAGATTTGTGAGAGTGTTGGGTCATCCTTCAGGATAGGTTGTAGATCCTTAATAATGCGTTGGAAGGGTTTTAGTTGGGGGCTGAAGGTGACGGCTAGTGGCGTTCTGTTATTTTCTTTGTTAGGCCTGTCCTGTAGTAGGTGACTTCTGGGAACTCTTCTGGCTCTATCAATCTGTTTCTTCACTTCCGCAGGTACTGTACTGTAGTTGTAAGAATGCTTGATAGAGATCTTGTAGGTGTTTGTCTCTGTCTGAGGGGTTGGAGCAAATGCGGTTGTATCGCAGAGCTTGGCTGTAGACGATAGATCGTGTGGTGTGGTCAGGGTGAAAGCTGGAGGCATGTAGGTAGGAATAGCGGTCAGTAGGTTTCCGGTATAGGGTGGTGTTTATGTGACCATCGTTTATTAGCACTGTAGTGTCCAGGAAGTAGATCTCTTGTGTGGACTGGACCAGGCTGAGGTTGATGGTGGGATGGAAATTGTTGAAATCATGGTGGAATTCCTCAAGGGCTTCTTTTCCATGGATCCAGATGATGAAGATGTCATCAATATAGCGCAAGTAGAGTAGGGGCGTTAGGGGACGAGAGCTGAGGAAGCGTTGTTCTAAGTCAGCCATACAAATGTTGGCATACTGTGGGGCCATGCGGGTACCCATAGCAGTGCCACTGATCTGAAGGTATACATTGTCCCCAAATGTAAAATAGTTATGGGTAAGGACAAAGTCACAAAGTTCAGCCACCAGCCGTGACATTATCGGGGATAGTGTTCTTGACGACTTGTAGTCCATCTTTGTGTGGAATGTTGGTGTAGAGGGCTTCTACATCCATAGTGGCCAGGATGGTGTTATCAGGAAGATCACCGATGGACTGCAGTTTCCTCAGGAAGTCAGTGGTGTCTCGAAGGTATCTGGGAGTGCTGGTAGCGTAGGGCCTGGGGAGGGAGTCTACATAGCCAGACAATCCTGCTGTCAGTGTGCCAATGCCTGAGATGATGGGGCGCCCAGGATTTCCAGGTTTATGGATCTTAGGTAGTAGATAGAATATCCCAGGTCGGGGTTCCAGGGGTGTGTCTGTGCGGATTTGATCTTGTGCTTTTTCAGGGAGTTTCTTGAGCAAATGCTGTAGTTGCTTTTGGTAACTCTCAGTGGGATCAGAGGGTAATGGCTTTTAGAAAGTGGTGTTGGAGAGCTGCCGAGCAGCCTCTTGTTCATATTCCGACCTATTCATGATGACAACAGCACCTCCTTTGTCAGCCTTTTTGATTATGATGTCAGAGTTGTTTCTGAGGCTGTGGATGGCATTGTGTTCGGCACGGCTGAGGTTATGGGGCAAGTGATGCTGCTTTTCCACAATTTCAGCCCGTGCACGTCGGCAGAAGCACTCTATGTAGAAGTCCAGTCTGCTGTTTCGACCTTTAGGAGGAGTCCACCTAGAATCCTTCTTTTTGTAGTGTTGGTAGGAAGGTCTCTGTGGATTAGTATGTTGTTCAGAGGTATGTTGGAAATATTCCTTGAGTCGGAGATGTCAAAAATAGGATTCTAAGTCACCACAGAACTGTATCATGTTCGTGGCGGTGGAGGGGCAGAAGGAGAGGCCCCGAGATAGGACAGCTGCTTCTGCTGGGCTAAGAGTATAGTTAGATAGGTTAACAATATTGCTGGGTGGGTTGAGGGAACCATTGCTGTGGCCCCTTGTGGCATGTAGTAGTTTAGAAAGTTTAGTGTCCTTTTTCTTTTGTAGAGAAGCAAAGTGTGTGTTGTAAATGCCTTGTCTAGTTTTAGTAAAGTCCAGCCACGAGGAAGTTTGTGTGGAAGGTTAGTTTTTTATGAGAGTATCCATTTTTGAGAGCTCATTCTTAATCTTTCCCTGTTTGCTGTAGAGGATGTTGATCAGGTGGTTCCACAGTTTCTTTGAGAGCGTGTGCACAAGCTGTCAGAATAGTCTGTGTGGTATGTAGATTGTAATGGATTTTTTACCTTCAGTCCTTTTGGTACGATGTCCATCTGTTTGCATTTGGAAAGGAAGATGATGTCTGTCTGTATCTGTACAAGTTTTTTCATGGAGTTGATAGGTTTCCACTCCATACAGCTAAATGCAGTGCCTTGCATAATGACAGGTTCAGAGTAACAGCCGTGTTAGTCTGTATTCGCAAAAAGAAAAGGAGGACTTGTGGCACCTTAGAGACTAACCAATTTATTTGAGCATAAGCTTTCGTGAGCTACAGCTCACTTCATCAGATGCATACTTTGGAAAGTGTAGAAGATCTTTTTATACACACAAAGCATGAAAAAATACCTCTCCCACCCCACTCTCCTGCTGGTAATAGCTTATCTAAAGTGATCACTCTCCTTACAATGTGTATGATAATCAAGTTGGGCCATTTCCAGCACAAATCCAGGTTTTCTCACCCCCACAACCCCACACTAACCCACTCTCCCCTGCCCTATCTTTCCTTTTATGATTTACATGCGTTTATATATTTTAAAGATAGAGTTCCACTCCCTTAAGAGGAACTGTTACAGTCCCTAATGTCACCTCCCTTCAGTTTAGCTGGGTGAGTCTTTTTAATTTTTAAATAATGCTGCTAAATAAACCAACCCACTAACCAACAAATCCCAAAGGAAAACAAGCCCCAGGAATTATGTTGAAATACTAGTAAGGGCTTAATCTAAACTACAAATTCTAGGACATTCAAAGTTAAGGCTGTGACTCTGCCCTTGATTCACCCTGTTGTACTAAGAGATTCTCTTTGTTGCTAACCAGCAGGTGAGAAATTATTAATGCATTTTATAAAGAAGCATGAGGCCTGTCCTACTAGTCTGAGCAGAAGACTCAGAGGTCAGGTCTGCACTAAAAAATTAGCTCGACCCAGCTATGTCACTCGAGTGTGAAAAATCCAAACCCCTGAGTGACATAGTTAAGTCGACCTAGTCCCCAGTGTAGATAGCACAAGGTCGACAGAAGAATTCATGGATTAACTACAGCAACAGGAGAACCCCTCCAATCGCTGTGGTGAATGTCTACACTGAAGCCCTACAATGGCACAGCTGCAGTATTTCTAATGAAGACATAGCCAGAGCCAGGAGCTTCTGAGTTTGAATTCTGGCTCTGACATTGACTGCCTCTGTGGTCTGTCACGTAACCTCTCTGCCTCAGTTTCCACATCTGTAAAAAAGGAGATACTAACACTTAACTGTTTTAAGATTAATTAGAACCCTGGCTTCCCTTAGTGTCCATGACTAGAGGGGCGTAAACAGCAGAGGATTTAAACACGATGACCCAAAAGGTGGAGCATAGCTGTACACCCCTTAGCCCTTCCATTGGTGCTTCTGTGGGGATTGTGGTGTCATGTTAAACTCACAGAGTTCTTGGTCCTCCAGTTTCTAGAGAGGATCAGGAATCATGTTGCATTTTGTGGGTGGGGTGTATGTTAACTGACTCTGCTGCTCACTCACCCTATTCCCCAAAGTGGGTTTGGGGGGCAACAACAGGCAGAGACACCATGAGGAAGGGCTTCTGCAGCAGCCTAGAAGTGGAGTCTCTTCTAGCTCTCAAGGGCTTTCCTGCAAGCTGATCAACCCTGGGGCTGTGAGGAGGCATGAGTTCAGGGGACCTGCTTCCCTGCTCGTCCCACACCACATGGGCACCGCCAGACAGAATGAGCAGGCAGGTGGAAATTTCACAAGTCGAAACTTGTGGCATTTCCAGTCTTCTTGAAGGAATAATCCTTAGGGAATGATCTGGCCCTTAGTTAATATTTAAGTACATTGAAAATGATAAGCACTATAGAAGCACCAAGAATCATCGTTCAGTATGGACGGCAGTAGCCAGGAATAACAAGGTAGGATAAAACTTCCAATGTAATGATGTTGTTAGTTTAATTTAGAAACTTCTAGAAATCCCTTGATTGGATTTTCTCTTTGTTTATTTGTTTGGCTTTCTTAGTGTGGTTTAGAACATTTTAACCAACTGAAACTTACTCGTGCCAGGGGAGGGGTGGGACCTTAGGTGGTACACATGTCTCTTAGTGAAATAATGAAGTGTTTACATTATGGAGTCCTATTGTGAGATCAATCAGCCTACCATGCGGGATTTATAAACAGAATCTGCAGGTGGTCCCTGTGTCTCAATTGCCCAGAAGACATGCTTTAATCCTCAGGAAATAGGCAGCGTATACATTCCAAAAGGCAGCCTAAGCAAAATGAAAGCACAAAACTAGCCTGAACAATGCAACACATGTCAACCTTGGCGCACAATCACTACAAATAGCAGCTGACAGCAGAGTTTGACAATTTACCCATCAGCTTCCATTGCCAAATTCAGGATCTCCGTATTTATGAGCATCTTAGGCAGGCGGTAATTGTGAAGCAGAAAGGAAGGATAGAAAATTCATCTCACGTGGCTGTCAGATGGATCTCTCTTAACTGATTGGTTACTTATACAAACTTTTTTACTGTAAATTTCACTTATTCTGTGGCTTTCTACATGTTCTGTGTAGAACATGTACATGGTTTGCCACAGACCTTTTTGTTCCCTGATTGCATGAGCAGAACTCGTATAATTGGGTTTCTTATCTGAATGCCTGCTGAAAGCAAATGTAAAACTCAAGTATTTTTGTGTGCAAGCTTGAAATGCACTCTTTTGTGATGTGGTTGTAACACTGGATTGTGAAAATATTCAAGGGAAGTGAGCATGAAAGTGTGTGAACATGGATGAAAGTAATTTGGTTTTAAAATGAATGAATACTCACTGAAAAGTTTTTGGCAGTGTTCTCCCAGATCTATTTGTAAGCAGTTTCACTTGAAATCAATCAAAAATTTGTCCAAGAAGAGCAAAAGGATTTGGGCCATTTTTTTAGTAGAAAACCTCCTGTGCAAGAGGGTTTGTCTGTATATGGAATAAAGACACAAACAAATATCAGCTCAGAGAAATAATAAAAATACATGCAGCTAAGATTGCTTACTTGGTAATTTGCTGTGGGGTTATATTATAATTAGACTCATAAAGCAGAGAAAATGCCAACTGAGCTCCACAGCAAGAATAAAAGAAAAGGAGTACTTGTGGCACCTTAGAGACTAGAGACTTGCGAATACAGACTAATACGGCTGCTACTCTGAAACCAGCAAGAATAAAATAGTTTAAGTTAGAAGATCATATTTAGTGGAATAGAATAGTCTAAGAGGGTGCACTCTCTTTTTCTTTTCTTTTCTCTTTTAAAGAAAATATTTTAACTAGTGAGTCAGAAAATATTGAAGAGGGAAGCTCAAGATATTTGGGGGTTCTTGTCTCTGTAGAAGTTTATCTGAAGCTTATCCTGACTTCTTTGGAGAGGGCTTGAAATCTAAATTAGATCTGATTTTCTCACAAGTGTGTATATTTCCTTGTTCCAGAATAATCAATCATACCATGAGAATATCTTTCTTCTTGGTATCTCAGTACTTCCAATTCTAATCATGTTCAGAAGCAGAAAGCAGAGTTTCGCAAGTGTGTGCACAGGAAAAACAAAATAAACAAAAATATGACTGAGTGGGTTTGCACTTAAGACAACATTTAGCTGGAATTTTGCATGAAGTTTCAAGTGGTTTTTATTTTCTCCAAACCAGTTTGTTTATCTTCACTGCTATGTGCCTCAGTTTCCACATCTGTAATATGGGGATAATGATAGTTAACTTCTTTGTAAAGCACATTGAGATCTACTGATGAAAAGGGCTATATAAAAATTAGATATTAACATTCTTATCTTTGAGCAAGTGACTTTCCCATTGGCCTTACCATATAGTCTGTATTCCCTACAGGATCAAACTCACCTGCTTCCTGAGGCATGATTTTATTAACAAAATTATAAAAAATAAGACTGCAAAGTCCAGTCAAAGCTTCATCTCCAAGCTTGGTTACTTCTAGAGTTCCTATCTCAGTCCACCCGTTAGGTCCTGTCTGTCCCAGGCCTGCTATTCCTCTGTCAGAACAGCCCAGTTGTGAAGCCTTCTTCCTTCCAAATTTATTCTCTCCAGGCTTGATATGACTGGCAAGTGTTGGGAGGGGTGCGTGTGTGCCAACTCCTCTCTATATAACAGACCATTAACCCCTTCCCACTCTAATCTAGTGTGAGATTTGTCCATGACATCAGACCATCCCTATCAGAATCATTTTTATTTATTTTTAAGTAAGAAATTTTGTAGAAATGGTTTCAACTTAAAACATTCATAGCTGGATTTCAAAAACTCCTACGTTTGGGAATGTTCATATCCTGGGATTTGGTTCAAGACCACTTCTAGAGGGATGTTTCTCTTAAATACCGCATATTAAAAACCTCTGGTTACAAGCATCTTAGAAAAAAACTAACATAGATTAGATTAATCTGTTGCTATGAAGTTCAAAATTATTCTTGTGATTGTGAATATTAACCAACATTACAATACCACCTAAAGACTTCAACCAGGTCTGGACTCCTTGGAGCTAGGTGCAGTGCTGACATGTAGTGAAAAATAGTTGCCTCACCATTCACAATTTGTGTCTGAGCCTGCAACTGTTTATACATGTGCTTTCGTTTATTCACCTGAAAGGCTTGTCTACATGATGCATTGGTCTGAACTACCTGCGGTTTAAATTCTAGTGCACACAAGTGTGTCACACATTAAATGGCCCGCGTGGACCTACTGGCATGCACTAGAAGTTCCCTAGTGCGTGTCAATGTGGCACTGTTTGAAATGGGACTATATTAACTAAGTAGTACCATTGAAGTCAGTGGAACTAGTCATAATTTGTAAAGTTAAGTATATGTTTAATCTTTGCAGGATCAAAGTCAGTTCAAGATAAGACATAACAGTAAAATAAATAAACAGGAGAAAAGGGGAAGGGAAAAAGGATAGGGCGATGGATGGATGGATGGATGGATGGATAGTGTAGATCTTATAGTTTTATACTCATGCCAATCACTGTTGTATCTGAGCACCTTCTATGTAAAATCTATAACAACAGAAAGTCCTTAGGAGACTTCGTAGAGTCTCAGGCACTTCTCCCTTTTTGGGGTCAGAACTCTGCTTGGTTAGGGTATTTTGGGGGTGTGAGGGAATTATGGTAGGGATTTAGGAATAAAGGGATGTTCGAATTGTAAGTGTCACTTATGGTGGAAAGGCTTCTCAAAGAGGAAAGCTCTGTAATGTTTCCTGAAGATGGTCATGCTCTGGATTCACCTGATCTCCTCTGAAGATTGTCCTGTAACTGGATCCTCTAGATTGAAAATGTTTTGTCCCCAGCTCTCACATCCTGAGCATAGATACTGGCAATTGTCCCAGAAGAGCAGAGCTACCATGGTTATCTACAGATAAAATTTGATCCTTGATGTATGTGGGGGTTGATCTATTAATAGTAAAATGATGAACATGTTTTTTCATACACTGCCTACATGCCCAGTTTATAGAGGTATAGAAATCTACTTTTCTGATTTAAGGCAGATGCAGATTAAGGCTTCCTGGGGCCCTGGACCAGGGCAAGTGCGGGGGCCCCTCCCCACCCCTTCCACTTGTGGTCCTGCCCTTCCCCTGTTCAACCCCTTTCACATGTGACCCCACCCATGGCCCCACCCCTTTCTGCCCCTTCCCCAGGCCTGTTCCTGTTCCACCCAGGGTCCCCCTCATTCCACACCCTTGCGCTGCAGCCCCAAGACTGGAGAAGCTCTGTCCTCCCACTGCGGCCCAGCCCGGAGGCCGCAGCAGGTAGCAAGAGCTCCTCCTGTCCCAGGGCCGCAGTGGGGGTCCCAGTGCTGGGGCTTTCGCTGTTGCCCACAGCTTCTGCCAGGGAGCAGGGTCGGAGTGCGGGGGCTTTCCCCATCTGCCCGCAGCTCCAGGGCCCCCTAGTTGGCCAGGGTCCCGGGGCCTGGGCCCTGTCAATCCAGTGGCTAATCCGCCCCTTGTTCAAGGGATACTGCTAGCCAGGGAAGCATGGCAGTGTAGCCCATCAGGGGCAGGGGGACGACGACACTGCTTGTGACACAGGAGTGTGGAGGTACATGGCCTTTGTTTGGATGTCCTGGGCTTCTCACTGTCCTCCAATGATCCATGAAAAATTTGGGGGCTCTGCAGGATTGGTGAATTGACCCTGTAGCCTGTTCTGCCGGGAGGCAAATTCTCACTGTGACATTTAGGGAGAGAACTCATGAGCGAATCTTGTAGATTTTCTCCTCTTCAGACTCCTTTTTTTATTTTTACCACAGAAGGAGCTGATAGGACACAAAAAAACTCTGAGCCAAAATGCTAATCAATGATCATCCAGCAATTGTTGTCAATAATAGTATTTGCCTTTATATAGACATTTCATCTGAAAACCCAAAGCACTCTATAAAGGCAGGTTATTATTTACCCCAAATTATGGAGGGGGAAACTGAGGCACAAGGAGATTAAGTGACTGGCCCAAGAGCACACAGCAAACCAGGACTGTAATTCAGTTGACCAAAGAGTGTGAAAAAACGAAATTTCAAAGCCCCTTGAGAAGCAAATGTATATTGTTATCTGACCCTATCACAAGGTAGCTGGTCTCTAGTGCTCCTGGGCTGGAGCAGGTGAACCCAGTCCAGCTAATTAAAGTAGGCTGGGCTACACCTGGGTTCATAAAGGGCTGATATTAGGCATCTGTTGGGGGAAGACTGTGGCAGGCTGAGCCCTGGGGAGCAAAGGCCACACACGAGTGTGGTGAGTCCCTGGGACAAATCAGGGCTCAGGGAAGAAACACTGCAGTTGCTGCTCTAAGGCGGGAGGAGCAGAGCTGGCTGAGGATAGGAAGCTACTAGGAGCTGGAGTGTCAGAAATCCCTGGGAGGGGTGGCCCTGAAGCCTGGGAGCCAGGTACTGACTTAAAACTGTGTTTAACCTTGTCGGAACAGAATAAACCTCCTTAAGTGTGGGACTAGATGCGGCAGCACCATGGAGGCCATCTCGGTGACAGACCCACAATCAGTTTACAGTTTTCTACTTCTCAGTCAGACTCTATTTGTTTTGAGCTGCTCTTCAGGATGACTGCTTGTCTAAGAATGTGGTGATGGTTAGGAGGGAGGGAGTTTGCTCTGAAACATGCCCAGCTGCCAAAGAGAAACGCAGAAAACTGAACCGAGTGACTGAACTAAAGACTCGCAGATGACCTACCAACCCAAAAGAATTCAAACAATGGGTAGTGCACGACCAGCCTCTGTACTCATTGTCTTGATGGTATGGCTGCATCAGATCACCCTCAGATTAGCTGAAGCTGTTTTTACAGCAGGATGAAACACAATTTTAGAGATGCGGTGCTAGGGCTCATTCTTGTAATTCTTCCTAATGGAAATACACTTGACTCCTGTGAGTAGTCCAGTTTTCTTCAGTGGAACTATGTACACGAATAAAGATTACTCATGTAGCCAGGGTTACAGGCTGCAGCCCTTAGTTTCTCGACATACAGGTTTTTAAAGAATTAGGGTTGTATTTTTAGGTGATGTGTAATGTGATGTAGGCACAAGTGGACTTCCCGTGTCCAGGGCTGGCTCTACAGTTTTTGCCACCCCAAGCAGTGAAAAAAACTGCCACCGCGGACGGCAAAAGGGAGAAGCTGCCGCCGAATTGCCGCCGCACCCGGAGGAACTGCTGCCCCTTTCGAACTGCTGCCCCAAGCACCTGCTTGGAAGGTTGATGCCTGGAGCCGGCCCTGCCCGTGTCCTACTTGCCCCACTCTACTTATGTACAGAGAAATCGAGGTTGGTGTAATTTAGGGTATGTCTACACTAAAAAAAAGTGTATTCTTAACTTGGGTTACAGTAGCAATGAAGATGTGGCAACTTGGGTTGGCAGCTCAAAGAAGAGGAGCCTTGTGTTGAATTTGAGCTGCTAACCTAAATAAAAAATCTTGAGTTGCCCTGTCTTCACTACCGTTTTAACCCGAGTTTGTTAATGTAGGTTAGCTAACTGAGTTAAGAACCCCCCCCTTTTTTTTTTTGCCGTGTAGACATAACCTCATATGTTGAGGAGGCAGAGGAAGGTATTGATGGAAAAGCAGCCCCTCTCCCCCTTCTCATTACAGTCTTTTGGTTTCTCTGCCTGTCAGTTGCACGAAATTAGATCTCTTTATGCATTGGGAGAGTAGACGTAAGTATGTCTAAGGGAGTCGAAATTAGTGTAAGGAGATCTAAGGTAAAGCAGCAAGCACATCTCAGTAGCAGTCACAACATTAATCCATAAATACCTTTATATCCACCACCAAATGAGAAAGTCCTCCACTGCGGTTTCTTTTCCTCTTTGTCCCCATGGATGCAGCTGCCCCCGAAGCCTTCCCCGACCCTCATCCTTAGAAGAGAATTGCATGGTGCAGAGGAGCTCTGCAAGGAAGCCTTGACAACTCCATGCTATGCAGTATTAATAATTTTCCCAACTGTTTCCTGCAAAGTTGGTAGTAGAAATGATGTACAGTTCTCTCTCCCCATACCACTACCACCTGTGGATCTGGGACCCTTCAGACGGCATACTTCAATATATGTGGTTTTGGGAACAGTGCGTTTTTGGGTTTTTTTGCCTGGGCAGGAGCTGAACCATTCACAGAAGGTCTCCATGCATCAATGTAAAGGATGCTATTTGCTACTGGAGCAAAACATGTAGTTTCCTATCAAGCTTCTTTGAAAATTAGGAGGGGAAGAAAAGCCTGATATGAGCTGACTCAGAAAAGTGATAAAGGATTACAAGTCTCAAAGTTTGTTACAAAGTTTGATCCTTTGATTGTGATTATTGACAATTAAGTGTGGCAGAAAGTGCTTTTGTCCCTTTGAAATGCTCAGCAACCTTCTAAATAAATCCAACCAAAAATACATTACATTTGATAACAACATGCCTGGAAGGTGTAGGTTACCATGAGAACTGTTGTGTCATGACTTCTCTGTGGTTGTGTTCTCTCAAGACAGCATGGAAAACATATCCTCGATGATCAAACATCATTCTCTATTAATACCCTGAAAGTTTAAAATCAAATACCTGTATATTGAAAATGGTCTTTTCTTCTTGCTACTGCTTTATTTTTTCTGGTTTAACCATTGAGTTCTGTCTCAACCAGCTTGTTTTCTGACTCATCTTGACTGTAGAAAGCCTTTTATTTTTAAATAGAAGAAACACTAAACATAATTTTAATGAACAATTAATGATGGAACTGGAATTCTTCAGTCTTCTGCCCTCTTAGCCCCATGCCTTCCATTAACTGTATTGTTAGCATACTATCTAAGCCATTGTATGAGTGTAAGAAAGCAAGACATCTCAATGTCTGTCTCCTGTATGCACAGTAGCAGAGCACAGAAGTACTCTGCTCTCATGTGAACATTATGAACTATGTTAAATTTTCTTCACTTGTTCTGCATAGGTTCAAGTTTGCCCCAGCCACATTAAGAGAGAAGAGCTTTCTTTGTAATGTATGTGTCTATTCATCAGATTAATGCATTGTTAACTATTGTATGGTGCTGAGTCTTTCAAGGTAAAGTAATTGTGCTGTCATTAATTTATTCTTGAATGTTGTTGAATACATAAATGAACAAGGGCTCTCGAAAAAACAATGAATGATCCCTATTTTAATCACAGAAAACTTATAAATAATTTCTTTTCAAAAGGAAAATATAATTAAAAATTAACATGCATTAGTAAGGTTTTAGTCTGTAAGTACTTTAAAATGGGGTTAGGTCATAGAAACATAAAATTTACCAAAATGACCCTACCTTTTTTTTTTAGTTCTTTACACATCAAAAGTGAAATAGGATTCTTTAAAAAAAAATCTTTATTTTTCACATCGTAAACCTGTGCTAAATAGAGGAAATAATAATCCTTCCTTTATTGTACTGGAATCTGTCATTAAGGTCATATTGAAACTTTCATTATAATGAATTTTTTTCACATTTGTAACTTTTCTGATTATTTCTGCTATTGAGGATAATTTTTCCATGCTTGCTCCGAGTTCAGAGGTAAATATTCTTTTGAAAACCTAACTACTACCCATTCAGCTATATTTTCAATTATGGAAGGTAAAAATGAATATATTCTTTTCTGCTGTAAAATTTTATTAACTTTGTTTACAGATTTTCTCCAAGAATAAGCTGATATAGCTTTATTGATAGAGCTGTACTGATTTACAGCTACAGATATTTGGTCTTCTAAGCTAAAATTTTCTAGGTGGCTAGTCTTCATCAAGAACCAGTCTGCAGCCTGATTTGCAAAAAAGTATTTTTAAAGTATCATAATTAAAAGCAATTGAAAAATCAGTTTAGCACAAAGTGAAACTTTCATACTGCAATTTACAGAGTGATTATGGGGAAAATGTAAATATTTAATAGCAATGTTAGTTACTTACATAGTTAGTGTTAGTTAGTTGTTTTGTAGTGATGTTTCCCTGTAAAGAGAGAGAGAGAGGGTTGTTAACTGTTGTGAATTTCTTTCTCAAAGTCTTGGCATTCCTATTGTTACAAAACCATGAAAACCTCTTTAACTCCCTTCAGTATTTTGTATTTAAATAATCATTTTGGAGACTTTACTGATTCAGCTGTCAGTCATCTGATCTGGTGAGTCATTTGTGGTTGACTAAATGGGAGTCTGCAAGACTCTATAAATTGTTGTAAAGTTACTCGCTTGATAGGGCAAGTTGTTTCATATTTTACTTACAGGTCATTCCTTACTTGCCTTGGTATATAACAGCCGTGTTTTGGATGCATTTATGTACTGTGACTTGCATTTACAATGGAAACGTGTATTCGTGCAATGTATAATTGTAATGATATGAAGGGTTCTCTTCTCCTTAGTCACTTGAAAAGGTAAAACGGGAAACAAACATTTTAAAACTATTTTTTCTTGTACTTTATTTAATCCAACTCAGAATATATTTATGAGAATCTTGCTGCTGGACTGAATGGCAACAGTCTAACTACTAATACCTGTGGGGTGGAAATAATTGATCTTTAATAACAAAAATTAAAAGCTTATTCCACACCCTGAGACACACATGAGTCACTGAGAGAATAGGCTATATGAATTGCCACACAAGTCATTTACATCTGTTTGGAGAAGCCTGGTTCTCAAGATTCTCTTGCCAACAACTTGCATGTCTGTGTCTGCATTTTTGTTTTACATTTCTATTTTTACTCCAAAGATCCTCTACCTTCCCTCTTCTTCAGCTTTCCAACCATGTTCCCTGAGGCAGTCTCCTCTACACTCACATACGCAGATAGGAACTTTACCCTACCCTATTTTCTGTAATCAGTTGGAGAGTGCTGCTTTCTTTGAATCAGATGTAAGAAGAAGTTGATGTTTTTCTAAATATTAGTGTGGAGGTGACAAAAACTATGGGGGAAAATATTCATTTCAGCATTATTTATATTTTTAATACAACATAAATTCTGAATAGTGCATAAGAGGAAAGATTAAACCCTTAAGGGAACTACATGGTTGCCTTGAATAATCCATTGACTTCTTCTTTCATTTTTATGTCACTGTGAATGATATTTTTGCAAAGTATGTAAATAATCTTCAAAAGGAATATTAGGGTGCCTGTAAGTCTCTGAAGGCAAAATAAATGAGTGCTACTCTCTACATCCATAACATTGTCCTTCACTGAGGGTTTTTGTCCTCCAATTCACCAAGAAGCCACAGCCTCATGGTCCTTCTAGACACCTTACTTCTAGAAACTCATACATCTACAGCTTATAAAAGCACCCTCTTCTCTCTCTGGCTGGCCAGCAGACTGCATCCTAAATCACCAGACTCTGTCATGGTCAGTGAGACACATATTTGGGCTTGATTAGTACAATTTCCCATATCTATGAAAGAAGCTGCTTACTTGGAAAAAAGCTCCAGTTAGTCCAAAACTCAGCAGTCTTGTGCCTTTTCCCTGGGATCAGTAGGTTTTGGAGGCTGAAAGTTTAAGAAGCTTGAAAATTCATAAACTCCAGGCATGTGCAGAATTTCTATTGATGTTAACTGAGAGAGCTGCATGTCCAGGAAGACAGTAGAATGAGAATATCTGAAAGGTTTCAGTCTGTAGTCTTTAAGGTCTTTCACTTGTTTTGTCAATTGTGCATTCATTATTTTCCTGGCTTGATGTGTGTCTACGAGTTTAAAAAAAGATGTGACGATTAATGACTAGCAAAGAAATAAAAAATGCTCCCTCTATTTCCACAGAGTGCTACATCAGTTATGATACACTAAGGTTGAAAATTGCCAGCAACTTAGTTTATTTTGCATGCTGAGTAGGTAAAATACTGCTTGAAATCTTTGGTGTTATATAATCTATTTAAACATTTAACATGTTTAACATTTAAAATCTATTTAACATTCTGAAACAGTTAAAAGAAAATCACCAAGTATTTCTCAGAGAGTTAAATCAAGGTGCTATGAAGAATTAAACACATTGTTAGGTCAGACAATCAAATAGATTTCCCATTTTTGTTTTTATATAAATAGAAGTGTTGTGGAGAGTATCTTCCTTCTGTTGCTGGTATATTGAAAGAGAGGTCTAGACCTGGGTATTTTGGTCTGCTCTTGTCCAATCAGCTCTCTGATTAATGGTGGCATGACGAAAACTATCTATCTTAGGTACTTATATGGCCCCCATTACTATAAAAAGCTGAACACCTCCGATTCCTTAATGTATTTATCCCCACAACCACCACATGAGGGACAGCATTTTACAGAGGGGAACTAAGGCACGGAGAGACTAAATATCTTGTCCAAGGTCACACTGGAAGTCTGTTCCAGAGCAGGGAACTGAATTTAAGTCTCTCAGGTTCCAGGCTAGTACCCAAACCACTGGCTCATTCTTTCTTATCACCTTTCTTGTTTCATTTTTACTTTCTAGTAGGCCAGTAGATACTCACCCAACCATGCTTGAGCTACATGTGTCTTTGCCTAGCCCTGTATGCAGTTTCCTTAGGTTGGAATAAGAAGTCATGTGGCACCCTGACTCCCCAGATGTGGAAAATAGCAATATATAACAAAAATGTAGAGGCACAGACATACATCTAGGAAGTAGAGACATCCTTCAAATCAGATGCTCTTTTCCCCTACTCACACAAAAGCCCCTCTGTGCAAGCTCCAAGAATGGGTGGATGGGGTTAGGTGAGCTTGCCACACTGCCAAACCACTCCCCAGGAGTTCAGGTGGTTATGGCAATCCAGGGAGTCTTTTAGTCCAGTGTGGGATCAAGTGTGAAGAAGCAGAGCTTCCAGAGACTTCTAGAGGTCCTACCTGGTCCTGTCCCATCCCCCACCCTCCAATCCAGGCATTCTTGGAGGATCTTCAAGTTTGGGGGTCTTGAACTTCCTGCTTCTTGGAAAGAAGAGAGATTTCCTCACCACCTTCTCACAAGGGATTATCCAGAGGAAACACGATAATATAAACTCACAGTAAATTACACAGGTTATTTTTGAGTAGTGGAACATGAGGCCCTAAAATGTATCTGGGTTAATACTCTATTGGCATTAATAGTGTCTCTTATAGAGCTAGTTGGGGAAACAATTTATTTCCTGTAAATTTTCAAGAAAAAACATGGGTCTTTTTGGTCCAAAAATTTTCTTTGACATTTTTCAGGTTATGGTTGAAAATCTGAAAAACAAACTAAAAATGTTTTGTTTTTTGGTTGCTGAAACTCAAAATCCTTTTGATTTTTTTTCAGTAAAAATGCAGAAACTTTAGGTGAAGAAATTTTTGTTTCACTGAAAAGCCACGTTGTGTCAAAACAAGAAACTTTCAATGGAAAAACTTCTCCTAGTTCTATTTATGTATGATTTTAACAGTAGCCAAATACTTCTTGGCTCTTTACAGTACAAATAGCAAGGTATGGTCCTTGCTTCCAACAATCTAATTTTAGACATGACACTATAATTGGGGATAACTAACAGTCAGGAGAAGGTGCAGAAAAAGGACAAGGTTTAGAGGAGTGAGATCACTAGGGGTATGTCTACACTGCAATTGAACACCCATGACTGGCCCAAGTCCACTGATGCTGGAGGGTAGGGATTGGATACAGAGGGACCTAGACAAATTAGAGGATTGGGCCAAAAGAAATCTGATGAGGTTCAACAAGGACAAGTGCAGTGTCCTGCACTTAGGACGGAAGAATCCCATGCACTGCTACAGACTAGGAACCGAATGGCTCGGCAGCAGTTCTGCAGAAAAGGACCTAGGGGTTACAGTGGATGAGAAGCTGGATATGAGTCAACAGTGTGCCGTTGTTGCCAAGAAGGCCAATGGCATTTTGGGATGTATAAGTAGGAGCATTGCCAGCAGATCGAGGGACGTGATCGTTCCCCTCTATTCGACATTGGTGAGGCCTCATCTGGAGTACTGTGTCCAGTTTTGGGCCCCACACTACAAGTAGGATGTGGAAAAATTGGAAAAAGTCCAGCGGAGGGCAACAAAAATGATTAGGGGACTGGAACACATGACTTATGAGGAGAGGCTGAGGGAACTGGGATTGTTTAGTCTGCAGAAGAATGAGGGGGGATTTGATAGCTGCTTTCAACTACCTGAAAGGGGGTTCCAAAGAGGATGGATGTAGACTGTTCTCAGTGGTATCAGGTGACAGAACAAGGAGTAATGGTCTCAAGTTGCAGTGGGGATATTAGGAAAAACTTTTTCACTAGGAGGGTGGCGAAACACTGGAATGCGTTACCTAGGGAGGTGGTGGAATCTCCTTCCTTAGAAGTTTTTAAGGTCAGGCTTGACAAAGCCCTGGCTTGGATGATTTAGTTGGGGATTGGTCCTGCTTTGAGCAGGGGGTTGGACTAGATGACCTCCTGAGGTCCCTTCCAACCCTGATATTCTATGATTCTATGACTCAGGCTTGAGCTGTGGGGCTGTAGAACTGCAGTGTTTATGTTTGGTCTTGGGCTGGAGCCTGGCTCTGGGATCCACCCCCATCATGGGACCCTGTACCCTGTAGTTACTATAGTGATATGCAAATCTTGGTGCCACTGGCTGGAATGGTAGCATGAAGGACCCATGCTTAATATGCAGGAGTATATTCAATTGCTGGGAGGAATTTCAGCAGGCAACAGTTCATTTAAAAGAAGATGGTGTATAAAGAAGAGCCAGCCCTGAATTGTATGTGTAGGTAGATGCCGAAATGATCTGGCTTTCCATATTTGTTTCTTTTCCTCATTATGGAGACTTGCTATGTGTTCCTATTATTGCTAAGTTGCGTGACTTCTCTTTCCTTATCTATTTTAACCCCCTGATTATTTAATCAGAGTTTTGTAGGTAAGGACACATTACCACAGCCTTTTAAGATACATGAGAACTGTTTTTCTGCTACTAGATTTGATAGTCAGTCATTACCTAGCTATCAGATAAGGCCCATCTGATTGGTGCATTTTATTCACTGCTGAATAAACATTTCTGATAACTTTATTTTTTTTAATGGGAATAACTGAAGGAGTGGGAGCCAGATAGTCCCTGCTGGAGATATGCCAGTAAAAAGGGTAGCATTTGATTTCCTTCCAGTTCTCCTCTGTGATAAATATGGGGGATTTCTTTTCCCCGTTGTGTAATCTGAGTGGCATTTTTCTTTGCCTATTTTCAAGCTGCAAGCTTCACTTCTTTCTCCCCTTCATATCAATCACTCTGGGGTTGGCAATTTTGATAAGTAAGCCGTACATTGAATTCAGGTTGAAATATACAGAATTGGTTTGGGCATCAGAAACACACCAGAGTCATTGAGTTGGGACCCTCCCTCCGCCCCCCCCCAAATATGCTAAATTAGCTTAAATAAGAGAGGGAAAAAAGGGTCAGAGGAAATGTACTGCAGTGGTCTGGTTACAAACAAAGAATCTTGCTCTCCCCAAACTTAACCAGGTACTATATAACTCTGGCCCAGATTCCAGTATCTTTACACTGAGCATCCACTAATTCCACTGACTAGTAATATTAAAATTTAGCCTTGCTGGATTTGAGCCACTGGCTCTATCTTTTCTTCACGCCTACAATAGGATGGATAAAGGTGAACCCTTGTGCCCATGTGACGAAGGGCAATGTTTGAGGTGCCACCATTACCTGTTAGGGACTCCCTTGCTTCTAAAAGGGACAGCCAATAAATAGAAAGCACATTCTGTACCTCAAAACAATCCAACCAAACCATACATATCATAGTGGAAAGTTTTGTTACATGAAAGCCATTGTCTGAATGGTGACTATGGCGTATGTGTTAACCTTGGAACCCAGTGCTGCTCCCATTGTACTCAGTAGCAAACCTCCTATTAACTTCAATGAGGCCCTGCTTTCCTAATGCATTGTACACTCTTATTCGTTGCACTAAAATTGAGAGAGAAAGTAAGGATGGCAGGAGAAGCCATGAATGAATGAATAATCTCTGTGGCGATATCAGTTTATGGGCATGAAGGAGCGACCATATAGTAACCTCAGCCAGCCAGCTCTGGAGTGCGGTGATGTGCCATCAAAATTTTAATAGAATACTCCCTGAGATCTGAGGTGATCACATTTCCTGAAGAAAATACCCATTTTACCACCCCTCAAAATTCCATCCTTTCAGTACTCCCTGTTAGAGGGGGAAAAAGGACTGAAAGGCAAAGGAGGAGTGTGTGTGTGTTTTAAGATTTCCTTCCAGTTCTCCTCTGTGATAAATATGGGGGATTTCTTTTCCCCCTTGTGTAATTTCGTGCTTTCTGTCTCCCTAGGTTCGACCTCCCTATCCAGCGTCTGTCATCTGGTAGGATCCCTTCCCTTGCAAAGAAGTCCCCTCCCACCCTGAATAATGAGGAGTCAATCAGTAAAGGTAAAATCAAATAAAGTGTATTGAAGGGTTTATAACAAAGAGTGGGGCAAATAAGAAATAAACAGCAAATGGTGCAATACAGTGATTACCCCCCAAACTCAACCCTATAAAACAGATATATATAAAAAACCTTCTTGCCAGATCAAAACGACAGCCGATGCTTGGGACCTCAATCCTCTGGCTAATGGTAAGCCTTTGGAGAGGATCTCCAAGGAGTCCCTTGATGTTTCCTTGAGACCACGGGTAAAGCAGATGTTGCGTCCAGGAGAACGGTGTCGGATGGTGCTTCTCCGTCTCTCTTTCTTCCAGGCGAGGAAGCTGTTGGAGGAATATCCCTATCCCTTCTATCACTAAAATGGATAGATGCCTGCAGGTAAGACCCGTGGCCCGTGACCGTCCCTGGCTGCCACTCAGATGGACAGCAGCTGAGCAGTGCTCGGGGAAGATTTATATAATCTGGCCCAGGAAACCCCGTAGAAGGAGTACAAAACCCCTTCTGGGAAACCCTGTGGAAAAGGCGGTAAAAACCAGTTCTATCCAGAAGTTGTTTACCACTTCTGAGGAGAAATAAAAGAGCGGGAAAATAAGTCTATAGCTCACATGGGCATAAAACTCCATTTTGGAACCAACATGGCTTCCTGTGATTACAGAACATATGAAAGCAAACCCAACCTAACATGCCATATCAATTCGGTTCTGATCCACCCTTCCCCCCATACAAATCTTTCCATCCTTCCACTTCTCACCCTCTGGTCCAATATCTTTCAGCCCACAAGGCTTACCCAGTACCTCTTAAGTGGCTTCCCTACCTGGCAGCTGTTCTTCTCAGTATCAGGGGTGCAGCCATTACTGGCAGCTTTGATGACAGTGAGGAGACTCTGCTGCCTCTGGCTACAGGCTGATTCGTTGGGTGGGGAGAGATTCCATGTAAGCGATGAATTGGGTAGAGTGGGTCCTCTTTTGTTCTTGACATATATTTTCAGATATTAATATCTTCCTGTCTTTATTCATTGGGATTTTACCTGTGAGCCAGATAGCTAAAGCATTTGTTCCTTCAATCGCACCAAAACAAAGGGAAGAATGTGGCTTTCTCTAATCACCTGTCCTTGTTTCATTCCTGGCAGAGTTGCTTCTTTATTCTGATATTCCTGAAATAATGGGCTTGCAGGAAATATTAAGTATGGAATAGGTCAAGTAAACTAGATTTCACTTATTTTTCAAATCCTCAAATCTATCAACAACATCAGTGTTTTCAAGTTTAGCTGTGTATCACAGCTTTAAATGCAACTAGTATGCAACCTTCACTGTACGCAACTTCCCCTCTATTAAAGTTTTCCTAACAGTTTTCATTCTAATCCCCTGTTTCAGTTGCTCAAACTTTCTAAAATTTTCATCTCTGAAATTTTCCAGCATTGGTCGCTGTCCAAATTCCATTTTAATGTTTACACACTGTCTCCTTTTCCATTCCAACAGTGACCAAGAGCAGCAGCTTTTTCTGGTGTTCTAACATTAGTGTGGCACAATGGAGTGATAACTATGCTAGAGGAATAATGTGGGGACATAATTAATAAATCCATTACACAGATTCGGAGACAGGAGTGCAGTGTTGACAAAGGGCAGGGCTTCAAGATAATGTTTCGTTTTAGCAGAAGCCGAATGAGCTAACACAATCTGTCACTTCCATGAACTGGGTCAGAATCCAGAATAGTGATTGCAATCTACTTAGCTGGCACAAACACTGAAGATTATTGCCTTTAGAAGGATAGGTTGGGCTGGGAGGGTTATTAGAAGGGATGGTTCATTCGGTTGGGATAAACAAAGAACCTGAAGGGTAAACTAACACTTTCCAGGCCTTTTTTTGTTCTTTTTCCAAAACCATTATGGAATTGTTACTAGCAAACTGAATGTTCCTATTTTGTGTAGCTATCTGATCACTGAATGAAGTCATTGAGAAAGGAAACTCCATCTGAGCGACATTGTTCATGCTCATGCTCAAATAAATTGGTTAGTCTCTAAGGTGCCACAAGTACTCCTTTTCTTTTTGCGAATACAGACTAACACGGCTGTTCCTCTGAAACCCATTGTTTAGAAAGTTTTGCTGAAAGCCAGTGAAGAGTAACAGTAGTTCTACAGGGCTTAGGCATTTGGTTCTTGCTAGCTATGTTCAGAATGCATTTGTATTTATCACTCTGCAAAATCAGATTATCCTAAAATATAAACAACTATTTAGTATGTCAATGGGAACCATTACTGTCTGACAAGTTAGGCATACCATTCTGCATTACTGTATCGCTGCAGGACTCTCAGCATGTCTCTGCCTCAATTTCCCCACCTTGTAAGTGGGTAAGCATCATTATCCCAATTTATGTAAAGTGCATTGAGGTCTAGCTCTAAGTGCAATACAAGTGCTAAGTATTACAGCTATTGAGCCAACTCCCAAGTCAATGGGAATTTTGCCCGAGTGTAAGGACGTTGTAAAAACTAGGGACGTCAGAATATGGGCTGTTGCTATTACATAAAGGGTTAACTGGGAAAATTGTATTTGATAAACTGCTGCTCTACAATGAAAAAATCTAGCAATATGTTTACCTAGTTAACAGGTGGGGTTGGTGATGGCAGGGGATCATCTTATTTTTCTAAAGATGACAGATGTTTTATTGAAGTCACCTCAGGGCAAACCAGATAGGAATCTGGAATCATGCAAGACCTCCTTTTGGGGTGATGAAACCTCCTTTTGTTGGCTGCTGCTGTGTTGGTCCATCAAGTGTATCTGATAATTAAAAGTAAAAAGGCCACTCTTCCCTACTGATCAAGGTGTAACAAAGCCTCTAATCAGGTGATACAGTGCCAGTGGATGGGTGCTTTCCTGTGTCCTCAGCCATCTGTAAACTCCAAGGCTTTTAAGGAAGTTTACATAAGTCTCGCAAATAGCTTCCTTATTCTTTCCACCTTCTTCTAGGTGAGCTTTGAAAATGTACCTGTGAAGTAGGGGAGATACAATGCGTTTTTGTGTTAGGACTGTCCCTTCAGAAATCCCCCACTTTACTTTTGTAGTTCAGCCTGCTCAAAGCTGGCTATTTACACTGCCAGCAGTGTGTGTGCCTCAAAGACAGAGTTATCTGCAAAGCATCTCTTGAAATAAACAGACCTGTCCTACAAAAGGCAGGTATGTCAGGGGTCAGAAAGGTCAAATACTCATTTGGATTTTGCCCTGCAGTTTGGAACCTCTAGTACAAGAGTTTCCAATAATTTTTAAAGATAACCTGGAGGCAGCCCCCAGTAGGCAAAAAAGTCATACAGGAATGCAAAGCACCTGTTAAAGTCTGTTCAGCATACAGTGGACAGAGTAAAGGAACTTGGAGCTTACAACTTGCTCTTTGAATTTTTGACATAGTTTCATAGGGCTGGCTAGCTGCAGGGGCAGCTTTTGGAAATAAAAGTAACTGCTAGGACAAGTACATGAAGTGTGTGACATATGGGTTCTGCAGGGTAAGTTCAACATTTTATTTGTGACTGCTGTTCTTGTCACCAGGGTGAAGGTTAAATTTTGAAACAGGCTCTTCTTCATACTTCTGCTCATGCTCAAACCTATATACTAGGACACCACTAATTGCTTGTGTGTCCCAGTGCCACAGGCACCAGGTCAGTATTCAATATCCCCTCAGCAGCCCCACTAGGAAAGCTACCCTGCCAAGAGCCAGTGCATTCCTCTCCATCAGAGCGCAGACCCGTCAGACTCTCAGCATCCAATTGCAAGTTGCATTAAAAAGCAGGTGTTTTCTAATATTTGTTACAACACCAGTCGCTGAGAGAGCCAAAACATTTCATCAGAGGGAATGGACGTGCACAAGCCCTTCTGTGGTATGTATGCTTCGCTCAATGTATCAAAAGGTTGTTTAGAAACCTTGAAGGGAGGGGAGATGGATTGCTAAAGCCTGTATCACATCTGTAGTTTATGTAATGTTATGTGGACAGCAGGGTCAGATATAAAGATAGGGAGGTGATAGTGGTGAATCATTTAATTGGTGCTTGCTGTTTTGAGAGGAACATGAAATGAGCTTGTAACAGCCATGGTTAGTATTTCTTTTCTTTTTTTACATCTAAAGGGCCAAATTGGGTTCTTGACTACACCTGTACAACCCCATCAAAGTCTGTGTGATTATGCAGCTGTAGCTGTGAATAGAATTTGGCTCTGTTTTTAGATTTATTCAAACATATCAGCTGATAAGGTTCTGTGTATGTGATTAATAGTTATCAGCAGGGTTTAGAATTAGGTGCTCAGGTGAACAGCTACGTGCTCCCCATCCTGTCCGCACAGTGCTCCCTTGCAGACCTATTTTGGATGGCTGCTAGTCTAAAGAATGTATAGACAAAGGTAGATTATGGGTTTGTGGGGCCCTGGGCCAGAGCAAGTTGGGGGCCCCTTCCCCACCCTTTCTACCTCCTGCCCCCCCCCACTCCTGCTGGGGAGCGGTCAGGGCATGGGGGGTTCCCCGGCTCCCTGGCAGGAGCGCTGGGTGGACGGAGTAGGTTGGGGCGTGGGGGGCGTCCATTTTCCCGGGACTGTCCCAATTGGCCTGGGCCCTGGTCCTGGCCCTGTTGGCCCAGTGGCTAACCTGCCACTGTGTATAGAGGGAATGGGAATCGGGATTATTGTACCAGCAGCTGTGCCATGCCCACAGTGCTGCAACATTACCGTCCTCACCAATTCAACAACCTGGGGTTGGATCTGAAATCTGAGATTTTCAACCTCAGTTTTACACCCAAGAGCAAGGTGGTGATGGTGAGGGTAGTTCTATCTCTTTGCAGTTATCCTCATTCTCCTGGCTGCTGGGAGCAGGTGCTCTCTCCTAGCTCCTAGGTGCGTGAGTTTGGGTGCACGTGGTCTCTCTCTCTGCTTATTCTTACTATTTACAGCAGTACCTACTATGTGCTAGATGCTTCCCAGATGTTCAAAAAGGAGTCAGGACCTTCCCTGTCCTGAGTGCTCACAACGTAAGGGTAGACTGACACGAAGAAAGGGGAATAACACAAAGGGATTTTCTAAAAATACAAATGTCATTTATTCTTATTCGAGGGAAGATGGGATACTGAACATTCGCTCTTTGTAGAGAGAGAGCATATCTCCTCTCTTCCCCCTGCCCCATTCCTCCACAGAGGAATTCCATCTAACTCCAAAGAGACAAGGGCAGGACAAGGGCTCCCACCCTCCCATATCCATTTGATAAGCGTTCCCCACTCTGCCAGACTGAGCCAGACGTTCTCCTATGAATGGTTTCAGAGTAGCAGCCGTGTTAGTCAGTATCCACAAAAAGAAAAGGAGTACTTGTGGCACCTTAGAGACTAACAAATTTATTTGAGCATAAGCTTTCGTGAGCTACAGCTCACTTCGTTGGATGCATTCAGATTTTGGGACTGCCTTACAGCGGCCTGCTTTTAGGGCTGTAAGTTTTAACTTCAGTATCACATACCAAGGAATGGTTTCAGAGGAACAGCCGTGTTAGTCTGTATTCGCAAAAAGAAAAGGAGTACTTGTGGCACCTTAGAGACTAACGAATTTATTTGAGCATGAGCTTTCGTGAGCTACAGCTCACTTCATCAGATGTTTACCGTGGAAACTGCAGCAGACTTTATATACACACAGAGAATATGAAACAATACCTCCTCCCACCCCACTGTCCTGCTGGTAATAGCTTATCTAAAGTGATCAACAGGTGGGCCATTTCCAGCACAAATCCAGGTTTTCTCACCCTCCACCCCCCACACAAATTCACTCTCCTGCTGGTGCTAGCCCATCCAAAGTGACAACTCTTTGCATAATCAAGTCGGGCTATTTCCTGCATAGATCAAGGTTTTCTCACATCCCCCCCACCCCCATACACACACAAACTCACTCTCCTGCTGGTAATAGCTCATCTAAACTGACCACTCTCCAAGTTTAAATCCAAGTTAAACCAGAACATCTGGGGGGGGGGGGTAGGAAAAAACAAGAAGAAACAGGCTACCTTGCATAATGACTTAGCCACTCCCAGTCTCTATTTAAGCCTAAATTAATAGTATCCAATTTGCAAATGAATTCCAATTCAGCAGTTTCTCGCTGGAGTCTGGATTTGAAGTTTTTTTGTTTTAAGATAGCGACCTTCATGTCTGTGATTGCGTGACCAGAGAGATTGAAGTGTTCTCCGACTGGTTTATGAATGTTATAATTCTTGACATCTGATTTGTGTCCATTTATTCTTTTACGTAGAGACTGTCCAGTTTGACCAATGTACATGGCAGAGGGGCATTGCTGGCACATGATGGCATATATCACATTGGTGGATGTGCAGGTGAACGAGCCTCTGATAGTGTGGCTGATGTTATTAGGCCCTGTGATGGTGTCCCCTGAATAGATATGTGGGCACAATTGGCAACGGGCTTTGTTGCAAGGATAAGTTCCTGGGTTAGTGGTTCTGTTGTGTGGTATGTGGTTGTTGGTGAGTATTTGCTTCAGGTTGCGGGGCTGTCTGTAGGCAAGGACTGGCCTGTCTCCCAAGACTTGTGAGAGTGTTGGGTCATCCTTTAGGATAGGTTGTAGATCCTTAATAATGCGCTGGAGGGGTTTTAGTTGGGGGCTGAAGGTGACCGCTAGTGGCGTTCTGTTATTTTCTTTGTTAGGCCTGTCCTGTAGTAGGTAACTTCTGGGAACTCTTCTGGCTCTATCAATCTGTTTCTTTACTTCTGCAGGTGGGTATTGTAGTTGTAAGAAAGCTTGACAGAGATCTTGTAGGTGTTTGTCTCTGTCTGAGGGGTTGGAGCAAATGCGGTTGTATCGCAGAGCTTGGCTGTAGACGATGGATCGTGTGGTGTGGTCAGGGTGAAAGCTGGAGGCATGCAGGTAGGAATAGCGGTCAGTAGGTTTCCGGTATAGGGTGGTGTTTATGTGGCCATTGTTTATTAGCACTGTAGTGTCCAGGAAGTGGATCTCTTGTGTGGACTGGACCAGGCTGAGGTTGGTGGTGGGATGGAAATTGTTGAAATCGTGGTGGAATTCCTCAAGGGCTTCTTTTCCATGGGTCCAGATGATGAAGATGTCATCAATATAGCGCAAGTAGAGTAGGGGCTTTAGGGGACGAGAGCTGAGGAAGCGTTGTTCTAAATCAGCCATAAAAATGTTGGCATACTGTGGGGCCATGCGGGTACCCATAGCAGTGCCGCTGATCTGAAGGTATACATTGTCCCCAAATGTGAAATAGTTATGGGTAAGGACAAAGTCACAAAGTTCAGCCACCAGGTTAGCCGTGACATTATCGGGGATAGTGTTCTTGACGGCTTGTAGTCCATCTTTGTGTGGAATGTTGGTGTAGAGGGCTTCTACATCCATAGTAGCCAGGATGGTGTTTTCAGGAAGATCACCGATGGATTGAAGTTTCCTCAGGAAGTCAGTGGTGTCTCGAAGGTAGCTGGGAGTGCTGGTAGCGTAGGGCCTGAGGAGGGAGTCTACATAGCCAGACAATCCTGCTGTCAGGGTGCCAATGCCTGAGATGATGGGGCGCCCAGGATTTCCAGGTTTATGGATCTTGGGTAGTAGATAGAATATCCCAGGTCGGGGTTCCAGGGGTGTGTCTGTGCGGATTTGATCTTGTGCTTTTTCAGGAAGTTTCTTGAGCAAATGCTGTAGTTGCTTTTGGTAACTCTCAGTGGGATCATAGGGTAATGGCTTGTAGAAACTCGTGTTGGAGAGCTGCCGAGCAGCCTCTTGTTCATATTCCGACCTATTCATGATGACAACAGCACCTCCTTTGTCAGCCTTTTTGATTATGATGTCAGAGTTGTTTCTGAGGCTGTGGATGGCATTGCGTTCCGCATGGCTGAGGTTATGGGGCTAGTGATGCCACAGCAATGGTTCCCTCACCCCACCTAGCAATATTGTTAACCTATCCAACTATGCTCTCAGCCCAGCAGAAGCAGCTGTTCTATCTCGGGGCCTCTCCTTCTGCCCCTCCACCCCCACGAACATGATACAGTTCTGTGGTGACCTAGAATCCTATTTTCGACGTCTCCGTCTCAAGGAATATTTCCAAAATACCTCTGAACAACATACTAATCCACAGAGGTCTCCCTGCCAACACTACAGAAGGAGGGATTCTAGATGGACTCCTCCTGAAGGTCGAAACAGCAGACTGGACTTCTACATAGAGTGCTTCCGCCGACGTGCACGGGCTGAAATTGTGGAAAAGCAGCATCACTTGCCCCATAACCTCAGCCATGCGGAACGCAATGCCATCCACTAGCGGTCACCTTCAGCCCCCAACTAAAACCCCTCCAACGCATTATTAAGGATCTACAACCTATCCTAAAGGATGACCCAACACTCTCACAAGTCTTGGGAGACAGGCCAGTCCTTGCCTACAGACAGCCCCGCAATCTGAAGCAAATACTCACCAACAACCACATACCACACAACAGAACCACTAACCCAGGAACTTATCCTTGCAACAAAGCCCGTTGCCAATTGTGCCCACATATCTATTCAGGGGACACCATCACAGGGCCTAATAACATCAGCCACGCTATCAGAGGCTCGTTCACCTGCACATCCACCAATGTGATATATGCCATCATGTGCCAGCAATGCCCCTCTGCCATGTACATCGGTCAAACTGGACAGTCTCTACGTAAAAGAATAAATGGACACAAATCAGATGTCAAGAATTATAACATTCATAAACCAGTCGGAGAACACTTCAATCTCTCTGGTCACGCAATCACAGACATGAAGGTCGCTATCTTAAAACAAAAAAACTTCAAATCCAGACTCCAGCGAGAAACTGCTGAATTGGAATTCATTTGCAAATTGGATACTATTAATTTAGGCTTAAATAGAGACTGGGAGTGGCTAAGTCATTATGCAAGGTAGCCTGTTTCTTCTTGTTTTTTCCTACCCCCCCCCACCCCAGATGTTCTGGTTTAACTTGGATTTAAACTTCGAGAGTGGTCAGTTTAGATGAGCTATTACCAGCAGGAGAGTGAGTTTGTGTGTGTATGGGGGTGGGGGGGATGTGAGAAAACCTTGATCTATGCAGGAAATAGCCCGACTTGATTATGCAAAGAGTTGTCACTTTGGATGGGCTAGCACCAGCAGGAGAGTGAATTTGTGTGGGGGGTGGAGGGTGAGAAAACCTGGATTTGTGCTGGAAATGGCCCACCTGTTGATCACTTTAGATAAGCTATTACCAGCAGGACAGTGGGGTGGGAGGAGGTATTGTTTCATATTCTCTGTGTGTATATAAAGTCTGCTGCAGTTTCCACGGTAAACATCTGATGAAGTGAGCTGTAGCTCACGAAAGCTCATGCTCAAATAAATTCGTTAGTCTCTAAGGTGCCACAAGTACTCCTTTTCTTTATACCAAGGAATGTCCATTCAGGCTGTAGAAAAAGAATAGTTTGAGTAAATCGGTCTCAAAGCAGCAAACAGAAGCCCTTCTAAATTCTGGAGAATCAAACACATGGAGCTTGATTCTCCCTTCACTTACACCAGCTGTCAGGGGTGGCAGATTTGTAGAAATTTTGGTGGTGCCCAGAACCCGCCGCCACCCAAACTCCACCCCCTACCTGTCCAAGGCCCTGGGAGGGAGTTTGGGTGTGGGAGGAGGTCTGGGGTGCAGGCCCTAGGCTGGGGCAGGGGATTGGGATGTAGGGTGCTGGCTCTGGGAGGGAGTTTGGGAATGGGAGGGGGTGCGGAGGGAGGGGGTGCAGATTCTGGGAGGGAGTTTGGGGATGGGAGGGGGTGCAGAGGGAGGGCTGTGGGGTGTGGCTGCAGATGAGGGGTTTGGGGGATGGGAGGGGCTCAGGGCAAGAGTAGGGGTGGAGGATGCAGTGGGGGTGTGTGAAAGCTCTGGCTGGGGGTGTGGGCTCTGGGGTGGGGCAGGGCTGGGGATGAGTTTGGGGTTCAGGCAGGCTGCTCCAGGACAGGGGCCAGAGCAGAGGACTCCCCCCGAGCCCTTTCCCTGCCGGCAGCAGCGAGCTCTGGGGGAGGAGCCCCACTTTCCCGCCCCCCCCCCCCCAGCAGCACACTCACCCCCACCACTGTCACTGCACGTGGTCCTAGGGCCCCTCTCAGGTCCAGGAATCTCCCTCGCCTCCCCCGCAGTGGGTGCCGGGGGTGCTGCATGCACCTCCTCCCCTGCTGTTGCCCCTGACTGTAGCCTCACTGGGGGTGAGGGATGTGGCTGCCTCCTTGCCCAGCATGGGGCAGGAGCAGTGACTGCGTGCGGAGGGGTCCCCTGTGCGGGTGGAGGGTCCTGCCGGAAAAGGGAAGGGTCTGAGGTGGAAGGGCAGGCTCAGTCAGTCTGCCCTGGCAGTGGAGATGGGGGGTGCTTGGACCCTGCGGCAGCAGTTGCTGCAGGGAGGCAGCATGGAGCTGCAGGGAAGAGGCAGAGGCAGGGGCAGGGACGCTCTGCTCCAGGGCCTGGGGAGGCACACGGAGGGCCGGGGGCAACAAGAGGAGGCTGGGGAACACTTGGGGGAGGTGCGGGGAGGTGGCAGGTGGGGTTGGGGGGACACCTGGCTCCAAATATTGGTGGAGCTGGGTCCCTGGGCTCTGAATATTGCTGGTGCCAAGGCACCACGTGAAGATATAACTCGCCACCCCTGCCAGTTGTAACTCCACTGACTGCAATTTAAAAGGCTTGTCTTCATGGGGGAGTGGGGAAGAGAGGTGGGACGTCACAGTGGAGGGGGTAATGCACATTATGGGGCTGTGATTTCTAAAGTGCACTGACGTGTTGTGCATTAATTGATCCGTGTAGACCCTGCTGGTGTGGGCTAACATTTGTTTAGTGTGCTTTAATGTAGTCTGTGGTATACAGGAGGTCAGAGCAGATGATCCAATGTTCCTTTCTATCCCTAAACTCCATGAATTAAGTCTCGCAGGCCTCAGACAAATCAAATCTAAATAGAAGCTGGAAGGAAGATCAGACCTAGGATGTTAAACTAGCAATAAACTCTTGTATGTGGCTCATTGTGGGATACCATAGTCCTTGGTATCTATGTGCCTGATCCAAAGCTGAAGTTCCCTTGTTGTTCAGAGGGGCCCAAAGTTACCCAAGTGAAAGTCTTTCCTTGTGGTTTCTTGACACTGCCTCCCCTGCTTTCCTGGTTCCTACTTTGGGTACATTAAAAACAAAAGATGTAGATGTGACAGACTGACAATATCCTCTCATATCCTGAACAAACCTTATGGAATTAAGTTAAACCTTTTTGAATTAGGTTAATACCTTTGGGGTACATCGTACTAAAATTTAATTGTGTATGTGGTGTTGTGACACGGTATGTACCTTCTGTAGTAAGGAAGGGCATACCAATGCCTCTGTTATCAGTCTTTGAAGCCCTCTGTTGGGTGTTGAAAGACTGCTTTTGCCAGAGCCTATGTGAAATCTGGGATGAAGACTAGTAAGCTTTCTAGAGTGTGTGTAGGTTCTTCCATAGTTTTTATTACGTTTTCTCTGTAATGTTTTTTACCTTAAGACTAAAGTAGGCTTGCCTAGAAAAAACTGAGTGGTAACTTATATCTGTAGCAATCACTATGTTATCAGTCTCTGAAGAGAAAGCAAGCAGGTCTGTTGTGGTAGACTGTCTTGGCTGGGAAATACACAGTGAAGTCAGGGAACCATGCAGCCTGGGAATGCCCATGTTCAAAGTGAAAGAGATATGGGTCTCCACCCAGAAAGCAACCGCCAGGGAGCTGGAAGCTGAGGGTGGGTGCCTTTGCTGGACCACTGAGGAGAAATACAGGTGCAATTGCCCTGGACCGTGACAGTAGGGACAGGTGAATAGAGCAATACATTTATCATGAGTATCAATGTTCTTTGGCGAGACAGATATTCTAGTCAAATACCAACCGAAATCATAGTCCAGTCACCAGATAAACTTTTCAATCAAGCCTTAATATGTAGCTAAGATCAGGAAGTGCTAGAGGAGCCCTGCTCAATGATTCTAGCTCAACCTGGCCCTTCAGATAAGGATTCCCTCCCCTCCTGACCATACAGGGGGATGGAGACAGAAGATCCCCCTGACAATTGATTTTTGATAATATATTAACAAAATGCCTGCGTAGATCTGGTGGAGAATACATTTCCAGGCATCAAGGGCCTGATTTTTCAGACACTCACTGCTCTAGCTGAAGTCAATGGGAGCTTCAGGTGCTTAACCTCTGAAAAATCCATCATCATCATGGCAAATCCCAAAAGAATGTAGCCTCCTTGCAAACTGAGCACCACCCAGATTGAACTCTGGCAAGGTACTTATGGTGGTTTGACTGGATATTCCATTTGTGTCCATCACCTGCAATCTTGTCTCAGCAATGAAGTTTTTGACGCTGACGTGATTGCTGGCTGCTGTTGTGCAGCAGCGTTCCTTGATACACACGCTTCAGAACGCATTGGTCTTCCATTCTAACATGTTCATACCAAGAAAGCCTCTGAAACCGAACCAGCATTGATGGAGATGGTTGGTGGGTTTGGTTTTGAATATCCTTATTTCTGATCTTGTCCTGCCACCTGATGCAGAGCATCTGACAAAGAGGATGTGAATTGAAAACATCAATCCGGTGTTCATCAGCCTTTCTCAGGACCAATATTTCACTTGTGTATAACCAGTGTAACTGTGTTTCTCTAGGTCCACAGCTTTGTAGCAAGCTTGATGTCAAGGTATCCCCACCAAGTCTGCTGAAAGGCCTCAAACATGGCTGCTGCTACTATATGAGCATCTACATCTTTTGAGCATCTCCCAGCAGTGTCTATGGCACTGCCCAAATATTTGACAGCTGCCACCAGATTGATATTTGGTCCAGACAGGTTAGTACTGAGCTGGTTGTTATCTGGAGCTGGAGGCTGTTTGGTGATAATGGCCAGGGACTTAGTTTTAGCTAGATTAATAAATGGACCAATGCACATTGCTTCTGCTAGATCAGTCCTTAGCGGCTGTGATTCACCAAACTGATTCAATAAGACAATGTCATCGGCATATTCAAGGTCTTGAAGCAGAATGGTGTTCAGCTCAACACCCTCAAGCCAGTCTATCAACCAATCAGCGCTGATGTTGAACAACAGTGACAGAGCCCAGCCTTTCCAAACTCCCGTGGAGATAGGAAACCATGGTGTGTATCTGGCATTGACGCAAACACAACTTTCCGTTCTTTAATAGAACTCTTCTATCAAAGACACTAGCTTTCCAGGGTTCCCAAGTCACCTCATCAGATCCCACAAACTTCCTCCATGCACTGAATCAAAGGCATGATGGAAGTCTATAAAAAGTGCTGTGCATGGCTTATTAAATTGAGCCGTTTTATCAAAAAGCTGCCCAAAGGTGAAAATCAGGCCCTGAGTAAATAACTGGATCATATGAGTATTGCAGAACCACGTCTTTGGCTGACTCACAAGTAGCTGCACGGGACGAGGAGTTTTATATGTAACAGACATGATTTGAAGGCAACACGCAGGATTGACAGAACTAATATGTCATGTCCTTTTCAAACTGATGTACAAGGTAATGAAACAACATGGAGACAACTCCTGCAAAGACCTGCCAACTTTAGCTTATCAGGCAAGAGAATTATACAACAAATGCGGGAAGGCACTGCTATCCGCATCAGAGAAACATAAATAGAAACCAAATGAGTAATAAGCCTCTAGTTTTTCAGCATGGGAAGCCTGAAGATGTCAAGCATCATTTTGTGATGACTAAGATTTGCTCACATTTAGTAAGTTATTAAAGTAAGGCTGAAATGAGAATCTGGAAGTATCAATGTAATGTTGGAAACAATCTCAGTAAAGCTGGGAGTTCTGCTTGCCATAAAAGAAATCACAACTTCAGGAAGAGAAATTGGTTATAAATGACATAGATTTTGGGAAAAAGCATGCAATTAAGGAGAAATATTACAAACAGAACTTGTTGTTTTGACAAGTAAAAATCAGTAATACGGAGCATCATGCATGATCCAAAAGGACAGAAGTTACTGGTTTGGTTCATGTTCCAGCAGTGTGTTACCAGCATCTCACAAATATAGCCTTCCTTTAGTCTCATCACACATTACATGTAGAGAGACATCCCAGCCATTGGGTTGGTTTGTCACCGTATTGTGGGCTAAATTCTCTCCTAGTGTTGACTTCAATGGAGTTTCATCCATTTACACCAACATCGAATTTTGTTGTTTGTCTCAACCCCTTACTCTTGATAGTTATTTTAAGTCTGTCACTGTAGATCCAGTAGTTTGAACAGCCATGTCTTGACTGGGTTTTTTAAAAAAAAAAATAACTAGCTTTTTAAACGGAATGAATGAATCCTTCACCTGCTTACCTTAGAAATAAAATACATGAGAAACCCATTCAGGAAGAATTCATTGAAATAATATTTGTTGATTGCTAGTAATTTCAGTGTCAAGTCTGAATAAACAAATAGTGCTGGAGTAAGTGCTGGAGATATGGGGTTAGATCCTCAGCTGGTGTAGATTGATGTAGCTCCATTGACTCCAGTGGAGCTAAGCTGATTTACACCTCCTGTTGATCTGGCCTATGACATTTCCTAAACAATTTTTATTCAGCTCACTGTTATCTTGGCTTATTTGTACTGTTTTCATTTCTCTTTTCTTTGTTTTCAATGCCTTTGAACGTTGTCTCCAGATAAATTCCTTTCCCTCCTATGCAGGATAGTTTGTCTTTTGTTATAGTCTAAGGCAGCATTCATAGACCACTCTAACATCAGGTTTTTAGAGTAACAGCCGTGTTAGTCTGTATTTGCAAAAAGAAAAGGAGTACTTGTGGCACCTTAGAGACTAACCAATTTATTTGAGCATAAGCTTTCGTGAGCTGGATGCATCCGATGAAGTGAGCTGTAGCTCACGAAAGCTTATGCTCAAATAAATTGGTTAGTCTCTAAGGTGCCACAAGTACTCCTTTTCTTCTTATCAGGTTTTTAGTAGGAGATTCCAGGTATTGACTTTCATTGGTACATGACAGCTGCAGCTATCCGAATGGGGAATGGAATACAAGAGAAATAGAAAATGGGTCCTCTCCAGGCAGGCTTCAAAGCTGATGCCTTTAAGAGCTTGAGTCGATCGTTATCCAGATTCAGTTAAAATACAGGCTTCCTTATTTGCCTGATTTCTATCCCTCGGTCTCTGTGCCACTGTCCCATTCAGTAACTAAGAGAGAGTACATGCTCCATCGGGGAGAGGAGTCCCCCCAACTCATCCCATCTACTACTGCCAATCTGCTCGCATTCTTTTGTGTGATTTTGATGTTCTCGTTCCAGCTCCATCATCTGGTTGTTGAATTCTGGTGGCTGTTAATGGTACAGTAATATCGGGAAGGTGCAACTCCAGGTACAATAATTCTTATTCCTCTCCCTCTCTCAGCTCTTCCATGTAGCAGCTATCAAAAATAGGTTGGTGGCAAGGGAAAGTATGGTGTCCAGCTGTCAAGGAATATTAGGCTTTCCAATTTTGCATTGTAGGCAGGTGCATGTTCAGGACAACATGGTAGAATATATCTTTTAAACATTAATATTCTCAATCAAAAATAGGTAGTGATACAATATTATATGTAAGAGAGGGGGTTATGAACATGACCTTTCTCATAGGTAGTTCCTTTTTTCCTTTTAGAAAATCTAGTGGATGCCAACTGCTGGCATTGTTTAATGGATTACTTTGCACTATGATAATTTTTTTTTAAGTTGCAAAATAACATGTTATGATGAGCTGGTGAACAGAGATTTCAGAGGCATAAAAGGGGATTATAAGCTAAGCCAGTGCATGAAAACGATGAATCCTGGATGGCAAAGGATGCAACTTTTTGGAGCTACTATTTGACTTACATTTAAGCAAACTGATTAACCAGACCAACTCTTGGGCAGCTTCTCATGAGAGTATAGAAAAGGTGGAAATAGGCAGTTCTCTGTGCTGGGTCATATCCTTAGCTGGTGTAAATTGAAGTCCAGTGAAGTCAATGGAGCTATGCTGATTTACACCATCTGAGGATCTGGCTCACTATTTTCCTATGTCATGTTTGTTTGGCCTTCCAACTCCCCTTTCCTCTACCAAGAAGTCAGGTGAAATTTCCAAAACACCTGAGTAATTTAGGAGTATAAATCCATTAAAAGTGAGTGGGATTTAGGAACCTATGAATATTTTACCTGTGGTCTCTTCTCATTACAAAGTGTGGGACAAGGCAGAGAATGATGGGAAATCATTGAGGATGATGGGAAAGATTTTTTGATGGTTCCTGTTTTGATATTCCTACTTGATTTAGCTTTAATTCCTAATATTCATCTTTAGCGTGAAGAGAAAGCACATTAGGGAACTTTAAGGAGAAAAAGAAATACTGTAGAGATAGTACCCAGCACCATGTCCTCCTGTGCATTTCCTTCCTCTCCCTCCAGGGAGTCTGGGATCCAGGTATGGGGAGGGGAGGGGATCAGCAGAGGGATGCACACTAAGCACATTGCACAGCCTGAAACCAATGCAGAATCTGCTCCAAGGAGGCCAAATTACCTTTTGCACAGAGGCTCTCCATGCCACAGAACACCTCTCTTAGTGCGGGTTCTTGGGGTCAGTTGGGGAGCACTGCTTAGAGTTGTGCTGCTAAGGAGAAGAAGGAGCTGCAAGAGTCCAAGAGGCATTGACTGGCTTTAGCTGGTCTCTGAGAGCTCTGATTCCTGACTTTCAACCCCCCTGCCCATTCTGCGGGGGAGGGGGAAAGCAAACTCTACCCATCACTTACATAACGTGATAGAAGCTTGAACAGGTTTTTCTGGATGGGGTTTGGCTCTGTTATCTGTTATACTGGTGGTGATCTGAGGTTATTCCCTGGGAGCCAGTAGAGTTACTTCACATTGATGGCAGGTTGTTGGCAGGTTAATGAAAGTAGAATCTGGGTGCCAGATTGCATGTTACTGGAATATCAGTGCAGCAGTATCTTTCAGAATATGCACTAAGTGTGTGTGCAGCTGTGTGGTTTATCAGGCAGCTCTTTACTTAATGACTTGATAATTAACAGTACATATTTACTTTAATAATTTTCACATCACATCATACTTGTTCTGCCTTCCAAGTTTACAACCACTGTTCTGAGAAAACACAGAACAAAGCACTGTGGGACGGCAGAACTTCTGAGTGTTTTTTGTAAGGATATTTTTTACTATAAGCGGCATCAGTGATACTTTCCAAAGTGCCCACTGTCATTTCACATGTTGCTTTAATTTACTGTAGTCATTACTAAAGCTGTTTCAGAGTAACAGCCGTGTTAGTCTGTATTCGCAAAAAGAAAAGGAGTACTTGTGGCACCTTAGAGACTAACCAATTTATTTGAGCATAAGCTTTCATGAGCTACAGCTCACTTCATCGGATGCATGCTGTGGAAAGTGTAGAAGATCTTATTATATTCACACAAAAAGCATGAAAAAATACCTCCTCCCACCCCACTCTCCTGCTGGTAATAGCTTATCTAAAGTGATCACTCTTCTTACAATGTGTATGATAATCAAGTTGGGCCATTTCCAGCACAAATCCAGGTTTTCTGTCCAACTATCCAACTATACTCTCAGCCCAGCAGAAGCAGCTGTCCTATCTCGGGGCCTCTCCTTCTGCCCCTCCACCCCCATGAACATAATACAGTTCTATGGTGACCTGGAATCCTATTTTCGACGTCTCCGACTCAAGGAATATTTCCAACATACCTCTGAACAACATACTAATCCACAGAGACCTTCCTACCAACACTACAAAAAGAAGGATTCTAGGTGGATTCCTCCTGAAGGTCGAAACAACAGACTGGACTTCTACATAGAGTGCTTCCGCCGACATGCACGGGCTGAAATTGTGGAAAAGCAGCATCACTTGCCCCATAAACTCAGCCGTGCGGATCACAATGCCATCCACAGCCTCAGAAACAACTCTGACATCATAATCAAAAAGGCTGACAAAGGAGGTGCTGTTGTCATCATGAATAGGTCAGAATATGAACAAGAGGCTGCTCGGCAACTCTCTAACACCACTTTCTACAAGCCATTACCCTCTGATCCCTCTGAGAGTTACCAAAAGCAACTACAGCATTTGCTCAAGAAACTCCCTGAAAAAGCACAAGATCAAATCCGCACAGACACACCCCTGGAACCCCGACCTGGGATATTCTATCTACTACCCAAGATCCATAAACCTGGAAATCCTGGGCGCCCCATCATCTCAGGCATTGGCACCTTGACAGCAGGATTGTCTGGCTATGTAGATTCCCTCCTCAGGCCCTACGCTACTAGCACTCCCAGCTACCTTCGAGACACCACTGACTTCCTGAGGAAACTACAGTCCATCGGTGATCTTCCTGATAACACCATCCTGGCCACTATGGATGTAGAAGCCCTCTACACCAACATTCCACACAAAGATGGACTACAAGTCGTCAGGAACACTATCCCCGAAAATGTCACGACTAACCTGGTGGCTGAACTTTGTGACTTTGTCCTTACCCATAACTCTTTTACATTTGGGGACAATGTATACCTTCAGATCAGCGGCACTGCTATGGGTACCCGCATGGCCCCACAGTATGCCAACATTTGTATGGCTGATTTAGAACAACGCTTCCTCAGCTCTCGTCCCCTAACGCCCCTACTCTATATTGATGACATCTTCATCACCTGGACCCATGGAAAAGAAGCCCTTGAGGAATTCCACCATGACTTCAACAATTTCCATCCCACCATCAACCTCAGCCTGGTCCAGTCCACACAAGAGATCCGCTTCCTGGACACTACAGTGCTAATAAATGATGGTCACATAAACACCACCCTATACCGGAAACCTACTGACCGCTATTCCTACCTACATGCCTCCAGCTTTCACCCTGACCACACCACACGATCCATCGTCTACAGCCAAGCTCTGCGATACAACCGCATTTCTCCAACCCCTCAGACAGAGACAAACACATACAAGATCTCTATCAAGCATTCTTACAACTACAATACCCACTTGCGGAAGTGAAGAAACAGATTGATAGAGCCAGAAGAGTTCCCAAAAGTCACCTACTACAGGACAGGCCTAACAAAGAAAATAACAGAGCGCCACTAGCCGTCACCTTCAGCCCCCAACTAAAACCCCTCCAACGCATTATTAAGGATCTACAACCTATCCTGAAGGATGACCCAACACTCTCACAAATCTTGGGAGACAGGCCAGTCCTTGCCTACAGACAGCCCCCCAACCTGAAGCAAATACTCACCAACAACCACATACCACACAAGAGAACCACTAACCCAGGAACCTATCCTTGCAACAAAGCCCGTTGCCAACTGTGCCCACGTATCTATTCAGGGGACACCATCACAGGGCCTAATAACATCAGCCACACTATCAGAGGCTCGTTCACCTGCACATCCACCAATGTGATATATGCTATCATGTGCCAGCAATGCCCCTCCGCCATGTACATTGGTCAAACTGGACAGTCTCTACGTAAAAGAGTAAATGGACACAAATCAGATGTCAAGAATTATAACATTCATAAACCAGTCGGAGAACACTTCAATCTCTCTTGTCACGCGATTACAGACATGAAAGTCACTATTTTACAACAAAAAAACTTCAAATCCAGACTCCAGCGAGAAACTGCTGAATTGGAATTCATTGGCAAATTGGATACAATTAACTTAGGCTTGAATAGAGACTGGGAATGGCTTAGTCATTATGCAAGGTAGCCTATTTCCCTTGTTTTTTCCAACCCCCCCCCTCCCCCCTCAGACTTTCTTGTTAAACCCTGGATTTGTGCTGGAAATGGCCCACCTTGATTATCATACACAATGTAAGGAGAGTGGTCACTTTGGATAAGCTATTACCAGCAGGAGAGTGAGTTTGTGTGTGGGGGGGGGGGGGGGGTGTGAGAAAACCTGGATTTGTGCTGGAAATGGCCCAACTTGATTATCATACACATTGTAAGGAGAGTGGTCACTTTAGATAAGCTATTACCAGCAGGAGAGTGGGGTGGGAGGAGGTATTTTTTCATGCTTTTTGTGTGTATATAATAAGATCTTCTACACTTTCCACAGCATGCATCCGATGAAGTGAGCTGTAGCTCACGAAAGCTTATGCTCAAATAAATTGGTTAGTCTCTAAGGTGCCACAAGTACTCCTTTTCTTTTTACTAAAGCTGTAGTCTTTTCCCAAGTCTGGAGAAATGAGCACAAGGTTGTGAGTTTGGAGATCCTGAGTTCTAATCCTGCCTCTGCTACTGACATCTTGATTATTCTTGGGGAGGTCACCTTGGCTGTTCTGTCCATATCCTCACTTGGATAATGAAACTTGTCCATCTACCTTGTAAGGGAGTTATCAGGATGTAAATATCTGCATGATGCTTTGAACAAGGAAGTGGATAGAGCATTGGACTGGGATTCTGAAGATTTAGGTTCTAGTCTGGTTCTGCCACTGAACTGCTGAGTGACCTTGGGCAAGTCAGTTTCCCCACCTGTACAAAAGAGGTCAGTATTATCACCCCATTTTAAAGCGCTTTGAGATCTACTGAGAAAAAGTGCTAAATAAGAGCTAGATATTTATTATTATACATTGCCTCGTATATTGTTGTGAAATAAAAATATTAAACTGACTTTTTGCCTGTGAAGAATATGAAATCTCAGTGAAAAAGCTGAAATTCAAACTTTCTGCCACCGTTTTTCTTATTTCACATGTGCAGAGGGAAACTTGAGAGAGGTGAGTGTAGCTGAGTGAGTGAGCTTGCTGGGAGCCTGGATAACAGCGCTGGAGGGCAAATAGGGGAGGGGACTTGCCTGGAGCCAGCTGGGCTGCTCTTGGACTCTCTGGCTTTCTCAAGCTGAACATGATGGTCAGCCCACTTTCTTGTACAAGTTTTTCTTTAAAAAAACCCCAGCCCTGTCTTGTACCTGAGCAAATGGTATGCTGTTGGATGCAATGATGTGACCTTAGTTTGCACTACATGGGTTAAAGAGTCCTGGCTGTGGAAATGCAGGGAGTGTTAGCTAGTATGAAGGGAACATACTCTACTCTGTGTTGGTCTGCTTCTTTTAGGGGTTGCATTTAGGGGCTTTATGATAAAAGGTAAAATAATGAAAAGAGCCAAATTCTGTTCTTAACTGGACAAAGTTCTCATTGAATTAGAGTGAGTTTTGATTCATTAAGGGCTGCAGAATTTGGCCCCTGGTGCTTTAGGACCCTAATTACTCCCATTCAAATCAGAGGTAAAAAAACAACAACAATCAAACCGTGGAGCAGGTTTTGAGCTGCAAACCTACCCCTTTGTGCTGCGTTTGGCATCTCAAATGGACAGGTAAGCAAGATTTCCCTACCGAGGGATACCCCTGGGGTGGGGGAGTACTCAGCTGGCATAGCACTAGTTTAGAAAAACCCTACACACACCCTTGGTATCCCTCAATGTAGAGGGCAGAGAGAGGCCAGATGTGACTGGAGCGTGCGGTGGCAGTTCCTCACTGGCAGACGACTCTGTGGGGGCCATTACCAGCTGTCACACTTTAGAGTAACCCCTAGGTGTAGAACCAGCCCTATGATCAGCTGAGAATTTGTTTCCATACTTGGGAACAGGATCAGGCCCTTCCAGAGCCGGTTACCACAACTATCTAAGGAACAGGGATGAGCAAATATTATACGAGGAGGACAGAGTAGAGGAAAAGAGATCCAAAATTAAAGTGATTAAGATGTAAATAAGTTTGGAAAAGCAAAACCTTTCTTTTCACTAGAAATGCTTTCTGCATGTTTTAAAGGTACAGATGAACATGAACCTTATTCTGCCTTGAATGGCTAGCTCTGAGCTCCACATTAGCCTGAGCAATCAAGACAACAGGAAGCAGATAATGGGACTTTTGTGTCTCTACTAAAGAGGCCTCCCATTAAATTGCTTGTAGGTCTTCAGAAAGGTCAATCAAAGCTTAAGCAACCCCCTGTTGTTTGATAACTTCAGAGCCCAAACTCCATGGTCCTGGAGACCTCCGCTGTTTGAAGAGGGGGGAAGTTTAATTACCTTTTGAAAGCCTGCAGCAGGACAGGATGCAAGGATGTTTTCTTTCTTTTGTGTGAGTCCAAGAAGTTACTATTTTGGTCCATGAGAGCCAACAACCCGCCACCCTGGAGGAGACAGACCCTTCCTCTGGCCTGCTGTCAGAAGAATAGCAGAAGCAATAGGATATTTGCTAAGGTGAGCCTCGCACAGGAAGGAAGCGTTGGCAGTAGGATGCTTGTGGAAGGAGAGGCAAAAACCTTCTAGGCCTTTTTAAATAGCTATCTCTACCTTTCTCCTTTTAAAAAAAAAATCTTTATTTTATCCCACTTGTTTTGCTTTAAAGAAAGACATCAATGCAGTTGCAGGAAACAGACTGCTGTCACCTAAATGAAATTTGCTTTTTATCATTAAAGAACTGGGAAACTGATTGCAAGAGTTTGAATTTTACAAATTGTAATACATCTGCTTCAGAAATGCAGCCTTTCACAGCACTTTGTGTGTTCCAACTATATATTAGTTGGAACACACAAACGTATATTAAGGATTTTGTCTCTCTCTTGCACACGCACGCACAAAATCATTTGAATTTAAACAAACTAAACACAAACTGCCTGGGAAGAAACATTCTCAAGTGCTTGAAAAGAAACTTGGATAGCATGCCTAACATATTGTATGTGATCAGAAATTTTAGTAAGGTGCTATAACCCATGGTACATACATTGTAAAGATATATATGTCACATTTATGTACAGCAGGCATAAAGGGGATGTGCTTCTGGAAAGGATAATTTAGCATGGGAGAAATGTAGCTGCACAGAGGGCCAAGCCTGTCTAAGAGCCAAAGGGTATCCCATCCTAACTCAATGCACTGGTACCTGCAACATGAGTGGATTATATAGCACCTGATCCTCCTCCAGTTGGCATCTATAGGAAATTTGTCATTGACATGGCAGGAGGGGCTAGTGGGATAAGGCATTGGAGTGTGACTTACTAGATCTAGATTCTATTCCTGGCTTAGCCACTGAATTACTATTTTCTCTCTAGCAAGTCACTTGATCTTTCTGTATGTGGAAGGTGGGAATGCTTATCTGCCATTGTAAGCACTTTGAGATCTGTGGATGAAGAGTGCTGTATAAGGGCCCGGTACAATACCCAAAGATTCTGACTTCAATGGGCAATGCCTCATGTGCTAATTCTCGAATATTATTCAGTGGGATTTGCCTGTCATATGTAAGTGTTTTCCAGGGTATTTCAGGTTCTGAAAATGAGATAAACCAATTGTCTAGTATTTGGAACCCACCCATCCGAATCTAACTTCATGCAGGTTTGTGTGTCTATTGCCATATGAGCAAAGATATTTCCCCTTATCCCATTGAAAATAGGTGTAGTTGAATTTCTGGCAGAGTGTGAGCATCTAGGTGTATTTTTGCCATGTATTGCACTATAACGATTTCACTATAAGTTTATTCGACATGTTGGCTTCTTACCAAAAATGAAAACAATAGACAACTATTTTTCAGTTGGGAAAGCCACAATCACTGTGTTTCCCAGCCCAGATAAAGAACTGAAGCAGCATCACACAAAGTGCTCTTAATTCCCTGTGTAATTATTTTTATTTTTTGAACAGGCTAGATTTATTGGAGAACCATTCACCGTACTACTGTTCCTCATCTCTTCACTTCTCTGGAGCCTTGATAGCTGGCTGGGTATATAGTTGTCTTGTCATAATTAAGTTTCTGTTTTTGTCATATGCAAGTTTTTACATGCATTTAACTTTCCTTTCGTACACAAGGAGCTGGAATGTGGTTGATGCTGTGCAGGTTCACAGAAGAAGGGGTCGACAGGCTCAGCAAGGGAAGTGACAGCCCTGCTGATGGCAATGGACTCCCAAAGAGTGAGGAAAAATGTAGGTGGGCCTGCAATGACTGAACTAGGATTGGTAAGAGCAAGAGGGTACACTGAACCCTGTAAAGGGATGTAGCAGTCCCACTGTACCGCATCAAGCTATCCTAATCTATGGAATCTATCACCTGCACAAATCACCACGGTATCTGAGCAGGGATGGTGTCCCTAGCCTCTGTTTGCTAGAAGCTGGGAATGGGTGACAGGGGATGGATCACTTGATGATTACCTGTTCTGTTCATTCCCTCTGGGGCACCTGGCATTGGCCACTAGGGTCTATCAGAAGTGTATAGCCCCTTGTTCCCCTGTGATGTAGACTGTGGCATTAAAAGCCACAATGTAGGCCAAAGACTTCAGTAAGTCGAGAAAAAGGAATTCACAATGATGAAAAATATTGCAGGTCCGGACAAACCAAAACTGAACCTTGTAAAATGTCTGAGGCACGTGGTGGTGGTTGTCCTTCATAACTGAAGATGACACTGAAGACAGATTTACATCTTGTGAGTATGGTTGTGGCTAAAAAGACCAATGCATGAGTGTCAGTCCTTTCCACACGAACTGCACAGGTAGCGCGAGTCCGAAGAAGAGATTACAGTCTCTGCCTGCTGAATCTGATGCTGTTTATGACTCAGCCTGGGTGCCTAAAATCTCAAATTGGGTAACTCCATTGTTGACTGCTGATTGCCAGCATGATCTATCTGATGCTGACAACTCCCAGCTGTCAACATCGATGTTGCACGGTTTCAAGTTATGCTTCAGTGTGTTCTTGAAGCATTTCTTCTGGTGCCTTGTATGTGGTTGCCCACTTGCAGTTTTCCATACAGCAACAGTTTTGGTGTTTTTGTGTTGTCCATCGTCAACACGTGTCTAGCCTGACGTAACTGTCGTGAGCTAAGCGTGGCTTCAATCCCTGTGGAGTGATTACATTCCCCATTACTGGTAACTTTAGCCTGACATTTCATGCAGACTGTGGCATGCAGATGTTGTAAATGGCATTTATCTGAATGCTTAGTGTGATGCCTGTATCAGGTCCAAGTCTCACACCCATACAAGTTGAACTAGCACAATCGCTTTGTAGACTTTTAATTTGGTTTGATGCTTAATACCATGTCTCTGCCAGACTCTGCCCGATAGTCTGCCAAATGATGAACTGGCTGGGTAGATACGACTTGTCAGCTCCTTGTCTACGGTAACAGAATTTGACAATATGCTACCACGGTAGCAGAAGACTGGCACAGCATTCAACCGTGGTTTGCTGATGGTGACACTTGGTTTCGTGTAACATTTCCCTCGTGCAGGCTGATATATGACCTCTGTCATTTTCAGATTGATTGTCAGCCCATATATTTCTGCAGACTCTGTGAATCTGTCCATAATCAATTGTATATCTTCTACAATCTGTGCCTCTAGAGTACAGTCCTAGGCATGTAGCAGCTCATGAACAATTGCCTCAAAGACCTTCACGGAGGAGCGTAGCCTGTTTAGATTAAATAAATTTCCAAAGGATTGGAATTTGTATCCTGATACTGTCATTCAGGTGTCTTGTCAAGCTTTGCTGCATAGATGAGATTAAAGAAGAGTGGACTGATTATGCAGCACTGCTTAATACCATCAGAGACAGGAAATGGCTCAGACAGAACACCATCTGTGCAGACTCTTCTGATCATTCCATCATGAAACAGCCTCAGAATGTCGATGAATTTTTCTGGATAACCAAACTTATGTAATAATTGCTAAAGCCCAAGTCTACTGACAGTTTCAAATGCCCTAGGTCAATAAAGACAGTGTAAAGGTCCTGTTGCTGTTCTCTGAATTTCTCCTGTGTCTGATAGGCTACAAATCATAGACTCACAGAAATGCAGGACTGGAAGGGACCTCAGGAGGTCATCTAGTCCAGTCCCCTACATTCAAGGCAAGACTAATAACTAGGCCATTCCTGACAAGTGTTTGTCTAACCTTTTCTTAAAAACCTCCAATGACAGAGATTCCACCAACTCCCTAGGCAGTTTGTTCCAGTGCTTAACTACCCTTACAGGAAGTTTTTCCTAATGTTCAACCTGAACCTCCCTCACTACAATTTAAGCCCATCGTTTCTTGTCCTATCCTCAGAGGTTAAGGACAATACTTTTTCACCCTCCTGCTTGTAACAATCTTTTCTGTACTAGAAAACTATTATATCCCCCCCTCAGTCTTCTCTTCTCGTCTCCAACCTAAGCAAACCCAGTGTTTCAATCTTTCCTCATAGGTCATGTTTTCTAATGTTTAATAATTTTTGTTGCTCTCCTCTGGATTTTCTCCAATTTGTTCACATCTTTCCTGAAATGTGGCCCCCAGAACTAGACACAATACTCTCATTGAGACCTTATCAATGCACAGTAGAGTGAAAGAATTATTTCTCATGTCTTGCTTACAACATTTCTGCGGATACATCCCAGAATGTCTGCCATTCCTTGTGTTGGCCTAAAACCATATTGTGACTTAAGTAGCATGATTAGCCATGTTGTATAGTAAATGATCAAAAAGTACTCTAGTCAGAATCTTTCCACTGAGAGAGAGTAACCAGATACCATGATAGTTACCACAGTTTGACATTTCACCTTTCCTCTCATACACGGTGACAATGGTAGTACTTCTTTAGTACTCCATATACTGAGAAATAGTCCATGCAATCACCTCAGCAGGATCTCACCTCCATACTTGAATATTTCTGCAGGAATGCCTTCAGATCTGGGAGTCTTGTGGTTCTTCATGGCACTGATTGCAGTGCTGACTTCATCAAGAGATGGGGCTTCATCCATGTTGTCAATATATGTTGGCTGATCTACTAGTCTTACTAGTTCCTCATCTGTGATGTTGGACTGTGTGTTCAGTAGAGCACTGAAATGCTGTTGCCACCTCTGAAAGATTTCTCTTTTGTCAGTGATCACTGTTAGGCTGTCCGTACCCTTCAAAGGCACTGTAGTGGTATGTGTAGGACCATAAACATCTTTCAAAGCAGCACAGAAGTCTTTGGTCACATGACTATCAGAATAGCCTGGGATTTCATCTGCCTTGGCATTCCACCATTGATCCTGCATGTCTCTAATCTTAGATTGGATGTCATGACACAGAGTCCTGTATGTTATAACTGTGCCTACAGGGAGGTGGGATACAAGAATTTGATGATGCATCTCATGTATTTTAGTGAGTAGCTGCTGAATTTCTGGATCATTCTCATTAAACCAATCTTGATGACGTCGTTTTGCTGTACCCAAGGTGGTGAGAGCAGCTTGATATAACATATCATGAAAAAGTGCCCATTTTGAAGCACTTGGAGGACAGGGAGGTGATCCAGGAACAGTCAACGTGGATTCACCAAGGGCAAGTCATGCTTGACCAACCTGATTGCCTTCTATGATGAGATAACTGGCTTTGTGGAGATGGGGGAAGCGGTGGATGTGATACACTTTGACTTTAACAAAGCTTTTGATAGGGTCTCCCACAGTATTCTTGCTAGCAAGTTAAAGAAGTATGGGCTGGATGAATGGACTATAAGGTGGATAGAAAGCTGGCTAGATCATCGGGCTCAATGGGTAGTGAGCAATGGCTCAATGTCTAGTTGGCATCCAGTATCAAGCGGAGTGCCACCAGCAGTCAGTCCTGGGGCTGGTTTTGTTCAACATCTTCATTAATGATCTAGATGATGGGATGGATTGCACCCTCAGCAAGTTCGCAGATGACACTAAGCTGGGGGGAGAGGTATAGACGCTGGAGGGTAGGGATACAGTCTAGAATGACCTAGAGCAGTTGGAGGATTGGGCCAAAAGAAATCTGATAAGGTTCAACAAGGACAAGTGCAGAGTCCTGCACTTAGGATGGAAGAATCCTGTGCACTGCTACAGGCTGGGGACTGACTAGCTAAGCGGCAGTTCTGCAGAAAAGGACCTGGGGATTGCAGTGGATGAGAAGCTGGATAGGAGTCAGTGTGCCCTTGTTGCCTAGAAGGCTAACTGCATATTGTGCTGCATTAGTAGGAGCATTGCTAGCAGATTGAGGAAAGTGATTATTCCCCTCTATTCAGCACTGGTGAGGCCACATCTGGAGTATTGTGTTCAGTTTTGGGCCTCCCACTACAGAAAGGGTGTGGACAAATAGGAGAGAGTCCAGCAGAGGGCAACGAAAATGATTAGGGGGCTGCGGCACATGACTTATGAGGAGAGTCTGAGAAAACTGGGCTTATTTAGTCTTCCCTTCTGCAGAGTGAGGGGGGATTTGATAGCAGCTTTCAACTACCTGAAGGGGGGTTCCAAAGAGGATGGAGCTAGGTTGTTCTCAGTGGTGGCAGATGACAGAACAAGGAGCAATGGTCTCAAGTTGCAGTGGGGGAGGTCTAGATTGGATATTAGGAAAAACTATTTCACTAGAAGGATGGTGAAGAACTAGAATGGGTTACATAAGGAGGTGGTGGAATCTCCAGCCTTAGAGGTTTTTAAGGCCCAGCTTGACAAAGCCCTTTTTGGGATGATTTAGTTGGGGTTGGTCCTGCTTTGAGCAGGGGGTTGGACTAGATGACCTCCTGAGGTCTCTCCCAGCCCTAATCTTCTATGATTCTATGATTCACTGTTTACATTGGCATTAGTAGTCAAGTCAGTGAGGACAGACAGAGCTGCGGTAATGTTATTACAGAGCTACGCTCATGTAGCTTCATCTTGTAATTGCTTTACATTAAATTGTCTGATTTAAATGACAACTCGCATTGCATCTGCTCAGATTACTAATAATAGTTTGGAGCAGACCATGCGATGGCTCGTCCAGCAGTCTGTTCTGCACATGGCTGCAGTGATTTGTACACCCTGTAGATCTCGCTGCTGGACGATGATGTAGTCGGTAAGATGCCATTGTCTGGATCTTGAGTGCATCCATGACAATTTCCTTTTTGTTTGGTAAGTGGGGAAAAAGGTATTTGTGATCGCTAACTGCCGCTTGACACACTCACTAAGTACCAGAGTCTATTGCTATTCTTTCCCAGTCCCATGCTGTCCAATGACAGGCTCCCAGATTACCACATTACTTTACTTTCAACCCTTGCATTAAAGTCCCCCATGATCATCAGTTTCTCTGATGCCGATGCAGACACAATGAGTTTGTCTAAGTTACTATAGAATTTTTTTTTCTTACTGCCGGTATTTATCACAGGAGGAGCATAAGTGCTGATGAAGGTAACATACTGCTTATGTTTCAATGGCAACCATAAAACCACAGGATGACCAGGTATGCCTTTGGGTAGACTTTTGATCTTGGAAGCAATGGCATTGCTAATGGCAAAACTAACAGTAATTTGTTGTGTTTCTCAGGATGAGTGTCCTTGCCAGAAGAATGTGTACCCTGCACCGATCCCTGTGAGTTGCCCTTTTTCAGTGAGTCTGGTTTCCCTCAGTGCAGCAATGTCAACCCTGTACTTGGCCAGTTCTTTTACAACAAGTGCTGTGCTTCTCTCAGTTTGGTTCATGGCAGGGGTTGTCACATCAAATCCTAACATTCCATGAATCTATTAGAAGTGGTGTCATGAGCTGCCTTTATGCAGATCTGCAACTGCAACCACCAGCATCACCATGCCTGTTGCTTTTGCCACCTGCCCATCACTGTAAAACTTTCATCAGTCCTCAGAAGACACTCAGGAATTGTTTTCAGTGGTGATGGCTTGTGGTGCACGAGCCACACTTTCACCCATTCACCTGTGCTCCAATGGCATGCATTCAGAAGATGACTGGCAGGGGTTAGGGTGCAGTCTATGGATGTCAAAGTGGAATCGTTCCATGTGCTTTCTATAGTAGTAGACAACAGCTATGCCTGCATCTGCTTGCTATGGTGTAGTAGCATGTAACACTCCTATCCTCCATAGAAACCACTGAGAACTTCACTACTGACCCGATAGGTAGGGACATGGATTAGTGAGAATCAAAGTGTGTTGCACACACTGGTGGGCCTGTTCACTACACCTCTGGGGCCCCATGCTGCTCCAAGTTCCCTTGCAGAGTTTGCCAGGACTGGGCATGCAAGGACCCAGTTACTGGTTGGTACAACTCAGGAGATATTGCCTGTGAAGAGAGGCACCAGCAGGGAGAACTTATGCACTTGGCCTCCTTTTCATCTAAATGAGGCTAGCTGGCAGCTAGTGATAATGGTAGTAGAATCACTACATTGATCACTGGCAGTAGATGCATCACACAGGCCTGTGCCATGGCACTAACCAACCCAGAGGCATATAAAAATAGTGACATGTCACAGTTCTAAGACTTGTAGCTAAGCAAAATAATGAAATCAAACAGAATCCCAGAAAGAAAATTCACCCAAGCCTCTGACCACCTGGGGCATGTGCTAACTGGTAGATGATTAGTACCTTGCCTTCTACCCAGATGAAGGGTCAAAAAGGAATCATGCAACATTGGCTGCAACACAGAACATCATGCAAACATTGGCTACTCAGATGTATTCTACAGGCCAAGAATTACTTGCCAAAATTATTCAGTGAATACGTTTGAGCAGTGAATGTTGACAAAAAAATCAGAGGTACATTTTTGTCACATTATTTGTAGTGAATTATGTGCTCAGCTCTAATACTTAATGCTCCATTTTTGATTATTATTTGTATTTTTGTAGTGCCTAGGAGCCCTCATCACGGACCCTCGTGTTAGACACTGTACAACAGAACACAGAGACAGTCCCTGCCCCAAAAAGTCTACACACAATCTATATTTATTTAAAATTAATCCCCCCAAATAATTCCATTCTCTCAACTACATCTCTCCCCTTTTTCCGTTTCTCCTACATCTTTCCCCATATCAGCTTTTCACCTAGAACCGCATATGCTTTTAAACCATCCAGTTAGGAGTCCTATCAGAATACACACACATAGCCCCAGGCCTCTTTAGCTGGCGCTTAGGTGCTACAATAGAATCTGTCTATAGCAGGAGAGAAGGTGAGATGAGCTTTGTAAACAGGGGTTCTGAATCCCTCCCCACAAATACTTGCCAGGTGGCAGGGGACAACACATTGCACACTAAAGCTCTTCAGGATTGTTTATCTTCTCTTTCTGATGATGTTTGTTGTTTGTCTGGTGGTGACTGATTTCCAGGTTGTAGGCTATGAGAAATCCCAAACTCTAGTTATTGGCAGAGTACTAAATACACAGCAGCAACACCTACTTGTGTGGGTGGCAATTAATCAGCTCAAACTACTAGCAAAGCCCATTTTTCTTTTGTTTCCTGCCTCCTCCCCTTGGCGTATTTCCTGGTTCTTCCTTCAGCAGGCAGCAGCACTTGTGCGCTCACTTAAGCAGTAGGTCAAATGCCTTTAGAACCCAGCCTTTTCCCAGCTCATCTTCTCACTTGTTGACCAGCGTGGGAATTTCATGTAGTAAATTCAGTTTAGTACAGGACACTGTAAATGTTCCTTCCCCACTCTGAACTCTAGGGTGCAGATGTGGGGACCTGCTTGAAAACCCCCTAAGCTTATTTTTACCAGCTTAGGTTAAAACTTCTCAAAGGTACAAACTGTTTTACCTTTTTCCCTTGGACTTTATTGCTGCCACCACCAAGCGTCTAACAAATATATAACAGGGAAAGAGCCCGCTTGGAAACATCTTTCCCCCCCAAATCCTCCCCAAACCCTACACCCCCTTTCCCGGGGAAGGCTTGATAAAAATCCTCACCAATTTGCATAGGTGAACACAGACCCAAACCCTTGGATCTTAAGAACAATGAAGAAGCAATCAGGTTCTTAAAAGAAGAATTTTAATTGAAGAAAAAATAAAAAGAATCACCTCTGTAAAATCAGGATGGTAAATACCTTACAGGGTAATCAGATTCAAAACATAGCGAATCCCTCTAGGCAAAACCTTAAGTTACAAAAAGACACAAAAACAGGAATATACATTCCATTCAGCACATCTTATTTTATCACCATTTAAACAAAACAGAATCTAACACATATCTAGCTAGATTACTTACTATGTTCTAAGACTCCATTCCTTTTCTGTTCCTGGCAAAAACAACACACAGACAGAGAGACCCTTTGTTTCTCCCCCCTCCAGCTTTGAAAATATCTTGTCTCCTCATTGGTCATTTTGGTCAGGTGCCAGCGAGGTTATCCTAGCTTCTTAACCCTTTACAGGTGAAAGGGTTTTTCCTCTGGCCAGGAAGGATTTTAAAGGTGTTTACCCTTCCCTTTATATTTATGACAGACACTCAACCTGCATTTTACATTTTTTAACATATAAAGGTCCACATTCCCTAAGGGTCCATGGAGCTTGGAGGAAGAGGTTAAGGTAAAGGGGGAGCACAGCTCTGATTCTCCTGCTAAACTCAGAGGAAGCATTCCTTCTCTTCCTCGGGTGGGCTTGCCAATGATAAGTTCCCCTTCCTCCCGCTTCCTTACTAGCTGATGAACTGAGATTTGCCAGGTAGGGGACTCTGAGGTGGGGGTGGCAGTAGGATCTGGTACTTGGCTAGGAGGGTGCTGGGGTTCCCTATCTGCCTACCAGTAGGTGGAACACCAGAAACATGTGGTGGGAGAGGAAAAGCAGTTGCAGCTGGGAGTCCCTATCCACCTCATCTGAAGGAAAATCAATCTCCTGAGTGGCTCCCCTTCCCCTTCTAGTGCGGGCGGTGGGGGTGGGGGGGGGAAGGAGAGGGGAGGGGAAAGAAAACAAATTAAATAACACACACTTTTCAGCCAAGTAGTCTTTGGAAATGTCTCAACCCCTTATAAATTGTAGGAAATCATATCAAATAGTTAAAAGAATATTGAGAGATGGGCAGTCCCCCAATTTCCTTCCTACCACCCTTGATCACCCCACTTTTTATATTTTGACATCCATACAGAATCTCTCTTGGTTACATCTGAAGGATGGCATTTATGGCAATGGGGACAGAAAGAATGGTGACCACTTCCATGGCAGCTATCTGGCTCCCACACAAAACATCGTTAAAGGGTGTGATGGGGTACGTGTTATATTAAAAATTATATTCCAGTACTAAATCAAATAATATTGATAGGAATACTTTTTTCCCTCGATCATAATACCGTGACTCAGTAGTACATTTTTCAATATAAGCTCCTTATTCTCAGTCTCTACTAATGCCAATGAAGTTATACTAGGAATGAATTTGGCCCATTTCCTTTAGGGCCGTATGGGACAATACACAGGATCACCAACTGCTACCTACTTTGAAAGGGCGCAGCACCTGAGCACCTACTGGCCATCTTCTTTCATAGAAGAGGGTAAGGTCATAGTTTCACCTAGTTCAGTCACATTTCTTCTGGAGTATCTAGTGTCACTGGTAATGATCTGATTCCAGTCCCCGTCCCCCCCCCCCCAAAAAAACAAAAACAAAAACAAAAAAAAAACCACTTGAGCTCAGAAACTACATGTGCCAGAATTCTGGCTGTCCAATGTACAGTGGAACTAGGTTCCCTGCTCTCCCCTACTGTGCACCCATGAACCAGCCACTTAAATGTGGTCCTTGGTGTTTTGACACCCTAGGTGCCTTTCTCTGCTCTGTAACAGAACAGTATTTAATATTTTTGCACACCACTGTGACCTATTCAGGAAAAGAAAATTTAAAAAAGGCCTCACATAGGAAGAAACTGAAAAAGCTAGCAAGTTGTTTGGTTAACCAACATTATACTGAGATAAACTCCAGCTGTAAAACAATACAATTGATTTACATGTAATAATTCCAGTAATTTTCCAAATCCTGCCAGGAAAGAGCTTTATGTGCTATTTTCTCTCTCTGGTGATAGTGATTACTACATGGGGGCGGGGGATAAAAATTGCCAAACAAGAATATGAATGGTCATGAAAGAGCACTGTGAAATATTTGGCACAGAATCTGAAGGCAGGCCAAACCTCTGGTTTCTATGTAGGTTAAAATCTCCAATCTCAGTCTAGCTTGTCTACACAACACTCATGAACCTTTCATTATAAAGTCAGGCCCAATTGTCTAAACACCTGATTTGTGCATTCTCAGTGAGATAATTTATAAAAAAAACCCATGGCTTTGTGGGGATTTTATTTGAAGTCAGCTGAATCTCACAGGTTTCAGCTGAGTTTCACTTTGAGTTTCAAGTTCTTTAGAACCTAAAACTCGTGTTGAAATGCCAGGAGTGTAAATCGACAGGAAAGTTTCCCTTAACCTCATTTTCCATTCAACTGTAATGAAGGGTTAATCTCGCAGAACTGCAGAATAACCAGCTTGAATAACCAGCAAGCTTTTACTGAAACTCAATACATTTAATTTACTTAATGGCACAGGCAGCAGTTGACATTGTGGACTAACAATACAGTACAAAGTAGCTTTTAGTGTATTAAATGGCTCATTTTAATTGAGTCTTAAACTGGAACCTTTTTGCTCCTTTCATTTGCTTTCATTTCATTGCTGCTTACACAGGAACTAGCCATAAAACATGAACCTAGTCCTTGGCTTCAATGGAAAATGTACTGAATAATATCCCTATGCATAATGCTACTTGGCAATAACAAGTTTAATTTAGCTAATTTAGAGGTGAGATTTATTTCTGTTTGTGTCGTAATAAAGAATCCATGTTTCTCAAAGCTTTAAAACCTGCATCAGAGAGCAAAGCAAACATTGGGAATGCAGCTCAGAAAGTACCTGATTCAAAGCCTATTGCAGTCCGTGGGTGTCTTTCTATTGACTTGAATGGGCTTTGGATCAGCCCCCAAATGACACTGGGTAGAAGTAACCTGATCAGATGAATAGAGACCATCTTGAATGGTGGAAATTTGGTTTGATCTGTTTCACATCTAACCCAAGCCGACAACTGTAGGAGTGGGTTCAAACCCAAGATCTGACCCTTCTTCCATCACTGGAATTTAGGGGATTTGTAGAGTTGAGGTTCTAGTTTAAGTCCAGCAAAAGCAGCCTGTAAAACTGTCCTGTTCATTTTCCTCCTCTCCCTTCTTTCTCGCCCATCTCCCTAACTTTTCCCCTATCTTTGGCTCCTTTCTTCTTTCTTCTCCATCCTTTGTTCTCCTTTCTTTTAAAACTGACTTATTTTTATTAATTTAATGTTCTTGCAAGTTGCTTTGTGAGTATCCCTGGATACAAGAAGTCCTCTGTCTTTTACAGATGAGAAACAGCCTAGCAATTTACTCAACTCTTGGGCTGCCAGTGTATGCAACTGGCTCTTCTTAGACCAATTTTTTTCTCTGAGAGTAGAAGTTGCTTCCACTACAAATGTTGATTCATTGAAGTGATGAGCAGGAGGATTGGAGGCTTTAAAACATAAATCCTTTCTACTAAAGGCAGGCAGGTTCTGATTTTTACTGAACAGGTTCAGCCAGCTCTAGTACAGATTAAAATATTTGGTGATTCAGGAGATGAAGAAATAGTATATCGAAAACAGCAGGAAGGTAGATTATACTCAAACAAAAGGCACTATAATCTGCAGTTAATCTTCTACCCTGATTTTGGTGACAGGAATATTCTTTATATGCTTATCTATTGAAGAGTAAGATCTGTGTTGGGAATCATCCCACACCTGAGTGCACATTAGACACTGTATGAGCTTGGCATCTGACTACAGAGATAGTATAAGCCTGTGGATGCAACTGAATTTGTTTTCTGCAGTTTAAACATTTCCTATGAATTCTTTGGCAGCCTATGCTCCCTAAAATCTCAACAGCCTCGTACAGCTCTCTCTTTGGGTTTTCTATAGCACTCGTGTACCTGAGGGCTTGTCTACACTTACCGGGGGATTGATGCTGCAGCGATTGATTTAGCGGGTCTAGTGAAGACCTGCTAAATCGATCGCAGATCACTCTCCCGTCAACTCCAGTACTCCACCGGAAGAAGAAGAGTAGGGGGAGTCGACTGGGGAGTGCCTCCTGTCGACATAGCATAGCGTGGACCCCGCAGTAAATAGATCTAAGCTACGTAGACTTGAGTTACGCTACTAACGTAACTCAAATTGTGTAGCTTAGATCGACTTTGTCTTATAGTGTAGACAAGGCCTAAATGCTTTACTTGCCTGCTACATTCCTTATACAAAAACAGATGGAGGTTAATTTGGTGTACAAAGGAAGACGAAGTGGTTCAGTTTAGTTTGAGTAAGAAAGCTTCTCCCTTTCACCAGCAGAATTTGGTCCAATAAAAGATATTACCTCCCTTACCTTGTCTTTCTAAGGTTATGTCTACACTGCAATTAAAAACCCACATCTGGCCTGTGCCAGCTGATTTGGGCTAAGGGGGTGTTCAATTCTGGTGTAGATGTTCGGACTTGGGTTGGAGCCTGGGCTCTATGACTCCAAGACTGGGGAGGGTCCAAGAGCTCTGGCCGCAGCCCAAGCCTGACCATCTACACTGCAATTAAACAGCCCCTTAGCCTGCCCCCTATGAAGCCAAGTCAGCTGGCATAGGCCAGCTGGGTGTGTCTAATTGCAGTGTAGACATACCCTAAGCAGCCAATAGTTTATTATCTGATACTTCCCCACAGTGTCTGCAAAATTGGATTACAAGTCTGACAATAGCAGGCTTCCTTATCAAATGTCTGGTATTCCTTTCTTCTAGTTAGAAGAGAAATACCAGGCAAACCTACAACAGCCTTAGCAAAACGCCCATGTATATAACAACAACATATCAGCCACAATACTACATTAATTAATATCACATCATCATCTCATCAACCAGCTTCTTCCCCAAAATGCCTGTGAAAATACTGTGCTTAAACCCTAAACAAGTAAGGCCTCTGGTGGACAACAAGGGAGCAAATTCAAAGCCAAGGATGCTTCAGGGAAGACACTTTATGGCCTTGTCTTCACTGTTGAAAAAAGCTGTTTTCTTTTTAACCTGAGATGTCCAATGCGTATGAGCTATCCCAAAGTCAAAACACAGTGAAAACCAAACATTCTAGCTTTACAGTAAGGTAAACTAGATGAGGTCAGCCCTATACCCCCAGCTGGGGTTTATCTCTGTGCATTTCTCACTGTAAAACTACAGTACCATGTCTCCAGCATGTGTTTACCTCAGGATAGCTCACGCTCATTAGTTACCCTGAGGTAGAAAATACACCGTTTTTATCAGTGAAGACAAGGTCAGAGATACGGGGGAGCTCCTTGCAAACATGGGTTTAAGGAAGTTCGTGTTAATATTGTTTCTGCTTCTGCTATTAGGCAGGAGTAACTCCCCAACCAAGTAACAACACTCCCAGTAATGCAAGTCCTCCATACTCCTTGTCCTGCTCATCACTTTATCTTATGCTGAAACATGCCACTCCCCACATTTTTGGAGACAACCCACAAGAGCTGTAATGCCCCTCTGACATCGCGGTAGAAACATACCTTATATGTTTGTATTTTAAGAGGGTGGTATTGTATTATGTTTTTATTAAATTCTTGTATCTATTCATGGGTGTGTTGGGAAAAATACATATAAATACAATTATTATTTTATTACATGGCTACAGCCTGCCACCATTTTCCTTTAAAAGGTTATTAAAACTATTCACCTTAAATTGCTGTTTTCTAAAACCAACCTTTCCCTTGAAAGCAATCAGAGCAGACATCATCTATGTTTATCCTACCAAAATGACATTCACTTACACAGACAAGGTTTTTGTGGTGTCTATTTGTAGAGTGATGGTCCTGGGGGAAAATGGGGGAATAGATAGTAAGGTAGGGCATCTAGTGTGCACAGATAGAGAAACTCCATGTGCTGAAATAAACAAGGAGTTCACAACACCTGATGTTTCCTTTTGAGGATGAGTCAGGAAGGGTTAAATAACCATATCTTTCACTCACACTGACAAGTTCTCAGCACTATTTAAGAATTATTTCCTTTAGAGAAGGGCACTACGACTCTGTATAGCTAAACTCTAGTAATAGTCTGGAGCCATTTCCAAGTGGTTATATTTAGAGAATATAAAAAATAGATGCAAAATGACATGAATACAGACTTTCACGATGCAGGAGTTTAGTCTGAAAGAGCACGCAAAGATGCCTATCCAAAGAATTTTTGCTCTTGGTTGGAAGTCTTACCAGAATTTGTTTTCTCTCAGGATTTCCAGGATTTCCTTGTTTACACTAAAAGCTCTCTGAGGTAAGGGCTATTTTTATATGTGTACAGCACCTAGCAGAAGGGGGTCCTGATTGCAACTAAGCTCTTCTGAAATAAAAATAATTAAGAAATAATTGTTATTGAAAGATAAAGCAAAACAAAGAAAAAGAGTATAAGTCCATACAAGGGTTTTATCATTCGGTTAAAACTACCTTCTGGTACTATAATATTGTGTTGGGTAGACCCCTGCATGAAATATATTTTCTGTCATTGCTGATATGACAAACATTATGTGAAGTCACAATTTGTTTTGTGACAGTTCTTGATATTTCATTTTTTCTTTTCTTTATTTTAGTTCTCCTTTTGTCTGATACTAGTGAAGGCATTGTTAGCTAGCATTTTTAGTTGTCACTTTGATCTGTGACAGAACACCCTAGATTGGTTTACTGCCCACTGGGAAACAGATGAAATCAGAATATGCCAGTTAAAGACCTTGGCTCCTAGAGGGATAGTCTTACTAGTCTTTCTAGTTAATTGCAGAACATTAAAAAAAACCAAAAACCTAAAACACTCTTTTTGATGCCTGACTATTCATTGCAAAAGCTGGAGAATGATTTCCATTTATTCTTCACACACATGGGATTACTTGTTGCCTCTAAATAAAAAAAAGATTATGGTTTCCAAAGTCTCTCATTCACTGTAGGTTTTTTTATTCATTTATAAGGCTCCCTGTACTGGAGTGTGGTGGCAAAATCGTCACTGTTTACACAAGGTACTTGCATAAATGTGCACAGTTATAATGCAGGATAACATGATATCAGATTGGGTGTGGACAGTAAAGGTTTCCCTTTTGTACGTGTTCAACAAGCACTTTATAATTGTACTGGCAATAATGAGTAAGCTGGCTACATAGTGGCTGCCCTTTGTGCTAAGAAACCAACTTTATTCAAGGACATATCGGAAGAAAAGCAATGAAAAGGAACAGAAACACTGGAGGAACAGGTGAAGAATATGGAATTTCTTCTGTCCATGGTTCCAGCAAAATGCAGGGGTGTTGTGGCAGAGGAGGTGGAGGCATCTTCTTCCAAAGTTGCAGAGGAAACTTTGATCCTTACACACATCTCTTCTTGGGCTGAGCCACAGCTCCAAAAATCAGCTTGTCTTTCCTTTTTCAGAATTCCATATCAAGGCAGAGGAGAGAGAGGTCAAAGTTGAGTTTCTCAGTTAGTTACCGAGCCCAGCCATAGACACAAAAGAGCTGTTTATTAAAGACAAAATTCTGGCCTTACTAATGTGAGATGTGTTATGTCTGTCACAGCTGCAGGGTCACTGACCCTGTGTCTTCCTCCCTGCCTCTTGAGGTCCTTTTGAGTGCCCAGTCGGGTCTCAGGTCCCTTGTCCCACTCCGTTCTGATATAGGGATAACAGAAGCATGGTGGAATAGTAGTCATGACTGGAGCGCAGATATTGAAGGGTATGTGCTGTTCAGGAAAGACAGAAATAAAGGTAAAGGTGGTGGAGTAGCACTGTATATTAACTATGAGGTGGAATGTAAAGAAGTTAGAAGTGTTGGAATGGATAAGATGGTGTGTTTGGGGCAAAAATCATTTTTGGGGAAGAAAGCTACTAGAGCAGGGGTTCTCAAACTTCATTGCACTGCGATCCCCTTCTGACAACAAAAAATACTACACAACCCCAGGAGGGGGGCCAAAGCCTGAGCCCCACTTCCTGGGTTTGTGGGGGCCAAAGCCCAAGGCCTTCAGCTTGTAACCTGAGTCTTGCCACCCAGGGCTGAAGCCCTCAGGCTTCAGACCCAGACACTGGGCTTGGGCTTCAGCCCTGGGCAGTGGGGCTTGGGCTTCAGTCCCAGGCACCAGCAAATCTAAGTCAGCCCTGGTGACCCCATTAAAATGGGGTCACAACCCATTTTGGGGTCCCAACCCACAGTTTGAGAATGGCTGTACTAGAGATTTCCCTGGGATAGGGATTGGCTTATGCTACAGGCCCCCAGGATCCAATTTGCATATGGATAGAGACCTATTTAATGTTTTTAATGAAATAAATATTACTGGGAATTGTGTGATTATGGGCGACAAGTGCTACTAATAATAGTAGGGCCTAGAATTTCCTAGATATGATAGCTGTTAGAGTTCTTCACCAAATAGTTGCTGAACCAACAAGCAGTGATGCCATTTTAGATTTGGTATTGATGAGTAGGGAGGACCTCATAGAAGAACTGGTTGTATGAGACAACCTTGGTTTGAGTGACCATGAGCTAATTCAGTTTAAACTAAATAGAAGGATAAACAAAAAATCTGCAACTGGGGTTGCTGATTTCAAAAGGGCAAACTTAAAAAAATTAAGGGAATTAGTTCGGGAAGTGGACTGGACTGAAGAACTCAAGGATCTGAATGTGGAGGAGGCTTGGAATTTCTTTAAATTAAAGCTGCAGAAGCTCTCTGAAGCCTTCATCCCAAGCAAGGGGGAAAAACGTGTAGCCAAGAGTTGCAAATCAAGCTGAATGAGCAAGCATCTCGAACAGGTGATCGAGAAAGTAGACAGACTACAAGGAATAGAAGATGGGAAGGATGAGCAAGGAAAGCTACCTCTTGGAGGTCAGAAAGTGTAGAGATACAGTAAGAAATGCCAAAAGCCGAGCAGAGTTGGCCCTTGCAAAGGAAATTAAAAGCAGTAGTAAAAAGTTCTATAGTGATATAAATAAAAAGAAAATAAGGAAAGAAGAGATAGGACCACTAAGCAGATGGGGTGGAGATTAAAGATAATCTAGGAATGGCCCAACATCTAAACAAATACTTTTACCTCAGTTGTTAATAAGGGTAATGAAGTTCTTGGGGTAGTGGCACGGTGACTAATGAACGAGGATATGGAATTAGAAATTACCTCAGCCAAGATGAAAGTCAAACTCAAGCAGCTTAATGGGTCTAAATCGGGGACCTGGATAATCTCCATCCAAGAATGTTAAAGGAACTGGTATATGACATTGCAAGTTCAATAGCAAGGACTTTTTGTGAATCTTCAAACTTGGGAGTTGTAGCCTATGACTGGAGAATTGCTAATATAGTACCTATTTTTAAGATAGGGGAAAAAGTGATGCAGGAAACTAAAAAGGTCTGTTAGCTTGACCTCAATTGTATGCAAAGTTTTGGAACAAACTTTGAACGAGGAAGTAGTTAAGGACATAAAGGTGAACGGTAATTGGGATAAAATACAACATGGTTTTAAAAAAGGTAGATTGTGCCAGACCGACTTGATCGCCTTCTTTGAGAAGATAACTGAGGTTTTTTAGACAAACAAAATGCAATAGATTTATTGTATCTGGATTTCAGTAAGTAAATTTGATGCAGTTCCACATGGGAAATTATTAATCCCCATCTTCTCCAATTTAATATGAGAGTTGAAAGGTGGATAAGAAACTGGTTAAAGGGTTACAGTGGGTCATCCTGAAAGGTGAACTGTCAGACTGGAAGGAGGTTACCAGTGGAGTTCCTCAGGGATCGGTCATGGAACAATCTTATTTAACATTTTTATTAGTAACCTTAGCGCAAAAAGGGGGAGTGCTCAAATAAAATGTGTGGATTACACAAAGTAGGGAGATACTGCCAATAGGGAGGAGGACGAACATATCATTTAAGAAGATCTGGACAACCATGAAAACTGGAGTAATAGAAATGGGATGAAATTTAATAATGCAAAGTTCAAGGCCATGCGTTTAGGGACTATCAAAAAGAATTTTTACTATAAGATGGGGTCTTTGTTGGAAATGACAGAGGAGGAGAAAAACCTGGGTGTATTGATTGATCACAGAATGACTATGAGCCGCCAATGTGATGTGTCCATAAAAAAGGCTAATGCAGTCCTAGGATGCATCCGGTGAGGTATTTCCAGTAGAGACAGGGAAGTATGAGTGCTGTTATACAAGGCACTAGTGAGACCTCATCTGGAATACTGTGTGCAATTTTGATCTACCATGGTTAAGAAATATGAATTTAAACTGGAACAGGTGCAGAGAAAGGCAACTAGGGTGGTTCAAGGAATGGAAAACCTACCTTATGAGACAAGACTCAAAGAGCTGGGCATTGTTTAGCCTAACCAAATGAAGGCTGAGGGGAGGTATGATTGCTCTCTATAAATGCATCAGAGGGATAAATACCAGTGAGGAAGAAGAGTTATTTAAGTTAAGGGCCAATGTGGATACAAGAACAAATGGATATAAACTGGCCATCAACAAGTTTAGTCTTGAAAATAGACTAAGTTTTTAACCGTCAGAGGAGTGACGTTCTGGAACAGCCTTCTTAGGGGAGCAGTAGGGCAAAAACCTAACTGGCTTCAAGACTGAGCTTGATAGATTTATGAAAGGGGTGGTATGGCTAGACTGCCTACAATGGCATGTGCCTGATCTGCAACTGCTAGCAGCAAATACCTCCAAGGGCTGGTGATGGGACATTAGATGGGGCGGGCTCTGAGTTACTGCAGATAATTCTTTCCTAGATGTGTGGCTCAGGTGTCTTGCCATATGCTCAGGGTCTAACTGATCACCATATTTGGGGTCAGGAAGGAATTTTTGCTTGGGTTAGATTGGCAGAGACCTTGGAGGCTTTTCACCTTCCTCTGCAGCATGGGGCATTGGTCACTTGCAGGTTTAAATAAGAGTAAATGGTGGATTCTCTGTAATTTTGAGTCTTTAAATCATGATTTGATGACTTCAGTAACTCAGCCAGAGGTTATGGGTCTATTACAGGAGTGGGTGGGCGAGGTTCTGTGGCCTGCGATGTGCAGGAGGTCAGACTAGATGATTATGGTGATCCCTTCTGGCCTTAAAGTCGATGGGTCTGAGACAGGGATTTTAAGTCTGTAGACCTTTCTGCCTTACCCTGTGCTATCCCCAGCAAGCCAGTTTTCCAGGGCCTGTGCGTTGCTTTCTCCCTGCGGGCTATGACCAGGGTAGTGTTAGCAGTTACAAATCAATCCACAGCTCTTTCTAAGCAAGCACATTTATTCTTAAGGTGAAAGCTTCACAGACAAAGCATAATAAATATAACAGATTTAAGCAAGCACAAACTAAAGATACCAGCAGTCACCCATTAGTCACATAGTGCCCTAGAAGGCCAAAGTCTTTCCTGCCCTTCTGAAAGCATTGGTGCCTCCATTGGACAGAAGGTTCTGCCCATTTGCTGGATAAGAAAGGCAGCCCCATGTCAGTTCAAATGCAGCCTTTTTATGCCAAATGCCCAGTCTTTGTCTGCTGGTTTCTGGAACACTTAGTTTGAAACAGGACAGGCAAGCCTCCCCAGGGGGTGTTACCTCACTGGAAGCAATTACAGCCTGAGTGAGTCACCATAATCACCCGCCCCACACACATTGTTTTTGGTTCCTGAAGGAGTATACAATTACTGGCCCACAGTGATACATAAACTTAATACAACATAATCCCCAAAGTTATTGCATGGTGTTGCAATATCTGTCACAATGCCTTCAGTGCACACATAGAGAAGTTAGGAATAAACAAAAATACTCTTTCTGGAAGGTTGCAATGTAACACTACTGTATTTCTTAGAATCCAGAACCCTATCACGCAACAGAGAGACAAAGCTGGCTGCTGCCCAAGGGCAGAGAGGCACAACTCAACCTACCTTGCTCCAGGCAGGGTCTTTAGACATTCTCCAAAGAGGACCCAGATCACATGGCCTCCTGCAGAGTCCCCTCCTTACAATTTAAAGTGATTGTTTATTATTTTAGCACAGTTTCTAATACACCACAAGGTGCACTGTGGGGTGTTGTGTGATAGCGGCAGAGGGACAATATAGTCTGTAATATTACTTACAGGTTTCAGAGTAGCAGCCGTGTTAGTCTGTATCCGCAAAAAGAAAAGGAGGACTTGTGGCACCTTAGAGACTAACACATTTATTTGAACTTAAGCTTTCGTGAGCTACAGCTCAGTTCATTGGATCCGATGAAGTGAGCTGTAGCTCACGAAAGCTCATGCTCAAATAAATTGGTTAGTCTCTAAGGTGCCACAAGTCCTCCTTTTCTTTTTGTGAATATTACTTACAGTTGATCCAACTGTCTCCCTGCCCCCCACTGTCTGCCACACAATGTCTGTTGTTGAGGACATTGTTCATACAGGATGGTGCTGAGGCTTTTGTCAAATCCCAAAGCCAGTTGCCCACACTTCTTTGCATCCACAGAGCACTGCAGAGAGCATTATTTGCTCTTTTCTCCCCATCTCTCTCTCTCCAGTCCTCATGAGAATGTTTGGACTTCCCTGTTCTTGCTTGGATGCAGTAGAGAGGGAGGAGAAAAGCTACTAGATTTTCCCTCCCTCCCTAGCACACAGCACGTGGACAGAATTTGCCCAAAATGTACAGGATGGCTCAAGGTTCACATTCCTCAGTGGGAGTTTGCTTCCATCAAATACTTTTTCCTCATTGTTCTGAATGAGATGTGGTATGCAGGCCTCTAGCAGATTCCCAGAATTTAGAGCTGGGTGAAAGCTGCAAAAGATTGCCATGAATATTCATTTGGATATTAAAACAAATTTGCTTTGACCCTGTTTGCATCCCACTTGTGTTTGCTTTCCACCAATATTCTAGGGGATGAAGGGTTTTTTTGGCTGAAATGTTCACAGAAATAGAAAATTGTAAAGTGGAATATTTGTGGGAAGTGAATTTCATTCACACCAGAAATCTGATTTCTATCCTTATCCAATCATGAAAACAAAAGCATATCATGTGAGCTTTGTATCTAATCCAAACAGCTCAGATGTTGAATTTCAGATATTGAAAACTCATGACAAACCACTCAGACACTACCCATCAAATATTAGCAGAAATTATACAGTCAATAATTTTATAGAACAAATGAATTTGAGAAAAATTTCAATTTGTTTGCAGGCAATTAATAACAGAAAAAGAAGCAAAATTAATCCAACATTTTGCTGAAACTGATTAACCCCCCACAGGGATAGTAAGTGATCATGAATGGGAGGGAAATTGTCCATGAGAGACTTTCTATTAGCATAAAGAAAAGGAGTACTTCTGGCACCTTAGAGACTAACAAATTTATTTGAGCATAAGCTTTCATGAGCTACAGCTCACTTCATCGGATACATGCAGTGGAAAATACAGTGGGGAGATTTTATATACACAGAGAACATGAAACAATGGGTGTTACCATACACACTGTAACCAGAGTGATCACTTAAGGTGAGCTATTACCAGCAGGAGAGCAGGGGGAGGTGGGGAAGGAACCTTTTGTAGTGATAATCAAGGTGGGCCATTTCCAGCAGTTGACAAGAACGTCTGAGGAACAGTTGGGGGTGGGGGGAAATAAACATGGGGAAATAGTTTTACTTTGTGTAATGACCCATCCACTCCCAGTCTTTATTCAAGCCTATGTTAATTGTATCCAGTTTGTAAATTAATTCAAATTCAGCAGTCTCTCATTGGAGTCTGTTTTTAAAGTTTTTTTGTTGAAGAATTGCCACTATTGGCATGTGGTCCACAAGGTGACAACAATTTGAAGCCCCCTTTCATCCAAACAGACCCTAAAACATTTGACAAGCATTACAGCACATTCTGCAGCCCCTCAATTCATGGAACTTCCATACTGATTTGTTCCTCGGTGGAAATGTATCACTTTTCACCACAAAGAAGCTTTGTGCAGTAGCAAACTTTACCTTGGGCAAATGTCATTGAATTTCACCTTAGGCAAAAATTGAAGAATTCTTACAAAAATCTCCCATTGCAAGGGGGAAATAGCTGTGTTCACTCAGCTGCCTCTATCAGTGCCAGTGTCCTGCGTGTGTCAAACTCAGAACATTAAAAAATTATCTTTATCCGTAAGAGATTCTCATTCTGTAAAACAATGTGATTTTTCATTTCTTTAAATTTAGAAATAGAATATTTAAAATGTTCTCCTTTTTAAAAAAAAGAAATGGAAAAACCACACTGTTTGTGCAGCACCGTGACAGGCAAGTACCTATGAGTCAGAGGATAATACAACATTGACTTGAACTTCCTGTGGATAATTAGTTTTACAATAAATCTCTTAATTCTCTTCTGTTATCCATCGCAAGTAAACATGATTGTTGGGAATATGACCTTGAGATTTCTTGAGAAACTAATCTGTCTCAAATATTTGGTCCCAGCAAAGAATTATTTTATAATTGTATTTACTTTTATTAATCAGAAATGGGCCATTCCTAAATCTGATGTTTGTGGTGGAGAGAACCAAGAAGGAGGGGAAAGGGCAGGAGAAGCTGGTTCACTGTTCTACATATTAAGAACATTGGTGAACATTTACTGGCATGACTAGTCCCATTCAGCATCATGAATAAGGATTCCACAATGTATGTCCCTACATTTGGATTTATATACTACATTGGAGCCACCAAAACCTACACAGCTGAGGTCCCTAACTCTACCTCTGCAGGATGTGAGTAATTTTTTTTTAGAATTCAAAAGGAATCATTCATATCCTGAGATGGGAAAACGGGGCTTTGCTGCCTTCATTTGATCAGCTACCAACATTTTTCTGTATTTATCTATTTCCTCATCTTTTTTTTTTTAAACATCACATGTGTGGATTTAGTGCTTATGAACAGGATGAACTGACAACCACTGAGATTCAAATCCTTCTTTTAACCAGATAGCAGGCAGAGCACAAGCAGAACCATACGAGCTTCCAATCTGGTTCCATCTACACACAGATTTTTACTGAGTTTGGAACCAGATTACAACATGATGATTGATAACACACATGGTTGGTGTCCACCCAAAACATGGTCAACCCCTGATTCCGCACAGTGTTTCTGTTGCTGATGAGCAGGGCGATAGCATGATTGTCCGGCTCTTAGAAAGTCCTAATATAGGTCTTCTGAATTGAAGAACTGTATTTGTGTAAGATGGCCTCCAATCAAGAAGACAGCCTGAATTGTAACGCCCCATGTGAAAAACACCCACAGTCCTCTGCAGTTCGCCTAGCAATTGAGCCAGTATGGGATAGATGCCCCAGAATTCACTGATTTAAACAAGATGGTTCCGAGTGCTAGGTATGGATAGGACACATAGTTGTGCTGGGTAAAAAGCTATTGTGTGGAAGTGCTGATCCATGTAATTCTAGCTGTAACTGCATGTCACAGCGTGGTCACATTTAACTTGTTTCTGTTTGTAGTGTTGACGGATCCCAATGTGCATTAACCTGACCTGAATCCGAAGTGTAAGAGAGTAGCCATGGCCTCCATTGCCATTCAGTCATGGGACAATAGAATGAAGTCAACATGCATTGGAGATGCACAATGAAAGCAAGATCAGACCCTCCATCTTGACTCGGCTCTAAACCTGACACAAACTATAAACATGCCCCTGAAAAATATGTGATTCAAATGATATCTGAGCATAAATGGGGGCAGTGCCTATTGAATTTAATAAGAGTTGCACCCACTACTGCAAGAGTTAAATTTGGTTCCAGTCTCTGAATCATCTGGAGACTGAGGTTACATATACATATCCTTCTTCACATTTATTTGGTTGGCGGTCTGGAAAACACCAGTGTTGCTGTTGTTTAATCACAGCCAAACCACAGCTCAACCATAAACCCTAGATTCACCCAAATCATAACCCTCTCACCACCCACAGGAATTCTAACTTTAAGTTCTAGACAGTCTTCTTCAGAATTTCATGGCTACTAGCAGGAAAAGAGTACTCACTGCAGTTCAGATGTTACTGGTTTCATGGGAATACAAATACATTTATATAAATGTATTTACATTTATATAAATGTACATTTATACAAATATAACCTATTGTAATTGTTATTTTACTCCTGAAAATAAAATAGGAGGAGGAGAGTTTGTTTGGATTTTTTTATTATTACTTTAAGGTCAGATGTCACTGCCTGCAAGGGAAAATCCCAGTGCTTTCAGGCCATTTCTTTCTTCGGTATTTTCTCCTGTAGGCTTGGTGGAGAAAATACAAGTGATTTTTAAAACAACAGAGTAAAATATCTGAGAGGAGGTCTAAATAACTGACCCAGGGAGCATCCCATTCAAGGCTACACCTGGGAAAAGGGGGCCACTATGTTTCTCTTCTACTGGCTGTCATGACACAGCCCCTTATAGCCCTATGCCACTAATATAAAATAGAAAAGCCCAGAGAGTGCTTTGTTTTGCATTGGTGATCAGGGTTGGGTGCCTACTGGTCCTGGGGAACCAAAAAGGTGGCATTAAACCACCCTCTTCCCCCCAGAACTTGTACAGAGTGTAGCTCAGCTGGTACAGTGAAGCTGAGCCAGTGTCTCTATGACACAGCTTTACCCATCTAAAAATGGCTATTGGGAGCCTTAATTAGTATTTGTAAAAATTGTTGTATTAGAGACACTATATACGTGCAAAATGTCATAACGAATAATGTTTTTATTTATTAATAACCACTCTTTATGCATGAATGCAAAGCAACATTGACATCACATCTAATAGAAGGTTGTCTTGTGCGTGAAGGGATGGGGTTAGACCACAGCAGAATTGTCCAGCAAAAAAGTGTCAAGCTTTTATCTCTTTCAGTACTTCTGCGGCATGGGGATTATACTTTGCTGGGGCAGTCAAATGAGAAGGGGACTATTGGGTAAGTCATGGTGCATTACTTAATGGTTGTATCAGTTTCTGGTAGAGGTAAGCATGTGCCAAACTGCAGAATCTAAGCTCACTCAAACTTGCAAAATGTTGTATGGTTTTTATGGCTCTATAGCAGTGGTTCTCAAATTTTTGTACTGGTGACCCCTCTCACATAGCAATTCTCTGCGTGCAACCCCCCTTATAAATTAAAAACACTTTTTTATATATTTAACACCATTATAAATGCTGGAGGCAAAGCGGAGTTTGGGGTGGAGGCTGACAGCTCGCGACCCCCCATGTAATAACCTCATGACCCCCTGAGGGGTCCTGCCCCCCAGTTTGAGAACCCCTGCTCTATAGTGCACATGTCTATCCTAAGATCCTCGATGGTAAACTAAGTTCTGCTCTTGATGAGTGTATTGGGGAGTTCATAAATGGGAAATATGGGAGGAGCAAGTAGAGTGTGGAGTTTTGTCATGAGAGACATAACTGCAGAAAGAGAGGGGAGAGTGTATATGCAAATAGAGGAGCATTTCCAAAGGAAGGAAATGGTCATGAGCATTGCACTGGGATCACATGGAGTCCATGAACCTACAAATGGGTGCAAAGTACTCAATGTAGTGAGACTAGATTATGGAAAACATTAGAAAGTCTGTTCATGACAGGAAAACAATATCAATATGGGCTGGGAGCAGAGTGAACCAGGTCATCTATAAAGATTCCTCATTTGCAGAATGGGCACAAAGATACTAATCTCCTCAGTAAAGCACTTTGAGATTCATGGGTGGAAAGTGCTATAGAAGATCTAGTTATTGTTGTTTTGTTACCAGTGAGAAGGTAGTGGGAGATGGAACAGAGTAGAATGGAGAGTGTTGCAAGAGAGAGCAGCTGTCCTATGGCACAGGTCACCAACCAGATATGTATACTTATTCATTTTCTTTTTACCTCTTATTGCTCCTTGCTTTCCAAATCTTATAGGATCTGGCATCCCCATCTCTGCTTGCCATTGTCCCTTACATTGCTGTCAGAATGAACTTTTGTAACCCCTTCCCCGTCCATTATCAATCCCTAAGAATTTGTATCAGTGATGTTTATTCAGCAGTTCCCGAGTGTACAGCCTGAACCTAGAAAGAATAGTGTTTGCAAGACAAGTAATCCCTATTTTGTAAGCCGTAAAAATCTCATTTTAAACCAGTAATCCCCAAATGTAATAGTAAAGACTGATGACTCGCGCTGTGAAGTCTTTTACTAGAACTGCAGCTAGATGTTTCAAACTTCCACGGAGAGTTAAATCCTTGTAAATTAACCTTTCTAGAAGATACGGGCTTGAACTGAAACATTCATATCCCGTTCTGGGTTTAAATGACCCTGAAGTTTGGTCATATTTGGATGTGGAATTCTGATTCAGGTCCATCTGTACTTTCCAGGCCTTAATAAGAAATGTGGGTTTCCTTTGCCGTCTGTTAGACATATTTACAGAAAAATGCATCTAAAATTATGAAACTATTAACTGGGAATAAATAATAGGGAGAGGAAAAACATCCCCCATCGATAATCAAGCCTGCCTTTTTCAATGCAAACACATTTTTCATTACATTTGAAGATAATTAATTTGATGGACTTAAATTGTAAGTGTATATAGTTGATTTTTAGATATTATTATGCAGGGAGGGATCAAGGTCCTTGCAGTGTAAATATTTGCCTCCAGTTCACTTGTAAAGTATTTTGAGAAACCCCAGCCTATTGGGGAAGCCCAAATGAAGGTCTTGCACCTACAGTGGGAACAGCACTAATGCTTATGTGGACATTAGGTCAGTTAAGGATGCTCAGCTAAAGCAGACAAGGAGATAGTAAGAGTGAACAGCCCTCTATCCGTGCCAATCCATGAAGTAATAGGAGGCCCAGAAGGAGTGACAATGTTTGAAGCGCCTATATAACTTCTTGGCATGTTGTTTTCTATGCATCATGGGGGAAAAAAAGTAGGAGAGGAACATTTTTGCTTGTGTGTATACATACAAGTGTGGATATTCCTGCTAGGGATTTTGTGTCCCCCCCCCCTTCTCCTTCTGCTGTTGGTCTCAAAATCCTGGTGGCAAAGAAATTCTGAGTTTTGTCTGGGCCTTCTAAACTAATGTTGGAAAATGCCTAATTTATAAAAGATCCATTAGGTTACTTAACTGAATTTGAGTGTCACTCATAATCCCTTCAGGTATATTCTGCCATGTACAAGCTAAATATCAAACAGTGAGGGCTTAATGTAACTTGCGGTTTTATATTCATTTTGAAGTTTTTGCCTGCACTCAAGGCCTTGAATGGCTGCTGCAGTCCTGCGTACCTTATTTGATTTCCTTTTGTTTTACTTTGCTAATCATACATTAAGTTTCATATTGGTAGGTTACTCAATTTGTCTTCTCCCAGTTACTGTTTAGAGCTGCACATTTTCTAATTATGCCCACTGGTTATGGTAATCCACTGCCCAATAGCACTTCAAATGCTCTGTCAGCACTGACGTTTAAAACCAGGTTGAGTAAATTATAATGCTTGCCACTGCTATTAACTTGATTCTTTCATAGTTACTGAAATATTATTATGCTATAATTTATTATTATTATGGTGCCAGCAATGCTTTTATACAGTATGCAAAGATTTTAAAAGTCCCTACCCCAAAGAGCTCATGTGCTAAAAGGTAGACATACAAAAACTAGCTATACTGGGAAATCCAGAGGCAGGGAGGACTTCATGGTTTATTATTGTTGTTGTTTATTATTTACTTCTTGCAGGCTTGCAGAAGAGGGAAGTGAGTTTTTAAGAAGGATTAGTATGAAAAGAGGGTGATGGCTAATGAGCCAGGATGAGAAGGGTGTTCTACACACAGGAGACAGTGGAGTAAAGGGCACAGAAAAAGATTGGTTACACAGTATGTGCCAACAGCAAATACAAGTGAAAATAAGACAGAAAAATGTCCATGTTAATGTGGTTACACACTGGCCTTTAGCTACAAAATTCTGTGGCAATTTGGCCCTCAGGGGAGGGGGCTGGGATAAAAGGCAGGAACATTTTAATGCTGTCCTCCCCTACATTATGTACATGGGTTACATTATGTATGGGGTGTTAGGGCCTCTGCAGGAGAGGTATCCAGGCAGAATCTTCTCCTGGCTCCATCTCTGTCTCTAACAAGCCCAGCTAGCATTGGCAATGGTGTTTGTCCCTTTCATGCCTGCCAGTGTATGGTCTATATAAAAACAAATAACGATAGGTCAAATCCCTGATTCAGTTTTTATTCAGGCCAAATGCCCAAGTCAGCGGCACTGGCCTAGCAGTACTTGGCAGGCTGGCCAGGGCACAGAGACAGCTGGCCCTGCCATGCTCTACAGTAACTTTCAGTTTTTATCTGGAAAAAGTGATGGACACAGAGGTGATCTTCAGCTGACATAAATCAGAGAAGCACCATTGACTTATACCAGCTGAGGATCCGGCCCTATAGATGTAGAGGTTCTGCCAGCACATACATAGCTGGCTGTTGAATGTTATGCTCCTACATAAACAACAAGGAGTCCGGTGGCACCAAGGTGCCACCGGACTTCTTGTTGTTTTTGTGGATACAGACTAACACGGCTACCCCCGATACATGCTCCTACATGTGTAACTAATTGATTATTCCCCTTAATTGTCCTATGGGCCCCCAAGTGGTGAGTAACCAGTGATTGTATCCATCAGCTGGTTTTATCCTGCAGGAGCGCATCTTCAGAAGGATGCATATACTAGATATGTTTTCCTTTCGGGCAAAACTTTCCTTTTACACCCCATCCCTGTACCCCTTACATGGGATGCAGAACAGGAGGAGATTTAGTTGTGCAACACCCTTTTACTTTTTTTTTTTTTTTTTTTTTTGATGGATGGGTGGATAGTATACAAATCATGCTACTGGCAATATATAATTTCCTCCTTGAGTAATGATCACTTTTGGTGGGGGGGTTTTCAATATCTAAATACAAAGTAACTGAACCCCTAAGATAACATCTGAAAAGAACATTCACCCAGCTGAAAAACTTGGGGTGAAATCCTATGGAAGGCAATGTGAGTTTTCCATTGATTTAACTGAGGCCATGATTTTACTCTTGGAGCCTGATCCAGTACCGACTGACGTCAGTGGAAAGACCCCCATTTAATGTGTGTTGAATGGGATCCTAATGATAAGAGTGCTGCATTTTTGCAGCACCCAGGTCTGCAGTTTGTATCCAGGTGGTTGGAAGCCAGTGGCCTTGTAATCTTGCCCTAATGTTTGTCTCCATAGGAAACTATATACTCAACTGCAAATGTAAACATTGCTTCAGTCTATTAATATATCTGAAACATTTCACTGTATAAATTGAATAAATTGTTGTCATTATCTTCTTGCCTGAAACTCTGTTCTAAAAACAAAATGAGACTTTTCAATAAAATACATCCATTAGAGGTATTTTTTCCTCTTAATCACTCTCCTTGCCTAAGCTTAATGCTTGCCACAGAGGTTAGCTTTGGGCTCTATGGTGTAGTCACTGAATCATGCTTCTTCTATGTTTCAACAAGTTTTTTTTTTCTTAAAGCAAATATTGAATTAGGTGAAGTTACTAGGGTTACTGTATCTTGGCTACTATTGGTATAAAAATGGTAGGTGTTTGGCACCATAATTTGTTGGGTATAAGCAATCCTGGCTAAACTCTAAATGGAGGAGATGAAAAAGGAGAGAAAGATTAAAAGCGAAGGGGGGATGGCAGTGGGAACGAGAGAAACAGAAAAGAAATTAAATCAGAGTGGGTAGGGAAAGAGGGAGAGGGACAGAGTGAAAGGCAAGAGAATGAGATGTAAAAGAGAAAGGGATGGAGATGGCAAAGAAAGAAATGAGAAAAAGAACTAAGGAGTAAATGGATAAAAAGAGAAAGGGAAGGGGAGATAAAAAAAAGTAGCGTCAGTGAGGAGATCCAATAAATTCTATTGTACTTGGATTTCTGAGAAATTCTTTGCAGGGCTGACATGAAGTGTCAGATATTGATACCCTACCCAGTTCATTCCATGTGCAGTCCCACTGACTTTTGAATCTGGCCCTAATACAGGGGTGGGCAAACTTTTTGGCCGAGGGCCACATTGGAGAATAGAAATTGTATGGCAGGTCATGAATGCTCACAACATTGGGGTTGGGGTGTGGGAGGAGGTGAGGGCTCCAGGGTGGGGCTGGGGATGAGGAGTTAGGGGTGTAGGAGGGTGCTCTGGGCTGGGACCAAGGGGTTCAGAGGGTGAGCGGGGGGTCAGGGCTGGGGAAGGGATGTGAGAAAGGGTGCAGGTTCTGGCTGGGGGTGTGGGCTCTGGGGTGGGGCTGGGGATGAGAAGCTTGGGGTGCAGGAGGGTGCTCTGGACTGAGATTGAGGGGTTTGGAGAGTGGGAGGGGATCAGGGCTGGGGAGTTGGGGCAGGAGGGGGGTTGGAGCGTGGGGAGAGACTCGGGCTGCAGGCTCCGAGTGGCCTCAAGCAGCTCCAGGAGGCAGTGGCATTCCCTTCTCCGGCTCCTATGCAGAGGCATGGCCAGGCAGCTCTGCACACTGCCCCATCCTCAGGCACCGCCTCTGCAGCTCCCATTGCAGCATGTAGGAGCCAGAGCGGGGCCATGCTGTGGCTTCTGGGAGCCGCGTGGTGTGGCCCCAACCCAGCGCCCCAGCTGGAATGGGGCTGAGCCACATGGTCCAGCCCCCAACCCAATGCCCTGGCTGAAGCACCGGAGCAGGGCCAAGTTGTGGGTGTCACCCATTCTGGTACAACAATGAAGAAGACAGACAGTGCTGATGGACACAGACAGTGTCCATCAGCAAAGACAATGGACTGTGAACGTTCCAGACAGCCTGTAAGTAATGGCTGCTATGACTCAGCTAGTTATGCAAGGGCATGTAACCAGGCTACATGACTCCAGACTCCATCTTGGGATGTCAATGCTTTTCCACAAACTGAGTTTGAGACAAAGGGTTCCCACCATATGCTAAAGCTATATAAGGAAGAAAGTGACATCTGTTGTTCTTCAGTCCCCACACAAGAGGGCTCCTGAAAAACATCTGAGGGGAAAAAACTGAACTGGGGGAAGTGCTGGACCCAGGCTAAAGGGATTTCTAGCCTATGTATGAAAACCTGGGGATTCCAAGCTACAAAGCAAGTTTAGCTTGTGCCTTAAGAATCTGCAGGCTGCTTGTATCATCGGTCAGGGTGAGAGATTGCGAATTCAAATCCTTTCTTTCTAGGATGTTAAACTTAGTTTGCGTTTTTGTTTGTTTACTAGGTAATCTGCTTTGATCTGTTTGCCATCACTTATAATCACTTAAAATCTATCTTTTTGTCATTAATAAATTTATTTGATGTTTTAATCTAAAGCATGAGTGAAGTGCCTGGTCATCTTAGTTCAGAGGGCTTTTGCATTTCCTCTTCACATTGAGGGAGGGATGGACTCTATGAGCTTACGCAGTGCAGTTCTCTGTGCAGTGCAAGATGGTATAATTTTGGGTTTATACTCCAGTGGGTGGTGGTGGGGTTTCTAGGCTGGGAAGCTGGTGGTTATTTTGACTGTAGCCTCTCTATTGTTGGCTCATGGAGGCCTACAGCTTGCCACAGCAGCGCAGTGTGAGAGGGAGCCCAGGCTGGTGAGTCAGAGGGTTCAGTGGTACCCCAATTCCAGGTGGCACCCCGGGTGGAAGCCGTCACACCCATTTCTATTCAAGGAGGGTGTTTAAGACCCATTGATTCCCAGGGCACTTGAGCACATGCTTAAAATTAAGAAAAGGGATAGATTTAAACATGTGTTTGTGTGTTCATGAACACTTGCAGTTACAAAGCCTCACATTTGCGCATGCAGATAATGTCAGTGGGAGCATGTGAGGTAGTTGATGCCTTAGTAATGTCTAAGTCTGTGCATGGAGCTATTGCTTGTGCAATCAGACCTGAATTTTGAAGCTTTCAAGTTTAGAAGCCATTTTGAAAATTTGGCACCAATGTTTGGGGCCAGAGAAAGGTTTGCAGGGAGTTTGGGGATCCTTTTTACATTGACATAAATTTTACATAGACTCTTTTTGTTCCTGATCCTGTTTCCTCCACAAACAGTACAGTGGGTGGGGAGAGCACTTAAAAGTCCACATACAAGAAGGAAAGCCAGATAAAGGGTCAGGTCCTACATGAGGTCTACAAGATAACTCTCAGTGAAGTCAAAAGGACTTCATTCAAAGCCCTGACAGGATCAGGCTGTAAATAAACAGCCTATCGATGCACCAATGTGGTGTTTTCCCATAATTCTCTATACAAAGGCTCTAAGGATTTATGCACCCTGGTTTGTTTTAGAAGCATACAAAGCTGAAGTGCTCAAAAAATGTGAAATGTTTTTAGTTAAGATCTCCCCATCTGTGGTTTTGAATAGCTCAGTATTCAAAGTTACAACAGCTTAATGGCTCACTAAACAAACAGTCGTAGACAGTACTAAATACAAGTGGTGCAAATAGCTGAAAGGAGATAGCATATTTGATTTTCAGCTTAACAGCTTTTATAAAGATATTTGTGTATGCACCATAGGAGAAGCCAGATGATTCAGGAGTAGCAATATACAGTTTTAATTCATTGCTTTTATTAACCTTTCAAATCAGATCAGTGTTTAATTTTAACTAAAGGATATTTAACTGATTCTAATCCTAATGTGTCAAAAGGGTCAGTGAGTGTTTGGGTGATTGTTGTTTTCATTTAACTGGGGGTTTGGGGAGTAGAAAAAATCTGCCAGGTCAAAATAATAGAGTTTCCTGCAAATTCTTCCTTGTCCTTCCTTGGGTTTCAAGCCCCAATCCAGCAAAGTATTTAAGCATGTGCCTAACTTTGAGTGTGTGAGTAGTCCCATTGACTTCAATAGGACTGTTCACATGCTTGAAAATAAATATGTGCTTAAAGGCATTTTGCTGAATTGGGATGCTCTAAATAATTATTCAAACTGTGTATTCATTTGTTTTAACTTCGTCATACATCAGTCAGTCCAGCCCCCTGATCAGCCCTGTGAATTTTCTCTGAACTTTTCCCAATTTGTCAATATTTTTGAAGGACAGAGATACACAGAAATGAGCACTATATCTTATGAAGGCCATATAATGTATGTAGGGATTACTTTTTTTTTGTGCCATGGGTGATATATCTGTGTATGTAGCCTAAAATGGTATTGGCTTTTTTTCCTGCCATCTCTCATTGCAAACTTTGTCTAGTTTGTTACCCTCTCTCACTTAAGTTCTCAGTTATTGTTGCTGCTTATCAGTTTTCTTCATCCCGGTAAAGAACTTTGTATTGTCCCAAGTTTTGTTGTTTTCTGCCTAATGTTTCTAATCTTTATGTCCATTTGTCTTATTTTTCTATTTTCAGTAGTATTTGCAGCTCCTCCCAGTTTAGTGCCATTGGCAATCATTTTGGAGGAGGAATATTACAGAGAGAAGACTAGATGAATTGCTGAGCTGGAGGGAAGGAAGAGAGCAATGCATAAGGGAGACCAAATCCCATTTTAGGACATCAGTGATCTAGCCTGGCTGAGGAGATAACCCTCATCTTCCCCATTTAGACTAAGTAACTATCATGCAGCAAGAATCTAGAATTCCCCTCCAAAATCTAAACAAAGGAAGAAGTATAGTATGCGCACCTATACTTTAGAAGTATAAGTAAAGAAGAATAGCATGCCCCCACATTTTTTGTGATAGGTGGAGATTTCCTTCCTAAAACAGTCCTGAAACGGCATAGAACCAACCCCTAGGAATGTGGATACTTCCTAACAAACAGCTGCCACGCTCAGGGGGGAGACATCACTCTTTCATCGTTGTTGTATGATTCTCAATATTAGCACCTCTGGAACTGATGTAGCGGCATTTTGGTGCAAAAGTAGCATTAGTGTGCACTGATCTAGGCGGCAAAACCAATTTCAATTGGAATTTGACCCTTGGTAAAAGTAAATAAATGTTATAAGAGATCTATTGTCCAATGTTTAGAAAATGAATAAAACATTACTAAAACCAATATACTTTTTTAAAGCACCCTTAGATAAACTTTTCATTTATTTATTTATTTATTGAATGCTTTTCTTTTTTTTTTTTTTTTACTGGCCCTGTTATTTTTAAGCTGTGGTGAGAAGTGGCCATGGTTTTAACATGCATGTTCACTGGTGCTTTTACTGACAAAGACATGGCATTTATACAACCATTTTATAAGTCACCACTGGCAGATATTTCTGATTTTTCAAAGCAATCTCTGCTGACTAATAAAACCGGTGTTTGGAGTCTGTGAGTGTGTATTGGGGGATCTTATTTTAATTGTTTTTCTTTTCTTGAAAATGAGGGCGAGAGACTTGACAGGAGTTAAATCCAAAAAAATAATAATGACAAAATTCAAATGAGATCATGCAGACTCAAGCACAAAGCAGTACATTTGGCGTTAGAGTTGTCAGTTTAAACAAGTGCCAACTGGTCTTTTCTAAATTGCATTGTGTAGGCAGTTTTGGCTTATTTTAAACAAAAGATATTTCATTATTATTATATAAATAGAAACATATATTGTAGAAACAATGAGGCTCATAAAAGATATGAACTTGCCCTTCTAGGCATCTTGTCTGGGCACCTGAGCTCTGTTTTCTGCTATTTATATCCCCAGAAGTTATAGGGATTTGTATCTTTTCTTTCAGTATTATGTAACATTAGAGAACATTTGCAATGTTCCTATAAACTGAGCAAACTGATCAAAGAGAAGATATCTGCCTAGCAAATAAAACAGCAAGGGTAGGATTTTTACAGTTCTTTGCAAGTCACAACATGTATTTATAACTCAATAACTGCAGGCATCTCATTACAAAATATATCTAGCATATAAGTTTAAAAGTGACATCAGTCATTTTATATAATTTTACACACACACATTTTTATATGTATATTCTTCACAGTTGTCACCCCCTAACTTATTTCAAAATGTTAGTGAAAAAACGAGAGCAAGAGTGCAAGCCCAGAATAGCCAATAGGTAGGGCACTTACCTCGGATGTAGGACACCCAGGTTTGAATCCCTGCACCAGAGCAGGTAGAGTGGGGACTAAGAGCTGGATCTGCTACATCCAAGGTGTGTATCCTAGCCAATGGGCTCTTGCTTGCAGGTGTGTGTGGGGAATGTCTTTCTGGATTTGACTCAAAATTTCATCCGGACTGGAGAAAGCTTGCCACCAGAAGTTTTGTGAACACTGACACAGTTCTCTGAAAAATTTTGATTCTCACAAAAAAGTGTTTTGTTGAAACACCAACTCCAGTTTTAAGTCACTTTCTTTTAAAATCCTCTCTTCACAAGCCTCATGAGAACATTTTTGAACCTGTATTTTTAGGTTTGGCTCAAGGTATGAGGGTAGGTTGGGGATGATTCTTATTTGTTCAGAACTAATTCATCCGTAACTACATACACTGTGTCTGTATGTATGTGTTTGTATATCATATTATGGATGGCATAGTTAGCAACACCTATAATTAAAGTTACCTGTCACTTGCCATTATAAGAACCTTTCTTCAATTGTTTATACCTTTGCCAAACTTTACCTGTTCACAGTGAAATTTTTCATTTTGTGTGTCTGCCTCAGGCTGATTTTTGTTTTCCTAAAGAAAATTTCAGCAAAATCAATTCAGCTGTTTCTCAGAAATAGGCTAGGGAAAATAGTATTTTTTGCCATGCTAAAAAATTCTTACAGATGTTTTGCTGAGTCTCGAGAGCCTCCATATTTTGAAGCATGAATTTGCAATTTGGCAGGTAAAAGCAGGGGTGGGGTGGCTCATTCTGGTGGCAAGGATATGTCTTTCATTGTCCCTGTGAAAATCTGCCTACATTTGGCAAAGTTAGGAGCCTCTGAAAATTTTAGTTCATATATGCTCTGTAAAGACTTGTTAAGATTGACTTCTAAATTCTCCAAGCAGTCCATCTGCACTGAGCATTGTCCAGGTCAGAACTGCAGAGGCTTAGGATTTTTCCAGTAATTGTTCTTCCAAGCAGATGGAGGCTGCTGTGGGGCTCGCCATTGTGAGAGCAGGGAGTATGGAGAATGGATAACAGTAGTCCATTATTGTCCTCTATGTGTGCCAGTCATTAGAGGAAAATGAGACGCACACTTTGGCAGTGGGTTTCACAGATGTCTGCTGACAGCAGAGGAATGGTGAGATTCAGGAAACTTGGTTTCATTCAAAGCTCTCGATGGGAATGTGCTCTAGTGAGCACAGACACTTCTGCCCATTCCCCTCCCACCTGTACTTATCCCACTCCTGTCTCTTTCACTCTTCCTGGGTTCTCATCCCAGCCTAATTCTCTCCACTAGTTCTAGTTTACACTCCTTACTCCTGGGGGAGTTCTGCACCAAAAAATTAAAAATTCTGTGCACAGTATTTTAAAAATCTGCAAAATTCTGCATATTTTTTATCAAAATAATACAATATTATAGACTTGGTTTCAATTACTTTGGTAATTTATTTCAATTACAAGACAATGGATGGAGAAGTTGAGTGGGGAACGTTGGAGGAAGTCACTATTAGACACCCCCTCTGTCTAATAGTAACGGAGCTAGTATTGACCCTTTACTTTTAGTTATTAGTCAACAAATATATGCAGGCATATTCTCAGTGTTACATCAAAGGCAACTGGAGAGCAAGTGAGGGCTGGGGACTCAAACTCACAATTTATACTGGCTCCTGACCATCTCCAGAAAAGTCAGGAGCAAACAGTTCATGGTGCACATTCTGATAGGATTTTTTTTTTCAGTCCAAAAATTTAGATCAGTTCTAATCACTAAAGCACCATAAGCATTTATCGGGCCACACTGTCCTTTACAATAAGGCTCCTTTACACACTCTGGAAATGTAAAGGAGTCTTAAAATTTTTACACCTGTTTTATACTCCTGGGGGAATTCACTAAGAACAATGGGAACAATTCACTAAGCAGGCAGCTACATTCTGGTCAGCCTGAGGGAACAGAGCCTGCCCCATGCCTATCTCCTCAGAAACACCCCAAAGCCCTGTCCCTCCACTCTGAGCACAACAGCAAGCGAGAGGGACAGTCAACAGAGGGAGGGGGGATTGAGTGAGCAGGGGGCAGGGCTTCAGAAAAGGGGCAGGAAATGTGCGGGGCATCAGAGGAGGGATGGGGCAAGGGTGTTTGGTTTTGTGGGAGTAAAAAGTTGGCAACCCTAGCCCCGATGGTGATTTACGGAATGGTGATTTATCAGTGGTTCACAGTCATGCTGGAAGGGTATAAATAGTGGGGTCCCTCAGAAACCAGTTCTGGGGCTGGTTCTGTTCAATATCTTCATCAATGATTTAGATGATGGCATAGAGAGTACACTTATAAAGTTTGCGGATGATACCAAGCTGGGAGGGGTTGCAAGTGCTTTGGAGGATAAGATTAAAATTCAAAATGATCTGGACAAACTGGAGAAATGATCTGAAGTAAAGAGGATGAAATTCAATAAGGACAAATGCCAAGTACTCCATTTAGGAAGGAACAGTAAGTTGCACACATACAAAATGGGAAATGACTGCCTAGGAAGGAGTACTGAGGAAAGGGATCTGGGGGTCATAGTGGATCACAAGCTAAATATGAGTCAGCAGTGTAATGCTGTTGCAAAAAAAGCAAACATCATTCTGGGATGTATTAGTAGGAGTGTTGTAAGCAAGACATGAGAAGTAATTCTTCCGCTCCTCTCTGCGCTGATTAGGCCTCAACTGGAGTATTGTGTCCAGTTCTGGGTGCCACATTTCAGGAAGGATGTGGACAAATTGGAGAAAGTCCAGAGAAGCTCCTTCAACAAAAATTATTAAAGGTCTAGAAAAATGACCTATGAGGGAAGATTTTAAAAATTGGGTTTATTTAGTCTGGAAAAGAGAAGACTGAGAGGGGACATGATAACAGTTTTCAAGTATGTAAAAGGTTGTTACAAGGAGGAGGGAGAAAAATTGTTTTTCTTAACCTCTGAGGGTAGGACAAGAAGCAATGGGCTTAAATTGTAGTAAAGGAGGTTTAGATTGGACATTAGGAAAAAATTCCTGACTGTCAGGGTGGTTAAGCACTGGAATAAATTGCCTAGGGTCAGAGGTTGTGGCATCTCCATCACTGGAGATTTTTAAGAGCAGGTTAGACAAACACCTGTCAGGAATGGTCTAGATGATACTTAGTCCTGCCACGAGTGCAGGGGATTGGACTAGATGACCTCTCAAGGTCCCTTCCTAATGAGATTGGGATGACTTTGTTAACTGAGAGTGGCTAAGAAGGTCATATCAAAGTAGGGGCCAGTAAGATCATTATACCACACCACACTGTTGTGTGTTTTATTTATTATCACTATATTAATTTCAATGTATACACATATTCTATAAAAAGGAATACCTAACCTTTTCTCTCAGCTGTCTTTGACACATTTTAAAAATACAATTAAAAAAATAGACTATTCCAGAAACTTGTCTTTGCCCAATAATTAACATAAATCATAACCCATAATTTTAAAGCATATTTCTAACCTTTTTAAACTCCCAGAGTCTATCTAGTCTCTCTCAGCCAGAGAAACCAACTATGCTTTGCAGCATGCCCTGATGGTAGAAAAAGCAGGACTGTCTGGACCAAGGAAGATGGGAAGCAAGTTCTAAAGCTCACCAGCAATGAGCAGCCTGCTATTTTATAGCAATATTAGTTTGGAAACTTTCAGAGAGAGTTTTGAAAAATCTGTTGATATTGGCTATTTTATCCCTGGGTCTGTAAAGCAAGGCTCCTTTGTATCACGAGTGCCGCTGTGAAGGTAGGAGAGGAATACTATGACCAGAATACTGTGTATGATGTGATTATGCAGCCTGGAAAATGGTCACATAATATACCCTTATTTGGTGTTCTCCAAAGTCTAAATATCAGGTTTAAATAAAGCCCGATTAATCAAATGGCCTTGTGGTCTGCCATACCAGGGATCCAAGTTTGACATCAGTGGCAATTAGGCACCTAACTATCAGAAAATTTTGAAAGTCCCACTAGGTGCCTATCTGAGTCTTCAGATATTTAAATACCTTTGTAAATCTGCCCTCACATTCCTTATGCCAGTGGAAGATTGAATGTAGCAGAGCTCAGCTCAGCTCAGCCATGTCTCCTTCTGGCCCTCAGCATGTCCCCTGTTCCTCCTCATGCCAAAGTGAGGGGGTAGCTTGTGCATCCTGCCTGTTTGCACTATGCCAGTGGAGATTTGTCCTGTAGTAAGGGGATTCTCTGGTAGGAATCTCAGGCCAGTTTAACACAAAGTGGCCTTGGTGGATTGAAGAAGGACCCAGAAATTCCATCTGAACTCTAAGAATGGCTCAAAATCTTCTCTGGAAAAAAAAAAAAACTTCAGGTACTATGTGAGAGAATGTTTTTCTAAAACCACAGGCTGACTATCTGTGTATCTTTTTATGTGACACCAGTTGCTGAGGTACCTTCTAGTGATGTCTGAAGTGACATGACTAATACCTGTCACATGAGTTTCTCTCCCCATTCCTATCCCCAGAGGAAATTTGCATATGCTGCCGCCTGTCTTTCCACACTCAGGGGAGGAGAAAATATGGGAACTACACTGTCTCATTATATAGCCAGCCAACCAGCTAACAGAGGGCACCCAAGTTAAATACTCCTAGGGCTATTCTGACATTGTTGATACACTAACGCCGGTACAAAGACAATGAATCAAACAAAATAGAATTATGGTAATTGCTGTGTCATATGAAACATGGGGGGAAAAGAAAAAATCAGTGTTTGCTAGTTCAAAAAGGGATTAGTAAAATAAAGTGATCACAAGTCATAAAGCCAGTGATGTGTTTTCAAACTTTCCAGTGTGATTTATCAAAGAATATAAACAACTGTTACAAGCAGTTTGACAATAGTCACCTGCTACTTGTTCAGTGTCTTTATTAAGTCCATGATTGTTAATGTTTAGCAAAATTATGGTTTTAAGTTTCCAGGCTCATCTTTGGAAAGTGTTTTGCAGGTTTGCTTTGATGATGAGGTCAGATAGAGAGTGATCGCTTTGTGAAAAGTGTCTAACCACAAGTGATATGGTGTTTTTTGTCTTTCTAAATAATTTTTCTGTGTGATTTCATTTGAGAGCATAGTGAATTGTCTGGTTTCACCCACATAGTTGTTGTTGTTGGGGCATTTAGTGCACTGGCTGAGATACACCACATGTTGTGATAGGCATGTGTAGGACCCAGGGATCTTGAAAGGTGTGTTGTAGGGGTTGCTGATCATTGTAGCAGTGGAGATATGTCTGCAGATTTTGCATCTGTGGTTCTGGAAGGGTCTGGTGCTGCTTTGAGTTGGTGTGTCCTGGTTTGTGATTACTCTATGCCCGTTTTCACATGGTTGTTGCGAGGCTTGATTCATCAATGTTTGCAAAACTAGATTTAGATTGGGACTATCAAAGCAGAAAATATTATTTATTAAAATGAGTAGTATGAATTTTGAAATTTCAGAGGAAATTATCCTTTTTATATAGGAACAGCTACAAAAATTGTGAGGGGGGGAAATAAAAACGACATCAGCTTCATCAAATCTATTGTAGGCACTTAGATATTGAATCTATTTTTAAAATATTGCCTACCATACTTTAATAGCCAGTAGTAGTAAAACAACTACTAAATAGGGATTTTCCGTTACATGTAGCAATTACAGACAACTGACATTTGATTATAATAACCAGCAAACCTTCATGAACTAAATGACATCTGAGTCTGTGCCTCGCCCTTGTCTGGAATGTATTAATACCATACAAGGGCTAGGTGAGTTTCTGTAGATGGAAAACAAAAATATTTGAAAAATGAGCTTTTCTGAGATCGGTTAATATGCTTAGTTCCAATGTTGTAATAGAAATTAGAAGTACTTATGCATCTGGCTGTCTGATGCAGTGACATATGCACACATAGCAAGGGGAAAACATTCATCTTATGTAACAAATCTGCAAAGAGGACTCAACTATGCCTCCATATTTATGCACAGAGTGTAAACCTGCGTACTTAGGTTTCTGCATTCTCTGGGTCTGATTCTCCTGCATTTTCTGGGCTTCATGCTTCACTGATTTGCACCTTGACTAGACAGCCATTTCCATCTATTGAGTGTAAACTAAAAAGAAAAGGAGTACTAGTGGCACCTTAGAGACTAACCAGGTATAAGTCACTGCCAGATCAGAATAATTTGGCACTTGGTACATCGGTGTACAACTTGTACATGCAGATACATCGGTGTGCAAATAGGAGGTCAATCTGAAAAATGTGGCTCTTAATGTTTGAAAATATTGACTTTTACAAATATAGCATATGAGAGGTGGAGTGAAAAAAGTCCTTGTATGAATTGATCTAGGCACTTAAATGGTACCCCTCATCACTCTGTGAACACCTCCCAAGATTCCCCCCACACCAGCTAAAGGAGTCTGCCAGCAGCTAGTGAAAACCTTCTCACTTCCAGAACACAAATGAACTGTTTTCCCAGATAACTAGCTACAGCACCTGACTACAAAAGGGGACTTGCTTCCCAATCAGCTATGCTCCATTCAGAGGCCAAAGGATAACCCACCTGCCGCCACCACTGACGGAAAAGGCAGTAGGACATCTGCCTGCCACCATGAACAGTAGAGGACCTAGCTGGTGGGTTGGCGTTCGGGTGCACTAGCATGGAGATGAGGAGGTCTGTGGCAGAGAATGGGCAGATGGAAGGATGTGGGGGTGTGGTGTCTGGTTGGCAGCAAAATCTTTAACTCTAATAATAGCGCTGTTCTGAACTCCTGATGTTAGAGGTATTTTTTATTATTCCTTATGAATAAATGCTAGGAAAAAAAAGATAAAAATTCAATGAGGACTGTGGAATTGCAACTACTTACACCAGGGCTAAATTTGGGCCTAAAAGATTCTCTCTGCTAAAGGCTTTCCTGTGCTCACAGTTCCTGTATGGCAATTGTGAGTGCCCTTGGTGCATAATTTTCCACCTCCATCAAAATGTTATGGAAAAGATAATAACCATGGAAATATATTTGTCACTTGCTGATGCTAACTCTGGTTTGATGGCATCTCAAAGGTGACCCAGATCACTAAATCTCTGAGACCCCTCAAACTATTCCTCCCTGTGAAACAGCTCTTCCTCTCAGCTTCCTGCTCACCTCTTTGATCTTACTCCCCCCCTCAAAATAGACTCTTTCCCCAGTTCCTGTCCCCAGGCAGATTCTAACTTTCCAATGCACTTCTTCATCTCTCCCCATCCCCTGGATAGACTTGGACTCACTATTGCATTCTGCTGCCTCTCAAAGATCAGTGCCTTAATCTACCTCGGTTTGATAGTTCTCAGGACAGCATGACTGAGTGGAAAAAGACCCAGCTGACAGAGTTCAGGCAAGTTTGGGAAACTGCAGCCTTATCGCTAATGACTTCACCTGTACCCTGGTAATAAGGGAACAACCTCTTGTTAATGCAATAAGGCATTCAGCTGCCATAGAAACCGGACCATAGAGAAGGCATGAAAATAGATGATTGAAAAAAAAAAGCCTTCCATCAAATTCAAAACTGCTGCATGGTGTTGAGAATATTATAAAGCATAAATGGATAATCTTATTTTTTTTGTTAGCAACCCCATTGCTTCTTTATCTGTTGTGAATTTAATAATTTTTATAACAAAGGCTATTAGACTTTAGAGTTTATTAATCTCAAATGTAATAAACAACTGAACATTCTGACATCTGACCTAAAGAACTCTTAATTGCTCAGCTTAAAAAAAAAATATCCGAGACCCAGCACAGAACAGATGTATGGTAATAAACTTATCTCATAATGTCAAATGATTAAACATTGGATTCTTTTTTGCATTTAAATATACAAGATTTTCCATTAAGGCGCTTTGTTGACTCTGATAACGGTTTCACAACCATTAAGTTTATTTCTACAACTATTTGTTGAAAGCTAATAGGGAAAATAATAGAAACTAATTGAAAAGCAAAGCAAACAGAGCAGAGCCTAGAATGTTTCAGTTAATAAGCAATAGAGATTGTATTGATTTCATTTTATAAACAACATTAATCCTCAGTAACAATTAATGTGCAGACAGGTTGCTTGTTTAAGTTATCTGATAAGATGGCATAATCAGGTCCATACATTTGGAGTATTAATTTGAAAAGGATATGAGGATTCAAGAAATTATTGATCTGTTCACCAGGAGTCTGTGCCTGTGGAAAGCCCTCTTGGGTTGAATGAGGGGTTCAGGTTCAGACTGATGGCACAAAATCTCAGAAGCTGACCCTACAACATTTCTGCACCCCAACCAGAAATGGAAAATAGACCTCTTCTGGTTTCAGTTCTGGCTTAGAATCAAACCTGTAGGGTAGGTTTGGAACTGGGAATGTGAATACAAATCTATATCCCACAAATTCAAAGGCATTTGGAGTCAAGCTTCCACTTTGGAGCCCATCTATTGTTTTTATATAGGCTAAGACTTGATAGCAACACAACAGAGTATAGATCTAAGGGCTACACTGCAGCTAGGAGTGAGCCTCCCAGCCTGGGTAGCCAGCCTTGTGCTAGCAGGCTTCGAGCTGGCACACTAAAAATGGCAGTGTGGGCACTGCGGCTGTGGCGGAGACTCAGGCTAGACTTCCATGCTCAGACCTAGGGTGTTGGATGGGCTTGAGCACCGAAGCTGCTGCCCGAATAGCAATGTTCACACTGCTATTTTTAGCAAACTAGCTAAAAATGTCTGTCTGTCTATCTGGGCTTAGCCTATGTCTACACTACGGACCTTACAGCAGCACAGCTGTACCACTATAGCTGTACTTCTGTAAGGTCTCCTGTGTAGTCGGCGAGAGAAAGCTCTCCTGCCAGCATAATGAAACCACCCTCAACAAGCGGCGTGAGCTATGTCAGCATTAGAGCCTCTCTTGCCAGCATAGCGCTGTCCACACCAACACTTTTGTTGGTGAAACGTATGTCGGTCAGACGTGTGGTTTTTTTCACACCCCTAACTGACAAAAGTGCCAGGGTAGACAAAGCCTCAGAGGCTTGCTCCCAGCTGCAGTGTAGACGTGGGCTAAAAGACCTCCCCAGACCTACAGAACTGTAACAGCTCCTGTGTTGTACTTCTGGCAACATTGTTAAACCACTCTACACATTAGTCAATGATTAAAAGTCTCTTAGTGCTATTATCACTGTCCTTAATTGTCCCAGTAATATATATTATCTCTAAGATTTTAGTTGTTCTTCTTGTATGGTAAGGGCACGCCCACAATACAGAGATGTACTGATACAGGAATAGCACTGGGAGGCGTGCTTCAGAGAGCTATTAAGGTGGTCCATTAAGGTGGAGAGTAGTAACTTACAATACCTGGTTAATGAATGTAGCATATTTCTACCCATACAACCAACCGGTTCAGCTGGCCAATGCTTAAGGTGGGAACATCCCCTTGGCTCTGCACATTCTCCACTACCTTTCCACCAAGTTACTCTTGGAGGTAAGTATCTGAGGTCCAGCCCTTCTCCTTCTAGTGCCGGGGTGACAAATGCTGTCAGCTCCTACCAAGACTGAGGGCCTCAGTCTCTTCTACTTCTTAATCTGCTGTGTGGCTGCATGAGGGCCCAATACAATCATGGCCTGATTCAAAGCCTAGAGAAGTAAACGTAAAGGCTCCTGTTGTCTTCAGTGGGCTTTGGATCAGGCCCTACATTATTTTTCTTTAGAGATGCACTTAAATAAACTTTATTTGTCTTATAGAATCATAGAATCATTGTTCGAGTTTCTGGAGATCATTTTAGTGTGAAATTGCTCAAACACAGCAGGCATATTGTAGAAGCTACTTTGATGGCAATTGCTTGGGGAGGTGTCTTGAGTTCATTTCTGAAATGAAATCCTTTATGAAGGTTTTAAAAGAATATCTGCATCAACCGAAAGATTTTTAACGAAGAGGGAAAATGTAATTGGGCCATGTTAGGGGTATGTAAATAAACAATTATTTATTCTGGATAAAATGGATTAGATCAAAGATTAAGATGAAATTAAATGTGAAATAAAATGTTTGTACTTTTTTGAACATGTTCTCATCCATATGTTGTTGAATACTTAAAAAACAACTCACCACAGATTGTCAGTATTGTGAGATGATTAAAAGATAAGACAGCAAATATGGCATATAAATGAAAAACAAGATTCATTGCAAACAAATTTCCTTTTATGATGAGATTTCCTGTACTTAGCAGAGGAGAGATGGTGTAACACAAACAAACAAACAAAGCTCTATGATTTTTAGGCAGAAATTAGTTACCTCTTAGGTAAAGATTTCCTGTTAACTTTTGCAATCCTTGGAGAGTAGTTGACTGTCATTGATTCTTAGTTCAATATTTGTGTATTACTCTTTGGCAAATCACTCCATTTGCTATTTGCTCAATCAATGTATAATAGCTCAGTAACTCAACATTGTAAAACTCAATGATCTGTGAAAACATCAACATTTACATTTACATTTCTTTTAAAATCTCAATTTTTTATTAGCAGGAACTAACTAAAATGCCAATCAGATAAGTACAGTGACAATTATTAGCTATTTTCTTAAGTTATACAGAGGCAGAGATTCAGGTAACCTTATTCACACTGAGTAATATGAATGAATGGGACTACTCACAGAGTAAGAAACTACTCAGTGTAAGTAAGGGTATTAGATTCTGGGACATAACTTGTTTAAAAGCGATGTCAAAGAGGTCCCTCTCAAACCCTGACTGATGTATCACTCTTTTTGCTTTAGTCTGTCAACCATAGTAAATTTATAATGCCATGTTCTAGTTATAGTGCCAAAATAAGCACAATGTGTTTTCTGTCTATAAGTGCTAATCAAGTGCTTTGCGGAATCTTTCTGCCTGGACTCAACCAGGCATCTGGTTAAAAATGTCTCTACAATCTTATCATTGCTAAAAATATGGGGTGAAATGCTGGCCCTACTGAAGTCAGTGGCAAACTCCCCAAAGGATACATCATGGGCCTGGTAAGAACAATATGTGCTGTTCATTTAAGACATTTCCAGAAGTATTAATAGCCAGATTCTACCTCTCTTGTTCACAGTGAGTAGTACCTTACTGGGTGAGTAGTCCTATTGATCCCAGTGGGACTTCTCACTGAGGAAGGCATTGCTTAGCATGATTAAATGGGACAGAATCACCACTTTTGCACAAATACTGCAAGATACTGTTATTTGCTATGCGTATTAAGGCAGTTGCTGAAGATCCCAATCAGGATCGGGCCCCATTGTGATAGGCACCATACAAACTAGAATTAAAAAATACAGTTCCTGCCCTGAAGAACTAGCAATATAGTTAATAGTGAAGACTGGTGTATGTAGCATACAATGGAGGTGTATGGGATAGGAATGGGAAGATAAGGCTAATGACAGAAAGAATACATGATTACTAGAGATCTCAAGTTGGCAAAGTTGTAATGAGTGATTTTTTTCTGAATATTAGAAATCAGGCTCTGGCCAACCCCCATGCCCAGCAGGAAGGAAGTAACCAGAACTGGGCGGTATAGGACAGAGACAGCCCCAATGGAGAACAAAGCAGAGCCTGGCACAGATCAGGAGCCCATGCACCAGGTCAAAGGCTACTCATTGGCCCAGCTGCCCCTCCGTCACTCATGCAGTAGGGGGGGCTCTGCCCTCATCACCCAACTCTGGTCATTGCCATCCCATTGGCGCCCAGCTCCCAGAGCCAATCAATGGCCAGTCCATCTGTCTCTTCTGCCCCCAACCGTGGACACCGAGTCACCTTCACTGTGTCATATAACCATGGAGCTCCTTCCTGAGTGGCATGACAGAGCAGTGGCCAAGCCAAATTTGAGTGGTGCTGTGACCTGCACATGGGCTTCTGCTCCCTATCTTGGGCTTGGCCCCACATTTCAGAGCCTGTGTCCATTGACAGGAGCTGTCACTTCCTGGTGAGCGTGGGGTGGGCTCGCTCTCCAACCTCCCCCCACCCCGGATTCTCCCTGCACAGGCCCAGGTCCATGTGTTAGATTTTGTGAGATTAATGTATGTGAGGCAGGCTTCAAATGTGCAATTATCACAACTCAGGTGTGAGACTTGAGATGTCTGTGATTACATAGGCTAACTACATGCAAAATGAGCAGGTTTCAGTTATTTTAATTTAATATAACTCTGTAATAAAGTCATAATCAAAGGGTTAACTGGGTTACTAAGAGTATTATGGGTTGGCACCCTGTTCCACTCCTCCCTTACTTCCTGTTTTAGTTGCAGGGAATTCCTCTGCTCCCCACTCTGTTGTGATGCAGTTTATTAGAACCACAAATTCACAGACTGGAGTCCTGTGAGCAGACTTTTTCAGTGGTCTCTTTACAAAGATATCAGTTAGTGAATGAGTAATAATTAGAATATCCAATAAGGCAAATTTTGAATTTGTCAACATAAATATTTGCAGCAGAGTTTAAAGTACACTCCTCCATTCAGGGATCAGCAATATACCATGTGATGTATGTATCCACTCAAAACAGCTCCCATTTTATACACTGAATATTTGTAACAAACTGCTCATGAACAATCTGCAGAACATAAATTGTTCACAGAAATGGGGAATTTCAAGCAACAACTAAATGAGAGAAAATTACTCTCTGGTGGTGGGCAAATCCCAAACAGAGAGAGAGGCAATGTTTATCAGATAAAATATTTATAATGAATTATTCACCTAGCTCTAGTTGATTCAGACCATATCAGTCTTCAGCTTGGCCCTTCCCTTTCAGTAATACTTTGTGGTTTCTCCTTGGTACAATGTGTTTTATTTACCTTGTACATTTGAGTACTCAGTAAATATATGTGGATGTAAGTACAGGTTTGTTACATACACTGACTACTTAAGGCTAGGAGCAACTGTTGTGTCACTATTTGCATGAGGAATGTGTTTGGGTTTATCTTTATGCAAAAGCTACCTGACACACCTGCTAGGGTAAACTAAACATTTCTAGAACCAATAAATCGGCCTCTTGCCCTAGTGATGTGAAGTATCTACCATATTCATGGTTACATATTATGCAATTCACTATGCTTAGGATTTAGGAATTGCCACACTGGTCCAGAATAGTTAAATAGGCTTGATTCAAGAAGACACTTAAACACATGTCCCATACTACTGGATGCCTGAGGGGAAAGTTTTAAACCCCCATAACAAATGACTTTCAGGGATTCTAAAGGGGGAGAAGGAGGGAATTTCCTTCTTATGCCAGCTCATGACATGAGGACTGTATCTCTTAATCCTGATCCTAGTTTTTGTAACTGGAATGTTCAGATGATTTATAATTATTATTACTTGAGTGCTTCATTTTTAAATCTTTAAATGGTAATAAAATGTATAACAATAAGAAATCAGAGCTGAGTGAATACTGCAAAAATATATATTGAATATTTGCTTGAATTTTTAAATGGTTTATGCAATTTTTTTCAGTCCAAAGTGGTTCTCTAGAGCAGAGATTTGCAAACTGTTTCTAGTGTGATCCACTTCCCATCCTCATTTGCAATCATATAACATCCCTACAGTGATGGCTCATACTGAAAGTCCATATGTCCTTTTAGTTGTCTTTTAATACAATTTAGGACCAGAAAGAAGTACAGAAGCCAGTTCCCTGTGACTAGCCAGGTCCCTGTGGCCACAGCAAGTGCTAGGTGACCCATCTATGGTCAATGGATCACAATTTGGGAATTTCTTCTTTAGAATAAAAACTAATTTCTGCATATAAGAGTGAGACAGGGTGCTGGTAGCAGCTACAAATAGCGCCCTTGAGAGGCCAGCACCCCGGTCACTTAGATCACCCAGGCCACTGGCTCTGGTTAGAATAGGATGGAGATAGGTAGCTTGATTAGATGTGAAGAGAAAATGGAGGTGATGCAGCTGCTTTTTTATATTCTCTGTCATGTGGCTTGTACGTCCTTTCTCTCAAACACAAGCTCACAGCACATGGGCATCTGGAAAGGTACTTGGAATCCCCTGTCCATAGACATGATCCTACATGTCCTGCAGACTCATAGGTGTAGCCCCAACGTCTCTCAACAGGTTCATTGTACAGCTGATTGCCCTTGATGGGCCATCAAGCAGGCTGGATAGAGCGGATGCCAATCTGTCTGGGGGTGTCACCCAGAAACAGCACAAATCCGAGACACAAATATATCACAATAGTATAACTCCCAATAAAAAAATGATACATACATATAAACAAGATTATCGTATTTAGAAAATCATATCTTTTTCCATTGATACCTTGCATAGTTGGTTTATGATTGGAACTTCTAGGCACTACCACAATACAAATAATAGTAATAATTAACTTACGTTTTTAGGACACACAAAAAAGTAATTACTCAAAATTGCATGCCAAAAATTTTGGAGTTTAATTTTGAATGCACAGATTTTGAGGTCCGGTTGCATTCACTGAAAATTTGACTTTATATACATGTTCATGAGACTTCCCTGGATCACAGTTTCATTTGACATTATCTGAAATGTAATCAGAAAGGGTGTAGTTGATGTTGGCAGAGGCCAAGATGGCCTTGAGTAGCAGCAATTCAGAGCAGAAAATCAGGCCATGAATGAGAAGTTTATCACTCATTCCCTGATCTGTTCAGTTCATCTTAGCTAACTCTTTTGTACAATGGTATATTCTATACAAGGATGGTGCATAACTAATCACCACCACGAGAAGCCCTAGAAGACATGGTTGCTCAATCCTGGGAATGCTCTGCCTACCTTTTATTTTCTCTGCATGTGGTGTAGTAAATGCAGCAACACCCACACACATATTGGCTTGTTGGGTATCAGTAAGAGAGAAGTTCATTGTGTAAGTGTGCATAAGAAAATTGGTGATATCAATCATAGAGAAAAAAATTAAATGGGGCATGGCATTTTGGGGGCTTGCAATGAAAAAAGTCTTACAACACATAAAACAATTTGCTAAGGTTGTTCAGTGTCCAAAGAAACAGAAATATTGAGTTTGTGCCTCTTTTGCTTTTTTAATGGTATATAAAGGCCTAAAATGTGATGCTTTTTTTTTCTTGTTGGTTGCTTTTTTTCCTTAAGATCTTATCAACATCATCAAAAGCTTTTATTTCAACTTTACATGCAGTGTTGATCACAGTGAGCTCAGTTTTGAAGTCAAAACAGGAGTATATCAGGGGTGTGTCATGTCTGCAATCCTCTTCAACAATGCCATCAACAGTGTAACGTAGTGTACAACAGAAGATATGCCAAGAGGCATTAAATGGACACCCTCTCATCCCTTGAAGACCTGGACTTCGCAGATGATGTCACTCTCCTATCACATACCCAACACCGTATACAAGAAAAAACAACTCGACTCAATGCATTCAGCCAGCAAATTGGACTGAAAATCAATCGCTATAAGACAGATATCATGACCTTTAATATAGCCTCACCATCACCAGTATGGATAGAGAATTATGTTCTCACTAATGTAGAAACTAGGGCTGTCGATTAATCGCAGTTAACTCACGTGATTAACTCAAAAAAATTAATTGTGATTAATCGCAGTTTTAATTGCACTGTTAAACAATAGACTACCAAATGAAATTTATTAAATATTTTTATGCTTTTCTATATTTTCATATATATTGTAATCTGTGTTGTAATTGAAATCAAAGTATATTATTTTTATTACAAATATTTGCACTGTAAAAATTATAAACAAATAGTATTTTTCAATTCACCTCATACAAGGACAGTAGTGCGATCTCTTTGTCATGAAAGTGCAACTTACAAATGTAGATATTTTTGTTACATAACTGTTTTGTTTTTGAGTGCAATGTAAAACTTCAGAGCCTACAAGTCCACTCAGTGCTATTTCTTGTTCAGACAATCATTAAGACAAACAAGTTTGTTTACATTTATGGGAGATAATGCTGCCCGCTTCTTATTTACAATGTCGCCAGAAAGTGAGAACAGGCATTCGCATGGCACTTTTGTAGCCGGCATAGCATGGTATTTACGTGCCAGGTATGCTAAACATTTGTATGCCCCTTCACCCTTCGGCCACCATTCCAGAGAACATGCTTCCATGCTGATGACGCTTGTTAAAAAAAAATGTGCTAATTAAATTTATGACTGAACTCCTTGGGGAGAATTGTATGTCCCCTGTTCTGTTTTACCCTCATTCTGCATATATTTCATGTTATAGCAGTCTCGGATGATGACCCAGCACATGTTGTTCATTTTAAGAATACTTTCACTGCAGATTTCACGAAACACAAAGAAGGTACTAATGTGAGATTTCTAAAGATAGCAACAGCATGTGACCCAAGGTTTAATAATCTGAAGTGCCTGCCAAAATCTGAAAGGGATCAGATGTGGAGCATGCTTTCAGAAGTCTTAAAAGAGCAACACTCTGACGTGGAAACTACAGAACCCAAACCACCAAAAAAGAAAATCAACCTTCGACTGATGGCATCTGACTCAAATAATGAAAATGAACATGCGTCGGTCTGCACTACTGTGGATTGTTATTGAGCAGAAACCAGTCATCAGCATGGATGCATGTCCCCTGGAATGGTGGTTGAAGCATGAAGGGACATATGAATCTTTAATGCATCTCGTACATAAATATCTTGCGACGCTGGCTATAACAATGCCATGCAAACGCCTGTTCTCCTTTTCAGGTGACATTGTAAACAAGAAGTGGGCAGCATTATCTCCTGCAAATGTAAACAAATTTGTTTATCTGAGCGATTGGCTGAACATGAAGTAGGACTGAGTGGACTTGCAGGCTCTAAAATTTTACATTGTTTTATTTTTGAATGCAGTTATTTTTGTACATAATTCTACATTTGTAAGTTCAACTTTCATGACAAAGAGATTGCACTGTAGTACTTGTAATAGCTGAATTGTAAAATACTATTTCTTTTTGTTTTTTTTACAGTGAAAATACTTGTAATCAAAAATAAATATAAAGTGAGCACTGTACACTTTGTATTCTGTGTTGTAATTGAAATCAATATATTTGAAAATATAGATAACATCCACAAATATTTAAATAAATGGTATTTTATTACTGTTTAACAGTGCAATTAATTTTTTTAATCACTTGACAGCCCTAGTAGAAACATTCACACACTTGGGCAGCACCATCAGCCAAGGGTGGAACAAGCCAGGACATCAGGAACAAAATCAATAAAGCCAGGAACACCTTCAGGAGCTACAGTCTGGAAATCATCAAAATACAACACCAAAACCAAACTCAAGATTTATCAGAGCTGTGTACTGTCAACACTACTTTATAGTGTAGAATGCCGGGGAATGAGAAAGTATGACATGTCCAAACTTTCTTCATTCCATACAACCTGCCTGAAGAAAAATCCTCCGTATCTTTTGGCCCAGAACAATCTCAGACCAAGATCTATTGACACAGTGCAGCCAAGAGGATATGAGCACCATCATTGCCAGGAGGCGTTGGAGATGGACTGGTCATGTGCATCAGGTGGAAACTGATTCCATCACCAGAATAGCAATAAGGTGGAGACTTGAAGGCAAGTGAAAACGAGGTTGCCTGAAAACAACATGGCGAAGAGCTGTGGAAGCTGAGCTGAAAAACCTGGAGCACAGCTGGGGAACCATTGAAAGACCTGCCAGAAACAGACAGGAGTGGAGGAGTTTCGTCGCTGCCCTAAACGCCAGAGGTGTAATGGGAACATGATGATGATGACTTTGGTTTCCTAATGCATGTCAATCAGACCTTTCCATTGGCTCCCTTCCACGGGTTGGCTGGCTCTTTAAAATGAGTCGAAGGAGGTTACTGAGGTAGTTCTGAGATGAAGACCATTTCATGCAGAAGTGTTTATGCTTTTTCTGTTGTAGGAATAAGCAGTAACACTTTTATAAAAATACAAAGCCGCTCAGGCGTCCTTCCCATCCTCTCCTGTGTAGCGTTTGATTTAAGAACCATCCAATGCTGTGCTGTTGTTGTCTTCTCCAGGTACTTGGCAAACAAAGATGTCTCTTCACTTAACAATCCTTACAACTCTGCCTGTTCCCTCACTGATAGATGTTCTCCCACTGCCTCCAAAAAGGGATCTTTACACCAGTACCTGAGATGGGAAAAGCTCCAACACAAGGGCAAAGACTTTGAGAAGAGTCTTCTCAGTGACCTTCCAGAATGAGGCTTTTATAAGCACAGGTCTAGCTCCGCCAGACCACTGGTGGAGTGTGCCATCCTACCACTCTAACCCAGTTAGGTCCAACCCTATGCCTTATGTAAGTGGAGCCAGCTGGCTTTTTAATACCAAAGTGGTTACTCTACCACAATGACCATCAAGTTACTCCTGCCCAATAGCAATAGTTATGATCAAAGGGGCGCGGGGGGACACATAGCTAAGCATTTCATCTGTGTGTTCACACATAAGCTCCTGTCTCCTCATATACAACCATTCTTCACCAGCACCCTGCCTCTTCTTTATTCTGTGCTCTAGAAAGTTAGGGAGTAGGAGCACAAGGGATTTAAGATCTCTGCTTAATGTGGAGGAATACACCTATTACTTAACATTACTTTGTAGTATCCACTCACCCTTACAATGGTAAAAACAACCTTGTGCTCCCTGTGGTTTAACAGGATCAAAATGGACCTCACATACCATTTTTGGATTTATGTGCGTCATATTTGAGGGTTTACCCTGTGCTGTGGTAGGAAACCGCCTTTCCCTCCCTATTTATTAGAAAGTGTTGGGCATTTTGAAAAAAAAAACCTCTTATCTCCCTCCCATTACTTGCACACAGACCTTAAACCAGACTTAATTTAAGCAGGTGGAATTAATATCAGGTGACAGCCTCTTGGCAAAGTACAATTATGCCTAGCTCTCAGCTTGGAAATTTTGATTGCTGGATAAATAGAGAAGGCAGATGTGTTTATGTATGTACCAAAGGTGATATTGACAAGATGGAGGATAAGGAGCTGCAAAATATCACTCATCTGTGGAATAAAGAGAAAAATGTGATTTCTTTTCTTTTTATTTGGAAAATGAGGATTTTCTTCTTTGGTCTCTGTCAGTGGTTCTCAACTTATTATACGTTGTGGGCCGCAGAGGCCAGGTGGCAGGGCAGCTGTCCACCCCAGACCCTCACCGTGCGGCTGCCCTGAATCCCGGAGCTTGCAGGGCCAGCTGGGAGCCCCGGACCTGGACCCCCACTGGGCAGCTTTTCCAGACCCCAGGCCCCTGACCCATGGGGCTGGCCAGGAGCCCCAGACCTCCGACCTCACGGGGCCAGCTGGCAGCCCCGATCCCGGACACCTGCCATGTGGGGTGGGCTGGCTGGCCAGCAGCCCGGACCCCTCCACACTGGGGAACCGGGAACCTGGCTGACCCCGACACGTGGTGGTGGTGGTGGGGTCCTTTAGCACACAGCTGAGCTGGGCCACAGCTGTGTGCTAATTGGGCCATGGGTTGAGAACAGCTGGTCTCTGTGGATGAGTATGATATAAATCCAATACACAGAATAAAGAATGTGAAGGATAATGGTTGTAGCTGGCACTTAGCCATTCCTTGGTTCTAACCATGGAATCTCCTTCAACTTACTAAATAAAAACATCTTTGAATTTCTATACCTATTTTTATTCCTCTTAAATTTTCTCACAATTGTATGAAGCTCTAATCCTGCATCTAAATAGAAATTATAATGTGATGCCTTGTTATAGTGGATCTTAAAATAAGAACAGTGACACAAAGAAGACTATGCATGAGAATGTCTGCTTCTGTAATAATTCTGCTTGTACCCAAATCATTGTGTGGCCTTTTAATTAAGAGGGGAGAAGTCTAGGGTAAACTATTGCTTGGACGGGTTTAATAGTGCTTGCAGAATATTTGGTTAACCTAGTTCTTTACAAGGTCTGTGGCATAAAGAGCTGTTTGTTCCCCATGCTTAGATCTGCAGGTGGTGATCTAGGGGACCAGCCATGTTTTGATAACAAAGCAAATGAGAGTAACTGTTATCTAACCTATGTCTTAATAAAATAGTGGTGCTTCAAAGGGTACATCTATGCTGGAATAAAATACCCGTGGCTGGTCTCGGTCAACTGACTCAGGCTCGCAGCACTTGGGCTGTAAGACTGAAAATTGCAGTGTAGATATTTGGGTCCAGTCTGAAGCCTGGGATCTGGGACTCTCCCTCCTCTTGGGGTCCCAGACCTTGAGCTCCAGCCCATGCCCGAATATCTACACAGCAATTTTACAGCCCCACAGACAGAGCCCTGAAAACCCAACTCAGTTAACCCAGGCCAGCTATGGGTGTTCAATTGCTGTGAAGACATACTCTAAGAACTTAACTGTGTCCTCTGACTCTCTCATTAAAATGCCCATCACCATGGTATCTGAGTACAAAAAAATGTTCATAGAAGACTTTTGTAGGCCCAAGACCCCTATGTCTTTGTGTAGTATGTCATAGAATCATTGAGTTAGAAGGGATCGCTAGGGTCATTGGCTCTAACCCTCTGTCAAGATGCAGGATGTGTTGCATCCAAGACAGGTGCCTATCCAGACTCCTTTTGAAACTTCCAGTGAAGGAGCTTCCACAACTTCTCTAGGCAGTCTGTTCCATTGTCCTACTGTTCTTACAGTTACAAAGGTTTTTCCTGAGATTTAATTTAATACACCTATGTTTAGATTTAATTATATACTCACTGTACAGTCATTGTTGGGAATGAGTCACCATTGTTCAACTTTACTGAAGGCCTTATTAAAATGTTGTTTATTTGAGACTTTTTCAATATCTTTCTTTAAAGATGGTGGGCCAAACTTAGAAGTTATGTAAGAGAGACCTTTTAAAACTAATGTAGACTCCCTTATACTCACGAGACCGACTTGCACCTGCTCTCCCCATGAGTGGGCGGTTCTAAATTAGTCTATCCTACGCAGCAAGGAACCAAAAGAAGGTGTAAGTTAAGTATTTGGAATGTAATTTAAACTAACTTAGTGGGTATAAATAGAACTAGGGAAGTCCAAGTGTAAGAAGTTTTAATGTAAGGGTCTAACTTCATGCATCATTCAGAATTTGTTCCTATAACTATAGCTGTAGAATTGTTAAAAGCAGACATTTGGACAAATAAAGAATTATTTGAAGTGCCTAAAAGCCATAGCTTTTCTTTGCCTGTTGCTGGTGGTACTGCTGGAGGAGAGCAGAAGAAAGACCTGTGGATGAAAGGGGAGAGAGTAGATGCCAAATGATTAACATTATCTTTCCAGTTTTGCTCTTCATATTTTTGTTGGGTAAGGGGAATTTGTTTGGTAAAGTGAATTGCCATGGATGTGCTTTTGCTGCTCCCCAAGAATAAGGAAACAGCAAAAAATGTGAGAAAAGTATCTAAAAATATATAACATGAGGAAGGAAAAGGAAGAGAAATATATCCAAACAAGCCTTTTGTGTATTACCATACTATTGTTTTTAAGACTGCCATTTTTAAATTTAACTGATTCCCATCAGCTTGTCCTTCATTCATGATTTTAGTTTTCTCCAGGTTCTTAATGTTGGAATTGTTGTTTCATTCCTGTATCTTTGTATCCATGATGTTTTATACTGTGATATCTTGAAATTGATAATATGGTCATTATTATTTCCCCCTTTTATCTTTTCCTCATCATTACAAAGGCATTGTCTGAGATTTTTCCTGTGAGACATTTCTTTGTTGTGTGTTATAGACTTGCAAAGGCACCTCTGCCTGTACATTCTTGTACAATGTGCATTGTTTGCCTAACAAGGTAATTGTGACAGGTCCTGCTTCCCTGCCTGATATCTTGGCATGATTCTCCAAAGAACTTCCTTGTGCCCAAGGGCTTGTGCCAGTTTTAAACAAAATATGAAGAATACCAAATTATAGCTGCATAATTTTTGGTGAAGTCATTATTGTTACTGGATTAACTCCCTGTAGCGGGGCAGTTACCCTGCTCCTGAAAAAAGGTAGGCTGATTGGGTGTGGCTGCAGCTGTGGCCACTTGGTCAATCAGGCCACAACTATTCCTGATAAAAGGGATGAGGGCGGAACTGGGTCTCTCTCTCTCTCTCTCTCTCTCTCTCAAAAAAGAGAGAGAGAGAGAGAGAAGGACCTAGCTGCCTGAAGGAGCAAGAGTACCTGAGGCTGAACAGTGCTGGGGAAGGGCAAAGGAGCTGGGAAGCTCCAGCCTGGCAACTCCCCAGGCTGAGGCCTTGGTTAAGGCCTAAGAAGGTACTGGGTCAAAGTCTTGGAGTCCCATGTGTTCTTTTGCCCATGCCCTTTGCAAGAAGGGCGTAATGAAGTTCCATGCTTGACAGATATGATGTATTACAGCTCACTGCAAACTGTAGGTTGTTGTTGTGAGATATTTGCTTAGTTTTACAGTCCTTATAGTGGTAACTTGGCCTTCTATGTGCTGTGCAGGAATGATAATCTACAAGACAGGTGGGTATATTTGTATAGTTTCACAAATGAAACAATCTTTATACTGTTAGCTCAGTGGAAAGAAGGGAATGTAAAAATCTTATTTTTTTGAAATATGCATGTGAAAGAAGGCAAATAATGACACTAATTCTCTTTTTACAGCCCTCTGCCTATTAAATCACTGTAAATAATAAATAGTGTTGAATGCTTAGAAGAAAGGTAAACTACATATAGCTTTTTAAGAGCATTTTCTGCCTTGATGGCTTCAGGTATTACCAACAATGTTAAATCCAAGAGAGAGAACTGCAAATTTACTTCTGTGATTTCTCATTTAATTCTTCCATCCTCCCTGCCCCCAATAGCTTTTTAATGTCAAGGATCTATCTTTTTTGTTAATTTCTAGTGAAAAGGAGAAAAAGAGAATAGTTAGAAAAGAAAGGAATAAAGTGAGTGGGGAGAGTAGCTGAAATACATGGTGTGAACCTATGTAGCATAGGGAAAAATGTCCTTTTCCAAAACATAAAACGTGATAAGATGCAGCCATCTTCCTGTTACATGAACAGAGAAAAGCTGCAGAGAGTGTACCTATGAAACAATGAAGGAGACAGAGATGGAGATATGCCTGCTGTATATCACAATGGTATATTACATCTATTGGCCTGTGTCCATGAGCCATAAATGACCCCCTTTCACAAACTATTTTGTGCTTAATAAATATTTTGAAGGAAATTTAGTCACATTGCTAAATATAATTTCAAAGGCAAAAGAAAATAAAGGCCATTGGAAGGAAAGCAGGAAGCAACACATCTTCTAAGAGTCCTGAGGATGAAGATCCAAATATATGGGCCACATCCTGGAAATGGAGCAAAGCCCAAGTGAAAGGACTTTGGTTGAGCAGGGCTAGGGAAACAAATCCTCCTCCCCATTTTTAGCTACAGATCTTCTTACCAATATAGCCAGTTTGTGGCTGGCTGTTGTGTGCTGTGGAGGTAGCGATTTACAGGTTGTCTGCTTCTTTCTTCCAGCAGAGATGTGGTCCGTATAGATTTTCAGTATGCAGCGACCCACTGACTACATGTCCATAGGCCCATTTCCCTCACTCCACGTTGCATTGTAGAGATCCACCTTAGAGACCTCCTCCTCAGTGCACAGGATGTAGGGAATCTCCCTGAATGGGATTTTCACTGCCTGGCCTACTAATTTAGCAGAAATAATATTTCTGAGGCATTTGGGTGCTTCATGGCTGCACAGACCTCTTAGAATCTGGGCCTATATCTGCTTAAATATAAGCAGATCAGAAGTGGACCAACTCTCCTTCTTCCTGCTGAGTGGCTCTCCAGATACCTTTCCCTTTGAACCCCAAAAGGGGTAGTGTTTTGACCCAAAGTGGCTGGGTATAATCGGTGCAAAACTCCCAGAAGTGCATATGTAGAGGTAAGGAGTTGCAGAATTTCATGAGGAGGTGACTGAGAATAACCTTCTTCTGTGTGAACACTAGCGTGGTGGAAGAATGCAAAGCATTGTTCTGGGAACATTGTTCACATTTTTGAATGAATTCTGTTCTGCTGTATCCATGGCCCATGTGTGTTTGCTTTTCACAAACATTTGTGTGATCAGGTTTTTCCAGCAAAAATGCTCATGGAAAACTTGTGACATTTGTTACCTCTTTTTCCATCACTGCTTGTGAACAGCGTGATTCCCCTTCCCCAAATGTATGTATTTATTCTTTGTTCACAAGCAGTTCATAGTGAGTATTCAATATGTGAAATTGTCTGTTTTGATTGGGCAGAGGAGAATCACATGTTGCACAATGGCCGAATGTAACTCTTAGAATCAGGTTTCTGTGTGAATGTTAACAATTATGGGCCAGCTCCTCAGACGGTATATTGGCACCTCTCCATTGCACACCAGCATACGGCAGCTCAGAATCTGGCTGTATGTAATCAAACTTAGTATTCTGAAAATATTCTGCAATATGTACTTCAAATCTGCTGTTTCAGCAAAGCCTTCTGCTAGACTATTTGTATGAATTGTGCACAGTCGAAACAAATTCAAAGGAATTCAGAGGAATACTTATGGCAAATATGTTGTAGTATCTGATCCAGAACCAGTGAGCAAATATGCAAGAATGGGAACTGAGTGTAAAAACGTGGGGAAGGGGTGCAGCATTTTGTCATGAAAGCTAGTAAAGTTAGAAGCATGTCCTAACTAGAGCAGTGCAAATCTGGTGAAAGATTTCACAAAAAGTTTACTATTTTCTTTGCACAATGTCATGCCCTTTCAATTCCCCGTGTAATGAAATCGTGAAATGTGATTAAAAACTACTATGTTTGCATCAAAAACATGCAAACGTTTAAATATTATAGATTCTGAGATTTTTTTTTTTAAGGCCAGAAAGTACCATTAGATAGTCTAATGTGACCTGTAGAGCACAGACCAAAGAATTTCATCCCATTCCTCCCATGTTGAGCTCAATAACTTGTGTATGACTTAAGCATACGTTCAAGGAAGGACCCAATCTTGATTTGCAGACTTCAAGGGCCGGTAGTTTGTTTTCATGGTTAATCACCCTCACTTAGTCTGAAATAATTTTAAATAATTTATGTTCCATTTCAAATCCTGAAAATCTAAATCACTTTTCCATCAAAATAGGTCCAATATCATTGAGAAATATCTTCATTTGCACTGGAAAAGGAGTCCTTTTCTAACAACAATATCAAAGATACAGGAAATGTTTAAGTGACGTGGGCCTGTTATGAGTTCATAAAAGAATGTGGGGGGAAATCCCCCAGAAATGTTGTTTTCATCTGTTATTGTGAATAATTCTCACACCTCTAATCACAATGTTTTTTTGATAGGGGACTGAGTCAGTGTTTTGACACAGACTTTCCACAGATTTGACATATTTCTCATTTCCCGGACAGATAACACACAATTCTGTAGCCCCTATTGTATAATGTTGCCATGCCTCATAGTCAGGTATACTGTACTGTTGAGTGAAATCATTAATTGTTTGAAAGCATCATAGATATCTGATGTAGAAAACAGATTTTTACAGCTTTTAGATACACAACAGTGATCTGCTTCTGATAGTACACTACTGTAGGCGGGTGGTTCTCAGTCAGGGGTATGTGTACCCCTGAGAGTATGCAGAGGTCTTCCAGGGGGTACATCAACTGATCTAGATATTTGCCTAATTTTATAACAGGCTACATAAAAAGCATTAGCAAAGTCAATACAAACTGAAATTTCATACAGATAGTGACTTGTTCATATTGCTCTATGTACTACACACTGAAATGTGAGTACAATATTTATACTTGGGTAAAAATAAAAAATATAGGGTAAAAATGAGAACATAATTAATTTTTCAGTATAATGTGCTATGACACTTTTGTATTTGTACATCTGATTTTGTAAGAAAATAGTTTTTAATTGAGGTGAAACTTGGGAGTATGCAAAACAAATCAGACTCCTGAAAGGGGTACAGTAGCCTGGAAAAGTTGAGAGCCACTGCCTAGGCAACCGTCTCTTTACATACCATATTTTAAGTGTCTTGTATCACAAATATGTTTAATCTGGAGTGATCCATCATGACACAATCTTGCATATTATCTGTTTTAAACTTGGTCCGTTGACACAGATACACATGCTTCTGATAATACAAATATCATTACAAAGAAAATTTTACCTCCAGTAGGGTAAGAAAATTAGTAGGGAACCCATTGTGTCTTTTGACTATTGGCGTTCAAAATGCAGTTTTGCAAACCACTCCCAGAGCCCTGCACCAAGATCTGTATTTGTGAAAGGGCATAATCTGCTAGATATTCTTTTGCTGCTACTCTAGTGCTGAAAGATTGGTCAACATTTTCGTGTTGCACATTCTTTCTGCCAAAGGGCAGCATTTGGCCCTATATATGCAGCCAACATGCAGCACTGTATATTTTTGCAGCACAGTTAATAATTTCTGTTTCTTCTTCATTTCACAGCATATTCCAACTGTATATTTTACTTTTCCAGTCCATTTTAGCAATTGCTTAACAGTTTTCTCCACTTCTGTCATTTGAATAGAATTTCTCTGAATAACTGTCCACAGTTATTTCCTATTCTAAGTATTGTGGTATTTCATATACCACTGTGTGTAACTGTTGGCTAAGTGGTAGCCAGAAAATTTCCCTCAAAATCTATTAAGAGAAAAACAGGAATTTATTAATTGATTGCAAATATTTTTGTGGGATTTCTTTCCCCATAATCCATCCAGAGCTGAAATCCTGGTCCCCATTGGAGTTTGGCCATTGACTTCAGTGGGATAAGGATTTCACCCCAGATCTCTAGCTGGCTGGAAGATTTTAACTGAAAACTGGTTTTGACAAAGACAGGAGCAATGTAACAAATACTTTGAGTCTAAGAGTATTTCAAATAATTGTTTCCTTTCCCCTTGATTTACTCTATTTTCAGAGTGCCACACTAACAGATTTTTAGAATTTTTTTCTCTTTAACCTCTCATTCTCTCTCTGCCCTATTTTCTGATTTTATCGAAATCCCTTTTCCAGTTCATAATATCCAAATCTAAAATTGCCTTTTGTTAATGTTTATTCCCCTGTGTTTTTTATGTATGAAATATGCCAAAGCACTAACAGTTGTTCTAACTACTGCCACTGAAACCAGTGGAAGCAGAATTACATCAATGCTTTTGAAAATCCCACTCAAATGGGTTTTGGATAGCAACTGAGACAGTCCTTTCCTTTCAAAGTCAATGAGAGTTTTGCTGCTGGCTGCAATGGCAGCAAGACTGATATGTATTATAAGGAGAGAACCACACAGTAGAGCCTCAATATAAAATTGTGTTTGTGGGATTGAATCAATTAGATGGTTAACAATTGTTATGAAAGGAAACTATGTTCACTCATGCACCACGTGTGTTGTCCCCGGCTTAACATTTTACCACACATTTCCATTATTTCTAGTGCCGGGTAGGCTTCCAAGATTCAGAGATTCAATTCAAGTAAGTATCCAAATGTTCAGACATCTCTCTCAATTCATCAAAGTATTTCTTGGCCTGAAAATAATCCATCTGGAAATAAGGTGAGAACAGATTTTCTTGCAAGGTTTCTAGTAAATCTGGTTTTTGGAGGAGTTGGAAATGCTTCAGAAGCCATATATTTCTGATTCCTGACAAAACCTGGAAGTACAGGAATTACAATTAATCTTGCCCCTCCCCCTCCACCCGCAAACACACAAAAGCCTCCCTAATTCCAGTTCTATAGGAATTGGTGTGTAGGAATACCACAGATAGAGACAGATCCTTCTTGAATCACAAAAATGTAGATTCTGTTTAATCTGGCATTTGGATGAAGACTCAAGCTAGCTGCTGTTCTCTTGGAATCAGTTTCCCATCACTAGTTATTTTATGTGAACAGTAGCCATGGGCCCAACACAAAAATCCGTGGCCTGAATATTTCTGAATTTTAGCAGGGTTTAGGGATCTCAATCTGCATTATATTTTCTACACGCAAAGGGGAAACAGACACTTAGAATTAGCTTTATTTTAGATTAAGGGAGCAACAAAACCTGAAAGAACAAAAGCAGAGTCTCCATGAGAGAGCACAATATATGTATCATCAGTGACATGTCTGCGCTGAACAGCATTTTAAATGGTTGCGTGTATACACACACACATGTTGCACTCCTAAACATACTATAATCTGGATGAAAAATTGGCAAATGCGTATTTGTGTTAATGATGGGCTGATCCAAACATCCCTGAATTTGGGGGTATTTGAATTACAGATTCAGATTTTGGGGCTTGAATCCATGTTTATTTAACAAGTTAAAATAAAGGATAGACCCATGTTTTTTCACCTAGAATTTGCTTTAGTCTCTTCTTGACTTCTGGTACTCTATTCCTTTTGTCTCCACTCCTACAGAACTTTATTTCCTGCCTAATTTTTAATCTCTTTCTATTTGAGCCCTCTGGTTATTTAGAGACTTTTTATGGGTGCATTATTTCTGAATTTTCCAATTTCCTCCTCTTCTTCCTTCAGGCCTGTGCTCAGCAGCTGTGTTTCTCACTGTATGAGGATAAATACTTAGACGTGGCTTAATTGTGCCCAACTGCAAATGGTCAATGCCCAGCTTCAGTTTTCAAACGTCAATAAACAACCTTGACCTTTTTTGACCATAGTAGTACTATATGGGTTTTATGTGAACTCACCATGATCCAAATCAGCATTAGCTAAAGTTCACTGTGTGCATAGGAAAGTAAATTGTGTAGCTGCATATGTTTGACAGCAGAATATAGCCCTAAATTTATTGTCTAGGCCTGTCATTTATTTATGATTCCAGTGATTAAGTAGGATGTTAGTGTTTACAAATGATATGTTTAGCAGCAGTGTAGTAAAAGTTGTCATACATTATGCTTGGGTGATTTCACATGGTTATGATATTGGTTTGTTATTGAGCTTAGAAGATGGGGTACTGGATGAGAATGGGTGGAATTAAGCTCCTGAAAGCATGTATATCGGGGTGGTCAAACTGAGCTTGAGAAGGAGCCAGAATTTACCAATATACATTGCCAAAGAGCCACAGTAATAGTCAGCAGCCCCCATCAGCTCCCCACCCCTCCCAGCACCTCCCACCCACCGGCAGCCCTGCCAATCAGCACCTCCCCCTCCTTCCCTGCACCTCCCGATCAGCTGTTTCATGGCATGCAGGAAGCTCGGGGGCGGGGGAGGAGCAAGGGCACTGCAGGCTCGGGGAAGGGGTGGAGTGGGGCAGGGCCTGTGGCAGAGCCAAGGGTTGAGCAGTGAGCACCCCCCCCAGCACATTGGAAAGTTGGCGCCTGTAGCTCCAGCCCCAGAGTCGGTGCCTATACAAGGAGCCGCATATTAACTTCTGAAGAGCCTCATGTGGCTCTGGAGTCACAGGTTGGCCACCCCTGAGGGTATGAACCCAGCTTTTGATGTTATCTGTGGCACAGAAGAGATTCAGAGGTCTCACTAAGAAAGCTCACTGATGGGCAATGGAGTCACATGGTTAACGATGGAAGTAGGGTGTTTCAGGTAAGGCTGAGGCCAGTTTTAAGATTATTTATTTAATTTACAACAAAATGCTGATGCCAGTGTAATTTAGCCAGGCTGTTATGCCTATCTCAGTTCCTGCAATTGGTTCCCGTCTGTGAGACTTAATACAAAGTGACACTGCATAATATCCCACCTGGTGTGTAGCAACTTTAAAATTCCTGCTGAAACTTAATCCATTATAGCATGGGAAGGGCCAGTTTGCTATAAGCAATATATTAGTTATACAACACAGCACCAGGGTTCCATCCTTTCCTTATTTGACACTCTGTGACTGGCCTACCCTCCGACCATGTCTGTATATAAGAGAAACAAGCGGAGAAGGGTTTTCATGGCAGTTTTCATTGCAGTTTTGCCACCTGTCTAACAGGGGCTGCTGTTCTGGCTGTTAAACAGCAGTTGATTAGCTGTGTCTTTAATTTGTCCCCTGGCCAACTGTTTTCAGTGAAGCACAGTGAAGCTAGAAGGATGCACAGAGCGCAGGTGTGTAGAGGAAGAGCCTGGCCAGTACTAATGAGGGGGAGAAGAGACTGTTTCTGCTGCCCAATCTGGTCCCCTCCCCGCCCCCTGGCATGAGAAGGCAACAAAGAGAGGCCTATGCTTTATGGAAGATTATTTTTCTTTAGATCTGTATGGGTAGCTATGGGAGGGGAGGGACTAGAAGTTCAACCTGGTGTGTCCCCCCCACATTTCAAGTCAGCTCAGCTCTTTGGGGAACATTGGAAAGGACAGGAGAGAATACAGAAGTGATAGAACAAGTAATAATAATATAATAATAATAATAATGATAGAACAAGTGGCAGAAATAGACATGTTCCTAAAGGACATCATTTTTTCCACTTAGTGATACTGTTAAGTATACCAACTAAGGGCCTGATTCTGATGCTGTTTTACTCTCCATTGGCTGCAGTGTAGCCTCTCTTAATTTGCATTAGTGTAGAATCAGAAAGAGATCCTGTTCTCTTCTGAGGTGCAATCCAGACCACTAAGGGGTTAAGTCACTGCATGCCCTATAACTCAGGTGCCTTAAACGTTCTTCTGCTGTGGCTCACAGCCCAGACAACAATAGCAAGCAGATGAGTCTGTAGTTCCCTGAGGGTATGCACTGCATTAAAGGACCTCTGGCATGGGTGTGGCTGGCCTGGTCAGCTAACTCGTGGGGCTCAAGCTGTGGGGCTATACAATTGCAGTGTAGACGTTCAGGCTTGGTCTGGAGCCTAGACTCTGAGACTTGATGAAGGGGGTGGATCTCAGAGTCTGGGCTCCAGCCTGAGCCCAAACATCCACACTGCTATTTTTTTAGTCTCACAGCCTGAGCCCCATGAGCCTGAGTCTATTTACACAGGCTCTGAGACTCAGAGCTGCAGATTTTTTTGATTGCAGTGTAGACATACCCTGTGTGTCTATGTGCTGTGCAACCCTGGTTCAGCACTCTTTCCACAGCAGCCTCTTGACAATACAACAGCCCCACTTAGCTCTTCACCAGCCTTGGTTACTATTTGCAGGATGACCCCTGTACACCCCCAGTCCTGAATTTCCCCCATACCATCTGCCCTAAAATGTCTAGCCCTCTCCTGGAACACTCAGAGAACTAATAAGGCTCGTTGCTCCTTTAAAGAGACAAAAGTACAGTTTATCACTTTAACTGGAGCTAACAATTCTTTCAGTTCAAATGCAGAACCAAGCTGGATTATAGTATAAATAAAACACGTTTATTAACAAAAGGACATAAATGAAGTAAAAGGGATTGAAGGTAGAACAGGTTAAAAACAAATAGTGACAACACATTTTCTAGTGGCTAAAACTTAACTCAGCAAGCTACAGCTTTTGTTCAAGGTAGATTTCTTACTAATATTTTTCTTTCCAGCCATGGCTGACTTTCTTAGTCAGGACCTCCCACAGAAGTGCAAGGTGCTGGTTTCCCTGGTCTTCCTAGGTTTAAGATCTTTACCGAAGAGGTTTTTCCACATATATTTGGTTTCCAGACACTTCAACACCCTTGGCTGAAGGACCTATCTTCCTCTGCTTGCAAGAGCTCTGGCCCCTTGTCTGCCCTGTGATGGATACCAGGATGGCTTCTCATTTCTTCTTATATCTTCCCAAACTCACTGTTTTGACCCCAGATTCAGGATGACCTCATGATGTTCTTCCCTTCCTGCAGACTTCCCATGTCCTTGCTGATCTGTATGTAAATAGTTTCCATTGGTTTTGGTCACCTTTTGCTTAATTCAATTGGAAACTGGTAGGTAGCTGCCTTCCCTGCTGTCTGGGAGAAAACCTGTTTCTCCCTGTGTTTGATCACAGACTTTAAAGTATAATATCAGTGAATATTCATAATTCCTCATATAATATTAATACCTACATTTTACAGTGATACTAATCACCAGTGGGTCATTAGCTTTCAGAAAGACCTTACTTGATATGTTTATAATACAGTATTACTGTATACGGTCAATTAAATTGCTTATCATTTGGGGTTCAGACCTCCACAAGAGGCTATCTCCCCCACTTATTAGGTTGATGGAGTTTTTTAACTTCTATTTAAATGTATATCCATTGTCTCTGCCTGATAATCAGGCTGATCAGACAAACAAATATACATTCCTTTGTCTAGGGCAGACTGTGCTTATGTGTTGCTTGCCAAACACATTTTAAGAACATGATTCTAGCACATATTTATAACTCTTTGTAGACACTCTGTGCATATATCATGCAAGAATATTAATGATCAGTGTTATTACATGACACCTTTTTAGATACAGATTATGACAACAGTGTGTTAGGTGTAGCAAGTATGACAGGCCTGGTGAGAGTTGTTCACACCGAGTAGTGAACCACCAATGGATCTCTGCCTTACAGGTCCTAAAAATTAAAATACTGCAAAACAGCCTTATCTTCTTCCCTTAATTTTTCTCCAAGACTCCCATGCCAGTTAGTTGGAGTTCTGGTGAGAATCAACAGTAGTTTATGCCCTTAAATTCATAGACCTGACCTCAGACCCTGATTAAAACTGTATAACTTGGTCCTCTCCACTGAACAATTGTGAGACCCCTGCTCTGGGGTCAGCTCAGCCGCATCTGGATCTCCTTTTAATATTCTTTGTATTGAAAGAGCTGTAATAAGGAGTGACACACAGGTGCTGCTAAGAGATTGGTATTTATTTCTTGGCCTGAGTCACCTGAAATACAGCAGTTTTCAAAGATCAGACCCCATCACCTGATCCACTGACTGGTGGCTGCTGTTACCGGGGCAGAAAAAGTTTAAAAATAGTCTATATTAACTTTAAGATCCTTGACCAATGCAAACTGATGTATGCAGCATAGGTAAGTCATTTCATCTCTTTGTGCCTGAGTTTTTCTGTCTGCAAAATGCGTGGTAATGAAATTTACTTCCTTCGTAAAGGGCTTTGGGATATTTTGATAAGAACCCAGAGCCAGGTAATTAATACAGTAATAGGAAAGAGGAATGGATTTTACAAATCTAATTAATGCTCTTGAAGCCTGATCAAAAGTGCTGTTTTCTCTTTGCATTTCTTTCAGCTTGGGTAACGAAAATAAATTAAGTTTCACTTTTGTTTCTAACCAATCTCACTTTCAGTTTCCCGTGTAAGAGAAAAATATTTTTGTTGCAAACACTGCAGGAAATGTTTATTTCTTCAAAACAAAAAACAAGAAGAAATTAATGGACACTTTTCCCCCCCAATTCTGTAAAACTTATGCATTGTTGCCAAATCTTGTGATTTTTATCATTAGTGTTATAATAAGGAATGGTCCTATAAAATCCCCAGGACCTAGAGTCCAATCATTAAGCAGAACTTCAGCTTACTTTATTTATTTTTTTTAAAGAAAGTTTTAAGCACTTGTAGTTTCAAAGATAGAACTTGAAAATGTGACTCATGTGTATTCTAAAGGCTCAAAGCTAAACTCTCTCCACCCCAACCCACCAAAAAACCCCACATTTTATATGGGGGGTGTGTGAAATCCCATTATATTTTAAGGATTGTCTCATGATTTTTGAATGTTTGGGCTTGGCAATGCTGTTATTGTTACAAAATCTAAATTAAGGACCCAATTTGACCTACTAGATTAATTTTAAAAATTGGTTGTCACAGTTTTGTAGAAATAAGATATGGCAAGAACACTCATTCAGTCTGGCACAATGCTTGGAGTAATGAGCAGTTCAACTTGATTCATACCACAGTCTCATCCTGACAAGGTCCAGATTTGGAAGATGCAGGATGTAACAAAAACCCAAAAGGAGGGCCATAAAAAACTATTCATGCAGGAAACTTAAAATGCTGTGAGATTTGTCCCCACAATCAGAATAACCATTTTGATGGCTGCCATTAATGAGTGCTTACTCCTCATCTAAATTCAGTAATAAAAGTGAGAGATCAACAAATTTGTGTGGAACATAGGGAACTTTGGGATTGAAAAGAATGACATCTCTTGAAAATATACACTTGAGAGGCACAACTTGTAGACCATAATGAATTTCACATTTTCTGCTGTCATCCCTCCAAATCAGCGGAGTTATAGACACAATGCACCTCTTGTGTTGGTTTTTAAAAAAGGCATTATTGAAAACCGGTGACTTTGGTTGCTGACTTTTCTGTTTCCATGTCCTTTGTAGTGTGTAGGTTTATTCTGTGTTCTGGTGGAAGAGAATGGTATTTTCTGTAAACTAGTGCACCTCAGCTGGCAGAAAGGAGAAATTCAATGTGAAGATGAACAACTGAGACCTGAAAGCTGTAGGGTACAGGACTTCATTTTTTCCACAAGTTGATAAAAAGGCCATCCTAGGATCCTGGTGGAATGCTGTAACAATTCTAAAAGTGAGAAAGGAAAACATCAAAGTGGAAACACTGAAAAAAGCAGAATTTAAAGATTCCTGAGCCTGTCCAATTATCACATTATTCTTTGTGTCAACCTGCTAGGCTTCGAGGTGTCAGCTGTGCAAAAGGCAATTAAGAACTTTAAACTGAGCCCAGCATCAGGTTTAGGATGTGAAGCTGTGAAGAGCCCTGTGTAGGTAACTGACTTCTGTTTATTCTATAATGCAGCAATTTGATAGTTTTGTGTAGTAGTAATGATTACAGTAAAAGGTGTGGGGGGAGGGAAGGGAATTCCTTCAAGAAATTGAGGTAGATGATGAAATCCTTGCAGACTATGAAATGTTTGTGCTGGTCCTAGAAAGATAATACTGGCAGGTCAAAAAGACAAAGCAAGTATTTTGCACATCATGAAAGTTAGTGCTATTCTACACATACTGTAAGGGAAAACCAGGGAATCTGCATTTGGTGATTCTGAAGTGAACCTTCCAAAGTTAACAGGATTCTTTATTATAATAAATCCTGTTTAGCCTTCCACCTAAGGATCTTAAAACATGTCACAGACATTCTTGGATTAAGCCTTACAACACATCTGTGAGGTACAGTATGTAAAGAATATTCATCTCCATGTTACAGAAGGGGAAACTGACACACAGAGGACAAAAAGAAAAGGAGTACTTGTGGCACCTTAGAGACTAACCAATTTATTTGAGCATGAGCTTTCGTGAGCTACAGCTCACTTCATCAGATGCATACCGTGGAAACTGCAGCAGACTTTATATATACACAGAGAATATGAAACAATACCTCCTCCCACCCCACTGTCCTGCTGGTAATAGCTTACCTAAAGTGATCATCAGGTGGGCCATTTCCAGCACAAATCCAGGTTTTCTCACCCTCCACCCCCCCACACAAATTCACTCTCCTGCTGGTGCTAGCCCATCCAAAGTGACAACTCTTTACATAATCAAGTCGGGCTATTTCCTGCATAAATCCAGGTTTTCTCACATCCCCCCCACCCCCATACACACACAAACTCACTCTCCTGCTGGTAATAGCTCATCTAAACTGACCACTCTCCAAGTTTAAATCCAAGTTAAACCAGAACATCTGGGGGGGGGGGGGGGTAGGAAAAAACAAGAGGAAACAGGCTACCTTGCATAATGACTTAGCCACTCCCAGTCTCTATTTAAGCCTAAATTAATAGTATCCAATTTGCAAATGAATTCCAATTCAGCAGTTTCTCGCTGGAGTCTGGATTTGAAGTTTTTTTGTTTTAAGATAGCGACCTTCATGTCTGTGATTGCGTGACCAGAGAGATTGAAGTGTTCTCCGACTGGTTTATGAATGTTATAATTCTTGACATCTGATTTGTGTCCATTTATTCTTTTACGTAGAGACTGTCCAGTTTGACCAATGTACATGGCAGAGGGGCATTGCTGGCACATGATGGCATATATCACATTGGTGGATGTGCAGGTGAACGAGCCTCTGATAGTGTGGCTGATGTTATTAGGCCCTGTGATGGTGTCCCCTGAATAGATATGTGGGCACAATTGGCAACGGGCTTTGTTGCAAGGATAAGTTCCTGGGTTAGTGGTTCTGTTGTGTGGTATGTGGTTGTTGGTGAGTATTTGCTTCAGGTTGCTTAAATAGAGACTGGGAGTGGCTAAGTCATTATGCAAGGTAGCCTGTTTCCTCTTGTTTTTTCCTACCCCCCCCCCCCCCAGATGTTCTGGTTTAACTTGGATTTAAACTTGGAGAGTGGTCAGTTCAGATGAGCTATTACCAGCAGGAGAGTGAGTTTGTGTGTGTATGGGGGTGGGGGGGATGTGAGAAAACCTGGATTTATGCAGGAAATAGCCCGACTTGATTATGTAAAGAGTTGTCACTTTGGATGGGCTAGCACCAGCAGGAGAGTGAATTTGTGTGGGGGGGTGGAGGGTGAGAAAACCTGGATTTGTGCTGGAAATGGCCCACCTGATGATCACTTTAGATAAGCTATTACCAGCAGGACAGTGGGGTGGGAGGCGGTATTGTTTCATATTCTCTGTGTATATATAAAGTCTGCTGCAGTTTCCACGGTATGCATCTGATGAAGTGAGCTGTAGCTCACGAAAGCTCATGCTCAAATAAATTGGTTAGTCTCTAAGGTGCCACAAGTACTCCTTTTCTTTTTGCGAATACAGACTAACATGGCTGTTACTCTGAAACTTGTCATTATGCAAGACAGAGGACAAAATTCATTCCAGGGGTAACTCCATTGATTTCCATTGAGGTCAGTAAAGTTACAGTAGGAATTTAGTTGGCTCAGATAGATTTGATCTTAAAGTTTGAGTCAGGCACAAAATTACATGTGCAAACTTAAGAGTTCACATTGTGCTCACTAAAGGGAGAGCAACTTGTTCAAAAATTTGGCACCAAGTGAGCTGTGCATGGTCACGCAGGAAGTCTGCTGCAGAGTGAGAAATAGAGGCCAGGTCTCCTTATTTCCATGTCTGTGGCTAAGGCACAAGATGACCTTCCTATTTGGTGTCCACGGGACCCATTCTGTTTTCCCCCACCATCCTCACACATCACACCATTTTCCATCAATAGCAGACTTGGCCATTATGGAAGTGCTCATCAATATCTTATATAAAGAAGGATTTCATTACCACTTCTATAGCACATTAAGGGCACAAGTGCCCAAGAGTTGTATATAGTCCACACAAAAAAAATCCCTGGTATTTCTGAATCTTTTTTGAGCCACCTTGTTTCAATTTGAAATTTCCCCATAAAATACAACTTCTTAAAAGCTGCATGTTAATATGTTGTGACTTAAAATTAAAAACATCAAAATTCCTTTTATTTTGTTAATATTCCAAAAATAAATGATTTTACTCATAAAGGTTTTGGGAAAATTTATTCCTGTTTACAGTCCCAGCACATGCACAGTGCTGGTTCCAATTCTGTCAGCCAAACAGCTGTCCTTGTTACGCTCTTAAGCAGCTGTGTTCCTTTTGTTATCTAGGGACCTGTTACAAAGCATTTACAGAGTTTCATACAGACAGGTGTCCCTGCAAAAGTAATGCCGTCTGCAAAGGAATGTAATAAGAGTGATTTTCTCTTCTAACACCTTCAAATACTTAACACTTTAAACAAGTAATAAAGAACAAAATTAATACGTTCTCCACCCTCCCTCCAACAATAATTAAACAAGGAGCGCTACCTCTGCAAAAGTGTCAGCATTGGTGGAAAATTTGTCTGCTTTTCTTTGCTTTTGTAACATTCTCTGGGATGACTGTGTAGGATGCTAGGAGTTGAATTGTTACTGCAACAGCAAAGGGATTTGTTCTCTTCAGGTATATTCTTAGCTGATCCCTTATTACATATCCTAACAGGATTAAGATGCTTGCTCTAGCACTTACATGCTCTGAGGATGGGCATCAGGGTAGATTCAGTTGCAGAATTGGACCCTTAAACTTTCAAGTTTTTTTAGGAAAAGAGTGTTTCATTTTCTCCCATATCTTGAAGCCAAAATATATTTTGCCTTATGTTAAAATGAATCAAATTACAGCACTGGCAAAGTCTGAGCTCAGAAAAAATAACTTGGATTAGATCTCGGTCATAATTTTTCAGTTAAATATCAACATGCATAAAAATATTGGTCAAGCCAGCTTAAACCCTAACCAAACTGTATAATGTGGGTAAGCCCTAGCAGAAGCAGTTTGAAAGTAATTACTGGGCCAGATTTTATCCTGAGTGATAAAACTTGGCTCCTCAAAGCACATTAAGGCACCTAAATAAAAGTTGCTTGATCTTCAGACATGCTGAGCACCCTGCATCAATATGGCTTTGCAGTCAATATGGCTTCGTCAGTCCTTGACAACTTTTCTTACCTATTTTTGAGAGTGGTCCCTGTAATTTTTTTTAAGTTACTACCAAATTAGCAACATCAAATGGTTGCTAGGATGGATTCCCTTGAAATCTGTAAGCTTTCCCCCAAAGGTCTGATGGACATAACAAAGTCCGCTTGGAAAGGTGACACACAGGTGATCATTTCATAGCATGAATTGTATGTTTTGGCGGTGGCCCTTGGGGAGCTACCTGGTGCAGAAGACTTAGGAGAGAGCTTGGAGTTCTAGTCATAACTTTACCTCGATTTTTTTTTCACTTGTCATCTAACCCTTTCCCCATCCTCTGTCTATTTTGTTTATTTTGATTGTAATCTCTTCAGGGCAGGGACCATCTACTATGCTGTTTGTATAGCACCTAGCCCAATGGGGCCCTGTTCTTGGTTAGTTCATAGGCACTACCAGAATGAATGTGTTTAATAATATGGAGAGTTTGACAAATAATATTGTCATGCCTGAGATAGGTAAATATTATGACCTCAAATTAAAGGTGAGGAGACAGACTCAGAGGCAAGGTAACTGTCGTCTATGGATCTTGTGGAAGCCATGCAGTGTTCTCTCACAGTTTGAAAGCCTTCATCAGTGGTCTGTAGTACAACCCTGACCATGAACATCTGTCTGCAGATGTTGATAGTAGCCCTCTGTATATCCCTCCTATCTCCTCTGCTCATAGGAAGAAAAAACTCTGGGAGAAGAACTGCAAGAAAACCAAAGAGAAATGCAAGGTGTCTTTCTCTTGCTCTCTGGACTTTGGTTGAAGTGAATCAGATACTAAGTCTGTATCTTGGATTTGGCTGAAGTGAACCAGGTTTTATACTTTGTTTTTGGACTTAAGTTGAGGAAAGCCCTATTGTAGCTGTGTTTGGCCTTTAAAGAGGCAGGGAATTCTTTATATATACTTTTCTATTTGACAATAAAGCACATCAAAGGAGTTCAAATTGCAGGATCCCAGCCTGCTTCAACCAGCCTGTCACAATTTTATTAAATTGCAGTTCCAATTCTTTTTCACCCAGTTAGTTCCCTGACATATCAGCAGTTCTTGGACTGAGGTGCACAGGTGGGAATGATGTATTCCTCAGAGATCATGGTGGCAGAAAGCTGGATGAAAAGCTGAAGCACACCAGAAATTTGCAGAAGGGGATAATATTGATTTGTTTTCCACCAGTTTGACTATCAGAGCATGTGTAAAGTGAGGGTTGGGGACAGGGTAAAGAAGGAATAATCACTGGCATTAGCATGGCAATTCTTCTCTTTTCAAACTGGCTTTCAGAGGTTATATTTTTAAATTAAACTTTTAACAAAAAGATCCAGTATCACTCTCACTGACAGAACAAAAGGGGTTCAGACAGGAAGGGAGCAGTACAGGGAGAGTATCCTAAACTTCTATCACAATTCATGTCAAATATTGACACAATGTAGCAGCTTCACAAAACTTCTTTCCAACCTCCATAAACCTAGTCTTAAAATAAATGATGCAATAATATAGGGGAAAATTCACCCTGTCCATGATTTCAGGGAATAGTAATTTTTTAAAAATATATATGATTCGTTTTTATCCTGTAAGAATTTGGTTCAAAGAGATGTATTTGACTTAAACTCAATTGGAAAAGGAGGGGAAAACACATTCAATATATAAATTAATTGTACTTCTAACACCATTTTTTATGGCTTCTAGTCAGCTTCACTATATTAGGTTAAGGGCCAGATCCTGCAGTTCTTACTCAGGCAAAACTTGGATTGAAATAGGTTTTTTGGAGTAAGGACTGCAGGATTAGACCACTAAGGGAGACTACTGAGATGCAGGCATCTTTCCTTGTTTGTTAATTTTACATTAAGAGAATTATATAAGGCTACTAATAAATACACTCCCTGATATTCAATTTCAGTTGTGCTTTATTTCACAAGGTGCATGATGACGTATTAAGAGCTAAAATTTCTTAACCTTTTTTAAATAACCACTCAATTGACTGCAAAAATTGGTGGTGGTTTTCTAATAATGGTGGAACAGATTTGTGATAGTGTGGGGATATGTTAGTGAGGTCTCCAAAGACATGCAAGAGATTGCTTAATACGAGGGGGGCTGCACCATAAAATCCCAAGGTGGTGAAAAATGATTGTCTGAAGAAAGCTTCATCTATAGATAGAAAAAAATAAAAAGATCTCCTCAGAGTTCTTAATGCTGCACAGAGTAATTTGTGTTAATACCAAGTTGATTAGGACTCAAATACAGAAAACACTGTCATAAGAAAGTATTTTGATTATATGGAAAAGGAAGCAGGAGAGAGGATAAGGTACAAGGATAAGAGTAACTCGGTCCATTCCTTTATGTAGGTTTTGCACTCTACTTCATTATTGCTTTCCCATTACTTGTCCACATCCCTAGTTGAAATTCTTTTTACAGCATTCAGAAGAGATTAGACTGTATTTTTAGGTTTTAACATTATTGCCTCAAGGCCTAAGTTCTTGAACCATAAATGTACAATATCAACAAATTAGTGTGGGGGGGGGAGGGGATTTCATTCCAGCATATTTCATGTTGTAAAACAGTGACACACCTTCACCCCAGTACTCCATGCACGTGTCTCCACAAGCACATACATGTGAGTATGCCTGCATTTTCAAAGTGACTAGCGATTTTGGTTGCCTCAGTCTGAGACCTTTTAAAGGGTTCTAATTTTCATAGGATAGTGGGTGTTCTGCACTTTATGAATATCAGGTTCCTTTAAGGCATCTCAGCATGGGCATCCAAATATTGAAGGACAACCAGTTACCCCTGAAAATAGGACACATCATATATGTATACAGACACACACAGGTATATGCACAAGCACAATACTTCTGGATGTGAAGCAAGGCTATAAATGACAATTTCCTATTGTAGAGCAACTCAATGCTAGGAGATTACCATGAGTTTAGCTCCTAAATGCAAGATATATCAGCAGAGGAACACCGAGCTCTCTGGATGTTTTCTTTGTTTACATCCCTTTTTGCCAGAGGGAATAACTTTTTCTTAGCAGCTTGCTGATGCTTTACACAGCTAACACCAACAGGCAGCAAGCAGACTTTCCACTTTGAACAGTGGTTTTCCTAGGTCATGTTATGGCATAAAGCTAATGAGCATGGAGCTGGGCACTAGAAATACATATGAGCTGAATTTTTGTACATTCCAGGGTGGGGTGCACTTATTCCACTTGAAGGATATGTGTTCACTACAAGGGGAGATACTTATGTGTTTTTAGGAGTTGGAAGGTGGGAGGGAGGGGCATAGGGGAGAATTGGGCCCAAAGGTATAGGGTCTCCATGTACACTTCTGAAAGCCTTTATTAATAATTATTATTATAGAATCTAAGCTTTCATTTAAAACAGGCCAAAAACATCAAAAGTATCCACTAATTTTGGAAACACCCAGTTTTAGGTGCCTAGCATGAGCCCTCAAAGGATTAATTTATTCCTGCACCGCTGCAGAGATACATGGCAGAGTAGTTTATGCCCCTGGGGGCTAGTTTGTTCCCAATATTGGTTAAGGGAGCCCTGAGGGAGGCTGTAACTTGCACCTGATTACCCAAAGCCCCACCCCACATAGTGGGGAATAGAAGCAGCACAGGACCGCCCAGTCAGACCCTTCCCACTCCTGCAACATATTCCTTTATTAAACCAGATTTGACCTGAACTTCCTAGTTTAATGTGCCTCAGATTTCACTAACTATCCAGATTTACTTTGCCTGGAAGGATCCTGGTGTGTGTGGGGGCAGTGGAACCATAGTATTACCAAAGGAAAACTAAAAATGTCTCTCACACCAAAAAAGAGAGAGAACTTATAGGCGTCTGCCCTACTGTAATGCTAAATAACTTTGAAATATCAGCCAAATCCCAGTGAAAGACGCATGGGGCAGGAGTAAGTACAGTATAAACCCTGCTTTTTAACATATAAAAAGTGATACTAGTAATTGTAGAATCTTTCTTTTCCCCCAGCACTACTCTCTTTCTTCTGTCATTGGAAGTGACTGTGCACTGGATCCCACTGTGATCACACAACAGCAAAACGTTACACAGGGGGCTGTGCTGGCTCCCTAGTCAGACCTGGATCAGGGGAGTGCAAGAGTGACTTTCCTTGCTCTTTCCTCGTCTGTGCTGAGCTTATGTTTGGTGTGGCTGAAGATTGCTTCCCTTGTAAGCAGTGTAGTTGCTTTCTTTATCTGAGGTAAAGGCTGCCTTGTTCTTCTGGGATAGTGCTGGGGGAAGACACTAGAACCATGCAGAGAAGTTCATACTAGTTTTCTGCTTGGCAACTAGAATAGTGTAATCAAGCAAGTTGTTTTTTGGGGGGGGGTTATTGTAAACCTGATAATTGGTCCAGATTTGCAAGCCTTTTGGTGAATTTGAGATAAATTTTGGATGAACTGGGGCCAGTGTGTAGCTTCAGGTTGGAACCATGTGAAATGTGGGTTTGCATGATTTTGATCAAAACCAGCCAAAAGAACACTTTCTGCTAAGATCCACTTCGTGTCTTTGGATTCTTTCAAGAAGTGAAACTCAGAAGTACAAACTAGGGTGGTTTTGAGATTTTTTTATTTTTCTTTCAACAAAAGATTTTAATAAAACAAAGTGATCATGTTAAATAATAAAGGAGAAATTCACAAACTTCTTTCAGCATTTTTGACAAAAACAGTATGTAATTGTGGGAAGGCCTGCCTTCGCTCAGTTTTACTTTTTTTTCTCCTAGAGAAGTGAGGAAATATTTTTGGAAAGTTAAGAGAAAAACATTTTCATTTTTATAAGTAATGCTTTTCACTTTTAAAAGTAAAACTTTCTCCATTAACTTTTTCTCACTTAAACCAAGACAAAGTTCCCAGTCAGCCTAGCCTTTTCTCACAGCCCCAGCCGTCCCCCAGAGCTGGCTTTAACCCTTTCAGGGCCGGAGCGGGATAACTGCCCCGCTACACTGATCTTAGCATAGTTCAGTGAAACTGTAGACAGTGGTTCCAGTAATGCTGAGCACTCTGAAGACAGGAGCAAGACTTAAGTGAACCTCAAGAGGTGTGTGTGTTCCAGGTTACAGGGAACTCTTTAAGTCAAGGCATTCAGAGTTGATAGTGAACAGTGAGGTATATACTGGGAAAGCACTAGTTTATATGGAAATACCAGGACTATGGAAAATTGAACATTTTATGTTTCGAGGGGGTTTTGTCTTTAAAGTAACTTTCCTCTATGAAGATTTCAGAAGAGAAGATGTGTGACTTATAGCCCAGTTCCAAAATAGATAAATTGCAAGTGCCTTGTCTCTAAGAAGGATCTTGAGGTGATGAAACTGAACGTAAGTTTGACCTTATTTTTAATTTTGTTAATGAATGAATTTTGAGTGACTAGTTGTTGCTAGGGTTCTTTTTCCAATCAGCTATTTTTATAGGATTTTTTGTATGGGACTTTCCATATGCTTGTGACACAACATCATCCCAAGACTAGGACTGGTTGGAACATTTTCAACTAAATGTATTTTTGGCAAAAATATAGTTTGTTGAAGCCAGATTGTATTCACTTGATGTATTGGTTTCAGCAATGTTTTTGATCGGAAGGTTTCTGAAATCTAGAGTGGATTCCTTGGTCACTTTTGATGAGACAGAAAGAGACCTGAATCAAAAATCTGAATTTACAATCTGCGAATGTGAATTTTGGCACAATTCTATTTTGCAAAAATATTCAAAAAGACAACATTGAATGAAAACAAATTTCAAAACCTCAAAAGCTGTTGTAAAATGGAATTGCTATGCTCTGGCTGGCTCTGCTCAAGACCTTTCATCTGGATGTCAGCTCCCTCCAAAATGATTTCATGTATCTAGAGTTTTGATATTTGGGGGCGGGGAGCAGGTAGGAGTCACAGAAGTCAGTCTCCCTGGTATGCAAAAATTAAAAAAAATTAAGTAGGATTTTCCCAAACTGATGGTCATAAGGATGCCCTAATTCAAACCTGTTTATACCAAGTTGTAAGGGTCCAAAACAGGCCTCACACCTGACTTGTCCAAAGACCTTGGAGGACCTTGGAGGATGGAACTGCTAGAATGAGTCAGCTCAGTTTACAAATCCTAAGCATCAAGAGTGAGGCCAAGGAGTCTCCCTTTTGAGTCAACAAGCCACCTGAGGAAAGACTGACATTCCAGAATCTCCAAGACTGATACCTTTGGAGAGAGGAAGTCACAACATCAACAAGCAGGCCACTCCAGCCTGTGACCAGTCTCTTTCTGCACCCAAAGGAGACGCACTGGAAAGAATCACTGTGTCAGCAGAACACTGTGGCTGGTTCCTTGGCTGCGTTATTAATTATTATTATTATTTATTATTTAATTATTCATGGGGAGACATAAGGCTGGGACTAGGATTTTTAGGGTGTGAAAGTATAGCTGTGTGCATGAATGTGTTTGAGTAGCCATAAACCCCAGGGGGTAGCGCCTGAAAAAAATGTTCCCCAGGTTTAAATAGATCATATCTCAAATATAATCTTATCTCAAATATACCCATTAAACTGTGTTCTGTGCCTAAAACTCCTGAGAGATGTGAGCAGATGAGAGACAGCATTACCTGTAATTTCTGGTAAATGAATATAACTGTATCTTGCTCCGGGATAATTTTGGGTTGGAGTGGAGTGGGGGCTGGCCATAAAACCAGGAACATAGCACTGTACCAAGTGGGGGATATTGGCAGGGAGGGTTGCGGGTAGAACTACTAACCATTTAAAGTAATAATACAGTCATCTGTATCTACAGAGTGATGAAACACGCCCCACCCCCGACAACCTTGATCTATTTCAATCTTGGGCTTACAGCGCCATAAGTGCATTTAGCACTGCCCACAATGAACAGTGTGTATGGGGGCGGGGCAGGAGAGTAGGCAAACCCCTTCCCCTCTCCTTAACCAAATGTTGATTAAAATCATTAGTGGATTGAGTGTTTCCCATAACAGAGGTTTGTAAACAAGCGTGAATATTAATGCAAGAGTGTTGCACAACGATCACCACAAAACTCAGGTGCCTCCCTCCATCCCTACAAATCCCACTCATAAGGTGTTAACCCAGTGGAGGCACCTTCTGTAATTCTCTGTAATAGGTGAATAGTCACAGAAAAAACAACTAATCACTATTGGCTACAGCGGACCAACACCCTCACATGAAGCTCCACCAATATGTGCCAATGTTCTCTTGTGTTTTTTCCAGCACTTGCACAGGGTGTGATAGTGTCCCTTGACACAGGTAGATATTGCCTTCTAAGTCCCAACTACGATGTGTGGACATCTAGCCTCTCTGATTTCCCTCGCCTGCTGGGGGCTAGGACCAGTGTGCACATGGGTGGGATCTGGCTGCTTGTACAGCATTTGTAAACCAGACTTGTCCCATGCCCACTCCGCCAGAAACCCTCCTCTGCACCCTCACAAATTTTCTACAGTGCACAGCAAGCAACGATTATGTGAGTGGCGTTGGCCACATTGGCATCCACACAGGTGTGCAGGCAGCAGACTTGAGCTTTCAGCCTTCCAGATGTGCACTCCATGGCCAGTCTGCAGCTGCTGAGTTTTAAATTTAATCCCCTTTTTCATGGGTCATTGATGTCAGGATATGGTTTTTTTAGCCAGGTTATGAGTGGGTGTGCAGGATCCCGCAAAATAACTGTTGGCACAGACCACTGTAGAGAACCATGTAACTTCTGGGGAATAAAGTTCCTTTGGTGGGCAAAGCACTGGGATATGGGTGCCGCGGATGGTCCCTGCATGGTTTGAAAACCCCATCCTCTCAAATCCAGCTATTATTTCCTGAATTATTTCCTGAATTTATTTTCCTGAATAATATTTCCTGGGTTAGTGGTTCTGTTGTGTGGTATGTGGTTGTTGGTGAGTATTTGCTTCAGGTTGCGGGGCTGTCTGTAGGCAAGGACTGGCCTGTCTCCCAAGATTTGTGAGAGTGTTGGGTCATCCTTTAGGATAGGTTGTAGATCCTTAATAATGTGTTGGAGGGGTTTTAGTTGGGGGCTGAAGGTGACGGCTAGTGGCGTTCTGTTATTTTCTTTGTTAGGCCTGTCCTGTAGTAGGTAACTTCTGGGAACTCTTCTGGCTCTATCAATCTGTTTCTTTACTTCTGCAGGTGGGTATTGTAGTTGTAAGAAAGCTTGACAGAGATCTTGTAGGTGTTTGTCTCTGTCTGAGGGGTTGGAGCAAATGCGGTTGTATCGCAGAGCTTGGCTGTAGACGATGGATCGTGTGGTGTGGTCAGGGTGAAAGCTGGAGGCATGCAGGTAGGAATAGCTGTTACAGAGTAACTCTTGCACTGTTCTCTGTCATGGAGACTTTATTTTTTTATCTCCTATTTTTCTCAATTTAAAGTAAAAAGAATGTAAACTGAAGATACATGTTCTACTACAAAACAGTCAGGATTCTGAAGGGGATGTCACCAGGACACAGCAGTCAATTTAGGAGAAAATACCTCTTGAACTAAAGAATTTCTCAGTACAACCAGATTTTATGATGGATGTCTAATACAACTACTCTTTAGTCACAAGAAAGTTATTTTTATCCCACAAACTTTATACTGTTTATTTAACCTTGCTGTGACTCTGCTGACGACTTTGGAGTTATAATTATAATTAGTAATTGAGTCACCCTGATGATATACTGCAGTAAATTGACCAATCAGTTTGTAGGAAACTGTACTATGGCAGTCATTAGAAAATAAATGGCGCCAACCAACTTTAATTAGAGATTAGAGTGTCTGCCTCCTCCATGTTTAAGTGTTGAGTACAAAAATACTAACATTTGTATTACCTTGTATGATCATGAATACTGAAGAGTTGTTAAATGCACAAGTGAAGGCATCTCCTTTTTTGAAAATAGGGCCTTATCCTCTGACATGTTGAGTGCTTCTTCAGATGCCATTGAAATTAATGGTAGTTGAGGCCACTCAGGTCTAGAGCTAGGTGAATAACTAATTTAGGTTCAGTGACCAAACAAAATGAGAAAATTTCAGATCAACCCAGAACAACTTTTTTAACCAAAGAGTTAAAAAGTTGTTTTGGGCTGAATGAAAGGTTTTGTTTGACTAGAACCTTGCAAGATCTGTTCCATAACAAACAATTTTAATGGGAGAATTTATGACTAAGCAGTAGATTGAAATGTGTTCCTCAAGTCTATTGAATGAATACTTACAAATGACAAATAGATCTGCAGCAATCAGGGTCATTTCACAAACAAAGGAAAAAGGATAAACTTCCCAAGAATAATTTGACCAACTCTCTGAATTATGAAAGAGGGCAGAAAGGTTTTACTCTCCTCTGAAGCACTGAGTGCGGCCATTTCCAGAGGCATGAAAATGGACTTGGATCAATGGTTTGACACAATATGACAAATCCTCAGGCAAGTGCTCCACTACGTCAGTGATACCAGTCTCATCGTGCCTGTTTGTCAGCCTCTTACACAAATGTTTTCTTCCACGCTGCCCCTTACACATTAAATGCCCTTGCTTGAATTGGTCTGCAAGGCCAACCACTCTTTCTTCTTCAAATCAGTCCTCAAGACCCACCTCCGCTAAGATGCATTTATCAGCCACTTTATGATAGCCACGTGGGCTGTTGCGAATTTATATTATTTATAATAGTAACAATTATAAATGTATGTATGCACATACAACTGTATGTATTTTACTGAGCACCCTTCTGATCACCCTTCATAAGTTACTTGTCTTCTAAGCTGCCCAAGAGAGAAACCCAGCCAAACTGTTTGTACAGCACCTAGAACAATGGAATGCTGATCCTGATTGGGGACCTCTGGACACCACTATATTATAAATATTTAGTAATACTATAAACGTGCTGAACTATGAGCCATATTCTCTCTCCTCTCCAGTTCCGATTTTTTTAATGAAGTTTCACTGTAAAATGAAGATTGTTACATCTCAGTGAAACTATCATAGAATGCTAACAATAGTGGCACACGCGTGACTTAATCAAGAGCAGGCCTCATGGTGTTTGGTGATATATAAACACGTGTAGAGTTGAGGTAATTTTTTTTTAAGGCATCTAAATGAGATAGGAGCCTAAATTTGTTTAATTTTCAATGGGAGTAAGCATCTGAGGTACATAAGAATGGACCATTGGTCTGACCCAGTATGGCCATCTTGCAGAGTATCCTGTTTTCCAACAGTGGCCAGAGCCAGATGCTTCAGAGGGAATGAACAGAACAAAGCAATTCTGAGTGATCCATCCCCTGTTGTCAAGTCCCAGCTAATGGCAGTTGGAGGTTTAGGGACACCCAGAACATGGGGTTGCATCCCTGATCATCTCAGCTAATAGCTGTTGATGGATGCATCCTCCATGAACTTATCTAATCTTTTTTTAACTCAGTTATACTTTTCACTTTCAAAAAATCCTGTGGCAATAAATTCCAGAGTTCCACAGGTTTACTGTGCATTGCATGAAGAACTACTTCCTTTTGTTTGCCTATTAATTCCATTGAGTGACCCCCTAGTTCCTGTGTTACGTGAAGGGGTAAACAACATGTCTGTAATTACTTTCTCCATATCATTCATTATTTTATAGAACTTATTATAGCCTCACTTAGTCATTTCTGTTCTAAGATGAACCGTTCTTTTAATCTCACCTCGTATGGAAGCTGTTCCATCCCCCAAATCATTTTTTGTTGCCTTCTCTGCACCTTTTCCAATTCTAATATATCTTCTTTGAGATGGGGCAACCAGAACTGCATGCAGTATTCAAAGTGTAGGTGTACCATAGATTCATATAGTGGCATTATGATATTTTTGTCTCATTATCTGTTCCTTTACTACTGGTTCATAACATTGTTAGCTTTTTTTGACTGCTGCTGTGTGGTGAGTGGATATTTTCAGGGAACTATCCACTATAACTCCAAGATCTCTTGAATGGTAACAGCTAACTTAAATCCCATTGTTTTGTATGTATAATTGAGGTTTTTTTTTCAATGTACATTTCTTTTCACTTATCTACATTGAATTTCATCTACCATTTTGTCACCCAGTCTTTAGTGAGATTCCCTTTGTAACTCTTTGCTGTCAATTTTGACTTAACTATCTTGAGTAATTTTTTATCAGCTGTTAATTTTGCCACTTCACTGTTCATCCCTTTTTCCAGATCATTTACGAATATGCTAAAATACAAAGGTCTCAGTACAAATCCTTGGGGGACCCTGCTATTTATCTCTCCTTTGTGAAAACTGACCATTTATAATGACCCTTTGTTTTCTCTCTTTTAACCAGTTATTGATCCAAGAGGACCTTCTTTCTTATCCCATAACTGCTTACTTTGCTTAAGAGCCTTTAGTGAGGGACCTTGTCAAAGGTTTCTGAAAGTACAAGTACACTGTATCTACTGTGCTTGTTGACTCCCTCAGCAAATCCTAATAGATTGGTGAGACATGATTTCCCTTTACAAAAGCCACGTTGACTCTTCTCCAACATGTCAAGTTTATCTGTGTGTCTGACAAAATTGTTCTTTACTATTTGCCTGATAATGGAGTAGGTTTACTGGCCTGTAATTGCCATAATCCCTTCTGGAGCCTTCTTAAAAAAAGGGGGTTACCTTAGCCATCCCCCAGTCTTCTGGTTCAGAGGCTGATTTAAGCGATAAAGTTACATACCACAGTTAGTAATTCCACAATTTTATATTTGAGTTCCTTCAGAACTCTTGGGTGAATACCATCTGGTCCTGGTGACTTATTACTGTTTAATTTATCAATTTGTTACAAACTTTTCTCTATTGACACCTTAGTCTGGGACAGTTCCTCAGATTTGTTGCCTAAGAATACTGGTTCAGGTGTGGGGATCTCTCCCATACCCTCTGCAGTGAAGATTGATGTAAAGAATTAATTTAGCTTCTCCACAATGGCATTGTCTTCCTTGAGTGCTCCTTTGGTGCTTTCACCATCCAGTGGTCCCACTGACAGTTTGACAGGCTTTTGAAAATGCCACTAGGCTTCCGTCTACATCTCTAGGTGCCTAAATACCTTTGAATATCTGGCTCCTAAACCAAAATGTCTTTTGAACGCTCCTAAATCATGTAGTACTTCTGGAACTTTTATCCTTCGTTCCTGCCTTAAAGACCTTGTAATGTACATGACAGAGGAATATGTGAGACAATGCATGCTTTTTTGTGAGCCAGATGCAAAAGCTCTTATAAGTATACTCTGTGGCATACTTGGAGAAATGGTATAAATCTGTGTACTATACCTTTAAATGTAAGGCGTTTTTCCTGTCTGCTGTGGGGGGAAGTGCTGTCAGGCAATTCAAGGTAGAAGATGTTAAAGACTGAGACACTACACTTTGCTCTCACCCTCTTTCATATAGGTGTTTGTTCTTTAGTGTCGTCCTTCATTTTAATACAATCATCTGTATTGAAATTGACATGTTGACTCTTGCTCTGTGAGCCATGAGCACTTTCCCCCTTACACCAGAAACAGAAAAGAAGATTCAACAAATTACAACATTAAAAAGTCTCTCTCCCTGCACCCCCATGGGTGTTTCAAAATGTTATGCCGCTGCTTTCCCAAATTTTCCAGCAGTATCTGTTTGGGGTCCAAGCTGTCCAGTGATGTTACTTTGCGATACAGATGAGCCGAGGAGGCAGTGATTTGACCTAGATCACAACTGGGTTTAGGCTTGGATTTGGGTCTGAGAGTAAGTCAGAGCTAGGGTGTGGGCCGAGATTTTACAGCACTAGTATCATGCCAGATATACTGCTGTGATTTTTCAACAGTCTCTGAACCAGGATTGAAAAACAGACCTGTTCCCTTTTTAGATCTAACTTGAGATCAAAATCATAGTGGCCAGCTTGAATCTAAGGTGATGCATTTGAAGTGATTGCCTCCAAAATCCAAATGGTTCAAAGTCAAGGTTTTGGTGTCATCCTACCTTCAGTGTGGGATCAGGTGAATAACAATTCGGGGAGTAGGATAAAAGTAATTAATGGTTTGAGGGAGTTGCCTTTGTGAAAATAGTGAAGTAACTGAATAAGGAATGTGAAAGGATTTCATTGTGATTGCTGAGAGGATTAATATAGGATTTTGCTGTGAACGTGGAAATGTTTATCTTATCAACATATGTTTAAATAGAACCTACAGTAGAATTAAACTACTAACTAAAATCTTGAAAATGTTTCCACTTCAAAACTGCATTTTGTATAAAGTACTGCTGTGTGTGTCCAAGGGGGTGCATTTGCTCTTGGGTGTAGTGAATGGTGTTAGGATAAATCTGCTCGCATCTCAGTTCCTTTTGTTTAGGGATTTTTTTAAAAAAATCCTGGCAAAGCACATATTTTTCCACAAAACCTCACAAATTCTCAGCTTACAGCTTCTCACAACATGGGCTAGTTAGTGATTAGAGTTCAGAATTGAGACTCAGGAGTTCTGGTTTCTATTCCCAACTCCAACCTGTGACTAACCTTACACAAGCCACTTGATTTCTCTCCCCATTGGTTCCCCTCCTGTAAAATGGCTATAGTGTTACTTAGCTACATAAATGAATTGAGACCTTTGGATGATGAGTGCTATGAGAGTGCAAAGGACTATTACATGATTTATTGCGGGTAGAATTCTCACCTGCCTCTATGACAACCTGTAGGACAACTAAGAGCGTGTTGTGCCCCTTTCTCCACTGTGTAGGGCTGCTGTTCCCCACTTGCACAGGTGGTCAGGACTGAGGGAATGGGAGGAGCCAACACTGCTCCCCCACCTGCATAACATAGCTGCACTGCCCAGGAGCAGGCAGGGAATACACTGTGACTCTGAGGGTCCCAATCTCTGTTCCTTCGTTTTCTCCTTACTCCAGGGGAGAAGTAGTTTGCTAGTACTGATCCAGACCAGTAATGGATTATTACCCTCCTCCTGCCTAGGTCAAGGGTCGAAGTAGGGAATAAAGTGTGACTCAGACACAATTCGCTGGCTGATTTGTTCTGTTCTTGACAAATTATATCAATAGGTAGTCCTAGGATACCATGCAGTGTCTTGGTTCTTTTAAAACACATTTAAGATTTTGGGGGAGGTATGTTTTTCTGGTAATTCCAGCCTCTCAAAAGAGAGAACCTGTATGGGGAAAAAACATAATCTAAAATAAAAGTCTTAGTTTAACCTGCAGCTTTAGAGTTTACTAAAACAAAGATTACTGATCCTAACTAGAGCCAGGCATAAGGGTCTCATCTCCTCTCACAATATGTGCAAATTTCAATGACCTTAGTGAAAGTTATATTTGCGTTTTAAAAAAGGAAACAGACCACAAAAGCCTGGCAAATGCTATGCAAGTTTCCTCAAACAACTCTGCCAATGTACTTCAGTCCAATCCTGCTAAGCCCTCTTTTTAGCAGAAAGAGTGCTGATCATGCCAGTGTTTTTGTGACGAATACAAATGGAGACTAGAATGAGACCACCAAATTCATTTTCACTTGTGACCTCCGGCAAGATTTGAACCCAGATGAAAGGCTAAACCCTGAACCCACTGCGTCACTTGGCCCTCATAAAAAGGGTCTGAGGAATCAAGAACACATGTAATTTATAGCGTAACAGTAATGGTGGAATTTTATAGTAGTTTTCAATTATAGCATTGAAATTGAATTCTATACCTTCTTTACATGAAGCATGCATAACTCTCAGTGTAGCATAGGATTGTACCAAGCCAAACATAATGCATTAGACCCTATTACAGTAAGTTTATGTACCTGTGTAATATCCCCTCATCTTCATTTTGGGCGTATGATGCATATTTCAAAGCTCATTTGGTTCAAGTATGCATGATCGCCTCCTGATGTAAATTTCAAATCATAATGTTAATAACAGCACCAACCATGTCTTTTTTTTTAAAAAAAGGGCAGACCCTATTATAAATGTATGGAGACATCTGGTTTTGATCAAAGGAGGAGATATTTTCATCATGCAATTGAGGAATAATGCTTCTTTTCTCCACAACTGCTCTTCTTTTGGAGAAACATAAAAATTATAGCTAAAAAGAAATAACTTTGCACATTCTACAATTTAGTTATTTCCAATTTTAAAAAAGGAAATCTCAGTCCAGGCTCTAGCTTCCACCTTTGAGGGTAGTGGAAATGGTCCTGAAAATGTCTCGGGAGAAATATTATGAACAAGTCTAAAGTTCTTCCCCCCCCCCCCCCCCAAAAAAAATCTCTTATGCTAACTTTGATCACCTGACACTTTCCTAAGGGAAACTTTATTTAGAGAACAATGTTAATAAAGTTTCTTTCTGAGCTTATCTGTTGCCCAGAGCTACAGCATTTACCTGCTCCACATCTGTAGTTTGATAACACTTTACAAGATGAGATAAAGACACTTAAAGCCATTAGTAATACTTCCACAGTAATAATCCTTGATTAGAGTTACAGGCTCATTTATTAGCAGCAGCAGCAGTTTCTATTTTCTGCTGCAAACCAGTTTACCAGGATGAACAAACCTTACTTTGTACATACAGCTCCAGTATAAGTATGACCAAGCACATTCATGTGTTTTGATTAGATCTAATTAGAACAGGAGGAAAGGCTCCATTTGCTTTAGTTTCTCGTGAAGCCCTGAAAACCTGTGGACAGCTGTCTTGATGTGACAAGGTGAGGTAAAAGTTAGTGCATTTGTCACACAAAATTTTAGCATAAAGGAAATATTGTTGTATTCGCTTGTCTAAGGGCTTGTCATTTAGTTCACAGCAAGCTGAGGTATGTATCTACCTGCATTAGTCTGCCATGCACTAGTCTAACTAGCCATGTGGCCCTGCTGATGTGCACTAACACACCCTTAGTGTACATTGATCTAGTCCTATTTCAAAGCAGAATACATCAAAGTGCACTAAGGAACTGTTAGTGTACATCAGCAGGGTCCACACAGCCAGTCAGTGTGGGGTAGATTCATACTCCAGCTTGCCACAAACTAAAAGTCCATGTAGACAAGCTCTAAGGCATTTTTAGGTTTATCATATAGTCTATTTTAAGAGCTGACAGGCCTTGATTCTGGGCCTAATTCTCCACTCTCTTGCAGTGCACCTTGGTGTAGCTACTCACAGTTGTTCAAGTTTGGATATGGAAATGTGTCAATACCAGACCTGGCCCTCATTCTGAAATTCTCCAGGTTTACCCTCCCCCAGTTTAGGAGATGAATAAGCTGTTGTAGTACTAGACCTACCATGCCTGATTCTCCACTGTCCTGCTCCTGATGTGGTTATTTACATGCCTACAAAGGGGGTGTAAAATGCTACCACATCAGAATGGTACTTTAAACTCTCACTTTGCCCTGGTGTAAATGACTGCACATGATGCAGGGCATTGGAGAATCAGGCCCAGTCACTGACCCTTCTGATTTGGTTGCATTTTACGCCTACTCTGTAAGAATAACTACATAGAGAACAAGGCAGTGGAGAATCATAATTTTTGAAGGCTGCTGGAGCCTGCCAGACTGTCCCCATTCAAATCAGAATTAGCAGCCTGATCCTACTCACATTTAAGTCACTGGCAAAATTTCCATTGATTTCAGCAGTGATGCCAGGGTGGCCCCTGAGTGACAAGTGACACCAGTTTGGTGGTTTAGATTTTATTCACTTTGCAAGGTGAAACACAGTTGGCATAGCTGGTCTCTGTTTAGGAAAGACTTTATACCCAGAGCTGTTTCAGATCAAAGTTTGGTTGCTATTGATTAGCTGTCTAGGGAACCTTGCTCAGCAGGTTACAAATCTCAGCTGGATAACAGTAGCTTCCAGTGGAGAAATACCCCACCTTATTCTGTGTGAAAAGTCAGCTGGTTGACATTCACCCTTGGGGGAAGCAGGAGGTGCTCGCACTCTCTCACAACATAATCTTTTCAGCTGAGTTTCCCATCCTAGACACGAGGGAGACTAAGCTTTAAATGAGCCTTGCAAAATTCTTCTTGCCCACTCACCTAGTGTGAAAAAATGTTGTGACAGCTGAGTAAGATCTCATTTTTTAAATTAACATAATCACAGCCACTTGCCTACTATTTACTCTCTGAAGTATAGCCCAAAGAGGTTTGTATTTAAATCCCAAACAAAATATCTTTGACAGCTTATTTTTTCATTCATTCTCCTGTTAGAGTCCATTCCTCAGAGTTACTAATTAAAGATGTCATGTAGCCTCTCACCGGAAAGAAGAATTTCACAAAATATCCTGTTTCCCAGGCCTATGATGGGAATGGAGTGGGGCGGGAGAGAGAAAATGAATCAAAGGATGATCACAAGGAATATAAAGTTAAAACTGTATGAACTACAATAAGGGTCTGTTCTCTTCTACTATAATCTGTCCTAAGGATGGATTCCTGGTGTGCCATTTCCTGTTCTCATTACACTCTTTCTCATGAGAATCAACTCTTAGATCCTGTGCCTCTTGTACTTTCTGACAGATGGTGGCATCCAACAGGACTTTGATGACTGAGTGAATCTGGAAAGTGGAATCAACAACCAATCAAATGACAGATTACTGAAAGAGTCAGAGCATGATGTACAATCCACAGATGATACTCATTTTACAAGTCTGCAGCAAGAGTAAGAAGACATGACATAATTCCTTTTGGCCGCTCCAGACAAAAATAGTATAATAAGCCTCAAGAGATTAAAAGACTTGGAGGAACTCTGGTCTGGTTTTATTTTAAAGGTCATTTCTGGATACAAATGTTAATTTATAGTCATTGGGGCCCAATCCTACTGAGAGCACTTCCTGAGAGATACTGAGTGCCCTCAACTCCCACTGGGGATGCTCAGCACCAAGCAAGAAGTGCTCAGTACTTTATTTATTTCAGAAGGAATCATACAATGTACATCAAGGCTACTGTACAGTGGTTTCCCCCCAATCCAATGGAAAGGCTCCTGTTGACTTCAGTGGGCTTTGGATCAGGCCCTAAATGTGTACTCCAAGGGTAGGTCTACACTGGAGCTTGAGGTATAATTTCCAGCTGAGGTAAACGTACCCATGCTAGCTTTGATTGAACTTGTGCACCAAAAACAGCAACGTAGCTGCAGCTGCACAGGTGGTGGGAGGGGCTAGCCACTCCAGCTATGTACCTAGGGTTTCAAATGGGATAGCATTTTTAGTGTGCTAACTCGATCAGAGCTTGCATGGGTATGTCTTACCCAAGCTGGAAATTACACCTTCCAACTCCAGTGTAGCCAGACCCTGAGTATATAAAATATGTTAAAACATTCCCAAATATAGGTTTTTGTATTGCTAATTGGCTTGAATGCGATATTTCAGATGTACTTATCTCCCTCCCCATTTTTTCCCCTGACTTGACCTTTGTCACATCTTTCTTCTCTTTATTTTTTAACTTGGAGTAGGATATGCCAAATAAACCATTTCAGCCAGAGAAAAACTAACAAGATGGGAGATGAGATTTGTCCAAGTGGCTTAACAATAGCAATTTTGGTCTTTTTTCTCCGTGGAGAATGGAGAACTATTAAACAGTGTTTGCTAAACCCTTTATAACTAGAGTCTTGAGCCTGATTCTTGATCAGATTTGGCCACTGGAAAGGGCCCACTGTTAAAAGAAAGCTGTAAGCAGCAGGCATTTGGAGGGTATGTAGAGTTTAGAGAATTCTACCCAGTTGTGTAGTGGCAATTAAGGAGTTTTTGAAATGGGTATTGTGCAGGTCACATAGAGAATGTGGGAACCTTGTAAGGCCATTACTCACTAAAAAACCACCCACAGCCCATTAATAGATTAAATATTTTTGGTTTGGAAAGCTCTATATGTGGTTCAGTGGCTCCTATGGTTCATAGATCCTAGTAGATGCCAAAGGACGCCCACTTATATGACAATTGACCTTCCAGAAAATAGTCTGAAATTGTTTGTTCCATCTGCTGACTGAAAACAATTCTTTTAACATAAAAAGGTACAAATCTCTTTTTGCCACTGATTCCAGTCTGGGGATGACCTACACGTTTACAGCATCAGAGGGGTAGCAGTGTTAGTCTGGATCTGTAAAAGTGGCAAAGAGTCCTGTGGCACCTTATAAACTAACAGACGTACAGGAGCATGAGCTTTCGTGGGTGAATACCCACTTCGTCGGATGCATGTAGTGGAAATTTCCAAGGTCAGGTATAAATATGCCAGCAAGCATCAGGCTGGGGATAACGAGGTTAGCTCAATCAGGGAGGATGAGGCCCTCTTCTAGCAGTTGAGGTGTGAACACCAAGGGAGGAGAAACCAATCTACACAGGAGGTCCACTTCCTAGACACCACGGTGCAAATAAGTGACAGTCACGTTAACACCACCCTATACCGAAAACCCACTGACCGCTATGCCTACCTTCATGCCTCCAGCTTCCATCCCGGACACACTACATGATCCATTGTCTACAGCCAAGCGCTGAGGTACAACCGCATTTCCTCCAACCCCTCAGACAGAGACCAACACCTACTAGATCTTCAAGCATTCTCAAAACTATGATACCCACATGAGGAAATAAGGAAACAGATCAACAGAGCCAGATGTGTACCCAGAAGCCTCCTGCTGCAAGACAAGCCCATGAAAGAAACTAACAGAACTCCGCTGGCCATCACATACAGTCCTCCGCTAAAACATCTCCAACACATCATCAGTGATCTACAACCCATCCTGGACAACAATCCCTCACTTTCACAGGCCTTGGGAGGGAGGGCAATCCTCGCCCACAGACAACCTGAAGCATATTCTCACCAGCAACTACACAACGCATAGTAACTCTAACTCAGGAACCAATCTATGCAACAAACCTCGATGCCAACTCTGCCCACATATCTACACCAGCGACTCCATCACAGAACCTAAGCAGATCAGCCACACCATCACCAGTTCATTCACCTGCACGTCCACCAATGTAATATACGCCATCATGTGCCAGCAATGCCCCTCTGCTTTGTACATTGGCCAAACTGGACAGTCCCTACGTAAAAGGATAAATGGACACAAATCAGATATTAGGAATGGCAATATACAAAAACCTGTAGAAGAACACTTCAACCTCGCTGGACACACAATAGCAGATTTAAAGGTAGCCATCCTGCAGCAAAAAAACTTCAGAACCAGACTTCAAAGAGAAACTGCTGAGTTTCAGTTCATTTGCAAATTTGACGCTATCAGCTCAGGATTAAACAAAGACTGTGAATGGCGAGCCAACTACAAAAGCAGTTTCTCCTCCCTTGATGTTCACACCTCAACTGCTAGAAGAGGGCCTCATCCTCCCTGATTGAACTAACCTTGTTATCCCTAGCCTGATTCTTGCTTGCTTATTTATACCTGCCTCTGGAAATTTCCACTACATGCATCCAGCGAAGTGAGTATTCACCCACGAAACCTCATGCTTCAATACGTCTGTTAGTCTATAAGGTGCCACAGGACTCTTTGCCGCTTTTACACGTTTATAGGCTTTCCTCAAGTCAGCTCTCTCAACTCAGGTGGAATTCTGAATGAAAGGCAAATTAATATAGATAGGCCTACCAAGAAGGTTGGGGCAAAAAACATCTACAAAAAAAATATCCAATGGCAGGTAAAAGGGAAAAAAATCGAATAGTTGTATGAAACTTTGAGGCGGTTGAACAGAAAAGAACATCTCAAAAATGTAGGAAAAAAGGGATATTATCTTATTACGAAACGGGAGTCACTTCAATAACAGACATTTTTAAAGGAATACTACATTAGATAATTAGGAAAATTTCCTTTGGTTGTTTAACTAGGTACTTCCAACCTAAACAATTCACTATACTTGCTGGAAGTATCTTTTGATCCTGATTTCTTGGAAGATACAAACTTTCAAGAGCAACAGGATGATAGAGCTTTTTTATTGACCCACACTGTTAGCAGGTGTTGGATCCCAGTGCCATGCTGCTGAAGTTCTGTTGGCTCCTTGCGGCAGCTGTGGCTTATTAACTCCACCTGGGTATAAAAGAAGGAAGAGCCCCTCCCTTTTCCCCCTTCTGCTGGGGAAGACAACTAGGTTGATGGTCCTAGAAGGAAACCATAGTGGCCGCCAATCTCAGAATGTCTCTTGTAAAGTAGGGTTAAACACTGTGATACAGCATGGCCAGAAGGCAGCAGGAGAGTGATGTAGGAGAGAGATGTAAGTCCCAGCATAAGGAGAAACCTTATTCCCTGTAGAGGGAAGAAAGGTTTCTATAGATTAATTAAAAGCACCTGAAGCCAATTAGAGCACCTGTAGCTAGTCACCTGATAAAACCCCCTGCTTCAATCAGCCAGGGAAAGGAGTTGGAGCAGAGTGCAGTTTGGAGAAGTGCACTGGCTGGCTAGAAGACCAAGACCCTAGGTAAAGAGACATCTGGCTTATGCAGAAAGAGAGGGTAGGAAGCCCCACAAACTGAAGAGCAGGAGAGGGAAGTAGCCCAGGGGAAGGAAGCACTAGTTCAAGTGGTTTACCACTATTCCTAGGGCCCCTGGGCTAGGACCTGGAGTAGAGGGTGGGCCCGGGTCCCTCCCTCTCCACTACCCTTCTCTGGGTTACTAGTGGGACGGTAGATACCCTAGTTCGGGGCAGGAAACTGTGCCCCCAACCCCCCTCCCCCCCCAAGAAGAGGAAGCACAGGACCCATCATAATCGTACCAGCAATTTGCCACAACACACACGCTCAAATTCTTGCTTTGATTACACCTTTGCAGCCCACCCCAAAGTTAGTGGGATTTTGTGCATATAACTTAAAAACAGTTTGGCCCATCAGCAGATGATGGAAGGTTTATCAAAGTTTGCATTTTAGAAACTCTCAACACAAACGTTGGTACCCAATTCTGCTCTTATTGAAACCTGTTGCAAAACTCCTTGACTTGAATAAGATGACTTGAATAAGAGCAAGATTGGGCCCATGGACTGCCTGTGTTGGAAGGCACTAACTTCCTTTTGAAAATTTCCAGTGGTCAGCTTAGAAAAAGAATTGACATTAGCAAGAAAATAGTGATCTTATCAGGTATTCACCAAAATCAACATATGAAAACTATCAAGAGAAGTCTGAGAAGCTGTATTTTACCCTCTGGATTTCTGAGGGGGCTAAGATACAGAAATCCATTGAGCAATTTCAGCAAGAGTGGTAAGACTATAACATTACATTGAAATCTATTTTAAGTTCACTTTCATTCAGGAAACGAAAAAGCTGGTTAAAATAAATTGAAATATGCATTCTTATGCATTTCAGCAGGCAACCACTGTAAAAACAAAATTAGAGTTTGTTGGCAAAGTATCTTTTATTAATGGAGAGTTTTATATGGTGAAATCTTGGCTCTATTATAGTCAATGGGAGTTTTGCCATTGACTTAACTGGAGCTAGGAGTTCACTCAGGGTTTTTAGTGTATTCACTGTACCAATAATTTTTATTATGACATTAAGATAAGTGGTTTCTTTACAGAAAAATTTTAGATTTGTGACTACTAGAGCTGGGAGAAGAGTTTGTCGTGAATAATTGATCTGACAAATTTAGCTTCTCTTTCAGTTCACAAATTTTCTGGGAGCACTTCATAATTACTTTGAACATATTTGTTATTCAATGTTATTTACAGAATGTTTTTGGCAAAAAGAATTGGGGTTTGTTTTTTTTAGATTTTGTACCAGAAGCTTCATTGTTAGAGCATTATTGGTCAGGTTCCACTGGACAGATAAAGCACAGTATATTTGTGTTTCTTGATTTGGGTGAGTATTACTCTTGGATTACTGGTGTGAAACCTCACACTGAAGTTCAAAATGCACTTCCTATGTCTGCAGTTGTATAAATTATTTGTATTACTGCAGCACATACTAGCCTCAGTCATGGGCCGGGTCTCCACTCTGCTAGATGTTGTGCAAACATAGAACAAAAAGACAGTTCCTGCCCCAAAGAGTTTACAATCTAAGGATTAGATAAAAGATGGCAAGTGAATACAGACAGACTGATGGCAGGGCACAGGGAAACAAATTGTCTAGTATTTCCTCTTTCTGTAAGCAATCTTTTGAGTCAACTTCTTCCCTAGGACATTCGTGGAAAGAGAACTCAAGAAGTGATCCCTGAAATCAAAGGGGTTCTGCCAGTCACAAAGGTTTGCCCACCCAAATATGATTGCAGCATAAAGACCAAGGTTACTTCATTTAAAAAGTCTATCAAATGTTCATAGATAACAGGACCCCTCCAAGAAAATTAACTCTAGGGCTGTGCAAGAACTGGCATTTCCATTTCACAGGAAATTCTACTATTTGTTCTGAATCAAAATGAAAACAAAATTTTGAAATTTTCATTGAAATTCAATTTAAAAAATTAGGTTTTGGTCAGCCAAAATAGTTCATTTTGATAAAATCAAACCTTTTTGTTTTGATTTTGTATTTTATTTATTTATTTATTTATTTATTTTATTCATTAAATAAACGAAATTTTGAAATGAAAAGTTGTTTCAGAAATATAGAAATATTTTGTTTCATAAGGTCAAAATGGCATTTCAACCTTATCAAACATTTTTCTTTAAAATGACATTTTGTCAGAATCCACACATTCCTAATGAATGTTTCAGTTTTGAAAAACTGGCATTTTCCAACTGAAAAACACATTCCAACAGAAGATTTTTGACAAGCTCTAACTAACGCTCCTGTGTGCTATGGAATACAGCTATTGTTGCTTTTGCAGTTATATTTAAATCTAAAAAAATGTACTTGGTTCCTTTTCAAATGATTGCTTATCTATTTGTCCAGTATGTGGTGCACAATTAGAGGGGAAGCTAAAAAAAAACACAACCAAAGAATCAAGAATATTACTGATAACACAATAAATTCAGATTCCACTTTATTCTGTAATTACAATACACCTGGACACACCTTGAGAAAAAGATCTGACTAATATAAAAATGCATGTATTACTCACTTCAGCTATTGATAGCATTGCTTGCTTTTGCAATGTGGTGAGAGATTAAAGTAGGTGACATACTCTTCAGTGAAGAATGACAAAATGGATGTTAGATTATAATGGTATTTTCTCCCCTATGATTTAGATAAACACCTTAACTTGAGCTCTGTGAAATACGCAAACCCACAGAGAAACTTACCTGAACAATTTATAGGCATCTAAGACAAACCCGCTAAAGCAGAGAATTTTGCAAGTAAAATTTATCTGCTGGTTTTCAGAGGGGCTTCAGTAAGGCCTCCTGTCTAGTGCATTCGTTTTTGCATTCCCAAAGAATGGCAGAAATATTTCACAGTACTTAGAAATCACTGAAGACTTAAAACCCAAACCTGCTTCCCTGAAATCAAAATCAAAATCCTCATTGACTTCAGTCAGTGCAAAAACAAGCTGATTGACTCAAGTGCTGAACTGTCGTCTCTGTACAGACAAGGTGAGTGAAGCACCTGGCACTGGCCGCTGTCGGAAGACAGGATACTGGGCTAGATGGACCTTTGGTCTGACCCAGTATGGCTGTTCTTATGTTCTTAGTATCCTTTATAGCAGAGGTTCCCAAACTTGTTCCGCCGCTTGTGCAGAGAAAGCCCCTGGTGGGCCGGGCCAGTTTGTTTACTGCCGCGTCTGCAGGTTTGGCTGATCGCAGCCTGCGCCACTTCCAGTAGCTCCCATTGGCCTGGAACAGCGAACCGCGGCCATTGGGAGCTGCGATTGGCCGAACCTGCGGATGCAGCAGGTAAACAAAACAGCCTGGCCCGCCAGGGGCTTTCCCCGCACTAGCGGCAGAACAAGTTTGGAACCACTGCTCTATAGGACCAACTTCTGTTGGTGAAAGCTTTTGATTCACATGGAGTACCTTTCCCAGACCTGAAGATGAGCTCAAGTGTCACAGCTAAATACAAGTTTGGACAGATAGTTTAGCATAAGTAGTTTGCCCATATTCTAAGGGACCGTATAAGGTGAAGTGGCCCATTAACATTCCTGTAGTCGTAGGGGAAAAAAGGGAGATTAGTGGGTAACAGGTTGTTGTAATAACCCATAAATCCAGTGTCTCTGTTCAGTCCATGATTTTTATTGTCTAGTGTTTAGTTATGAATTTAAACTCCCAGGCTCCTCGTTTGAAAGTGTTGTGCAGGTTTTCTTTGTGGATGAGGACTGATACGTCAAATATACAGTAAATGCTTTATGAAGACTGTTCACTCACACGTGATAGGGTGTTTTTGTCTTTTATCATTTTCCTGTGTGAGTTCATTTGAAAGTGTAGTGATTGTCTGGTTTCACCCACATAGTTGTTCTTGGGTAAGGCTCGGATTGTGTCAGGGATATTTTTAGTAAAAATTAGTCAGATCATGGGCAATAAACAAAAATTCACAGAAGCCCATGACCTGTCTGTGATTTTTTTTTAAACTAAAAATATCCTTGACAAAATGGGAAGGGAGGAGGATCCAGCACCCAAAGCAGCTGGGGGTTCTGGGTCCCCTCATCCCCTCCAGTGGGTGGGAGCTCTGGGGCTCTGGAGCTGCCTGTGGGAAGTGGGAGCTCAGGGGTCCCCTCGCCATCTGCAGTGGCTGTAGCTGTGGGGGCCCACCACCAGCAGCAGCAGCTGAGAGCTGTGTGGCCTGACAGCTCCAGCCCTGGAGCAGGAAATATCATGGAGGGCTCTGGAGTGATCTCCATTACGTAATCATAGGCTTATTCTTGGGGTATTTAATGCACTGGATGAAGTACACCACATGTTATGATAGGCATGTGTAGGACCCATGGATCTTGAAAAGTGGGTTGTGGGGTGTGCTTATTGAAGGAATGGAGATATGTTTGTCGGTTTTGCATCTTTCCTGGCAAGATCTGGTACCGATTTGAATTGGTGTGTCCTGGTCTGTGGGGAGCTTGGAGAGGTTGGGAGGTTTCTTGAAGGCCAGAAGAGGGGGTTCAGGAAAGATTTCTTTCAGGATGGGGTTCACATCCAGTATGGGTTGTAGTTTGATACCCTGTATAGGTTCCAGTGTGGAGTGAAAGGTGACAACTAGTGGTGTGTGGTTGAAGAGGTTATTTCAGCAACTTACACTTAGTTGTAAGCAAATAACTATTCCTGAATAAAGAAAAGGAGTACTTGTGGCACCTTAGAGACTAACCAATTTATTTGAGCATGAGCTTTCGTGAGCTACAGCTCACTTCATCAGATGTGTGGACATTCTTCTTCTGGAATAAGAGAGGCTGGTTCCTGTTTAGCTTAATCCACTTTGAAATCCCCATTGAGATCAATGGAAAGCTTACACAAAGACTGAGAATGGAATATTGAGGAAGTTGTGTGTTTAGTTACACATACACATGCACACACAAACACATTTCCTTGGTTTGGTGAGATTCTCTCAAGCCTCCTATGTTCTTTTTATATTTTATTTGAATTTCCTTTTTAAAAACATAAACATTTTTAAACATAAAGACCCCATTAGAACATGCAGTACTAAGAGTATGTACATTTTTTATGTATCACATTTTTAGTAATTTCTTTATTTGATGTAATTGCCCTAAAGTCCAATCCTGCTATGGGCTTTGAACCCAAAAATGATTTAAAGGAGTGGGCTGCCTTCCACTGGCGTGACCCAGGACTGTACTCCTCAGCAGGTAGTAATCCTACCTGGAGTGCAGTGATAGCAGTGTAAGGCAGCAGCAATCCCTGTCCCATTGTGGTGGGGCTGGATCCAGTCAATGCTCCACCAAAAATAAGCAGTGCTGGCTGAGGATGAGCGGAGCATAACCAAGTTGCCCAGAAGATGGGTTGATTAAGCACATACTTGGGCAATATCTCGTGGTAGGGCTTTGATGGAGCACTGACCATGCTTTAAAGATGGCTTCCTTCTTGGGGTCTTGCATCACCTCTCCTCCTCTGTGGCGTAAGGACTCCTCCTCACCCTGCCCCGTGTTACAGGACAGTACGATTTTTACCTCTCTTTGTTACCGGGGTGAATGAACCTCATCGAATTGGGTGGGTGCTTTGGGTGCACTACACATGGCAGAATTAGATCCCTAATATATTTTCCATAAATCCATTAAAATTTCACTAAACTATCTCAATCCTTTATTAAAATGTTTTAAGTGTGCAATGTAAAAATTCATAGTTTACCATTTCCATTTCTGCTATAATCATTGTCATTACTTTAGGAGCAAACAAAAACCAGTCAGCAAGCACTTGGATAACTTTCAAAATAGAATTTTCTGATAGAAATTTTTATAGAAGAGCAAATGTTCTCACTGCTATTGAAAGGGGTCAAAGAAAAGAAGATCAGGTACAATAAAACCCAGTTAGTTGAATGTGCTGCATTTGCATCTGTCCACAACCAATGACCCTGAACACACAATCAGATCTGGTAATGTGGAGTACAACTGAAGTCCTCACTAGCATATGCAAGGGCAAGATTGAACCCTAAATTTTATAATGAACCAAATCCTACAGCTTTTATGCAAGCAAAACTTCCTTTGAAAGCAATGGGAGTTCTCACTGATAAGACATCATTCTTTGCAAAAGGCTGTGTTGCATAAGGCATGCAAAATACAGCAGGGGAGGTGCATGTAGGTTTTAATTGAAAGCAAGCTCAATTAATGAAAGAAAAGTCCCAGAGATTCTGGTCTATAACGGAAGTTGCTGAGGGGGGAAAAAAAATCCACACTTTACCAGCAAATTTATTCTGATCTCTGCACATTCCCAGATTTAAAATGCCTCTCAAAGAATATATTTTCATTTCTTTTTTTGTCATCCACCCCATTCTTTATTCACCAGTTTTTATTCTTTATCTGAAATAACTGTTTATATCATATGGTAGTTTATCATTCAGAACACCTGTGTGGGAACTGGAGGTGATAGTGAGGACATAGTCACTGTGTCTCAGTTTTTCTATGAGCAAGGTGTGAGCAAATGTAGGAGTTATTATCTGTCACATATTTAAGTAAGATAAGGGAATTATAAAATGGGGTGTGCTCTACTTATAGTCAATATGTAAAATCCCACCTGAAGAGATAAGCACTTGGAAACTGTAAATTTAAATATAAAAACAATGTCTTGAAACATTTGGTCATGGTTTCTATCAGGTACTGGATCACTTGAGTTGTGCTGAGAAAGAGCTGCTTTTGTAAAACCTGTTCCCTCAGGTATGCCCTACTTGTGGATTACGTGTCACCACTTTCTCTCCTTGTTGTGCTGAACTGACACTTGCAAGGATGTTTTGGTGGACAGTCAGCAGACTATAAAGCAATGGAGGTGATTAATAAGGGAGGCTTTAATTAAAGAAATATTTTTGTCAGATGCACCCAGCAGGCTTTCCCCATTGCAGACACTGCACTACAGGTACTGAATGAATAAAAGGGAATCATCCCTATAATGGCACGTCAGCTAAAATAGAAAGGGGAGTCGCCATTTAAAAATGGACCCAGCTTGGAAAACACCTGTTGAACATAACAATGCAATTAAAAGGAAGGATTGTCTTGGTTATGGCATTGAACTGAGGTTCAAGAGCTGTGATATCAATTCCTGTCTCTGCCACCATCTCTCCGTATGTTTTGTGCAAGTTGCTTAATCTCTGTGTCTCAGTTTCCCAGTGGTAAGACACTGATAGTACTCCTTTTGTCTCTCCACTCCTTGTCTGTCTTGTTTGTTTAGATTGGAAGCTCTTTGTGGCAGGAACGTTCTCTTGTTATGTGTATGTACAATGCCTAGTGCAATTCAGGATAAATTTGACAATTTATTTCTCTTGAACGATCTGTGTGCCTAAGGCCTATGTTCTTTACATACACATATACTTGGTGTCCATTTTCAAACATAAGTGTCCAACATTACGTATTTAATTTCATATTTAGGCATGAAAAAAGTGGCCTGATATTCAGAGGTGTGGAGCACCCATAACTTCCCACTGACGTTTGAAAATGTTGTGGGGGGGGTGTGTGTGTTACCCTTTCAACATTTCAAAATGAGATCATTTTCTGTTGCAGATTGTAAAGGTTTTATTGGTCGCATACTGCAGAGAAACCTGCTTCAAAGAACACTAGCCTACCGGTGCCTGTTTTAACCTGAGTGGTTAGCTAATACTCAGGGCCTTGGAGAGTTGTTTCAAGTATGGTCTCGTTGTAATAATGTTTATTTACAAAGAATGTACCCAGTGTCATGTTGCCCTGAACACAGTAGAAACAAAACAGCAGCAGGCAGTTTCCTTGCTCCAAAATCCTTACAGCTGCCACTCCAGTGAGTTCTGTGCCCAAGCAGTGTTTGTTTCTCCGCTTCCTCTCAGGGTCACGCTCCCAATTCCTTCTCTGGCCTTCTGCCTTTACCGCTCAGGCTGCAAACCACTATCCACCCCCTGCACTTGCAACGAGAGACACCCCTCTGAATCTGCCTGGGTTGTTGGATTGAGAGAGTCACTTTCTCAGCAGATGAGTCAAACAAATCTCTGTTAAGGTAAACCACGCAGAAAGGAGTGACCAGTGGGAAGCTCATCAGGACAATCTCATCACAGTTGCCTCCAGCACCGGATAATATAGTTTCAGCTTCCCTTTCTTTAGGCTGAATTATTTATAACTTTTGTTGTCTTTTCTTGAGCATATCTATTCGTTTCTTATTTCCATGTTAACTCTCCTCCCTGGTCAGTACAGGTTTTGTGGTAGTTCAAACCGGTTTCTTCTAGCTTTGTGGCTACTTATCTTTTATTTTCCTCATGAACATGATTCCTCTGCATCTTTCTTACAGGTGCACAGTTCTGCTTATGCTGTTAAATGGTATCAGAACAGACACTTAAAGTTCACAGGAGGCTTCTATCAGACCTAAATATGGCTTCACTCTCAACATGGGTTAGCTTTGCTCCAGGCTGGCCATGTGCTTAGTGCCTTGGGCAGTAGCCTCCATTGTCTGCAGTAGTTTCACTACACAAAGGGGCTTAATTGCTCCTTCTCTGAGCTAGAAAGAAAGTGCTTGGGATGCCCATAGGCTTTAACAAGGTCTGTAGATGTCTTTGGATCCAAGACTCCCATGATGGCAGCCACTGAAATAACACTTTGGTTAAAACAACAGCAGAGAAAGAATAGGCCAGGTTGCCAATATGTCCCAGTTGCATTGCATCACTCTGGCAACGCAAACCTGAGGTAACTATCACGTGAGCATGGGTTTATGGCTGGGTTGCTGCAGAAGCACAAAGCAGCCAGAGCATACTGGCAATTCTGGCCCAATGTGTGTGAGGAAATTGCAGAATGACTGGCTCATAAGTGAAGAAACTGGGGCAAAATGCAACACTGTTGCAACTCATTTAACTTCAAAGACTCTGTGTATTTTAGACTTTTAAATTAACTGTACACTTTATGCAAAGGCTACACTCTATTGCTTACCATTATATTGGCCACTGGCATTTTATGAAGCAAAAAACCATGGAAAATGAAATCTAAATGGCACCAAAGTACATGTAGATAAAGAGGCATTATAATGTGACAGACCATAGTTTAGTAAACATTAAAGCCCTGGACTTCTAAATATGGCATCCCTGGTGACGGAGAATACATGGATTGAACCTCGGAACCTCCACAGCTGAGCTAAAGGGCTAGGCTCTGCAACACACTCACTTCCTTTGTGGATGGGATACAGAGGGAGATACACAACACACATTTACTGGGGGATATACACGTACAGAGGAAGCTTATCCTGAGCATTTGAGGCCCACAGCAGTTTGAATCCCGTTTGAGTTCGTGCTTATGTGATGGCAGCTTTCTAGGCCAACACCAAGGATTGAACCTAAGACCCCCTAGAATTTAAATCATGAGCTATTATAGCTTGCCCTAAAGAAGCATACAGCGGCTGAAAGAGATTCATATCTTCTATGGATTGGGCACGAAGGGGGACACATAAGACACTGAACAGTGGACTACACAAACACATACATGCTTGGTCTAGCTGAATTGACTTAAAATGAAGGCTCTAGGTCCTTGGTTAATAATATTTTACTTCAGTGTGGCTACTCACATACTTACGGTTAGCAGATGCATAAGTGTTTGCAGAATCAGGACCTGAATTTGTATTTAGACAGAAAGTATAGAAATGGGGTGGCAGATTCTACTTAGATTTATCTGAGACAACTGTCCCTACAAACTGCAGCTTGTGAATTGTATTCAGCTACTGGTTGCTTTAATAACCCTATGTGGCTTGGGGTGGAAGTTTTCCATGATAAACCTTAGCTCCACTGAATTTACCAGCTTTTGCCCAACTGCTACACTGAGGTCAGTGAAGTTAGTGTGGTGTAAAATGAAAATACTCTGGCCCTATGTACAGTAAATTACACAGAATTTATGACAACAGAAGTTGTGGCAGCTAAGTGGATACCTCATTTATCCTAAATGTAAATCAAAATCACATGCAAGCTATTATTAACAAAACAGCTGGCTCCTTAGGTTATTTTAAACCTGGACTTCACCAAGTGCAAATACAATAAATAATAATTTTAGAGAGAGAACTAGATATGCTACTCCAAACTCTACTTTTATATTTTTTATAGAAATCCCAAGACTATTTGATCAGCATGGGAGAGCAATTTGTTGACTCTCGAATGTAGCTCTCTCTGATTACTGCTTACATAGCACTTTGGGAAGGTTGGCCAAATACCTTCAAGTCAAGTACCTTGTTGTTATGAACATGAGTGCCAATAACAAAGAAAAAATAGTTCACGTGTCACTTAATAATAAATCATGGAGCCAAATAAATGTTTTTTCTAACAAATGCTGTATTTACATTTCATCATGTGACACAGCTTTGTTTATGTTCAGAGATGTGATAACACCTAAAAGAGAATATTTCCCTTTCAGTGCAGCATTGTGACATCAATCATCCAAATATGACTATATATTATGGGATCTGTTTGCAATCAGGCAAGCTAAGCAGCAAGGGAGATTTACTAACTTTTAGTGTAAGTTATGAAGATAAAAAGGTAAATTTTGTTGGCCATATTCTGCAGTCATGAACTACCTACTCCCTTCACATCAGCCTTTGGCATAATTAATCATGTAGAATAAAGATTCATCATCTGTAACCACTACACAAATGAGGCCATGGTAAAGTTATGTAAACAAAACGTGCATCCAATCTTATGAGTCCCTAATAATAGCTGGTATAATTTTCCATAATATTAGTTTAGATTCTGTGTCAAATATAGCCTGCTGTAAGTGGTTGGAAATTCATTGATATTTGTAGGGCTGTATATTTGCCTCCTTTATATTTACTTTTTAGTAGCCATGTTCTCCTGTGGAAATTCCTTCTGTAGTTTCAGATGTAGGACACTTTTGTGTCCTAAACTATCTGCAGCATTGCTGTTAAACTGTTAGTTGCCACATTCCTATCCCAGACGTGGCAACCTATTAGTGATGGATGAAGCAATTGATATAGTTTGTATATAGAGAGCTTAGAAGAGTGAAAGGAGTTAAATACCTAGGATTGGTGGTTGCTGACAATGGGGCTCTCTAGAGTGGAACATTGTTCCAGAGTTGACCCTAGGTCTTTGTGACAAAAAGATGCCAATAAAGTTAAAAGATAGAGCATATAAAACTGTAGTTCAACCCATCCTAATGCGTGGAACAGAGACTAGGCCATCCCCTAGAAAATAAATCCATGTGCTCTCTACCGTGGAAATGAAGATGTTGAGATGGTCAAGTGGTTGGATGCTGTGTGATAGGAAATTAAATGAGATTGTATGGGACCTACTGCAGATTGTTCCACTTGAGGGAGGCTAGCCTACGTTGATATGGGTATGTCTAGTGGAAACCTGTTCACAGAATAGCTTTTTCAATAATTGTGGATGGAAGATTACCGAAGGGGAGACCAAAGACTTGGCACACGGATAGTATATCAGAGGACCTCAGAAAGACCAATCTTCATAACAGTCTCATGTATAATCATGAGTTTTGGAAGAAGGCTATCAAAGTTACCGACACTGAATAGGGAAGTAGCAAGAAAGAAGAAGAGCTTATGAAATATTTTGGGATGATTCTTTAGGATGAAAGGTGCTATATTAAATGCTACAATTGTCAGAATACATATAATTGTCTTTTTTGGTAGTAAAATAAATGTTGTGTTTCCTTACATCATTTTATTAGTTTACAAAATAACCTCCAGATCTCCTGTGATATCATTTAAAATATTATATTTTCTTTTGAATTATGAGAATTTTGTCCAAATTTTTTTTTATTTGTGATTGAAGTCTTGAACTCACTTTGTCTTGCAAACACACCAAGCTATATATGTGAGCTTCAGTATAGGTAGGCAATATATAAGCATGATATTTACGGTGATAATGTACACCTTGCACTTGGAAGACTCTGGGCCCATGAATGAAGCTCTGACTTAGTGAAGAAACTTCTTGATAGTATAAGATTGTCATTGGATGCCAGTAGGTCATTGGTAGGGTTAACTGGACAGACACCTTCCAAGTTCTGAATACAGCTGAGTACTATAGTTATTGATACAGATTTTGTTGTTATTACAGTGACACATGTAAAACTAAGCAGAGTAGCTAAAACTTAACCAACATAGAAAACACCCACAGAGGATGCCGCCTTTCACTCTTCTGTTTTACTTTAGCAATTGAATCCTTAGAAACTAATAATAAGGCAGGTACAGCAATCTAAGGCATTGTCTCAGAGACACAACCAAAAGAATGCTAGCTAGAGCTTGGACTCCAAGGCATCACTGAAGCCATAGAAGAAGAGCAAGAGTCATTATGGCTTATGGATAGTCTTTTATTTCTAGCAGCTCCCCTGTGAACTGTGGGGTTTAGGCAGTGATGAGCTGCCAAAATCTTAACAACCGGTTCCCTCCTCACCCCACGAGGCGGTCGTGGCCCACCCCTGCCCCCCAGGGACTCCTGCCCCATCCAACACCCCACATTCCTTGACACCCCCCCCAGACCCCTGCCCAATCCACCCCCTCCCCTGTCCTCTGACTGCCCCCAGAACTGGGCAGAAGGGTCTCATGGGCCACCGTAGTGGGTGCCCATCCCGCCCCTAAGAGCCAGAGGGACCTGCTGGGGGTGAGGTGGGGAGTCCCAGAGATGCTTATCTGGGGCAGCTCCCAGGAAGCATCCAGCAGGTCCCTCTGGCTCCTAGGGGCGGGGTAGCATAGCTAGGGGGGAGCAGGGGGAGCGGCTGTTCCCCCCACTTATCACATCAAAAGTGGCGCCTTAGGCCCCGACTCAGTGGGTGCTCCGGGGCTGGAGCACCCACGGGGAAAATTTGGTGCAAAGCACCCACCAGCAGGTCTGCACCCAGCCCCAGCTCACCTCCACTCCGCCTTCTCCCCTGAACGCGCCGCACTGCTCTGCTTCTCCGCCCCCTCCCCCGGCTTCCTGCGAATCAGCTGTTCGTGCGGGAAGCCGGGGAGGGCAGAGAAGCAGGCGGTGGCTTTGCACTCAGGCCCAAGGAGGCGGAGGTGAGCTGGGGTGGCGAGCAGTTTCCCTGTGCACTCTCTGGGTTACCTACTGCGATGCGGGCGGCCCTCCTCGCGCCTCCCCCCCACCCGCCACAGGTCACCTCTGCCTCCCTGGGCCTGAGCGCGAAGCCACTGCTTGCATCTCAGCCCTCCCCGGCTTCCCGTGCGAACAGCTGATTCGCGGGAAGCTGGGGGAGGGGGCAGAGAAGCAGAGCGGGGCGGTGTGTTCAGGGGAGGAGGCGGAGCGGACGTGAGGTGAGCTGGGGCCAGGCACGGGGTGAGGAGCTGCCGGTGGGTGCTCTGCACCCATCAAATTTTCCCCACTTTTGGCCGTTTGTTAAATTTAGAAGCCCTTTTAGAACCCTCACGGGACAACCAGTTCTAAAAGGGCTTCTAAATTTAACAACCGGTTCTAGCGAACCAGCTCCAGCTCACCACTGGGTTTAGGGGCTATACCAGCTTCTACTTCTGGGTAAGCGGCATACTTCATCCCTTCCAATGATATAATTCAGCAAAAACTCGACAAGTGTGTGGGAGGGCATAATCTGGACCATAATTAGACCTCGTATAGCATAGCCAGATATAACTGTATCAGGTCTTAGCTAAGTCCTGGCACAGTCAAGGAACTATGATGTGATTGGAATAACAGAGACTTGGTGGGCGAACTCACATGACTGGAGTACTATCATGGATGGGTATAAACTGTTCAGGAAGGACAAGTGGGAAAGAAAAGGTGAAGGAGTTGCACTGTATGTAAGAAAGCAGTATGCTTGCTTAGAGCTCCAGTATGAAACTGGAGAAAAGTCTGTTGAGAGTCTTTGGGTTAAGTTTAGAGGCGAGAACAACAAGGGTGATGTCATGGTGGGCATTTGCTATAGACCACCAGACCAGGATGATGAGATAGATGAGGCTTTCTTCGGACAACTAATAGAAGTTTCCAGATCACAGACCCTGGTTCTCATGCGGGACTTCAATCACCCTGACATCTGCTGGGAGAGCAATACAGCAGTGCACAATCAATCCAGGAAGTTTTTGAAGATTGTTGGGGACAATGTCCTGGTGCTGTGCTCCTCTTGACCTGCTGCTCACAAACAGGGAAGAATTGGTAGGGGAAGTAGATGTGGGTGGCACCGTGGGCAGCAGTGACCATGAGATGGTGGAGTTCAGGATCCTGACAAAATGTAGAAAGGAGAGCAGCAGAATAAGGACCCTGGACTTCAGAAAAGCAGACTTTGAGTCCCTCAGGGAACTGATGGGCAGGATCCCCTGGGAGGCTAATATGAGGGAGAAAGGAGTCCAGGAAAGCTGGCTGTATTTTAAAGAAGCCTTATTGAGTGCATGGGAACAAACCACCCCGTGTGCAGAAAGAATAGCAAATATGGCAGGTGACCAGCTTGGTTTAACAGAGAAATCTTCAGTGAGCTTAAACCCAAAAAGGAAGCTTACAAGAAGTGGAAACTTGGACAGATGACTAGGAGGAGTATAAAAATATTGCTTGCGCATGCCAGGGTGTAATCAGGAAGGCCAAAGCACAATTGAGTTGCAGCTAGCACTGGATGTGTAGGGTAACAAGAAGGGTTTCTACAGGTATGTTAGCAACAAGAAGAAGGTCAGGGAAAGTGTGGGTCCCTTACTGAATGGGGGAGGCAACCTAGAGACCGATGATTTGAATTACTCAATGCTTTTTTTTGTTTTTGGCCTTTGTCTTCACAGACCAGGTCAGCTCCCAGACTGCTGTACTGAGCAGCACAGTATGGAGAGGAGCTGAGCCGCCCTCAGTGGTGAAAGAACAGGTTAAGGAGTATTTAGAAAGTCTGGACAAGCACAAGTCCATGGGTCCAGATCTAATGCATCCGAGGGTGCTGAGAGAGTTGGCTGATGTGATTGCAGCGCCACTGGCCATTATCTTTGAAAACTTATGGTGACTGGGGGAGGTCCTGGACAATTGGAGAAAGGAAAATATAGTGCCCATCTTTAAAAATGGGAAGAAGAAGAATCTGGGGAACTACAGACCGGTCAACCTCACCTCAGTCCCTGGAAAAACCATGGAGCAGGTCCTCAAGGAATCCATTTTGAAGCACTTGGAGGAGAGGAAGGTGATCAGGTATAGTCAAAATAGATTCACCAAGGGCAAGTCATGCCTGACCAACCTGATTGCCTTCTATGATGAGATAACTGGCTCTGTGGATATGGGGAAAGCAGTGGACATGATATATCTTAACTTTAGCAAGGCTTTTGATATGGTCTCCCACAGTATTCTTGCCAGCAAGTTTAAAAAGTATGGATTGGATGAATGGACTATAAGATGGATAGAAAGCTGGCTAGATCATCGGGCTCAATGGGTAGTGATCAACGGCTCGATGTCTAGCTGGGAGCCGGTATTAAGCAGAGTGCCCCAGGGGTCAGTCCTGGGGCTGGTTTTGTTCAACATCTTCATTAATGATCTCGATGATGGGATGGATTGCACCCTCAGCAAGTTTGAAGATGACACTAAGCTGTGGGAGAGGCAGATATTCTGGAGGGTAGGGATAGGGTCCAGAGTGACCTAGACAAATTGGAGGATTGGGCCAAAAGAAATCTGATAAGGTTCAACAAGGACAAGTGCAGAGTCCTGCACTTAGGACAAAGAATCCCAAGCACTGCTACAGGCTGGGAACTGACTGGCTAAGCAGCAATTCTGCAGAAAAGGACCTGGGGATTACAGTGGATGAGAAGCTGGATATGAGTCAGCAGTGTGCCCTTGTTGCCAAGAAGGCTAATGGCATATTGGGCTGCATTAGTAGGAGCATTGCCAGGAGATTGAGGGAAGTGATTATTCCCCTCTATTCGGCACTGGTGAGGCCACATCTGGAGTATTGCATCCAGTTTTGGGTCCCCCACTATAGAAAGGATGTGAACAAATTGGACAGAGTCCAGCGGAAGGCCATGAAAATGATTAGGGGGCTGGGGCACATGGCTTACAAGGAGAGACTGAGGGAACTGGGCTTATCTAGTCTGCAGAAGAGAAGGGGAGGAGGGATTTGATAGCAGCCTTCAACTACCTGAAAGGGCGTTTCAAAGGGGATGGAGCTAGGCTGTTGTCAGTGGTGACAGATTACAGAACAAGAAGCAATGATCTCCTCAAGTTGCAGTGGGGGAGGTCTAGGTTGAATATTAGGAAAAACTATTTCACTCGGATGGAGATGAAGCACTGGAATGGTTACCTAGGGAGGTGGTGGAATCTCCATCCTTAAAGGTTTTTAAGGCCCAGCTTGACAAAGCCCTGGCTGGGATGATTTAGTTGGGGTTGGTCCTGCTTTGAGCAGGGAGTTGGACTAGATGACCTCCAGAGGTCTCTCCCAACCCTAATCTTCTATGAGTCTATGATTCTTCTATGGTTCTAACAAGAACTATGTGTAAACTAGTAATTGACCTAATCTCTAAGTTTGGATCCCTCTTTCCCAGGGTTCAGTGCTCTTCACATTCAGGCCCATACCTCACAGTTCCCTGAAAAGGTGCCAACATGGTTTCAAATCCCTCTGTTGTTGGTAACCTGCTGTTTACAACATGTTTTATTTTTAATGAAGAGAAAATATTGCCCAGGAGCATCCAAACTTAGTCCGTTTCTTTTCTTTTATGTCTTTTAACTCTCAATTAATTTCTGAAGTTAATTTATTTGTCAAATATTGTTAGACTGGTAGCACTAGGAGGTGAAATCATATCCACACTAGAATGGGATGGGAAATGCTTTTCCCATCCTGTGAAAAGTTTCGAGATTTCAAAATTTTCCCCTGCATTGGGATGAACCCAAGACATTTTGGAATTGTTTGTTAAAAGCCAGAGAGAAACAGATAAGGCAGTGGGGATGGGGGTAGGGGAGGGGGGAAGGGAGGAGAGGGAGAAGTCCTGGAATAGGCCAACCTTTTCAGGGGCTATCCAGTCAGTCACTCTCTGATCCAATGAATACTTATGTCACCCTCCATCCTGGACCTGTGGAAAGTTTCAGTTACACTGCAACATCCATGTGAAAAGATTTGGTTTTGATAAACTGGCATTTTTCAGCCAAAAAAAAAAATTAAACAATTCTCAACCAGGAAATTTAATTCACAGGACAGGTAGTTCCACATTAACCACACGGCATCTCCAATGTGCCTCAAAAGAGGGAGGAGAGTTAATTCTCCATGCCTATTCAGCACTTCATCTCTCTGCTGAGAGTACTAATCAGGCCAACACTGGGGGTGGTTTAGTGATATGCACAGTCCGTAGGGATGAGGCTGAAAACATAATGCAAGCTCATAAGCATCCAGTCCCCAGAACTCATGAAGCAAAAGACTAATGTATGAACTCATTACATTCTATCAAGCCCATTTTTTAAATTTAATCACTGCTGTACCAAGATCTTCAATGCCAAGTTTCTGCCTGGAGCTAATTTTACAATGGAATTATAACAACCTGAACTGCACTGGGATTTATAATGAGAGCAATGACACAATTTTAAGTACAGTATGGCTGTAATAAACGGCGTTCTACAAACAATGAATGCCTTTATCAAAAGGTGTATACAGACTCCAGCGCCAAAGAGAATTATATTTGGAAGAGTTTATCAAGAAGATCTGGTGGAATTTCTTAACATAAATCTCTTTTTACAAGTGCTTATCAAAGCTGCCTGATGGCAACCTGTTAATCCTCACTCACATAGCTTGTCAGTGCACTCAGCTGTGTCCTCAGAACTGCTTTCTGAGGTGATTAAGAGATTGTGGAACAAATACTCTGTTGCGTAACTCCACTGAAATTACTGGAGTTACTGCAGAGGATTTGGCCCGCCTTACCTTCATACACAATGCCTCAGAGAGAGAGAGAGAGAGACAGAGAGGATGGCTTGCAGTTAAAGTAGTGGACTTGGACTCAGGGCAGCAGGGTTCACTTTCACACAGTTTCTGTGTAACCTTTGGCAAATCACTTAGGATTTGTGTACACTGCAATTAGACATCCACAGCTGGCCTGTGACAGCTGACTCAGGTTCGTGGGGCTTGGGCTGAGGGGCCATTTAGTTGTGGTGTAGAAGTTCAAGCACAGGCTGGAGCCGAAACATGTTCACCAAATTAAAAAGCCCCTGAGCCGAGCCAAGCCCCTTAGCCCATGTCAGCTGGCATGGGCCAGCCACCAGTGTAGACATACCCTTAACCTTTCTGGGACCCAGTTTCCCATTTATAAAACAATATAATGTGTTAAGTAATGCTGGGATGATAATTCTGTGTCCTCAGCCTTTGTCAGGGTTAACTGTAAGATCTCTGGGGTGGGAACTGTCTCTTACTATGTATTTGTACAATACAATGGGGCCCCGATCTCAGTTGAAGCCTACAGATGCTACAGCAATGCAAATAATTGGCATGTTTTGCCTAATACAGCAACGAACTGGACATGTTAAACTATTCAAATGCTCTGTCTTTAACGTTCATATTCTACACAATTTCAGGGCTAAATGTCATGGATACTTTACTGCTTTTGCTTATCTCACCAATTTCATGAGCAGTTTAACCTGTTGCGTTTAATCAACCAAACAATTTAACTTTAACTTCAGAAAAAATAAACAGTTTTTGTCCGTGTCCTTTAACAACAGCAAGAATTCCTGAGACATGCAATGGGGAGGGTTCGATCTCCAGCTCTGCTACTCAATCTGTGAGAAAATATGTCCTCCTGGTAGTGCCATGTTAGAGAGGAGGGCTGAGTGTTTCCTGTCAAGTGGAGCTATCATCAAGTTTCAGTCCAAATAAAGCTGAAACAGGCTGCAGATTGGGGGACTTTTCTGGTGAGACTTGCTCTGTACATTTGTTTGTCTAGTACTATAGTTGCCAATCAAAGGGACAAGCAAGTCACTACTTAATCCAATGCAGACTAAACACCAAGAGGACTGGTTATGGGAATTTGCTTACAAAGGGATTTCCGGTTCAGTTTGGAGGTCAGCTCCAGAAAAAAATAAGATAGTTAAAGGATTTACCCACTGGCTCAACATGTAAGTGTGGAAGTGACAATTCCATTCTAATATCTAAAAATAACGAGCAGGATCCTATATAATACCCATAGAGAGATTATTTTATTCTGTTACTGTTCTGCTTTCAGAGTGCTTAGTTTGGAATTCAAGAAATACTATACACAATCAACACAATTTAGGTACCTTAATTTTCAGGCTTCAGTGATGGCTCATTCACGCTTAGGTTTTTTTGAAAGAAAGGTTCTAGTATGGTATCGCTTTGTAATCATGTTGGTAAAAATGTTTACAAGGTGATGAGCCAAATTCCTATTACATAAGACTTGGTACAACCCCATCAAGTTAGCCTGGATTTCCATGAAAGTAAGGGAGTAGTCACTTGACTGAGAGACTGGTGCTATCCAATCACTAGGCATAGTTTGGGGGATTAGCTAGAACACATAATTGTTTCAAATGATGCATTCATACACTAACAAGTGGCTAAAAATGAGCAGATTATGTCACTTGCCATGCCTCAGAGAACTCCAGGATATAATGTATGCACTCAGGCTGGCATATTATGAGAGATGGCTACAGTGAAGTATAGATCAAGAGTCATAAAAGTAGGAGACTTTTAAGCAGTAGTGATCAGCTCAGTAACAATCACTGCATGGGAATGTTTTGTATGAGTCAATAATAGTTTACTGTTCTATTATGCTACACGGAAATACAGTCGGAGTTCACTTTTCCACAATGAATACCAAACTAACACCCTCTTCCTTCCTGCTTCAGAATAAAAGTCCTATAAGAATAGCTTGCCAAATGTGAGCTGATTATGACAGCAATCTGTTTTGGTGTGAAATGTCCTCCTATTGAATCAGAAACGATTTACAGGTACGGTAAGAGCTGTTGCAATGAGAGTAGAAAATGCTTATGGATGGTGAATTTAATGAGTGGCATAATTGTTTTGTTTATACCCTTCTTGAAAATATTCATGTACTCTTAATTTCCTGGAGGAAGGGAGTAGAGAAGAGCTTGTATGTTGCACACATTCTTCTATATTGCACACCTTAGGTGCTAAGAACATCAAGGATAAAAGCAAAGTATAAAGTGCTGAGCAAAGACAGCAACACTCCCACTAATACAGAACTGGTGGTTACCATGTGCTCTATGTAGCCACAAAGTGACTTCTGCCTAGGGATTAAAATGGAGAAAGAAAGAGTTATTTTTCATTAGCTCCTCATGTGTGCTCATTCACATCCACACATCATCCCCTTTTACTCTGTATTTGTGCAAATAAGACCGTGAGCAAGCAGGGGCTTGTAATATACTACTGATTAGTCATAGAATCATAGAATATCAGGGTTGGAAGGGACCTCAGGAGGTCATCTAGTCCAACCCCCTGCTCAAAGCAGGACCAATCCCCAATTTTTTCCCCCAATCCCTAAATGGCCCCCTCAAGGATTGCACTCACAACCCTGGGTTTAGCAGGCCAATGTTCAAACCACTGAGCTATCCCTCCCACCCTGAAGGACTATACCTGCTTCTCAATTTTAAACCTAGGCTACAATCAAATTTGCAGGGATTTAACAAAATCTGAATCCTTAATGCTCTGTCAAACATAGCTTAGGTACAAACAAAGCTTCACCATCCTTGTCTATCCTGAGCTGCTTTTTGCATGTCCCATAGCTTTTTCCTCTCTGTACTGTTCAGAGGGATTCTTTCACTTGGCCCCTTTTGCATGTTCCTGTAACCCATCCAATGTCACACCTGTGATGGCTGACGCTCTGGCTTCATTCTTAACATGTGTCCCAGATATTCTCGTATTTTTTTGGATAACTTTGGAGATAAGGATTTGCTGAATTTACTGATCATAGAATCATAGAATCATAGGACTGGAAGGGACCTCAAGAGGTCATCTAGTCCAGTCCCCTGCATTCATGGCAAGTCTAATTATCTAGACCATTCCTGACAGGTGTTTGCCTAACCTGCTCTTAAAAATCTCCAATGATGGAGATTCCACAACCTCCCTAGGCAATTTATCCCAGTATTTAACCACCATGACCGTTAGGAAGTTTTTCCTAATGTCCAACCTAAATCTCCCTTGCTGCAATTTAAACCCATTGCTTCTTGTCCTATCCTCAGAGGTTAAGAAAAACAATTTTTCTCCCTCCTCCTTGTAACAACCTTTTACATACTTGAAAACTGTTATCATGTCCCCTCTCAGTCTTCTCTTTTCCAGACTAAACAAAACCAATTTTTTCAATCTTCCCTCATAGGTCATGTTTTCTAGACCTTTAACTATTTTTGTTGCTCTTCTCTGAACTCTCTCCAATTTGTCCACACGCTTCCTGAAATGTGGCACCCAGAACTGGACACAATACTCCAGTTGAGGCCTAATCAGAGCAGAGTAGAGCGGAAGAATTACTTCTCATGTCTTCTAATACATCCCAGAATGATGTTTGCTTTTTTTGCATCAGCATTACACTATTGACTCATATTTAGCTTGTGGTCCGCTATGACCCCCAGATCCCTTTCCGCAGTACTCCTTCCTAGGCAGTCATTTCCCATTTTGTATGTGTGCAACTTACTGTTCCTTCCTAAATGGAGTATAGAATCATAGAATATCAGGGTTGGAAGGGACCCCAGAAGGTCATCTAGTCCAACCCCCTGCTCAAAGCAGGACCAATTCCCAGTTAAATCATCCCAGCCAGGGCTTTGTCAAGCCTGACCTTAAAAACCTCTAAGGAAGGAGATTCTACCACCTCCCTAGGTAACGCATTCCAGTGTTTCACCACCCTCTTAGTGAAAAAGTTTTTCCTAATATCCAATCTAAACCTCCCCCACTGCAACTTGAGACCATTGCTCCTCGTTCTGTCATCTGCTACCATTGAGAAGAGTCTAGAGCCATCCTCTTTGGAACCCCCTTTCAGGTAGTTGAAAGCAGCTATCAAATCCCCCCTCATTCTTCTCTTCTGCAGGCTAAACAATCCCAGCTCCCTCAGCCTCTCCTCATAACTCATGTGTTCCAGTCCCCTAATCATTTTTGTTGCCCTTCGCTGGACTCTCTCCAATTTATCCACATCCTTCTTGAAGTGTGGGGCCCAAAACTGGACACAGTACTCCAGATGAGGCCTCACCAATGTCGAATAGAGGGGAACGATCACGTCCCTCGATCTGCTCGCTATGCCCCTACTTATACATCCCAAAATGCCATTGGCCTTCTTGGCAACAAGGGCACACTGCTGACTCATATCCAGCTTCTCGTCCACTGTCACCCCTAGGTCCTTTTCCGCAGAACTGCTGCCTAGCCATTCGGTCCCTAGTCTGTAGCTGTGCATTGGGTTCTTCCATCCTAAGTGCAGGACCCTGCACTTATCCTTATTGAACCTCATCAGATTTCTTTGGGCCCAATCCTCCAATTTGTCTAGGTCTTTCTGTATCCTATCCCTCCCCTCCAGCGTATCTACCACTCCTCCCAGTTTAGTATCATCCGCAAATTTGCTGAGAGTGCAATCCACACCATCCTCCAGATCATTTATGAAGATATTGAACAAAACCGGCCCCAGGACCGACCCTTGGGGTACTCCACTTGATACCGACTGCCAACTAGATATGGAGCCATTGATCACTACCCGTTGAGCCCGACAATCTAGCCAGCTTTCTACCCACCTTGTAGTGCATTCGTCCTTATTGAATTTCATCCTGTTTACTTCAGATCATTTCTCCACTTTGTCCAGATCATTCTGAATTTTAATCTTATCCTCCAAAGCACTTGCAACCCCTCCCAGCTTGGTATCGTCTGCAAACTTTATAAGTATACTCTCCATGCCATTATCTAAATCATTGATGAAGATATTGAACAGAACCAGACCCAGACCCAGAATGGATCCCTGCAGGACCCCACTCGTTATGCCCTTCCAGCATGATTATGAACCACTGATAACTACTCTCTGGAAATGGTTTTCCAATCAGTTTTGCACCCACCTTATATATCCATCTAGGTTGCATTTCTCTAGTTTATATATGAGAAGGTCATGTGAGAGAGTATCAAAAGCTTTACTGAAGTCAAAATATACCACGTCTACCACTTCCTCCCATCCACAAGGCTTGTTACCCTGTCAAAGATAGCTATCAAGTTGGTTTGACATGATTTGTTTTTGACAAATCCATGCTGACTGTTACTTACCACCTTATTATCTTTCAGATGTTTGAAAACTGATTGATTAATTATTTGCTCCCTAATCTTTCTGGGTTCAGAAGTTAAGCTGACTGGTCTGTAATTCCCTGGGTTGTCCTTATTTCCCTTTTTATAGATTGGCACTATATTTGCCCTTCTCCAGTGTTCTAGAATCTCTCCCGTCTTCCATGACTTCTCAAAGATAATAGCTAATTTCAGATATCTCCTCAGTCAGCTCCTTGAGTATTCTAGGATGCATTTCATCAGGCCCTGGTGACTTGAAGACATCTAATTTGTCCAAGTAATTTTTAACTTGTTCCTTCCCTATTTTAGCCTCTTGTGATCCTACCTCATTTTCACTAGCATTCACTACGTTAGACATCCAATCACCACCAACCTTCTTGGTGAAAACCAAAGCAAAGAAGACATTAAGCACCCCTGCTATTTCCACATTTTCTGTTATTATTTCCCCCTCCTCATTGAGTAACGGGCCTACCCTGTCCTTGGTCTTCCTCTTGCTTCTAATGAATTTTTAGAATGTTTTCTTGTTACCCTTTATGTCTCTAGCTAGTTTGATCTCATTTTGTACCTTGGCCTTTCTAATTTTGTCCCTACATACTTGTGTTATTTTTTTATATTCATCCTTTGTAATTTGACCTAGGTTCCGCTTTTTGTAGGACTATTTTTTAATTTTTAGATTATTGAAGATCTCCTGCTTAAGCCAGGGTGGTCTCTTGCCATACTTCCTATCTTTCCTACACAGTGGGATAGTTTCCTCTTGTGCCCTTAATAATGTCTCTTTGAAAAACTCTTTTGTCTTCTATTGTTTTTCCCCTTAGACTTGCTTCCATGGGATCTTACCTACCAACTCTCTGAGTTTGCTAAAGTCTGCCTTCTTGAAATCCATTGTCTTTATTTTGCTGTTCTCCCTCCTACCATTCCTTAGAATCATGAACGCTATCATTTCATGATCACTTTCACCCAAGCTGTCTTCCACTTTCAAATTCTCAGCCAGTTCCTCCCTATTTGTCAAAATCAAAGCTAGAACAGCCTCTCTCCCCTGGTAGCTGTCTACCTTCTGAAATAAAAATTGTCTCCAATACATTCCAGGAATGTATTGGATAATTTGTGCCCTTCTGTATTATTTTCCCAGTAGATGTCTGGGCAGTTGAAGTCCCCCATCACCACCAAGTCCTGTGCCTTGGATGATTTTGTTAGCTGTTTAAAAAAGCATCATCCACCTCTTCTTCCTGGTTAGGTGGTCTGTAGTAGACCCCTACCATGAGATCACCTTTGTTTTTTACCCCTTTTATCCTTAGAGACTTTCAACAAATCTGTCTCCTATTTCCATCTCAATCTCAGTCTAAGTGTACACATTTTTAATATATAGGGCAACACCTCCTCCCTTTTTTCCCTGCTGGTCCTTCTATACCAGTATTCCAGTCATGTGTATTATCCCAGCAGGTCTCTGTGATGCCAACTATGTCATAGTTGTGTTTATTTACTAGCATGACTCAGCATTTGTTATAAATTCATTGCATTTTCCTGAGGCATTTACCTTCTATGGCATTTAGACATCTATCTGCGCCCTTGATTGAATTCCAACGTTCACATCCATATATTAAGATGGAAATAACATCTGAGTTGAAGATTCATGGTTTGGTTTTCAAAATTGTAGATTTTTCAATGACCAAATTTTGTTGAAGCCAGTGAATGTAGCTGCTGTCTTTGTGACATAATGTCTTTCTGGATATCTCTGCTGACTTGTGTGTTACTGCCAAGATATGTGAACTAACTTGCCCCTTATGTTCCATTGCCTTCTAATATAGTGTGTGAGCTGGGAATTGCTGGGGCTCTCATTAGGTTTTTTTCCATAGCTGATTATTAATCTGATCTTTTTTTGTGATGCTGGACGGCCTTTTGGTCTTTGCTTGTATGTTGATTGAACTGTCACTGGGAAGTGTTATGTTGCCAGCAAAACTGAGATCTCCTACTGTACTGTTGTTGAGCCATGCAATGCCAGTGTTGCATCCATTTACACCTTTTCTCATACTGAAGTCAATGGCAGTGCCAAACAAGACAAGTGAGAGAATGTATCCCTGTTTGACACCTGTGTCAGATTGAATCATTTGCTCAAGCTGGTGTTTTGTTTAACTATGCAAGCTGCATTTTGATACATCAAGATGTTCCAGAATGAATCACAATGGAGCAGGCTGTCAAATATTTTCTGAAAATCTATGCAGTTTATGTTTAGATTTTGCCATTGGATGCGCTCTTTAATAATTATTCTTCTGATGAAAATCTAGTTGCCACATAATCTTGCAACTCAAAATCCAGCCTGTTCTTCTATTAGCATTGCTTCGACCACTTCCTTTAGTCAGACTAAAATGATACGGCAGAATACTTTACAAATCACTGAAAGGAGTGTAACACCTCACCAGTTACTGCAGTAGCTTAGGTCATCTTTCTTGGGTATTTGACTATAATGCCATTTTCCTATTGTTCTGGAGGCTTTTCCTGGTCCCATAATTTGTTTAAAAGTTTGGTAATTTTTACAGATACTCTCAACATCAGAAATTTTCCACATTTTCCTGGTGATTTGGTCTTTGCTAGCAGCTTTTCTTGGTTTTAACTTTGTTTTGTTTTTTTTAATATCTTAATTTCTTTGTTTAGGATGTGAGATGTTAGGATGTCTCGTCCTGGGTGTTTAATTTGTTTGTCAGTCAATAGCTTCTTATGGGGCAGATCTAGTTAGAACCTCTTGAGAGTGCTCTGCCCACCCGCCACTCTCTCTGCTCTTTTTCTGTTAAGGTCTTTTCCTCTTTATCATTAACAGGCCCTCCAGTTGGTGCAAACTGGCCAGCTGGAATCTTGTTGAGTTGATAGTGTTTTACTATCACCTCTTTCAGCAGCCACTTCAGCTTTTTTGGTGATGTTACCCATGTGTTTCCTCTTCTCTCTTCTCATGCCGCTTCTTACAGTTTTGCCTTTTTGTTTTATACAATTCTTTTGCTGATACTTTTTCTGGGGATGTGTTTGCAAGGAGTTAATGTTTGTTTTGGCTTGTTTCCTTTTCTGAATACAGCGCCAGTATCCTCCCTTATCCAGAATTTAGGGTTGCTTGTCTGGAAACTAACTTTGTAATTGCAGCATCTGTGATATTTTTGCACAGAAAGAATCCTGACATGTCAATGTTGACGTCTTGTGATGGACCTTAGAGTATGTCTACACTGCAGTTAAAAACCTGTGGTTGCCCCATGCCAGCTAATTCAGGTTCATGGGTCTCGGGCTAACGGGCTGTTTAGTTGCAGTGTAGATGTTCGGGTTCAGGTTGCAGCCTCGACTCTAGGACCCTACAAGGTGTGAAGATACCAGAGCTAGGGTGCAGCCAGAGCCCAGATGTCTACACCACAATTAAACAGTCCCTTTGCCAGAGCTCCACAAGCCTAAGTCAGCTGGAACAGGCCAGCCATGGGTTTTTTAATTGCAGTGTAGACATACCCTATGTCTCGTAGCACCTAAAATCTGTTTTTCCGTTCAATTTGAAATTGCTGCTGTAATGTTTTGTCTCTTAAACATTTGTTCTGCATTTTCTTTGTGCTTTTGGGAGCTTTACTTTTCTTAAGTGTGATCTTCAGTCTTGCCATATATAAATTGTGCTCACATCCAATGTCAGCCACTCTGTATGCTCTGATATCTTGGAGAGCTAATCTAAATTTCCTTCCAATACGTACAATGTCAATCTGGTTCCTGGTGATTCTACCTGGGGAAATCCAAGTCACTTTTTGGATATTTCTGGGAGAGAATAGTATTCCATTAATTATAAGCCCTGATACCAGGCACAGTTTGACCACTTTTTCACCACTGTGATCGTGGGGACCAAAGGCCGTGCTTGTCCATTTCTTGTTCCACTCCAATGTTGTCATCCCCAACCTGGGCATGGAAGTCCCCTTTACTAAGCAGATATCATACTTGGGAATATTGCCCATCAGAGTTGGTAGACAACTGTAGAATTGATCTTTGTTCTCATCGCTGTCGCTGACGATTGGTACTTAACATTGTATAATTGTTTTTCAGGTATTGTGTTCTAAATCTAGCTCAGAGCAATTGGCTGCTCATTGGCTCCCACTCTTTAAGCAATTTTTCTGTTTTGGAAGCCATAATTAATGCTACTCTTTCTGAGTGTGAACCATCTTGCCTCCCTGAACACACTAGGACTTTATTTTAATTTTTTAATTACTTTTTGGGCTAGTCTACATTGGCAACGCTAAAGCCCTGCCACGGCAGCACTTTAACCTGGCTTGTGTGGTCGCAGTGCAGCGCTGGGAGAGAGCTCTCCCAGCGCTCTAACAAAACCACCTCCAAGAGGGGCGTAGCTCCCAGCGCTGGAGCACGGTCTACACGGGCGCTTTACAGCGCTGAAACTTGCTGCGCTCGGGGGGGGGGGATGTTTTCACACCCCTGAGCGATACCGTTGCAGCGCTGTAAAGTGCCAGTGTAGACATTGACATGCAAATACTCCAAGGATTTCCAAATTATATTCACGCATTATTTTCATCACCAGTCTGGCTTTTGTGGTTGTAGCCATTATTCAAATGTTGTGGAAACCTGTGTTCATAGTTCACTTTATTTGAGGGCTTGTCTACACTGGCAATTTACAGCGTTGAAACTTTCTGGCCCAGGGGTGTGAAAAAACACTTCAGAGACGGCCTGTCAGACCCAGATGACCACCTGTCTGGACTAGAGACTATGTTATGTAGTATCTACAGTGTTTTCAGTATAATATTTCTGCCAACAGTACAGTGTCTTGTTTCATGTTTGTTCCTGTGGTTAGAACAACAATGTTTATTTTAATTGGGAGAGTTTCTTAAAAGAGGAGGGAATGTGGTGTTTAGATGCTACTTGTAATTATTAGAACTGGGAGCACTAACTTTTGGGAGTCTGAAAGGACAGGAAACAGGAAGGAGGGAGGGAAGTTGGGGAGGCGGAGTGAGAGCTACCAAGGGTGCAGCAGCAGCTTGGTGAAGAGGTTTCCACTTTAAAAATAAAGTCCTGTTGAAGTTTGTTAGTACCTTGCCTGGTTGCCACAACATCCTCTACAAAGCTGCAGCAGCCCATGTAGACTAGTCCTCAGTCTTGTCTTCCTGATGGCTTTCACCAAACTTGTCACTTTTGCCAAGACAGAGTCCTTTACTTTGGCGTGCTGGTTGCTGGAATGGCTACCTTGTTATGTTTCTATTATTTAATTTTTTTTACAGTGATTGTTTGTTAGCCCATCGCTGAACCCCTAACCTGGAGTCCCCATGGACTGCTTTTCATCTGGTCACTCTTTAACCAAGTGTTAAAAACTCCTACATTGATCCTACATAGGATCATTGAAACACCAAGCCTTCTGCTGCAGCAAGGTGCAATCTCCAGGGAAGGATTTTACTAGAGGTGTGATTTAAAACCAATTTAATTAAACAGATGCAAAACCCTGTGTGAATTCTTAAGTTGATTTAAACTTGGTTTATAACAAAATAAGCCAGGTTTATATCCAGCTAAGACCATCTACACAGCACAAAGGGATTTGCACCAGTTTAACTAAATCAGGTTTTAAATTGATTTAAAGTTATATTGGTGCAACTCTGAATACAGATAAGGCCTTGCTTGTGCCACACATATTCTGCTGCCCACCCTCATACTTGCGGTGTGAAGATCTTTCATGTTCTGCTGCATAATGAATTGCATGATCAAAGCTGCTATACTTTTATCTACTTCTCTGACTGTCATCTATGACTTTTGCAATGCTCTCATTACTATACCAGTAGGGCTTGTTGGGTGTTTAAAAACAGACATACTCTACAATGAATTTCAACATGATTCTCTATATTACAACCATACCCAGGAAATCACCTGAGTAATACTAAATCTGAAGTTACTATCAGGTTTTTTGGAGGTGGGACTAATATAAAAGCCTAAAGAGAGTGCTTTTTTACTGAATTTTTAAAAGGTATTAGTGAATGCATTAAACATGCTGCTTCATTTATTTTTGCCAGCCTACAAACTTTAATTTAACCCTCTTACATAAATCTGTGCAGTCTGACAATAAATCTACCTTTCTACTGTTGCTCTCTGCAGTAATACAGTTTACAGCTTTCCTCTTACCTATATTTTGCTATTTCTTCATTCTGCAGCTTTCTATATAGTAATGAACATTTTGACTTGCACTACTTCCTGATTAGTACTTGAAGCATTTCAACATATCTCGTTCAGTGTTGTGTTTACAATGAACAGTATCTACATGCTTTTTAGAATCTCTTTTTGACAATCTCCCAGAGCTTTCTGATCTGCTTGTGCTCGTAGGTTTACTTTGAAATGAATTCTGACCCTTTCTGTATTTACCACCAATCAAAACAAATACAGATCATGTGGCAAGTTGAACGCTGGATCTTAAGGGAAAAAACCCAGCTGATTCTGACTGAATGGTCTTTCCAAACAGTGGATAATTTTCTTCATTCTGAGCTGGTTGACCAAAGCCAACTGTAACAAATGCATGTCTTTTGAAGTCTTGTCTTAAAAGTGGCTCACTTTCAGATGTTTACCCCATTAAAAAAAGGTTTCCTCTCTGTGAGAATCACCTAAGGAATTTTCAATGGATTAAAGATATTTTTTGGGGTAAATTCAGTAACATGGCCAATCAGAAGCAACAGCAAAACCTTGGACTTAACCAAGATTGGGCAGCAGCACATTCTTCATGTGCCTAATTCTTTCAAAAAGAAACTGTCCCTAAAATAATTCCTGGGCTACCCAGACATGTTAGTAACTATCAGCAATAAAAGCGTTGCTCTTTTGATCGATCTTTTATTCCCACCTCCAGCCACACAACTGGAAAACAGTTTTCAGTAATGACTTCAGTGTTTTACAGCTGGGGTGCACAAAGAGGCAGACTAATAGACAAGAATGATGGTCCTGAATTCTGTGTAAATCCGAATGGCAATATTGTCCCACCAATGCACGGATAATTTAATAACAGCTTGCTGTATCTTTAAATACCATTTGTCATCAGAGGATTCAGAAGGGCTTTACTACACATAAAAGGGATATTGTCAACTATAAAATTCCAATCATATAAATCAGTGGTATGCCACCAGCTGGAATACTGTTTCCAATTCTAGTCACCCTAGCACATAAAGGAGGTAGCAGAAATAGGGTTTATCTACACAGCGAAGTTATTCTGGAATAATAGTGCACACTCTTAATTCACTTGCAGATTAAACTAACTGGGGAAAAGGCCCTCTTATGCTGGAATAAAACCGGGCCTGGGGAGCTATTCCTGAACAGCTTTTGCAGGCTATACCAGTCAGTTGCCCCTTAGAGAAGGCTCAGGTAGGTTCTGAGGCATGGGATGTCTTTCTTATGAAAAGATATTGAAAATACTGTGTCTCTTTACTTTAAAGAGGAGGCAAAAAGACGAGAAATGCTCGAGAGCTATAAAATAATGAATGGTAAGAAGAAAGGCAATCAAGTGCCTTGTGTAACCTCTCCTAACATAAGGACAATGAGATATTTCATTAAATTGAAAGGCAGCAAATTAAAAAATAAAGTTTTGCTGTTTTGTTGTGTGTTTCTTTTTTACAAAATGCAAAATTAATGTGTCAAACTCATTGCTTTAATGAATTAAGTCTCACAGGACCACTGTGATATAGGTAAGCAGTATTACTATTAAGTAATAAGAAGTCGGTAAGTAGTAAGACTGGTGAGATCATTTAAAAACTAACTAATCACATTATTTAGTGATTGATGGAATAATTTGTTGACTAAATTATTTACCAAATATTAGCTATTGAGCTGTCTTAATGATGGAAAAACATTCACAAATAATTCATTTGAAGAAAAACCCTAACTTCATTGAATAAATTATTAGCGATGAATAATGCAAGTGGCTCCAGTTATTATTATTATTTTATGAATAACCTTAACATTGAAGGTCAAATCTATTCTTGGTGTAACCCCATTAGCTTCAGTGGACTTGCACCAGATATGAATTTGGCCCGCAAAAGTTCAGTAACTTTCCCGAAGTCACACAGCAGATCAGTGGCAATGTCAGGAATACAACCTAGGGCCCCATTCCTGCAACTTGTTGCATGCAGGTGGACTGTTGCACCTGTTCAGAACCAAATGGATTCAGTGGGGCTCTGTGTGGGTGTCACAGTCCAACAGCACTAAAATTGTGGATTGGAGCCTAGGTTTCCTGATTCACAGTCCCCGACTCTGTGGGGTTGGGAGAGGACAAGGGGACTGGCCACTTTCCACATCACATGCCCAATCTTCCGGAGTTAATACAAATAGGGTCTCTTTTACTAATTCCCTCTGGAGCTCCTATGTGGTTGCTTCTGAGCAGCCAAAGTAGCTTGCCACTTAGGAACTGATGCTCAGCATGGTAGTGCCAGCTGTCCATGCAGATGGTTTTGACTCTGCAGATCTTAGGGTGCCCTTCCCCTGTATCCTCAGAATCCAGAGGAGTAGGAAGCCCCCAACTCCATTTTCTCAAGTAGAGAATATGAGATGAACTTTGCACCATTTACATGCCTCCCCGGAGCTTTCCTGAGATTTTACCACAGAAAGTGTAATCTGGTATTTGGAGTCCTTGAACACTGTGGGTCAAATGGTGCCATCCTGGGTCCATCAATGCTGCAGCTGGGAGGCTGCTTCCAGCTTGGGTAGACAGACATGTTAGCTCTCCTTGAGCTAGAGTGCTAAAAATAGGAGCATAGCTAGGGCTAGCAAAAGGCAGTAACTTGGGTTAGCTGCCAGAGAGTACTGACCCGCTGGATACGCACCCAAGTGGCTAGCCCAAGCTCCCTCCTTTGCTGCCCCCACCTACACTGCAATTTTTAGTGTGCTCACTCAAGCAGAGCTAACATATGTCTGTCTACACTAACTGGGAAGCACAGTCCCAGCTGCTGTGTTGGCATGCGCATAAACATGGACCCACACTGAGGGAAGTACAGAGCTGTTGCCCAATAAATGCTGATGCGAAAGCATGTTTTGTTAAATTCACTCTCCCAGATTCCTTCAATTGAGGAGCAAAAAAAATCCTGATTAGAGCTGGGCTGGAACTGGATTTTCCATTTGGTGGGAAATTTTGTGATTTCAATTATTTTTTCTGTTCTAAACTGGAAAGAAAGGAAAAAACCTGTAATTTCCCATGAAACTAACTTCCAAAATATTTTTCATTTGGCATCAATTGAAAGAATTCATTTTGATAAAGTCAAAACCTCTTGTTCTGGTTTTGTCCTTTTAAAACTTCTACAAATGTTTTTATATTAAAAAAATTCAAAAGTTTTGTTTTGAAAAAAAACCATTCTATTCCCAAAATGTCGTAACAAGACATTTAAACTCTATCTAAATCCTTTGTATCTTTTTTAAAATAAAAAATCAACACATTTTTCAGAAAGTTTTGATTTTGACAAAAACTAAATTTTGGAAAACCATATAGATGAAAAATTTCCAACCAGCTCTATTCCTGATTCCCCTCTGAGACACTCAACAAGGCCTCCAGGAAAAACAGACATTCCTAATATTTTTGGGGTGAAAATCAAGCTGAAATACAAATTCTTTCATACTTTCTTTAAAAAAACATAAAGACACAGAAAAGGTCAAAAATGCACTTTACCACAATTTTCTTCGCAGGTCACCTTTAAAATGCAGCTACAAATTTTCTACTGATTGGGGATGTTTCAATGTGGCAACTGTTCTTTCTTTTTCATTATTCATATTTTTAAGGTTGACAAGATGTTACCAACTGAATAAGGAAATCGTAATTGTTCTTTTGTGTTGCTAAGTAAAACTAGCTTCCTTTAAGGAATTGCTGTCTTTTAGCAATTTCCCTAAATTTCTAAAATTTAGAAATTTCCCTGTGAATATTTTCATCCTAGGCAATCACCCATAATGCCAGGTAATAATTACCAGTTGAGCCAGGACACCTACCTGTGTTAAGGCCAAATTGTGTTCTCATTTAAAATAGCATAATTCATATTGTCGTCAATAGGAGATGTGGGTAAAAGTCAAGCCACTTATTTTGTACCTAAATCTGGATTTAGGTACCTAAGTTTAAGTGCCAAGTTTTAAAATGTTGGCCTAAGTAACAACTAAAGTCATACAGTGAGACAGTGGCCAACTTGGCAGTAGAACTCAGTCTTGACTCAGTCCCTTGTGCTAGCCGCTAGACAACTCTGAATTGCATTTAGGCATCAGCTCTCGAATTTTGACCACCTTTTTAATAGCTAATTAAAGAAACATTTTCATATTGAAGGCATGTAGTGAAAAGTAAACTAGGGCTTTCTAGGTGACACACAGTAATGGCTGTGAGACACACCATGAGTGAAAAGCTGATCAAAAGAGGTATTTAAAAGAAATAATGATTAGGAAGTGCACCTTCATTCTCTTTCCACTTAAGAGGTGAAAGGCCACTCAGTATGTTAAACCCCAACCCAGTGTATGCCTTAATTGCAGCTTGTGTTGGAGGAAACTCATCAAATTCAATCTTATCCCTGACAACAACCACCCTTTTACGGCTAAAACAGTTACAACTTCCCTAATTTTCAGTTTCGTTCCCTGCACCATCATTAGACCTAAGTCACCATTAGGCCTTTCAAAGACACAATGGGCCAGATGCGTAGTATCTGGCATAGTCATTTACACCGTTGCAGAGTGAGTGTAAACTGCTGCCTGATCAGAATGAGCACACCACATTTCACAGGTGTAAACGAGTACGCAAGGGAGAGAAGAATCAGGCCCAATGCCTGCGGGCACTGCTGCTCCCTCTCTGCAGCATGGCTCAGGCTCTGTAAAGTGCTCCTAATGCACTGAGTTCTTTGCCCATTTTATGCATCTTCAAGTTAGCTGAAGTCATGTAAACTACTTTTTCCATTTTTAAAATGTATATTTGATTTACAGTCTTCCCATCTCCTTTAGGGCTCAGTGCGTGTCAAAATGTATTGACTGATCCTGCTGTTGTAGGTATGTCCCTTTAAGAGAGCTGAACATGGGAGCCTCCTTCCTTCAGCCCTTTCCTCCTTCTCCTAAATGGCTATTCTCAGGATTACGTGGAGGAAAATGAGATACTGAGAGGCAGGGCTGGCAACAGAGACTCCCTAACTCTGAGGTGTATGGACAGACTTGTTAGCTTTGCCATCAGTATCTTTTGATTCTAGCTTCCTGACCACTGAATCTGCGGTGAATGGAATTTGACTGAAGCCTCTGAACTTGTCTACACGTTGACGTGAGGATTTCAAAGGCTCTTGCATTTGAGAAATGGCTCTTTGCTGTCCAGGCCCAAATTCATCCCTGATGACTTTAAAGGGTTTACTCCAGGGATGAATGTGATCATTTTCCAGCTTCCCAAACCTTGAAGGCAATGATATGAGTAAAAAGAGACCCAAAGATCAAAGAGTTAACTTCATCTCTGCCTTCACCGCTATTCATTACAACAACATTGTCATATTCAATGCATAGTCAGTATAGTTAAAAAACTGTATCTGGAAATAAAATTAGATTCCAAGTCAAGTATCCTTGCATACATTTAGTGCTTTTTCTCATGGGTTTTGCCCATCATACAGCCATCAAGCAGTCCCAAGAGCCTCCGGGGTATTGCAGGTCCATGACAGCTTCAAGTTCATTGCATTCCCTTAGTATTTGGTGTGGCTGGTGTTCAGATATGACAGTGATTGATGCCTTAGAAATACCTAAGAGACATTGATCTATTTAGTCATTTATACCATTCTACTCATCATGGTAGTCTTTGAGATTGTCTATATGTCATCAGTCTGATAGCTAGTGATGGGATGTACTCCCAACAGTGGGCCTGAAATAGATTAAATGAGCCAGGTTGGTCCAATCAGCCAAATAAGCTGCTAATGGGGGAGATTTAGGCTGAGTAGAGGATGTTAATTAGAAGGAAGCTCACCTGTGAGGGAACAGCCGGGACTTCTATAAAGCCAGCAGCCTGAGAGGCTGTAGAGAGGAAGCCTGCAGTCAGTCTCTCCCTCTCTCTGAAGGGAGGGAGATAGGAACCCCCTGAGAAAATGTTTAGCTAGTAGGCCAGTGAGAGAAGGGTCTGACTAGGAAGGCTGGAGAATGGAAAGCTTGGAGGAAAGTAGTCCAGGTGCAAGGGCAGTAAAGTTGGTGAAGACCCAGACCTTATCTGCTTGCTGTAGTGCTCTGGAGTGGAACCTAGTGCAGAGGGTGGGGCTGGGTTCCCCTATGATCCACTGCAGAGTGGTATTGCTTACAGCAGTGAAGGGGAAGACTACCTGCATCACTGCAGGAGTGACATAAGGCAGCAGGTGTGAGGACTGCCTGACGCTGCTGATACAAAGAGACTTTGAAAGACTCTCCCTGAAGGAGAAAACACAGTGTCACCTGGCTGCAGGGCAGAGTCACAAAGTGGCCGTACTGTGGCTCTGTGAGTGGACGCAGAGCTGCGCATTGGAAGACCAGAAAGGGGGTGCTGAACAGGGTGGATCTAATCCCCAGAACTGCCAGAAGGAGGTGCCATCCAGTGGTGAGTACAGCTCCCCTGGACAGTGTCCAACGCTTTGTTAGGAATTATGTTGTTAGTCAGTACTGGTGAGTAAAGAAGCATTTTCTTTTTAGTGACACAGCCTTTAAGGACCAGTTCCTCAGATCCAGCTGAGCTCTACTCACTGCAGGACCTGAAGCAGGGACAGGCAGAGGCTACCTTTCTGGTCCCCCAGTCCTATAGCTGGTTCACCTGCAGCATAATCTAGAACATTAATCATCTGAAAGGGACCATTCTGCCAGCTGGTGATTGCTGAAGCACAAGATTCCCCAGTTATGTTTCCTCCAAAAAGCAAACGGTTAGAAAACCGTGGGTGGAAAATGGAGAAATGTTTTGTTTCAAATATTTTACAGGAGACCAGTGATAATACCTAGCTCTTATACAGTGCTTAGATCTCAGAACATGCATCACCATTTTACAGGTGGAGAAACTGAGGTACCAGGTGGTGAAGTGACTCGCACATGGTTGCAGAGCTGGGAAGAGAACCCAGGCCCTACCCGCTGGTCAGACTGTTTTGTTCATATTGATCTACTTACAGTACTCCGGTAATGTATTTTTCTTGGATGCACTCAGCAACAAAATCATTTGCAGTGAAAACCAAGTTAGTATTGTACATAAGATACCATGACCTTTCTCATAATCGGCAGATCTTCTGGGTTTACTTGGATTGTTCTAGTCACTAGAATCCAGTGCAAATCAATTCTTCTTCTTTTCTTTAAAGACTTTATGTAATAAGAATAGTTGCAGCTCTTTTATAATCAAAGTTCTTCAGACTTTTAAAAACTCTCTAAACCACATTGGTATGTTTTTTGTAGTAATCTTGGTGGAAATGTAATATAGTTAATGTAAGAAAATAATTACCCACATTTTCTTTCCACTGGGTCAGTATGATGTGCACCAAATTTTCATTAAGTGCCTACTATTTTACTCAATTTTAAATATGCTTATTAATGGTTTGCTAAAATGTAAGTAAACAAGAAAAGGTGGATTTCATATCCCTTGAACTGGAATGGTTAAATAATCAAAGCCTTTTCTAGCTCCTCTGGCATTCCCAAAGGATCTCTGATAACTCTATGCAAACCCAATAGCCCCAGCCCCTTAATGTGGTGTTCAGACTTGTATCTTGGTTCATGACCAAGGAAGAGAGGAAACTTCATGCCACTAATTTCATATTATTACAGTTAATCATTTTTCAGAATGCAATGTGTTACAAATACAATGTTCACTCCTACACTCTGAAATGCACCGTGAGTCACATCCTGGAAAGCTGTTTCTGTGGTCACATGATGGCTGGTTCTCTGAGAACCATTGCTCTGGGCATCATGTTCCAAGAGGCAGGACTGAATGCACGATCTACATCTGTCAAGGGGCCCACTGACATAACTATTTTTAAAGGGCTCTTTCACTTGGTGCACTCCTCTTCCTCCACAGCAAGTTTGCTTTATTTTTTATAAACCCTGGCTGAACTCCTCCTCACAGAGTCCACCAGCAAGGCTTCTGACAGCGCATCCACTTCCCTGCCTCACAATCTATATCTGGCAGACCACAATCATTGGAGATGGATGTATAGAAAGGAACAAATTTTGCTCTCAATAGCATGTTCATGGTACCCAGTGAAACCAATGAGTCATTCATGTACATCTGAAGATAGTCAATAATCCCTTTTGTTGGCCAGTTCTTGGAAGCCAAAAAAGCTGCATGATCTTAAAGGGCAAACTAGATTTTGTAAAGTATACAGGTACTGTAGATTTCAGAGTAGCAGCCGTGTTAGTCTGTATTCTCAAAGTGATGTTGTAGCTCACGAAAGCTTATGCTCCAATAAATTGGTTAGTCTCTAAGGTGCCACAGGTACTGTAGAGTTCATCTTTATCCTTACTTCAGAAATAGCCTTAGAGCTGCCTGAAACATGCATTTACCATACCATAATCATTTTGTTAAAACCTGCTTCCTACATCAGAGCTGTAACAAGAATAATGCCTAAGTTTTAGCTGTATGTTCAATACTTTAGTGCCCCCAACATCTGGTTAATGAATCCCGACGGAGCAGCAGACAAATTCTGCAGAGGCCATAGACAGGAGTCCAAAGAAATGCTAAAAAGCCTCTTGATACAGCTGATTTAGAGTGAAGTTTGGAATTCCCATAACCATAAAACATGTTTAATAGAAACAAGGGGCCCCTAATGAAAAAGTTTAGGAAGCCCTGAAAAAATACCCTAATCAATTTAGATATTAACACCAAAGGTTCTAATGCCATGGAAATCAGCCTTTGCTGTTTAGAATCATATGAATGCGATTACCATCCACTCAGACCTGGTTAATCCAAATCAATCTGCAAACTTCAATTTTTTTAATATAGATTTACTAACTTCAATTCAGCAATGCACAGTGGTATATTTATACTATGAATCCGATTACCTTTAACGTCTTTCATATAAACAGATACACACTTTTCAAGAATGGCTAAGGAATGCAAGGATTAAACCAGTTTGTAGTTTTACCACAAACCACATCATGGTCCAGGGTTTACAAAAGCTCAGAAAAGAATTTGCATGGCATATGAGTCAGGAAGATTGTTCTGTCCATGCCCCCAATACTAATTTTCAGAAGATGCAAAATACTTTGATAACATACCAATTTTGTTATCTGTTATTCCAAATTTGTTATCTGAACACACTGGATGAAGAGGAGGTAGAAAGATCTCCTAACTATTCCAGAAGAAATCACAACTCTGTACAATAAAGTGTGTGTGTGTGTGTTAAGATCTGGTAGATGACAAAGCTGGTGGAAATGAGCAGGAGAAGTGGAAAGGGTCTGGAATATCTTGACTCCTTGGAACCAGAGGTGCAAACTTCTATTTGTTTGCAGCCCCATATTTGAAATTGTCAGTGTTTTGTTTTGTGTTTTTAACATTGTTTTTCAATTTTGCAGCACCTTAATTCTCCACCATTTGGAGTCTTTAAACCAAGCCTGGCTGTCTTTCTAAAAGATATGGTCTAGTTCAACTGCAAGTTATTGGGCTAGCTGCAGAGTGAAATGACATGGTCTCTGTTATGCAAGAGGTCAGATTAGATCATAATGTTCCCTTCTGACTTTGAAATATATAAAATCTCAAAATACTACCTGGCTGAGACTGCCTCTGTCTCAGCACAGAGTTACAGTTGACTGGAACACTCTTGGACTCTGAAGAGACCGTGCAAGAACATTCTCTGAGGAAGGCTCTCGTCTTCGGACCTTGCTCTGACCTGCAGTCTGCTTCACCTAATTTGGGCAGTCTTTGAGATATGGTTTAAAGTGCATGCATTTCATCTGGTCTCTTGTCAGCAGAGAATTTTTCTCCGGATAAGGAAAGCAATTAGGCTGAAGTGGGGCTCTGTCTACAGCCATATCACTTGGCTTTTATAATTATTTTTTAAGTTTATGTTGAGCTATTACGTGATAGGCCCATTATAAATACATTTCAGCAGGATTGACCTAGGGATAATAAATGGAGTTCTATGAGTATTACTGTGTTGGGGTCTTTTGAATAAAAGTTTAACAACTCTGTGATATGTGGATGTTGAGCATTGCATTTTCAAAAGCACTCAGCATTGGCCTAACTCAACTCTGAAATCAAAGAGGGTTTTACCGTTGACTTCAATGGGAGTAAAGTCAATACTGAACATGCTTGAAAATCCTACCCTAAAATTCCATTAGTGCTGTTTGTAAAAACAGGGACTTGCCTTTTTTGTCCTTTGACAAAACTGGTTACCACCTCTCCACTCAAAGGTGGTTGCCTCTCAGTGGTGCTGAGGTTTGCGAAGTGCATTGAGATACTTTGAGACAAAAAGCCCAGCATCAATTCAGGCTTTTAAACAGCTCTGAATCAAAGAGCATTGCCAATTTGAACAAAACTGTTCCTAGAAGTACTGCCCATCTGTGTGTTATGTTATCACCATCTATCCATTGTGGCACTTACATGGTCCTTTCACTGTAGTGTCTGACCTCCTCACAAATATTTGAAAACAGGAATAACACTTTCTTCTGCAGTAGAAATAGTTTGATTAGATGTGGCATGTCACTCCGGGTTTAGACACTGTTGTTCGTCTTCTGCCATCATGGTACTTCCAAATGAGTTGCCTGTGTGACAGAAAAACGTCTCCCTGTACCCATGCCTCAATGGGCTTTTTATTTAAGGATGGGGATGACAGAGTTCTCTCAGGACATACTCTTAAAACAGAATAATATACACTCCCGAAGGGTGGAGTTTTTGTGTTTGCTTCTTTCTTTCCTCTCTTCCCTCCTCCCCCACTCATTTTTAAGAATCTAAATCCCTATGGTGGGGAGATGCTCTCCATATGTGAGGAAAATAAAAAAAAATTCCTCACAATTTTCAAAAATTTGAACACAAAAATATTTTGGCTGAATACAGAAATACTGCTGTAATGCCTCATGGGAATTGTAGTTTGCTTCCCTCCTGATCCCATTCTCCTATATAGGCAAGACTTCCTGATCAGACTACGTCTCCCATTATGCATCGTGGTCTCATCTCTTGGAGAGAGGTGACAATGCATCATGATAGTCCCTGACCAGGATGCATCATGAGAGATGTCCAACTGTTGAGCCAAGCCCGTAGAAGAAGATAGGGACCTGAGGTACCCAAACTACAGCTCCCATGAGGTACTGTAGCAGTTTAGCCAAACTGAAATATTTCACTTTTCAGGAACTTTTTTTGATGAAAAACCAAAGTTTTCTGTGGAAAGCAGACACTTTACATGAAAAAAGTTGTTTTCTCAGAAAACCAATTTTCCTTCAGTACAGTTGCCATACCAGTACAGTTCTAAAGGAAATCTTTCAGCCAGCCCTAAGAAAAGTATAAGTTGCATAGCAGTGATAACAGGAGCGGTTATACCCAGTCCACCTCCTAGGAAAGTAAATAACCTCCTCACTGCACCTCTCTGAGTCTGGATGGAAAAATAAGCCCATATTTGGATTGAAGTAACATTTGGAATTAGGGTCCTTATATTCAGGTGGTGTTCCAGTTATCAGAATCCTTTTCTTCCTTCCTTCATTGTAACAAGAACCTTTCAAGTACAACAAAATATATAATCAAAAGTGTCTTTGACCTCTGCTTAAAATGCACAAACCTTCCCAGAACATTTAGCAACAACTAAGATACAAAAAGCTTCTAACCACAGTGTGCATTAAAAGGGCAGACCCAGGACTCCATTCTGAATAGGGGTAGCATGCATTCTTATGTCTGCACCTTGCCCTGTACAAAAATGAATATGCCAGAGCTATTCATGAGTGTTTATGTAAGGTTCTCTCTATTTGACTGAAAAAGTAAAGAGGCTCTTTTAGCTCTCAGGATAGAGGCTGGTGTTTTGAAAGCTGAAGGTTATTATGAGTTCTATTCCTGGTGTATGTGGCTGGTTCATGACTGTGCTGTCTACTTGTATGATACGTGACCATGAATTACTACAGTCAGAAGCCAAATGTAACTTGTTCTAAGGTATTTTCAAGGCACCAACTAAGGAGGCCAAGATACTTGCAGACTAAAAATGGCCACAATACTTTAGAGAGGCTATTTAATCCCACTCTTTGAATTTGCTTTCAATTCAGATTCTAATCATTTGAAGCATAGTTGAACTGTGTAGAAACTGAGGGACTGGAATGTATCATGGCGTAGATACACGCCTTGAACAGTCTCACACCATGTTTTCATGTAAACTCTGTACTATTTTGGTGTGTCTGAAGGGCACTGTTGTAAATTCCCTCTTTCTACCTTTTACATTTTTCTCAAAACTTTGAATCAGAGGACTAAAAGTTTGGCAAACCTAGGAATGTAATCACAAAGCTAAAAGAACAGATATACATACAGTGAAGTCCTCAGCTCACTTTAAGGAAGATATGAGAGAGAGACAAATTTCAATGTGTAAGTGTGAGGAGAGTACTAAAATAATTATTATAACCTTTGCATCGTGCTCTATTATCATAATTTTACCATATTCGTTGTTTAATATTAACAAATGGTCCCAAGGGTCCAATCAAGATCTTCATTGTGCTAAATAAAATCTATATCCTAGATCATGTCAGCTGTTGTCACATAACTCTAGCTTTTTAATCAGGGATTCTTATCAGAAATAGTATTGTGAAACTCTATCCTAAAGAAAAGGAGTACTTGTGGCACCTTAGAGACGAACAAATTTATTTGAGCATAAGCTTTCGTGAGCTACAGCTCACTGCATCGGATGCATTCAGTGGAAAATACAGTGGGGAGATTTATGTACATGGAGAACATGAAACAATGGATGTTACCATACACACTGTAACGAGAGTGATCACTCTATTCTATAGGCTTGAAAAACCAGTGGTTTGTTCTCACTGATACTCAGAAGCTTAGACCCCCCAGAGTGACTGGGCACTTCATTAAAAACCTAGCTACTGAGGACTACAACAATAAGAATTTTCGAGCACTGCAAAAATAAAAATTATATAAATTTCTCTAATCTCCAGTGTACAAATTGCCATGAAATACCATCACTTCAGCATCTAGCAAGGGCTCCTACCTCTAACAGGGATGAACACTGCTGGATGGCTTCCTATTAATGGTAAAGACCTAAATGTCCAGTATTTTGGGTACTGCTTTCCTTTATCATAATGAAGATCGCTATAACTAAACATCACCATTAAAGTGCACTTGTAACCCTCTGAAACAATGTTTAAGATTTCTACCCAGTCTGATTTTGATTAAATAGTTCCCTGCCACTACAGTAAAAACCACTCTACAGGGTGAAGTTTAAAAAAAAAAAGCCTGATTTTCGTTTGTTTCACAGGATCCTTTTGTTATAGCTCAAGTCGACTAGTAAAAGGAAATAAAAGGTTAAATTGTTAGAACTGAAAATACTCGTCAGTGTTTGTGCAGCAGCTGCAGAGCTCCATGCAGTGACGTTACCAAATGCTGCTCTGTCTGCCCAACCTGGAGGTAGCAGAGGGTTTATTTTATTGTGGGATATTGAGCCAACTGTTGAATTCAGTGGCTGATTCCTCACCTGTGCAAAGAGGGTATGAAATGCCACCGCATCTGAGTTGTCCCCTCATGTCGGTAGTGACATTTTATATCCACTTTCCACAGATATCGATAACCCCTCATGGCACAAGGTGCGGGAGAATCAGGCCTTCAGTTATTTCCTTGCAACTCATTTGGCTTGGTAAGGCTTCCGCAGGTGTAACTGAAGCTAAATTTGTCAATGAAACTTTTTGAATTCTTTTTTCAGCCCTAGGAGCTCTTTGGAGGTACTAATATAGGCAAGCATTAAAAGCACAAGCTTAGCTTCAATCATGTGAGTAATCCAATCTCCAGAAAAGCACTGAACATTAAGCACATTCTGAAGTACTTTGGTAAATAGAGATGGATTATTTACGGGTTTAAGGTTTTAGATATGTTTAAGAGGTTTGTTTGAACCAAGGCCAGTTTTTCTTTTTTTACAAATTAAAGCCTCATTTTTAAGTGGCTGATCATTTGGATGTCCACTTTGAGCCTGATTTTTAGAGATGCTTAGCTTCCATAATTCCAGTTAAATTCAGTGGGAGCTTCAGGTGCTCAACACTTCTGAAAAACAGACCCTTGTGTACCAAATTGGGTACCCAAAATTAGTGGACCCTTTTGAAGCATAAAATCGAAATAGGAAGAAGGCTTAAGAAGCAGAGAATCAAATTACACCCTCTGTTAAATCCATGCAAGCCCTTTGATTTCAGCAATGCAAAAATAATTCTAAAAACAATGAAAATTTTGTTAAGTGACTCTGTTGAAAAAGTGGTTTGAATGAGCCTTGTTTAACTCATACTCTTAGAGCCTGATCCAAAGCCTGCTCAACTCAATGGGCATTTTTTCATTGTCTTCAATGCTCTTTGAACCAGAGCTTTAATGAGCTAGATCCTGCTTGCTTCCATTTAAGTGAATGGGATTTTTGCCACTGACTTAATTGTGAGCAGGTTCAAGCATAATATTACCACCTATATGAAAACTACATATTAGAAACTCCCTCATCATTATATTTATAGTATGTACGCATGCATAATATCATATAGTAGTTTAATTTCAGTATATACGTCCCAGCTCTCAAACAATGTTCTCATAAGAACTAAGGATAAAAACTTGTAATAAGAGACACATGTCTTCTGTAAATGTATAAATAATATTCTAAAGCATTTTTCGATCATGTTTTAAGACTTGCTTTTTTAGCACTCTAACTCTCCAAGAATGTTTCTAAACTAATTAAAAAGAAGGGTGGGATGTGGCATCCAGAGAACCATTTGCTCACCATACTTTGTGTTTTTCCTTCACTTCAGCCCTGGGATCCAGATGGCAGACCTTAGTAGATATGTTTCCCTAACACCAACATCTGGATCTCTGGCACAGCCTCCCAGCCAGTTGTGCTGATAGCTGTTCAATTCCTTGGAGCTGCTTCATGCTCCAGTAGCGTAGCTTTGCTATTCTTGGTTTGTCTGAGCAGCCAGGTCACATGGACCTCATTCTCCTCTCTCTCTAGCCTCTGATCATCCTCCTATTTTAGCTCAAGATCATATTCTTGTCTTGATTGAGAAGATCTGGTACAGATCTCTCAGTAAGAGCCCTACATAGTGTTTATACACGCAAAGGCATTTGTATCAACACACATTTCCACATCCATCTCTCTTGGCCCCCTTTCTGGTTGGGCTCACGTTTTTCCATCCCAGCCCTACAGGTGGGCTTTTCAGACAGAGACATCCCTTACCTAGGATCTGGGTTGCTTGGGCTGGGGTGCATTTCTTTCCCCATGGGAGGAAATTGTTGTGGGAAGGGCTTCTTTCTCACTTGAAGACCAGGAGAAGTCAGTCTACAGCCTATCGTGTCTGGAAATCCACTTGTTCTGGGAATCACAGCTAAGAGCATTGACAGCAACAGGGGTTGGGGTGGGGAGTGAATCAGTAGGTCAACAACTTTTCTTTTTAAATTTCTGTTAGGTATCTGCACACTTAGACCCTATTTAGGTTGGGTTTGCCCATGCTCCGCTGTACCTCAGCCTTGAGCCCCCTCCCCCCACCCCCACCCCCCAAAAAAGAGAGAGAGAATGGAGAGTAGAACTGCTTGAAATTTTCTGATTTTTTTTTTAAAAGCTTACTGAAAAGTTTCACTGAAATTTTGACAAAGTTTCCAATGAAATTTTGTCTTCCTCACCCTCTGCTTCCTCACTTCCATTTTTGAACAGCTCTAATGGAAAGGAATAAGAGGAGAGCAAGATTTCTGGAAGAAAGGAATGATTTTGAACATAGGCTGTGGACAAGAAGAGAGGTGCAAAATAGATGGGATGGAGGTGGTCTTGGAGTGGAGGCCTAAGAACGAGAAGGTATCTATAGTCATGCTCTAAAAGATCTTGGAGAAACAAACTGAAAATACATTCCACTGTTTAGTCTTGCAGGACATGAGATGTGCACACTTTCTGCAAGGGACAAGAACACTGGAGGTCATGTTCCAGTTTTGGGAGACTGGAGGAAGTCCTTGTCTCTATATCTGTTGCTATGTAATTCAGAACTAACCACACACGTACATAGACGCACACAGAACAAGGAATGGTTGTGACATAAGTTTGAATCAATACATATTTAAGGGGATAGACCCTTAGATGATGTAAATTGGCATAGCTGCACTGTTTATATACTTACCATATTACTAGCTTTGGAGCTGTGGTCATTTTCACCAGCTGAGGGTCTGGCCCATTTCAGCCCTGTCTATCTAAAAGATAATTGCACTGGTGTAACTACAGTCAACTAATTACACCCATGAGAATTTTTTCAAATTTTTCTAATGTAGACAGGCCCTAAATAGAGTTACTGATTCATGCTAGTATCTCAGTCATTCATTTTATGTGTGTCTGAGTGTGGGGAGGAATAAGGCAGAGGGAGAGAGACTGGATATTTGAGTTACTATCATTTTACAAGATAACAGAATTGAAGATTGACTTCTCCCAGCCTTCCAAAAGGAAAACATGACTTCCAATTTATCCTCTTCAGTGCAGTCAATGAAGCTATGCTAATTTACATATATACTGCTTTCCTAATAGATATAGATTATATCTACTTGAAGCATTATGTTTGGCTGATCCTTCAAATTCAAACTGCATGATAAGCAATATTATATTCAGAGCTGCATAGATATTACAATGGGGGTGTATGTTGAAGGTGGAAAGATTTCTCATTACAGGAAATTTGCAATATGATATCACCTGAATAGAACTGTTAGAGCTGGTTGGAAAAATTCAGAATTTTGGCAAAACTATGTAATAATTTGTCCCATTTTTCACCTAGTTCTAGAGCTGAGTCAGAAAATTTCAAATTTCTATTTTTGTCTTAAAATTTTGATTTTCAAAATGAATTTTCACCACTTTAATGTTGTGGTTTAAGTATTATTCGGATGAAAGGATCATTAAGAAATGCTTTTTAAAAATCAATATTAAAACACAGAAAACAGTCAAGTGTGTGTTAAAATTACCTGGTTATTGCTCTTAGCCAGACACACTGGCCCTGAAGCAAGAAAGTGCTTAAGCACATGCTTAATATTTTTACCATGGGCTCAAGGATCAGTGGGGCTTAAGTGCATCCGCTTAAGTGCCCTTCCTAACTAAGGATGCTTTCCTGAATCGGTGCCTGAATGCTGCTGTCTCAATGTACACAAAAACTTGGTTTTTAATGCAAGTGCACACACTAGTAGTGTAATATTAATTATGCCAGACCCTGATAAACCCACAAGAGGCAACACTTTTGTATTCTAATTTTGTAACTCCTGACCCAGATTTAACGGATATAAAGATCAAGATATTTTCATAATTTGTAAGGCCGCATGTTTAACTCACTGTTGTTTTAACCCCCCTCGAAGCCTGAAGCTGAAATCTGTTTCCTCACTTCTATAGATGCCTTTCTTTCCCATTGTGTGACTATACAGGGTTGTTGTTGTAGGGTTGTGCTCCTGAGCATTGAGCAGCTGGGCTGGCAGTGTTTCTTTTTATTTTTAAGTTCACTGAACCATTTGATCTAAAACAAAACAATATAGAAAAGGATAAAACATATAGCCTGGGAGCAAACATTTTGAACTGTAGAAAAACAAACCAAAAACAATGAAGTTACCAGTTTTTGGTACCTCCTCTGCTTTCACTTCAGTGGAAACTGTATCAGGCCTTCAGAGAGAAGAAATTATCTGAAATTGACTGGCTCTGTTTTGAAACTTCACTGAAATAGAAGGTAAAATTTCCTGTGGACTCCTGTATCAGGCTGTGCATAAGATGAAATACTTACTCACAAAGGAGTAAGTTCTAACTGAGTAATAAACAATGTGTCCATAAGATTTTTTTTTTTTTTTTTGGTATCCCATTTCTACAGACACAAATGCCTCAAACTACTTGCATGGAAATGCTTACCAAATTTGCATAGTTTTCAAGATCATTTACTGAAACCACTTCAGTCTGAACAGTTTGAGCCTGATCCTACAAATACATTATTTGTAGTAATACTCAGGGACTTCATTGCACAAGGCCCTGTGCAAAGTACCTACATGAGGAACAAATATTTCATAATGGGCCCTTCAATTTAGCAGAGAAGGTATAACATGATCCAATGCCTGGAACTTAAAGCTAGATAAACTTAGACTGGAAACAGTGCATAATTTTTTTTTACAGTGAGCTTAATTAATCATTGGAGCAATTTACCAGTGGTAATGGTGGATTCTCCATCAGTAGCAATTTTTAAATTGGTTTTTTTTCTGAAAGGTATGATCTAGGAATTATTATGGGGAAGTTCTATGGCCTGTGTTATACAGAAAGTAAAACTAGATGATTACAATGGTCCCTTCTGGCTTTGGAATCTGAGTCTTTAAAATACTTATTTAAAAAACAACCGCTAGATTACTCATATGCACATGATTTCAGGATCAAGTCCTTAGTCAAAATAGGCTTATTCTTATACGCGCACACACAGAGATTTGGAAAACATTGAAACAGACCCTGTGAAGAATCTGGAAAGCTCTAATATTATTGAGGGTTCTTTTGTGACCCCTGCTGTTTGGATTTAATACTGTGCCTTCAAAAAATTTATCTAAAGGCAGTGCTGGTTATAGTTTCACTCCCATCCCAGCAAAATCAGAGAAGGTACACAAACACACACTTGTTTGTTATTTGCTACATTGTTTATATCTGCATTTTATACTTCAGTTCAAGTGATCTCTCCTCTTTAATACAAAATACAAGAAGATATCATGATTCCAGCTGAAGTGACAATAGAAAATATGTAGTCTATTTATTTGAACTTTTTTGTGCTCATGATTTCAAATTTGTGTTCAACTAGTTCTTACTCTGATGAAAGAATAAGTATATAAAATAAAATATTAATATTAATGCATAAAAAGAAGAACTGATGTTCTCAATGAGAGAGAAATCACTCTGTACATACTCTCTCTTTGTGCAGTTGGTGCTGTAGTATAAGCCATGTAGGTAAAGCCTATCCTCACCTCAACATTGTTATTCGGTCTTATAAAAAATAATCAATTTTTTTAATGGAAAATTGCCTTTCTATGAAATGGAAATTTTTTGGGGGGTGGGAAAAATCCTATTTTCACTGACATTTTTGAGGTTTTTATATATTAAAAAAAAACAACCCCGAATGTTTTGGTTTTTCAGAAAGTCAACAATTTTTGATAGTCAAAGACCAATTGGTCAGTTTTTCAAAGGACATTTTTTTGAAAACATAATTGTTATAATTGAAATTTTTTGTGGGAAAGAGAATCCTTTCCCAGGCAGCTCTCTAATTATTATAAGTTCCTAGCATAAGAGAGAGAGCAAGAATTGCAGAAAGAAAGAAGTTTACAAATGATTGGGTATAGAGAAGGAAATAGAAGAAGAGGGTTTACAAATGGAAAATCCCAGCTAAAATGTGATGCTGCGTATATGAATTATTTAACCATTCTAAAGAGAATTCTAGGACTGATTCTGCTTTCACTTACACCAGTGTAGATCAGGAATGACTGATGTAAAATCCAGGATCAAACCTAATACTAAGTCCTAGAAGAGGGGCAGAGAATTTTAGATCTATTAAGTTTTATAGTACCTATGCTTGCAGGTATCTTCAAAATCATTGTTTGTGAAGTACCAGTGATTAATATACAGCTTTAGGCATATTCTCAGTAAGTACAGCTTGGTTCCAGTCTTGCTTATACTAGTATAAATTAGGAGTAACTGTAATTAATTCAACAGAATTACAGTGGTATAAAGTGTGTGTAATTGAAAGGAGAATTAGGCCCCATAGGGCCAAAATCTTTTCTTACACTGGTGTAAATCTGGAGTAACTCAACTGAAGCCAATAGAATAACTAGATCTATGCAGCTGCAAGCAACAGCAGCAGATGGTCCATATTGTGAACAGAGCCTCCCCTTTCTCTCTCATAATTTATCTATTTCAATCATTGGCAATTGCTGATTGCCAAGATATGTCCTGTCTGTGTACATAAATTGTCTGTCTCTGTGAGATTGCTGCATTTGTGACATCACAGTCATTTCCAAGGTTCTCTACTACTTTTGAGGAGGTTTGCTGTAAAGGAGATCCCACAGTCTGGTCTCAAATGTAAAGATAATTAATATTCCTTCTGGACTCATGATCAAAGAACTCAATCCAGTTGCATTCCCACAGTCTTATTTCCTCTTTCAATTTATTCCAAGCTCTTTTTTTTAACTCGAAGTGTTGTGTATTTTGTTTCGAGGGACTTTCCTGACCCATTTCCAATAAATCAGGAGAATGAAGTGAATATCTCTGGCCATGATACAATCCTCGCCTGGCTAGCCATTTGGAAAATGGCTGCATCCTTTGTGTGAAGCATATGCTTGTTGTTGCCCGGGAAGGACAGTGATTTTCCTTTTTCCTTGCTGGTTTTACATTTAGTCATAAGACCTAGTTGATATGGTGACTATGGAACTGTACGTATTTGGGTATAATATAGTAAAAGCAGAGATGGGCTCAACCTGCGAATTCTGATTCAGATCCAAAGACTTCTCAAAGTCTGGGAGCATTCGATACAGGGTGAAAGCTGGCCCCACTGAAGTCTGGCCCCACTGTGCCTTATTTGAGCTGATCATCTTTATATGGTGAAACTGGCTTTTCTAACTTGACCTTGTATGTAGAGCTGGGCAGGAAACATATTTCCTAGCCTGCAGAAAATTCTGAGATTTCAGAAAAATTGCCTGAGTCTCCCACATCCCAGGTGAATGCTTTAATCAATGGGCTTTGGTTATTCTAAGGTGCATGGGTGGGTTTCTCTTTCTCCAGTTACGACCAGAGAGTCCACCTGGGAAGCCTTATCCAATGAAAGCTTCTTCTAAACTGATATGTTCCTATAAAAAGTTTTGGGGTTGACAAATCACCATTTTCTGACAAAAAATGGTTTTGACAAAAAATTCCTAATGATTTCTAACACTGCTACCTTTTAAGACTGCCACTGCACATTGAGCAGATGTTTTCAGAGAACTAGCCACAGTGACTCCAAGATCTTTCTTGAGTGGTAACAGCTAATTTAGACCCCATCATTGTGTATGTCTAGTTGGGATTATATTTTTGAATGTGCAGTACTTTGCATTTCTCAACATTAAATTTCATCTGCCGTTTTGTTTCCCCTTCACCCTGTTTAGTGAGATCCCTTTAAATCTTAGCGAAGTCCAAAGCAGACTGCAATCTTGAGTAATTTTGTATCGTCTGCCAATTTTGCTACCTCACTGTTTACCCATGTTTTCCAGATCATTTATGAATATGTTGAACAGCGCTAGTCGCAGTACAGACCCCTGGGGACCCCACTATTTACCTCTCTCCACTGTGAAAATTGACCATTCATTCCTACCCTGTGTTTCCCATCTTTTAACCAGTTACTGATCCAGAAGAGGACCTTCCCTCTTATCCCATGACTGCTTATTTTGCTTAAGAGCCTTTGGTGAGAGACCTTGTTGTTGTTGGGTGAGGTTTAGCCTTTGCTATGCTGGAGATCAAACTAGATTAACATAATCCAGCCTTAAAAATCTATGAAAAGTAGTAAATTCACATTGATCTGGAATGGCATTGAATAAAGTTAACAGAATTTTTAATAAAAGACACAACCACTGGAACTGAATTCACTTCTTTGATGAATTAAATATCTTTCATTTTTACAATCTACGGTGTTTGGTTAGTAGTCATAGCAATTTACAGGTGTTAAATTAGTCACAAAGGGGCTTTCCAGTTCCCTGATGCAACAGAAACATTTTGAAAACTACAGTGAAAAAATAACTTGAATTCAATATAAAGACGATGAAGTTGAAAAGCATGGTGAGTACAACCAAGATCTATGTGCCTTTGACATTTCATAAAATGAGACTTAATAGTGTGCAATATAATTTGCTGCTTCAACAAAAAGGCTTGTTTCGATATTTTAATTCAATGTAAAGTGTTTGGGGATAATAATGGTAATGTTGTAAATGTAATGATCAATTATTGCTGAGCAAATAAAAGATATTCTAATAAAAAATGCATTCATCTTGGAACTTCAACCTGCCTCTTCTGAACTATATGGCAGACACTCTAACCATTAGAATACAAAGAATTGGGTTAACAAGAATGGGAATTTCAAGGAGTACAATTAGCCCCAGGAACAATCTCCTATTAATAAAGACATGGCAAGACTTATGTGGAAAAATTTAATAAAATTTTGACTATAAAGGCTACATAGTTCAAAGTCTGTTCCCAAGTTTGTACTCAAATCTAGGTGTGTGCAAAACCTCATGCAAATTGGACTTAATTTACTTCGTGTATTGCTTCAATAATAAGTGAGATTAATAATTTTCCTTCATCTGTAAATGGTTCTAAATAGAATGAGTAGATCTTGCCAAAACCATAAAAGGGATACAGTCCAAATACTCAAATGTTTGATGATAACAAACCAACACCCTGGATTTCTAACAAATTTTGGCCTTGTACAGTCATAACTCTGTCAGTTTCCCATAAAAGCTTGTCTCTCTCACCAACAGAAGTTGATCCAATAAAAGATATTACCTCACCTAGCTTGTCTCTCTAGTTTGCCATAGGCTATTTATCTTTATCCACTCATAGCAATTCCAATATTCCTATATCAGACTGCATGAGTGGTCCCTCAAACCCTACTGCCTTCTTTCTACACAAAAAGAGCATATGAGAGACTTTCACTTTAAATCACTTCAGATAAAATCTGAGTAAAGTGGAAGAAAATCCAAGTCTCCAGGAGACAAATCACACCATGTGTCTCCTCTGCAACAGTTAGTAGCTAGAGCTGGGTGGGAAATTGTTTTCTCATCCCAGGATTATATTCAAGATTTTGAAAAGTTTTCCCATCCCAAATCAGGACAGAGTTAAAAATCTCAAATGTTCATGAACCTACAAATGAAAGAGAATTTCAGTCTGGATCAACTGAAACACTGTGAAATGTTTTGTTTTGGTTATTGCAAAATGTTTTCTTTGTTTTTGGGTTGTTATTAATGTTTGGTTAAAACTTTAACTCAGCCTAAATTTCTCAATGAAAAGTCATTTTGAACCAAGAAAACAATTGTTTTTCGTTTTAAAAAGTCATCATGAATGTTTCAACAATTTTAAAACTCTTTAACACTTGAGTTGAGAAATTTATCAAACCGACCCATTCCCATGACCAGTTTCAGTTTTGACAAATCCACATTTTTGTGTGTGAGAACACCTACAGTGCTGGGGATTTTTTAACAAGACAACTCTGAGAAGAAAAGGGTTTCTGCTAAACTGCTCTTAAGCATGTAAAAGAGTAGTACATGGGAAAACAAAGGCAGAACAGTTTCAAGCTACATCCACCACACCTATGATTAACTGTGTTTATATCCCGGTAATTTACAACTAAATACAGTATTGCTTTTCCTATTATAATAAGTGTTCAAACATCACTTGCAGTGAACCTGCTTCTGCAGAACTAACATCATGAGCCTATACCACTTAAGGAAAGCGGGAGAAGAACCTCTGATAGCTGTAGTGGACTAATCCCCTCTGTGGGCCAATCACTAGAGGGGGAGACACTCTATCCAGTGAACAATGGATTACTCTGTTTTACACCTCCAACCAACATTCTGTAGAGATTGTATACATATACCTCCTGCTACTAACCATAGAAGGACAGGTTCATCCAAGTTTGCACAGGGAAGAGTGATTTACAGACTGGCCTCTCCATGGAAGATTCACTTCTTTTCCAGATGTGGTGGCTTTAGGTTATGGCTACATGGCCTACTGGTTAAAACTCCCATGGAGATGTACGGAATCAGCTCATTGTCACTTGCCCTGACTGCACCTCTTACTGGCCAGTGCTGCCCACTTTTGGCACTACAGTCATTCCCTACTGATCAGAGGGTGCATTGTGGCTAAATCACCTCCTGAAGGATTTTCCACCTCAGGGGACCTGCATGTAAACTTATGCCAGTATAAGCAGAATTTAGCTGACTGAATGGAAATTATATACATAATGGATGGCAGTAACAGAACGTTATTTCAAGATCCAATCCTGAATTCCTTCCTCAGGCGTAACTCTCAGTGAAATCAATGGGAATTTTGCCCGTGGAAGCAGTTCGGTATGAGGCCTTTTGTCCTTAGTAGTTTACATAAGAACAGAGGAATCATAACTCAGGACAATGTGAAGCCTCCAATGTACAGGATAGATTTGTATATGTATGTGAAAACTCTTAGTCAACTCTTATATTAATTTGCTGTTTGTCTGCACTGTTTCAATGCAAACCACGGTGGTCCATTAGAGTTTAGCCTATATCCCAAACTGCTTTGGAAAGGTAGTCACATTAACTTCAGAATCTGCAGTGTTGGGGGTGCCAGCTTTGTCAATGACTCAGACAGTGATTAAACACAAGTATTTTTTCCTACATTTATGAAATGTAAAGATATTTGTTTTGATTCCATCACTGTCACCTCATTAGGCACCAGGCAAGTTAGGTTATACACTGAATCGGTTTTGCACTAGGTTTTGTTTACTTTTCCTAAATTAACATGGTAATTCTCTGTAATAAAATTCATGGTTTACATAGATATCAAAAGCCATCGTCCATTATTCTACTTAATGTTACAGCTTTAGAATGTGCACTAACTACTCTGTTTATACAGCAGTTGGATGAAGCACTTAGACCACTGTGTGTCACATCCCAGATCCGCTCCATGTTAAGAAACAGCAATGCCAAAACTAAAAGACCTTTCCATTTAAAATTTCTCCCCGCTCACAGAAAGGTGAAACTGTGAAGAATTATTTCCCTAAAGTCTCTCTCATTCCTCATACATTAGCTACAAACGCCAGTCTTGGTAAAAAGATAAGTGTTTCCTGCTGTAAAATCTGCAGAACTTATGGGTATTCATTATGCAGAGCTAGGTTTCTTTCCTTAAAATTCAGCACGTAGCAGCCTAGAATAAATGACTTACATAGTTAAGAGGCCTATTTTGGAGGTAGGAGGACTCCATATATTTTATACTTAAAGGTTAGGTCCTGGACAATAGTGCTGGTCCTCTTGCTGCTCAATGCAAATAGGCCATAAAGCTGATCTAACCCGGCAATTTGGGATTCATCCCACATAGAGGCTGTGTCAGGGTGTTTCTGAAGGCATGGTTACAATGCTGCTGCACTCTGGCAACCCTGGCATAGTTGCTCCTTAGGGATCATGACCAGTCACAGAGTTTAAAGCAGCCTTTTGTGAGGCTCCTCTAACTTAGAGCTGGTCTGTGCCTAAAACTTAAGTCAACCTAACTACATTATTCAGGGGTGTGAAAAATTCTTTCCCCTGAAAGATAGTAAAGCCAGCCTAGGGCCCATTGTAGACCCTGCTAGAGCAGTGGAAGAATTCTTCCATTAACCAAGCTACCTCTTCCTGAGGGAATGGATTTACTACTGGGATGAAAATCTCCCTTCCCACCCTGTAGTGTCTGTGCAGCAGCTGTGCCACTCTACTGCTTGTAGACATATGTAACCCCCCTACACTAGGAGTCAAGTCAGCCCCTGGGTGGTGTTTAGCCACTTTTTGCTCTTCCCCCACTCTCACCTGGTCCTGCACAGAACACAGCTCAGGCAGATCTGAGGACTGGAGGTAAGATCAATTGATCTGCCTATATACTGATCCTTATCCTCACCTAAGTTAAACCAAGGTAAAACAGGAGTCACTCTACTGAAGACAATAGAGTTACACAGGTGTCAGTGAGTGAAGAATGAGGTCCACTAACTTCTGGGTGCAGAAAGCCTGTTCATAGTAGTTAGAGCAGGAAAAATCTGGTAAGGAAACTAATTTTGGACAGACCAAACAATGTTATCATTAGCAAATCTCTTGCAGTGACATTGTATGAGCTGACATGATTCCATAAGGCCAAAGGAGCTTTCAAATTCAGGGTTTAATCCCCTATTTCTCCAAATTACTTTTTGTGACCCACAAATCTGTCTTCAGGGTTCATGGGAGGAGCCACACACCAACCGGCAGCCTGCTGACAATTGCTTACCTGGGACCCATGAAGCCTGGCCCCAGTATGAGGCTCTGCAATTGGTGGAGTCTCAGAGCAGCTGACTGTCCTACTGGCCCTACTAAAGTCAGCAACAGAACAGGAAGCTGTCCGAACAAGTAGGCTCCACCCTGTTTGGTCTGTGTGCCTTGTTCCTTCTACGCCTGCTCGCTCCGCTTGATTTCCTGGCATGACTCATGGGATCTGTAGTGAGGGGACTACTCCACTCCAGCAGAACAAGGGTTAAAAACAGCTTTGGAGAGGGCTGCAGTTGGAATAAAAGGCGTGAGAGCAGCTGAGGGAGTAGCTGACCACAGGTGTGGCCAGCTCAATCAGGGCCCAGCTGGCCCTGATAAGAGGGCTGGGGGGCCAGGAGCTGAAGAAGTCTCTCTCTAGCCTTAGAGGGAGAAGGGCCTAGCTGCCTGGGAATGGAGGGTACCTGATGCAGAGCAGTGCTGGGGAAAGGCAAGAGGAGCTAGGGAGTTGCCAGGCTGAGGCCTTGTTTAAGGCCTAAAGAGGTACCAGGGCTGAAAAGGTGTAGCCCAGGGATAGGCAGAGGCAGCTGGTCCAACCCCCTTGCCAGTGATGAGTGGTCATTACAGACTTCAGTCTGCCCCAGAGAAAGGGGGCAAGGTGACAACTGGCAGTAGCCACTGAGGCAAGGTGGGTGTAGAGGGTTGGGGGTTCCCCTGGGAGGGGAGATCCAGAGTGTGGGGGTACTGCTGTGGGCAGAACCCCACGGTAAGGGGCACCAAGGTCAAGGAGGGACATGGGGCCTAAGGCTAGAGAGACACTGGCCAGCAAGAGGCAGTCCGAGGCTGGAAATAGAGCTAATTCCCAGACTGACCAGCAGGAGGTGCCGTGCCCGTGAGTTTGCAATCTGCTACAGGATCTAACTTGTGGTTCTGATCCCCAGTTTGTCCTGCTTCTTATCCCTGGTATCCTGGCCCAGCTGACTCTTGGATCTTATCGCATGACTGTGGACTCTGGCTCCTACTACTAGGTTTGGCTGCCTATGACCCAGCCATGACAGCTAGTTTGGACCACAATAACCCTGAGGGGCCAAGCCCAGAGTGAGAAGGATGGACTCGGCACCACCACCACCACAGCCACCAGAAGTATCGACTTGCCCAAATGGGTTTCCCACCTGCAGGTGGAGGCCCAAGTTGTGCAGCTGACCTTGGACAACTAGCAGCTGCAGGAGCAAGCAAGACAGCTCAGTGCCAAGAATACCACTCTGTGAACACAGTGTACAGAGACTTGCCCCAAACAGGGGCCTGCATTACCCTTTGCCCAAATGGTTCGATGGGAACTGCCAGCAGTTCTGGGATTTCATGACCCAATGCCGCCTTCTGTTTCTGATGCATCCCTGGACCTATGCCTCTGACTGGACTAAGCTGGTCTTGGTAATCAGGCTGCTGAGAGATGAGTTAGACTGGGTCTCCCACTGTAGGAAGGCCATAGCCTGGTGCCGTCGAACTTGGATGGCTTTCTCCAATCGATGTCCGTGATCTTCGATGACCCACACCAAGTTGAACAGCTAAAGCCACCCTGAGGGGACTCCAGCAGGGGCAAGGCACAGTAGCTTCTATGTAGTGCACTTCTGACTCATAGTAGGTACAGAATGGAGTGAAGCATCACAGCTATACCAGTTCTGATGGGGCTTGCAGGAAGAAATCAAAGACTAACCGGCTGCTGTAGAGATGCCTACAGGCCCTTGTGCATCTCACCATCCACATAGGTAATCTTCTGCAAGAAAGAAGAGCAGGGAAAAGAGGTTCCCTTCAGCCCTCATACCTGCATACCATGACCTCAGCTTCTCTATCACCTGCCAAACCCACGGAAGCTGATCTGGCTCGTCAGTGACTCACACCCAAAGAAGAGGAATGGTGCCACCAGTGCCGCATGTGCTTCTACTGAGGTGAACCTGGACACCCCATCTTGGCCCTGGGAGGCTATTTTTGTGGAACTACCAGAATCCAGTAGTTTGACAACAATCCTGACAGTGGTAGTTCGCTTTTCTAAGATGGCTCACTTTACCCTTCCATGGAGGAAGCTGCCTGGCTCTGGGTAAACAACCTAGTCCATCTTCATGGCCTCCCTGATCATGTGACTTCAATCTGGGGACCTCAGTTTACAGCCTGCGTCTGGCATGAGGCCCTACTTTTATTAGGAGTCCACACATACCTGTCATCTGTCCACCGTCCTCAGGCAAACAGCCAAATGGAAAGAATCAGCCAGATCCTCAAACTATACTCACAATGCTACATCAACTATCACCAGCATTACTGATCGTCACTATTACCCTATGCAGAGTTCTCATACAATAATGTGGATTTTGCATCCACAGCCCTTTCTTTATCAATTATGGGTACCACACCCAATTTTACCCACATCTACCCATGTTCTTCCCCCCAACCCATCCATCTTGGACCTAGTACAACACATCTATCACATCTAAGAAAATGTAAAGGGACACCTTGAAAAGACAAAATGCACATGGACAAGCATAGACAGCATGGCCTCATACTCCGTAGAACAAAAGGTATGGCTTTCAACACACACTTCTGCAAGGACAGACCCTCTTGGAAACTAGACTACCAGTTCCTTGGCCTATACCGGATTTGGTGACAAATCAACCTGGTCACCTTTTCAGCTCCATCTCCCTCAATCCGTTGGAGTCCACCCCATATTCCACATCTCACTTCTAAAACCATACACCAAGAACACACTTCCCCATAGTGGACAAATACAGAGTCAGGAGGAATATTTTGTTCACAAAGTCCTCAACTCTAAATTCAAGCAGGGCAAATTGTGTTACCTGAGTGACTTGGAAGATTATGGCCTGGAGGAATGCACTTGGGAGCCAGCTGAAAACATTCATGCTCCTGTCCTGGTTTCTGCCTTCCAGAGCACACCCCGAGGGTGGGAAGGGGGTGACGCTATGACCCTGAGGTCTCGACCCCAGGTCCACAGGAGCAGCCACGCTGACAGTTATTCAGGAAGCCCAGCCCCAGTGTGAAGCTTTGAGGTCTGATTGGCTGAGTCCCAGAGTGGCTGGTTGACCCACGGGCCCTTTTTAAACCAGCAACAGGAAGAAGAAAATTGTCTGAATAACTGGGCTCCATCGTGCTCCTGCTCCCACCCCCTGGCTTGATTTTCTGGCATCCCAATCTGGAGTGACTCCTGGTCATCTGATTCGTGGGTCTGGTGTCCAGTTTGTTTCCTGCCTCTGACTCCCTGGTATCCTGACCTGGCCTGACTCTCTGGTTCCTGACTCATTCTGATCTCCTGCTTTTGACCTCCCGATGTCCTGACCCAACCAGTTCTTGACTCCTGTCTCATTAGTGCAGACTCTGGCTCTGGCTACTCAGTCTGGCTGTCCATGACCTGTCTAGTGACAATTTAGCCTCATGAGTCAGAAGATGGCTTGTGCTGCATGTAACCTTTGATACTATCTGGAATTTCCCACTAGGATATTTCATCCTCATATTCAGTTGGCACTAGAGTTTCAGACTGTAGAAGAAATTATCCAGCTTGTAGAGTCTTCACGCAGGGGAAAGGAGTTGTAGCTTACGCTTCTGGCTCCATTTTTTTCGTTCCTCTTTTATTGCTGTCTGTCTATTAGCCTGAACTAAAGGAAGGCTGAGAGTGCAGCAGCTAGTGCAGTGAGGCCCAAGAAAATAAAAATATGTGCATGGTTTATTTGTGTCTGCTCTTAATTTGGTTTTTAACATAAGTTGATAGGAAAAGAAAGATCCCATGGGCCAGATCCTAAGTAATTTTAGCAAATGGAAAACCCACAGGGGGACAGAATCTATTGTAAATCCAGAGCAGCTACAGTAAAGTAAGTGGAATTGGAATATGGCACACCATATGCACATTGTGCATACAATATGACTTCTAAACAATTAATTTGTCAGGCTTGACAAAGCCCTGGCTGGGATGATTTAACTGGGAATTGGTCCTGCTTTGAGCAGGGGGTTGGACTAGATGACCTTCTGGGGTCCCTTCCAACCCTGATATTCTATGAAATGTATCATTGTTAATACTTTGCTTCTTCCGTCTAAGAAATAGCACCTGCCTTCTAAAGTTCTCAAACATTTTACAGAGTCTAATTTAATTTATCCTACAGCATCACTGTGAGATGGGGAAGTATGATACTAACTTTACAAATAGTGAAACTGAGTCACAGAGATGGTAAGTGATGTACCTAATACAACACAGCAAGTTTTCTAGTAAAGGTGAGCCTTTCACTAAAAGTTGAAGAAAGCTTTTTGACTGAGCTGGTTGAAAAATGGGGTAATTAAAAAAAAAATTAAAACAGCAAAAGTTTATTGAGCTTATCGGGAAGTAGGCCAGCTCTACTTCCTAGAGGCCTTGAGGGACACTTTTCATTAGAGATGGTGCTCTTTGGAGGTGTTTCTCAGTTCAGATTACATAGTGTGTAGCTGATTTTGTTAAGTGACAAATTCATCAGAAAAGGCCTCTTTATAACAAAAGAAAGGGCAAGATCCTGCCACTCTGAGGTCTGGTCTACCCCTAAAACATAGCTCGACCTAGTTACATTCTCAGGGCTGTGGAAAAATTTTACAACTTGTGTGACGCAAATAGGTTGACCTATCCCACTGTAGATGCAATGAGGTAGACAGAAGAATTCCTCTATCAGCCTAGTTACCAACTCTTGGAGAAGTGGATTACATAAATCAACAGAAAACCCCCTACCATTGGTGTCAAAAGTGTGTAATCTATGCCACTGGTTCCCAAACTTGTTCTGCCGCTTGTGCTACTCATCCTGAGTAGCACCTTGATGTCAACGGGACACTTGTTGATAAAGGCACTACACAATGTGAGTAAGGGTAAGTCTACACTACAGCAGTTACAGCAGCACAGCAGCAGCTATAGCGTAGAGCGGTGGTTCCCAAACTTGTTCTGCCGCTGGTGTGGGGAAAGCCGCTGGCGGGCCGGGCCGGTTTGTTTACCTGCCGCGTCCGCAGGTTCGGCCGATCGCGGCTCCCAGTGGCCGTGGTTCACTGCTCCAGACCAAAGTCCCCTTGGCCCACGCCGCTTCCAGCAGCCCCCATTGGCCTGGAGCAGTGAACCTCGACCACTGGGAGCCGCGATCGGCCAAACCTGTTGATGCGGCAAGGAAACAAACCAGCCCAGCCCGCCAGCGGCTTTCCCGCGCAAGCGGCGGAACAAGTTTGGGAACCACCGCTCTACGCTATAGCTGCTGCTGTGCTGCTGTAACTGCTGTAGTGTAGACTTACCCTTACTCACATTGTGTAGTGCCTTTATCAACAAGTGTCCCGTTGACATCAAGGTGCTACTCAGGATGAATAAGAGGGGTAGAAGCTAGTCCTATATGATTAATTCATCATACAGCAGTAAATCAAAGTATTATAACAAACTGAACCAAACTGGTTTATCATCCACTTAAACTTCAGTCAGTGGTAATTCTTTTTCACTACTTTTTTTTTTAAAAGGATTAGTCTGAGTGGGATATGTCCAGCTCTCATGTGAGCACAAAGGGCCTGATTTGCAAGGCACAGAGCACCTTGAGCTTCACTTGGTTTTAATGGGAGCTGAGGGTGTTCATCACTTCTTATTAGTGCTCAGTATGTCCTGGGGCCTGTATAAACCAGCTATCGTAAAAGGAACAAAAACGAGGCAAACACAGTAGCTAATAGGAAAAATTCTCTAGCATACAAGACCAATTTTCAGATAAACATAGAAATAATCAAAATTTCAGTGCTCATCCTCCAAATGTAAAATACTGAAGTACGATAGTTCCCTACCCTACTTTTCTAAAGAGGCAGACTGCCAGGGCTAGTATAAAGTGGACAAACCTGACTTCTCCAAAAGAGAAATCATGTGACTTTATTGCCCATAACTCTGAAGTCTGAAATCATTTATTAATCCAGCAAATCTTATTCTCCTGTCAGACAATTCTTTTATCCCAAGAAGTGCTGTCTCAGGTCACAGAGCCACTCCATCCAGCATTATGTCCTGCATTCAGATATAACACCCAGCTTCAGTTTTGACCCAAATCTCATTTAAGTCAGTGGAAAGATTCTGATTGACTTTCATAGTTGTTGGATCAGGCCTCAGGGAGGCAGAGCTGTCCCTTGGGTATGGCAAATTGGGGCAACTGCTCCAGGCACCGTGCTTCAGTGTGCGTGTATTATGTGGGGGGCCGCTCGGCTAGCCCAGCGGGGTGGGGTTAGGAGTGCCTACAGGTCCAGGCTAGCCCAGGGAATGGGATTAGGAGTTCGGGGGGCTAGGCCAGCCCCGAGTGTTAACATTGTATTTCCTTTTCTTGCTCGGCATTGCGGGCCTTGGGCTCAGTGTCTGATAGCGGCAGCAGCGACCCCAGCCCACCTGCTCCGTCCCACGCTGCCAGTTCCCAGTGTCGCCTGCCGCCGCATGGCTGCCAGCATCCTAGCACTGCTGGAACACGCCAATGCCAGGCTGACTGCATCCATTGCCCTTCCACCCTGGACCCCTCCTTTTTCTGGGACCCCCCAGCACAGAGGGCCCCCTCGCCCCTAGCACAGGTGCCACTCTGTGACTCTCCATTGTCCCTCACCCCCCAGCACTGGTGTCCCCTTCCCACACCAGATTTCACCTGTATAAAAATGTTAAAGGCCCATGCAGGCTGATTTGTCCCGGGCCCCACACCCGCCTAGGGCCGGCCCTGCAGGGAGAATACTGTTCAAACATTTTAAATGAGCAAAGGCCAGATTCTGCCAACCATAGTCACATCGGGTAACACTTTACTCAGCAAATAGGAATCTGACCCTAAGTGAAACAAATGAATGTATACTGTAGAAGCATATAGATAAATCATACAGGTGCCATTTTTAGGATTTAATAATAAACAATGTAGCAGATAGAATAGGATAATAAACCGATCCTGGGCCATGCAGTGGCCAAAAACTGCCCACAGATGGATGATCTGACAGTTAAACAGTTAAATATTATTAACATTAAGATTATCACGTATTTGGGACAAAAGTTAAGAAGTAAACTACATTCAGGAAATCAACAAGTTGTAGAATGAGTTACCACAGGGGTTTCCAAAATGTGGTCTGCAGAGAACTGGTTGTCTGTGGAGGACTTGCTGTTGGTCTGCAGAGAGCAAGCAGGGAACCATGGGTGCTGGTGCCTTATTTCCAGCTGCTAAATTTCATTACAGTTACAGATACATTCCTAACCTTACTTCTCATGTAGGCGATTTCTGTACCTACCAGAGTGGTGTTATGCAATTTCTGTTGGCTGTGGAGGAGGATGATTCCATTGCGAATGGGAGTGGAGGTAGTCTACAAAATCATCATCCTGTTAAGAAGGTCCACACTATGAAAAAGTCTGAGAACCCCTGCTTTACCAGGAAAATGATAGAGGTAGAAATATTGGGGATATTATTTAAGAAACACACTTAAGACCCTCTCCTATTCGGAGGGCCAATTCCAAGGAAACAATGCCCAGCCAAAGTATTAGGTTGTGTTTTGGCTATCCCCACAGAGGGGCAACAGGTGGAAGGAACTTTTCACCTTAGCACTGAATAGCTTTTCTTTAGCGTATGTTATCCAATGGCTGAAGTTGCCCTTCGCTGCTCTAATGTGCACCCATTACAATTCCATTTTCAGAGGTACTTTCCTTGCACTAGGTCTGATCCAAAGCCCTCTGAGTCTGTAGGAAGACTCTCACTGAGATCAGTGGCTTTGGGTCAGAATCATTGTGCATATAAAACGGTAACTCTAAGGACTGGAGGATCAGACCCTAGTCTCCATGTGGGAGGCTAATGATGGTGTCAGGGGAGAATGATGATAGAAATGGGAATGAGTTTAGATGGCCAGAATGGCTTTAATTCATTTTCCACCACCCCCTCCCAAAATCTTAGAACTTTTATGGAAAACACATTTGTAATGTATTCAATTGCATCTATGCAGGGAAGAATAAGATTGGCATAAAGGTAAACAACTGGCAAATTATTCATAACTCAAAATCTGCCCAATGGTTTTTCTTTCCAAAACTTTAGAAATTAGAGACTGCGCACCAGATGTTATAAAAGAAATTACTAATTTAACTGCTAAAAGGTTCACTCTAGTAATATTTTCTTGCCGAAAATGCCTGTGTCTTGTTAAATGTTTATTGAATACTATAATTATATTACATTTGCTGTTAAACAATATTGACATTTTTGAATAAAAAAAGTTGTTGTTTTTTTTTTAACCAGGCAGGATGTAAAGTGAACATCTGGTAGTAACCTTATGTGTGGTATTCGGGGGTGGGGAGAGCTTTCTTTCAATTTTTTTTTCTTTTTCTTTTTTTTTTTGCTATGTGCTTTTTTAAAACCATGTAGCCTTTGTAACAGAAAGTATGATTAAGCACTAGACTTTCTCACTATCAGTGAAATGTTTAAAGACAAGCCACCAGCAAATCCTCAGCAAGCTGATGAAATAAGGATATATTTAACTATGAAACAGCTGTTTTTTGAGCAATAACCCAGCTGTTTGGCTTGGAGGATGCTTGTTAGAGCTGATTAATCATTATATTAAAAATAGAAAAAATAAACATCTTTGGAGAGCACGAAACAGGTTTTAAAAGAAATCGGTAATTCCATTATTACAAGGAGTGCAACAATAACAAAAAGGAATTTCACTTTTAGCGACACAAGTGCATTAGTTAATAGCATAGAAGTGGTTGAATAGTGCAAGACTAATATCACGGCCAGCAATTGATTGAGTCTCCTTTTGCCATTCAATGCTTGTAAAGCATTTTGCAATAGTTTGTGGTACAGAGTTTTCCAAACCCTCTCCCTCCCCTAGTCTAGACCTTTTCTTACATTGCTGTAAAGAGGCACAGTGGGTTTGTGTGGGCTGTTGGCTGAATGGCCCAGTAGGGCACTTTTTTTTTCCTCCTTTTCCCATAGGGTAATGAAAAAGGACAGGATGGCAGGTATTTGGCTCTCTTTCCAGCCTTGGGCATTATCCATAACTCAAAGATTTTGATTTGTGTTGGAGGCTGGAGTAGGGAATGCATATAGTACTGTACCATTTAGTGGGGATTTTAAAACAATCTTTCTTCTATAGGATTTCCCTGTCATGAAATAGATTTAGTCAAGAGAACCAGTCAATTATAATACATGACATTTAAAAGATTTTTTTACATATAACTTGACTCTTTAAATTGTAACTCAGTGTTCAGAAAGGAATTTCTGCCCGAGAATGTTGTCAAAAATCCAAAGCTTCTTTCTCTATACGTGGGGCCGAATCCAAGTTGCTTTACCCCCATACAAGCAGTCCCATTGACTCCACTGAAATAACAGGTGGCCCTCAATTCAACAAGGTACTTAAGCACATGCCTAACTTGAAACATAAAGTAATCCCATTGACTAAAATTAAGCATATGCTTAAGTACCCTATTGAATCAGGGTTTGTATGATTAAGGCAAATAGGATTTTGCCAACATTAACTATTAAAAATTTGGACAAGCCCCCTTCTTCTGCTTAGTTTTGCTTTAAAAAAATAAAAATAGAATAAAAACAATGTGTTTAAAATTATTTTAAATCTGATCTATTTTTCTTTTTAAATTTATTTCTTTGGACTCTAAATAGAATGTCCAAAGACTCTATTATGATATGATGCGTCAACCAGAATGAGGAAAATACTAGCTGAGGCAGAACATTGCTAAGAAAAGAGTCCTAGTAACAGCCTTTCAAATTATTATTATTATTATTATTATTAATAAAAGTATATATTAGCCTAATAAATGGTCATATATGTATTTACCCCACACTTTGTAATTCTGGGGAGTGGGTAATTCATGGCTCCTGCTGCAGGTGTCTGTAAAATGGATTTTTCCTTTCAGGAGACATTTTGACACTCCAAAAATAATATTCTATTCCAAATCAGAAGGACAAAATGAAATACTGAAATTTTTCATGAAATGAAAAAAATTAATGAAATGTTGAAATAGGAATTTTTTTTAAAATTCCATCACAATGCAACATTTTGACCTATCAAATACATCTTTTTCATTTAGATTCTCCCAATCAGAAAATTTTAATAAAATGTAGTTGAAAGCTACATTTCCCCCATGAAAGATGTCACTTTAGACAAAACCATATTTTCCAACAGGAATGTATTTTGGTTAAAAAAAATGAACTAGCTCTAGCTCCTACAACAGAGTAAAATTATGCATTGAAAAATGTATGTAGTTGCTCAGCCTGATTCTCATTTACCCTTGAGTAAATCATCAGTAACTCCAGTGAAACCAGTGGATTTACCCCTGTGTAAAACCAGTCTATCTGGAATGCTAAATACTGTACCCAGGTCTGTGTTCACACACATACACACTGTCCATGATACCAAAAGTCAACATGAATACCATGAATATAGATCACCATTTTAAAAATTAATGAATCATTCATAATTTTCAATAATTATTTATAGTTTTCATAGTGTTCCATGAGAATGACAGTCAGGCTCAGTTTTCAGTTGTATTGCCAGTTCAGACTAATTTAGTTTTTATTTTAAAGTGATAAATATAAACCCCATCAAATTCTGTCTCCTTGAAGACAAGGGAAAGACTCCCATTCAATTCAATAGGGGAGTTAAATCAGGCCCTTAGTGCTGCTGAAAAGTGTCACGCATTCAGTATTCCAGTGGTTCTCAAACAAGGGCTGCCGCTTGTTCAGGGAAAGCCCCTGGCGGGCCGGGCTGGCTTGTTTACCTGCCACGTCCACAGGTTCGGCCGATCGCAGCTCCCACTGGCCACAGTTCGCTGCTACAGGTCAATGGGGGCTGCAGGAAGAGTAGCCAGCACATCCCTCGGCCCGCGCCGCTTCCCACAGCCCCCATTGGCCTGGAGAGGCGAACCATGGCCAGTGGAAGCCGCAATCGGCCGAACCTGCGTATGCGGCAGGTAAACAAACCGGCCCTGCTTGCCAGGGGCTTTCCCTGAACAAGCAGTGGCCCTAGTTTGAGAACCACTGCAGTATAGAATGTTTAAGAGCCACTATTTATCCACAGAACAGCTATACCACATGGAGTAGCAAGCAATGCAGATTTCCACACACAAATTCCACCTGACACAAAACCAGCATGATTCAGCTATGAGTTGGAGGAAAAGGAGAACCTAAAAGAGAACAGGGAAGTCTCTATGACCATTGAGAGCTAGATTCGTATCTACAATACATGGGTGGAATCCAAAGTAACTTCACTGACTGCAAAGGAGGTACTCCACATTTACATTGCTTCAGCAGAGATCACAGGGCATGTCTACACTGCAATTAGACACCCATAGCTGGCCTGCGCCAGGTGACTCGTGTTCAAGGGGATTGGGATAAGGGGCTTTTTAATTGTGGTGTAGATGTCTGGGTTCCAGCTGGATCCCAAGATCTAGGACCTTGCAAGAGCTTGGGCTGCAGACTGAGCCAAAGTGTCTACACCACAATTAAATAGCACCTTAGCCCAACCCCTGCGAGCCCAAGTCACCTGATACAGGCCAGCCGTGGGTGTCTAATTGCAGTGTAGACATACCCATAGTTCTGCAATAAGCTCTTCACAGGCACAGGGATTTGCCTGTAGAGAGCTCATTACAGGATCTGGGCCATAATCTGGCCCTTACAATTCCTTTATGTCTATTGTGGTTACTAATAAGAAGGCCAAGTGGTCCCAATTGCAAAGGTGGCATCAGGATATCTTCAGTAGCAATGGAATGAGAAGGTTTTGCTGTTTCCCAATCTGTCCTCCGTTAACAACAGATTTAAACACTGGGAGTTAATTCAAACCTGTACGTGTGGGTTTGTTCCTGGAAGGAACAAGAAACATTAAATGGCATTATAGTAATGTCATTCTTTTCTCTATAGATAAAGGTCTACGAGCATTTACACCATAAGCTACTTTTCTTGGGTTTTTTATTTAATTGCAAAAATGGGCTCCAGACTGAAAATTTTCACACAGGCTCTCAACTATATAAAATTTAATATTTTTATTATAAAAGTAGTATTTGAGCTATTAGAGTTCAAAAATATTATTTCAAAAGGGTTTTATTTATCATCACATAATAGAAAACTCTTGCCAATCCAGGATTGAATCTAACCTAAATAATAAAAATAGGAGTTGTTTTTCTAGTAATAACACCTAGTTACTAAGTAAAATTGTTCTTTGTGACTCTCCTGTGCCAATCTAGAGTGGGTCTAGTGCCCATCAGCGGGCGGAAAGACAAATTAAATTTGTGGAGATGATACAGGATGTGAATAAGGAGTCATCAAGAACCTCTCAGCCAGCAGAATATTTCCTTAGTGGTCATTCAATGAATTAGACTAAGAAAGAAGACAAACTCCCATCCTCCAAAGGATCCCTGGGGTTGTATCCTGTTGCTGGCTCATGGTCTAAGAAAAGAGGCTATGTTAAAAAGAGCAGAAGATTATTAAGTGTAACATAATTACTGCTTTCCTTTTGTGTAAAATATCATCCTTCCTGAAATTAAGTATATCAGCAAATTGACAGTTGTGGGAGAGCAGAGGGAGTGAGGGAGCTGCCTGCAGAAGTGGTGAAGCCTGGAGCAGGGTTGCAAAATGAGCCAACCAGAGATAGCTGGCATGCAGAGGGAACCTCAAGCAGCTGGTTCCTTATAAGACAGATGAAGCAATTCTCTTAAAGGGTTGACTGGGAAGTCTACAAGGATGTCCGCTTGGAGCAGGGTATTACCAAGCTGAACCCCACAGTGGGTCACCTCCTAAGAACTGATTTAAAAAAAAAAGACTGTGAAGGAACCATTTCACTCATCTATGCTCTGTGGTAAGAGCCAGGCCCCAGGACAGATTCAGGATTTTGAGTTTTACTTTTGAGTTGATTTTGTCTGAATAAACCCAGACCCTGATAAGGGTGGTGATTGGATGAGCAAGCGTGTGGCGCCTGTATAAAAAGGCCAGGAAGAGGGAGAATAAATAGAGAGCAGGGCAGTGCAGAGGCACCATGGTCATGAAGGGGTGCGCAGAGAGTGACCAACTTGTTTACAACAGTATACTATTCTATAGGAATAATTCATTTTGATCATTTCAATCACTTCTGTGCACAGTGAATATACACAAGCAGATTGTGATTTCCTCATATTTGTCATTCAGAATTATTTGAATGTTTTTGCAAAGCTTTTTAACTTTGAATTGATTGTTAATGGCTCTGAATATTCACTATTCAAATTGCATTGGTTAGTTGTGATTAGTCAGGTAAGACACATGGTATTGTTTCTGTGGATAACATCTGTATTATGCAAGGTCTTGGAAAAAATTTTGAAGGAGAAAGTAGTTAAGGACATTGAGGTCAATGGTAATTGGGACAAAATGCAACATGGTTTTACAAAAGGTAGATCTTGCCAAACCAACCTGATCTCCTTCCTTGAGAAGGTAACAAATTTTTTAGACAAAGGAAATTCAGTGGATCTAATTTACCTCGATTTCAGTAGGGCATTTGATATGGTTCCACATGCGGAATTATTAGCTAAATTGGAAATATGGGGATCAACATGAAAATTGAAAGGTGGATAAGGAACTGGTTAAAGGGGAGAGACTACAACGGGTCACACTGAAAGGTGAACAAGGCACTGGTGAGACCTCATCTGGAATATTGTGTGCAGTTCTGGTCTCCCGTGTTTAAGAAGGATGAATTCAAACTGGAACAGGTACAGAGAAGGGCTACTAGGATGATCCGAGGAATGGAAAATCTGTCTTATGAGAGGATACTCAAAGAGCTTGGCTTGTTTAGCCTAACCAAACAACACTTCCTCAGCTCTCGTCCCCTAAAGCCCCTACTCTACTTGCGCTATATTGATGACATCTTCATCATCTGGACCCATGGAAAAGAAGCCCTTGAGGAATTCCACCATGATTTCAACAATTTCCATCCCACCACCAACCTCAGCCTGGTCCAGTCCACACAAGAGATCCACTTCCTGGACACTACAGTGCTAATAAACAATGGCCACATAAACACCACCCTATACCGGAAACCTACTGACCGCTATTCCTACCTGCATGCCTCCAGCTTTCACCCTGACCACACCACACGATCCATCGTCTACAGCCAAGCTCTGCGATACAACCGCATTTGCTCCAACCCCTCAGACAGAGACAAACACCTACAAGATCTCTGTCAAGCTTTCTTACAACTACAATACCCACCTGCAGAAGTAAAGAAACAGATTGATAGAGCCAGAAGAGTTCCCAGAAGTTACCTACTACAGGACAGGCCTAACAAAGAAAATAACAGAACGCCACTAGCGGTCACCTTCAGCCCCCAACTAAAACCCCTCCAACGCATTATTAAGGATCTACAACCTATCCTAAAGGATGACCCAACACTCTCACAAGTCTTGGGAGACAGGCCAGTCCTTGCCTACAGACAGCCCCGCAACCTGAAGCAAATACTCACCAACAACCACATACCACACAACAGAACCACTAACCCAGGAACTTATCCTTGCAACAAAGCCCGTTGCCAATTGTGCCCACATATCTATTCAGGGGACACCATCACAGGGCCTAATAACATCAGCCACACTATCAGAGGCTCGTTCACCTGCACATCCACCAATGTGATATATGCCATCATGTGCCAGCAATGCCCCTCTGCCATGTACATTGGTCAAACTGGACAGTCTCTATGTAAAAGAATAAATGGACACAAATCAGATGTCAAGAATTATAACATTCATAAACCAGTCGGAGAACACTTCAATCTCTCTGGTCACGCAATCACAGACATGAAGGTCGCTATCTTAAAACAAAAAAACTTCAAATCCAGACTCCAGCGAGAAACTGCTGAATTGGAATTCATTTGCAAATTGGATACTATTAATTTAGGCTTAAATAGAGACTGGGAGTGGCTAAGTCATTATGCAAGGTAGCCTGTTTCCTCTTGTTTTTTCCTACCCCCCCCTCCCCCCAGATGTTCTGGTTTAACTTGGATTTAAACTTGGAGAGTGGTCAGTTTAGATGAGCTATTGCCAGCAGGAGAGTGAGTTTGTGTGTGTATGGGGGTGGGGGGGATGTGAGAAAACCTGGATTTATGCAGGAAATAGCCCGACTTGATTATGTAAAGAGTTGTCACTTTGGATGGGCTAGCACCAGCAGGAGAGTGAATTTGTGTGGGGGGGTGGAGGGTGAGAAAACCTGGATTTGTGCTGGAAATGGCCCACCTGATGATCACTTTAGATAAGCTATTACCAGCAGGACAGTGGGGTGGGAGGAGGTATTGTTTCATATTCTCTGTGTGTATATAAAGTCTGCTGCAGTTTCCACGGTATACATCTGATGAAGTGAGCTGTAGCTCACGAAAGCTCATGCTCAAATAAATTGGTTAGTCTCTAAGGTGCCACAAGTACTCCTTTCCCTTTTTAAAGACTAGCATCCCTGAGAATGGTCGTATCTAGTGGTGTGCCACTTTAAAAGTTCCTGCCCTTTTTTTCACCATGCCTACAGGATCTTGACCATTGCAATTCCAGTTGCTGCAGTGCAGTAATGTTGACACTTCTACTCTTAAATTAAATTAAGGAATCTCTTCAAAAAGCACAAATGATGGTTTCCCATCAGTCACTGAGTGAGAAAGTAACATGATCTTCAACTTTTCTTTTTGACGTAAACAATGGCGCACTCCAGATATCCATTGATCAGGGTATCGGTAGTAGTGCTTGCATTATGAAGCTGGAAAAAGACTCTCTGTCTCCTGGAAAAGTATGAATATTTATATTACTGTAGCACCTCGAAGCCCCAGCCATGGACCGGGACCCCATTATGCTAGGCACTGTACAAACACAGATGGTTTTTTTAACCTATCTACTGAGAGGGGATCATATTTCAGGAGATCTCTTTTAAACTTCTCCATGTTCACAACTCTGATACACTGATCAATATATTATCCAGTTATGGATGAAAGCGTGGACTCTGCTTCTGAAAATGACCTGTTAGTACCATTAATCCTATGTAACTGTAGTGAACCAATCCAGTTACAAGTTCTTGGGAACAGACTAAAGATGACACGTTGCTGCTGCAACTTTCTACACTCCATTTATATTCAAGTCTGGAAACTGAGCTATGCAAAATTTTGGCTTAAGCATTGTGTTTTTCCAAATAGGTGCCTTGTGATTTTTTCAGTACACCACTACCTCAGTTCTAAAAGACGCTTAACCTTAGAACCAGCTTCCTGATTTCCCTTGAGATTCTCTGTGAGATTATCCATCCAATTCCATATAATCCTTGGTCATATTTTTGGTCTGGTTGGGGAGGGGGGAGCAGTCTTTTTATACTTTAAAACTTTTTTTGTGAAAATATGAGAAAGTAAGTCTGAAAGTACCTGTTTGGCAAGAACAGCAAAAAAAATGGTTGGACGTTAAGAAAGATTTATATGAAAGGAGTCTTCAGAAGTTTGCGGTGTTAACTCAGTTCTACCTGCCTGAAAAATGTGCTTTCTTCCAGTCAGCATTTCTATCATGCTCAGAGCTCTGCTCGCTTAAAGGCAAGTCAGATAGTTAACGTTTGCATCTTGAACTCTTCATAAATTATACCCCTCACTTTCAAGTGTGTGTGAAACAAAGAAACTCATCTGTAAATCTTTGTTGTTTCTTAATTGGCACTAGAATGGGAAGAGAACAGTCTCCAGACTGTGAGCCATTATAAATTGAAATAAATGCATTCTAGTAGCATTTAATCCTACTAACAGCCTTTCATTAGTGCTTTTATTTATTTACTCTTACAGAGCAAGAATTAGGCATCAGTGCCCTGCAGCTTTATTTTATGTAAAATTCGTAAAGGCAGTTGAATCCAAGAAAATTATACTAGAAAGTGGAGGGAGCCAAAAATGTTACGAGCCTTTCCGTTTGATACTTGTTAGTGTTAAAAAGATTTGCTTTTAACGTAGAATGAAAATTACCTAGCCTGGAGAATGACATCTGCAGGATTTCCAAGGGCATTATTTTTACTATTCTGAGCCCTGATCCTGCAAAGACTTACCCGTGTGCTTAATTTTACACACTGTAAGTAGACCCATAGACTAACAGTATGTAAAGGTAAGCCCATACATACGTTTTTGCAGGATCGGAGCCTTCGGGCATAAAATGGAAACAACGACCTGAAAATCAGAGTTCTTAACAAATCTTCTAGCTACATTTCAGTACAAATTAAGCAAGTAGGCCCAAATCCTCAACAACAGGAGTTAGGCACCTAAATACCTTTTTGAGGCTCCAGGCTCCAGGCCCTGATCCTGCAATGAGATCTATGCAGGAGGATGCTTGCACCTGCGCGGAGTTCCATTGACTTTAGTAAAGCTGTATATGAGAGCAAGGGTTTGGGACCTACAATGGGAAAAAAAAATCGTTTAGTGTTGTCCTCCGTCATTACTGTGTGCATTAGCATAGGATAATGTGCTACACAAATATGCAACTGCCAGTAACACATCACTGTGTATGGCATCCTCCCATCTACTGCAAAGGCAAACAAAATACTCTAAACTAATCTTATCTGTTCTTTAAAAACAAAATGAAGCCTTGCTTAAGCAGGACTGCCACTCATGTTGAATTGCATGGTGGTTTGTGATAAGAGAAAATAATAGCATTGGGAACTAGGACGAGATCGCTGAAACTCAATGGCCCAAACTGTGGCATTTAGCCATTGGCCCATGTTAAGATTAGCAGGAAGCTGCACCTACCCAAGATGAGTGTGAATGCAGGAACTTCACTTCTGTGGAGCAGGCAAGGAAGGAGGCTCCGGCCCCTTTCTCCCTGCACTGTAGCACAAGAGCCGCTCCCAATGTGGTCCGGATTCACTTATGACCAGCAGCAGACTGGGTTTAAATCTAAGTCTCCAGAGTGGTGGTCTTGTGAATGAAACCTCCTTGTGTAGCTCAGCTCCTTTCGACTCTTTAGTTTGATGCAGTTAAAAATATAAAACATGTTCCATGCATTTTTTTAAAAAAATACATCCATTAACACCACAGTTATTTTCTTATAAGGTTGAGGGAAAATGTCAACATTTTTACAGTCCCTGACCAAATCAAGGAGATTGAAGTGCCAGTGGTCTGCTCCCTCACAGGTTTACAGGGCAATAAAGAGAGCTCATTTCTTTTAAGAAGCCGTAGTGATTTTTATTTTTTTTTTAACTCAGTGTTCTCTCATTACATTATTGATCACTCTGATTTTGTTTGGTCCCTTGGGAGAGTCCTTATTTGGCTTCATGTCTTCAGAGCATTTTTTTTTTCAAATGCCAGCCCATTTTTGGAATAATGTTTTTTTTTACACACTCACATGCAAAGTGAAAAATCAAAGTCACCTCCTCTTTCCTAATTAACACTCTCAGCTGTTGGGACTGTGTATTTTGCTGAGGACAAAGTCACCAGGGAAACAAGTATTGGTGGTGTGAAGTAATCAAATGTGCCCTTACAAGCCAATCTGTAGCATAAGCTGTTAGTACACCAGTGTTAATGTTAAAAATAACCCCAAGGGAGGTTAATAGGTGCTATTTTGAAAATACACATCGGAGGCAGCAGAAATCTAACTAGCAGAGCTGGCCAGAATAAACGGGGAAAAAATAGGTATTCCCCCACTTTTCAGTTCAAAATTAACAAAATATCAACCAGCTCCACGGTTGATGAAAAATACTAAAATGGAGAATTTTTGTGATTTAAAAGAAATTTTTTTAAAAGGTACTAATTTTTCTCTTTTTAAAAATTAAAAAATGTATTGACATTTGATTTTTTTTTAAATTAATTGCTGGCTCTACTAGTCGTTCATTAATGGTGTGTATTGTCCTAATGCCTTCGTGGGGCTTCTTGGGGCTAGGCGCTGTGCATACAAAGAGCTTACAATACAAATGTATAACTAGAGACACCAGGTGGTTACAGGAAACAAAACAGGGGAGCACAAGTTAACAGTTAGATGTCTATGGTTATTTCAATAAAGGGGGAAGTACCCCGGAAGCCCGTTCCAAAGACAACTAAAGTCAGCAGAGATTCCCATTGACTTCAGTGGAGTTTAGATCAGGCCCAGCTGCACAACTATTTTCAAATGTTTTGTAGGCATTGTGACAGAGATGAGTAGGGTTGTGACAATAATATACCTGAAACCCTCAACCCTGTTTTTGGAATATACTTTGTGGATCTGACATGATGTGGATTTTCGAGAAACCTATTTAGAAACAATTTATTTCTGCTAGCTGGCCTGCCACAGAGCCAGCTGAGGGGGAAATGGCTTCCCACCCCCTCAGACTCAGGAAGGGAATTGCTTATCTGAACATGGAGATGTTTGTTTTAAGGAAGGAGAAGTGCAATGTTTCTAGTCAGTTCTGGAAATGCTGGGGGATAAGTGGGGGACATTCCCATGGAGGTTGGAGTTCAGATAACTCCAGAATCCAAGCGTACGTGAAGGTGTTGATTTGCTGCCAACCTCTTGTGAACCAAACCGCAGAGTTTGCACAGATGTGTCTGCCAGCCTTTAAATTGACCTGCCTTTGTGAATATAAAGCCAAGAGTAATCTTCCTTTCATAACTCACCTTGAAATAATCCGCTGTTTGAATGGGCTAAATCAAATGAAGTAAGAGGAAGGACTCCATGTCAGTGGGCTTTGGACCAGCCACCTGTGCAATAGTGGGCACAGAAGATAAAACTGATAGACTTTTGATATAACTGTGTCTTTTTGCGGGGAGGCGGGTGACTTAATTCAGGCTGCTGTTAACTGGCTTATATACTTTAGTGCTTTTTGCATTACTAAAGTTATCAGTATAACAAACATACAGCTCAGTAAAGGGACAAGGGATGCCACAGTGACACAATAATGGCTGGAACTACCCTTGTCAAATCTCATTTCATTATCACTGGATACACATTTCCTCTTACAAAGTGCTTTTTAAGCTTTGGGACTCCAAGGAACACTTTGTTTCTGCAGCTTCTCTCCTCATCCTTTCTCTTAATAGAGCTCTCTAGGTACTGTATATATACAAACCTAGCACCACTTTCAGTATCTCTCTGCTAATGTCGTCTATCTGTAGACATCTATCCATCATTTATGCCCTTCCTCTGTAGGGACATAATTGTTGTCTTTAGAAAGCTAATGTTAAGCCTCATTTCTTTCTTTCAGCACTTGGCTGGACTCATAAATCATCATGGTGGAAGCTACTAAAGACCTAGTAAGAATAACATCAGCCTGATGTCAGCCTTTGCTAGGTTCCCCCAGTCCTTCCACCATTATGCTCACTACTTGTCCTCTCTCTCTGACTAGCCCCACCTATGTGATGCAAAGCTATGTTGACTACAATAGATGACAAGATGCAGACCAGTCAGTTGTCAGACTTTTATCATTATGACTTATGTGGAGGAAGGATGGTCTTTCAGTTAAAGTACTGGGCTAGGATGCAGGAGAGCACCATTCAAATCCCACTTCTGCCACAGACTTCCTGTGTGACTGGGAAGTCATATAATCTCTGCCTCAGGATAATGATACTTAGCTACTTCACAGGTGTATTCTGAGAATAAATTCACTGATACTGCATAATAAGTACCTATATAGATTTTTCTCCATATTATCAGTGAAGTTCTCAGCAACTCTAGACCCATCTTTCCATAATTAATTGTGTTGTCTGGCTCAGTAACTAAATGAAAGGGGACCTTTTTCTAACAAAAAGAGTAGGCACCCAGAGAGTTAAAATGGCTGAGGTCACTCAACTAGTATTTCATCACGGACACAAAACACCCAATGCTGGAGGAGATTCTCACAATTAGTCACTGCTGTTGCTCTCACAATTCTATACAGGCCCATTTCTTGCAGCTTTACAATCTTAAAACTCCAAATTATGTTGATTTCTTCTGCTGAGAGATTTTAATTATTGGTATATGTTCACCACAGGAAGGATGAAAGCAAGCTAGAATTACTACTGAGTGGTCCAAAGCAATCTAGGATTGTGATGAAAATGAGCAGTAATTGATCACTGACTGATGTAAACAAAAGATTATTGGGCTTGAAACATCTTACAGGGCTATGATTCTTCAACTGAACATTTTCTTGTCAAACATAGGACAAACACTGTATTTGTCTTGTAAAACTGAAAGCTTTTGAGTGAGAAATTAATCAGAAGATAACTTGAGTATCTTATTGTGAAAGTTGCACAGGAGGCTAAATCACTTCTCATGTAACTCTTTTAACTTCAGTGGAATTGTGCCCATTTGAAGCAAGGCTGCATCTGACGTATGTTGTGAAATGGTTCTAAAAAACTCGAAATGACACAATTCCCATGAGTTTCCATTTCATTACAAACTAGAAACCCAGAGTTTGAACTGGGCCTTGAGAAGTGCCAAAGTTCTCAAGAAACTATAGTCTATAGCCATTTAGCATCACTGTGGGCTCTGGATCCCACCTCTCAAACCAGCTACCTGAACTTCTGCCAGTCAAACAGGAAAGAGTGTCAGCAGTGGTGTTATCAAAGCCTAGAATGTCTCACTTCCTGAAGCAGATGTGGCCTCCCAAAGGGTAAGCTTGAAAGGCTCTAATCGGATTCATAGCTCTTTTGGATTTGAACATTTGATAATAAATGCTTGGTTAGCAGTCCAGAAAATGACCACCTTGTCCAGCAGCTCCCCATACCGTTTAGTCACCCAAATTGATGATAATTCAGTAACATGAAATATTCAGCAATATAGTTATTATTATTCTGTGCTTTGAAAGCTGCCTAAGGATAACTTTTTTGGCTGTCTGTACCCCAAACACTAGTTCATTATTTTAGGTTGCTTTGCCCAATGAAAGGCATGGCTCTCACATTAAAGTATCTATCTCCATGTGCAGATATGCCCGAGCAGCGGTAGAAGACTATCTTCTTGAGCTCCAGTTGGAAACCTGTTGTGTGGACAATGGCTTAAAACACCCTCCAGAGCTGCTGACAATGCCCAGAATGATGTGATTTTTAAACAGGAGATCATGGCCCCTATTGTTTTATTTTTATTTAGTAACAACATATTTCAGGAAAGAACTCAAGAACTCTAAGCCAATACACAAAACTGAGTATGAGCGTGTGTGTATAATAACAATACATCCCTTCAAAGGTGAAAGCAAGCATCCTCCAGTAATTGGGTGCCCTGGCAAGTGGAGGAAAGCAGATTTTGCTGTTTGAAAGCAAAGTTCCTTACCAGCTGTCAGCATGGTCAAAGAACTAATAGCACAGAGTAGATCTCGGGGTCAACTGAAACTTTTACTGAGATTATTTTAATGTAAGAGAGGTGAGTTTCAAGACAGTATTCAATGGGGATATTTCAAGATGCTATTTAAAGAAGCTTAAGAAAAATAAAGCAGCAGGATCTGTGGAACTGTTAAAGTGCTGGGCCAGGTATTCTTTTGTGGCCACAGATGCTGTTCAATAACATCTGGAGAATGGAGTCGATCCCATCCAAATGATTATTTGGACACACAAAGGCAACAAACAAGACTGTTGTAACTATCTTGGAATTACTTTTCTATCCATCCCAAGGAAAGTTTTGTCTTCTGTCTTCTTGACCGGAGCCATTGAAATCTTAAGGAGCAAGATAAGACCACAAAAAACTGACTTCACTTCTGGACATTTCATGATGGAGCAAATTTTCACAGTGTGGGCTTATCAAGAAGGCACGAGAATTGAAGTGCCCTGTTCCCATTGCATTGGATATCAAGACTGTATCTGACTCTGACACAGAATTGCTCTGCTTGACCTTGAAATTCACAGGCCTCCCGCACAAGCTCTGCAGATGACTCCTCACATTATGTTCGTGTAAGTGGGAAAAGAATCATCTTCTTCTGAGCTAGGTCAAGTGTTTCATAAAGATGTGTTGCCACGCCAGGGCTCTTCTATGCCATCATTGACTATGGGCCAGATACTAAGCAAATGCATTTTAGGCATATGACCTAGGAACCTCACTGATGTTATTGTGTTAGTGGTTGAATCAATGGATGAGCAGGTTGCGGCACTTAAAGCCCTGGACAGCTCAGTGGCAAAAACTGCCCTGAACATTAATTGGGGTAAAGAAAAAAAATTTCCACTTGGTAATTTTGAACACAGTGAGCTCTAGCATCTATCATCAACTACCCAGTCAAGAATGTCTGTCAGTAATTTCATCTCCCTCGGCTCTGTCAACAACATGGGTGACATTGAGAAAGAACTTAAAGCCTGTATAAGTATTGTCAGTAATGAGGCACCTCAAGAACGTATTTCACAAACCGAACACATAAAATGGTTTGAATTAAGCAATCCTTTTTCTAACTAAATGGGTCATGTTCTCTCAAATGGTTGCCCAGTGCTCTCTAGGAGATATGGTCATCTGCTCCAAATGCCTACCTACTTCCCTCTGAAAATCACCTTTGACTTTGACCCAATGAATACAGGATTCAAAGACCCTCCAGAAGACCTAAAACATAATCACTGGATGGTGTCAACTGACATCTGTTCCTCTGCAGCATCCTACATGACAGAATATAGGTGCATAATGTGTTTGGTGGCATCTACACTGTTCAAGCAACAGCATATGAACTAACTGATATTTCAAGACCACACTAATCAGGGATGTTTTAAAATACAGTAAGAACAAGGAAAAGTTCAGCAATTAGAATACTAGTGGCCAAGTTCAACCAGGAGAAACTGCATCTGGGACAACAAACTAGTCCCAGTACCAAATTAGTTCCGTGTGCATGGACTGGTGTTAACTACAGAAATACAGTGCAACCTGTGTTAAGCAACCACCCAGCAGGCAAAAAGTATATGGTTGCTCATAGAACTCCTCTTGAAACAAAATTTGACGGAAACTCTGGGGGAATATCTTTAAATGGGTACTTGTAGGAACACCAACTTGAAATCTAGTCAATTTTTTTTAAAAAGAAGTTAAAATTAATTTCAGGCACTACACTGACCACTTGTGAAAAATTTGGTTTAAGTGATTTGCCCAGATCACATAGGAATTCTGAGGCAGGGATAGAATCTAGTACTCCAAGGCAGAATTCAATTGCCTTCACCATGAGACCTTCCTTTCTTTTCCTGCAATCCCATGCCTCATTTGCTATACTCCCTCCAATTTCTGCCACAAACAAGGCAGTGGTGCCACAGACAAGTCTCTCTCTTTCTCTACACAACTTTGATTCATCCCCAGAGCAGATCCATCCTGTGAACTTAATAATTCAGGGGTCCTGTACGAAAAACTAGTATGTGATAATATAATTAAAGACTGTATCCTAATGAATACACTTAAGGGGGTCAGATTCAAATTGCACAAACATCCTTAATTTCTGGCACTGCCTAATTTTTGATTGCTTGACTTTTGTGATCTTTAATGTTCTCTAAGTGTCATTTTTATGTGTGCACTAAGGATATAAACTGACTATATAAGAAGGGCTGTCAAATGAATAAAATAAACAGAAAAATAGGGAAATATAACTTCCTCTAATTTCTTTCAGTTCTGATAATCTTAGCTGTTACTTGTAACAAGAGTAGGTAAAACAACTTCAGACAGAAGAGTGATTTTTTTTTCAAGTCAGTGTTGTCCCTTTAAGAAAAAGGATTGGCTATTGGAGGTGGTGTTCAAGGCAGGTTTCACTACTCGTGTTTTCCTTTGTTTCTTTAAAGAAACATAGAACAAGGCCAACATGCTGTATGTTTTAGCAGGTTAACATACTGGACTATACTTTATCATAAATATTTTTGATACTACTTCAAAGTCAATGTTTACACTGAGTATTTTCTTAGTGCACACATGTGGAAATAACAGGTGGAACTTGCCAAAATTTATCAGTCAATGCTGTGTATATATAGTAGCTTTTAAACTAACACAGGTGTCCTAGATCCCTTACACAGAATAAACAGAATTACCTGAGCAAGAGGGTGTGTAACTCTTCTCCTCCTGAAATAACTCATCTCTTCTTGAAATTCTAGTTCTAAAATTGAGTCATCTCTGCTTTTCAAAGGAGCAGACCCTTTACAAACATAACATGCTATTGATTCCTGCACACCCACCCCACCTGTGTGTTTTAAGTGCACATTTATGATTATAACCCTATTCTATTGCTTTCTAGAATTTTGATTTTTTTTTTCTAAATGAAGGGCAAGCAATAAATATTCAATGAGTTCAGTTCATCCCTGGATCACACCAGGAGGAGCATCAGGTCTCCAGCTTTGGAAAAACCATGCAGAAGCAGGGATGGAGCAATTGACTTGGAATGAGGATCGCTAGAAGCCAGTCCCCGCTAATGGGTCTCCTATGGAGCCCCAGCCACAAATTAAAGTTGGCTCCCTGGGCAAGAAAACCTAGTGCACAAATATTTTGCCTGTCATCCTTCAGTATGAATCTATCTGCCCTGAAACATAGCTGCCCTAGTGCCAGTGGAGCTGAATCAAGCCCAGTACATCTAAGCTAATATTTCCCTTTAAAATAAATCCAGCAACTGGTTTGTCTTTCTGGAATTGTTATTTAAA